>NC_049209.1:37109046-38429046 GCF_013347855.1 Anguilla anguilla | reverse complement strand
GCTAGCTTGAGTGCTTGCAATACAGGCTGACATATGATATGAATGATACACACATATATTATTAAATATAAAAATATATTCTTGATTAATCTTGACAGTTGACGGTTGTCAAGGCTATTTCTGAAATGTTAGTACAAGCTGGTGCTGGTGACATTTTCTCACCCATTTGTTTGCCTAGTTTTATTTCCGGCGCTGGCCATTGCTGTGATTCTGAAACCTTTAAGAAGTATTCAACAGACGTTTGAAGTGTGCTGTAAATTAAGGTTGTGCAAATTTGCCATTTGTACGCACTCATTTGGAATGGTGCTGTTTCAGCCTTGATGGGGTCTTAACCGATTAACCCCAGTTTTCTTTAGTCTTAAATTCTGCAGAGAGATTATGGCATTATTTGTAGGGCACATGTGGACCTCAAGACTATGCATCAAAATGTAGGAGATATGTGAAGAATTACTCATAGTATACACACAATATACTTAAAATGCACCTCTACTGTTTTTCACAAAATTCCCTCCAGCTTGTGGCAAATCATACATAGTTCTCCCCATAGTTTCCCACCAATGCAAAATACAAGAAAAAATAAATAAAAAAAAATGTGCAGATAACTAAAAGTAATGTTTTGCAAGGGTTTTGTCAAAGATGTCCAAAACCTCTCCAAATTGCACATTTTGGATAATGTTTTGAAGACATCTACACCACACAAGTTCATGGTCCATGACCATGAAATGTACTTTTGTATGTCACTTTGGATAAAAGCGTCTGCCAAATAAATCTAATGTAATGTATTCTTCAGTCTTTGATATCTAACAGTTAACTGAGGACAGTGAATTCTAACATGTTTTTGAGTTTCATTAGTGTCATTAATTAACATTATGTTGAATGTTGAAATACATATGTTTGCTGGGAAAAATTATTACAGAAAACTAACAATAGAATTCACTTTGCAGCTGCTAATGTTACTGCTGCGAACATTGTTGTGTGTGTGTGCGTATGCGTCTGGTTTGGAAGGCGTGGAGCAAAAATGATCTGTGTCTATTTAGCTATCTGCGCCAGTTGATATGGATTGTTGTTTTATTTCATTGTCATCAATGTAAATAACTACAATAACCTGTATAAACCATGCTTTATCAGTAACAACAGTAACAGTAACAAACAAAACAATTTTGAAGCATTGTAGTATTGCAACTGCAAACTATATGCTCTGCAGCCATACTATACTCCCCTTAAAGTCAAATTATCCTGAGCATATCTTTATGTAAGCATTAGAAATGTAATACTACAACTGAGAAACTGAGTTCTGAAGGACTTGCATGCGCAGTAATATTATAAGCTCCTGTGGAGTGCAATCCCTGCTATAAATGGGGTAATGACATTCCTCACTGTGCGCCAGTGTTTTCCTGTTGAACATGCTGGTGGTGATGCAGTAATGATGTACGTGCCTCCTGCAGAAAGTACTGGTGGTGACACAAGCTGAAGTTCAGCATATCATTCAGGACCGGATGAAGGAGCTACAGGAGCTAAGACACAATGTGGAAGTTCTTAAAGTAAGTTCCATTTCAAATAGCCCTTTATTCCCAATGGACCTACTCCCAATTTACCACAGACAACTCAGCTATTCCTCATTTTCTGCAGGCATTTTTCCTATTTCTCACTTACCATAGCCAATTCAGCTATTCCTAATTTACTACAGGCATCAAACCTACTCCTCATTTACTATATGCATCACATTTTGCCTATTTACCACAGCCAGTTCACCTACTCATTTTTTACCATAGGCAACTGACCAACTCCTTTTGTCATAGCAAAGTTACCCACTCCACATTTACTGCAGGCATCTCACCTACTCCTCATTTACTACAGGCTTCTAATTTATTCCTTATTTACTACAGGCAACTACCTTTTCCTCCTCATCATTGCTGCTCACACCTCTCTACTTTTTCAATGCGTGACAGAGCTGTTCACAGAGAACCATGTCTGACTGCAATAAGATCTTCACTGAGATGGCAGGGGCTGTGGAGCGCTGGCGCTCTGAGATCAACAGCTTGATTGAGGCCAATGAGCAGGCAGCCATGTCCCAGGCAGAGGGCTACGTGGAGCGGCTGGAGCAGGAGATCATGGAGCTGCAGCGCAGAGATATGGAGCTCCGACACATCCTGGAAACTGAGGACAACATCCACTTTCTGCAGGTAAATTAATCTACTTCCTATGGGTGAAGACATCTACTTGCTGTAGATACAACACTTCATGCAGCTACAACATTCACTTCCCGCCAAGACAATATCCATTTCCTGCAAGTACAAACATCCACTTCCTGCATATACAACATTCATTTCCTGTAGGTATAACACCCACTTTCTACAGATAGAAGCATCCTAATGGCAAAAATTAAAATGAATATTCTTATATATTTATTTCAGTCCATTTCAAGTTATGTATAGACCTACTGTGTGTGTGTGCATATTACTGCATTGTATGATTAATATGGAGTCAATTTTGTGCCAAAAGTATTGTCCGCATAGGAAAGAAATAGCACAAGTGTAGATGTGGAAATGTTTCTCGTGATCAAAAAAAATAAAATTAAACGCATTTTTCTGAATTGTAAACGAAAAAGTTATGTTCACAAATGTAAAAAATAAAATTGCAATTGTTTTTTCTCACTCATGTTTATTTTATTTTTTACAAGTACAATTTCATTTTTTATGATTACGATTCTTTTTTTTCTCGCGCTTGGGGTTTTGGCATGATTTTGAAGTGGAGGCGGGGTGAAGGGAAGGGGGCGACTTTATTGGTCACTCGGACAAATGTGTCATTGGTATGCGCTGTGTTTACTTCCCCTGACGGAAGGCATGTACATCATCATTTACCCCGGAACATGGCGGAGCAACGACATCCTACGATTTTTTTTTTTACGCGTACAATACTTTTGTCACAAAATTGACTCCATAGGTTAATGTCTAAAATCTAATACTGAATCTGAAAACTAATTTAGTTATAGAAATAGAGATGGGGTCAGCTGGGGATGGGGTCAACGAATAGCATCTGAATTACATATCCAATGGATCATCAAGACCTTTTTAGGTGTAACATGTATCACCACAAACTGAATTAGGAGTGAACTGCTGTGTGTTTTTTATCATTTGACTGATACAGAATTTCCCTACCCTGTGTGTACCTCCTGAGCCGATGGTGCCGAAGGTGCTCATAAACTCAGAGTTTTCCTTCGGAGAGGTCTCCAAAACAGTCACTGACATGAAGGAGCACCTAGAAGACATCTGTAAAAAAGAGCAGAGCAAAATCTCCAAAAAAAGTAAGAGCTTTCACTAAAACTCACTGCAAAGGTCATGATAGCATTTTGGAGCATGGTGTCCGAGAACAATCAATCACCCAGCAAATGCATTTCTAAGCCACCCTGATCAGTCTTCATACACTATTTCCAAAGCAAAATTCCAGGGTAATGCAAGGGACTTCAAAGACTTCAAAAGTTTGAAAGGACCTCAGAGTAAGAACTTTTGTAAAGACACCATATCTTACTTAAGCCACCGCCCTCATGCAGTGACTTCTGGAATCTGGAGATTTTCAAATTTTGGAAGATGGTATGATGATATCATTCACTACATAAGTTTGAATTTAGATTTTCCACTTTCTAAATAAAGCACTTTGGCTGGAATACAAGGGTAGTGTAGTTGCCTCCAGATAAAACATAGCTGATTAAATGCTAGCCTAGATATGAATAACCACATCCACGAATGTTCCCCTTTACAGTCAGTGAAACTCCAGTTTATATTTTGCTACCCAGGAATGGAGGCAGGAACTTTAAAGGTAAGATAATTACTGTGATTACTGTGTACATGTAGCAGCAGTCGGTCTGTTCACAAATAATTATACAATAATTCAATAATACAGATGTATTTCACAGTGACAGTGGAGCGGCATTCATGGACATGTGCATGGATGGGTGTGAAGGAAGATATGGGAAACAGTGCTGGCTGTTTTTTGAAAATAGTAATTCATACAACATAGTAATTTCAATTTATAGGTCCAGTATATGAATTACTAATTATTTGTGAACAGACCGACTTCATTTTACAGGTCTGGCACAGTGTAAATACATATGAATTATTATAAGATAAATGAGAATGGACTTAATTCATTGTACAGGTTCGGTATTATGTAACTACTCATGAATTATTATACACTGCAATGAAGGGATAGAGAAAGTCTTATGAAAACAAAAGAAAACATTTTTTCATGTGATTTTCTCAATGGAAAATTTTTCAAGACTCGTATTGTTCACAAGTTGTTATTGGCTAATCTGGGTCAAGCATAAAAGTATTTAAGGTGTTTTAAGTCTGTGCAACTTAAGTGCAAATCGAGTACGAGTCAGCAACTCAAGTCCCCATCTCTGGAGAGCGCAAGTATACAATATGTAATAAGTATTAACATTGTGATGTTTTGTGATTATTGTAGTGTTTTCTGTGGAAGTTCCTTGAATTTATCATTTTTTCTTATTGTTTCAAAGCTCCATCTAGGAAAGAGCTTCAGGAGCCTCAAACCAGAGCAGACTTTCTAAAATGTGAGTTGATGTGAAATTCATTTCCTGCAACAAAATGTTTGTCTGTGTGTACGTGCGTGTATTTGTGTGTATTAATATAAATTAACTAGATCTCTTCTAAATAGGAGTTACTTTCTGAATTCTAATGTTAAGTATGAGGCTTCTAATCAAAATCTGGTAACAGATCTGACTCTTTTATTCCTTGAAATAAGTGCTGCTATTCAGACGCGTCATGCCCATTCAAGCTGGGCGGGCACATGCCCCAGATTTTTGATATATGGTTTCTTATTGTGGCAAGTGAGTGCCACCCCTCTCAGATAAAACACACTCACGGGAGACTGACTGGTTCCGTAACCCGCACTTCCGTGCTATTTTATTGTCAGATACGGTTTTTACAGACACTGTTTCAGACTGTGTATCACAGTTCCGTAGCCGTCTTGTCATTGGCGATTCTCTCCCTCCGGCTTCCGGTCTGGCTTTTAAAAACCCCAGGCTCACTGTTGAAAGCAATCAGAGGCAATCAGCGCAATAAAACAATTAACAATTATCGGCGCTGATTACCTCCAGCTGACAGTTGTGACGAAGGATCCGAGAGCCGCTCCTCTCACACTCTCTCTCTCTGCAGCCGACGCTCAAACCACGCCCACCCCACCACATACCCCCACCGCCCGACTTAGGCCGGGGAGCCATCCGGCCGATGACCAACCCCCCCCCTCTCCCCCCCCTCCTCCTCCTGGGGGCGAGAGAGGAAGTCCGCCACGACCATCCGTGCACCCGGTCTATGAATCACATTGAAGTTAAAAGGCTGCAAAGCCAGATACCACCGAGTGATCCGGGCGTTGGTATCCTTCATGCGGTGGAGCCATTGGAGGGGGGCATGGTCCGAACAGAGGGTGAATGGGCGACCCAGAAGGTAATAACGGAGGGCTCCGACCGCCCACCGAATGGCGAGGCACTCTTTCTCCACCGTGCTGTACTTCGCCTCCCGTTGTGACAGTTTCCGGCTAATGTACAGCACGGGGCGGTCGACTCCCTCCACCTGCTGGGTCAAAACAGCCCCCAGCCCTCTGTCCGACGCGTCGGTCTGCAAAACAAAGGGGAGAGAGAAGTTAGGTGTGAACAAGAGCGGCTCCCCACAGAGAGCTTCTTTTACCCTCTCAAACGCCCGCTGGCACGGTTCCGTCCACTGGACCGGATCTGAGGCACCTTTTCGGGTTAAGTCAGTTAGGGGGCTGGTTAGCTCCGAAAATGCCGGGATGAACCTCCTGTAATAGCCGGCCAGCCCCAAGAACCTCCTTACCTCTTTTTTTGACTTGGGTCGGGGACAGGCTGCAATCGCAGCGGTTTTGTCCACTAGAGGCCGCACCTGTCCACTTCCCAAGTGGTACCCCAAATACCGTACCTCCGCTCGGCCAATAGCACACTTCTTTGGGTTAGCCGTGAGCCCTGCCTGCCTTAAGGATTCGAGCACTGCCCCCACATGCTGCAAATGCTGCTCCCAACTGCTGCTATGGATAATTACATCATCCAGATAGGCAGCAGCATAACCAGCATGTGGACGCAATACCCGATCCATCAGGCGCTGGAATGTGGCAGGGGCTCCGAATAACCCAAACGGAAGTGTCCTGAATTGGTACAAACCATCCGGAGCGGAGAAAGCCGTTTTCTCCTTAGATTTGGCAGATAAGGGAATCTGCCAGTAACCCTTGGTTAAATCCAGCGTCGAAAAAAATCGAGCCGTGCCAAGCCGATCCAAGAGCTCGTCGACCCGAGGCATTGGATAAGCATCAAACCGTGACACTTCATTTACCTTTCTATAATCCACACAGAAGCGAATAGACCCATCAGGCTTACCGACCAGCACAATGGGGCTACTCCAGGGACTGTGGGATTCCTCTATTACCCCCAGCTCTAGCATTGCCTTTATCTCTGCCTGAACCAATTTCTTTTTGTGTTCCGGCAATCTATAGGGGCGGGTCCGCACCGTCACCCCCGGGGAAGTCTCAATGTGGTGGTGTATGAGGTGCGTGCGTCCTGGTATGGGGGAAAACACATCAGCAAAACGCTTTTGCAACAAGGCAAGGTCTGCTCTCTGATTCGGTGAGAGATGGTCATCTGAAAGGGTTGAGATCTGATTGGATGAATTTGGTACCTCCGGCCCCAGCTCATCTCTCTCCTTATCCACCGTAACCAGAGAGACAGCCACCACCTCCTTCCACGCTTTCAGGAGATTGAGGTGATAAATCTGTTTTGCCCCCTCTCTATCAGTACGCTCTACCTCATAGTCAACCTCCCCCACTCGCCGTGTGACCGCAAAGGGCCCTTGCCACTTGGCGAGTAATTTAGAACTAGAGGTAGGGAGTAACACAAGAACTTTATCTCCCGGTGAAAATTGCCGTCGTTTAGCTCCTCTGTTGTAGTGCTGTTGTTGGCGTGTCTGCGCCTCGAGCAAATTCTCCCGTGACAACTTACCCAGTGTATGGAGTTTTGCTCGCAGGTCCAGCACGTATTGCAATTCATTTTTACTAGGACTCGGACCCTCCTCCCAGTTTTCTTTAACTAGGTCCAATATCCCCCGGGGTTTCCTACCGAACAGTAGTTCAAAGGGAGAAAATCCCGTGGAGGCCTGGGGAACCTCCCGCACTGCAAACACCAGAGGAGATAACCACTTATCCCAATTACGGCTATCCTCATGAACGAACTTCCGGATCATCGACTTCAACGTTCTATTAAAACGCTCAACCAGCCCATCCGTTTGGGGATGGTACACGCTGGTTCTAATAGAATGAATGCCCAATAACCCGTACAGTTCGCGTAGTGTGCGTGACATAAACTGTGTGCCCTGGTCAGTCAGAATCTCTTTCGGGATTCCGACTCGGGAGATTATTTGAAACAATGCCTGCGCAACACTTTTTGCCGAAATGCTGCGCAAAGGAACTGCTTCGGGATACCTTGTCGCATAATCCACCAGAACTAACACGAAACGGTATCCCTGCGTGCTCCGATCAAACGGCCCGATGAGGTCCATCCCCACTCTCTCAAAAGGGACCTCCATTAGAGGAAGGGGGCGCAACGGCGCTTTTGGTATAGCCGGGGAATTTACTAGTTGGCATTCAGGGCACGACGCACACCACCGACGCACGTCGGCCCAAATGCCCGGCCAATAGAAACGGGCCATTATCCGGTTCAGTGTTTTCTCATACCCTAAATGACCAGCCATGGGGTTAAAATGAGCCGTCTGAAAAACCATTTCCCGAGAGCTTTTAGGCACCAGCAATTGGGTGATTTCCTCATTAGTCTGAGTGTCACGACACACTCGGTATAATCTATCCCGAATTATTACAAAATACGGGTGAGTGAGTGTTGCATCAGGGCGCACCTGTTGACCATCAATAGACATCACGCGGTCAAAGGCAAAGCGTAGGGTGTCATCACGAGACTGCTCGAGTGGGAAATCCTCCATGGGGCGAAACACCGGTACCTGCGGAGTCTCCCCCGGAGGCTCCACTGGTGCCGGCTCCCCCTCTGCTGCGTCGGACGACCCCGCGTCACCGCTGACAGCAGCACACACATCACACAGCCCTACCTGTCGTGAACGCACCCCCCCTACCTTACCAGCTGCCTGGCGGAACCCCGGCCAATCAGTGCCTAAAATCAGAGGGTGCGAGAGGCGGGAGCTAACCGCAGCCTTTATTTTATGTTTTTTCCCTTGACACCGAATTTCCACTGAGACGATAGGGTACGCGTGTAAATCCCCATGCACACACCTTATAGATACCATTGATGCTTCTAACAACGCCTCGGGTCGAACCAGGCTTTGTCGAATCATGGTCTGCATAGCCCCTGAGTCCAACAGCGCCTGGTGTTCACTCCCTTGAATCCTTACCGGAATACAGTACGCTCCGTCTGGGTCGGGAGCGGAGGTGGGCGGGCCGACAACACGAACCACCTGCCCCACCTCCATGAGCGGGCACTCGCGGCGCAGGTGACCCGGTTGTCCGCACCGCCAACACCCCGGTCCGGGCGTCTGAGGAGCTCTCTGTGGGTCGCACCCCGCCGCCACTGAGCCTGGGGCTGGGGAAACAGGAACAAAAGGGTTGTTACGGGAAAATGAGGGGGTTTGGGCACGGGGAAGGGAGGAAGAAAGGGGGGAAGGATGGGAACGAGGAAGGGCTCTCCTGCGCAGAGCCGGGTCTGCCCGTCCTTGCTGCTGCTGCTGCTGCTGCTGCTGCTGTAACTGGCCACGGGGGTAGAGCGCCAGGTGGTCCTCCGCCAGGCTGACGGCGGCCGCCAACCCGGTCGGGCGATGGCACCTCACCCAATTCGCCGTCTCCCCCGGGAGGCCATCAATAAAACGTTCTAGGGTCACCAGCTCCACCACTCCGTCGGCTGACCGGAGTTCCGGTCGGAGCCACCGACGCGCCATGTCCAGCAGTCTCTGGGCGTAGGCGAACGGTCGGTCCGCTCCTGCCAGGGCCGTCTCCCTGAACCGTCGCCGGTGCTCTTCAGGGCTGTATCCCAGGTGGTCCAGGACCGCCTTCTTTAGGTTGGCGTAGACCGCCCGCGCTGGGGGGGGTAGGCTGTGTGCCGCTTGTTGTGCCTCCCCAGTTAAGAGGGGCAGGAGGCGGACGACCCACTCTTCCTCCGGCCATTTACTCGCCCTCGCTGCCACCTCAAACCCCTCGAGGAAAGCCTCCGCGTCGTCCTCCTGGGTCATTTTGGGCAGATGGAGAGCTACGGGGGGTCCGGTCTGTCGCTCTCGGGAGCTGGTTTCTCCCGCAGCCGCCAGCTGCAGTAGAGCCTGGGTTTGGAGGGAGGTCTGTGCCCGCAGAGCCTCCAGTTGTTCGGCGTGCATCGCCGCCTGCCTCTCCTGCATCGCCGCCATCCCCTCCAGCATCCTCGCCAGCGCTACCACCGGTTGTGCTGTTTCCCCTGGCTCCTGGCTGTGGTCCATGTTTGTCTCCTCGGTGTAATGTGTTTTACTATGCTGCTGCGTTCCCTCGCACGGGCCACCACTGTGGCAAGTGAGTGCCACCCCTCTCAGATAAAACACACTCACGGGAGACTGACTGGTTCCGTAACCCGCACTTCCGTGCTATTTTATTGTCAGATACGGTTTTTACAGACACTGTTTCAGACTGTGTATCACAGTTCCGTAGCCGTCTTGTCATTGGCGATTCTCTCCCTCCGGCTTTTAAAAACCCCAGGCTCACTGTTGAAAGCAATCAGAGGCAATCAGCGCAATAAAACAATTAACAATTATCGGCGCTGATTACCTCCAGCTGACAGTTGTGACGAAGGATCCGAGAGCCGCTCCTCTCACACTCTCTCTCTCTGCAGCCGACGCTCAAACCACGCCCACCCCACCACACTTATATTTTTATTTTATTTTATTGCTATTATTTTTTATAATATGTAATTATGATCATTTTATATTATGAGTCAAACGCATTCTTCTAATTATGTCATAGATCATACCTCAAAAAGTCACACACCCCCTTTCCCTATTAGTTATACACACTTAATTGCATTTGACAAATATAGGCATAGTTTGCTTTGCAACATAGTTGGCTTGTACCAGCTAAAGTTAGTAGCCATCCCTCAATCCGGTTGTTTGGCCTTCTGGCCCGCTAGCTAGTCGTGACTTGTGATAGCATAGCATCCTATTTAATATTGGTAAAGGAGAGCTGTGTGAATCTTATGGCAGTGAGCTGATGAGTTTTTATCACCACTATCACAGGTTATAGTTAGCAAAACACTGAATTCCATTTGATATCTCCAGGTCAAGATGCAGAGGAAAATGTTGTCATTCTTTAAAAAAATGACAGAAAGCCCTAGCCCTGTCCTCAGTCAGGAGGTTGATAGTGCAAGAGGTAGGTTATCTTAGGTGAGATTTATAGTGATAGGCTATGTTTCCTTCATGGAAATGTATGCATGTAGGCTGATCTGATGGTCATTGCAGTTGAGGCACAGAGGACCCAGGAAGTGAACTTGGAGAGAGTTAGGGATTCCTTTGGAGTCTTGCAGACAGACATGAAAATCCTACACTTGGCTATTATTGCTTCCCCCCCCATAGTTATATCAGTGTGTGAAGGTGTGGTTACAGGTTATATGTACTTAGGCTAGTGGTGATGATGGATCTTTCAAGGAGGCTGAGCAGTTTGGAAAATAGGTTACTACTGCTCAGTCTGAGCTTTTATTGGCAATGGAGCAGACACTGCTATGTGATGTCAGCACAGTCTCATCTGTACTCATGCTGCTTCCTATGCATTGTGTTTGAAAATACAGCTGTTGCCATGTTGGCATGTTCCTTTCATCTGTGGTTTTATCTATGTTCTCTAAATTAATTTGCATTGTGGATATAGTCTTTTTATGTGAATTTATGCCCCTTAAAATTTTTGGGTGAAGCAGACAAGATTTAGCTCTTTTTCAAGGAAAGTGGCAGCAGTGTAGAAGTGAGTGAATAAGTGAGTGTCATTTTCAATAACCATAACAGCACAAATAATTGACATGAAAATCTCTAAATAAATATACAGTATTTACCCTAATATAAAGTGGGAGATTACTGAGCTACAAAAACTGATTTAGTGAAGTTTTAAAATAATCCCCCCAAAGTCTTTGAATATATGTCAGTTGCCTCATTATTTTCTTTTTTCTGGGGAAGGACCCCCATGCCCCCTGCTCTAATTGTGCCCCCCCAGAATTTTGGCTTGCATGATGCCCCTGCTGCTATTGTTGATGTTTTAAGTGAGGTACAGTTGAGGCTTATTGTGATTGTGCAAACAGTGTCCTCTTGTGGTGAAATTTACCCTTTGTCAAGGCCTGCCCAAGAGCTGCTCTCCTTAGTCACTAATTGTTGCTAATCCTGCTTTTTCTTTGGAAAGCAAGTTTTGCACAGAAACCTCATTGAAAGAACCTGTAAATTATATTCCTTTGTATTTGCATAGAATTGATCAGTTTCCATTGGTCAATAATTTGGTCAGTTACACACATGCTATCCAATCCAATCCGGGGTAGGACTCAAAGGCAGACCCGAAAAATCAGGGAAAAACTTGGCAGTTTATTATCAAACAAATAAGCAACAGAATCAGCGAACAGTCTTGTAAACCACAATCCAGGCTAAGGTCAAAATTCCAAAGACAGTCAAAATTTTCCAGGCAGGCAAAGGCACACAACTGGAACAGAGGCAAGAACAGCAAGACAGGCAAGAATTCAAAAAACCGAAGCAACAGTAATCAGAGGAGTCAGGCTAAAGGCATAAATGGCGAACACAGGCAAAAGTAAAAAACCGTATTTACTAGGAATAGAAAAAGGCTTGAACGGCACTAAGTTACACAAGGCACGATCTGGCACAGACTAACAGAGCTAACAGAATATATAGCTAGAGAAAATGAGTAACAGATGAGTTGCAGGTGGGGACGGCGGCAGAGGCTTGATTGAATAATTCAGCTGAGGCAGACAGGCAGGAATGGGGGGCAGAGCGTGGGTGGGAACCAGGAACCTGAAGAAAAAGCAAACACCATGCGCGCACACACACACTCATGCATACATACAAAAAACAAAAAAAAGGAAAACACAACGGAAACTCAGGCAGATGTCCTGACACCCTTCGCTATGAATAACTTTAGTTTGTTGAAGGCAGTGCTCGAAGTGAATGAAATAAGTGTGAGCAAATCATGTGAGCAAAACATAGAAGTCCCGGTATGGCAAACTGGTCCGTTCCGGTCCGCTTCAAGCATTGGTTGTCAGATTTATACCTTGTGTTGTATGACTTGTGTTGTTATGTTCTATAATAAAATGTGTTATTCTCTATTTGGATTTTAATAGAAAATAGCATTTTCACTAAATAGCATCAATTTGCAAATAATTTAGGCAAAATTATTGTCATTACTGTTGTTGTGAAGCCTAAGAAAAACATCAAATGATGATTGCACAAGTAATGTGATTTCCTTTAAATATTGTTTTTGATTTGTAACCCGAATATCCAGGCAGAGTTAAGGTCCTATAGGCCATGTAACCAATAACATAAGCTGACGTTTTGATTACCTCATTCATATTACCAGTATAGCAAATTATTCCAGCAGAACACAATGCAAACATTTGGTAGGTTCAGCATTGTATTGCAAACATGAAATTATGGAACTTACAAAGTAGAGCCATGACTGTACTTTCTTTACAATGTTGATGGACTTCTCTTTCCTGTTAGGTTCAATATTGATTTTCTTTGGTTTGATGATACTGATAAAATCAAATTGATGTTTAAAATTTATGTTTTTCCAGGTCTAGAAAAGTATGGAAATTTTGGTGTAAGTATGGAAAAAGTATGAACCAGACCTGGGTCAAGTACTTATTTGACCCAGGTCTGGAATGGACATTTAGCTCTTACATAAACCGATCAGCCACAACATTAAAACCACCTGCCTAATATTGTGTAGGTCCCCCTCGTGCCACCAAAACAGCTCTGACCCGTCGACCCAAGTTTTTTAAATCATGTGGAAATAATTCACCATCTAACAATACCTTAGCTTTTTATAGCCCTGTAGAAACGAATAATGTAATAAACTACCAATAGTGAAATAACTCCCAATAATGTAATCCATTTCAAAAAATTTATGTAATAATCCAATAATGTAATAAGTAGTAGTAGTGTACTTAATTGATCCCCGGGGGGAAACACAATCAGATACACATTTACAGTAGATACAAAATAGCAGATACAAACATACAGTAGATACAAATATATACAGAAATCATATACCAGAGGACACCTTCAGAGGTGGAGTCCATGCCTTGACGGGTCAGAACTGTTTTGGCGGCATGAGGGGGACCTACACAATATTAGGTAGGTGGTTTTAATGTTGTGGCTGATCGTGTGTATATACACTAGAAAGTTCACAAAGCGCAAAAATATACTAAAAGGAATAAAAAGAAATGCTGTGTCTTGTTAAAAAAAATTGGGCACTCTAATGCTCATTCAAGATGACTGCCTGGATGTCAGTTTGTTCAATCTGGGAAACAAAGAGCTGAGTTTCTAATTGAAGAAGAAGCGTAGTGATATTAATTGCATTTAGTCCAGGGTGCAGTTGTAGGCAGTTATTAAAAATAAAAACCATGTAAATGTTTGTATTTATGCATTTAAAAATATAAATAAACAATTTAATTCCAACTTAAATACAAAGGGGGAAAATATCAAATATCCCTGGATTAGCACTTGCAGCCCAGTAGAACTGAACAAAGTGTGAAAATAGGTTGTAGTTTAATCAAACACTAAAGCATTGTGCAAAATATGCGCCAAAGAAATTGACATCGCCAGCATGTGAGAGGCAGTGTTAGCCCCCTGCAGGGCAAAAACATGCAAGTCTGGTCCTTTTTTTTCAAGAACGATCTGCTTCTCAGGTATTGTTTTTATTATTATTAGGGGTCCAAGCAGCGAAGCTGGTGGAACCCTATTGTATCTGTTAGGATTATTAGGGGTCCAAGCAGCGAAGCTGGTGGAACCCTATTGTTTTTGTTAGGATTATTATGGGTCCAAGCAGTGAAGCTGGTGGAACCCTATTGTTTTTGTTAGGATTATTCTTATTATTTTTCTCCACTAAAAGTGTCTGAGGCTCAGCAACCATAAGTCCTACAGCAACCAAATTTTGCAGGTGGGTTCCTATGGCCCCCCACTACTCAGGCTAAAAATCACCTATATCGGCCAGATGGTGGCGCTATAACAAAGGGTCATGCGTAAAAGGCCATAACTCCCACACCATAAGTTAGATCAACACAAAACTTCATCGACCTATGCATCTGAACATGGTCTACAACTTTGCCATTGGCACCACCTATGTCCGCCATATTGTTTGCCCGCCATTTAGACTTTTTAGTTGGGGCGTGGAAGTTTTCTCCACTAAAATATCTGAGGCTCAGCAACCATAAATTGCAGACCAACCAAACTTGGTACGTGGGTTCCTATGGCCCCCCACTACTCAGTCACTACAAATCACCTATGTCGGCCAGATGGTGGCGCTATAACAAAGGGTCATAATTTAAAAGGCCATAACTCCTACACCATAAGTCAGATCAACACAACACTTCATCGACCCATGTATCTGAATGTGCTCTACAACTTTGCTTTTGGGAGCACCTATGTCCGCCATACTGTTTGCCCGCCATTTGGACTTTTTTATTAGTTGGGGTGCGGAAGAGCTGGAGCTCCAAATCTAAGTGTTACGACATCTAGTAAACTTCTTTACGGCAAGCGACATCCATGGCGACGCAAGTAATCCGACACCGTAGGGTCTAGTTTTTATCAGTGAGGGGAGGGTCTGAACGTCAGGTCTGAACGTCGGGGAAGCAATGGAAGACAGTGCCACCCAGAGTGCATGCTAGGCTACCAAAAGTTTGTTAGTAAAAGCTTTTTGAGAGGATGAATAATTACTTTTCTTTGGCATGGATCCATTTGAAGACAGTATCAAGAACAGTTTAGTCTTTGAATCTGTCATTATGGTGAGAAACAGCTAAACCATTTTATTGATAGGTTCTGAGTTTCTGTGCAAAACGCTAAAACACGCTGGTATAATGAAACAATGACGGTCATACATATATAGTCCGCTTTGTTCCGTTGCTACCATAACATAACAGAATATCTTGTATATACAGCTGTAGTTTCTTGCTGCAATTACTAATATTGACTATAAACAAAAGACGCAATTTATGCTGTACTCTACCAATGTCTAAATAAATAATATGGTACTCTGAGCATAGGAAGCAGTTAGCATGGATGGCGAGTTGATATTTTTTGCTACTACAAGTTTGTTAGTAAAAGCTTTGAGAGGATGAATCATTACTTTTCTTTGGCATGGATCCATTTGAAGACAATATCGGGTGAGTTCGTTTAGTCTTTAAATCCGTCATTATGCTGAGAGAAATCGTATTCTCAATTTAATCTCTAAATTGACTGTAAGTTTAGGGTTGTAACTAGTTAGCTGTTTCGTCGGTGACTCAGTTAATGCACTCGTCTTAACTATTGCTTGTATTTTTGCATAGACTGCGTTGTTGCTGTTCTTGTTTGTGTTAGTGTTAATCAGTTTAACCTACAGGGTCCAAGTTGAACTATGCGGTTGTTCCCTGCACTTGGAACGGTACTTCTCTCTAGGGTTTTTGACACACTTGTTCCTGATTATGATTATACACTTTGTTGCACATCGGTCTGGATATTCCGTAGCAACAACATAAACCCGACATTAGCCCTAAAATATGCCAATACAGCAGTGAAAACGTTGCTCACTGAATAACGAAATGAACGAGACAGAGTTTTTTTAAATTATACCATGTCATTCTACAGTCAATATCTGGGTCTAAACATTGAACATATATACAATTTTACCAATGGTTTTACGCGTAGAGATGTCCCTTTTGTGACTGAGTGGTCATATATTGTCTTGGACAATCCGTTTGTGAAATATATGCACATTTATGATAACTGGGTAGGCTACCTTCCAAAATAGCTGTGCATAATACCACACCTGTTGCTTACGGCGTTGTCGCCCTTTTTAGTACAATTCGGCTTGATTGACAATTCATTTATTCAGTTGGTGAGAGTATAAGCTTTCTAACGATGTATAACATGTCTGATTTTGCTGTTGGAATAGCGTTTTAAAGGTCAGCGTAACCGAAAATTTTCTTATCTGCCAATGTCTAAATAAATAAAACCGTAGGCTACTTTGCGCGCAGCACGCAGATCGCGAGTTGATATTTCGTCTTTTCTTTTCGTTTTTTCTCAATGTCGTATTTATTATTTGAAATGTGTATTTATGTGTTATTATTCTATCTGTCTCTGTGGCGCTCTGAAATGTGCATTCTCTGCTAAACTGAGCAATGGATTGGAATATGTGTCTGACGTAGTGTTGCACGGTATAGGCCTACCAAAACTTCAGCACTTTCTCGGTACTTAAAAAAAAAATTTTTTTTTTTAAAGAATCGGTTCGGTATTAGAATATTCCGACGTTCGGTAGTTCTGAGTGAAATGTAAAAGGCAGGGAAAATCGTCTCCCGCATTACTGCTTTAGAGGATGAAAAGTGTAATTTGTCAGAATCTTCGCTAGATGGCAGTAGCAACTAAGGTTGCCAAGTGAGGTGACTTGCGCTTGTGTACTTAGCTCTTTGATACAGCGCAAACTTTGACTCAGTTCACTTCAGTAGCAATAGGTGTTCCAATTTGGAAATATTTTATTATAGATAGATGCTGTATTGTTATTAAAATATGCTGTTTTTAGATCTATTTAAAGGTGAAAGACCTGTTTAAAATATTATTTAGTTTACAACTGTTTAATTTTTGAAATATATTTAACATATTTTTCTATTGTTCAGTGTTGTAACACTATAGGCCTATGCATATTAATATGTTGAAGAGGCTTCAACTTAAAGGTTGTTAATGAACCAGGTTGTTAATAAACCATGAATTCGAAATTGAGGATAACCCTTGTGGACATTACGTTTCTGATCTATTAAGGTAATTTCAGTATCGTTAGGTACCGAGTATTGAATCAGTATCGCTTCAGTATCGAGTATTGTGATACTAAACCTGGTATCAGTATCAAAGTCAAAATTTTGGTATCGTGAAAACACTAGTGTGACACCTTTTTTAGTTGCGGCATGGAACCGCTGCAACTGTACATACACGCCGGGCCATATATGTGTTACGACATCCCATCTAAGTGTTACATAGTAAAGGCATTTACGGGAAGCGGCCAGGACACATCCATGGCGACGCAACTAAGTCATTCGACAGGGTCTCTTAGCACAAAATTGGCCATAAGTCATCCATTTTTTATACAATCATCATGATATTCAGTAGATATGTTGGGTGAAGGTGTATGATCATGAGGACAAAGCCATTTTAAAATCGCTCAATAGGGGGCTCAATGGTGCCAATACTTGGACCCCTCCCAACGCCGCTTGCGGCTTTAATTATTATTATTATTATTATTATTATTATTATTATTATTATTAATAATAATAAACCTTTATTTAACCAGGTTAGTCCCGTTGAGATTCAAAAATCTCTTTTTCAAGGGAGACCTGGCCAAGAAGGCAGCAGCACAAAAAGTTACAGACAATATAAAACCATAAACATAAAAACATATCCAAATCAAAATGTGTGAAAGAGCATAATAGAGGAATAAGAGAGCAACAACAAAAGCAGAAACACAAAGTAAGTACAGTCAAAAGCTAGATAGCAGCTTATTCAAAGCAATGACAATTTCTGAGTGACTTTGTTTCCATAGCCCTAACAACTGCTTTGAACTCAGTGAGAGGAACCAGATTCTTAAGCTTCAGCTCTTTCTGTAGGCTATTCCATGTGGAGAGGGCAGAGATCATAAAGGCTTTCCTGCCCATCTCTGTCAACCTTTAAGGACAGTCAGCAGAATGGAGCCTCGGGACCTCAGACTGTACTGTCCTCCAAGTTTCTGTGTAATATAAATACATAAATAAGAGGGAAACTTACCCAAAATAGCCTTATAAATAAACATATACCAGTGACTGAGCCTCCGCAAAGACAGAGATGGCCAACCAGCCCTGGAATACAGTGTGCAATGATGAGTAAGGGCTTTACAGTTTGTAACAAATCTCAAAGCACTATGATACACAGTATCTAACATGTGAAGACAAAGAGCTGATGTATTCATATACACCAGGTCCCCATAATCAAGTAAAGGTAAAAAAGTAGCAGCAACTAGTTTACTCCTCGACTCAAATGTAAAGCATGATTTATTCCTAAAATAAAACCTTAACTTCAGCCTCAACTTTTTCACAAGGTTTTCTGTGTGGCTTAAAAGAAAGACAAGTATCAATTAAAATGCCCAAATATGTGTAACAAGATACTACCTCAATCTGCTTGCCTAGAGTAGTTACAGTATTTGAAACATTCAAATGTTTCTTCTTGGAGTTAGTAAACATCATTATTTTACTTTTGTCTACATTCAATACAAGCTTCAATTGACAGAGTTGGGACTGTACAATATCAAAAGCAAATTGCACGTTCTCAAGAGCCGTATTGAATGTAGAAGGGCCACAATATATGACAGTATCATCAGCATAAAAATGTAAATTTGCATTGGGTACAATTTGTCCCAAGCTATTGATATAAATAGTGAATAAAAGTGGGCCCAGGACAGAACCTTGAGGTACACCCTTACACACATTAATAAGTTAGAGGTGAGTCCATCAATTTTAACACATTGGCCCTCATTTATCAATCTAACATAGAAACCAGCGCAGATCCAAGCGCAGAAATCATCTTACGACAGGATTCACGTGTGATTCATGAAACGTTTGTATCTCGCCAATCACAGCATAAGAATGATTGGGCGTTGATATATGTGGCGGCTTAAAACAATCGTCATTTAAATATCATGCCCCTATATATTCTCAGTTTAGAGGCCTCGCCCCTAGAGTTTACGACATAGAGAAGCATAATACGGCCAAGAAGAGAAATTTCTCCGACCTAGAAATAGAATCTGAACCAATTAGTTCTATTTGGCAGCCTGAAAAGTGGCATAAAAGGAAGTCAGAAAAATGCAGTGTGGAAGGAAATCACTGCTGCGGTCAACAGCGTTGCCGTGGACAATCGAACTCCAGCTGAGGTTGGAATATTTAATTTATACATCCGTGATATGTATAGCCTACATATATATATATATATATATATATATATATATATATATGTGACGGGTGCTGGAGAAAAGGTCCGCAAGTCGCAAATCTTGAAATCACGCTAGGAGGCAAAAAAGGTTTTTAAATTTTTTTTTTAACTCTTTTTTAAGTGTTGAAGAAGTCACTCAATAGAATAAACAGCATTTTTATGGTCACTAAATACTTATAATTTGTCAGCAAAGTCGGCTTGTTTTAGTGATTCTTACAGCCGGGTTTTGGAGGCGTGATGGGGGTGCAGTTTAATTAGCATGTTTGATTTCGTTGGCTATTGTCACTTTGTTTCAGTCAAGCCACCGCCCATAAATAAAGCCGTGTGGTAGTAGCCTATGTTTGTTTACTCTGAGCATCCGCCATTGTAGCAACCTCACAATCAGTAGGTGAGAGTATAAGCTTTCTAACGATGTATAACATGTCTAATTTTGCTTTTGGAATAGCGTTTTATAGGCCGAACATTTTCTTACCATGGCATTCGCTCTATATATGGTAGCATTAAAAGACGTTGCACCTAATGAAACACTGTCAATGATTTTTCGTAATTTCTTGGAAAATACCATTATTATTGAGGACTTCTGGGCATAGCAAAGCCATATGTTTGCTGATAGACCTATCTGACATTGTTTTCTGGAGCAAAACAGAAGCGGCTAGAACTGTCATTGATTTACTGTCTGTGTCTCCATCTACTGAACATAGATAAGATTTCATCATTGCTATGTAATTATTACTGCTCAAAATATTTCGGTTATATACGTTATTTTAGAAATTGAGTGTCTTTAAATAGGTTCTACATATCCACCCTTAGATTTTATGAACTTGTGGTCAAGAAGTTTTCGATCCAGGACATGTATACTTTAACCCGCAATCTCACAGTATTTCATTGCGAACTAAAAAAGGAGCAAATTCATTTTAGATTTTTTGCCTTGACCATTTCATTTGTGGCACTTTATTTCTTACAAAATTATGAATATAAAGTAATCTAAGCTAGTATTATAAATGGTACAAATGTATTGCTTCATTTAAGACATTTTTCTAGTCTCTGTGGTGTTCACATCTGGAGTTATAAAGCTTTAAATAGGGTAATCCCTAAATGGACAAGGATTTACAGGTACTCTAGCGGGGGAGTGGTTGGGGTGGAGTTAACTAGCTATTGTTCCCACCCATTATCTCCATGTGAGAAGTGTGAAAAGTTCAAGATCTTTCAAGGGGATATTCTCTGCTACTTGATTTTAGGAGTACCAACATTCAAATAAGCATATCTTCTTCAACTATTTTCAGATTTCAATGTATGACACATCATTTGAAAGTTTATAATCTGCACTTTCATAATCTGTAAAAAACTGAAAAATGACCATCCCCTACTTGAGGACCAAAACACCAGCACCTGTCACATATATATATATATATATATATATATATATATATAATAGTAATTAGCTTATATCGAAATTTTTTACATTTAGGTGAAGAAAAAATGGTCAGACCTCAAACTCGCTACCAAAAAGCTGCAGCCCGTAGGCGCAGCACCCAGCTGACTGGAGGAGGTCAGCTGGATTCCAGCCTTGCATTGACGCAGACTGAGGAGCGAGTGTCTGCGCTTATCGGGTCTGCTTCCATTTCGGGCATAACAGGTGGCGGAGCAGACACAGACGCACCTGTGTCTGAGCTGGATAATGGTAAAAATTTAATAGCCTAGGCTACTAGTATTTAAATAATTACACGGTTGCAGGGTTAATTTATTTCTTCATTTAATGATGTTTTAATGAGGTTATAAACATGCTTTCTTTTCATTCATTTCATTTTCGTAGAGGTCTTCTAACAGAGCCAGATCTGCCATTGCCAAGATTTGATGACTGTCAAAGTTCTTGTTTAAATAGGTGACTGAATAAGCATCTAATCTAATTCCTTGTAATTATGTCACCAGTAGCGTAGCCTAACAAGTAGGCTATCTCAAAATGAAAGAGAAATGAATCTCATAGCCTACACCAAAAACCTGTTAACCCCGTTAATTGCAAACAATTTGAAAATAACTATTTATGTTAGGGATATGACACAGTCGATGTAGGCCTTTACAAAATAGAATATTTTACCATAGGCTACATATTTTTAAGTGATGAATATGTGGCTGCATGTGCTCAGATGCCAGTCAGAATATGGTCTAATAACAATTCTCTGACTCAGCCAGATTTACTATGCTGCACTGCAAGTCCACGCTGACATGGAAACTTGCGTACATGACTTGAGACTTGACCTGAGATTTGATCGTAGCCTCCGCTCGCGTCCAAATTGATAATGTTAGCTTTACGTTAGGGAGCATAGCACGGAGCCGAATAATCAATGCTGTTCACAATATGGCTGATATTCCTGTTTGGGTGCTATTAATCTGAATGAGGCATTCAGCCTCAGCCAAATAACCAGTTCAGCTACCATTACCTGTGATTATATTGATGTCCAAAACAATGAGATCATCTAGAAAACTGACTGACCGTCTTATCAGAGGGTAAACGCAGTAATTAATTGGCTCTGATAATATTAAGTTATTTATTATATTCACTTGAAGAACAAATACAGCTTAACAGGTTCAAATCAAATTGAGTAATCAGCCAATCGATGCTCTTGTTTTAACATCGCTGTTAAGGGGGGAAAAAAATTACAAGATTCACTTTTGCATTTTAATAAAAATTAACATATGGCTCCAGATGTTTTCCATTTCTTCCCACAATAGGAGAGTAATACTGCTTCTATGAGATTTGTATGAATAGAAACCCATAAATTACAGCCACTTTGATGAAAACAGTCCATTGAACAGAAGCCTGTTGAATAAAAGGCGTAGAACACCCCTTCTTTCCATAGCCACAGAACTCTTTGGAAATGTCTTTACAGATTGTGCCACATTCTGAACTTTTTGAGACCTGGTGTTTGAACAATGTTTGAATTAATGGAATACATAAATAGTGCACAGTTTAATACCATGGGCATGCAATAAACAAATTCCATTGTTGTCTAAAATACAGCTTGGATAATAAATAAATAAGCTCAACATCATTGGGATGGCAGGTATGCCATCCAGCCAAGTTACGCCTTGGCAGGGCATGCCCCATACCTATACAGCACCGAGAGTTTGGCACTTTTCAGGGTTCCCCAGAGAAATAACCACAACAGCCACAGACTCTCAGCCCTTAAAAACATTAACCATGACAAACAACCCAAGACCATTAATCCTCCACCACCAAACTTTACAGTTGCCACTATTTGGGCCAGTACAGTAGGGCATTATGCATTCTGCAAAACCCAGATTCATTCATCAGACTGCCATGTTGTGAAGCGTGGATTCATCGCTTGGAGAACACATTTCCACTGCTCCAGAGTCCAAAGGTGGTGTGCTTTAAACTAGGGATGGTGATTTCCATTTATTTCAAATCGAGGGATCGCATAATGTGCTCAATCCGAAAATCGATTTCTAGAATGGAAAAGAATCTTTAAACGCATCTTGGCTGTACACTGGTCGTATAGGCAATGCATGAATGCATAACAACGCACATCATTACCCAATTCTTTCCATTATAGGGAGCGATCTCGTAACGTTATTTCCAAACCGCTATTGGTTGACCCGCTGTTTGTCCGTGTTTCCCTGTCAGTGCGAACGCCATCAGGAGCTATAGCGAGTGCCGGACGAGGCTCCACGGTTGTTGACTACGCGCTCAGGTGGATTCAGTTCAATTGATGTAGGCCCACCTTGTGGATTCAGTTCAGTTGGTGCAGGTCCTCCTTGTGGCTCTGGCTCACCTGGTGGCTCCAGCTCATAACTGGCTAGCTCTGGCGCATGATTGACAGGCTCAATAGTGGGTGCCGGGGCTGGGCGAACTAAAGGGAAGCTCACTAGTGGAAGCCAGAACTGGTCAGCGGGGATGACGGAGCAGAAAGCACCCCAGGGGCCCCTGGAATCCCCAGCAGGACAGACATGCAAATTATTACGATGCATAGTGCGAGTGGGACCATCTTTGCCCTCTGGACGGACGACGTACACAGGCTGTTCTGGCCATAATTGAGTTACCACAATGAACGGAGTCGGGACCCAAAAGGGGCTCGGGCTCTGTGGTTATAACGGGCCTGGTCTCGGGCTTGCCGACGTGCAGCGTCATGCGGGGAGACTGACCCAGTTCACCATACTTACCGAATCTTTAGTCTGCTCCAGTGACAAATTCACTTTGGGCAATTTCGTTCAGCGCAGGGCATTCGAACTGTGTAATTCTCAGCTGCTCTGACATTATCCCACTTATACACTGGCTCACCAACAAAAAGCATAATTGCAATCAAAACATTATATTACAGGCATTTAGCAGGGTGACTTACACAACTTTTTACAAAACATGCGTTTAAAAATACATATTTGCTTTATTCTGTTTATATTAGATTACGAAATACCCACTATTTTATGTGTTTCTTCTTTTTTCACACAATCTACTGTATGGTAAATTTATAAATGGAACCAAGTTCCAACACATAGTACATTGATAACCTTTATGAGAAAATAAAAAGATGGAATAGGCATGTATCCAACGAGTACTGGATCAGTCCACTACTCGTACCCATCCCTACTTTAAACCACTCCAGCCAATGCTTGGCATTGCACATGGTGATCTTAGGCTTGTGTACAGCTGCATGGGCATTGAAACCCATTTCATGAAGCTCTTGATGAACAGCTCTGGTGCTAACATTGTTTCCAGTGGTAGTTTGGTAGTGAGTGCAACCGAAGACAGATGATTTTTACGTGCTATATGCTTCAGCACTCGGCAGTCACATTCTTTGAGCTTGTTCACAATAGCACTCACAGTTGACTGGGGCAGCTCTAGCAGGGTAGAAATTTGACAAACTGACTTGTTGGGTAGGTGGCATCCTATGACAGTGTCACGCCTAATGGGTGAGGAAAAAAAAAAAACTATCGCAATAAAAAAAATAGAATTCCTGGCTATGTCGATGACTGCACTCTGTTCCATTGGTGAGAGCACAGTGAGGGCTGTCACTACCCAATTTGCCTAGGGTCCATCTTGCCAAAATGAGGTTACAACATTTAAAAAACATCTGGTCCATAGAACTGTATCTGCGGGCCAATGTCAGCCGGCTCTAGAGCTAGCTACCTAGCTCCTGTGAGTTTTATTAATATTAAAATTTGATTGTATGATGTAGACCTGCACACAGCTTGGGTCGGCACCTGAGAAGAACTGAACAGAGCTGAGTAGGCAATATCCAGTGACATTGCAGGGACTAACAGATTAATTCAAAACAGGTTCACATTCTTAGCTGTTCAATCAATCTCCAGTGGACATCCACATTAGATGGTGTCTCTGCCGATCTTGACCAAGACCATAGGTGAATTTTAAAATATTGTTAAATGTGAAACTTAAGGGACTTCCGACAGACAACACAGCAGTGTTCCATGTCGCTCCTGTCACTGCTCCAGGAAGCGGTACATTCACCCCAGATTGCAAGCTTACTGTGCGTTGGGCCAGTGTTGATTTTACGTCCTCACTTTGGTGAAGCTTTTTGTCCATCAGCCCAACATTGGTCAAATGTCGATGAACTGACCAGAAGTGTCGGGCACAGCTTGGTTTTAAACTGATCAGTCAACTCTTCCCCAGTGATCCAATGTTGGTTAATACCCAATACCAATGTTTTTGATTTAGTTGACATCTATGAAATAGGCAATACATTCCTTATATTCCAATGTTTCTGTTTGTTGTGCACAATACATGGCCTAACTAAACAACATGATACCAATGTAAAAGAAGGAAATGTATGGTTGAATTAAGAAATGTATTATGAATCTCATCAAAAACACGTTTTCAGTGTACAAAAATGCCAAGTTACTCACACGTACAAGACATACACCATCTATAACTCATTCATTCAGACTGTCAAAATCCAGGCCAGCCATTAAAAGATTGATATCAAAATGACGCCAAGTTATGGTACTACAAACAATATAGGCTATCTTGCCTCACCGAAATGAAATAAGATGTATTCCAAAGCAATGCTACCCAATATTTCCTCAATTCTTTCAAGTCACTTGGCCCTGTGTGTATAAGCATGCAGTACATGGACAGGCCAAACATATGTGTGGATGGCTTTCTCACAGTCAAGATTGATTGAAGAGGCATCTATATGTCCAATTTGTATTGGTATGTATGTATTTCGGTGCCCAGCCTTTCTGTTGCGTGAACGCTTGTATGTTTCTTGGTATAAATGTCTGTTTATAAATGTGAATGTAACATGCTGCGAGGGAAATGTCCCCATGGGGATAAAGAAGTTGTCTATGTATCTATGTACAATATGCATTTTACATGCAGCATTTATTGTACGTAGCAAATATATAATCACTTGTACATTTACTCAAATTCAGTGCAGAAGCAAGTATAAATATATGTTTTCTGGAGAAATATGCTTCCTGTAGTTACTCACCTGCAGTTTTCTGCATGAATGTGTTCCATGAGGCAATGCAAAATATAAAAATTAAATAAGATGTATTCCAAAGCAATGCTACCCAATAGTTCCTCAATTCGGTAGCATTGCTTTGGAATACATCTTATTTAATTTTGGTGAGGCAAGATAGCCTATATTGTTTGTAGTACCGTAACTTGGCATCATTTTGATATCAATACTTTTAATGGCTGGCCTGGATTTTGACAGTCTGAATGAATGAGTTATAGACGATGTCTTGTACGTGTGAGTAACTTGGCATTTTTGTACGTTGAAAACGTTTTTTGCAAAGCGTTTTATTATGAGAGTGAGAAATGCGAAGTGACCCTGTAAGAAACGGTTGTGGATTATGGCTGTCCTTGTGTGAATTTGTACAGTCTGATGAGCGTGTACCTTGTAGCAGTTTCGGTTTGCTATATATGTAAAACAGTGGCTGTGACAAAGGGTGCGGTGGCGTATAAGTGTAAACGCGTCAGAAACGCAGGGGAAATATGGCCAGTGTATGTACGGATTTGACGGCCATCCAACGAGCCTTGATTGACAAAAGAATCAGCAAGTCCGTAGAATTAGAGCTCCCTAGGTCGCAACTTGTGTACCCTTCTGTCCTACTCCGTTGTCTGTTATTTCGTGGAGATGCACTTTTAGTGTTTGTAAGGTTTATAAGGCATTTTGATAGGCTTATCTGCAGGTGGGAATCCTCTTCGCTGTTTTGCTAAGCTAGAACCGGAAAACTTGATAGTGGAGAATAGGAGCAGACGCATATGTCCCAGCAGGCTTTGCATATGAGAAAATAACAACAGTGTGAGAGAAATTAGGATGACATTATGAAATTGCGTAGTTGAAACAATAATGTTTTTAGTAGAATGGGCATGTAGGTGAAGGTTGACATGATCACGGAGTATAGTGCGAAGTAAATGGAGTGACCATGAGTGAGCTTATGTTCCTTATCGAACGGTATATATAACAGTCGCTATAAAACATTAACCGTTAAAGTGGAGGGTTAAGTAACGTGTGAAATCTATTGCACTGATGTATTTTTCTCATGTTCAGTACTAGTAGTTATAATTATGAGTGAATCATGATTTTAAATGTAATGTTTTAATGGGGAGTTGCAGAACGTACATACGTAGCAATTGTTTGTATGTGGCTAGATAGAGAACAGAGCGAGGTAACATGAATGTAGAAACGTGGCGTTTGCTGATAAGAAGGTTTTGTACGGTAGCCAAGTGAAGAAATATAGTTAGTAGAAATGGCACAGCGGTGAACTGGTGTAACTTTTTAATAAAAGGAATACATTTGCCGTCATGAAATGCATATGGGTGGCCGTGAGTGAGTTTTGGTAAAGCAAATATAAGCGTAAGAAAACGTTGTAAAAGTGTAAAAGAGGAAATTATCTGGCTGAGGACGACGCGGGATTCAATCCTTCAACCGGAGGTTTAGCAGTCCGTGAGTTTGTTAGGGCAGCACCATGACATAGCTATGCAATGCGTGAAATATCATAAGCAAACATGTCCGTGGTTTTAAAGAAGAGCACAGGCAAGTAAGCACAGAAGAGCTCCCGTTGAATCCATATGGCTTTGCAATATTGTAGCCGGTTAACAACTGAACGTGCAGACGGTACGTCATAATGCAGTGTATACGTTTCGGGGAACGGCTGGTAGATATGGTGCAAAAGCAATAATTGAGAAGTAGTAGACAATTATTAGTGAGGGTAAAGCAGGTTAAAGAAACGCGTTTCTACCTGGGCTTGAACCTCGGACCCTGTATTCCCAAGACTGGGACCTTACCCACTAGGCCACAGGCAGACTAGCTGTTTGTACTGAAAATGTATAGTGAAGATTTGGCTGCTGTAGGTAAATTGTCCAATGGGGAGATATGTTATTAGTGGGATAGGTGGCAGGAAAAAATAAGAATGAGAAGAAGAAGAAGAAGAAGAAAGAGAAGAAGAAGAAGGAGAAAACACAAAATCCCGAACACACTCACACACATAGAATCAAACACATGGCTCCAGAATCCTGGCATTTACGCTCCAGTTGCCGTTCAGTACTGCGATGTTCTGTAAGGCAAAATGCATTTTAAGTTGATTAATTTCCAGGCACAAAATTCATGGGTGTACACAATATCTAATAACATTAATAATTTCTAGCTAAAGTTATCTAATCCAGAAAATTAATGTGTTTAGATATACCCATATTAAATAGACTAGGTGTACATTGGACGTGAAAAATGTGTTTTGTTAAGGTTAAATAAATATAAGGTTGCCAATACTTAACAAACTGTGCTTTATTCAGTGACAGTGAGAGACTGTTTCACGTGCAGTTTACAAGTTTCATTATCCTCGTGTTCGTCACTCTGGTTCAGAATGACAGCTGTCATGTAACATTTTGCTTCCTAAGCAGGTGTGACTGGCAAAGTTGAGAGTAGGCTGCGCAACTGGCGTGAAATGAACCCCTTTAGCGGGAGCTCACATATTCAATTCCATTTGAAAAATTTGCATCAATAGTGCTCCAAAAGAATAAAATAACCATCAAGTTGTTTAGAGTGTGGTTGTTTAGAGGCTAAACAATCTTTATATTTTCATTTTTTTTAAAACAACAAAAAAACAGGCTACATATAACTGTGAGATTACTAGGCTAAATAATTTTCAGCCTGTGGCTAGCTGCTGATTGATGGAAAGATCAAGCCATCGGCAAGTCAGCCAGTGCTGTTTTAACATTGGTACCATGGTGGAATTTCAGTGCCAACCAGTACAGACGCTGGGCCAAGGTATGCTTGCTATCCGGTACCCTGTTAACCAGGCACTGAGAATAGATGGTTTATGGCATTAACCCCACAAGCTAGTTAGCAACCAAAAGGTCTTAATGGTGTTTTATAGCTAGTGGACTTTAGTTTAGTGTGCCAATGTGGGTAACTGGTGCCTAAATTGAGTAATCTGTTGGTGATTTTAATGATTTTTATAGAATTCCATTGACTGATGATTGCGAGTGCCATTTCCTTTTAAGTGTATAGACCTTTCTGTTGTTCATCCTTTGATGAACGTAGCATGCTTGTCATGATGTAGCTTAACTTGTGTGCTTTGTGTTTTTAAACTCACCAAAATGAAGAATGAAGTATTTGTATTCATTCAACAATTGTTGCAGTTAGTTTTCAGCACTACAGTCCTGTCCACTGCCCTCTGACAGTTGTTCAAGTTTTTTGTGTTCCGGGACCTCTAAGATGCTTCATTAACCTCCCTCACTTTTTGTCCCAGCACCTCCTGTTTTACAAATTAAGCACAGAGGTCTGAGTATGTTTTGTGTAAGTTATACTTAGAGTATAATCAGATCTAATTACGTCTTGTATTTATTGTTTTTTATTCAGATTCATGTCGGCTTACCCTGGATCCCAACACAGCATACAGAGAGTTGGTCCTGTCTGATGGTAACTGTAAAGTGACCAGGAAAAGGGCGGTTCAGTTCTACCCAGACCACCCAGAGCGATTTGACAGCTTTTCACAGGTGCTATGCCGGGAACCCCTGGGTGGGTTCCGGTATTACTGGGAGGTACAGTGGAGCGGGGAGTTTTCTATCGGAGTGGCTTACAAAAGCATCAACCGTAAGGGGAAGAACTCCAGCAGCCTGCTGGGCTACAATGACAAGTCTTGGAGCCTGCTCTGCTCTGACACTGGATACTCTGCCTGGCACAACAAGATGGACAAAGACCTGCCATCCTCCTTGCAGGCCTCCAGGATTGGAGTGTACCTGGACTATGCTGGGGGATTGATAGCCTTCTACGCTGTGTCCGATTCCATGCAGGTCATCCACCGCTTCCAGGCTCACTTTTCTGAGCCACTGTTTGCTGGGTTTGGGGTTGGCTCATCTGTGTCCATTTGCCATTTGAAGGCTAATCCCACCCTGTATTAGAAACACCATGAAACATAGAACAAACAGAAAATAAAATATCCATATAGAATATAGAAAAAGGCAATATTAAAACACAAAGAATAAAACAAATAACTAAGCACAATACAAGTAAAACATAAAACACAATTTAAAAAAAACATAAAACAGTAGAGTTAAGACCCAACAATCAAAAAGGAAAAAGCACAAGCAAATAGCAAACAGTCATTACAGAAGGCAGTTTTTTAAAAAATAAAAAGGTTTTTAAGCTAGTTTTAGAAAGCAGAGAGTGTAGCAGTAATCCTAATATTGTATGGAAGGCTGTCCCAGAGCCTAGGGGCCATTACAGCAAGGGCTCAGTCACCTCTTCATTTTAATCTATACTCTGGAACAGCCAGAATGGCAAGGCTGGCAGATCTCAGAGGCTTCTTGGAACAATAAGGAGTTAAAAGTTCACAAATATAATTGGGTGTCAAACCATGTAAGTCCTTGTAAGTAATTCATAAAACGTTTTAATAGATTCTAAAAGCAACAGGCAACCAATGCAGAGAAGCCAGAATTGGGGTGGTATGGGAAAAACGCTTACTCCTGATCAATAGTCTTGCGGCAGAATTCTGTAGTTTGCAGCTGAGCTACAGCGCGACAGTTGAACAAAGCATTACAATAGTCAAGACAAGGTGAAATAAAGCAAGTATGATACTTTCAGTGGTGGTAAAAGACAAAAATGCTCTAATTTTAGAAATCTTCTTAAGTTGTTAAAAAACATTCCTGAACCAGTTTTAGTATGTTGTTCAAAATTTAGATTACAATCAAAGATTATACTCAGATTCTTAGATGTAGACTTGATGTTTGAAGCCAGGGGACAAAGCAAAAGGACAGCAAGTCTTCTGGGAATTACCTTACCTTCTGGGTCTTACCTGTGATTATCCTCGTATAACTGAAAAAGTGCTATCAAAAAGGAACAGGTCTGCCAGGTAACAAAGTATAGTGAAAATAACGGGTGAAGACAACAAACAAAACGGGCAGCTCCGACGTGGCGGACAACCATTGGAGCCGCCTTTCCCCCACGAGTCACAGATCCTTATATAGGGTAATCCCATTTTGGTCCTTTTAGCGTGCTGGCAAAAGCAGTGCAAGCCAAGTAGTTGCTAAAGCACGTGAACTGTAGGAGGGCCTGTATGGTTGACGATGGCAGTGTGGCAATGCATTGGGTTATTACTAACATTTGATCGGAATCCACAATTACTGTGACAACAGATATTATGAATTGTCTGAGATTTCAATAGCTACTTGCCATACTATCAAGATGCAAGGAAGCTACTCGCCTAACTATCAAGGTAGTTAGAAAAAGCTTCTTGCCTAGCTATAAGGAAACAGACTGATGCCATTTTCGCACTTACACAGTTCTGGTTATTACAAGCTAGTTTCAAAAACCGTGGACTGCAAAACCTGCATCCATCTATTTCCTGTTCAGGTGTCATTTTCAGCTAGCTAGCTGGTTACAGAGCCTTGTTAGCTACCTTTGTATGTAATGAAGCTACAGCAAGGCTAATAAGCACAGTTCTGTGCTACTATATGAATTGAACCAATTTTAATGTGGCTTTATCATTTGGCAAGTTCACAGCTAGCTAGTTTGCTGTGAAGGTATCTATCAAAGCTCTGTAGCTGGCTTTATCATCAAGCAGCTAGCTGCTAACTTGCCAGACAATAAAGCTGGTTATGGAGCCTTGTTAGCTACCTTGATAGCTAAGAAGGCTACATTCCAGGCTACCAAGTTAACTAATGTACCAGGATCCAAATGTACCAAAGTCCACAATCATGTGATCGTGTTTTAACCAATAAGGGGTTGATATGTCCAAATGACACCATAACTGGAAACAGAGTGATGCTGATTGCAATAGAGACATAGTGCAATTAAGTCCACACCGGAGGGGAAAACAATTAATCGCTCTCCATTGACTTTGTATTGCGTGAGGTGCCTCCTTGCCACTTCGGTTTGCTAACAAACAACAGAAAAATGCCTAAAAGCTGTTGTGTGGTGGGATGCACTACCAACAGGGTAAAGAACCCAGAACTCAGTTTTTATAAGCTGCCGAACCAAAAAACTGCTGTTCTCATTCGCTTTAGCTTACAGATGGCAGAAATGTGGGTGTGAATTTGCGAGGCTATCAACATTTCTGTAGTCACAACTAGCTTGTTATCGTTAGAAAGTTTAGAATGAATAGCCAGTTCGTAAAACAAGAAAGCGAGGTAGCTTTAATGGTAAGTTACTATCTGTCCTAACATTGGAGTCTAGTGGGGTGTCAGCTAGCAAGCTAGCTACAGGCTACAGTAGCCTATGTTACTGTCATTCGAATTAAGTTGGAGGGACACTGAGATCTGAGACCGACAATATTGAGTTTGTCAATATACCTTTTCCTCTCTGGTAGACATAGGGTGCTAAAATAATCCTTTGACATGCTTAAATCTAATGTTTTTAGCTAGCTACAGGCATTTTGTTAGCGTTTCAGCCCTTGGTTGCATGTTGTGGCGCCGACTGTTTTCCCCTCAGGTTTTCAGAGTATCTTTATTTCACCATCCTGGTAATTACAACAGCTAATAGAAACCTATAGGGAGCACATAAACAGGAAGTATCATTTTTTCGCTCAGCAGACATGCCTAGTTGTGTCCTTAGTCACATGCCTAATCACACGTACAACAAGGATGGCGCAGAGTATAACTCCATGAAGCTTCATCGTTGCTTTGGATAAAAGCATCTGCTAAATAAATGAAACAATTAGACTTTCTGTATATAACTTCGGGTGAAAATTTCCGGTGAGTTGTCGCCCATATTCTACCAATATAAAAGCTGCAAACTAGCATTAATAGCGTTCAGCAGTCCCAAAGAATCACCTCACAGTAACCACTTTTTCTGCGATTTCATTTAGACTTACCTTTATTTAAATAAATTTCAGATAAAATTTGTACACAATCGCAATCTACTAGCTTTCTATTTGGCTGGCTTAAATTGAGCCTGGAATTTAACTTTGTCCTTATATTTTAAAAAATTCTGATGATATAGGATCACTACAATAACTTTTAATACATATGCTATGCATCATGTATGGCTGCATGGAAACAGCCACATTCGAACATTGTGTTACCATATACACTACATGGCCAAAAGTATTTGGACACCTGACATCCAGCAGCTCATTCAAAATTATGGGCATTAATATAGAGTTGGTCCACCCTTTGCTGCTATAAGAAGCTCCACTCTTCTGGGAAAGCTTTATCTTAGATGTTGGAGCATTGCTAAAGGGATTTTTTCCCATTCAGCCAGAAGTGCATTAGTGAGGTCAGGCACTGATTGGGCGATTAGGCCTTGATCGCAGTTGGCTTGCCAGTTGATCCCAAAGGCGTTTGATGGGCTCTGTGCAGGCCAATCAAGTTCTTCCACATCATTCTCGGACAAACCATTTCTATATGGGCCTCACTGTGCACAGTGTCATGCTGAAACAGGAAAGGGCCTTCCCCAAAACTGCTGAAGAAGCACAGAATCGTCTAGAATGTGATTGTATGCTGTAGCATTACGATTTACCTTCACTGGAACTAAGGGGCCTATCCCAAACCAATAAAAACAGCCCCAGACTAAGAGGTGTCCAGACACATTTGGCCACATAGTGAACATTTCATAGCACAACTATACAGCAATGTTTAAATTATCATCTCTAGTTTACTGACCTCTTGTCAGTGCGAATAGTGAAATAGTAGAAAACATTTAATTGTAACTGGTTTATCTGTGTAACTTTGTAACTTTAGGTTTTTGTCAGGTCCCCTGTGCAAAAGATATTTTGATCTTCCAGTTAAATAAAATTTTTAAAAAAAATGTAATTCCTTTCCATTCATTGTTTATTCCAGCTCCACCCATCCTATTCAATCAATCTTAACTCTTATAAACCTATCCACACGTTTGGCCGGTTCATCTACTGTATGCTTGTATACACAGGGCCAAGTGTATGGAAGAAAATCTGTCTCACCAGATTTTGGAATTTAAAAGCCTTAGAATTTCTAGCACTGAATTGTTTTGCATTGTAATTATGTATCTGAATTGTTTGCCTGAATTCAACTCTTCAAATTTTCAATAACTCATAGTTCAGAAATTCAGAATCAAAAATTCAAGTTTAAAAAATTTCAAATAATATATATTCAAGTTGCTCAGATTCGATAGGCCAAATTCAGATCCCAAAATTCGAGTTTAAAAATTCAGATTAAACATCTGGGATACCAAGGATAAGCAAACGATTCTGTCTCTAATCGAACCAACAGCCAGCCAATCAAGTTACGCACTGTTGGTCATGTGACGCCGATGCTTGAAATTACAGGAAGGCGGTCAGCTATGGCAACAAACCCAAAGGATGGCACTTTGATGAGTGTATTAACTCTTTTATTTGCCTTTTTGTGTCGTTTGTTTTTGTAAGATTCAGTAACAGGTAATAGGGTGATTCTCTGGATCGGGTGCCCTTTAAAGTTACAATCTCGAAGATTTCCATTTCGTTCTCTTTGGCGGTACCAATGGTGAGAAGCGGTAATTGCAGGTGTGTTTTTGGACCTCACTTCCCATAGATCCAACCGGATCCAACCAGTGTCGCCTGTGTGTGTCAGTCAGTTGGCACCTGGGCCATGCCAGCTACAATACTTACTATTTACTGAATAAAAAATGGTTGTTATAAAAGTAACGTTATGCACATACTCATTCATTGTCTAACATTAGGCTAACTTAAGCTGTCTTTACACTGCCGAGCCGGGTTAAAATGCTGTAGCAGACCTGGGGTACAATCGTGATGATCAATTTCCACAAACATTCTTTATCCACCTTTTGCCCGGTACGAACATCTTTACACTGCGGAGAAGAATTTGCAGGATTCGCTGTGGCTCGTGCAATTATGTATCTCGTGCACAATAAACAGTCGTGAATGATTGTTGTGTGATATTTTTGAAACAACTGCCTTGAAAAATGTTACCCCTGGTGTTTCTGGTTTTGCTAGATAAACTGTTTGAGAATAAAGCTGAGCTGGGTGTTAAATTAGCAATCAGAACAAGAAGAAAAAAACAAAAACAAAGGAGATTTCATCAAAAAGGGCATCATGGCTGAAGGAACATATGAGGAAGCGTAATAAAATAACAACAACGCTAATTAATCCATACTGCCATATTCTTTTATTTAGTTTTCTCCAGCTTGACATCTTTAAAGGCCAGTTCATATCAATGATTCGCAACGAGACGAAACGGTTTTAGAATGTTGCAGAGAAAATTGCAGCGGTGTGAACTGGTTAGTTGCAGAGCGTCTGAAGCCGTTGCCTGGGGTCTCAAAAGACCCACCTTGTCAAATCGCCAAGTGCAGTTTTAGAACGTTTACAATCAGACGTCTTGGAATTTTGCAAGTTGCATTTAGTCTCGTTGCGAATCATTGATCTGAACTGGCCTTTAGTTAGCTACATTGCAACGTTGCAACAAGGTAGCATTGCATTCGAGAGACGGTTTGCGAGGTCGGTACCGGTCGGTAGCGTTAGCTAGCGTTTTTTCTAATTGTTAGCTGACATTAATGGTAAATGGACTGCATTTATATAGCGCTTTTATCCAAAGCGCTTTACAATTGATGCCTCTCATTCACCAGAGCAGTTAGGGGTTAGGTGTCTTGCTCAAGGACACTTCGACACGCCCAGGCCGGGGTTTGAACCGGCAACCCTCCGACTGCCAGACAATCGCTCTTACCTCCTGAGCCATGTCGCCCACATTAGATTGTGTTAATTACATCAGCTAGCTAGCTAACGCAACATTACTTGATATGAGCGATGGATACTGTGCACAACGTTGTCTAAACTAATGTTGCCTTTCTTGACATGGTCCGGTAGCTAGCGTTAGCTGTGCAAATAGCTATGTAATTTAGTAACGTTACATTGTCATCAAATGTAATACGAAATGTGCATCAACAAATAATATGACCTCTCATGTTACACAAAAACTTTTTAGGGTTCCATATGCCCTGCCCCCCCCACCCACCTTCTCTGTTATTGTAACGCTAGCAGACGCCGGAGAAAACAGTACGCCGCTCACACACAAGTGAGTTGAAGAACGAGCCTGTTGCGTTAGCTCCGCCTACCCTCTCTGACGGACCAACCACTGATGGGTGATGAAAACGCGTCACTAACTATGCGCCACTTGTGATTTTTTCCCGGGAATGTCGCCATAGACACCTAGTTCTTTAATCATAAATAATAATAATAATAATATAAATTAATATAATAATGGCTCAATCACCATTGTGTTACCTAATCGGGCGATAGATAGTGACTTAACAGACATTTATTTTAATGAAAATCTTCGAGATTATTACTTTAACTAAAAATAATTTTTTTCTGAAAAAATACATTATCTATGAAATTGCAATATTGACACACGTCCCCCAGTTTGTTTTCAACCCTGTCACGCCATACCATTTCCCCCCTATAAAAATAATGGATCAGTACCTGTGACATCAGCATTGAGGAAGTGACATCACACAAGTCTTTTGAAGAACATTCTGCAAAGAAAGGCAAGTGTCAGCATCTTTTCTTACCTATATTTCATTGTGTTTATTGTCAGATTGAGTGTCAGGCTCAACATTTCAACTCCGTTTCATGAATAAATGATAGTAAACAATTGTTTAGGAAAAATTAAACAACAGTGTTGCAAAATATTACAATTTTATGATGTCCTAAATGCCATGTGGTGCTAATGTCTTAGCTAAATATGGAGTCATGGCTACTATTTGCCAAAAACTTCAATTCCATCACATTCAACCCTGTCACATTTTTTATTACAAAAGGGTTGAATCATTGTGACAGGGTTGAATGTTTGACACTTCTTAGTAGATGACTCAGTTGTAAACTTTAATGTGAACTGTCTGAAATAATTCTTAATGCTATTTTATGTTCAATATGTTCAGATATCACAATTGCAAAATCAGCAGCAGAGAGGCAAAGAGAGTACAGGGCAAGAAGGAACGCAGACCCAGAGAGAAGGGAAAAATATCTCAGGAGTGAGCGTGAGAGGTGGAAAAGAGATACTGAGGCAGGAAAAAATAAAAAAATCAGGGATCTGAGTGACAGAGCTAAACGACAAAAGCGCAAGACGTGGAGGAATGCTATAAAAAGACAGAAGAAGAAAAGGGAAGCTTTGAGCAATATCAACACCCCTCCACAAAGTCCTGATAATCAGTATGCAGAGCAACCCAGACCTGGGTCCTCAAGGTGAGGGAAATATGTTGTTAGGGGTTCATTTATAGCAGATGAAGTTGAGAAGTATAAAAAGATATTTTATCAGGGTGGGTGGGTGGGTGAGTGAACGTACATATAGGTGTTTGTCCATGTGAGATTTTTATGTTGGCTGCAGTTTTGGTAATTATTTATTGCCTGGTTTTGTTTTAGGCAACATTTAGAGGCCAAAAAACAATCTCGAAGCGCAAGATACAAACTGTACAAAGAAACAGTACAACTCAAACATTCATTCAGAAAGGACAGAAAACTTAAAGAAAAGTACAAAAAGAGGCGCCAGCAATCAACAAAACAGAATGAATCTCCAAGTCCGTGAACAGGTCAAGAATTGTACTGTGAACAGCAGAATCAGAAAATCTTTACTACTCCATGAAGCCCTTATTACTGACATCAAGAAAAAATACCTGAATACCAGAAATGAAAGAGATAAGCAAATCATAGCTAAGGTTACTGTGGGAAATGTTGTCAAAAAGTATAGGCCCCAGAGATGGTCAGAACAGGCATTTGGGTTTTCAAAGAAACGCAGGAACCTTTTGAAGAGGAAAAGCCTGAGCAATTTTAACAGAAAGATTGTTAACAGGTATGCAGATACATCTACTGAGAACAACGTGAAGACCTTCTTTACAAGAGATGATGTCAGCAGGATAACTACAGGAAGAAAACAAACCATTACAAGAAACAAAGTAAAGATGCAGAAAAGGTTCCTGTAGACACAATGAGAAACCTCCACAGAAAATTTCTAGCAGAGAACAATGTGAGGATCTCATACCCTGCATTTTGCCAGCTACGTCCCTTTTGGATTGTGCACCCCTCCCTGTCTGATCGTGAGACATGCATGTGCAAGATGCATGAGAATCTAAGCTTTCTGGCAGAAAAGCTTAGTCAGCTAAAGCTGATTGAGACCTCAGATCTTGAGAGACTTACTAAACTTGTCTTCCAGCAAGGGCTGCGTTTCCCAGTTTCGATGTACCTTAACGTTCTACGAAGGTTTCTAAGGTATACCTTTCAAAGGGAAACCGCTTTTTTACAATTTTTTCCCAAACTATACCTTAAGTTGCCTTAAGGGACACTTCCAAAGGTACGTCGTAAGTTGGAGCTGGCTTTCACTGTGGTGTTGAAAAGTTTATCAATCGATGCCAAGCAAATCGATTGTCTCACTTGTAAAGGCTTATGAATGACGTTTTAATATAACAAGTGTTGTCATAGTAATTTTACATCAATATAATATTGCAAAAGAGGAAGCTATACCTAAAGATCATCTGCTAATCTCTTTAAGAGTCAAAACGAGACCTTGTGATAGTTTCAATAAATGCATGTAGGCTACAAAAGATAAAATAAAGAGCATTGATGGGGACATATAAGCCATAGTCTGGGACTTCTTGGAAGCCCAGGAAAAAGGATATAGGCTACATATGGGTGAATTATTTTGTTCTTATTGAAACAAAGGTCTAATGTTACTTTGTTTTTGTCACACAATATATAGGCAACTGTAGCAGCATATTCACTGTTTCTAGCGGACTTTTCTCTGCAGTGCAAAAATGATCGTAGATGAAAGGCAAAAGCGCGTCTGTGGAAATTGATTAATTAATCATGATTAATTTTATACCAGGTATGCCTTATGAATAGGCCTACCTGTTAAAGTGATATGTTCATCCACCTTGATTTGCTGTTGGATAGTTTTAAGTTTAACCAAGAATATCATTATTGGGTTGTTTACTGAAAGTCGTAAAACAACATGGTAAGAAAGAAATGTTGTAATGCTGTAATGTTGATATTTACCTAGTGCTATTTTGTTTTATATAGGAGGTGTGAGCTAAAGGAAAGGGATGTAGATCATTTGTCCTGTTTGTTCATTATGAGCCACCGTACCTGTATGTGTGTTTATGGCTAAGCCAATCAACGTGCTTTAGTTCCGTCTAGTTCAGTCATGCAAGTATACTCACTCAATGCTCACACGGGTTTTATATTCTTAATAAACTGGCGGTTTGTTCCAAGTCAGTGTGATCATTGACTCACAAACAAACTAATTTCTACAGGGTATGCAGTCAGAAAAGCCATATCCTCAGTAAGCTCCAGTACGTAAAAATAATATAAGCTTATTTTTTTCAAATTGGATTAGTATTATAGATAGGCCCTATACTTAATTACCATCATGATGGGAATAGATAGGTGAAACGACAATCTTCTCATGACGTGCTATGCACAGAAACGCTGATTGGATACTTAATTTTCGTAAAGTTAATATTAAATTGTCTGTCATTTTTGCATGCAGATGTGCTACTAGATGCGCACTGTGGTACAACTGTCGATTTGAAAAGCAAAATGTTGGCATAATAAGGCTAAAACTGTTAAGTATTAGCGGAGTGCATCGCTAAGGGACAGCTTACGAGTGCCTCAGACCACCCTTTTAAAGGTATACCTTTCAGAAGGTATACCTTAGCTAAGGAGGCGCTGGGAAACAGCTCGAGACCTAAAGGAAGACCTTAAGGAAGAGCATGGTCACTAATGAATGCTTAATTCACATAGATTTTTCTGAGAACTTTACCTGCAAGTACAGTTCTGAAATCCAAGCAGTGCACTTTGGATCATCTCACCAGCAGGCAACACTACCTACAGGGTTCTTTATGTAGGTGGTAACCAAGAACCGACCTGCTTCAGCACAATATCCCCATCAAAGCACAAAAGCCCCACAGCTATATGGGAGCATCTGAACCCTGTATTGGATTATGTGCAGGCAACATACCCAGAGGTTTCTGTTATACACTTCTTTAGTGATGGTCTTTGTACCCAGTACAAGCAGAAAGGCAATTGTGTCCTTTTTAGCACTGAGCTGGAGAAAAGAGGCATCAAGGCAGGGACTTGGAATTTTTTTGAGGCCAGCCATGGTAAGGGAGCACCAGATGGTGTTGGAGCAGCCTTGAAGAGGACTGCTGACATGCTAATAAGCCATGGCCGGGACATCCAAGATGCACATGAGCTCTTCAAGGCCCTTTTGGAGACCAGCACATCTATCAAGTTCTTTGTTGATGGTGATACTGTTCAGCAGGCACTTGAGAGGATGCCATCAAACTTACCAGCAGTCCCAGGAACCATGAGAATACATCAGGTGGTAACTCTTGCTCCAGGAGAGATAATATCTCATGATGTCAGCTGTATGTGCTCGACCCACAAGCAGTTACACTGTGAGTGTTGGAATACACAGCATTTCAGCTTTGTCAAGAAGGTGCCAGCTGCTGTGTCACAGAGGCAGACACAAATCTATTGGGAAGACCCAGAGGTGCTAGGGCAGTGGTGTGTGCTCACATATGATAAAGATCTGTATCCAGGAATAATCCTTGCCATGGATGAAATCCATGTTCAAGTTAAATGCATGCACCGTGTTGGACCAAACAGGTTCTTTTGGCCTGTTTGTGAGGATGTGCTATGGTATCTATTTAATGATGTGCTTGGGCTTGTCCTGTCCCCTCAACCTGTGACATCACGACATATGGAAATTCAGAAAGAAATGTGGGCCAGGCTTTCTGAATAAAGGATGTATGAATCAACACTTTACAGTCACGTTTTTAGAGTTTAATGTTATCTACTGAATACTAGTTTTAATAAAAACGAGATTCCAGCAAGGTAATTTTCTTCACAGTAGCCTATGCTGTACATTTTATAAGGGATTTTTTTTATTGCTGACCATATGGACAAATCCATTCCATTGATGTCTGTGATGAATTTATGCTTGATGAATTAGATAATTGGCCAGGCTAATTTGACCCGGGAACAGGAGTGGCTGCACCTGTGCGTAGTGAGGTAATCAGTGCGCACAGATTAAATCTGCCATCCCCACTCACACAAGGGAGAGCCTCGCTGTCATGACAGTGTTTTACATCTGCTCCTTGGCTGTAACATCTTGCCATCCTCGAATAAATGTGGACTGGTTTTAACATCGTCTCCCTGTGTCTCTATGCTTGAGGGCCCTTGGAAAGCCACTTCGGTGGCCTGTGGCAGGTGTGTTTGCCACAATGCTGAATATACTGCTCTGGCGAATGAGAGGCATCAATTGTAAAGCGCTATATAAATGCAGTCCATTTACCATTTACCAATGAGGTTAATGTTTGTTGAACTGTGTGTAAAATTTACAGGATAATCAGAAAAAATATGAAAGCATGATCAAATCCTAATGTTAATGCATATTTGATAATATGCATTAACATTAGCAGTTAGATAAAGTTCTCATGACCTGCTTTGGCAGTCAAATGGTGAGTATTTTAAAATAAAAATTCTACTTAGAATAAGTGTAATCTTAATCTTAGTAATCTTAAACAAGGGACATCTGATTATTAACCCCTTAGCGCACAAGCCAAATCTTGCCAATCCTTGCCCATTTTGGGGGTACCCTATTTAAAGCTTTATAACTCCAGATGTGAACACCACAGAGACTTGATAAATGGCTTAAATGAAGCAAGACATTTGTACAATTTACAATACTAACGCAGATTAGTTTATATTCATAATTTTGGAAGAAATAAAGTGCCACAAATGCAATTGTTTTGACAAAAAATCAAAAATGAATTTGCACTTTTTAAGTTTGCAATGAAATACTGAGAGATTGCATATATACAGCAGGTTAAAGTATACATGTGCTAGATCAAAAACCTCTTGACCAGAAGTTCATAAAATCTAAAGGGGGATATGTAGAACTACTATAGATGCATGAAGCAAAAACTAAGCAGTGTACCCAGCGTCTCCAAATCTATCCAAAATGTCTAAATTATGCATTGCTGTAAATCACAACATATTCACGTATTTCACTACAAATCAACTGTTTTGACTCAAGAAAATCACTGTTGCATAATTTTCAAGTGGGAATTACAAGCTTTCAGTCAGTACAGTGGTCTAAAATATCTAGGGGTCCAGAAACAAATCCAAAATCTCTCCAAAATTGAATAAAATGCTTTTTGTTCATTAGAAAGCATATAAATGAGCCCCTTATGAAGGTTTAAGATGGAACATTGCTATCAGATTTAAAAATTATGCAAAAATATTGTCACACAATGCAGTACAGTACCTAAATGTGCAATGGTATAATAATGTTCGTTCTTGTATGTATTTCTATACTCTGTGCTCTCGTATGTTTTCTTGCATGGGGATGGGACGACATGAAAACAATTTTCAACCGTGCACCATGTTTTGGCAATGTTCCAACTCTTACGCCATCACTGTTGCATGCTTCACAAACACTACAGTCCTAACTAACGCTTACATTACAGTGTGAAATATCCACATTGTATAATACCACGAACCTATTTAAAGACTCTCAATTTCAAAAATAACGTATATAACCAAGTGTAGATGCCTAAATGCAGTTTGTTGATAGACATTAAATGATCTGACTAATTAGCGCAGAATAATTTAAGTTTGTATGTAAAACTAGAGTAATTTACATGATTGGTTGATTCAGAAGATATTTTGATTGATGTATTTACATGTATTTACAGTTCATATTTACAATGATGCAATAAGTTAATTTGATTTATTGTGCTTAAAATGTGTGTGGATAATTTAAAATGCATAAAGGCTCATTTACAATTACTTTTGTAACATTTGGAGATGGGATATTGTGACCGTTACATCCAAGTAGCTATTTGGATATTTAATTGTTTTTGGCGCGTCTTGCGTGAGAAAAAAAAAAAAAGAGTTTTTGGGGCAGTAATTTCTGGTTAGTAAAAAAATCCAAGTAGAGAGTGGAGCCACACGGTCTTTTGACCTCTCTCTCTCTCTCTCTCTCTCTCATTTTGATAATTCTCTCTTGTGAATTTAATTGGAATGGACAATCGATCTGTACATATGAAGAATCATTGTTTTGACAGTTTGTTTTATTAAACATTTTGATTTTTTACCGCGTGGTCCTGTGGATTTATCGTTTTGGATTTAAACAAGGGGAATTGAGAGCGTCAACCTAAGGCTTCACTGAATGGAAACCTACAAGAAGTAATACTTACATAGCAATGAATGAAATCTTATCTATGTTCAGTAGATGGAGACAGAGACAGTAAATAAATGATACTGTTCTATTCGCTTCTGTTTTGCTCCTGAAAATGATGTCAGCTAGGTATATCAGCAATAGTATTTTCCAAGAATTTATGAAAAATTGTTGACAACGTTTTGTTAGCAGCGTCTTTGTTTTAATGCTACCACAGAGAATGCGTAATTGAATGCGATGATAAGAACATTTTTGGTTACGCTGACCTATAAAACGCTATTCCAAAAGCAGAATTAGACATGTTATACATCGTTAGAAAGCTTATACTCTCCCCTACTGAATAAATGAATTGTCAATCAAGCCAGACTGTACTAAAAAGGGTGACAACAGGTAAACAACAGGTGTGGTATTACGCACAGCTATTTTGGAAGATACCCAGGCATCACAAATGCGCGTATATTTCCCGAACGGATTGTCCAAGACAATATATGACCACAATGACCATATGATGATTCAATATTTTGTCCCAGATATTGACTGTAGAATGACATGGTATCATTTTTGAAAACTTTTTCTCTTTTATTTCGTTATTCAGTTAGCAGCGTTTTCACTGCTATATAGGCATATCTTAGGGCTATTGTCGGGTTTATCTTGTTGCTATGACGGAATATGATTTTTTAGTGGTGAAAGAATATTTTGAATGCCAAGTTAGACAGTATTGTCCATTATGTCAAGGGTGGGGGGTGTAGTTGCTGATGAGACTGCAGGGAGGGGGTGCGTGTTAAATGAACGACCAGAGTGACAATGGTGGGGCTGCGAAACTCCGTTTTCGGCATAGTTGTCGTGTATCGTCTACTTAAAAACAGAAACGCATTGTTTTAGTTTCTTAACTCATACTTTGGTTGCAGTAGCACCGAATGTCTGAGTTTAGTCATCTCGGCATGCTGGCGTGCCAACCACTAGGGGCTTTGCGCTAAGAGGTTAATGTGCAACGTGTCAGGTATTGGGTGATTCACTGAGACAGGTGCCTTTTGGGTCGTACCATTTTTGAAAAAAATACCTCAAATAATTGTATTTCTGATCACTACATCTGATAGTGGACTAGTTAAACCTTTGAGAAAATACATTTTCCCACCTCAGGCATGAAATACCAATCATTAGGCATTTCTTTCTCACTAAAAGTCGTTTTGAGTTCAACCCCGTCACAGACAACTTGGACCCTGTGTGAATATGATTTGAAAAGATATTCAAGTAAATTCTTGTATAACCTTAACAATGTATTTATCTCGTGCTTGATTGTTGCTAAGAGACGGATTTAAACAGTTACGCGGCAGATGGCAACTCCGCGCTAATTATCAACACTTGACTCTAGTCTCCTGCAAATACAATTGCAAAGAGGTGACATTTATGAATGAATGACGGCGAACGCTTTTGAAAGATGTGCTTGTGACACAAATGCGAAACCTATCACGGCAAAACACTTCTCCAGAGCGACTGACACAACTTTTTTTTTTTTTTTTTTTTTTTTTTTTTTTTTACATAGCATTTTACATTGTATCCATTTATACAGCTGGATATATACTGGAGCAATGCAGGTTAAGTACCTTGCTCAAGGGTACAACGGCAGTGTCCTACCCGGAAATCGAACCTGCGACCTTTCGGTTACAAGCCCAGTTCCTTACCCACTGTGCTACACTCCATCCCTAAACATTTATTGAAGTAAACTATAAGCATGGAAGATGAGATGAGACTGGTGTACTCTTGCAATGCCTGCGTGGCCTCTTAGCTAGTGGTGAACTAGGCCGTGTTTCCTGATCAGCATCTCTGTAAATATAATAAAAACAAAATTGTTAGGAAATGTGACATCAAATCAAACTTTATTTATATAGCACATTTCCTTCAACAGGTGAAAATTAAATGTGCTTTACAAAAAAGGGGCAAACCACTAACTAATGAAAACAAAACTTAGGAAATGTGACATGGTTACATCATATACAAACAAAGAACCAAACAAACACAACCAGACACAGAGAGGTAGCCTATAATTTTGAGAAGCAATGGTTAGAATCGTTCGTAGTGTGGGAATTTAAAAGCACGCATATTAGTGAATATTCCTACAAACACAGAGAGAATGTAATACAGCACACATTTACAAATAATGCAAGCTATCAACAAAACAACATTAGCTAAACTTAATAAACATTGATATAACTGCTCAACTACACGCAACTCATCAATAACAATGCCTCAATCTGAAGTAGGCTAGGTCTGTTTAGCGAAGTGGTTATTTTATTGCTATTTCCCGAATTTACTTACAGTATGCTAATATCGATTGTGCGAGGACATCAGTTTTAGAATCCTAGCCACGCCACTACACGCCAGGCATGGGCTATTTATTACCAATATGATCGAAAAACATACAGTCTACCTGCTACTTCTAACACAACCAGACGCAGAGAGCCTAGCCTATAATTTTGAGATGCAATAGTTTGAATCGTTCGTAGTGTGGGAATTTACAAACGCGCATATTGCTGGATATTCCTACAAACACAGAGATACGTTGCAATACAGTACACATATTTACCAATATGATCATAAGAAATATACTTACTCATGAAGTTGATCCTCAGCTGGATCAGTTCGCTGTTCAAAATGACACCGCTCTTCATCAGTGTCAGCTTCCGGACGGACCATTTTCCAAAATTAAACTAAATGTTTACCTCAAAAGAAGTGAATTAGGCTACACTTTGACATTTTATCCCGCTTTCGCAGGCTTGGCATTTCTCACATGGATATCGCATCGCCACTCCCCTAGTCTTCTATGGAAAGTAATTATAATGTTGTTAACATGTGAATGCGATTTGGGCAGACTTCCTGCTGAGCGAAAGTAGTAATAGTAATGAGTAAGGATTAACGAAGCATACATGGTTTAATTAATAAAATTTAAAACTTTTAAAACAATTCATATCATTTGCCAATGGGCACATTGGAAAGTCGCGATTCTAAGGTTTCTGTCAATGTTTTTGTTGCATCTGTATGATAACAACTCGTGAAGTTAATCATCCAAATAGAAACGAAAGTTCATTTAATCTTGTCGAGCTCCGCCGGCAGAGCTCCCGATCCCAGAGGGTTAAAAGTTCCGTGTATTGTCCAATAAATTCTGTTAATGTGCAACATGTTGGGTATTACCTGTTACTGAATCTTACAAAAACAAACGACACAAAAGGCAAATAAAAGAGTTAATACACTCACCAAAGTGTAAGGTGACCAGATTTCTGAAATGAAAACTGGGGACATTTCCAGTTTGGCGGTCAATATATCATTAAAATATCCAATGTTATTATCTATGAGATAAAAAACAGGGACAATTCCGGTTTCATGTATTTTAACCATGGTAACTGTTGTACTGTAATAAACTATGGTGCAGACCGACTGATAAATGTGGGTACTAACATTGTAAACTGTGTCAGAAAATCATAGTTTACAGTACCATGGTGAGTGAAGCTATGGTAAACTATGGAACACACAATAAAGAGAATGGTCAAACTACAATGGTTCAATACAGTGTATTTAATTATCTATACGTACAAGACAGAGAAGACATTTGTGGTGATGTTGTGGATTCACTTTACACTTGCTAGCTTCTGGCTGAGTTTTCCACAGCAGTTTTCTCTAAAACTAGCACGAGCAAGTACATTACATTACATTACATTTATTTGGCAGATGTTTTATCTAAAGCGACATACAAAAAGTGCATTCCATGGTCATGGACAACTACAATACACAGGTTCAATAAGATACAGTACTTATTTTGTACAGCTATTTCTAGCCAAGAACACAGTTCACACAGTGAACACTATTCTGACCTAACCTCTGCAAAGCCAACTAGGCAGAAGAATAAGCTACAGTATTAGGACAAATACAAATTACCAAGAAGTGCTGGGATGGGGCAACATGTAACAAGTGTCATGAAAAGGGTTTTTTTTTTTTTTTTTTTTTTTTTTTTTTTGGTGGTGTTGGTTAGTCTAGGTATAGTCTGAAGAGATGAGTCTTCAGGCCACGGCGGAAGATGGGTAGTGAGGGGGAGGTTCGGAGAGGGACAGGGAGTTCGTTCCACCACTGGGGAGCTAGGGTGGAGAAGCTCTGTGATCCCTTTGCTCGGGTGGGAGGGGGTACAAGGCGCCCTGCTGCTGCAGAGCGGAGTGATCGAGCAGGTGTATAGGACCGAATCATGTCCTGCAAGTAGATAGGGGCTGTCCTGTTGACTGCAGTGTAGGCGAGGGTCAAGGCTTTGAACCGGATCCTGGCAGCAACCGGTAGCCAGTGGAGTGATCGCAGCAGAGGAGTGACGAGGGAGAATTTGGGAAAGTTGTAGATGAGTCGGGCAGCGGTGTTTTTAATCATCTGTCGTGGCTGTATGGTACAAGCTGGCAGGCTTGTGCCATACAGAAGAAGAGTGATATGAAGCTGCTATAGCGAGCAGCCCCCTCTGTTGGCTAAACCAAGCACAACGCGATTGAGACGTCAACCAGTAGGTTCTGCTGCCCGGTCTTTCTTGCCACATAAAATATTATTTTACTTTGCAGTCTGTTTTTAACGCACAGTTAAAAACGGGGACATTTCCAGAGACAGCTCCAGCCCGGGACAGGCCACCAAAAACGGGGGCCAAGTTTCAACAATAAGGCTTGCCCGATTGCCCGGAGCAAGTAAAACGGCAAGTAGGGCTAGTAAATTTAACAACCCACTTTCCCGATCGGGAAAAGTGGTAAAATAAATAAATAAATATAAAGTAAATATATAAATATAAATATATAAAGTAAATTTAACAACCCACTTTCCCGATCGGGAAAGTGGTAAAATAAATAAATAAATAAATAAAAAAGACAAAATTTATGAGCTGAAGCGCAAGCAAGCATTTCAATTATCCTGGAAACAGGTTTAGTTGGGTGGCGTTAGAGGATGTGGGCGAAACTCCAACTATGCACTGCGCAGTTTGCCACAAGTTTGAGAGCAAGGCGGATAAAACGGGGTTAGCTTTTCAAAGGCACATCAAGTTTCCAAAAAACATCGTTGGAGTGCCATGACAAGAGCCGACAGCATCTCACTTGCATGGCAGCTAAGAGGGCTGCCTACAACCCCTCCTCCGGGGCCTCATTATTATGCTGAGAAAAATCGTATTCTGTCATAGCAACAAGATAAACCCGACATTAGACCTAAGATATGCCAATACAGCAGTGAAAACGCTGCTCACTGAATAACGAAATAAACCAGACAAAGTTTAAAAAAATTATACCATGGTCATATATTGAAATATATGCACGTTTGTGATGCCTGAGTACCTTACAAAATAGCTGTGCGTAATACTGCATGTGTTGACGCCGTTGTCGCCCTTTTTAGTACAGTCTGGCTTGATTGACAATTCATGGCTCTGTGGGGCTCCCATTTTAGGAGCATCTGCTCCTGAAAAATGATGTGTGCTAACTGGAAAACAATTTAGGAGCACAAATTATAATTGGGATGCATCAGTGTGCGCCTAAATTTTTCAACTTAGTAGCACACGTGCTCCTTGGAAAAATACGTTAGATAGAGCCCTGCAATTCATTTATTCAGTAGGTGAGAGTATAAGCTTTCTAATGTCTAATTTTGCTTTTGGAATGGCGTTTTATAGGTCAGCGTAACCTAAAATTTTCTTATCATCGCATCACTTACGCATTCACTCTGTGGTAGAAGACGCTGCTCCTAACGAAACGTTGTCAACGATTTTTCATAATTTCTTGGAAAATACTATTATTATTAAGGACTTCTGGGCATAGCTAAGCCATATGTTTGCTGATAGACCTATCTGACATTGTTTTCTGGAGCAAAAGAAGCGGAGTGAAGTGTATCATTGATTTACAATCTCTGTCTTCATCTACTGAACACAGGTAAAATTTCATAATTGCTATGTAAGTATTACTGCTCAAAATATTTCAGTTTTATACGTTATTTATGAAATTGAGTGTCTTTAAATAGGTTAGTGGTATTATATAATGTGGATATTTCATACTGTAATGTAAGCGTTAGTTAGTAGTGTAATAGTTTTTGTGATGCATGCAACAGTGATGACTAGAGTGTTGGAATATTTCCAAAATGTAGTGGATGGTTGAAAATTGTTTTCATATCATCTCATCCCCATACAAGAAAACATATGAGAGTGCAGAGTATAGAAATACATACAAGAGTTAATTATTACACAGTTAGGTACTGTACAGCATTGTGTGGTAATATTTTTGCATAATTTTTATCTGATATCAATGTTTCATCTTAAACCTTCATAATGGGCTCATTTATATGCTTTGCAATGGACAAAAAACATTATATTCTTTTTTGGAGAGATTTTGGACATGTTTCTGGACCCCTAGCTATTTTAGACCACTGAACTGACAGAAAGTTTGTAATTACCACTTGAAAATGAAGCAACAGTGCCTTTCTTGAGTAAAAACAGTTGATTTGTTGTGAAATACGTGAATATGTTGTGATTTACAACAATGCATAATTTAGACATTTGGGGTGGATTTGGAGATGCTGGGTACACTGCTTAGTTTTTGCTTCATAGATCTTTAGTAGTTCTACATATCCAACCTTAGATTTTATGAACTTGTGGTCAAGAAGTTTTTGATCCAGGACATGTACACTTTAACCTGCTGTATATATGCAATCTCCCAGTATTTCATTGCGAACTAAAAAAAGAGGAAATTCATTTTAGATTTTTTGCCTAGAGTACTGTATTTGTGGCACTTTATTTTTTCCAAAATTATGAATATAAAGTAGGGCCGGTTTTAGCCTGCTGGATTAGGGTGGGCTGGTAGAAATAATAGGTGGGCAACTTGGGCGCAGTTTCGTCACTAGGATTGGTGTCACCCAGTGCGCTCGAAGGGGGGATTGGGGGGGGGGGGTGCTGTTGGATGCTGTCCGGTGGGAGGGGTGGGGGGGGGGGGGGTGGTTGTTGTTGGCAGGCGTGGGCGCGTGTTATGTTTGCTGATAGACCTATCTGACATCGTTTTCTGGAGCGACACAGAAGCGGATAGGACTGTGTCATTGATTTACTGTCTCTGTCTCTATCTACTGAACACAGATAAAATGTTATATTGATATTACTGCTCAAAATATTTCGGTTATATATGTTATTTTTGAAATTGAGTATCTTTAAATAGGTCAGTGGTATTATATAATGTGGATATATCTATAAGCTAATGCTGGTCACTCACCAAGACACCTGCCCACTTCTCGTACAATCGTACAATACCGGCCGGTTAGACCAAGGGGTAACAACTCACCTCTATTAGTGAAGCCTTTTACCCCAGTGGCTACTGCGTGAACTGCAACATCTGGTTGCAAAAAGAACTTGAAACCCCCCCCACTCAATGTTAAGTCAATGGGGAAAGCCTGAAAAGTGGCCTATATTCTCTGAGGAAATATGAAGTCAATAAATTTTTTACACAGGAAATTATGGTTTAACTAGTTACTCCCATCCCTTGTAATGTCTCCCCTGGGTCTGATTTTTTAAAATAATTCTGACAAAATTCCCAAATCTGGGTTAATTTCAGTGCATGCAATGTGGCTTGTCCTACTACCGTATTACCATATAAGGATTTCCCCATCCTCACAGCCAGGCAGAGTGCTTCAGCGGCAGTTGTGATGCTGTGTCATTTTATTCTGATTAGCTACATACGATTTCACCATTTTAAGTCCAAGGTCCAAAAATGTTGTGTGCTGCATTCAACTGTACTAACCGCTATTCTAAGGATTCTTCTCTCCAGATCTTTCGGTTAATACATTTGAGACTTTTCAGATAAACAAGGTTCTATGTCAAAATGCAATTTCTGACCATTTTGGGGTTTCAGTTGATTCTCATAAAGTCTCGTCTGTTATAATTTGTATATGTTGTTGGTGAACTCAGATTTGTAAGCAGTTTTGAAGCTTCTTTAAGAAGACAAGCTAGGGGGATTTACTTAGCTAGGGGGAGCAAGCTTACTGTCTTGCTATCGATCTATCTGTCTATCTAGCTAACTTGCTAGCTAGTTATCTCGTGATATATCTTACATTACATTACATTACATTCATTTGGCAGACGCTTTTATCCAAAGCGACGTACAAAAAGTGCATTTTCATGATCGTAGACAACTGCTGAACACGGGTTCAGTAAGGTACAATTACTTATTTTGTACAGCTATTTCTAGCCGAGAACAATGAACACTATCCTGGTCTAACATCTGCAAAGCCAAACTAGGCAGAAGAATAAGCTACAGTATTAGGACAAATACAATTTACCAAGAAGTGCAGGGATGGGGCAACATGTAACAAGTGACAGGGAAAAGGTTTTTTTTTTTTTTTTTTTTTTTTTTAATACAGCGTGGTGGAGGTTATTCTAGGTATAGTCTGAAGAGATGAGTCTTCAGGCCATGGCGGAAGATGGATAGTGAGGGGGAGGTTCGGAGAGGGATGGGGAGTTCGTTCCACCACTGGGGAGCTAGGGTGGAGAAGCTCTGTGATCCCTTTGGGCGGGTGGGAGGGGTTACAAGACGCCCTGCTGCCGCAGAGCGGAGTGATCGAGCAGGCACATAGAATTGAGTCATGTCCTGCAAGTAGATGGGGGCTGTCCTGTTGGCAGCAGTGTAGGCAAGGGTCAGGGTTTTGAATCGGATCCTGGCAGCGACCGGTAGCCAGTGAAGTGATCGCAGCAGAGGAGTGACGTGGGAGAATTTGGGGAGGTTGTAGATGAGTCGGGCAGCGGCATTCTGAATCATCTGTAGTGGCTGTATGGCACAAGCTGGCAGGTTTGCAAGGAGGGAGTTGCAGTAATCAAGGCGAGAGGTCACTGTAGCCTGGACGAGCAGCTGGGTGGAGTGCGTCGTCAGGTATGGTCGAATCCTCCTGATGTTGTATAGGAGGAATCTGCAGGACCGTGATGTTGCCTTGATGTGCTCCTTGAGGTCCAGTTGGTCATCCAGGACCACCCCCAAGCTCTTGGCAGAGTGAGAGGCAGTCACTGTAGTGCCATCAACCGTGATTGAGAGTTCACGAAGCAAGGAGGTCTTGTACGGGAAGAAGAGCAGCTCAGTTTTGTTGAGGTTGAGCTTCAGATGGTGGCTGGCCATCCAGGTGGAGATGTCAGCCAGGCAGGAAGAGATCTTATCATTGACCTGTGTGGCCGAGGGGGGGAAAGAAAAGAAGAGTTGTGTGTCATCTGCATAACAATGATAGGAAAAGCCATGTGAATTAATGACTGAACCAAGAGATCTGGTGTATAAGGAGAACAGCAGAGGACCCAGTACAGATCCCTGCGGCACTCCCGTAACAAGTGGATGAGAAGCAGAGGCAGACCCCTTCCAGGTGACCTGGTAGGTCCTATCTGCAAGATAGGAAGCGAACCAAGACAGGGCAGTCCCGGCAATTCCCATCCCAGCCAAGGTGGAGAGGAGTATTTTATGGTTGACCGTGTCAAAAGCTGCAGACAGGTCAAGAAGGATTAGGACAGAGGAAAGGCGTGAGGCTCTTGCAGTGGCAAGTGCCTCCGTCACAGCTAGGAGTGCAGTCTCTGTTGAGTGCCCGGATCGGAAGCCAGACTGGTGAGGGTCTAGCAGGTTGTTCTGATGGAGAAAAGAGGTTAATTGTTTAAGAACTGCTCGTTCAAGGGTTTTGGACAGAAAGGGTAGAAGGGATACGGGTCGATAATTGGTTACATCGGAGGGGTCTAAGGTGGGTTTTTTGAGTAGTGGGGTAACACGAGCCATCTTAAAAACAGAGGGGACATGACCAGAGGAGAGAGAGGAATTAACAATGGAAGACAGATAGGGAAGGAGCTCGCTGGAGATGGATTGGAGAACTTTAGATGGGATGGGGTCAAGTGGACAAGTGGTTGCGCGATGAGAGGTGATGAGTTGTATCTGTCTAGCTATCTAGAGTTCTGTTATCTACCTGTCTATACAACTAGCTAGCTGCTAGCTAGCTAGTGATCTATTTTATCTATTTTTATATGTAAATATCTTAACACTAAACGTATCTTGCACAATTAATTTTTTTGAAATGTTATGACAGTACGATTCTGTGGTTGCAAGGCCACGCTTGTTGTCCAGACATGGGCGTGTCTAATTAAGGTAGTCAGGGTGGATTTTCCTGTAATCGTGGACTCCACTCTTTTGCTCCCCTGCACTTGTGTTGGTTGCAACGGGCAATGGCTGCACCCTAGTTTGGGCTTCATGCGCCAGTGAGCACTAACCATAGCAAATAACTGGGTGACGTCATGAAGCACTTCGTCTATTTTTATACGGTCTATGGGTTAGACACAGCAACAATCAAAGTCTCCTCCATCCTGGTTCACCAAGAAAACAACAGCCAATTACAGCCAATTGGGGTCAACCACACATACTTCTTTGCTATTGACTGAGGTTGCGAATTCGCCGGTCAAAGTTCACCAAAGTTGAACTCCACACGAAGCAAAGATGCGAATTTGCTTAGCCACTGAAAGCGAATGTTTTATTCGCCCCTTCGCTCGCGTAGAATGGAAGTGAACGGGAGACGAATATTCACCAATGTTAATTTTGCGCACGTGTGACCACGCCCTAATGCAACGCTAATATCTCCATATAAGGACGGCCCTGTTGCAGGCTCAGAGCATGACTGAGAGATAGAGAAGTGAAGAGAAAAGGTGAACCATGGCCCCTAATGGTTAAAAAAATATATATTTTTTACTAAGGGTGCAGTCACACATGCGCAAAATTGACATTGGCGAATATTCACCTCCCGTTCACTTCCATTCTATGCAAGCGAAGGTGAGAATAAAACATTCGCTTCTGGTGGCGAAGCAAATTATAGAAGTGATTGTTTCAGAAGTTGAATCCAGAAAAGGCGTTCTTTTTCGTAGCGTTTCCACTGGAGTGACTGGTGCGAGGAAAAATGAGGCTTGGGCTGCAATAACTGAGGCAGTGAATGCCATGTCTGCTGAGGGACGCAGTTTGGCTGAAGTAAAAAACAAATCAGCTCATCTTGAATGTTTTTTTCCAGAATATTCTAAACAGCATATGCACACTTTACCGACCATACGAACAAATTACAACTGTGGTAAACTCTGCTTCTTACTTCAGATGAACACAGCTTTCCGTGAATAAATAGCCTAAACACAAATGATTCAGGTAATCCTCAGTCTGTAAATGCCAAATTAAATTTTAGCTGAGTAGAACAGATTTTGGAGTTACTTCAGCGGTTCTTCATGTTATCATTCAGCCCGCTAAGATTTTGAAGACTCGCCTCTACTTTAGACAGACAAGAATAACTTCCATTTTTCTGGAATCCTTCACTCGGTTGCGCAAGAGGGGCACTGCTGCATTTTCCACGTATTCTACAGTTTCCCCTGTGATGTATCACCCCTTATCAGGCGAGCTGTTTGTATTGCTTGGGAAAGGTCCCACGTCTGATTTGCAGTGGTGTAGGGTCTGTCTGTGCGGGGTCCAGAAATCGATGAAGAGCATGCTGCAAGAGTTCCCAGTCCCGTGCATTCTCTCATTACACTGGTGTCTGAATGCAGTGACAGGTGTAGAAGGGAGCCAAACTGGGACCCAGAAAAGGCTGGCATTTGAACGAGCCGGCACGCTGGGACTCATCCTGATACTTCAAAGGACCCGAGAGCCTTGTGGTAAAACAATAAGTTACTCGGACTTCCTCTGGATGAGCAGGCCATTTGGCTCTCTGGACTGTTACCCTCTGGACAAGACTGAGATAAGGGGAACTGGACTGGTTGTTTATGGTTGTGTGAGCAAGCCGTTGGCTCTCTGGAATGTTGCCATCTGGACACAACTAAGATAAGGGGAACTAGTCTCTTTGTCTGTGGTTGTGGGTGTGTGTGTTTTGGGGTCATAAAGGGTGAAAAGATCATTAGGCCTCTGGCAAAATGGTGGGGCAACTGCTCTTAACAGTACCACGGTGCCCTTATGTGGGCCCCTCTGCCATTACACTTTTTATTTATTTTCTGGATCTGGACTCTAAACCATCTGTTTGTCATATTCAAAAACCCCGTAAAACCTAACAAACCATGCACATGTTTTCATTATATTACTGTATTATGCCTTATGTAGTAATAACATGAACCATTTTACATGCAATCCAACAAAAGGGTATTTTCATGACAACTGCACCATAATATTACATCCACTTGACATGTTTGGTATGGACGTATTCAGGGAAATTCAGGCAATTGAATGAAATATGTTTCATACCAAATAGAATTTGAAAAAACATAGTTTTAGAAACTCAGGGAAAAACTATCACAATGGAATGTCCTCTCTGGTAATCATCTCCTTTTCCCAATTTCCCCACTAATTGTTTTAACAGCAGCCTCCAAATGGTGGGGGCCGAAATTCCAGATTTGACTCGGCCAGGTTAATTTATGGCAATGCCGCCTAGACCAAACGCGGCATTTGGCTTAAAAGGAAGGGAGACAAAGCAATCTGGGAAGATCGTAAACGACTTCCCACATTGCACATACTCTGTGCTCTGTGTGTAGATAGACAAGGAAGATCGTAATCGACTTCCCGCATTGCACATACTCTGTGCTCTGTGTGTAGCTAGACAAGGAAGATCGTAACCGACTTCCCACACTGCACTGTGTTCTTTGCGTAGCTGAACAGGGAAGATCGCAATCGACCTCCCACACTGCGCAGACTCTGTGTTTTCGTGTGTAGCTAAACAGGCTGGGTAAGAACTTTTTACTCTGTATTTATGTTTTTAAACCTTATAATTGATTGTGAATTTGAAGCTAATGACCTACCTGCCTGTTCAATAAATTCTTCTTATTTTTAACTTGCGTGGTCTTCATGACTCTAATCCATTTTATCTTCTTTTCAGCCGAAATTCCGATTAAATACTCAGGGGGACAATTATGACTAGGATCTACTGATCAGGGGTCTAGTACAGCGAACGTCTTTAGTGAGGTCTTCAAGTTAGATAGGCGACCACGATCTGCCCGCTAACTTGGATTGGTGGTATTGGTTCTGGTGTTTTGGCTTAAGAGGACCCATGGGCGTTATACGCCGGTTCTTGCCAAATTCGCCTTAAGGAGCCCGATAGATACACACTGTCCTGGGCTCATAACTATCTATGCACTATCCATGCAAGGAAGGCATGTATTATGGTGGTCAGCCTCCTACCTTCTGGGTTCTTCACCGAACTAAGATCTAACAATAGTGCTAAACCCGGGAGCATATATTGAGGAATGATGGCACAAGATAGAGTCGAGTGTAACCACTCCCAAGTTCCACGTATAGTTAAACCCAAATTTTAAAATTATAATTCAATATGGAGTCAGATTATCACGAGGGTAAAACCTAGTAACTGTTACGCTTACTTGCTGTGGTCATGGATATATTTGATGTGTTGTTCCGCGCATTTGTGAATATTCTGATGCTCCCATTGGAATATTGACAGTCCGGCGACAGATCAGATATATCTCTGATGACAGCATAGCCCCGTTTGCGAACGAAGAGTAACCAGAATCCGACTGGTCCGTTTCAGGCCAGTCTTAAGCGGGATATGAAGCAGCGCCTTCATATCTGACCCGCGGCGACAGAACCAGTGCATTCTTAAGTATAATTGTGCCCTGTTCTTACGAACAGAGGAAAAATAACTAACATCTCCGGTTTTGAATCACACCAGCCAAGGGAAAACACGCGGTGCCTTCCCCTCCAGCTACAAACCCTCATTGGTCTAGCTGTGAGGTGGTTACACAGGGGAAATTTCGGCTAGGGTGCTGTTCTTCAGCACCAGGAAGGAGAGTGCAGTAATTAAATGGAGTGTCCGATAATTTGGTTATTGCGCAATTTTGGGAATACTTGCATTCTACAAAGCTCAATACTGGAATGCCGGTGTAAAGCTAGAGAGTGTTAATGCTTTTTTTTTGGGGGGGGGGGAGATTAAGGAGAACCATTTTGCTGGCTATGAGTGGGAGCAAGACAAATTTTTACTATTAAATATGATGTAAATATTATTATTCTTATATAGTTAATTATTATTATTGCAAGTAATACTTATGATAAGATTATTAATTCATTTTCTTATTAACAACATTAGTAGGTATTATTAGTAAATATTATTTACAATTTCAAATATTGAATATTTACCCATTTATACTATATGTCTAAGATGAATTTACAATTTCTAAATAATTTTTGAAGACTTGGGGCCTTCATGATTTTCGCGTACGCGTGGTCTGAGGCAGCTCTAAATTTGTTCGCACAATAAGAACAAATTCAAGTAAGAACATATTGATGAATCCCACAATTGTGTCTAAAACGTGCATACGCAGGGTTTATGCACAGATTTGTGCGTACGCAACGTTAGTGAATGTGGCCCATTGTGCCTGTCATCCCTCTAGTGGGGGTGCAGTGGACAGAATGAATCAGACAATTAAGACCAAATTGACTAAGGTTATGGCAGAAACGAAATTGGACCGGGTAACCGCGCTTAACATTGTACTCATGAGCATGGGGGTAAAAACATACCAAGCCACGGGACTGTCCCCTCATGAGGTGCTTACTGGCAGATGAATGCGCATGCCTAATGCTTTACTCCCACAAGTAGGACTCACATTGATGAATTTAGATGATGTAATGATTGATTATTGTAAACAACTGAATCAAATTTCTAAGTCTATTTGACAGAAGTAAAGGGACTGGGCCCCTACACACCATACAGCCAGGTGATTGGGTAGTGATAAAGGACCTCAGATGTAAGCATTGGCACCAGCTGAGGTGGCAAGGGATGTTTCAAGTCCTCCTGGTCTCCAACACTACAAGTTGCCAAACGGAACACATGGGTCCACTCCTCTCATTGTCAGAAAATCGCCGCCCCAGTTGAATCATGAAGCTGCTCATCATACTCCTGGGAGCCGTAGCGCTCCTGAGTCTTCTCATCACGGTCCAGCGGTGGGATCAAAATAATAACCACTCCAGGTGAGAACAGCATAATACTTATTTGTCACTCTGTAATGAATATGGGGAGGTTTTAAATGAATCAACTTGCTGGGTCTGCTCACATGTCCCGCATTCTTCACATAGCAGTCTCCCAATGACTGCTATTCCGTTCAACATGGATGAACATTTTGGGTGATTCATCGTTGACAATGCATCGATTGGACGTAGAGTTCGGATCACGGATTTGGGAAAGTGCTCCAGTGTATAAACAAACATGGGCATGAAACAGCATCATTTGGTGGATGATATCAGCCATCCTATAATCACTCCTCTAACCCCCCGCATTTTACACTGACAAATGCTGTGACAAAACAAAATTGTAACATTTGGCACACACAATTGTGTGAGGGGAGTCACACACAATTTATTAGTAACCGTTCATGTAACTATACAATGGATTGGGAAGGAAGTGTGAATATAACTAATAGCTCAGGACCGGGACAATCCGCCAGGCAGAAAACCTCTGGCCTGGCCAGAAGGGCTGTTTGGTTCCGGGGAAGCTTCTTTTTTTAAACGAATTATTCCCGCATTAATTGCGATTTTAGCAGTACTAATTTTGCTAATGTGTTGTTCTACTAGTTTTAAGACTGTAATACTAAAATGGTGAGCGCAACCACTATGCAAATGTATTCTGTTTTACCACTAAAAGATTATGCAAGGAAAAAGTAATGCATTGTAAAGAGGTGATGGTCTCAAGTTCAGTAGTAGAATGGCTACTACTTACAAGGAGAGAAAGACTATATTATGGAAGGTCATTTCTGTTAATAGTTTTGTTAGATTCGATTTTATAACCAAAACAAATTAATTCATCACAGATTTATTTTCTTACAATATTAACTCAGCAAATCCCCATATAGTATGGGATGCTTTTAAGTATACCTTTAGAGGTCATGCAATTAAATTTTCTTCGCAAAAAAAAAAAAAAAAAATTTTAAACAGAGAAAATAAATTGATGGAAGAAATTGATGTATTAAACGGGATTGTAGATGGGTTAGAACATATTGTTAGAACTAATGAGATGCTCGATAAATTGGATGAAAAACAAAAAGAAGTGGAGTGCCTGTAGCAGCCAATAATGTAATAACTGCCAATAACGTAATAATTTTCCCGTTCTTAATGTAATAAAAGCCGATAATGTAATAACTGACCAATAATGTAATACAATTTCTGAACCAATAACGTAATAACTTTTTGCACATAATGTAATAAGTTATTAGATTATTGATTGGTTATTACATTATTAGCTGGGTTAATAAAAATCATTAAAAATGTAATAATAGGAGCCGATAATGTAATAATATACTTGTATCACTATGTATAAGTTTTATTTATTATCAAGTGTCAGACTTCCATAACACTTAGGCCCTTACTGTTGCTTCTTTCAAATAGCTGCTCAAAAACCAGGCCAATCCTGACCCCTGAATCTTAGTCCTAACTCTGAGAAAACACACACACACACACACCTACTCTCTCTCTCTCTCTAGGAATTAATTGTTTGTGTAACTTGATGGTTGGACTTATCTCCAGCCCTGCCTTATACTCCTTTGCCATTTGAGTACCAAATTAAGTGGGAGCACGCATGTTTGCAAACACAGACAATTACTCTTATGTTGTATAATATGAAATCTATACCTCTTTGAAGATGCTGTGTTCTCAAATAAAAAAGACCACCACTTCTTTCCATGAAAAATATAATCTTTAATCAAGTGTATTTAAATAACTTCTTCTTCACTATTATCCCTTGTGCTCAACTTTCAACCTCTTAATGCAAAATTCTAAACTGTAAAATATAGTATATAACATGACCTACAAAGATAACTTTGGTAACACATCTTTCAGTTTTATCATAATAATAAAGGATGGTTTACCGTCCCTTTTTTTAAAGAACTAAACATTCTCTTGATACATATTAAATTTACAGTATCTATACCATTGGTCCCAGCATCATGTTTTGTCTCAGAAAACAATATGTTTCATTTTATCAACAGAACTACTTTGTTAAATATTTTTTGCCCAAACTAATATAAAAGTAGTACTGATAATTATTTTAAAAACATGTCTTTTGCACACCAAATTAGGAAGTATCGATAAGAGTACCGATAAGTATTGGTATTGATAAGCAGTATCAATAGTGGTATTGGTATTGATAAAATCCGAACCATGCCCATCCCTAGTTGTAGAAACTAACTAACTCACGAACAGGTGCAGTTTTCTTATGACATGGCTTGCCATTGTGTCCCTTTCTCTCTTGTTTTAAGCACTTCTTTCATGGTGACTAGACTTGACTTGCTTGAGTCTAAACACAGTGACATGGGACTTGCTTGAGACTTGAAGGTTAAGACTTGAGACTTGCTTGTGACTTGCACAAGTGTGACTTACTCCCACCTCTGCCTCTCTGTCAGGTGAAAAGAAGCAGTTGGCGACTCTACATGTATCAGAGGCATGTGGTAGTCTACACCCTCCCCAGACCAACAGAGGATAGCGCATCGACTAGGACCGTGATACACACAGAGAATTGGTATAACGACTAAAATTGGAGAAAATGGCAAAAATAAAAAAGAATGAACTATAGATATCATTTGCTTCGGTTTGGTAGAGGCACTGTAGCAGCTAATAATGTAATACCCAGCCAATAATGTAATAACTTATTACATTATATGCAAAAAGTTATTACGTTATTGGTTCAGAAAATGTATTACATTATTGGTCAGTTATTACATTATCGGCTTTTATTACATTAAGAACGGAAAAATTATTACGTTATTGGCAGTTATTACGTTATTGGCAGTTATTACATTATTGGCTGCTACAGTGCCTCTACCAAGAAAGAACTAATAATAATTACTTTAAGAAAAAGGCAAAATTGATGGGAAAAGGTGAGAGAGCTACAGCTTTCTTTCTAAAACTTCAACATAGGAATACTTAAAAAAAATCTAAATTAATTATTAATAATAATGTACCAGTGATAACACCTAAAGATATATTAGGGGAAGAAAATAATGCTTCACAGAAATATATTATATTCCTTTAACACTCCCCCAACAGATGAAAAATGTAACTTATTCTTTCCTGACAAGTACTCTAATAAAATTTCACAATCACAAAGAATTTCTTGTGAAGGGATTATCTCTGAGGTTGATCTATTCAAGGCAATTAATTCGCCAGATGGAATTCCAATTGAACTATATCAGACCTTCTATGAGACTCTGAAAGGTCCACTGCTTACATGTTTTAATTATTCATATGAAAAAGGTGCCTTATCAGATACACAACAAGAAGGTGTAATCTCCATTTTATTAAAACAGGACCCTAATGGTCAATATAAAGACCCTGTACACCTAAAAAATTGGAGACCATTAGACTGAATTTTATATACAAATGTCTCAACTTGTTTTTAACTTTGGTGAATCCTTAATAAACTGGGTCAAAGTATTATATAATAATCCTGTCTGTAAAATAATTAACAATGGTTACTTTTCTGAAGGTATAAAACTGTGGTGTGAAACAAGGATGTCCACTGGCCCCATACTTATTTATAATGGCCATAGAAATAGTGGCCATAAAAATTAGGGGAAATAATAAGATTGATGGTTTAGAAATTAATGGGTTAACATCAAAATTTTCTATGTATGCAGATGATACAAATGTCCCAATATCTCCTCAGTTAGCATCTCTTCAAGCTCTTACAGAAGATTTGGATAACTTCGCTATTTACTCTGGTTTAAAGCCAAATTATGAAAAATGCAACTTACTTAGAATCGGCTCCCTAAAAGGTACAAATTTTGTACTACCATGTAGTCTTCCAATAAAATGGACTGATGGCCCAGTGGACATCCTTGGTATTCATATTCCAAGAGATATGAAAGAACTAGTAACTGAAAATTTCAACTCTAAAATTGGTAAAATAGATAAAATATTACAGCCATGGAAAGGCGTACACCTCTCTCTTTATGGAACAATTGCCCTGATAAACTCACTAATTGTATCTCAATTCATGTATCTATTTATGTCTCTCCCATAACCTTCTAATTCATTTTTGAATTTTAAATTCATTTGAAATAACAAACCAGAAAAAGTGAAGCGGAAGTACATGTATAATAAACATGAAGATGGTGGTTTAAAGCTCCTAAATCTTAAAGCAATGGACCTTTCCTTAAAAGGAAAGGTCTTTGATTCAAAAATTATATCTGAACCCTGACTAGTTCTTGTATAGATTATTATGTACTTTCCATCCAAATTTTAAAAACAAGCTTTTTCCATTTTTACAGTTAAATCCCCTGCACTTTCCTTTAATTACAGAGGAAATACTGCCTAATGCATCAACTTTTCTAAAAGAAGCTATGCAATCATGGTTACATTTTCAATTTTACCCACCAGAACACGTTGATGGAATTTTACAGCAGGTAATTTGGCTGAATTCAAGTGTTTTGGTAGAGGGGAGGCCTTTCGTGTGGCTGCCAATGGTTAATAGAGGTATAGTTTTCTTTACATATATTTTAGATGTAGATGGAGGAATCATGTCCTACAATAAATTTTGCATGGTTTATGTAGATATGTGTCCCCTGCAAAATTTTAATCAGTTGATCGCTGCCATTCCCGGTAAATGGAAGAAAATTGTTAAAAAGGGATCTGGCTCGATTCTTGTCTGTAGACCACACATTAGAAATTTTAGGTGGATCCAAAAAAAATTACAGTATTAATAAAAAATTATATGATTTTAACATGGCTTCTAGCGATTTAACGGCTCTTCCATATATCTTTCACAAGAGCTGCGAAGATTATATGGATACACCTATCCCATGGAAGCGTATTTTTAATTTAATATATAAAACAACACTATATACATTTACAAGATTTTTTCAGTACAAATTACTATATACATTTCTACCTATTAGAAAAATGTTAAAGATATGGGGACTGGAGCACTCTGATCTATGTAGATTCTGCAAAGAGGAGGTTGAATCATCGGTGCATTTGTTTTGATACTGTCCTGTCATAGCATTCTTTTGGATGGAGATACAGCACTGACTGTCCTATATTCAGGACATTTGGACATTTACAATATAATTTTGGGCGATTTGGATGACAAATGTCCTAATAATAAAAACATAATTATATTACTTGCCAAAATATTTATAATTCAAGCATCAAACATAGAGGATTTGAGATTGCACAGATTTAAGAACAGGGTCAAACATCATTGTACGATGGAGGGAATGATTGCCATGAATGCTGGCAAACTTGCACAGCATACGGCCAGGTGGGAAAAAATTGTAACACAGGAGGGTTGGTCTTAGTTGTTTATGTTTTGAATTTCTTTACTTTTTATGTTTATTTGTGGCTCTAAAACAAGTGAGGGAATATGAATATATGTAAGTGTGCAAATTTGTTTAATGTATATATATTTTATGTAAACTCTGTAAAGTTTTTGGTCCTCCTAGGGTGGGGGAAAAAAAAAAGTTTTGTTAGAAACAAAAGGGTGAAGTGTGATAGAACAAGCTTGCTTACTGTGTTTAACTATTTTTATGGTTTTATAACAAGACTATGTATGTTACTAAATGTGCAAAATGGAGAGGTACTGGGAAGGAATGAACCTTCAAGGAGGAAGGAATGTGGATGAGCTAAGATAGATAGATAACGATTTGTGCGTACCACCAAGTTTAAACAGCAATAATTTTTGGTACCAAGGGGAGACAAGAGGCTTGACACAGGGGTCTGAGAAGGTCACAAATATGTAAACATGACTTGAAGGATACTTAGTAAATGGATAGGAATTCATAGTTAAAAGTACCTTTGCTATAAGCATATAATCAGGTGGTATATGTATGACCATTACTTGCAAAATGTCATATCCTAATCAGTAGCCTATGTATTTCTATTTAATACTGCATGTATTATGTATGATGTCAAATGAAGATAAGCTGTATAAAACAAGATGGTATGCAAGGGAGAATAAAAACACCCTCCCCCGCCTTAAGGTGCCAGGAACCTAGATGTTTCGTCAGGGTTTCTGGGATGAAGCAAAAAGGTTCTCAGGAAAACAGAAACGGTTTCTCCTATTTGGCCAAATAAAAAGTTGCATTGCTGAATAAATTTGTGACCTGACTAAATAATTTGCTCCATTGCAGGTAAAATCCACGACATTAGATCTATGGAAAAGACATCAGTAAATAGGGTCAGAAATTGTGGTTGAAAGCGGACATTCGAAGACCGCGATGCTTGTCAATTTTTGCGATATGTAAGGACAAACAAAAGCAACTCTTCCTCAGGTGACTAAGAATGTCAATTCAGGATGTGATCAGAATGTGTTAGCAAGAACAGTCTGTCAACAACTACATTGAGAGGGATATTATAGTATTATTGCAAGGACAAATGAGAGTTCAGTGGTGCAAAAACCATAGGCACTGGTCTACAGAGATGTGGAAAAAAGTGATATGGTCAGATGAGTCGTCCTTCACTATATTCTGGACAAGTGGGCAAGTGCATGTGTGGCGTACACCAAGAGAATGGTACAGGCCTGAATGCTAGACCCCTACAGTGAGGGCGTCCAGTGGTTCAGTTATGCTGTGGGGGGTGTTTTCCTGCCATGGTTTTGGTCCACTTGACTCCTTAGAGGGAAGGGTCACTGCAAATAAATGCAAAGTTATTCTGAGTGATCACCTTTATCCTATGATGAAACATTTCTATCCTGATGGGAGTGGTCCTTCCTGGATGACAATGCCCCCATCCACAGGGCACAATGGGTCACTGAATTGTTTGATGAGTATGAAAATGATGTGAATCATATGCTATGGCCTTTGCAGTCACCATATCGCAACCCATTTGAACACCTATGGGAGATTTTGGATCAACGTTTTAGGCAGCGCTCTCCACCACCATCATCAAAACACCAAATGAGGCAATATCTTTTGGAAGAATGAATTTCCACCGGTAGAGTTTCAGAGACTTGTAGAATTTCAGCTGTTGAAGTGAATTGAAGCTCTTCTGGTGGCTCATCGTAGCCAAACACCTTACTAAGACACTTTATGTTGGTTTTTCCTTTAATTTGTCACCCATCTGTTACTTTTCAATTGAATACCATGCTTTCATAAGTCTCAGAACTGGGACATTTTGAAGACAATGAACAATATTCAGAAATGTGGCCTATATGGGGCACAAAACATTCCTGTGTCGGACAGTGGTGCCTGCATGAATCTGCTTCACTCTGCCCATTAGAATTTGGGATGGGGAATTTGGCAGGTCACCTAAATATTTTATAATACTCTACTTATATTGTGTAGACACGTGAGCACGGACGCACACATGCACACACACCCCTTCCCAATACTCTCAAATAGTTTCCTCTCTGATCTAAAAGGACACGAAACATGACAGTATGGTGCTAGTTGGCTTTAACCAACAGTGCTCGAAATGGGGGGAGGGATGTGGGGCATATTCCCTTTTCTACTATAGTTCCAACTGGAGAGTGCCAGCTGGCTATTGTTAACTTAAATCTTATCAAGTTAACTTATCTAGTGTGAGTAAATCACCCACAGGGAAACTAGCAAGCAAATTAACTAGGTTCTACAGCTTGCAGCAGGCTTACATAACAGGAGAAATACAAGGTTAAACAGTAGTCAAAATCATCCAAAAACTATAATTTCAGCAACTTTAGTAACTAGCTGACTTGCTCTAATAATCTCAGGGCACAGTCTCACACATGTAAGGATTTAGCTATGGTTACAGGGAGGAGTATAAAGTATAAATATAAAGTATAAAACAGCATTTAGATGGTCCAGCGTGTATGTAGAGCTGCAGGGCTTCCGCGCCGCAACTAAAACAGGCGTCAGACACATATTCCAATCCATTGCTCATCTTACCAGAGAATGCACATTTCAGAGCGCCTCAGAGACAGATAGAATAATAACACATGAATACACATTTCAAATAATAAATATGACATTGAGAAAAAACGAAACAAAAGACAAAATATCAACTTGCGACCTGCGTGCTGCGTGCAGAGTAGCCTACCGTATTATTTATTTAGACCTTGGCAGATAAGAAGATTTTCGGTTACGCTGACCTACAAAACGCTATTCCAAAAGCAAAATCAGACATGTTATACATCGTTAGAAAGCTTATACTCTCACCTACTGAATAAATGAATTGTCAATCAAGCCAAATTGTACTAAAAAGGGCGACAACGCCGTAAACAACAGGTGTGGTATTACGCACAACTATTTTTGAAGGTAGCCTACCCAGGCATCACAAATTCACGTATATATCACAAACAGATTGTCCAAGACAATATATGACCACTCAGTCTCAAAAGGGACATCTTTTATTTCGTTATTCAGTAAGCAGTGTTTTCACTGCTATATTGGCATATTTTAGGGCTAATGTCAGGTTTATCTTGTTGCTACGGAATAATACATTACATTACATTACATTACATTACAGGCATTTGGCAGACGCTCTTATCCAGAGCGACGTACAACAAAGTGTATAACCATAACCAGGAACAAGTGTGTCGAAAACCCTAGATAGAAATACCGTTCCAATGGCAGGGAACAACCGCTAGTTCAACTTGGACCCTGTAGGTTGAACTGGTTAACACTAACACAAACAAGAACAGCAACAATGCAGTCTATGCAAAAATACAAGCAATAGTTAAGACGAGTGCATTAACTAAGTCGCCTACGAAACAGCTACCTAGTTACAACCCTAAGCTTACAGTCAATTTAGAGAGTAAATTGAGAATACGATTTCTCTCATCATAATGACAGATTTAAAGACTAAACGAACTCTCCCGATATTGTCTTCAAATGGATCCATGCAAAAGAAAAGTAATGATTCATCCTATCAAAGCTTTTACTAAGACAAGTTTTCCTGCATAGCCTTCATTTCTTCTAAAATATGAATCGTTTTTCATGGTTAACGGTGTGTCTCAGCATCTGCTCCACTCGGAATGTGGCAGGAAAAGACATGCACATTTTGGGTTGATAGCCATAGTTGACTCAACTGCTGATTGGCTAAAAATAGTTGTATTCAATCTGTGCTCGGTTGCTTTTACTGAAGTCCCCGGATGTCTGTCACACAAAACTGAATCTGAATTTGTGAGAACTGAATTTGAAAGCATGCTTTGAATTTTTCAGAGTTGAAATACAAGTTGACAGTCATTCAGTTTTGTGGCAATAAAATTCAATTTCAAACCAGTACATTCCAATTATGCTATTCAAATGCAAATTATGCAATTCAAATATTGAATGCAATTATTCAAATTATGCTATTCAATTTCAAATTATGCAATTCAAATTCGGAATGCAATTATTCAAATTGTGCAATACAAATTAAAGTTAATTCATTTCAAATTCAATTTCTGGTGGCACTAATCTCAGCCCATACTCATCTTTTACCACAAAAATAAGGTTGTATATTTATTCCATATTTATTCCCAGATATTGACTGTAGAATGACATGGTATAATTTTAGAAAGCTTTGTCTTGTTTATTTCAGTATTCAGTGAGCTGCGCTTTCACTGCTGTATTGGCATATCTTAGAGCTATTGTTGCATTTATCTTGTTGCTATGACGGAACACGTTTTTTGAGTCATAAAAGAATCATTTTATGAATGCCTAGATAGACACTATTGTCTATTATGTCATGGGTGGGGGGGTATAGTTAAAGGGAGCGTGTGCTTGTTAAATGAACAACCAGTGCGACAATGGTGGCGCTGCGAAACTCTGTATTCGGCATAGTTGTCGTGTATCGTCTACTAATGAAACTAGAACAAAGAGGTTCTGTTTTCAACACATAGTTTGGTTGCAGGAATGCCGACCACTAGGGGGATTGCGTGAAGTGATTAAGATAGTGAACATTACTCAGAACTAACCTGTGTGAACTGGAGTTGATGTGTTCATGGCTATGAATAACTGTACAAAATGAGTATTGTACCTTATCGGACCTGTGTTTTGTAGTTGTTCCAATGACTTTTTGTCAGGGGTGTGGTAGTACGGACCCAAACGCAGACCAAGAGTGAAGTCTAAAAAGTGGGTTTAATAAAGATTCAAAAATAGTCCAAAAACAAATCAGAATCCTAAAAACACAAAAAGTTCACAACCAGGAGATCAGAGGCAACAAATCCAAAAACAGCAAGCAGAATCTTAGTCAAAAAACAGGCAGAGTTCATAACAGGAGTTCAGGACAAGAAGGCAAACAATACAAAAACGGCAGGCAAAAAAACTTGGTCTAAAACAGGCAGAGGTTGTAACAGGTCAGACTAGAGCAAGTTAACAGGCAAGAAAACAACTAACAAACTGTGACAATCTGACACAGAACACAGACAACAGTGGAGTTTAAATAGCAGGCAGAATGAGGAGATAAGGAGCTGCAGGTGAGGTAGGTGGCTCTGGCTTGATTGAATAATTGCATCAGGAGCAGGGTGTGGCCGAATGGCTGACAGGAGCTGAAGGCGGAGAAGTGGGCCAAGGCACACATGGAATCTGTAAACAAACAAAAGCACATGCTCTCACCCACACACAATCACACAGACAGACAGGAGGAAAACAAACAGAAACAGAGGAGTTCAGCCTGTGGTACTGACACCTTTGGTACATATTGTACGTTGCTTTGGATAAAAGTGTCTGCCAAATAAATGTAATGTAATGTAAGTAGCAAAACAGTATCAAAGTAGAGCAAATCTACGATTCTGTCATGAACGAGCCCCCGATCTGTCACGAGCTGTAACTCACCTGCCTTATAATAACCAGGTGTATGCTACCGGACGTAACATGAAGCCACCTCAGTATTAACCAAAACCCGAAAGAAGACCCAGTAAGCACAAAGTGGGGGCTCGTTCAGGATCTATTGCTTTTTTGCATTCCATATATCACAAGAAATAATACGAAATAAATTCAGTTATAACTACACAATAACTATTTTTGGATGTTCACCGGGTGATGTTCATCAGCTGCCTCTGACTAACCCTCTTCCTGTATGCACTCATGATGAATTGATAAAAATAAAATTTGTATTTTTGGCTGGACCGCAACAGCGGGGCCAGCCCTACAAACGCGAATGTCTGTGACTGAGTCCCTGAGTGATGAAGTTAGACCATTGGTCGGCCGAGTTATGAAGTTACACCATTGGTCAGCCGGAGAGGTCCAGCCATATACTAGGTTTTGACCTGGTCTTGTTAATATGGTGGTTGTGTTCTTGAGCACTCAGTCCATAAAGTCCCTATTATGAACAAACCTGTTTACTAATTTTCTGTAAGGAACAGGCTTGCGTAGTCAAGTGCTGTCCCGTGTATTCTGAGGGGCAAATAAACAGAGGGCAGTGGTTACAAGTCATTGGGTTTTTTGTGTGAATATGTGTATTGACTTGAGTGTGCTGAAATAGTGGGTGGCAAGACTGGTAGTCTACTTACTTAGCTACACCACTATATCATATGTATTGATATAGTGGTGTAGATTTCGGGGGGGGGGGGGGGGGAAACGTCCCCCACAATATTTAGAATGCGTGCATTTGTCCCCCCCCCCCCCCCCAAAAAAAAAAATAATAATAAGAAAGAAACATTTTTCAGTGGCCATGAGGTCATTTATCAATATCACTTAACATTTCCAAAACCATATTTGATTTGAAACCTCTGAAGACGAGCGTATTGCCATCTTCCGGAGGGTCTAACAAGCTCAGTTTTAAAGATAGAGCGAATATATGGGTATCATATGAAACTAGAGACCCAGAGGAATCTGGACATACCAGCCATGGTATGCTAAGTTGCTGGGAAACTAAAATTGCGCTCCATAGTTTTACATTTTCAAAGTGGCCTTCCTGCCAATAAAGTTGAGTATCCTGTTTTACATTATGATTAAGATTGCTCTTTTGATGTGATTAATGTTCATATTACCAACAATCATATAGATTCTTCCTCCCTGTATTTCAGGTTCTTGGAGTACAAGGCAGGGCAACGGAAAGATGATGTCACAGCCAACTGAAAAAAAATTAATCTAGTAAAATCTGTATTTTGGTTGATTAGAGACGCACCTTTCAACAGTGTTGAGTTAACTACTCTAAACCTAGTTTACTACGAGCTACTTCACAATGGAAAAATAGTTCAATCAATCAAATTTTATTTGTACAGCGTATTTTACAGCAGTTGTCACAATACGCTTTACAGACAACCCTGGCCTAAACCCCCACATGTGCAAGGCACAGTTAAACTAAATTTCAACTTTTCACTTAGCCAAGCACCATTGCAGACATTGTGCTAAAATGTTTTTGTGAAATTGTTGTTATATTCTGTTCTATTGTTAAATTATTTTTTATTTTTTACTGCAGGCCAACAGTAAACAAATTCAAATTTAAACTTGTTTCAAAATTTTGTTGAAAATTTAAATTTCAAATAAATATATATGTTTAATATAACTACTATAAACTGATGTTTCTGTTTATTAACAGCATAGTCTCACATACAGATCCAGGGTTCCTTGCCCCGCCTTGGTCTTGGTTTCGGTCTCGCCCCCCCTTGGTCTTGGTTTCGGTCTCACCCCCCCTCGGTCTTGGTCTTGGTCTCGCCCCCCCTTTGGACTTGGTCTTGATTTGGTCTCGGATTAGGTGGCCTCGACTACAACAATACATCTCCCGCTGTGCCATACCTCAAGAAGTCAATTTTCAATTTGATTCAGTGGGGCAGAAATATGGAATAGATTTTCATATCTAGCAGACTCCTCTATCTCCCCGAATGTATTTTAAAGAAAAATAAGGGATGTTTTGATTTCTGACAGCTGCTAATGCTCTTAGCCATTCATTTAGTTGCTTACACTATTATTCTCCCGATTATCCTATCTTAATGATTTGTTAATATTGGTTGCACCTGTTTACTATCTCTACGATCTGTTAATATTTGTTGCACCTATTTTATTAAGACACCTCTATATCACTGTATTTCAGTATTTATACCTTTTCACGTTTGTATCACCTTAACATGAATATACAATACCTGTAAACATAACCTTATAACCGGTGAGGTTTCAATATAAGCTTTGGGCTTCTTATCTCACCTGCACATGTATTACTTTCTTTTACTTGTTGTATTTTTATTTATTTTTTACTGTGTGCAAATAAACTAAAGTAACTGATTTAGCAAACAAACCTGCGGTAAGTTAGTCTAGGTAAGTTGGCCTAGGTATATGGTACAATACTTTTCATCACCATATAGTCTAACAACACTTAATTTGAGATGTGAACCCATAATATTATTATGTACAAGATTTCATCAAAATTGCCTTTACTAGACTAGCTAACATTATCTAGCCATAGAACTAGTTAGAGCGCCTAGGCTATTTGCAAACTACCGTGTATCCAGCAGATTATAGATGCTGTTCTCCCTTACAGTAAATCATCTGACAACACGTAACTTGATATGTTCTGTCTATCGGAAATATTACTCACTTCAAAGCATTTGAAACTTTTATTATTAAGCACAAGGTAAAAACGCCAAGGCAACAGTTGCTAGCTGGCAAAGTTCCTAACTGTTAGCTGAAAAGTAGTTAGTGAATATTTAGCTGTACCCACATTTTTACAAATGTAGACTGAATAAACTCAAGCCACTGTGCAGGGCCCCGTCACGTGATGTAGTTGTGACACTACTATGGTTTTCTCAAGACTTTAGCCGCGTTTCCACCGCAGGAACTAGGGTCTAAATTTAGTTCCGGGGGCTTTATTTTACCCCCCCAAAAAAAAAAGTTCCTGCTTGATCCCCACCAGTCTGGCTTCAGGCTTGGCCACTCGACCGAGACTGCACTCCTCTCGGTCAGTGAGTCACTCCATACCGCACGAGCAGCCTCCCTCTCCTCTGTCCTGATTCTTCTAGACCTCTCCGCTGCATTTGACACTGTGGAGCACTCTATCCTCCTGTCCTCCCTGGCAGCAACAGGGATCTGCGGCACAGTCCTTGACTGGATTGAGTCTTACTCGGAGTGGTGATGGACAACAGGCTGTCCCTCTCCAAGAACATCGCAGCAGTAAGCCGGGCATGCAGATTTTTCCTGTATAACATCCGCAGAATCCGCCCCTTTCTCACCACCTACTCAACCCAGCTCCTGGTCCAAGCAATGGTTCTATCCCGCCTGGACTACTGCAACTCTCTTCTGGCTGGACTACCGGCATCTGCCACCAGACCCCTGCAACTCATTCAGAATGCTGCGGCTCGTCTGGTCTTCAACCTCCCCAGACACTCCCACGTCACTCCCCTGCTCACTACCCTCCACTGGCTGCCTGTTATAGCTCGCATCAAATTTAAAACATTGGTCCTAGCATACCAGGCAGTCAAGGGATCAGCCCCAGCATACCTCCACAAGATATTCAAACCCTACATGCCAGCCAGATCCCTCCGTTCTGCTACCTCAGGACGCCTAGCACCTCCCCCTCTTCGCACCTGCACTTCCAGAACACGTCTCCTGTCTGTTCTGGCCCCACGATGGTGGAATGACCTCCCTGTGGAGGTCAGAACAGCTGAGACACTGACCCATTTCAAAGGACGACTGAAGACTCACCTCTTCAGGCTGCACCTCTCCCCATCCCTCCCTACCCCCCTGTAAATGACTGTAAGCTTAGGGTTGTAACTAGGCAGCTGTTTCGTAGGTGACTTAGGTGCATTAACTGTCTTAACTACTGCTTGTATTTTTTCCATAGACTGCGTTGTTGCCGTTCTCGTTGTTTAGTGTTAATCAGTTTAACCTTCAGGGTCCAAGTTGAACTATGCGGTTGTTCCCTGAACTTGGACCGGTACTTCTCTCTAGGGGTTTCGTCATACTTGTTCCTGGTTATGGTTATACACTTTGTTGTACGTCGCTCTGGATAAGAGCGTCTGCCAAATGCCTGTAATATAATGTCATGTAATGGGGTAGTACTTTCCAAAAGTACCGGAACCTTTGGGGTGGGGCGCAAGCGCTGAAAATTTCTGATTGGTCGACTACTTGCAGTGTTTTATTTCAACCGCCATGTTTAAAAATCTCCAGCCGCAAACCGATTTATTTTCATAATAACTTCAAATAAAACTTGTATGTTATGCGGCGCAGTAGCCTAGTTTTGGTTATAGCCTGCCAACGTCTTGGAATTATAACGTGTGCTCTTCTGTTCTTTTCTTGCTTTAGTATTCATTTTATAAAATGCTAAGCATTCGTGCTGGGACAGCATATTACGTACCATAACATTCAAACGGATTAATTCGGTTTCTGAATATTTTCTTCCGGATTTCCTTTGTTAGCCCGTTGTAATTGACTCAAAACGTTTGATACAGTTATGTGAGGCATGCGGTAGTTCTGCGTAATTTACATTGGTGATACAGTAAAAGCAAACTGGAAATCACCTTCCGCACTTTTTGTCAGGGTAAAATAACAGGTTAATTCTAGTAATCGTCCCTTTTGCTTTTTCAGACTGCCGTAATTTTACTCTGCCATTCTTCAATTCCACAAAAAGACCAGGAAGACTATGGACTAATTTATGGTGCATGGTTCGCATCTGGAGGGCACACTTCGCTGCTCGGCTAGCAGTAACTTCGAAGGAAGCAAACGGTGGCTGCTAATTTAAATTTTCACGCAAGTCCGAGTTTTCGTTCTATTCTTCTCATTTTGCGATTACCCTATGTGGAATTGACGATGAGAAAGTAATCAAACAGCAAATTGTTTACAACGTGTGCATGTTTTCTGCTGTTGTTGCCAGTTATATTGGAAATGTGAATGCATTCTGTCGCTTCGGATGTCAAGACATGAAAGTGGATGTTCGCATAAAAACATAATGAATGTGTTTGAGAGGATATAAAAACAGTTACAATCTGACTATTGGCCTGTTATATCCTATTTGTTGCATAACAACGGTCCAAGTTCAACTACCAACGACAGTTTTGCTTGACAACGGTAAAATATGCCCAAACGGCTGCAGAAGAATATTTCAATTCCAGGCGATTAAATCGATAAAAATCAATAAATACAAAAGTAACCATATATAGTCATTGTTGGTAACCCGTTGTATATAAGTGGAATAAACCACTCCGGGCTGTCCCGGTTATTAGAAAATAATGTAGGCTACTTCGGTGGTAGTATGGGGTTACAGAAGAAATAGGACAGATGGACCGACGACAACGTCGCTTTTTCATACGTCAGTGGGCTAATTTGCCTAATCTCCGCGGGACTTTAGACCGCGGTGGAAACGCAGACAACGATGGGCTGAAGGAACCTTTTAGTTCCTTGAAAAGTAGTTCCTGGGACTAAAAGTTCCGGGTACTTTTGGTGGAAACGCGGCTTTTGTTACAAATCTAATCGGTTTTGTTCTTAACCAATCAGAGATCAGTGCGCCTAGTCAACGCATCAGAAGAGTGATATTTGGTCATATTTTTTTCTATTCTGTTCAGCCTTGAAAATGTTTTGATCCAGGCAGAATGTAAAATGTTATTGCCTGCTACTATTAATTACCAAAATATGAGCTTTTGGCACTAATTCGCGCTGGGGTGAGTTCGCTTAATTTCTACAACGCTCATAGGAAATGCATGGTAGACTCTTCTCATTCTATTTCCGGGTCGTGGTAGCCTTCTTGCCGTGGTGCAATATGCGGAAGTATCGAATTGAATAGAATTGAATAGAATTGAATGGAACCACGTGACCACGCGGCCGTTCTAGTTCTTACAGTTTGTTGGTAAAACACGACATTGATTAAATTAAAAAGAGATGTTCCGAGTTTTGCTCTAGGGGTAACATATAGGGTTTAGCACTGAACTGTATGGGCTTTTTTAGTTATCCAGCTAACTCAGTAATCCTGCTTTGTGATAGTCAACAGGCCCCGGAAGTCTCTGATTGTTGCCAGCTTCACGGAGCTCCGACATAGACCTGTATATCCATGGCAAGGTTGCTAAACCTCTTGTATTGTTAGACAAATAAAACGGTAAGACTGTTGTATGTCACATCGTTACATATTGATTTCACGTGGCTTCGTTTGAGAAAAAAACGAATGCCATGTCCCTGAACATTCGGCTTTAGTAATTGGCAACTACAGCTGGCTGTTTTTAGTGCCTGCTAACGTTAAAGCTAGCTGAGTAACCGGTATGTCGAAAGATGTTGGTAGACATAGTCCAGGTGCAATTAAGTTGTAACGCTGATGTTAGTCTAGTTTTTGCCGAATTTTAGCTAAAATAATTTTGGTCCTTTTTTAAAATAACATCGTAATGTAAGTCTAGGGTAGTTGCTACACATTAAGATGGCCAGGTTTAGATAGTTAACAAAAATGTGCACCGTTAGACAGTTTTTTGATACCGTGTATGACTTACATAAGTGGATTTTTCTATTATTTCATTTCCGAAACACTAGATGTCATCTAAGTGAACATTAACATTAGCCTGGGACCTTAGATAGCTACAGCTACGACGCTAACCGCCTGATAACGATGCAGTGGAATGTTAAATATGAAGTAAATCTATCGCTGTTTCCATCGCAGCTCATTCGACATAAGCAGTATCGCACACTTATGTACCATACTTTCTTAAAATAGGGAAGTGTATTTGGTTAGTTTTTTAACTTTTATACACTGTAGAAAAATATACTTAGGTTTATACTTGAACTTTTCTGCAACTTTTAGTACATAAAGAATAATCAAGTAGAAGAAAATGATACTCAAGTACAGAAAATGATACTAAAATACTGAACTAGTTGTATGGCACTAATGCTCACTGGATGTTACTTTTGAGTTTTATTAACTAAAAAGGGAGCCAGTTTTGTCGCAGATTTGGCAAAGGCAGTCTAGTGGGTCTATTTAAACTTTGTGTAGCCTACAATTTTTCTTTCCTTATTTTTGTAAGGGGGTGCAGCGCTATATGGTGTTGAGCACTTTGTGCTATGATGGCATTATAAACAGACTGAGCAGGTGATTGATGAGGAGTGTGCTTTGTTAGCAACAAAATAAACATGTAGTTTCACCTTTTCAAGAAGCAACATGTGTTGATGAGTTTCTACACTGAATGGGTGCAGCTGGGAAAAATGAACCAGTGGGTGTGATTTTCAGCTCGGTTAGGCTATATCAGAACATCCAGCTGTATTTGGGTTTAAAGCACCTCTACATTTGACGCTTTCATAACTGCTGCGAGCCGGCACACCAGTACTTCAATAAAAGGAGAATGACATTGCTGTCTCCTTGTGAATTTTAGTTCTGCAATTTTCCAGTGTATCCACCTCTGTTCTGTGCAGGAGCAGCCATGGATTTGGTGCAGTTTGTGGTGTCCCTGTTGGACCTGCACAAGCAGCAGCTGCAAGCTCTGGCTTGTCAGGGGGAGATCCAGGCTGCAGTCCTCTCACAGCTGCTGGAGGGGGAAGGGCCTGGGTGCATGGGGGAGGGCCTGCGGACGCCAAGATTGAAGCTAGAGGAAGGGAACCCAGAGGCCTACTTCATTGTATTTGAGCAGGCGGCTGCCTCCTGCAGGCTGCCCAGGGCAGAGTGGGGTGCCAAGCTGGCAAGGCTGATAGGCCAGGAGGTGCAAGAGGAGGTGTGTCCCATCTCCACATCGTCCACTTTACCTGATTATGATGCCCTTAAAGCCAAGATACTAAGCAAAGCGTGGGCAGAGGAGGACCAGAGCCGACTGGACTTCCTGTCAGTGAGGTACGACCCCCTGAAAGGTGTCAGAGAGCTGGGACAGAAGCTGGACGGGGCTGCAAAACGCTGGCTCAGGCCCGAGCGCAGGACTGCTGTGCAGGTTGAACAGCAGGTTGCCATGGAGCAGTTTGTCTCCCTCCTGCCAGAAGAGGCTGGGGCTTGGGTGCACAGGCGGCACCCTCGGGACATGGAGAAAGCCATCCAATTGGCGGAACATTTTCTGAGCCTATCCAGTGAGGAAAGCTCTTCTACCAGCGCCACACCCACAAGACAGATGGATACATCAGAAAGACAGTCTGAGCCAGGGGACAGAGGGTAGGCTATCATGTGTTTTCATTACTTACAGCGTAATTTTACACATTTATTGAGATGTAGATAGAGATGTAGTCTTTGTAAGATTTAATAATTTTAACCCCTTGTGTTTATGTGCATTCATTCTGATTCTTTTTTTTTACTCTGAAATTTTCAATCTATCTGGTCACACAACGCACTCTTTGAAAGTGTTAAAACTCACAGTTCTATATCTATAAACTATTTTACGATGCCAGTATTATTTTGTAACATGGGGTAGCAAAACAAGCTTTGGGGGGCCCTCACCTTCTTGGCATTTTGGAAATCCACAGGCGACAGACATCACAATAAAATTGGTATGCTTGTCACAGCAAGAATCCAGCTAACAAAGTCCATAGGAATTTTTAGTCCCAAAAATGTGCTAACTTGGAGAAACCTTGACAGAATGTCCTTTGTGTACTTGGAAATTCTCCGGAGGAATTATCATTGTCAGTTTCACCATTGTATAGCTACATGCTGAAAATATTGTGTACAAAAGAATGGGCCTCATTCACCAATATCTTCCTAAGTTTCTTCTTAAATTTGTTCTTGAGAATGTTCCTAAGAAAAGTCTACGTCAGATTCATAACGTGTTTTTAAACCGCAGAATTGTTCGTAACCGTGTTCTTATAATGATGCATCCCATTGCCCTTGTAAACTGAGAGTGCATGCCAGTTGTTCCTAATTAGCATAGGTAAACTCCCTGCCAATCCCCATAAAAGGGCATGAGACTGCAGGGCCGTGTGCACACACAGAAATGGAAAAGAAAAGCTGAGAGAGAAGTCAAGAATGCCCAAACGAAAATCTAAAGATGGTGGAGCACCGGACTCCAAACGTAAAGAAAACTTCAGTAGTTCTGAAGTGGAGGTATTGCTGCAGGAAGTGAACAGCAAACCACTTGTCATATTTAGTAGCGTCAGTAGTGGATATAAAATGACACACACAAAAAAAGATGCATGGGATGCTATTACTTGTTCAGTGAACACTGTATCCGGAGAAGGTCGCACAACTGATGAAGTAAAAAAAAAAAAATGGTTTGATGTCAAATCTGAGGCAAAAAAAATGCTGGTGGGAGTGGGCACAAGGAAATGCATGTTATGCATTCAAACAATAAAGTGCTTCTCATCACATTAATACCACTAATTAAATCAACCGGCAGTAAATTGCATCGGAGTAGGCTAAACCCGTCGCTGCACAGAACACTGCACAAAAAATGTATTGCCAGTCCAGGGTTTCCCCCAGAAAAGTTGTTAGGCCCGGTATCTTTTGACGGGGGCCCGGCGCGGGCCAGCGACAGACTGATGGTAGGATTAAGGTAGGGCCCTATAGTTTGTGATAACAGAATCACGGACGGAATCGCGGAATTGAGAATTTAAAAAAGCTATAACACAGATTCCATAGGGCCCTACATTAAGTCAGTGCTAAAAGCTGACTGGAGATTTAAAAGTATGACTATGTAATGTGAATGTTGTTATAAATAAATCATTTATTCAACACACATTTTAAAAAATCAACAACTATTTACAGCATAGCAGAGTCTAACAAAGAATCTGACAACAATACACAGTCTTGGAATGCTGTGTTTTCAACAACAACAAAAGAAATTAAATTAAAATAAATAATATCAAAGTTTTTGCACTCTACAAAAACTTGTATTCAAGTCCTGACTGGCTACTGCATCTTACAACAAGCCTTGGAATGCTGGGCACATTTACGGGAAACGAGAACCGGTTCCAACTTGTCCTATTCATTGGAATCGTATGCCTCAAAGCTTATCGATTCTGGTTATCGAAGCCCACGTTTTTACGACAGCTGCGCATTGCAAAACAATGACGTAACTCCTTGGGGGAGGCACGCACGCACGCACGCAGCCTCTCTCAGGTATTTGTTTTGGACGGCAGCTGTCACAACAAATTTGATCCGGGCTGCCAGCCTTGATTCATTCTGTTGCGATAAAGATTCTAAGACAACTCAGCAATTTCTCTGGATTAACGGGTTATTTTCTAGCCTGAAATGCGAACGTATTACTAAATGGCTGCACATGTCATGAAACGTGCAAGTAGTTGGCTGTCGCACTGGATATGAAGCAAATGTTTTTACCAATAAAAAATAATAATAATAATAATAATAAATGTGATTTTATCCATGGAAATAGCTATACAAAAAGGCAAAATAGGCTAAATGTTGTGGTTGCGATTGCCGTCGTAGATGTCAGAAGGAAATGTCACTGACAACAAAAAGTTTGCTCTCTTTGCAGTGGTTTGGGCTGGAAACGAGCTGTAAGAGCGGGATATGCACAACACAGCCTACTGATTGGCTACTGAATCTTACAACAACGTACAGCCTTAGAATGCTGGGCACATTTCAACAACAACAAAATATCTATGTTACTGACTGTTTGGCTAGCTAGCTAAGTTAGCTAAATGACCACGTTGTCGTGCACATCAATGTCATCAAGCTAACGTTATTAATAAACAAGTGAAGTCGTTATTTCGATGGCGATTAATAAGACATGTAATGAATGTTACAATGTATCGAATATTACACTAATGCTATTATTTTAACGTTACCTACACACTACTTAAGTTAATATAAAAAGAATGTACTTACTGACGAGATGAAGTGATAATGCAGCTTGTAATGAGGTTAATTAGCCTTCTAAATAAGAAATGGTGGCTTGCTAGGTAACGTTAGCTTGTGATAGTTGGAAGCGTCAAGTGTTGAACGTCACTACGCACATTGAGAGTAAAGAACACTGATCTCAGACCTGCTCGTTTTCCTATAGTGCGTTCACGTTTAAACCAACAGATGTCGCTGGGGAGATTTCCAACCGAGCTGCCCCACTGTTAGTGTAGTTTAACTTTAATTTAAACATTAAAAATACATTTAAAAAAAATTTTTTTCTTAAATTCCCCGATGCTTAGGCCCGGCGGGTGGTCAACTTAGGCCCGGCGGGCCGCCGGGCTTGCAATACACTGGCGGAAACCCTGCAGTCATTTTGGTGTCACCCCTATAGTGACGCCTCTGAATAAGCATTCTCTTCTTCAACATGTCCATGTGTTTAAAAAGTGTTACCTAAGTGCTTAGTTTGTATTCAAAATTTAAACATTTGCTTTTGCAGTATAGACCGAACATTGCATAATTGAAACCCCCAAAAATAAACAAACTACAATGGTTTGTTTTTATCATTTATTTACAGATGAACTCTCGCTGAGGCAACCACCCTCTGAGATGGAACCTGGCACCTTAATGCTTTGTAAAATAATGAAAATAATTATTTTAAAAATATTATAAATGATAAAAATATTATTGTAATTTAAATCCTATAATATTATACAACTGTAGCATTGAAGAAAACGCAATAACCAATTATTTTGCACAAACATGTCAGCACTCAAATGTGCGTAAGTGTGCTCTTGAGTGTGCGCAGATTCTGTTCTTACCTAAGAACAGATCCCAAATAAGAAAACATTGGTAAATGTCAGAATCCTCGTGAAAACTGCGGGTGGGTTTTAAGAAGAAAATTCTTCTTATGAACAGTTGGTGAATGAGGCCCAATGTGCATAAGTCTCAGCGTTCTTGAGACTTTATGCCTACAAAGGTTGTTTTACAACAAAAATTTATTTTTGCAATGGCTAATTCTAAATGGAAGATTTGGTATTTGGAGGTCTTGGAAGAAATCACTTGTCTGAGTGAGTATTTCTGTGGAGAACAGTGGAAACGGCTTTGACTCCACAGCAGAGGGCATGTTTAATGAAGGACTTGATCCCATTTTATATCAGTGGGCTTCTAAATACATTCTCAAAATTTTTAAATTATTATTCATTACTCATATAAATGAGAAGACATACCGGATAATAATAAAGATATTTTTGAGAATTGAGAATATTTTGACATGTTGATGGGGCTGGAGATTTTGACGTAAAGCAGGGGGAAAGCAAATCATAACTTCTTCCTTGTGCATACAGTATAAAGTAGCCTATATGGAATCTTACACCTCTAGTATCCCATAATATGATTTTGTTACCAAGTGTCCTTTTGGAATCTTTTTGTGGCTTTTTTGGAAACCTGCCTAGACATTACTAAAAAACAAAACAATGCAGAATGCCCTGTGATCAAATTTGAATCAGGATTTAACTTTTTGGCTTTGTCTCCATTGTGTTTTTAAGCCCACCAGGCACAGCCTCAAACATCTGTATCCACTCAAAAACAAGACCAGGTTAAAACCTAGTATATGGCTGGACCTAACACGTGATCCGGCCGACCAATGGTGTAACTTCATCACTCACTCAGTCAGTCACAGACATTCGCGTTTGTAGGGCTGGCCCCGCTGTTGCGGTCCAGCCAAAAAAAAACTTTTCTACTTGCACTGTGTTTGAGCTTCTGTTACTTTTTTCAGAGATATTTACAGTAATTCTGACTCCTGGAAAACAAATTCCCTAGGGTTACCTTTCAGAAGAGACCAGGATTATGCCTGCAGCCAAAAGAGCTCAAGAATAGTAACCATTTTATTTTGGGTTGTGTTAAAAAAAGGGGGCAATACATAAGGGGTTAAAGATGAATGCTCTACATTGTGTCAGGGCCATAAATCCTTCTCATTCAAGTCTGTTCTCCACACTTATTTTCAGGACTGCTAAACAACACAGAGATTGTGATGAAACGGGCATCAAAGAAAACATACCCAAGTCGTTTCTGAACAAGCTGGATACAGTAAAGCTGGAATCTGTCCATTTCAGTCTGGATATCCCGGAGCTGGAGGTGATTTACCTGGAAGGAGAGGAATTGGATGAAAATCTTGCTCTCAAGCAGGAAGTGAGTGAGCAAGGTTTCCCAATTGCCACAGAAACACCTCAGATCCCTACTGACAGAGAGCGTGCTCCACAGGCTGCCCTTCTCTGCACTCAGGACCCCCTACAGGAAGAGTGCCCACACAGGAGGAGGAGGCTAAGGACGAAGAATCAATCATCACTCACTGCAGTAGAGAGGATCATAGTGGGGAGCTCAGAGCGACACAAGGGGACTGTACCACCATTATGCCAGCCCAGGAAACATTGTAACATCACCCTGCCCCCCCTTGCCCCACCCACCCCCCCTGAGCCAGCTTCTGCCCCCTCTGAACCAGTTTCCACCCCCTGTGAGGTTCTGTCAGTCAGCCCTCAGCTGGCTCCGCCTCTGTCATGCAGCTCTGCCCTGTCTCAGTATCAGGATGCAATGGCCAATAGACGTCTAGATGACAGGGAGGATTTTATGTGGAGGCCTTTGTTGTCCAGACTGGGCCTGAAGAGAAAGCATCCTCACACCATGCTGGACAGCACCCTGCCCACCTGGAGCAAGGATACGTTACCCTGTCCACACAAACCCCGCATCCCTGCTGACCGCGCCTACGCCCACTGCTGCCCAGACTGTGGCCGCTCCTTCACACAGGTGAGCAGTCTGCAGGAGCACCGGAACATCCATACAGGGGAGAAGCCTTTTCGCTGTGAACAGTGTGGGAAGGCCTTCCACCATAGGCGCACCCTGAACAAACACAGCCGTGTGCACTCTGGGGAGAGACCCTTCCACTGCTCACAGTGTGGCTGGACCTTCAAGCTCAAGGATGCGCTGAAGAGACACCAGCTCACCCACAGTAGGGACAAACCCAGCAGCGGCTGCCAGGCCAATCTGGATGGTTTTCGTAGCCTGTCTGAATACCACCAACTTGCACAGCAGTTGTACTGTGAGGCCAACTGAGAATGGCAGGCTACATTCAGCATGCACACTGATTTGCTAAGGTTGTGCCTACACTACTGACAGAAACAGTACCTTATATAATTACTTGCCAACAACCAGAGTAACAGCACTCTACAACTAGACAATTAGTGCATTGCGGTTTCAGTTCGTAACAGTTCGCTCCGTTTCACTGATCTGAACACAGCCTTGGTCATGCCAGTGACTGAGTGGGTATGTTTTCATGATGCATGAAGGACTTCCAGCCATGTACCCATGGATGTAGTCCTGCCATGTCAGTAAAGTGGTCCCATGCTATGTTTGGTTGTTCTTGGCATTAAAATGTTTTTTTTAATTTATTTTTTTTAATTCTGTGTTTGTACTGTGGGATGGGTGTTCTGTCAGTGGTATTCTTAGTTGAGTGGCACATGTACAGTTGAGGCCAAAAGTTCACATACACCTAGGCTAAAGATATTCAAACTGAGTTTTTCATTTCATGTTACCATACATTTCTTTTGGGGGCATCAATTAGGGCATCTACTTTGTTCACATCAGAGGTAATTCCAGTGGGTCAAAAGTTTACATACACAAAGTTGACTGTGTCTTTAAACAGTCTGGAAGATTCCAGAAATGGGTGTAATGACGTTTTAGAATCTTATGATTGGCCAATTGTCATAATTAGTTAATTGGGAGTTAATTGGCACCAGTGGCTGTATTTAAGGGCCTGTCTTTAGAGCCACTGCCTTTTTGCCCTTGATATCATGAGAAAATCCAAGCAACTCAGCCAAGATCTCAGAAAAATTGTGGACCTCAACAAGTCCAGTTCCTCCTTCAGAGCAACTTCCAAACAACTGAAGGTACCACGAGCATCTGTACAAACAATTGTATGCAAATATAAAAATCCTGGGACCACACAGACACTGCATCGTTCAGGAAGGAGGCACAAATTAACTCCCAAGGCTCAATGAACTTTGGTCAAAAAGGTTCAATTGAACCCCAAGACAACACCAAAGGAACTGGTGAAGAAGTTGGATGCATCAATTAAATTCAATTTTATTGTCAACAATGTGCAGGCACATATGCAAACGAAAAGAGGGTAAAACCATTAAGAGAATTATACATCGCCATGGCGTGAAAGGCTGTCACGCAAGGAAGAAGCCCCTACTCCAACTACACTATCTATATAGATGCTTGTCGATAGATCAATGCAACTGTCAGTGAATAGTCTTTGTCAATGATGCGATATTGTTTAGTCCTGTAAGAACATCACTGATATGGCTGTTAATAAATTACATAAATTCAGTCACATTCTCAGTTAGAAACAAATGACCACAGAAGCTTCTTGGTCAGACTGCTCAGTCTTAATGGCATTCCCTTAGCATATAAGATATTCATGTCTCAGAATTTTCTGAAAGCCTTCATTTAGCTAAGATTATACCTCTTGTATGAATGTCCTGTAACAAGTTCTACAGTCCTTCTCCCCACAAACCGCGCAATCCCTAGTTCTTGGACGCACACAGGCTTCATTGTGCGCACATTACAAACACAGATACACACACAAAAACACACACGGTAAGGAGGGGGATTAAACGGCACGTCACTCTAGCGTGCGTCTCTCATTCCAGCATCCCGGTCTCATGGCAAGCAGAGCATATAAACAATTAGAAATTAATTGTGATCGCACACACCTGGGGTTGCAGTGCCGGCTAAACCGCTCCCTCTCCGCCTGCAGATGGCGCCCGAAACACACCTTCTCTCCACAGTCCTGTGTGGTCACTTCTCTGCATATGTGAAGGAAATGGTAGTTATCTAGCATCATGGCATATGAACACATTAAAGATTAAAAATATATATATATTTTTCCCCTTTTTCTCCTAATTGCATGATAATTTGTGCTCACTGCTTGAATCTCTTCTGCAAACAATTCAGGAGTGCACAGACAAGCATGTGGTCTCCTCTGAGCCATGCAAAACTAACACTTACCACATCACAGTTGGAAAGTCAGGTTTGCGTAGAGATGAGCCAACAGAAGACACGTCATGTGCAGCTTAACAGATGGATTTGCAGGTGCCCGATTGACCAGCACAGGTTGCTGTAAAGCAATGAGATCCTTTCTGACAACCCTCCCTATTCATGGGTGATGCTACTGCTAATTATGCATTGCCTTGTGGGGCTACCAGCCACAGTCAGCACTGGCACAGTCAGAATTTCCTCCCAGAGTGTGGGGACCAACCATGCAGAAGAATAAGTCCAGTGCCTTAACCACCATCCAGCAGACCTGAATAGAGATTTAAGGGTGGTACATCAGGGGTGTTTACATTGGATTTAGTTACTGTATGGCCATTAATCATGAATTGTGTTTGGCAGGCAACAAGAATGAAGTTGACTGATAATCATCTCAATATGACTACAGGACATAAGGTCTAAAAATAAAATATATTTTGATATGGTGCTGAAAGTATGTTTGACAGGTGTAAAAAGATCCGTTACAAAAACAGATGCATTGCACAGCTCACACTGGGACTACCCATCTCTCCCACTAGATTCAGTTATGGATAATATTTTATTAATAAGGCTTGTTCAGCAGTAAAACTTTTTAGCAGGTTATGTACCTTACACAAGGCAACCAATGTGTTACTACAATATAGAACATTTTTAAAAATGAGCATAAATGACTAATAACATTAGAGACAGAAATCGATATCATTTCTGAATTTATTGCAGGTGCTGTGGCTAATTCCATGTGAAATGCTGTTTTAGGAGTGATCATATTTATGCATCAGAGTATCTGTTATGCCAGCAATGACCCTGACTTACTTAGGAATTGGAGAGGGTAGGAGAGGCCAGGCAGTGAAGCCTAGGAAGTAATGGGAAACAACACCCTCTACCGCACATGTTGAGTGCAAAAGAATTGCCGATTAAATTCAATGGAGAAAACCAAGCTGATTTGACAACCAAAGAAAACCTCATCGGTCAATTATTTTTTATCATAAATTTAATTATGTGTCGCAGTGTTTGAAACAATGATTGTTTTGGTCCAGAGGTTTTGAAAATATTACATGGATAATATTTATGGAGCCCCGTCTCTTGTCTGTATCTACACCCCAGTGCCTCTCAGTGGCTCAGAATGGTATTGGTTATCAAAGTCAATTTTAACTGTGAAATGGGTCATTATAAAAATTCTTGCTTTCTACACATGTTTACTATCTGGTTGGCTAAGAACTTAGGGAGTAATTGTGAGCACATTGCTTCATTGCTAGCTTCAAAGGTTTACAGGTTACAATTAGCATACTCAAATCCGATCAAATCCATTTTATTTGTATAATGCTTCACAGACAACTGTCACAGAAATTTTACAGAGAAACAGAAAAAAACTTGCCCTGAACCCCCAAATAGCCAGCAAATTAAAAAACTCCCTAACGGGGAGAAAAAACCCTCTAACAGTGGTGAGAATAAGCAGACCTGCCAACCTTGGGAAAATATTTTGAGTACCACAAGTCAGTGTAACGCTTAGCCTAGTTCTGGCACAGCCATACTGTTTGGCTATCTTACTATCGGGAAACATCTTCCTTGTGGTCAGGCATGGTCTGCAGCAGCTAACGTCAAGTTGTGTTCTACAATGAATGTACTGAAAAGGGTTTCTGCCCGAATTGGTCTCAAATTGCGTGCTTGTAGTTAATGAGTTAATTCTAGGGACTGAATCTGTAACAGCCATAATTTTAAAATGTTTTTTCCCCTCCACATGGCGTCGAAGTCTGCAAGAGAGACACACACACACACACACAAGCCTTTCTTCATAATTCTAGTTTTGACTGTTGAAGTGATCAGGCAAAATTGTATAATTTGACCTGAGTCTAAAATATCACTTGTACTGCACTGGGCTATATTATGATATACTTGCAAGTCGAAAGTTTGAGTAGCCTACACCTGCTTAAAACCATTTTTTTCATGATTAATATTTCATTATATGATATGTGCGCTTATACAAACTGATAACCATAAGTGAATTGCATTCAATTATTTAATAAAAACTGAAATTATTTATTTTGTATGTTGTAACGTTTTCATTTTCAAGTATTTACAGAAACTTGTTGTAATGTAAAAAAAAAAAAAAAAAAAAAAAACGTTGCGATGTAAAACACTGTCAATTATGAATAAAACCAAGTTTCTGTTCATGATTTCCATTTTTATTTAAAGTAATAATCTCGAAGATTTTCATTAAAATAAATGTCTTTTAAGTCACTATCTATCGCTGCATTGGGTAACACAATGGTGATTGAGCCTATTTATGAATTTATACTATTATTATTACCATAATTCATGATTAAAAAACTTGGTGTCTGTGGCGACATTCCCGGGAAAAAATGGCGCGTTTTTCATCACCCATCAGTGGTTGGTCCGCCAGAGAGGGTAGGCGGAACTAACGCAACAGGCTCGCTCTTCAACTCACTTGTGTGTGAGCGGCGTACCGTTTTTTCCGGTGTCTGCATGCTTTACAATAACAGAGAAAGGGGGGGTTGGGGGAGTTATGGAACCCTAAAAAGTTTTTGTGTAACATGAGAGATCATATTATTTGTTGATGTAGAGTTCGTATTACATTTAATGACAATGTAAAATTACTAAATTACATAGCTATTTGCACAGCTAACGCTAGCTACCGGACCATGTCAAGAAAGACAACATTAGCTTAGACAACGTTGCGCACAGTATCCATCTCTCATATCAGGTAACGTTGCGTTAGCTAGCTAGCTAGCTAATGTACTTAACACAATCTAATGTCGGCTAACAATTAGAAAAAGCGCTAGCTAACGCTATCGACCGGTACCGACCTCGCAAACCATCTCTCGAATGCAATGCTACCTTGTTGCAACGTTGCAGTGTAGCTAACTTAAGGCCAGTTCAGATCAATGATTCGCAACGAGACTGGGTGCAACTTGCAAAATTCCAAGACGTCTGATTGTAAACGTTCTAAAACTGCACTTGGCGATTTGACAAGGACGGTCTTTTAAAACCTCAGGGCAGGCAACGGCTCTGCTACTAGCCAGTTCACACCGCTGCAATTTTCTCTGCAACATTCTAAAACCGTTTCGCCTCGTTGCGAATCATTGATCTGACCTGGCCTTAACGTTACCGTTATTGACATTGCCATCCAGTTCATCAATATATTATAATGATCGGTATAAAGCCGGGGTATGTGGAGCAGAGTCGGGTCTGATTTCTGAAGACGTCATGCAGGAGAAAACTAAATAAAAGAATAGGGCAGTATAGATTAGCATTGTTATTTTATTACGCTTCCTCATATGTTCCTTCAGCCTTTATGCCCTTTTTGATGAAATCTCCTTTGTTTTTGTTTTATTCTTCTTGTTCTGATTGCTAATTTAACACCCAGGTCAGCTTTATTCTCGAACAGTTTAGCTAGCAAAACCAGAAACACCAGGGGTAACATTTTGTATGGCAGTTGTTTAAAAAATACCACACAACAATCATTCACGAAAAAGACTGCTTATTGTGCACGAGATACATAATTGCACGAGCCACAGCGAATCCTTTTATAACAACCGTTTTTTATTCAGTAAATAGTAAGTGTTTACAGTTGGCGTGCCAACTGACTGACGTCACACAGGCGACACTGGTTGGATCCGGTTGGATCTGTGGGAAGTGAGGTCCAAAAACACACCTGCAATTACCGCTTCTCGCCATTGGCACCGCCATAGAGAACGAAACTGAAATCTTCGAGATTGTCACTTTAAAGCTTTATAACTTCAGATGTGAACACCACAGAGACTTGAAAAACGGCTTAAATGAAGCAAGACATTTGTACAATTTACAATGCTAATGCAGATTAGTTTATATTCATAATTTTGGAAGAAATAAAGTGCCACAAATGCAATTCTCTAGACAAAAAATCAAAAATGAATTTGCACTTTTTTAGTTTGCAATGAAATACTGAGAGATTGCATATATACAGCAGGTTAAACTATACATGTGCTGGATCAAAAACTTCTTGACCATAAAATATAAGGGTGGATATGTAGAACTACTATAGCTTTATGAAGCAAAAACTAAGCAGTGTACCCTAGTAGGGTACACTGCACCGATCCACTTTTTTCAGTTCCCATACAGATTCCAGTACCTGAATTTGGATATCTGCCGATACCGATTCCGATACCGATACTAGAGCTCTTTTTTCTTGAATAATAACAATGATATTATTTTTTTTTTTTAATTTATTTGTGTAAGCTTATATGAGGCTGTAATAAACACACAGCTCTTCTTATTAAAAGAGCAAAAAATATAAAAAGCAATTTATTTGAACTGTAGTTTAAGTAGGCTTCAAACACAAACTGGTAGTAATTATAGGAGTGCAAATTGCAATGGCAACTCCTTTAACGTTTTTAAATACTTGAACAAATCAAGTGCAGGGCAATGTATTTTCAACTACTAGTAAATAGATGAATTCAAAAGCAAAAGTAATAAGAGAATTTCAAAGAAACATCAGTACAATGGCAAATTGACAACTCCTCAAAAAGTTTTTTAAAGTGAATATTTGAAATAAAAGTGCAAGAACTGTGTAGAAAAATAAATATCTACACTATCAAAAAAAAAAAAAAAAAAACCCTACAAATAAGTTAAAAACAACGGTCCACCTCCTCAGCGTAAGCGCCGCATCTCCTTCTAAAGGCTGTTTTATACGTACTTCTGCGTAGTTTGCTTTGTGTACGGCACTCGCGAACGGGCAGATCATTCATGCTTGTGCGGCATGTTGCACGGGCTACGTGATTAGATTTTGTTACTGACAGTTATGAATGAAGGTATTTTCTTTAGGACTATATTTCCAAACCTACTAAATACTGCACCAATGACCACAAAAATGCTTAGCTAGGTGTAACTTGTTGCAATGAAGACATTCACCTGACAAAAGCGCTTTTAGCCGCATATTTAATGTTGCCTATTGGTTTTGTGCATCAACTGTTATAACCTGTTAGCCAGAGCCGTATGCCAGTGACCTCATCTTCTTTACGGTGTATGCGGGCACTGGTTGCTACCTACGCGCTTTTAAATTTTTAAGTCTATGGACAATATTGTCTATCTTGGCATTCATAAAAGCCATTTTTCAAGTCTCTGTGATGTTCACACCTGGAGTTATAAAGCTTTAAATAGGGTACCCCCTAAATGGGCAAGGATTGGCAAGATTTGGCATGTGCGCTAAGAAGTTAAGTATGTCTGTGTATTTATGTCTGTTTATAATTTGTAGCCTATATAAAGTTTACCACTGGGTGGCAGTGTAGATTAGTGTGGTAGGTGAAATCTAAGGGCACAGGTGCAACAGGTCTAATCATGGGTGACGGGGAGGTCTCACGGTTTTTACCGCTTGCACTCTCGCGACAGCCACACCAGAAAGCCAAGCCAGCCATCATATCACCACACAGGTTTTGTTTGCAATATAAAATCAGTTTATCAATATTATTCAACTAAGTAATTTTGCTGTAAACCGAAATCTTCATTAAACGGGAACCTCGCCGAAAAGTGAATACTGCCTGGATATCTACTCATTGAAGCGCGTCAAGAACAAGATCTTCTCCCGAACCCAGCCGAGTGGCTAATTGCTGGTCAGGATAGTCGCTATAGCACCTAAATGTGTAATAATTAACTCTTGTATGTATTTCTATACTCTGTACTCTTGTATGTTTTCTTGTATGGGGATGGGACAATATGAAAACAATTTTCAACCGTCCACCACGTATTGGCAATGTTCCAACACTAGTCATCACTACGTTTTCATGCACGAAATATTCAGTTTTTTGTCCTTATTCCGAGAAAGACAATATTCCTACTAAGCTGTTTACATGGCTAATGAAAATGAATATTCCACTAATATTCTTGTTTTCATGCAGCTGTGCATACTCCAATTAGCGTAATGACATATGTCCTATGGCTACGCCCTATGGAGGAATCTATTGGATTTTTACAGGTATTTATTGATTTTTACACGTAAACGTAAAAATAAGATTTCTTCAAAGTTTTCCACCGGTGGCGCACTTGTTTGACCGTGCGAACACAGCTTCCCTCTTTCATTTGTTCAACCACCTTCTTGAAAAGGTCAGCGTTGCGATATTTGCGCAAAACCTGTTGATATCCAAGTCTTTCATAATGTTTAAAAGTAGGTGTGTTTCTCCTTCCGACCATAAATGTGGGCTTTTCCTTTGTGCATGCATCTCTACCCCAGCCTTGCAAACTGTTGGCTAGTTGGTTTGTTTACTACACACAGAGCTGACCTTAAACGGGCAAGAGGCCGTGTTGCAAACTTCGGTAAAAACCCCAATTGAGATGTGTATTCCAAATGCGCATGTCCAAAGAATGCTCCTAAAACCCAAATAATATCGGGATATCCCACATGTCTTAATCGGAAAATGCTACATTCGGAATAAGCCTAATTCGGAATATCCAAACAGAATATGCTGTTTGCATGACCCGTATCAAATTCGGAATATTGTCATATTCGGAATAATAGTGGAAAATTAGTGTGCATGGAAACGTAGTCACTATTGCATGCATCACAAAAACTATTACAGTACTAACTAACACTTACATTACAGTGTGAAATATCCACATTATATAATACCACTAACCCATTTAAAGATACTCAATTTAAAAAATAACGTATATAACCGAAATATTTTGAGCAGTAATACTTACATAGCAATGATGAAGTAAATCAATAACAGTTCTATCCGCTTCTGTTTTGCTCCAGAAAACGATGTCAGATAGGTCTATCAGCGAACATATGGCTTAGCTATGCCCAGAAGTCCTCAATAATAATGGTATTTTCCAAGGAATTACGAAAAATCGTTGACAACGTTTCGTTAGGTGCAACGTCTTTTAATGCTACCATATAGCGAATGCCATGGTAAGAAAATATTCGGTTAGGCTAACCTATAAAACGCTATTCCAAAAGCAAAATTAGACATGTTATACATCGTTAGAAAGCTTATACTCTCACCTACTGATTGAGCGTCCGCCATTGTAGCAACCTCACACAGTAAACAAACATAGGCTACTACCACACGGCTTTATTTATGGGCGGTGGCTTGACTGAAACTAAGTGACAATAGCCAACGAAATCAAACATGCTAATTAAACTGCACCCCCATCACGCCTCCAAAACCTGGCTGTAAGAATCACTAAAACAAGCCGACTTTGCTGACGAATTATAAGTATTTAATGACCCTAAAAATGTTGTTTATTCTATTGAGTGACTTCTTTAACACTTTAACTTTCGTAATATGAAAAAAAGGAAAACAATAAAAAAAAATTTAAAAAACCTTTTTTGCCTCCTAGCGCGATTTCAAGATTTGCCACTTGTGGACCTTTCCTCCAGAACCCGTCACATATTGTAACTGTATTTTGACCGCATTTGTACTGTAGACTTACATGGAAACCGGATGTGGAAACACCTATACTGGAGCCAACCGCAGTGGCGCTAGTGATCAACGTCTCTCAATAAGACCAGGAAGTGAGCTTCAAAAACAAAGTCTGGTTTTGGCCGCTTGGTTTGATTATAGTCTCAAAATGGCCAGAAAAAAAGAACTTTCTTCTGAAATTCGTCAGTCTATTCTTCTTCTGAGAAATGAAGGCTATTCCATGCGAGAAATTGCTAAGAAACTGAAGATCTCATACAACGGTGTGTATTACTCCCTTCACAGAACAACGCAAACTGGCTCTAACCAGAATAGAATGAGAAGTGGGAGGCCCCGGTGCACAACTGAGCAAGAGGACAAGTACATCAGAGTCTCTAGTTTGAGAAACAGACGCCTCACAGGTCCTCGACTGGCAGCTTCATTAAATGGTACCCACAAAACACCAGTCTCAACGTCAACAGTGAAGAGGCGACTCCAGGATGCTGGCCTTCTAGGCAGAGTAGCAAAGAAAAAGCCATATCTGAGACTGGCTAATAAAAGGAAAAGATTAAGATGGGCAAAAGAACACAGACATTGGACAGAGGAAGAAAGTGTTATGGACAGACAAATCGAAGTTTGAGGTGTTTGGATCACACAAAAGAATATTTGTGAGATGCAGAACAAATGAAAAGATGCTGGTGGAGTGCTTGACACCATCTGTCAAGCATGGTGGAGGAAATGTGATGGTCTGGACAGAATCCAGAAGTGGGCAGAATCCTGGAAAATTAAATTCAATATAACTAAATGTAAAGTTGTACATGTGGGGGAAAAAAACATAGGGCAGGATTACTTTATGGGTGTTACAAAATTTGAATGTGCACATGGAGAGAAAGACTTGGGAGCAATAGTTGATCAAAGCCTATCAGGGTCTGGTCAGTGTGCTGTAGCACCCTATACATTACCCTTGTCAGACCACACTTAGAGTATTGTGTGCAGTTCTCGGGACCGTACTACAAGAAAGATATAGAGGCGCTGGAAAAGGTCCAAAGACAGGCAACCAGGTATAAAAGATAAGTGCTATGAGGAAAGGCTCGAGATGCTTGGACTTTTCAAGCTTAGTAAAAGGAGACTTAGGGGAGATTTGATTGTGGCTTTTCAATTTATTAAAGAGATTAACAAAGCGCACTGCAGGAAACTATTCAAGTTGAGTTTGATTAGTAGAATGAGGGGGCATAAATAGAAACTGGCTAAGGGTAAATTTCATACAGACATTAGGATTAAGCATTAAGCAGTGGCGTCACTAGGGTTGGCAACACCCTGTGCGGTCGACCGTTGGTGTCACCCGCTGTTGACGACCGGGGGGGGGGGGGGGGGGGGGCTGTTTGAAGTTTGTTGACGGGGGGGACTCGTTATCATTAGGGGTCCAAGCAGCGAAGCTGGTGGAACCCTATCGTATCTGTTAGGATTATTATTATTATTATTAGGGGTCCAAGCAGCGAAGCTGGTGGAACCCTATTGTATTTGTTCTGATTATTATTAGGGGTCCAAGCAGCGAAGCTGGTGGAACCCTATTGTATCTGTTAGGATTATTATTATTATTATTATTATTAGGGGTCCAAGCAGCGAACGCAAGACTGCGTTGTTGCTGTTCTTGTTTGTGTTAGTGTTAATCAGTTTAACCTACAGGGTCCAAGTTGAACTATGCGGTTGTTCCCTGCACTTGGAGCGGTACTTCTCTCTAGGGTTTTCGACACACTTGTTCCTGATTATGATTATACACTTTGTGGTATGTCGCTTTGGATAAGAGCGTCTGCCAAATCCCTGTAATGTAATGTAATATTCCGTGGCAACAAGCGACATTAGCCCTAAAATATGCCAATACAGCAGTGAAAACGCTGCTGACTGAATAACAAAATAAACGAGACAAAGTTTTTTTAATTATACCATGTCATTCTACAGTCAATGTCTGGGACTAAACATTGAATAAATATACAATCATACCATTGGTTTTACCCGTAGAGATGTCCCTTTTGCAACTGAGTGGTCATATATTGTCTTGGAAAATCAGTTTGTGACACATACGCGCATTTGTGACGCCTGGGTCGGCTACCTTCAAAAATAACTGTGTGTAATACCACACCTGTTGCTTACGGCATTGTCGCCTTTTTTAGTACAATTTGGCTTGATTGACAGTTCATTTATTCAGTAGGTGAGAGTATAAGCTTTCTAACGATGTATAACATGTCTGAATTTGCTATTGAAATCGCGTTTTATCGGTCAGCGTAACCGAAAATGTTCTTATATGCCAGTGTCTAAATAAATAATACGGTAGGCTACTCTGTGAGCAGCACGCAGGTCGCTAGTTGATATTTCGTTTTTTGTTTCGTTTTTTCTCAATGTCATATTTATTATTTGAAATGAGTACTTATGTGTTATTATTATATATGTCTCTGAGGCGCTCTGAAATGTGCATTCTCTGCTAAGCTGAGCAATGGATTGGAATAGGTATGTGTCTGACGTAATGTTGCACGGTGTACCGAAACTTCAGCACTTTTCGGTACTTAAAAAAAAAAGAAAAAGAAACGGTTCGGTATTAGAATTTTCCGACGTTCGGTAGTTTTGCGTCAAATGTAAAAGCCAGGGAAATGTGTCTATCGCATTACTGAATGAGAGGATGAAAAGTGTAATTTATCAGAATCTTCGCTAGATGGCAGGAGCAACTAAGGTTGGCAAGTGAGGTGACGTGCGCTTGTGCATTTCCCGTAGTTGATACAGCGGAAGCTTAGACTCAGTTCACTTCAGTAGCAATAGCTGTTCTATCTATTTTAAAGTGAAAGACCTGTTTAAAGATAATTTACTTTACAATTGTTTAATTTTTGAAATATATTTAATATAGTTTTCTATGGTTTAGTGTTGTAACACTATAGTCCTATGCTTATTGATATGTTGAACAGGCTTCAACTTAAAGGTTGTTAATAAACCAGGTTTTTAATAAACCATGAATTCGAAAATGAGGTCATCCCTTGTGGACATTACGTTTCTGATCTATTAAGGTAATTTCAGTATTGTTAGGTACCGAGTATTGAATCAGTATCGTTTCAGTATCAATTATCGTGATGCTAAACCTGGTATCGGTATCAAAGTAAAAATTTTGGTATCGTGACAACACTAGTGTGACACCTTTTTTAGTTGCGGCATGGAAGCGCTGCAGCTCTACATACACACCGGGCCAGCTAAGTGTTACGACATGCCATCTAAATGTTACGACATAGTAAAGGCCTTTATGGGAAGCGGCCAGGACACATCCATGGCGATGCAACTGTCATCCGACAGCGTCTCTTAGTACAAAATTGGCCATAAGTCATCAATATTTTATACAATCATCATGATATTCAGTAGATATGTTGGGTGAAGGTGTATGATCATGAGGACAAAGCCATTTTAAAATCGCTCTATAGGGGGCGCGATGGTGCCAATGCTTGGACCCCTCCCAACGCCGCTTGCGGCTTTAATTTTCTTTGTTTTTTAATTCTTCGTTATCTATCAAATGATTAGATTTAGTGGCCAGGTATCCACACTTTCCACAATTAGGAACCTGTTGATTTGCCTCAGTCTTTATTTTGATTAGTTAAAAAGTTTTTTTTAACCTCTTTACGCAATTGTCTACAATATAGCACAATGTGAATATGGGACCTTTATTCTTTATGGCATGCATAGCTATTTCTGACACAAGGTGGCTTAAGTGGGCAAATAATCCCTCTGATATGAGAAGCACCTAATTAAGGAAATATTACATTTTTCCTGATCATTAGCTTACATACTAAATATGCATATACTGTTTCACACACACTTCCATCTTATATTTAATCAACCAATCTCATAAATTAATAATATAAAAAGCTATAATCAGAGTGACAATAAAAGTTCCCAAACAATTTGAGAAATAATAATCCCAATTACTCCCAGATGAAATTCCAGTCCCAGCAATAGCTTGACCTGTTTAGAACACCTTAATAGCAGTGAATCATTTGTGGGCTTCCTTCACATGGCCATTAGCACTACGAACACGTTTTTCAGCTTTTAGGATTTCAACCTTAGCTTTAGGATTTTCAAGATCAGTTGCGATCCGCTTGTTAAGTCTGGCAAAACGCGTGACGGTTTTGCCCTTTCCGGGTCCACACGCTTCTTCAGATCCCGAACCTGTGAACCTTTTCACGATCACTTCCTTCTTTAGTGAGGCACCATTGAGGGTTAAAAAGGGTCTAAATTCTTTCAACTCCAATAAAATCAATGCACTACAAAATCCAGCATTCAAAAGCAGTTAAAACAGCAACATTATTCTTTCGATTTTGAATTGTTGTTATTGTTGTGTCCCCTCTCCTTTTCAATGTTCAATTTCGCAATAGATGGCAATGTTGAATCACGGTTCTAATTACTTCATTTAGGGATGCCAACCATCCCACAAAAAACTGTTTTTCTTCATTTGTTTAAGAATTGTAACCTAATTATCAACTGCAGCCATTTCCTCTTCTCTTTCTCATCGCAAGGAAAGCGGTAGAATGACAATTGAATAGTTTTTTTGGACTCAGATCTATTCAAACAACAAGGGACACGGCATTGCGGCACGTTGAAAAGACGAGAGCCTCAGCCAACGCAGCAGAGGCTTGGACCCGGAAACAGTATTATCGGAAGGTCGATACATCACGGCTTAACAAGCGGATTTCATGGGCCATATGCCATCACGTACATTACCCAGTTAGTCTATAATAAATATATAATTTATTATTATTATTATATATTCTCACTAACCAATTATGTGGCTCTAAGTGAAAATTAGGAATATGCAGAGTCTGTAAAATAACTTGTCCCATACAGGTCAAAGAACAAGGGTTTTGGGTAAAACAGACAGGTCTCATAGAACAATCATTTTCAATAATAATCACTTCACCTGTCCTGCACCAGTAAATATGTGCTAATTTGAACCAGCTGGAGATTTGGGAGTGTTGGTCACTTCAAAACCAGTGGAAAAACCCAAAATGTTAATTTTAGAAACATAAGTGACATTACAAAACATATCTAAGCCAACTTGTTGAGTGTTAGCAAATCAGTTAATTCTTGTCATCTATATAAGCCATTTAAACCAGTGTTGATAATGGTCTCCACAGGGAAATGTGAGAGCAGTTACACAGCACACAGCGCATCCAGGCCTGCAGACTTAAGGACATGTAGCAACACCCTTTAGTGTGTGATGAGAATCAACACCGACCCCCAATACAGGTAGAACTTTGCCTACAATGTGCTATGGAGCTTGGAAGTGTTATGGCAGCCAGAACCTGGCCTGCTATTTCGACGATCCATAATCATAGTGATCCACTCGGCCACAGTGGCTTGTCGTGCTCTGCAACACTGCTGCTCTCGCTCCGCCCTCATCACCATCCTGCTAAATGGAAAACATAAACACTCCAGTTCATAACTTTTACATTCTCACCAAGTATGCCTAGGCTGTGTTGTCGCATTAGCAAAACTCGAGGCAACGTTAACAGAAGTGTTGGCTGCTCAATTCACCCACTCACTGGCAGTTAGTAGTTTATGAACTCAGCTATGGTTATATTCAAATATAGCTTGGGCGAACGTGTTATGTGTTCCTAGACCTAACCAGCCCTCAACTGATCTCCTCTCCCTTTCTCGAGGGCAGGAAAGAAGATGGGCAGGCATTTTTTCACTAATCTCATCAACTAAACCACAAAATACCTTACACATTTTTATCCAAGGCGAAAGGCCCATACCTCAGACACCTGTAATATGTAAAGGGGATAGATTGTATAGCATCTAGAATGTTTTACTAAACCAGTCGCTACAATAGACTTAACTTCTGGACAAAACTCAACCCAATCAAAATTATTCATATTAACACTAGTATGGTTATCATTAATATCCTTAGATAATATCCCAGAAGGTCCTACCATATAACATTTCCTTGGTGAATGACTATAATATACGATACAATATTGTTTTCCAGTCTGGATTTGCCTCCCATTGTTTTGTTAATTTGTGTTAGATTAAACATTCCTAACAAGAGGATAGTTCCCAATCCTCCTAACGATTTCATTTTCTTGGCTTTCGAACTTTGCAAACTCCAGGTTTCCCTCCTTTTGCAAAGAAAGAAAGTCAAGGCACCTCCACATAACTTGTGTGGTACGTAAAAAAAAAGAAAAGAAAAAACTAGAAATACCGCCTTGCGGTTGTATGCCTCCGTCAACCAGTAGCCAGTGCTCTGTTTTTCGCGGTGATGTCCTGGGGTGGTGGTATCAAGGCTTGGAGGCCAACAGTCTCAACTAGCTGTTAAGGAAGGCCAGCTAGGTGATCAGGTAGGAACTGGACAGTGTGGAGGCAGTGGCGGAGAGGACGACGAGTGTGTATATACATATTAATTATGAAATTATAGATAAAATGAACAGAGTGGAAGCATTTTTTTGGGGTTTCAGAATGGTTTTATACGCAAGAAATGCAATGGAATTTATAGCGGAATTTCACACTTTACAATCCGTGTCTCTGTAGAGTTATCTTTGTAGACGTGATCATCACTATTTGGTCCTTGTGGATGTGTGCCTTACCGTAATGAAAATGCAGTAAAATGTGTGTTGAATAATGGCCAGAAAAGTGTTTTTGCAGAACATTATGATGTCTCAGTGAAGTTGACCTTTGACCGTTTGGAAATAAAATGTCATCACTTCATCATTTTATCCTATTAGCATTTGTGTGAAACTTTGTCATAATTAGCGTATGAATTCTTGAGTTATGGCCAGAAACGTGTTTTGTGAGGTCACAGTGACCTTGACCTTTGACCACCAAAATCTAATCAGCTCATCCTCGAGTCCAAGTGGACGTTTGTGCCAAATTTGAAGAAATTCCCTCAAGGCGTTCCTGAGATATCGCGTTCACGAGAATGGGACAGACGGACGGGCAACCCGAGAACATAATGCTGCCGGCCACGGCTGTGCCATAGCGGAGGCATAAAAATCTCAGTTGGAGATACTGGGGGCCATGCTTCTCCACTGAGAAGCAGATGCTGTTGTAGCCTTTTGGGAACATTTACAGTATCAGTAAGCACTCAAATGTCCAATTGTGCCCACAGTTGTAAAATAGTAAAAGTATTAAAATTAAATCAATAACCATGCAAAATCAAAACAAAAGCCGTGTATACACTTAAATGAAAATAAGAAAGGTTGCAGAAGAAAGCCCCCTTTAAAATAATTGAAAATAAAATATTTATGCAATCCAAAAGGCATCTAAATTTCCTCCCCACTGCCCTGACCAGACGAAGTGTCATTTTTTAGGTTCATCTGGAGGCAGAGGATCGGACGCTGTGCGCGCAAGTTGTGCAGGTGGAACTAACTTCATCTAGCTCCTGTGAATGTACAATCTTATGCCCTGCAGTCTTACTGCTGATGTTACCACTAATAGCAAGACATGTGGTCTGGACCAGATTAGTTTGAAAGATCCTTTCCTAACCATTAATCATTTGTTTTAGTCAAGTCAAATCAAGTTTATTTATATAGCACAATTCATACACTTGAATGCAGTTCAAGGTGCTCAATCAATAAAGTGGACAACAAGACAATTAAAAATAATTAAACATTATAAGTAGATAAAAAATAGTGCAAGATAAAAAGTAATTAGACAGTATAAATGGATAAAAAAATAGTGCAAAGATAAAATAAGGTAGAAATAAAATAACACATGTAAAATAACACATGTAAAATGAAAAACATAAGATCAAGAGGGCAGAAAATTAAAAATAAAGTGCAATACAGTTATAGTGGAGCTCAGTCAAAGGCCCTTGAGAAGAGCAGAGTTTTCAATCCGGCTTTAAAAGACAGAACAGTGGAGGCATTACTAAATTCATAAGGTAGTTGGTTCAATCTGTGTGTTGCATAAACACTGAAAGCTGCTTCACCATTTTTTGTTTGGACCCTTGGCACTATTAGGAGGCCAGACTCTGCAGATCTAAGTGTTCTGGTTGGTTCATAATGTTGAAGCATTTCAGAAATGTATTTTGGTCCTGAGTCATTTAGTGATTTGTAAACAAGTAGCAGCACTTTAAAGTCTATTCTTTGACAAACCGGAAGCCAGTGTAGGGACCAGTGGCGTAAGGTGGTTACGACGGGCCCCAGTGCACGCTATTATGACAGGCCCTAGTGCACGCTAGTTACTAGTTATGAAGCACACACACACACAAACATACACCATTAGGCGTATATATATTTTACCAACAAAGTGTTGGATTTTACAGTCGAATGAGTTACTTAGGCTATTGTATTGGGAAAGTAGAGAGGTCAAAGAGAAAGCTATCAGAACCATGGATAGCGCTGTGACACCCGGTAACATAAACAGACGGTCAATCAAATCAACAAGTCAACTAATCAACTATAGCTGGAATGTTTCTTACTGCCGCTTCGATGTTTGAAAGGCATGATGACTGCTCACTCAGCTTGCAGATGTGCTCAGCTTGTCAGTCTAGACGTTAAGATTTTGCGCCTAAACTAGCTATATCATATTGTCTCGTTACATGATAAAATAGAGACTTGACATTGGACAACAACATACATATTACCCAGCAGTCATCATTGCATATCTGTATATGACAAAAATACCAAAGAAAATAAGAAATTATTCATTTAATTGAATAGTTTTTGTATAGTTTGTTTAAAGTTTTTATAGTTTATGTAGAATAAGCATATACTTTTGTTATAGATTGCAACAGACTATTTTGCCAAAAGAAAATGAAAACCATGACGGAGATGGGTTTACCTTTTCGAGGGCATATATAGCAAATGGCACCATTTTTAATTTAATGTGAGTTCTTTGAATACAGGCGTACTTCTGAGGTGGCAATCTGAATCACTCGCAAGGGCCTGTTCTCTGCCCAACACATTGTTGGAGGGCCCGCTCTCTCTATGGGCCCCCCCACCCCACGGGCCCCAGTGCAACCGCACTGTCTATATTTACGGCCCTGGTAGGGACCTGAGGATTGGGGTGATATGTTCAGTTCTCTTTCACCTAGTTGAAAGCCTGGCAGCCACGTTTTGGATAAGTTGATGTCGTTTGATTGACTTTTTGGAGAGACCGGTAAAGAGAGCGTTGCAATAATCGACTCTACTTTAAATAAAAGCATGAATGAGAGCTTCTCTCTCTTTTTTGGACATAAGACCTCTGATTCTAGCTATGTTTTTGAGATGGTAAAAGGCAGATTTGGTTATTGATTTAATGTGGTTGTCAAAGTTGAGACCTGAGTCAATTAGTACACCAAGGTTTCTGACTTGTGTTTTTGTTTGTAAGGCTTGTGACATAAACTGGTCTTAGACATTGACATTGGGGCTTGTTGCAGCTGGAGGTCGTCATCACAATTGGATCTGGGAAGAGATTGAGAGAGCGTCTTGCAATACATTAGTAATCTGTCGCCCATAACATACAATTCTCTACCTTTCAGGCAGAGATCTCCAGGTGCCTCTCTGGTCAACCTGTCAACATTTCAAAAGTTGATAAGTTAGAAGTTCTGTTACACATCACTCTCATTGGCCTCAATCCTCTGTCTGCCGAATCACCTCCATGTCTTCTTGGAGTGTCTTTTCATCTGAGGATGAGATCAATAAATCATCAGCATATTATATTGTGTGACTTTAACTTAAGCAATCCTTTAAGTATTTTAGCTAAAGCTAAAATTAACCTATGTTGGGGAATTATTAAAACCATGGAAAGAATGAGTCCAACATCATTTTTGAGAAGAATTACAAAAAACAAAAACAAAAACAAAACAAATGCACGTCAGAACTGCAGATCAAAAATCAAAATGAACAGAAAGTGAGAAAAATCCTTGGCAAATATCCAGAACGGAAAAGTATTTGTGTTCTTTTGGTATTGCAGTAAACACAGTAATAGGATCAGCCACTAGGCCGAGGATCTAACTTAAGTTGTGCGCTTTTTAACCTCAGAATAATCAATAACCAATATGTAAGAACAATCTAGTTTACATACAGGAAGTAAGAGTTACGAACAGGGAGAGATAGTGTATTTCACGATGCAACATTCCTCCAAACTATCAATAGTTTTCTTTACAGCTTCTTCTGCTTTAGGTTTACTAGGATATTGACCTTTGGGAGTGGTTGTTATACTGTATGTACAGGCCCCATATCAATCAACCCAGTCTGACTTATCCTTTGCCCAAACACCATCAGGGCCATGGAGCCCATGACAGGGATATATCTGAGTAGAGATGTATTTTTTTATTCTTCATTCATTGAAATATTTTATTAAATCTGTGCAATCTTGGTCTCAAAATACACCCACGACATTATTCTTAACTTCAACTGGAAAATGAGCTACTCAATGTTGCCAACTTAGTTACCACGTCACCAGATGTGGACATTTATACCAACCAGGATAAGCAGTGTACACAAGATGTTCAATGTTTCTCTCTAAGTTGTCCAAAAACAAATATGCGGTATTTTGTTGTACAACATGCACAAAATGGACCTCAGAACAATGAACAACTGCTTCGGGTGACTTCCATCTACAAGACATAATGCTTTGAGGTTTACCTCTCAAGTTTTCTGTAATGCAGGATTGGCAATATTTTGGGCACTTAAACCTGTACACAGTAAGCCTAAGAAATGCACAATGACATATAAAAATGGTAAACAAAATCTTACGTTCCTTTTCGTAATCAAATTTTGACTTTTATCCACTTGAACATGCATGTTCTGGATCAATTATTCCAGTAGTTATACTAACTCATGTTCCCAAATATAATGTTAAAGTGTAACTTCACCCTAGCACAAACATTTCTCACTGAGCTGCGGCTACTGTGTAGTAGTAGTACAGATTTGTACCTTGAGACTATATGTCGTCCTCATTACTAACATTATGAAAACCCAAAACATTGTGAAATTACAATAATGTTTCTAATGAACCATGATACACTTGCACACGTACCCCTTTCCTTGTTTTAATGAAACTGTAAACTGTAGCATGATCCTTTCCCCAGCTTTCAACGAGACTAGTAATCCAGCCTTATTTTTTCAACAACAAGGTTATTTCTCAATGCTACAAATATTCAGATTTGTGTACAATCTTGAGACGCTCTAGTCTGCACTCTGCAGCTACAGTCGGTTGAGGATTTACAACCACCCTACCTCCTTGTGCAGCTGTGAGTCCTCCAGTTACTTATTTAAAACATTTTTTTTCTTTTCCTGCACCTACACTGAGCATAGATGGCAGTTTTGCTGCAATACTCTTTCATAGTTCAAAACCACAATATCAACAGCCATATTTTTCTTAACCTTGTGTTTTGCCATTATTTCTTCATAGTATTAACTTGCTTGATTATTGGAGCATGGGGTCCAAACCCTTGTTTATCATCTTACTTATACTGTTATTAGTTTCACCACCTAGATTCAGAATTCACCCTCTTTTCTGTCTCTTCACTGTCAGTCAAAATCACTTGTAAATAAATGTATTTCAGTAATGAGATCTTAAACTTATAGTTAATGATGGGACAAAAGTAAATCATCCCCTTAAAAAAATAAAAATACACAGCGTCCTGTGTTTTCCTCATTTTTGACTGCAGTCTTGCCATTTCTGATTGATGGCCCTTTTAGCTAGCAAAATTCCAAACAGACATAACACATATTGCATGGATCCTAGGGGGACTTAAATCCCTTTTACACACATATCAAAGGATCCATCTCCTGGAAACTGCAATTTAGGATAATCTTTTGTATACTAGTTCAACTTTTTCAGATAAGTTTTATATTAATTTTTATGATATAAACATATACATATTAAATACTCTTAGGGTGTAACAAGCTCCTGTTTATAAATAATAATAATATTTAATCGGTCATTGAAATATCTTTTAGAACAGGAAAACATCAATCTTCCCTCGAACTGCAGACTGATGGCAAAACAAGTCTAGGGACACTTTATAGGGAATTTAAAAGGCTCCCTAACTTTTTAGTTTTTTGGTGGCAGTTTCACAGAGTTGCAAGTCAGAAGTCATCAGGAGAACATTTCTTACGTGCTACTTTTTCCTCTTTAACTTTGAGTTTAAACATTTTGACTATAAAATTTTATCCGTTATAGATTTTTCTCTATTATATCAATTCATATAGTATCATTTCCGTTAATTGATTTCAATTAACTATACCTGGTCTTGCCCTGTCACTTATCAATAAGGCTTAACGCCTTTTTCTACCAACTAGTTTCACTTTACCAATATACACCAACTTCCAGAACCCCGTTCTGGTTTTATTCCACCATACAAAAAAAAAAAAAAAAGAAAAATAGCAGCCACACCTCCCGATGCAGTCTTACGCAACCGGCCCGCCACAGGACTTCCTATGGACTTATTTACCGTAAACAAACAGCAGCCCCACCTCCCGGTGAGGTCTTACGCAACCGGCTTGCCATAGGTCTTCCTATGGAGTTATTTACCGTAAACAAACAGCAGCCCCACCTGCCGGTGAGGTCTCACGCAACCGCCTATAGGACTTTTATCACCACGTGCATGCGTATAATACTATTTAGTCCTGCTTCAATATTAACAAATCATCAAATCAATACTATATCTATAAAACAGAATAACAACAGAATAAGGAATTTCCATAACCTAATGAGGGTGGTATTTTAAATTTACTCACCTCTCCTTGGAATCCTCAGGTTCTATAGCCAAAATGAGAGATTATTTCTAATCCCACCGCTGCCACCAAAAGTAACTGTAGGAATTTCTTAACAAAAGTGATGGTGTTGAAGATAAAGATAACAAACAACAGAGTCAGGAGCTCCTTTATATAATTGAATAATACGACCGATCGGGGTACAAGTACAGTCTTCAAAAATAAAAAGTCCAATATATGAGTTTATATAGTTTACAGAGACAAAGGACAGCCTATGAGATTCATTTAATCACCATATGCAAAGATTCCATTTAGCCAATCATCAGTTAGGATCAGGGAGACCATACCAAGGCTGACCATGCAGGCCTAGAGGTCCTCTAAACCCCTAAATCACTTGATATATATCACAGCTGCATTCTATCTCCTCTAGCTTACATTGCAACAGGAACATGGCATGGGGTGAAACAGCATACACTTAGATGTACAGCCTTTAAAAGTACACTTTCAGAAGTATACAATGAAAACGTTTATGGAACTGCAATAAATGTTTTCAGAAATTGTACATTATCTGATTCACAAAACAAGCCATTGTTAAAGCTGGAAGCAAAGCATGTCACTAACTGTGCCCAATGAGCAGGGCTTGACATGAACTTTTTGCCTTGCCAGCCACTGTGGCTAGTAGTTTTCTAAAGTCATTAGCCACTCAGTGTTTTCACCAGCCGATAACCTTGCCATGAATATGCTCCATGTATCAGTTACAACAGCAAAAAGTACATGTATTCACAATTTTATATAATGGTGATGAAATTTGCACAATTTAGTGATGCAAATAAAATTTATTTTATTTCTCACCCATAGCCTAATTGAGGAGACCTGGCTATATCAGATGGTACTGAGCATTGTCAGAATAGAATGTGCTTACATTCATTTAATAATGTCAATGTTGAAGCTCTGCAGAGGCACTTTCATTTATTTATTTACTCTTACGTTAGTTTTAAATTGCAATTGCAAAATATCATTGGCAGTGAGAAAATTACTACACCTGTGTAGGATCGTGCATCGTATGCTACAGGGTTAAACCGAACACTGCGACAAGCCTACTTTCTTCTTTGGTTTTTCTGTAGTGCCAAATAAACTAAAGCCACTCTTAAATTGTGGACATACATTTTTTACATAGAAAATGCTACCAAAAGGTCACCAGCCAAAGTGGCTGATAAGAGTGACAGAGTTACAAGCCACTACCAAATTCTACCTGCATTTGGCGGGTGGCAGGTGTTAATGTCAAGCCCTGCCAGTGAGACCAGTGCGAAAGAATGCCTACCTGTGTCTGTTCTAGTCATTCCTATGTACATATATAATGACTGGGTCTTGTACCAATCACAAGACAGATTTAAACCTGAACATGCCATGATAAACCTCCTCCCTGGTGTTGTCATAGCTACACCCACAGAGCTTGCCACTTACAACTGGCGAATTAAAGTCTAAATGAGATCATTGGTATCAATGAAACATTTTAACCTCAGGAAAGAAATATCACATCTTCATCATTAACTAAGAAGACAACCACAGCAGAAAGTCAGTCCCCATTTTAGGAGGAAGCCAAAGGTTGATTTGAGTTGGCAGTGTGACGGTCATGCAGAATGAGTCGATTTCCAAAGCAGAGAACATTTAAAATGCAATCCCAGATCATGAAGGCACCCCTCAATTTTAGCGCCAGAAAAAAAACCATTTGGTTTTGGTGGAACAGGTTTTTGTTAAGCCCCATAGGTGGTTTTTTATAATTTCAATAAACCCTGTAGGCAGTGGTATAGAATTCTAATAAGTGCTGTAGATAAAGGCATCAAATTTTAATAAACCCTATATGTGGTGAGACAAGATTTTAATAAGCCCTTCAGGAACATTTTATTAGGGAATGACAGCTGTACAGAATCATTTCCACAGGGTCATTTTAAGATTCTGGCAGTAATATTAATGATCTATGTTAAAAAATCATAACCAGACCTGAAAATGCAGTAAAAATTCTTGTGAACCTTTAGTCCAGTATGATAAAAAAGTAACTAAAATACTTTATAAAAATGATAACAAAATGTAGTAATTCTCCCAGTGAATTATACTTAGCCTCAAAAATGGCACAGACTTGAATAGCACACCATGGAAATGTAAATTTGGTGCTTTGTGAGCAGTACTCCAAGGAGCCTCTGTCCTTCAATGGGACAAGCTGAAAGTATGACCAATAGCTTCCAGTGAGCCTAGGCAGGAAAACATTCAATTCCCAGTTCTGCTTGCAAAAACTGCAGATCTGCTGGATGATTAAGTATCTAGAGTAGATCTCATTTTCCTGTTGGACTATCCTCTGGCTTTGCTTTCTCTGTGGTTTCCTTGTTCATGCCAGATGGATGGTTTATCCCTTCTTTTGGGTCCACATCCATATCATTCATTGCCAGGATGGAATCAGCATCAGGTTTCATGGGGATGTTGTATGTGTCATCCTTTACTGAGATGGTGCCAGAGTTTATGGTCACTGTGTCAGTTGTAACTTCTGCCATCACTTCCAGGCTTTTCTTCTCGTCCTCCCTGGAGCTGATTTCTCTAGCACTGACCTCATCAGTGCTGTTGTTCTCCACCTCCTCTCTTGAGTTCAGCGGCAAGGTTTCCACTGGGTCACTGCAACGCAAATACACATGCATATGAGCATGCACACAAGCATGTACACACAAACATGCATGCACAGATACAAACACGTGCAGAAGCGCACACACATGAGCAGTCATTCATAGAGTCAAATACAGGACTAGAGAATCCATATCAGCAACTTATATCAGCTGCAGCTCCTCAGAGAAACACCCAACCATGCCCTTCAAAGGCAACCACATGATCACAGCGGCTCTAGATAATAAAACAGAGTACACAGTAAAATGTCCAGTGTTAATTCAACTCTAACAGAGTACATATGGTCCCACTCTGGTACATACGTACTCTGCAAGAGTTGATTTAACACTGGCCATTTAACTGTGTAAGCAAATACACTTTGAGTACTAATTTCAAAGTCATTTTATAAATTTTTATTGATTTATTTAAAATATTGGTGCACAAAGTGGGCTGTAAATATCCAATTTCCACCCTAATTTGGAATGTCAGGTGCACACCTGACCAGTGGGAGTTGCTAGAGAGTAATGAAATGTTGACCCCTAACCGACTGAACCCTCCCATACCCAGGGCACATCACCTTATGGAGCTACCAGCCACAGTCGGCACTAGCATGTTATTTATAGCACTAGTCATTTCTTTTTGGGAGGAAAGGCAACGGCCCAGGTCTGAGACATACCCGAAACACCCACAGCATGAGAATATATAGCAGGCAACACATCTCCTCCTGAGAAACCCTAACACACAGGGACAAAAAACAGGAAACTGCAAGATTTTAAGTGAACAGTAAGTTGTGAGATATCACATTAGGTGACAATGTTACCAATAATATTACAATGTAGAATTTAAAGAGATAAAAGAATGAGTCTGTGAGGGTGGGGTTGTTTGGTATGTTAATTTGTGAGTATTAATTAGTCATGTAAGCTGTCAGTTATTAATTTTAACTGAGGGATAATTTTTCCCTGTTTGTAAATTTACAGCATAGTGTTTGTTAGTCCACAAATCTAGTCACTAAAGCAGTGACACCCGGCATACAGAACAGGAAGTAAGACTGCCCTTCGTCTGTGTGGTGTGGGGTGGCTGCACCTGTGCGTAGTGAGGCAATCAGTGCGCACAGGTTAAATCTGCCATCCCCACCCACACAAAGGAGCCTCGGTCATGACTGTTTTACATCTGCTCATGTGGCTGTACCATCTTGCCACCCTTGTAAATAAATCTGGACTGTTGGAACATCATCTCCCTGTGTCTCTGTGCTGGAGGGCCCCTAGGAAAGCTACTTCGGTGGCCTGTGGCAGGCTTGTTTGCCACAGTGGCGCCCAACGTGGGGCTGCTCCGGCACAGGAAAGAGGCACAGGAGGGCCAGCCAGGAAGCACACTGGAGGAGGGGCAGCTCAGGTGTTCCCGACAGGGCTTCAGACGGATCCTCCAGGCCAAAAACAGGGAGCGGGAGATGACCATGGAAGGGAAGGAAGCGATCCTCAGCTGGGACGCTGGGGAGCTGGACCTGGCCGGGAAGGCAGGTCAGCTATGGGCGGTGCACGAGAGGTGGTCGCGCCGTGAGCTGGACTTGGCCGGGAAGGCGGGTCAGCTACGGGCAGCGCACAAGCGGTGGCCGTGCCGTTTTGCTTCCTTTTTTGTCCGTTTTGTTGTTTTAGTTTGTTGTTTTGGCCTGGTTGGTTTGCCCGGAGCCCATGAGGGGGTAAGCCTGCAGCAGCCTGCCAGCAGAGCCGACTGGCGGCCACCACAGCTACGAGGGTTCCAGGTCCCCAGCCCCGCAAGGAAGCAAGCCCACCAGCCCAGCCACCCCACCACAGCCCCTGGAACAGCCCAAGCCCGGCGATGCCCCCACCAGCCAGCAGAGCAGCCCAGGACTTCCCGTGCTCTGGGAGGGAGGAGGAAGAAGGGCTGCCTTGTCGTCCGGGGGAGGGTTGCAACATGTACTGGACTGTTCTGGGGCCACCCACCCTGACTCTTTAGTGGAGTGTTTTTATTTTGTTTTTTGCTTTGTTGGGAGTGCGGGGGGGGGGGGGGGGGTAGGCAGGCTTCGGCCAGTTTGGCATTGGGGGTATGTGGTGTGGGGTGGCTGCACCTGTGCGTAGTGAGGCAATCAGTGCGCACAGTTTAAATCTGCCATCCCCACCCACACAAAGGAGCCTCGGTCATGACCGTTTTACATCTGCTCATGTGGCTGTACCATCTTGCCACCCTTGTAAATAAATCTGGACTGTTGGAACATCATCTCCCTGTGTCTCTGTGCTGGAAGGCCCCTAGAAAAGCCACTTTGGTGGCCTGTGGCAGGCTTGTCCAAATGTCTTTCCCCATAAATACAAAACAGACAGAACCAGCATTTCATTCATTGTTGTGAGGCTGAGCTGCTGTCACCTGATGTTGTCAAAGACAAATTATCATGAATATACAATATAAATACACTACATTTCCAAAAGTATGTGGACACCTGAACATCACACCCATATGTACTTATTGAACATCTCATTCTAAAACCATGGGCATTACTATGAAGCCTTTGCTGTTATAACAGCCTCCACTCTTCTGGGAAGGCTGGGGGAGCATTGTCATGCTGAATGAGGAAAGGGCCTTCCCCAAACTGTTGCCACAAAGTTGGAAGTGCACAATTATCTGGAATGTGATTGTATGCTGTAGATTTCCCTTCGGTGGAAAAAAGGGGCCTAGCCCAAACCATGAAAAACAGGCCAAGACCATTATTCCTCCACCAAACTTCACAGTTGGCACTATTCAGGCCAGTACAGTTGGCACTATGCATTCCACCAAACCCAGATTTGTCTGTCAGGCTGCCAGATAGTGAACTCCAGGGAATGCATTTCCACTGCTCCAGAGACCAATGGCAGTGTGCTTTACACTTGATGAACAGTTCTTGTGCTGTCATTGTTTCTAGAGGTAGTTTGGGACTCTGTAATGAGTGTTGCAACTGAGGACAGATGATTTTTATGCACTACACACTTCAGCATTCGGTGGCCCCGCTCTGTGAGCTTTTGTGGCCTACCGCTTTGTGGCTGAGCTGTTGTTGCTCCTATATTTTTCCACTTCACAGTTACAGCACTTCCAGTTGACTAGGGCAGACCTAGCAGGGAAGATATTTGGCGAACTGACTTGTTGGAAAGATGGAATCCTATGATAGTGTCATGTGGAAAGTCACTGAGCTCTTCAGTACGACCCAATTTATTGCCAATGTTTGTTAATGGAGATTGCATGGCTGTATGCATGATTTTATGCATATGTTAGCAATGGGTGTGGCTGAAATAGCTGAAACCACTAATTAGGAGTGTCCACATACTTTTGGAAATATAGTGTATTTCACAGGAATGTGACAATGTGACTCTGGTTCATTTGCTTTTCGCCTAAGATATTTCCCTACATACAAATCTAAACTTGACCTGCATTTGTTAGAAAAATAAACTAAAATTTGCACTAGCATTTGGGCACAGCCATCTTGGAACAAGCTAGGCTTGTGACATTTTAGCTTGCTTTGTATTGGCAGCTCAAGCTATTCCTATTACTACACTGCTGACTTTCAATTAACTCAATGATGGATTATGAAAAAAATTAACTTTTGTATGACTTTTGAATTATCAAACAGATTTTTATTTTACTTTCACAAGCTACCTCTGATGAGACCACAACTACTGTGCTGCTGACTGGCTGCTCTGAAATAGTGCACTTGTAGAACAAGGGGTGAGGGAGGGGGTGGGTGGAGTCCAAGATGGCTGCACCCTAACACTGCAAAAAAAGATCAAAATTTAGTTTATTTTTCTTACAAATATGGGTCAATTTTCAGATTTGAATGCAGGACCATATCTTGTCATATCAGGTAAAAGGCAAATGAACCAGAGTGCTTTACCCACATTTAATATGAATTTTTAAATCTTCAAATTAGTACTTGTCTGGATTTTCATTTGTCTTGCTATTTAAAAAGAGCAGCTTGTTTTTTAACAAAATTAGTAAAATTAATAGAATTGGTGCACGGTAGATGACCATACAAAATACCATAGGCCAGTAGGCGACTATACAAAATAATGTTTAGCCACAGTCTTCTCCTTAGAACAGAACTGAATAGAGCTCTCCATGGACCTGCCACACAAGAGGAAGTACATATAGAATTGTAAAGGAAGAGCACAGAATATACAAAGGTACAGGGCACATAGAAAATCAAAATTTTTCAGAGTAAAATTAAAAGGTTCCAGAGGAGAGCTACAGGTCAAAAATTTACCCAGCTGTTCCCCAGAGGAGGGGGATTTCTAGAGGACTGACAGCAGTGTGTGTATGTTTGAGTGTCCCCTGTCATGCCTCACTGCCTTACCACACAGCTAAGTCCTTCCTGTCACATTGAGGCATCCCCAGTTCCCTCTCCATGCTCCTCCGCCGGCAGAACTTGTACGACACAATGATGGCGAGGATGAGGAGGATCAGCCCAATGGCACCCCCGACAGCTGTAGCCAAAATAGCGATCTCCGAGAAGGAGGCTGCAATGAATGAATGCATCCGGAGTTAAATAATGACACCAAAAGAAGGGCTGCAACAAAGTTCAGGATCTGAAGCCTGTCTTTTTATTGATGCAAATGACTATCTTCCAGTGCCAAATTAGACACAAATCACAGGAACTGTTGTCTACCAAAAGGTCAGAGTAACAAGTGCCTCTGCAGTATCTACTCAGATATTAGTCTAATGTAACTAACATAACAGTACACAATTACATGAATTTAATGTAACTACTTCAACAGTGACATCATTATATTAATCCAAGTACAGTTGAGGCCAAAAGTTTACATACACCTAGGCTAAAGATATTCAAACTCAGTTTTTCACAAATCCGCACATTTCATGATACCATACATATCTTTTGGAAAGTCAATTAGGGCATCTACTTTGTTCACAACAGAGGTAATTTTAAAACAATCGATTAGAGACAGATTTATTTCAGCTTTAATTCACTGTATCAAAATTCCAGTGGGTCAAAAAGTTTACATATACAGGGTTCATACACTTTTTCACCAATGATTTTCAATGACTTTCCCATGACTTCTCCACAACCTTTAACTGAATTTCCATGACCAAAACAAATTACTTTATCCCAGCGGGACGATTTAAAATTATTTATTGTAACACTAAGTGAAATTAGGTCTGCATCTGAAACATATGGTGCCTCTCTAAAACAAATAAACACCAGACAGACACACTTAGATACATTCTCTCATATTTTAATTCGAATAGTTTAACATTTTCGTCAATTTCTCAAACAGGGCTCGAAATAGCGACCATTTTGGTCGCATATGCTCTCGAAATTTAATCTGTGCGACCTCGAAATATAATTGGGAGCATTTGTGTGAGTGCAAATAATTGTTCTGGTGCGACCTTTTGTTTTCTTTTTCCAGTTGAACGTCTTTCTCTGTACATTCGCTAGTTAGTACACTCAGTATGTCCCTTGTGAGCTGACGGTGACCCTTCTAAACAATCGTGAGCTTGACATTCTTACCTTTAATGCTGATTTTAAATTGGTTAATATTAGCCTTCAATCACTCCCTTTCACTGCACTCCACTGTCACGCGACACAGAGAGCTAACACGTTAACTAATGTTACCTGAAGACAAAAGTTTATGTTCAATTTATTAGCGTTATCGAAAGCTGAAAAGTTGAAGCGAACAATTACGGCATTTTTTTTTTAAACGTTAACGTAGTGTTTTGTGTAGCGACCCGGTTGAAACAGCTAATTTATCCGATGCAGTTTACTGGCGGTTGATTTAATTAGCGGTATTAATGTGACGAGAAGCGCTTTGTCGTTTGAAAGCATAACATGCAATTTCTTGAAGAGTCGACACATTTTAGGCGTGACAGTTTAACTGTTAGGCTACTTGTAAACCGTACTGTTATATTGTCATTTTTTATCAATAAAAAATCTATTGCATATATTGTTGGTGCTCCTTACATTTTGGTGGGTGCTCCTAACTTTTTGAAGTTAGGAGCACCAGTGCTACGAAGTACAAAAGTTAATTTCGAGCCCTGATATATTATTGAAGCTGGACTTCCCTGGCATATTGTCGGGACAGTAGGGCCTACGTTTACTAACTGTTACATTAGCAGAAGCGTGCCTGTTGGGCGTGCCTGTAAACAGACTGAGCCAGACCGAATTAACTTCTCACACCACCAAAATACCGCGAAGGTTACGTGCCAATTTACGTTTTATTACTATATATACTATTTTTATGATTGGATTAATTAGTAATTATATTTGATGCAACTTTAGCTGTGTTTCCATTACTTTTCCAAAACTTTTCAAAAAATATTATTTTCCATAACTTTTCCAGGGCCTGGAAATTGCATTTTAAATTTCAATGACTTTTCCAGGTTTTTAATGACCATGCGAACCCTGCATATACCAAGTTGACTGTCTCTTTAAACAGTCTGGAAGATTCCAGAAATTGATGCAATGACTTTTTAGAAGCTTCTGATTGGCCAAATGTCATAAGTATGAGTTGACTAGGAGTTAATTGGCGGCTGTGGTTGTATTTAACCTCTTAGTGCAAAGCCACTAGTGGTCGGCATGCCGAGATTGCTGAACTCAGTCATTCAGTGCTACTGCAACCAAAGTATGAGTTAAAAACAGAAACGCTTTGTTTTAGTTTCATTAGTAGACAATACACGACAACTATGCCAAATACGGAGTTTTGCAGCACCACCATTGTCACTCTGGTCGTTCATTTAACAAGCACCCCCCCTCCCTGCAGTCTCACCTGCAACTACACCCCCCACCCATGACATAACGGACAATATTTTCGATCTGGGCATTCGTAAAAATATTCTTTCACCACTCAAAAATTGTATTCCGTCATGACAAGGAGATAAACCCAACAGCCTTAAGATATGCCAATACAGCAGTGAAAACGGTGCTCACTGGACTAAAAATTGAATAAATATACAACCTTACCATTGGTATTATGTGTAGATATGTCCCTTTTGAGACTGAGTGAAATATACACGCATTTGTGATGCCTGGGTACCTTCCAAAATAGCTGTGCGTAATACCACACGTGTTGTTTACGGCGTTGTCACCCTTTTTAGTGCAGTCTGGCTTGAATGACAATTCATTTATTCAGTAGGTGAGAGTATAAGCTTTCTATGTATAACATGTCTAATTTTGCTTTTGGAATAGCGTTTTATATCTCAGCGTAACCAAAAGTTTTCTCATCATGCATTCACTTACGCATTGACGGTGTTAGCAGTAAAAGACACTGCACCTGACGAAACGCTGTGAATGATTTTTCGTAGTTTCTTGGAAAATACTATTATAATTGAGGACTTCTGGGCATAGCTAAGCCATATGTTTGATGATAGACCTAGCTGACATCGCTTTCTGGAGTAAGACCGAGGCGGATAGAACTGTTATCATTGATTTACTGTCTCTGTCTCTATCTACTGAACACAGATAAGATTTCATCATTGCTATGTAAGTATTACTGCTCATAATATTTTGGATATATACGTTGTTTTTGAAATTGAGTGTCTTTAATTAGGTTAGTGGTATTTTATAATGAGGATATTTCACACTGTAATGTAAGCGTTCGTTGGTAGTTTAGTAGTTTTTGTGATGCATGCAACAGTGATGACATGAGAGTTGGAACATTGCCAAAACGTGGTGGACGGTTGAAAATTGTTTAACATGGTAGAAATTACCAGGACCATTTAGAATGGTATAGAAGCTTGCATTTCCTCAAAAAATTTCAACAAATTCAAGGGGTATGAATAATTTTGGACATGGCATTTTTTGTAAAAATGTAAAAAAACATAGAAATAGGTAACATTTTTCATTAATATCTCTAACACAATGTCTTACCGTCTTTTGTCACCTTCTTATGTCATTTCCAACCAGAAGAAACCTATTTGTCAAATAAAAATTCACTATAACTCAATTTGGCATGGGTATGAATAATTTTGGGCTTAAGTGCAGGTGTTACAGCAGTGCACCTTGATTCAGTGACCGATGAAAGCAATAATTTACAAGTATGCTACTTGTAAATGCCTGCGTCTAATTGAGGTTCAAGAAATTAAACAGGCTTCAATGGGATGAGAATTTCTTAATTACAAATCTAAAGTTACACAGCAAATTTCAGGGATTCAAAAATCTGGAGTGTTACATGTTAGATTTCTGGAGTTTATTTTCAGACCTACGTGTTCAGGGTCCATCCTTTGCGGTGTATTATCTTGGAGTTCATTTATTAGGTGTATATGAACTTGATTCAACTCCACACCACAGCGTTGATTACATACCTTGCACTGTGCTGTGCCCTGTGGACTTCACGTGGTCTTCGTGTTGCAAGCATGCTAAATATAACATTTAATTTTTATATGACCAAATAGCAGTACTTTGTAGAATCAGGCACACAATTACACAATGCCAGCACAGCATGGTGGTGCAGTGGGTAGCACTGTTGTCCTTGGTTCAAATCCCAGCCAGCGCCTTTCTGTTCTTCCCATGTCCATGTGGGTACTCTGGTTTCCGCTCGCAGTCCAAAGACATGCAGAGGTCAGGTTAATTGGAGAGTCTAAATTTCCCCAGGTATGAGTGAGTGAGTGAATGATGTGGGTGTGCCGTGTGATGGACTGCAGACCTATCCAGGGTGTATTCCTGCCTCTCACCCTCCAACCCAGACAAGGATAAGCGGATTAAATAATGGATGTAACATTGATGTAACATTTGCTAGTTAACAGTTAGCTTCAACTTTGGTTGCATTTTCTCCTCCACGATTTCCATAACATTTAACCCGGTATTGCTCAGTAGGCTAACCCTGGTTTGCGTACATGTATATTCCTACATGTGTTCAGTTCAATCTTATTTTTAGCTTTATTGTTTTACTTTCATTAGGATTCAAGGCAGACTCTACTCAACATTGAGGAGGATAGCGTTATTGACTCCAGATCAACGAGAAGTCAAGGGAATGACAGGGTAAGCTTGAACTGTTGGTAGCGTTAGCTATGATTTTGCAGGTGTGTTCTGTTATCTAAATATAAAGTTGAACAATCTACAGCATTGGCAACACGGTGGTGTTTGCATGTTCTCCCCCTGTCCACATGGGTTTTCTCCAGGGCGTACTTCTGTCGCTTACCCAATGTATGCTGGGATAGGCTCTCATAATCCTGCCCAGAAAAATGCAGAATAGATAATGGATGGATAGAATCTTCCAAATGGAAGCAATATTTGAACTCCCTTCAGTTTCAACTCCTGAAGAGAGTTAAAAGATAAGCTCTCAGAAAAGAGTTAGTTTAAGTCTATTCGATGGTACACTCAAATCGAGTTGAATCTAACTCCCATGGAGTTTATTCCAAAGACCAAAATGCTGTGCATTGACTGTAAAGAAAATAATGGTTTCATCATGTTGCCACTCGCTGAGGTCCATCTAAACTGGAAATTTGTGTTTGGTCGCTCATATCTCTGTTGTTACTGATATTGTATCTTATATCATTGGAAAGCCTGTTAATTTCCCTGTACAATGATGTCCCATTTGTAAGGATCATGCATTTGTGGGATGAGCAGCACAGCTGTGTATGTGGGTGGGGTCCCAAGTGAAATGTGCCAAATTTCCCTGCCAATGTCAAACAGTGTATTCTCCTGTTGGTATTGACTCTATTGTTTTGAGTTGTTTGGGGGATTGGATGATTGAACTCTCTATCAGTAACAAGGAATAAACAAGACATATTGGTAATTTTATGCTTTATTCATTGAACAAACAGTCAGGAGCCTCAGTAGCGGGTGGAAGAACCATACGCAGCCACAACAGCCTGGCACCTCCTCCTCATGCTGGTCACCAGAGCCTGGTCATGCGTTGCTGTGGGATGGCATTCCATTCCTCAACCAGGATTCGTCGTAGGTCAGCCAACGTGGTTGTGTTGGTCACTCTAGCACGTATAGCACGCCTGAGCTGATCCCACAAGTGTTCAATTGGGTTGAAGTCAATACCAACAGGAGAATACACTGTTTGACATTGGCAGGGAAATTTGCCACATAATCAGCTGTGCTGCTCATCTCACAAATGCATGATCATTACAAATGGGACATCATTGTAAAGGGAAATGAACATACTTTCCAATGATATAAGATACAATGCTAATAATACAGTGACAACAGAGATATGATCGACCAAACACAAATTTCCAAACTTTTTTTGAGGAGTTTATTTTAGAACCAGAGCAGGCTGGCAGTGGGGAATGACAGGATGTCAGGGAGGAGGGAAAAGGAGATGAGGGGTCTGATGATAATCAGCCATCTAACCTGGCTGATGACTAGGAGGATGCAGGAAAAGAGAGGCGTCCAAAACAGTGCAATGTCATTTGGAATTACTTCACCGGAGGTACAGTACAGAAATACAAATAAATTTAACAAACATTAAACATGAAAAGGCAGGCACATTAGAAACAAAATTTCCAGTTAGAGGCAATCCACTGAGTCAATCACTCAGTGAATATGAATTTCCATTGGCTAAACCCTCTTATTTCCTGTACTGTTATACGGCGACTTTATGGTGATACGGCGCTAAATTAATCCAGTGAACTGCATATGCGCTTAAACTAAGTGCGTTTCATTGAATCTAGCCCAGTGTAATCCCGCTTCACATTTTTCCAGTGCACTTTTGTGTTAGGTATGCTATCATACATTTCTCCAGGTGAGTTGTTTTAGACTCACCTGTGCGCACCACCTTTAGCTGCAGCTCTCCCGCCATGCCATGCACATCAGGAGGGTTCTTCACATGGCAGCTGAAGGTTCCATTGAAGGTGAACTTCACATTGCGCAGCAGAATAGAGGCATCACCCCTGGCAATGTCACCTGCCCACTCCACCTGTTCCTTGAAGCGACCTTCCAATACAGGATATGCCTTCTCTTGGAAGTAGAACACCTGGAGGGAGCAGGGTGAGAACACCCCACTGGTTAAGAACAGGGAAAGTGGCCAAATAGGTAAGCAGTGCAGTGTAATCTGTTATGAACATAGTTCCTTAACTGGTACACTAATATTGCCTCAATACCCGACACATCCTCCTGCTACCTTAATTGCATTTCCCAATTACTCACTGACTCTTCAATCCCACCACCCAGGGGCTGGAAGTTCCAGGTCACAGACGCCACGGACGGCAAGATGGCCACTGTAGACTGGAAGGTACACTTAAGCTTCACATCCGTCCCATTTACCGCCTCTACCTCCTCAGGTGTGTACACAGTCATCCCACGGACCTGGAACACACCTGGGAACCTCACACAGAGAGAATGACCAGTCAAGAATAGATACAGGCTGCATTTACACATGAAGTGACACTTTACTCTTAAATATAACACCCAGGACTTTTAAATATGTTAGGACATCTGGCAATGCAATTCAAAAAAGCATTCTGCTTTCATATTCCAGCTGGAATCCTACTGAATAGTTTATATTTGTACTTATTTGTAGCTTAATTATTTGTACTGTACTTATTAAGTAATGTCTCGGACATTCACAAAAGTGATTTTATGGAAGTGAATTTCCTGGAAGATATGTCTCTCTCTGTTGAGTGAGAAATCCCCCGAATCCCTGATTTCACACCATCTGGTATACAGTATAACCTATGCACAACGGGAAAAAATGTTTAAAAACATGGAATTCTCTTCAACAGAACAAGAACTTAAAGGATTAAAGCCACAAGCGGCGTTGGGAGGGGTCCAAGCATTGGCACCATCGCGCCCCCTATGGAGCGATTTTAAAATGGCTTTGTACTCATGATCATATGCCTTCACCCAACATATCTACTGAATATCATGATGATCGTATAAAATATTGATGACTTATGGCCAATTTTGTGCTAAGAGACGCTGTTGGATGACTTAGTTACGTCGCCATGGATATGTCCTGGCCGCTTCCCGTAAAGGCCTTTACTATGTCGTAACACTTAGATGGCATGTCGTAACACTTAGATGGTCCGGCGTGTATGCACAGCTGCAGTGTTTCTGCACCGCAACTAAAAAAGGCGTCACACTAGTGTTGTCACGATACCAAGATTTTGACTTTGATACTGATACCAGGTTTAGTATTACGATACTCAATACTGAAATGATACTTGAAACTTAAACGATGCTAATTCGATACTCGGTACCTAACGATACTGAAATTACCTTAATAGATGAGAAACGTAATGTCCACAAGGGTTGACCTCATTTTCAAATTCATGGTTTATGAACAACCTGGTTCATTAACAACCTTTAAGTTGAAGCCTATTCAACATATTAATATGCATAGGCCTATAGTGTTACAACACTGAACAATAGAAAAATGTGTTAAATATATTTCAAAAATTAAACAGTTGTAAACTAAATAATCTTTAAAACAGGTCTTTCACCTTTAAATAGATTTAAAAACAGCATATTTTAATAACAATACAGCATCTATCTATAATATAATATTTCCAAATTGGAACACCTATTGCTACTGAAGTGAACTGAGTCAAAGCTTGCGCTGTATCAAGGAGCTGAGTGCACAAGCGCAAGTCACCTCACTTGGCAACCTTAGTTGCTACTGCCTTCTAGCGAAGATTCTGACAAATTACACTTTTCATCCTCTCAATCAGTAATGCGGGAGACAATTTTCCCTGGCTTTTACATTTGACTCAAAACTACCGAACGTCGGAATATTCTAATACCGAACCGTTTCTTTTTTTTTTTTTTTTTTTTTTACGGACCGAAAAAGTGCTGAAGTTTCGGTATACGGTGCAACACTACGTCAGACACATATTCCAATCCATTGCTCAGCTTAGCAGAGAATGCACATTTCAGAGCGCCTCAGAGACAGATATAATAATAATACATGAATACGCATTTCAAATAATAAAGACGACATTGAGAAAAAACTTTGTCTCGTTTATTTCGTTATTCAGTGAGCAGCGTTTTCACTGCTGTATTGGCATATTTTAGGGCTAATGTCGGGTTTATCTTGTTGCTACGGAATATTACATGACATTACATTACATTATTACATTATAGGCCAGGGGTGTCAAACTCAGTTTGGCTCTGGGGCCGGATCCAGACTTTCTGTTCTCGGGTGGGCCGGATCAGTAAAAGAATGTCAACTCCAAATATTTAGCTTTGTTTTTCAGTACTATGCTTTATCATTCAGCCTACATTTGTAGCCTACCCTACATATTATAATCACGGATGACAAGGGATCTTTTCTAAGCACAACACATTTATTCACAAACAATGGAAAAAAAAAAATGATTTCATGTTAGGCGGTGAATGTGTTAACAACTGGTTTATTTTAACAGTTAAGTGAATGCAGTTTTACACCTGAACCAACTCACCACACTAAACAAACTCAAGTGGGAGCTATGAAAAAAATATTTTCGCCTTAATTGTCATACTGCTTTGAAATAAATAAAAAAAGAAATACAAAATAAAAGTTATAGCAGTGCATGGGCAATAAGATTAGACTACATCAGATCAAACTACTAGGCTGGGCCTACTGAAGCTGAGAATATACTGCACAATATTAATTGTCTTTAATATGAAACCAGATTAATCTTATTTTTAATGATCTGTATTCATGAGTGCAAACAAATTTCGTGTCATCACACTTTTTTTCTCTCTCACTGCACTCCTGCAGTCTACTTGCTGCTGCTGGCTCCTGAAACTTGGGATCTTTTTGCCTTCACAAGTGTATCGATATTAGGTGTCAAATCCTGAGTAGCAGCACATTTAACAATGTCATTCAAGTGTTTATTTGTTAACCTTGAGCGCTGCTTTGTTTTATTATTGTTCATTACGGAGAACACCTGTTCACAAAGATAAGTAGTCCCAAACATGGATAGAACCTTTGCAGCCATGGCTGTTAATTTGGGGTAACCTGGCACGAGATATTGATCCAATCCCACGGACCCAAATTTATCCTTCATAGCGGAATCGCACTGCAAGTCAATAAGCTCGAGTTGAATGTCAGCTGGCATATCAGAAGGCTTCACTGTAAATGGCGAGCGAAAAAAGCCAAATTTGTTCTCAAGTTCACTGAATACCTGAAACCTCTGCTCAAACTCTCGCAGCAAATCTGTTATGTTGTCTTTATATTTTTCCAAATCATTATCGGGACGGTCCGGTGCCTCCGGACGCACAGCTGTGAGACAAGAGAAATGCGCGGTGTCACCGTTGGATAGCTGCGTCTCCCACAGTGACAGTTTCATCTTGAACGCACTTATGCTGTCGTAATATTGAGTGACAACTCTGTTACGGCCCTGCAATGTAGTGTTAAGTGTATTCAAGTGTTGTGTAATATCAACCATAAACGCAAGATCCTGCACCCATTCCTTGCATTTAAGTTCCTTTACTGGGCGTCCCTTCTTCTCCATGAACTGTCTAATTTCCCCTCGTAGCTCAAAGAAGCGCTTGAGTACTGCACCTCTGCTTAACCACCGCACGTCAGTGTGGTATGGTAGGCCAGCATGAATGACATTATCACTGAGAAATGTGTCAAACTGACGGTGATTTAGACCGCGCGCTCTGATGAAATTGACAGTTTTCACAACCACACTCATAACATGGTCCATTTGCAGTGTTTTGCAACATAACGCCTCCTGATGCAAAATACAGTGAAATGCCCAAAACTCTTGTCCTCCATTTGCGGTCTGTACTTTGTCACGGAATTTTGTGGCAACGCCTGCCTTTCTCCCGACCATTGATGGCGCACCGTCGGTAGCCAGGCTCACGGCACGGGACCAGTCCGCTCCCACCTTGTCCAGCGCTCCAACGAGAGCGCTGAAAATGTCATCTGCTGTTGTGGTGTCATTCATGGGCACCAATTCAAGCAGCTCCTCGGTGATGGTCAAAGTTTCATCAACACCTCTAACGAATATGGCCAGTTGAGCAATATCTGTGACATCGGTGCTCTCATCTATTGCAATTGAAAATGCGATAAATGACTTGATTTTCTCTTTCATTTGGCCTGTCAAGTCACTTGAGAGTTCTGTCACCCGATCTGCGACAGTGTTCCTCGTTAGACTAATATTGGCAAAGGCAGGTCGCTTTTCAGGGCACACGACTTCTGCAGCCTTCAGCATGCATGTTTTTACAAACTCCCCATCAGAAAATGGCTTGGATGCCTGCACCAGCTCGTTGGCAATAATGTAGCTGGCTCTTACAGCCCCATCAGCGATATCGCGGCTGCGCGTAAAAGTAGACTGCTGTTTCTTCAGACCAGCCACCAATTTGTTTATCTCGTCTTTCCTTATTTGTCCTTTCAAGTGGTCATACTTGTCTTTATGATGAGTCTCATAGTGGCGCCGAATATTAAACTCTTTGAACACTGCAACTTGCTGATTACATACCAAGCACACTGGTTTTGCATTCACTTCTGTGAATAAATAATTCTCAGTCCATTTTTCCTTGAAAACTCTGCACTCCGTGTCCACTTTTCTTTTTTTTGACAGTGCCATTTTGGGAAGGGTGTGTTGACCGATAACTTGTTTAGTAGTGGTGAATTGTGAAGCAAGATTGCCGGTTTATTTTTAGTACTAACTCGTGTCAATGCCGCATGCAGCTCTTTTACACATGTACTGCCCTCCCGCGGCCGGAGGGAGCATTTGGTTTGTATTTATTTTAAAAAATCATAACTTTTGATAGAAATGAGCTAGAGACTCGCTTCTTTTTTTGACATACTCAGAAATTTATGCCGGGCCGGATTAAATCATCCAACGGGCCGGGTCCGGCCCGCGGGCCGTATGTTTGACATGCCTGTTATAGGCATTTAGCAGACGCTCTTATCCAGAGCGACGTACAACAAGTGCATAGGTTTCATGATGTAGAGGCGCAAAAGAAACACTACAATGAAGTAAGGATCGTAGTGCCAGAAGTGACCACATCGATCAGGACTCCAACCCTGTAGAGTAAGCTTGTTCAGCAAGCAAGAATCCTACCAAGTACAAACTAGCACTGGAATCACACCTAATCATACAAAAACAATCCTGCCAGATACACTAACATAATCAAATTATCCTAGCTAGATACAGTGAGCTGAACTATAGGCTAGAGAGGGGTGGGGAGAGGTGCAGCCTGAAGAGATGAGTCTTCAGTCTGCGTTTGAAAGTGGTGAGATTCTCTGCTGTTCTGACCGTCACGGGGAGGTCATTCCACCAGCGAGGGGCCAGGACAGACAGCAGACGGGAGCGGGAAGTGCAGACGCGAAGAGGGGGAGGTGCCAAGCGTCCAGAGGTGGCCGAACGGAGAGGTCTGGCTGGTGTGTAGGGTCTGATGATCCTCTGAATGTACCCTGGTGCTGACCCCTTAGCTGCCTGGTATGCAAGCACCAAGGACTTAAATTTGATGCGAGCCATAACAGGCAGCCAGTGGAGGTCAGTGAGCAGGGGGGTGACATGGGAATGTCTGGGGAGGTTGTAGACCAGACGCGCTGCAGCATTCTGGATGAGCTGCAGGGGTCTGATGGCGGATGCTGGCAGACCAGCCAGTAGCGAGTTGCAGTAGTCCAAGCGGGACAGGACCATCGCTTGAACCAGGAGCTGGGTTGCGTAGGTGGTGAGGAAGGGGCGGATTCTCCGGATGTTGTACAGGAAGAACCTGCACGTTCGACTCACCGCCGTGATGTTCTGGGAGAGGGACAGTCTGTTGTCCATCACCACTCCAAGGTTTTTTGCGGTGGGTGATGATGACACCACAGTGTCCCCCAGGGAAATAGAAAAGTTGAGAAGGTTAGAGGATGGAGCAGGGATGAAGATCATCTCCGTCTTGCCTGGGTTCAGCTTAAGATGGTGGTTATCCATCCAGCTCTGGATGTCCCTCAGGCAAGCAGAGATGCGAGCAGAGACCCGAGTGTCAGAGGGCGGGAAGGAGAGAAAGAGTTGGGTGTCATCGGCATAACAATGATAGGACAACCCATGGGCAGAGATTACAGGACCAAGAGATTGGGTGTACAGGGAGAATAGGAGGGGACCAAGGACAGAGCCCTGGGGAACTCCTGTGGCAAGGGGGCGAGGTGCTGATACTGCACCAGCCCAGGCGACTTGGAAGGAGCGACCGGAGAGGTAGGACTCAATCCAGTCAAGTGCTGTGCCACAGATCCCCATAGCTGCCAGGGAGGACAGGAGGATGGGATGGTTGACGGTGTCAAAGGCAGCAGAAAGGTCTAGGAGGATCAGGACAGATGAATGGGAGGCTGCTTGTGCGGCGTGAAGCGACTCATTGACCGAGAGGAGTGCGGTCTCTGTCGAGTGGCCAGGTCTGAAGCCAGACTGGTAGGGGTCTAGGAGGTTGTTCAGGGAGAGAAAAGAGGAGAGTTGACATTACAGGCATTTGGCAGACGCTCTTATCCAGAGCGACGTACAACAAAGTGTATAATCATAATCAGGAAAAAGTGTGTCGAAAACCCTAGAGGGAAGTACCGTTCCAAGTGCAGGGAACAACCGCATAGTTCAACTTGGACCCGGTAGGTTAAACTGATTAACACCAACACAAACAAGAACAGCAACAACGCAGTCTATGCAGAAATACAAGCAATAGTTAAGACGAGTTAAGACTAAGTCACCTACGAAACAACTACCTAGTTACAACCCTAAGCTTACAGTCAATTTAGAGATGAAATTGAGAATACGATTTCTCTCAGCATAATGACGATTTAAAGACTAAACGAACTCACCCGATATTGTCTTCAAATGGACCGTATTATTTATTTAGACATTGGCAGACTACAGCATAAATCTTTTGTTTATGTGCAATGTTAGTAATTGCAGCGAGAAACTGCAGCTGTAGGTCGTTATGTTATGGTAGCAACGAAACGAAGCGGACTATATATGTATTAGGCTACCGTCATTGTTTCATTATACCAGCGTGTTTTCGCGCGTTTGCACAGAAACTCAGAACCTATCAATAAAATGGTTTAGCTATTTCTCAGCATAATGACAGATTCAAAGACTAAACGAACTCACCCGATACTGTCTTCAAATGGATGCAGGCTAAAGAAAAGTAATTATTCATCCTCTCAAAAAGATTTTACTAACAAACTTGGTAGCTTAGCATGCACTCTGGGTGGCACTGTCTTCCACTGCTTCCCCGACGTTCAGACCCTCCCCTCACTGATAAAAACTAGACCCTACAGTGTCGGATTACTCGCGTCGCCATGGATGTCGCTTGCCGTAAAGAAGTTTACTAGATGTCGTAACGCTTAGATTTGGAGCTCCAGCTTTTCCGCACCCCAACTAATAAAGAAGTCCAAATGGCGGGCAAACCATATGGCGGACATCGGTGGTCCCAAAAGCAAAGTTGTAGAGCACATTCAGATGCATCGGTCGATGAAGTTTTGTGTTGATCTGACATACGGTGTGGGAGTTAGGACCTTTTAAACATGACTCTTTTGTTATAGCGCCACCATCTGGCCGACATAGGTGATTTGTAGTGCCTGAGTAGTGGGGGCTTCAAGGAACCCACCCACCAAATTTGGTTGGTGTACAACTTATGGTTGCTGAGCCGCAGACATTTTAGCGGAGAAAGCTTCCACGCCCCAACGAACAAGTCAAAATGACAGGCAAACAATATGGCGGTCATAGGTGGTGCCAATGGCAAAGTTGTAGAGCACGTTCAGATGCATAGGTCGATGAAGTTTTGTGTTGATCTAATGTATGGTGTGGGAGTTATGGCCTTTTACGCAAAACCCTTTGTTATAGCGCCACCATCTGGCCGACATAGGTGATTTTTTGTGCCTGAGTAGTGGGGGGCCATAGGAACCCACCTGCCAAATTTGGTTGCTCTAGGACTTATGGTTGCTGAGCCTCAGACACTTTTAGCAGAAAAAAATAAGAATAATAATAATAATCCTAACAAATACAATATGGTTCCACCAGCTTCGCTGCTTGGACCCCTAATAATCCTAACAGAGACAATAGGGTTCCACCAGCTTCGCTGCTTGGACCCCTAATAATAATCCTAACAGATACAATAGGGTTCCACCAGCTTCGCTGCTTGGACCCCTAAATATAATCACTCAGTGATTGCCCTTCTGTAACCAAGACAAATAGTGATCACTGGTGAGTAATCTTATATGGAATAGTGATATCCTTTATTTCACAAAACACAATTCTTCATGAAGAAGTATTTGTTGCAACACATTTTATTTCCTGAAATAACATTTAATGAGTTTTACATCAGCTAGTGAGCCTTGATGCTATATCTGGTAATGAAAGCAATTTCATTGTTGTAAAATCATTGGGCCTCATTCACAAAATGTTTCTTAAATTCTTCTTACTTTTATTCTTTTGAAAAGTTCTTATGAAAAACCAATGTGGCGTTCATGAAACATGCACAAATCTTCAATTTTCTGTGAGTATCCCAGGTGTAAGGGATGATAATTGCCAACTGTTCATAATTTGGATGTGCATGCCTTTTCATGTGATTAGCAAAGGGAAACACCATAGAAATCCAATGAAAAGCATACCGACTTCAATGTCATGTGTAAACATCAGCCATTCATCATTCTCCACAACCATACAGTACCTGTGTGATCCCTAAAACGTGCTTTCTCCCCAAGGCACAATTAGCCAAGTAAGCAGCAAATACAGCATTGCTAAGTGTTGGGTTTGACTGCAGGGTTTCCACCAGTGTACTGCAAGCCCGGCGGCCCGCCAGGCCTAAATTGACCCCCCCGCCGGGCCTAAGCATCAGGGATTTAAAAAATTTTTTAAAGTATTTTTTAGATGTTTTTTAAACTACTGTTACAGTGGGGCGGCTCGATTGGAAAGCTCACCAGCGGCATCTGTTGGTTTAAACGTGAACACACTATAGGAAAACAGCAGGTCTGTTCTTTACCCTCATTGTGCATAGAGTGACGTTCAACAATTGATGTTTCCAACCATCACAAACTAACGGTACCTAGCAAGGCACCATTTCTTTAGTAGGCTAACTAACCTCGTTACAAACTGTGTTATCACTTCATCTCGTCGGTAAGTACATTCTTTTTATATTAACTTAAGCAGTGTGTAGGTAATGTTAAACTAGTAGCATGAATGTAACGTTCGATACATTGTAACATTACATGATTTATTAATCGCCATCAAAATAACGACTAGTTTATTAATAACGTTAGCTTGATGACATTGATGTGCACGACAACGTGGTCATTTAGCTAACTTAGCTAGCTAGCCAAACAGTCAGTAACACAGATACATAGATATTGTTGTTGTTGAAATGCGCCCAGCATTCCAAGGCTGTACATTGTTGTAAGATTCAGTGGCCAATCAGTAGGCAGTGTTGTGCATATCCCACTCTTACAGCTCGTTTCCAGCCCAAACCACTGCAAAGAGAGCAAACTTTTTTTTTGTCAGTGACATTTCCTTCTGACATCTACAACGCAATTGCAAACACAACATTTATTTTGCCTTTTTGTATAGCTATTTCCATGGATAAAATCACATTTATTCTTATTATTTATTGGTAAAAACATTTACTTCATATCCAGGGAGATAGCCAACTACTTGCACGTTACATGACATGTGTAGCCATTTAGTAACGATCGCATTTCAGGCTAGAAAATAACCTGGTAATCCAGAGAAATTGCTGAGTTGTCTTAGAATCTTTATCGCAACAGAATGTATCAAGGCTGGCAGCCCGGATCAAATTTGTTGTGACAGCTACCGTCCAAAACAAACACCTGAGAGAGGCTACCTGAGCGCGTGCCTCCCCCAAGGCGTTACGTCATTGTTTTGCAATGCGCAGCTGTCGTAAAAACATGCTGGCTTCGATAAGCGGAATCGATAAGCTTGGAGCCATACGATTCCAATGAATAGGACAACTTGGAACCGGTTTGCGATTCCCATCCCTACTTAAATATGCCCAGCATTCCAAGGCTTGTTGTAAGATTCAGTAGCCAATCGGGACTTGAATACAAGTTTTTTGTACAGTGCAAAAACTTTGATATTATTTATTTTAATTTAATTTCTTTTGTTGTTGTTGTTGAAAACACAGTGTTCCAAGTCTGTACATTGTTGTCAGATTCTTTGTAAGACTATGCTATTCTGTAAATAGTTGTTGATTTTTTAAAAATGTGTGTTGAATAAATGACTTATTTATAACAACATTCACATTACGTAGTTATATTTTCAAATCTCCAGTCAGCTTTTAGCACTGACTTAATGTAGGGCCCTATGGAATCTGTGTTATAGCTTTTTTAAATTCTGAATTCCGCGATTCCGTCCGTGATTATGTTATCACAGAAACTATAGGGCCCTACCTTAATGCTGCCATCAGTCTGTCGCTGGCCCGCGCCGGGCCCCCATCAAAAAAGACACTTGGCCGTCGGCCCACGCCAGGCCGCCGGCCCCCGTCAAAAGATACTTGCCACCGAGCCTAACAATTTTTCTGGGGGAAACCCTGGACTGTGCACTTGTGGGTCTTCATATGTCTTCATCTATCATTAGAATCATTCACTTTTATTACTAAATGAAATAAATTAAATGTTACAACAAGGTTATTATCACAAACCAAAAATAGGACTAGGTGTCAAAAACATTTTAAACTGAAAAAAAAACTTTTTTGAAAAAATGAAAACTTGCAAACCACTCTTGAAACATGAATAAAAATTTTAAACTAAATAAAAACTAGTGAAAGGCCAAGGTTATTCAAATAGGTTAATGAAGTTAATCAATAGCCTATCTAGGCCTGTAATTTTACTGATAAACATTTAGCTGTTACTATGAGGTCTGTAATTACTTAAATTGTATATTCATATCACTTTTCTTACCTTCACGTTGTTGATTCACATGCAAATTGGCACACTAATAGATGGTACCCCCCAACCACTACTCATTAAATTTGTTGCTAAATGGCTACATGGTAGCACTATAGCAGTTAACTGAATTTCCACAAATTAAAAACCCCTTAGCGCACATGCCAAATATGACAAATCCTTGCCCATTTATGGGGTACCCTATTTAAAGCTTTATATCTCCAGATGTGGGTGTCAGACTTGAAAAATTGCTTAAAAGAAGCAAGACGTTTGTACCATTTACAATACTAACTTAGATTATTTCTTCCTAAACTATGAATATAAACTACCAAAGTGCCACAAATGCAATTGTCTAGGCAAAAAATCAAAAATCAATTTTCTCTTTTTTAGTTTACAATGAAATACTGAGAGATTGCAAATATACAGCAGGTTAAACTATACATGTCCTGGATCAAAAACCCCTTTGAATCAAGTGTAAGCAGTGTACGCAGTGTCTCCAAATCTATTCAAAATGTCTAAATTATGCATTGCTGTAAATCACAACATAATCATGTATTTCACTACAAATCAACTGTTTGATAAATGGTAAATGGACTGCATTTATATAGCGCTTTTATCCAAAGCGCTTTACAATTGATTCCTCTCATTCACCCATTCACACACACACACACACCAAAGGCTGCCATGCAAGGTATCAATCAGCTCGTTGGGAGCAATTAGGGGTTAGGTGTCTTGCTCAGGGACACTTTGACACGCCCAGGATGGGGGATCGAACCGGCAACCCTCCGACTGCCAGACAACCGCTCTTACCTCCTGAGCTATGTTGCCCCCTGGTTTGACTGAAGAAAGTGACTGGGAATTACAAGCTTTCAGTCAGTACAGTGGTCTAAAATAGCTAGGGGTCCAGAAACACAACAACACATGAACACAAAAGGAACCTCAGACCCCTCTGATGTAATGAATTATCGACCCGTATCGCTTCTACCCTTTCTGTCCAAAACCCCTGAGCGAGCAGTGCTTAAACAACTAACCTCTTTTCTCCATCAGAACAACCTGCTAGACCCTCACCAGTCTGGCTTCCGATCCGGGCACTCAACAGAGACTGCGCTCCTGGCTGTGACGGAGACACTCGCCACTGCAAGAGCCTCACGCCTCTCCTCTGTCCTCATCCTTCTTGACCTGTCTGCGGCATTCGACACGGTCAACCACAAAATACTCCTCTCCACCTTGGCTGAGATGGGCATTGCTGGGACTGCCCTGTCTTGGTTCGCTTCGTATCTTACAGATAGGTCCTACCAGGTCACCTGGATGGGGTCTGCCTCTGCTTCTCATCCCCTTGTTACGGGAGTACCGCAGGGATCTGTACTGGGTCCTCTGCTGTTCTCCATTTACACCAAATCTCTTGGTTCAGTTATTAATTAACATGGCTTCTCCTATCATTGTTATGCAGATGACACGCAACTCTTCCTTTCTGTCCCCCCCTCGGCCTCCCAGGTCGATAAGATATCTTCCTGCCTGGCTGACATCTCTACCTAGATGGCCAGCCACCACCTGAAGCTCAACCTCAACAAAACTGAGCTTCTCTTCTTCGCATACAAGACCTCCTTACTACGTGAGCTCTCAATCACGGTTGATGGCACCAGCTCTCAATCATGGTTGGTGACTGCCTCTCACTCTGCTAAGAGCCTGGGGGTGGTCCTGGATGATCAACTGGACCTCAAGGAGCACATCAAGGCAACATCAAGGTCCTGCAGATTCCTTCTGTACACCATCAGAAGGATTCGATCATACCTGACCACACACTCTACCCAGCTGCTTGTCCAGGCTATGGTGACCTCCCGCTTTGATTACTGCAACTCTCTCCTTGCAAGCCTGCCAGCTTGTGCCATACAGCCACTACAGATGATTCAAAATTCCGCTGCCCGACTCATCTACAACCCTCCCACTTCACACCTCTGCTACGATCACTCCACAGTATTTCCCAAGAAATTATGAATAATAGTTGACCACGTTTCGTGCTGCGTCTTTTAATGCTACCACAGAGTGAATGCATAAGTGAATGCGACGATAAGAAAAATTTCAGTTATGCTGACCTAAAAAACGCTATTCCAAAAGAAAAATGAGACATGTTATACATCGTTAGAAAGCTTATACTCTCACCTACTGAATAAATGAATTGTCAATTGACCACCTGAAACACTAACCTACTTATTTCATATTTATTTGAGAGGACTGGATGCCATTACCTCTTAAAATGCAAGTCCTGTAAAAATACACATAATAAACTTTCTAAATGAAAATAACTTCATGCATATACAAATGACAAATTAAAGGAAAAACTAATATAAAGTATCTTAGTAAGGCATTGGACCACCATGAGCCACCAGAACAGCTTCAATGCGCCTTGGCACACAATCTACAAGTCTCTGGAACTCCACTGGAGGGATGGAACACCATTCTTCCAAAATATATTCCTTCCTTGTGCTTTGATGATGGTGGTGGCATTGCCATCCTGGAAGAGACCACTTCCATCAGGATAGAAATGTTTCATCATATGATAAAGGTGATCACTTAGAATAACTTTGTATTGATTTGCAGTGACCCTTCCCTTTAAGGTGACACGTGGACCCAAACCATGCCAGGAAAATGCCACCCACAGCATAACTGAACCACCGAACCCCCTCAGTGTAGGGATCAAGTGTGTAGTTGTCGATGGACTGTTCTCGCTGATGCGGTCTGACCATGTCCTAGTTTAACATTCTCAGTTACCTGAGTTGCTCATCGTTTTTTCCTTATATATTGCACTAATGCATGAACATCACAGTCATCGAATGTGCGCTTTCGACCACAATTTCTGACTCCATTTACTGATGTTTTTCCCATAGATCTAAATGCAGCTGTCACTTTATCACTGTTCCTATTGAAACACTACCCAGTTGAGCAGTTTGAAGTGACTGAAGTGACTTTGTGACTGAAGCTCCCGCCATTCATGCCACAATAATGAACCCTCTTTTCAAAGTCACTTAGATCTTTTCCTCTTCCCATCTTGATCCAAAATCGAGGTCAGCTGGGCCTGCTCAGCATTTTTATACATACCACAGAGCATGATAGGATGCTAATTGCTTATGTGTATCATGCCGTACACAATTATGGAAGCATATGCATTCGTTATGTTTCTCCATTTATTTATTAAGGTTTTTCGTTATATTAACAAGGCCTCTTTAACAATAGCTTGCAAGTCCTGTAAAAATACACATAATAAATGAGTAGCTTACAGAATTTTGATGTGGAATAAGAATAAGTAATACGGAGAACACTAAACTACCTTTTTTCAGTGAACTTACATGCCTACTAGTGGGGCTATAACTTTGTCGAACACCCCATCTTTGAGTGAATCTCCACTTTATAAATATGAAAATAAAGCCTCTATTTGAGATACACTTTTTCAAGCTCTTCAATTACTTCTGTCTCAGCATAAAACTGTTTCATCCGATCCACCATAATTATAAATTTTAATAATTTCATTTTGTAGCAGAATGTTTAGTTGTTTCAAGAAGTAGCTTGCTTCCATGTGCGCACAATGTCTGATTGTCAGCGCGATCTACATTACGCACTGTAAGAAACCCCTCACCAAACGGTGCATTGAGGTCACCAACTGTAAGAAACCCCTCCGCAAACCAAACAGCAGAAGTACCTGAGTAGCAAAGGAAGTGTAGTCTTACCTAGTGCCACTGGAATGGAATTAATTTAATGTTATCTTGATTATCAGACTCCAAAATTGTGTTTTAACCTTTCCTCTGTGATAACAGTTATGCATAGACAGTAGTGTGGCTCTATACAGATTGCTATTTAACTTGAGTGGTCAAATGTTGTCTTGAACAATCAGTTTGTGAAATATACGCTCATCTGTGACGCCTGGGTACCTTCCAAAATAGCTGTGCTTAATACTACACATGTTGTTTACGGTGTTGTCACCCTTTGTAGTACAATCTGGCTTGATCAACAATTAATCTATTCAGTAGGTGAGAGTATAAGCTTTCTAACGATGTATAATATGTCTAATTTTACTTTTGGAATAGCGTTGTATAGCTCAGCGTAACCAAAGGTGTTCTCTCACCATCGCCTCCTTACGCATTCACTCTGCGGTAGCAGTAAAAGACACTATACCTTGCGAAATTTTATTGATGACTTTCATCATTTCTTGGAAAATATGATTGAAAGATTCTGAGCATGGCTAAGACATATGTTTGCTGATAGACCTGCAGTTGAGGCCAAAAGTTTACATACACTTAGGCTAAAGACAATCACTCATTTTTTCACAACTCCACACATTTCATGTTACCATACATTTCCTGTGTTAAGTCAGTTAGGGTATCTACTTTATTTTCTTAAGAGGTCATTTAAAAATAATGGCTAAGAGACCGATTTATTTCAGCTTTTATGTACTATATCAGATTTCCAGTGGGTCAAACGTTTACATAAACTTTGTTAGTATTTGGTGGCATTACCTTTTAATTGCTTAACTTGAATCAAACACTTGGGGTAGCCTTCCACAAGCGTCTCACAATACTTTTCCAGAATTTCTGTCCATTCCTCCTGACATAACTGGTGTAACTCAGTCAGGTTTGGGAGCCTCCTTGCTCGGACACACTTTTTCAGTTCAGTCCACAAATTTTCTCTGGGATTCAGGTCAGGGCTTTGTGGCCACTCCAAATACTTTCACTTGACTTGTGGTACTTTCTTTCTTCCAAAATTATGAATATAAAATAATCTAAGTTAGTATTGGAAATGGTACAAATGTCTTGCTTCATTAAAGCCATTTTTCAAGTCTCTGTGATGCTCACATCTGGAGTTATAAAGCTTTAAACAGGGTACCTCCTAAATGGGCAAGGATTGGCCAGATTTGGCATGAGCACAAAGGGGTTAAATTCTGTCAATGGCATGAACAACCTGGCTGCCAGTAGGGTTTTCGTATAAACTCTTGTAGGCTGCTGTCCAACAAAATGCAAGCACAATGCAGAGAGTGGGAGAGCTTTCTTGATTTCAAAGGAATCATTCCTTTGATGGCTGATGACCTTGCCCGGCAACTAGTGTGCCTGTTGTGGAGCAGAGGGATTATGGGCAGGGCTCTTTAACGTAGACAGGAATCATGGAGATATACTGAAACACTTTTCTTTAAAAACTTTTTGGGAAAGAATGATTTGGCACATGTCTGGTTTATCATTGCACAATGACATCCGATTCAATCAAAAAACATTGTGTTACAATAAAAAAGGAGCAATCTTGGCTACAAGAAAAATAGTGATAAGCAAATTGGACAAAAAAATCTGTGAGGATAACAAAGTGGGCTATACAAAATTAAAGTATGGTGAGAAAATGCTGTTGGTCACATTTGGTCAAAATTGCATCTAAATGTTACCTATGTATTATATCTATCTTTAATTAAATTAAAGTAATCCCAGCCATTTTTTAAGATCCCTGGTGAGAACAAATAAAGTGATGAATTAGTACTGACAAACTCATGTAACTGCTCTGGTCCTCTGCCATGAACAAATGAATAAAACTGAATTAAAAAAGTTGTAGAATACATAAACTAGGACAGTGCTATGTCAAAAGCTGGTGTCTATCAAAGTATAAAATTTGAATAGAAGGGGCATAGGTGTTAACTGTGAAGATGCAGCCAGAATGCCTGTACCACCTACACCCCTGAGCCAGAAAAATCCCTGGGGAACAATCATTTCTTCTCCTGTCAGTTACCAACACCACAGTTTAGGTCACATTTCCATAATTTATTTAATATGTCACTGTTACACCCACATCATTTTATGCATCAAACATCAATGTTGTAGTCTGTATAGCTTCAACAAGAAACTTGGCAAAGACCATTAAAATTGATATTTTTATTTTTAAAGTGTCAATGAAAAACCAAAAATAACATCTAGTCGCCATATTCTATTGAAGTAGCCCTTTAACTGGGATTTTACATGCATGAGATTACTGAACTCAGACATTCAGTGCTACTGCAACCATTTAACACGCACACCCTCCCTGCAGTCTCATCTAGAAAACACCCCCCACCCTTGACATAATGGACAATATTGTCTATCTTGGCATTCACAAAAATATTCTTTCACCACTAAAAAATCATATTCCATCATAGCAACAAGATAAACCCGACAATAGCCCTAAAATATGCCTATACAGCAGTGAAAACGCTGCTCACTGAATAACAAAATAAACGAGAAAAAGTTTTTTTAAATGATACCATGTCATTCTACAGTCAATATCTGGGACTAAATATTGAATAAATATACAACCTTACCATTGGTTTTACACATAGAGATGTCCCTTTTGAGACTGAGTGGTCATATATTGTCTTGGACAATCCGTTTGGGAAATATACGTGCATGTGTGATGCGTGGGTACCTTCCAAATTAGCTGTGCATAATACCACACCTGTTGTTTACGGCGTCGTCGCCCTTTTTAGTACAGTCTGGCTTGATTGACAATTCTATTCAATCTATTCAGTAGGTGAGAGTATAAGCTTTCTAACAATGTATAACATGTCTCATTCTGCTGTTGGAATAGCGTTTTATAGGTCAGTCTAACAGAAAATATTCTTAGCATCGCATTCACTTACGCATTCACTCTGTGGTAGCTGAACCTAACGAAACATGGTCAACGATTTTTTGTAATTTCTTGGAAAATACTATTATTATCGAGGATTTCTGGACATAGCTAAGCCATATGTTTGCCGATATACCTAGCTGACATCGTTTTCTGGAGCAAAACAGAAGCGAATAGAACGGTATCATTGATACTGTCTCTGTCCCCATCTACTGAACATAGATGAGATTTCATCATTGCTATGTAAGTATTACTGCTCAAAATATTTCAGTTATATACGTTGTTTTTGAAATTGAGTGTCTTTAAATAGGTTAGTGGTGTTATATAATGTGGATATTTCACACTGTAATGTAAGCATTGGATGGTAGTGTAATAGTTAGTGTAATTTGTGAAGCATGCAACAGTGATGATGTGAGAGTTGGAACATTGTCACAACGTGGTGGACGGTTGAAAATTGTTTTCATGTCGTCCCATCCCCATACAAGAAAACATACCAGAGTACAGAGTATAGAAATTCATACAAGAGTTAATTATTACACATTTAGGTACTGTACCGCATTGTGTGACAATATTTTTGCATTATTTTAAAAATCTGATAGCATCTTAAACCTTCATAAGGGGCTCATTTATATGCTTTATAATGGACAAAAAACATTTTATTTAATTTTGGAGAGATTTTGGATGTTTCTGGACCCCTAGATATTTTAGACCACTGTACGGACTGAAAGCTTGTAACTCCGACTTGAAAATGATGCAACAGTGATTTTCTTGAGTCAAAACAGTTGATTTGTTGTGAAATACGTGAATATGTTTTGATTCACAGCAATGCATAATTTAGACATTTTTGATAGATTTGGAGACCCTGGGTACACTGCTTAGTTTTTGCTTCATACATCTATAGTAGTTCTACATATCCACCCTTAGATTTTATGAACTTGTGGTCAAGAAGTTTTTGATCCAGCACATGTATAGTTTAACCTGCTGTATATATGCAATCTCTCAGTATTTCATTGCAAACTAAAAAAGTGCAAATTCATTTTTGATTTTTTGTCTAGACAATTGCATTTGTGGCACTTTATTTCTTCCAAAATTATGAATATAAACTAATCTGCATTAGCATTGTAAATTGTACAAATGTCTTGCTCCAGTTAAGCCATTTTTCAAGTCTCTGTGATGTTCACATCTGGAGTTATAAAGCTCTAAATAAGGTACCCCCTAAATGGGCAAGGATTGGCAAGATTTGGCATGTACGCTAAGGGTTTAATTTTTAAAAAGTAAAGGGCAATTTCATTTTAAGCTCTAATAATAAAATGAAAAGAAAACAGTAATCAAAAAGACATCACCGTAAAATTTATGTTGTCCGCGGGGTCTTAAAAAGTATTAAAAGGTCTAAATACTTTTAATACTTTTCGTCTCGCCATTTTACGAAGTATTACATTTTGTATGCGAATAGCCTATTTGTCTAAAGAGTTTGTATGCTAAAAGTTTGCGTGAATTTATGTAAGGAATAAACCACGACGGGCTGTCCCTTTATTGGAAAGTAACGGACGACGGGGGTGGTGATGCGGCCGAGGCAAAGCCGAGGAGGAGGGGTTTATTTCACTTATACAACAGGTTACCCATAATGACTATATGGTTACTTTTATATTTATTGATTTTTATCGACTTAATCAGCTGAAAGTGAAATATTCTTCCGCGGCTGTTTGGGCATATTACTTTACCATTATCAAGCAAAACTCGTAGCTACAAAATTTGTAGTTCTATTTGGACCGCTGATATGCAAAAACACTGGTTGGTAGTTCTATTTGCACCTTTGTTAAAGTTACAATCTCAAAGATTTCTGTTTCGTTCTCTTTGGCGGTACCAATGGCAAAAAGCAGTAATTGCAGGTGTGTTTTTGGACCTCACTTCCCAGAGATCCAACCGGATCTCTGTCGCCTGTGTGACGTCAGTCATTACTATTTACTGAATAAAAAATGGTTGTTATAAGAGTAATGTTATGTACACACTCATTCATTGTCTAACATTAGGTTAACATAAGCTGCCTTTACACTGCCGAGCTGGGTTAAAATGCTGTAGCAGACCTGGGGTAGAATTAGTGATGATCAATTTCCACAGACGTTCTTTATCCACCTTTTGCCCAGTATGAACATCTTTACACTGCAGAGAAGAATTTGCGGTATTCGCTGCGGCTCGTACAATCGTGCACACTAAACAGTCTTTCTCGTGAATGATTGTTGTGTGATATTTTTGAAACAACTGCCTTGCAAAATGTTACCGCTGGTGTTTCTGGTTTTGCTAGCAAACTGTTCGAGAATAAAGCGGAGCTGGGTGTTCAATTAGCAATCAGAACAAGAATAATAAAACAAAAACAAAGGAGATTTCATCAAAAAAGGGCAAGGCTGAAGGACCATATGAGGAAGCGTAATAAAATAATAACGCTAATCCATACTGCTGCATTCTTTTATTTAGTTTTCTCTGGTTTGACATTTTACACTGAAATCAGACCTGGCTCTGCTCCACCTATACCCCTGGTTAATGCTCTGTGTAAAGACGGCTTTATTCCGATCATTATAATATATTGATGAACTTGATGGCAATGTAAATAACGGTAACGTTAAGGCCAATTCAGATCAATGATTCGCAACGAGACGAAACGGGTTTAGAATGTTGCAGAGAAAATTGCAGCGGTGTGAATTGGTTAGTTGCAGAGCGTCTGAAGCCTTTGCCTGGGGTCTCAAAAGACCCACCTTGTCAAATCGCCAAGTGCAGTTAGAACGTTTACAATCAGACGTCTTGGAATTTTGCAAGTTGCATCCAGTCTGGTTGCGAATCATTGATCCGAACTGACCTTTAGTTAGCTAAATTGCAACGTTGCAACAAGGTAGCATTGCATTTGAGAGACGTTTTGCGAGGTCGATACCAGTCGGTAGCATTTTTTCTAATTGTTAGCTGACATTAAATTGTGTTAATTACATTAGCTAGCTAGCTAACACAATGTTACCTGATATGAGAGATGGATACTGTGCGCAACGTTGTCTAAACTAATGTTGCCTTTCTTGACATGGTCCGGTAGCTAGCGTTAGCTGTGCAAATAGCTAGGCTATTTAATTAGTAACGTTACATTGTCATCAAATGTAATACAAAATCTACATCAACAAATAATATGACCTCTCATGTTACACAAAAACTTTTTAGGGTTCCATAACCCCCCCCCCCGTTATTGTAATGCTAGCAGGCACCGGAAAAAAACAGTACACGGCTCACACACAAGTGAGCTGAAGAGTGAGCCTGTTGCGTTAGCTTCGCCTACCCTCTCTGGCGGACCAACCACTGATGGGTGATGGAAAATGCGTCACTAACTATGCGCCGCTTGTGATTTTTTCCCGGGAATGTCTCCACAGACACCCAGTTCTTTAATCATAAATTATTATGTTAATAATAATATTAATTAATATAATAATAGGCTCAATCACCATTGCATTACCTAATTCGGCGATAGATAGTGACTTAACAGACATTTATTTTCGAGATTATTACTTTAAGCAAAAACCTCTGGTCTTTAATTCTATGCAAACAATGATTCTATCAGGAAAAAATAGTTCGTTCTCGTTTTATACCATACAATCTTGGTCATTTTTGTCATTACATTATTTAAGAAAGCTGCATGACACCATAACTCAATTAAATTCATCTCCTTAGCTCTGTCTTGCTTTTTAAACCGGTGTGGTCACGCAGTGTAGATATTGTGTCTTTCTAAGACCCTCTGAAACCCGGTTTGAATGCCAGCTAGCTTTATGATAGGTTTGCTGTCACTTGTCACCTAGCCATTAGTAAAATTTAGCTGGGTTTTAGGTCAAAATGGTCTCAGGGTATGCTTATTATCCCAGCTAAAACAACGGTTACTATAAACGCAATCGTTTACAAAGATACGGAATAAAATGCATCCAGTAGCCAGCAGTTAAATACGGAATGCCTATTCTACTGTCGGGATAGTTGGTGACCCTAAATGAAGCCAGCTACAGTAATTAGAACTGTGGTTCAATGTTGCCATCAATTGTGAAATTGGACATTGAAAAGGGGGATGTAACAACAATTCAAAATAGAAAGAATAATGTTGCTGTTCTAACTGCTTTAGAATGCTGGATTATGCTGCGCATTGATTTTAGAACTGTTAAAACGCAATGAAAAACAAACTGAAAAATTGTTGGAACGCAAAGCAACTGAATTGAGGCACATGCCATGGATCTTGATAGGTATTTGTAAGGAGGGAGCCCCCCCAACAGCTCACCATTTGTTTCATATATTACCATTATCTAAGTTCAAAGTTTACACAAGTACATATCGTGAAATTCTGAGTTCCGAAATGAATGATTTCATAAAACTGTGTGTATGTGTGTTTGTGTGTGTGTGTGTGTGGCTTTATCAGTTGTAATTGTAATATAGGCCTAGGAGTGTCCTTCTAATGGCTGAGTTGCCATTCACTGCTGTAGAGCCCCACCTGCCCAATAGCATGCTGACGATGTGATTCCCAACAATGTTTTGTGTGAAAATTTGTTAGGCCAAATGCAATGGAAAGTGAATGGGAAAGAGATCAAAGCATGCAAAGACCAGAGATTTTTGTTAATGACCGTGTTGTGTGTGTGTGTGTGTGCGTGCGTGCGTGCATGTGTGCATGTGTGTGTGAGTGTGTTACTGTTACTACTTTTAATAAACCTTGCCTTTGGGTTAGTCACTTAGTTTATTTTCTTGAGCTTTGTTCCCTCCCGGCCTATCTGAAGTTATCGCAAACTAAGACTGTTTAGTTTGCAATCTCAAAACCAATGTATAGTAATTGTAAGTTAAAGGTGTGTCACTGATGTAACCGGTTACAGCTCGAAGTGGCGTTGAGGTCTTAAAATATATTGAAAAGGTCTTAAAAAAGGTCTTAAAATGTACTGAATTTAACTGCAGGATTCCTGCATATACCCTGATGTAGAAAAGGCACTACATATACTATTATTTACTGTTAGACATGGCCAATCAGAGAAGCAATATATCCAGGCAAAGAAAACATGTTTACACTGGAATAAAAGTTCCAGTCTGGAATAAAATTACAGTGAATTGTCATTCTGATCTCTGTGAATAAGTAAGCATTTGGTCTGCATACAAGCCTGCTCGACACACCCTAATAAAAACCACTGCTGTTTTTCATCAACAGTACATGTATGACTCAAACTAGCCACAATCCTTGAAGAGATAATACTGGAGCTGAATCCATGGAAATTTAGAGAAGAACATTTGGTCTGCCAAGGCTGCCAAACAAAATAAAGCCAATAAAAAACCCAACACTCATGTACTGTATCATAATGTGTTACAGGACGGAGCGGCCATAATTTCTTCTCAAAGTGCAACTTGACTTTGCTTATAAAAGCACTATCTTCTTACATTCATGTATTGTTTATATTTCTGAAATGTAAACAGGTATTAAGCTGCACCATTAACAGTCTGGACAGTACTGAGGGTAATGGACAAAATCATTTATTAAGAAATTAAATGCCCCGGCTTTCTTTGTCTCCAGATTTATATCTGGAGGAACAAAAAGTTAACCACTGACCTGATGGGATACATGCCAACAAATATGATCTTCCCCTTTTCCCCTTGAGCGAAAACATACTCTTTACTCACTGGTTAATTATTGCCTTATGCACGTCAACTTCTATATGACTGTACTGGTGCTTCCACTGTACTGTATAAAAGTGGTTTCCACACTGGGTACCAGGGAATAAATTGTTAAAAGCTTTTTTATTTCAAGAATCTTTCCCACCAACTCTACTACTGCTGTTACTGCAATATAAGGTCAACTGTATTTGGAATGACTTCTATTTTTAATTAAAGTAATCGAGCACATGGTTTGGCTTAACACTCCACTGCATTAAAATCAATTACTGGTCTTATACTTTGTGCTGGTAAGGCCATGTATAAAGGACTACATCGTTCTAGAGGACATAAAAAGAATGGCCCTGTAGTGAAACCACTCAATATGGAGCCACATTATTCATACAGAGTTTGTACCTATGTATATTACCCAATTTTTCAAAAAATTGTGTTCAAAATTTTCTGTTGGAAATATTTCTTATTGGGATGGCAGGTATACCATCCCACCAAGTTATGGCTTGGTGAGGTGGCATGCCCCATACCTATACAGCACCAAGATGTACACAATGGCCACAGGCTCTCAGCCCTCTTGCCAAAGGGCAACATAATCATCATGAACTCTGATTACGTGATTATGTGTTCACCTGTTAGCAATTCGGGAGCTAATTGGTTGTAACATTTATTCCGCCTAGTTGCTTTGTTCATCACTGTGTACTGAGCCTTCATGCCTGCTGCTCCATGCTGGCCTCTGATCTAGTGCCCTCTGAGCGTAATACGTTGCCTTGAGTATTTAGTTTTTGTTTCGAGCTCCCAAAGTTTTCAGTATGCTGTTATTCTGATTTTACTCTGCAAAGTCTCTTATATTTTTTGACCATCTCCTGTTGCCTTTCTCTGCTATTGTGTTCACCACCACCATTGTTACACTGATTACATCTTCATAAATGCTCCAGACCCACTAAGAATACATCTCCCCATTGGACATTTAGGTACATCAGCCGATAAAAACATTAGATACTCACACAAAATGGCGTCAACTTAACTTGTGGCTCACCGAGTTGTGCGTGTCCCTTTGGAACTTTTTGGATGAGTGACAGTCCCGAGTTCAAATCCCTCTTGGACAGAAGTTAACCTTTATCTCATTACACTTGCTAGCTGGCTAAAGAAAAATGTAACATTTACTTTAAAAGTATTGCTTTTGCATTTGTACAATCTTTGCGGGAAACTCATTTATATTTCAAATAAAATACACGCACACTTTAGACAGTTCCGCGAATATTGTTTAATGTCATTTTGATTTCAATACTTTCAATGGCAGACCTAGATTTTAATGTATGACTTATCGACAGTGCTTTGTAGGCTATGTGTGAGTAACCTGCCATTTTTGTATGTTGAAAATGTGGTTTTCATCAGAAGCAGACAACCTGAGACCATAGCACTCCAGGAAATAAGTATTCAATACCTAATCACTCAGTCTAATAGACCAGGCCTACAAGGGGGGGTTTTGGGAGCAGAGTTATATGCTGTGTCTGGGTGTAAGTTTTTGTTTATGGGTCTTTGTTTATGGGTTTTTGTTATTACTTTGCCTCGGAGGTTTTTGGTTGCCAAATTGGCCTTTTTTTCCTTGTTTAGTTGAGAATTCTGTTGGATTGCCATTTTTGGGCAATAAACAGAGAAAGTCAAACATTTTTGCTGTTTTTGCTGTCTGTTCACCATGCGATCAGTGGCCACCCCCAGCCCTGCATCACATATATTAAACTGATGTTTATAATTGTAAACAAACAATGCAACTCATGTTTGTATGTGCAGCATCTAGTAACGTGATGTTGCTGTACAAACTGCTTTGAAGCTACCTCAATAGTCATCTTATAGGACTGAGCAGTCAGTGCTGTCACTAGGGGTTCTTTTTTCCATGATCAATGCCACACGGAGGATGGGCACAGTCAATGGCGCAGCATGTAGGTGCACTGAATGTGGTTACTGAATGTTTGCATGACATGGGGAAAATTAGCTGGATTATGCTGAATATATTATCAGAGTGTGCGTTGTAGCACGATTCATAAATAGCCAATCAGATTAACTCTTTTCACCCCCTTTAAGTGCATGGTGTACTGCCAGTTTCCTTGGTCTACCACTGCAATGGAAAACGAGGATAAGGATACTAATCAGACATTTCTTCCAAGATGTTCTTATGGGGTAGGTGCAGAGTTGGGCTGTCGCTTTTTTCAAAAACTGAATTCAAATGAATCTCATAAATAAGAGAAATTTGTTCAAATTTTCTTCTGTAAAAATTTCAGTAAAACATTCTCTTAACGTTTATTATGGGTTTTAATTGTCGATTAAACCTATAGCTAAATAGCTTACATGTGCAACGCTATGACAACAGTAGCTGGAAATTTTATTAAACAAAATAAACCCAGTGACGATCATAACAATGCCTGTGATCCTGTTCACAGCATTAAAATAACTTGAAATGAACTGTTGCTCAAATGAAAGGAAAACTATAAAGCACAATTTATCATTAACTCACAACAATGGAATATCTTACTGTGGGACAAGCAAGGATTAATTAAAAATGTTTATTTTCTGAATCCAGCAGTTCCAACAGTCAATGCCCTTGTTAAAATGTTCAGTACTCTGAATACTGAACACAAGCGATATTGCGTGCTAGGACCCCTCACTAAACCTACATATACAATATATTTTATGTGATTTTATTTAATAATTATTGTTGAAAATGAGAATTATCAACTAAATCACCAAATTCATTGACAGGTCAGTCTACAGTAAACTGGTGGAATCAACTAACAAGTCAAAACAAGCACTATATCAGGTTTGAAGGTTAAATTATTGTATTCAATACAAAGCAGTCAATTAGATTAATGAATTGAAGTCATACATTGTTTATTGGATGCAGGCACACTATTTCTAAATGACAAAACAGAAAACATAATTCAAAACATTAAACAATTACTTTGGAAATACCAGAAAAAAGAGAGAGACGGATAAACCAGACCTTGTCAAAGTGTTACACACTTCCGGTTTAGGCACCACAGGATGAACACAACGCAACACAACAACTCTTTCCTGTGGTCATCTTAAATACCTTACCCAGCATGGCTTGAGGATGTTTGCCCTGATTGGGTGATTGCCGAGTTCAGGTGTAGGAGGGAAGAGAAGGGGGGTCAGACTCATTTATGACAAGGACTGGCCTACCTAAAAGCAGACCTCATCCTTATTGATCAGTGTGAGTTTATGTTGTTGGAAGCAGCGTTAAGCACTATGCTATTATTATCAAAAGATTTCTGAATTAACTCTCTAACAAGATCAAACCTGAATATGTAAGGAGGTATTTCAGTTCAGCTTTTGAATACATATAAAAAGCAAGGAAGTTTATCTCTGCTTCTACAACAGGATGATATTTGTAGACAGATAATTGTAAAAGCCAGCCAATTCTAACCTCCACCTTCAGTCAAAATATTTTCCATACAACAAAACCAAATCGTACCATGTAGGTTTCCGCTAGAAACTGTAATTGGTTCTAAAAATTGAGATTTCCACTACCAGGCCCCAACACCTGTATAAACATTAAGATTTTCACTCACTCACTTAAATGTCACAGATTGCATTCAAACTTAAAGGGGAATTGCACTTTATAACACTTCTGCTTCTGATGACTGATATTTTCCTTCTAATGAATGTGTCACCCTTCATTTTCAAATTAGTCATTTCATTTTAAATGTCTAACGTTAGAAACAAAGACCTTTTTTTTTAGTGCAAGTCCACATAGTAGTACGGTTTCCGGTTTTTTCTTCTTCAATTTCGTTTCATGGCAAATCGAGAAGAAGCGAGAAGCAAAACATTCCGTTAACTTAGCGTTGAAATCGAACAAACTAACGTCTGCTAGCTTTTGTTTGATGCGATATCGGTGTAATAATGAGGTGCATGTACCCGGTTGTTATAATGTCCCCGTTAAACTTGACTTAAAAGCACATTTTCATAGTTTTCCACACGATGCCAGACATGGTTGGATGTAATCAGACACCCCAACATAACAGCCGAAGAAGTTCGCAAACAAGGACTAAGGGTATGCAGCGACCATTTTGAAGGCACCGACTACCAAGGTGACCGTCTGAATCCTGGAGCTGTACCCACCGTTTTTCCATCGTTGGTTGAACCGCTCGAGGTAGGTACTATGCGGGCTGGCTAACGCTATCGCGTCTGTCTGTGATACATAGGATGTCTACCACCAGTTGCCGTGTGTCCAGGGAATAGCATGTGGTTCCTCAATCACAGTCCGCTCCTGACTTGCTCTCGCACGATCCGCCTGAAAATCAGCCAGCTCTTCTTCTGTGTATTCCGGCTAGATTCGATAGGGCACAACAATCCCATGATCAAAAACAAAATCTCCTTCGTCCTCAGACATTTTCGGTTTCGCTAGCTAGTAGTCATACAACACTATTTCTACGACCAATCTAATGTTATTGTCTGCAGGCACATCTGGAGTTTGAAAGCCTTAAATAGAACACCCCCCTAAATGGGTGAGGATTGGCCAGATTTTGGAAGTCTGCTTTCCTGAGATATCTCTCCATATTTGGTCAAGCAGTGCAGGCACACTGCGCCAGTGAGAGTACATGGAACATTTCAATCCTGGCTCTTCCATAAACAATAAACAAACACCCTCTGTGCACCAGTATGTCAACACAACTAGTTTTATTTATGTAACACAATATGAGCGGGGGGGTTTAAAGTAGAAACAATGACATAGAGAGGCCATTGTGAATCAGACGTGTACAGCAATACTGCTCAGGGAAAAGGCAACACAGATTTTTTTTTAAAGAATCTAATTGAGGGCCAGCTGAGAGCAGAAAGTGCATGGGATTTGCTGATTTCATTGAGTTTACTCCACTGCTGGCTTACATCTAGAACAACCAATAATCCTGGTGAAAGCACGCACTGTATAAGGTTACACACTTAAAACACCGAGCTGTATTGTAACCCTGCCATAAATACAAAATGGATTTGAATTCCCATCAGTGGAAAGGTCCCCAGACAACTAAGTCTAGCTGTACTAAAGCTCTTTGTGGACATTTGGACATCTATTGTACTGTGCATGTTTGTACATACACACAATGTGAATGTCAGAATTTTAAAAATACCATTATCTCTTTTAATAAAATACATACATACTCATATCACATATTCTAAATGCTAGACATACAACATAATGTTGGATAGAAGAGGGTTTCTTTTAACTAAACAAAACATAAAATATTATTACTTGTACTCAACAGGTTATGAACACAATATTTTTCATAGTAAAATATATTTAATGGTAAATATTTTTCATGGCAACTTAATCAACTGCTATACAACACTACTGTGAAGTACATACTGAAGTACATATTGATTAGTAAATTCCATAATTTTCAGGGCATACATTCCATGCTGTGGAAGAGAAGGGCGAATCAATCTTGTTTGGCCAGTTTTCATTATTGTCATGGTAATAATGCAAGTGAATAGACGTTTTCCTTGAAAGAAAACTTGACACATTCTCCACAGCCATGAGAAATCTACATCACAATGTGCTTATATTATTATTAGTATATTTGTTGCATTACCTTGAATGCTCCCAAATCTCTGCTTAGAATTTAGTAGGGCATATGTTTAAAGCACTCAAAACACCAAGAAAAATATTATAAAATTAAAAAGTTTTAATGTACTTAGCATTTATCTGCAGATAGCAGCATTTCCTTATTTCTGTTCAATAGTACCAGTTTAATAAATTGTCCTCTCCGCACAAATCAAATAAATAAAATTTGTAAAAACTTACATAAGTAAAAAATAAATATATAATGTGAGTGAATACAGTAGCAGCAGCATCTCTTTGTTTTCAGTCAGTAGTTCCAGTAGTTCCAGAGCTGCAGGTTTTATTTATTAATGACATCGAAAAGTACATATCAGAGTCAGTGTCTGGGCTAAAAACTAAGAAATGTCATGTATAATTCCATTATTCAATCCACATTACAATCTAATATACAGTTATCTTAGCCAGTAAAAGGTTGTTTAGATAGCATTCACGTTAATAAGCATTCACGTTAATATATGAAAATACATAATGCTGTATATTTCAGAATGTGACTGGCATTTAAAGGAGACTGGGGGTCAGTTTTTGAGTTAAAAGGCAACGTCATGCAATTGGATTAATCTGTCGACAACATTACAACGAAATATACATTTAAGCAGTACTGGTTTTATACTATATTTACTGTTATTTAGAATAAGAAAAACATGCTAACATTTTGAAAAGTTGATGGTGACTGAGGAAATGTAGGCTGATATTTATAGCAAAACGGTATATCTATATAGGTACTGTTACCATGTGTGACTGGGAGGTAATATTTTTGGCACCTTGCACAGTGTTTGCTAATGCTAGTCAAGTGGGCAAACATCCTTCATCTTTGAAATCTCAGGATTCATTTACCTATCAACAGCAGAGTGTAAGACTGGTCACTCTACCATCATTTGTGAATGTATATCACTGAATTAGCTGACCTGCTGCACTGTTTGTAGCTGGCTAAGTTACATAGCCAGTTGACTTCCCCTCAGGGTACCTATCAAAAGTACCTAATGTTAGCTGAGGAGGTAAATCTTTCAGTGGCTACAACAACAGCTAACACTACTTTGCAAACCAAGACTTGCATCAAACATAATAGTATAGGTTAGCCACTGACTGACTTTTTGAACAATTAACACAATAATTGTTCTGTGCATGAGTTTATATTTAGCTAATTAGCAAATTCGCTAATGTTAGCTTTATTGTCTAGCTAGCTTATCTGGTTGATGATAGCTAGTCTTGCACTGGCTAACATTACTTATCGCCAACCAGAAATAGTGTTCTCTTGCTAAAAGACCAGAATCAATCGAATTATACATAAAATAAACATTGTATATGTTATATATTAAACATGGCCAATTAGGTGGGAGAACTGGGACATGGGGGAGTGCTAACATTTTTGTTAATTGGTCACAGGGGTACAATCATCAGTCGATACTCATGATCTCATCGATTGACCACTAATCACAATGTGCTTCGAAATAACATCCACCAGACACAATGGCTGTTTTAACAACAATGTTAGTTAGAGACCTGGTGTCCCCTCCAATTTACTTTCTCATCTCAAAATAATTCAGAACTCTGCTACTAGAGCCCTTACCTGCACATGCACTAGTGACCACATATAACCAGGACTGCAAACTTTCTACTGGCTCTCAGTCAGATTATGAATAGAGTCTAAGGTCCTTTTCCTGACCTGTAAGGCTCGATCTGGTCTGGGCCTCCATTACATTAAGCCTCTTCTCCATGCCGTGCTGTACCGTACCATGCCGTACTGTTAACTAGTCTTACCATTCTTCTTTGTTTGCAGTGATGAAGCTGTGTCACACTCAAGTCACTGTTAGACTTAATAATTAGTAAAAGTTAATTTCTCTCATGTTCAGACAACAGTAAAACAGGATGAGGGCTTCAAACTCCATGCTTTTTATGTTTGCAGTGATTGTTGTTGTTTAGTTCACAGTGTTGCATGCCAAAATTACGTTGGGAGTGCAACCGTTACTTTTTTGGTCACACCCTCCAAAATTATCATCATCACAGTTCTTAAAAGGGTGGTGGAAACAAAACTGGAACGTACTGCAGACACTACTGAGGTTCCGGATAGGTCCGGGTATGGATGGTTCCTGAACCGTTTCGTGAAATGCAAAAGGGGCTTTGGTGAACTCATGAACCCCTACAATTCCAGGCCATCCCCGCTGATTCTGGCACGCTTACAGTACCTTCCACCAAACTTACGTCTATGGGTGGCAGGGCTTTCTGCACTGCTGTGCCCAAGCTCTGGAATTACCTACCAGAGTGCATTAAGGCTGTCAAAAGTGCCATGAAATTGAGTTTGAATATTAGCTTTTGTGATTAGTTAGAGTTCGAATATATTTGAATACCATTTGCCTATAATTCACAAAAATAAGCTACGCGCAATATGTATGTGATGCTCCCTCCAAACTGGCCTGCGCGTTATTTTCCACAAGCGGGCAGTAGAATAGAGGACATCGGTGAACTTACATACTAGGTTACTACATCTGGGGCCTCATTTATAAAACGTATTTTCGATCAACTTTGTGGCGCGTACATAGAAAACCACGTCAAAGTAGTGATATATAAAAAATTTCAACATGACTCGATTTGATCGTGGAAACGATTGTAGCTCCACGTCTGGTCTTCACTTCGCGTATGCATGCAAGTTCATTTTATAAATGAGCCCCCTGCAGTTTCTATAGCCTAATGCGCAAATGAATAAAACACTTTCTCATGGATGTAATTTGTCACAACTCGGCATTTATTAATCACAATAATAGGGAAATGATTGTTTATAGGAAATCCCTGTTTATTTCTTACCACAAAAACTATTCAAACGGCTAATACCTGTAGCCTAAAACAACATAAACAAATTAAACAGAGTAAGTAATTTAACTTCTTTCATTATCCAATTTTATCAAAATCTTCAGAACAGAAAGGAAACATAGCCTGCCATGGGACCATTATTTAGCCTAAATTGTTCGCTGACCAGATCTGCTGAACAAAGTGAAAAAAGAGACTGGCTCGCGAGGCTAGCTGACCAGTAACGTTAGGTGTCCATGGAGCTGAAAGTATCACGGTTATTGGCAAGGAAAACGATCCACTTGCTCTGGATCCAGGGCAGAATGTTTTTTGTTGACAGAGGAAGTAACGTTAGCACAGGAAATGAACTTTGCGTGCATGAACATGATTCGCCGCATGAAATTAAAGCCTGTATATTCATGTTAATTACAAAACGCGGGATCCAAAACTAATATTCGAATGCTCAAATTTAGGTTCGACCTTAAAAAAAAGAAAAGATTTTCGAATAGTTTTCGAACTTCGAATATTTTTTGACAGCCCTAGAGTGCATTAGGTTTTCTAATTCCATCCACTCTTTATTATTAGGCCTATTGTTTTTGTTAGTATTATTATTAGGGGTCCTACGAAGTTTTTGTTAGTATTATTATTATTATTATTATTATTCTTTTCCTGGAAATGGTCAAATAACTCAAAAAGTCCTTGACCAAAAATCATATAAATTACCAGGTCGAAAATAGAGACCATGAGTAACTATGCCAGAAAGAATCACCATGATTCGTCTAGATGGCGCTATAGTAACCAATTCAAAAAGCAAATTTCAAAATGCTGGCATTTCCACCCCGTTTGATGAAAATGCATGAAACCAGGTGTACTTGTGTCATTCCTCATGAGGAACAAATATGCCTCGAGAACCCATAAAGTCCGCCATGATCGATTTTCCTGCAGATTGAAAATTTGGCAAAACCTATAAAAAGTTTCTTCTAATAAACCATAAGTCGGATTGGTCCGAAATTGCCCATGAAAGTGTATGGTGCATATGGTCTCCCTATACGTATGTAGATTGTCCAATATCATCTCTAGTAAATCTGTGACAGAACATTTGCTGGGTTAAAAGATGACTGCAATACAGGGTAGATGGCGCTGTCATATAAACAAGTCTGTAACCATGAAACTCTTGAGTGGCGAAGCTTAGCAGTTTAAAACCTTGGGCTGCTTGGCCATCTCCTATATACTGCAGTCTATGCCGCTTGGACTCTTTTCTCCTTCACCTAGTATTTACCCTGCTTGGACATGTTCGTAGGGCCCCGCATTGCTGCTTGCAGCTATATTTAGGGGTCCAAGCAGCGAAGCTGGTGGAACCCTATTGTATCTGTTAGGATTATTATTATTAGGGGTCCAAGCAGCGAAGCTGGTGGAACCCTATTGTATTTGTTAGGATTATTATTATTAGGGGTCCAAGCAGCGAAGCTGGTGGAACCCTATTGTATCTGTTAGGATTATTAGGGGTCCAAGCAGCGAAGCTGGTGGAACTCTATTGTATCTGTTAGGATTATTATTAGGGGTCCAAGCAGCGAAGCTGGTGGAACCCTATTGTTTTTGTTAGGATTATTATTATTATTATTATTTTCCGCTAAAAGTGTCTGAGGCTCAGGAACCGTAAGTCCTAGAGCAACCAAATTTGGCAGGTGGGTTCCTATGGCCCCCCACTACTCAGGCACTAAAAATCACCTATGTCGGCCAGATGGTGGCGCTATAACAAAGGGTTTTGCGTAATAGTCCATAACTCCCACAACATAAGTTAGATCAACACAAAACTTCATCGACCTATGCATCTGAACGTGCTCTACAACTTTGCCATTGGCACCACCTATGTCCGCCATATTGTTTGGCCACCATTTTAACTTTTTCCTTGGGGCGTGGAAACTTCCTCCGCTAAAATGTCTGAGGCTCAGCAACCATAAGTTGTAGACTAACCAAATTTGGCAGGTGGGTTCCTATGGCCCCCCACTACTCAGGCACTAAAAATCACCTATGTCGGCCAGATAGTGGCGCTATAACAAAGGATCATACTTTAAAAAGTCATAACTCCCACACCGTAAGTCAGATCAACACAAAACTTAATCGACTGATGCATCTGAATGTGCTCTACAGCTTTCCTATTGGGAGCACCTATGTCCGCCATATGGTTTGCACACCATTTGGACTTTTTCATTAGGTGGGGTGCGGAAAAGCTGGAGCTCCAAATCTAAACGGGACGGAGTGTGGCACAGTGGGTAAGGAACTGCGCTCGTAACCGAAAGGTCGTAGGTTCGAATCCCGGGTAAGGACACTGCCGTTGTACCCTTGAGCAAGGTACTTAACCTGCGTTGCTTCAGTATATATCCAGCTGTATAAATGGATACAATGTAAAGTGCTACGTAAAAAGTTGTGTAAGTCGCTCTGGATAAGAGCGTCTGCTAAATGCCTATAATGTAATGTAATGTAAACGGTTACGACATCGAGTAAACTTCTTTACGGCAAGCGACAACCATGGCGACGCAAGTAATCCGACACCGTAGGTCTAGTTTTCCAGTGAGGGGAGGGTCTGAGCGTCGCGGAAGCAATGGAAGACAGTTCTTGAGCCTGCATCCATTTGAAGACAGTATCGGGTGAGTTCGTTTAGTCTTTGAATCTGTCATTATGCTGAGAAATAGCTAAACCATTTTATTGATAGGTTCTGAGTTTCTGTGCAAACGCGCGAAAACACGCTGGTATAATGAAACAATGACGGTAGCCTAATGCATAGTCCGCTTCGTTCCGTTGCTACCATAACATAACGACCTACAGCTGCAGTTTCTCGCTGCATTTACTAATATTGAATATAAACAAAAGACGCAATTTATGCTGTAAATCGTATTCTCAATTTAATCTCTAAATCGACTGTAAGCTTAGGGTTGTAACAAGGTAGTTGTTTCGTAGGTGACTTAACTCGTCTTAACTATTGCCGTAGGGTCTAGTTTTTATCAGTGAGGGGACGGTCTGACCGTCGGGAAGCATTGGAAGACAGTGTCGGGTGAGTTTGTTTAATTTTTAAATCTGTCATTATGCTGAGAAATAGCTAAACCATTTTATTGATAGGTTCTGAGTTTCTGTGCAAACGCGCGAAAACACGCTGGTATAATGAAACAATGACGGTAGCCTCATAGTCCGCTTCGTTCCGTTGCTACCATAACATAACGACCTACAGCTGCAGTTTCTCACTGCAATTACTAATATTGAATATAAACAAAAGACGCAATTTATGCTGTAGTCTGCCAATGTCTAAATAAATAATACGGTCCATTTGAAGACAATATCGGGTGAGTTCGTTTAGTTTTTAAATCCATCATTATGCTGTGAGAAATCGTATTCTCAATTTAATCTCTACATTGACTGTAAGCTTAGGGTTGTAACTAGGTAGTTGTTTCGTACGTGACTTAGTCTTAACTCGTCTTAACTATTGCTTCGATTTCTGCATAGACTGCGTTGCTGCTGTTCTTGTTTGTGTTAGTGTTAATCAGTTTAACCTACCGGGTCCAAGTTGAACTACGTGGTTGTTCCCTGCACTTAGAACGGTAGGTTACTGCCCCCTAGGGTTTTCGACACACTTGTTCCTGGTTATGGTTATACATTTTGTTGTACGTCGCTCTGGATAAGAGCGTCTGCCAAATGCCTGTAATGTAATGTAATGCAATATTCCGTAGCAACAAGATAAACCCGACATTAGCCCTAAAATATGCCAATACAGCAGTGAAAACGCTGCTCACTGAATAACGAAATAAACGAGACAATTTTTTTTTTTTAAATGATACCATGTCATTCTACAGTCAATATCTGGGACTAAACATTTAATAAATATACAATCTTACCATCGGTTTTACGCGTAGAGATGTCCCTTTTGCGAATGAGTGGTCATATATTGTCTTGGACAATCCGTTTGTGAAATATACGCGCATTTTTAAATCACTGGGTAGGCTACGTTCAATAATAGCTGTGCGTAATACCACACCTGTTGCTTACGGCTTTGTCGCCCTTTTTAGTGCACTTTGGCTTGATTGACAGTTAATTCATTCCGTAGGTGAGAGTATAAGCTTTCTAACGATGTATAACATGTCTGATTTTGCATTTGGAATAGCGTTTTATAGCTCAGCGTAACAAAACTTTTTCTTATCTGCCAATGTCTAAATAAATAAAACGGTAGGCTACTTTGCGCGCAGCACGCAGTTCGCGAGTTGATATCACGTCTTTTTTCCGTTTTTTCTCAATGTCGTATTTACTATTTGAAATGTGCATTCATGTGTTATTATTCTATCTGTCTCTGTGTCTCTCTGAAATGTGCATTCTCTGCTAAACTGAGCAATGGATTGGAATATGTGTCTGACGTAGTTCTGCACGGTATACCTAAACTTCAGCACTTAAAAAAATTTAAAAAAAGAAAAAGAAAAAAAAGAAACGGTTCGGTATTAGAATATTCAGACGTTCGGTAGTTTTGAGTCAAATGTAAAAGCCAGGGAAAATTGTCTCCCGCATTACTGATTGAGAGGATGAAAAGTGTAATTTGTCAGAATCTTCGCTAGAAGGCAGTAGCAACTAAGGTTGTCAAGTGAGGTGACTTGCGCTTGTGCACTACTCGTTGGTACAGCGCAAGCTTGGACTCAGTTCACTTCAGTTGCAATAGCTGTTCTAATTTGTAAATAATTTATTATAGGAAGATGCTGTATTTTTATTGAAACATGCAATTTTTACATCTATTTTAAAGTGAAAGACCTGTTTAATGATTATTTCGTTTACAATTGTTTAATTTTTGAAATATATTTAATATATTTTTCTATTATTTAGTGTTGTAACACTACAGGCCTATGCTTATTAATATGTTGACCAGGCTTCAACTTAAAGGTTGTTAATAAACCAGGTTTTTAATAAACTGTGAATTTGAAAATAAGGTTAACCCTTTTGGACATTAGGTTTCTGATCTATGAAGGTATTTTCAGTATTGTTAGGTACTGAATATTGAATCAATATTGTTTCAGTATTGAGTATCATGATACTAAACCTGGTATTGGTATGAAAGTCAAAATTTTGGAATCGTGACAACACTAGTGTGACGCCTTTTTTAGTTACAGCATGGAAGCGATGCAGCTGTACATACACGCCGGGCCATATATGTGTTACGACATTCCATCTAAGTGTTACGATATCCCATCTAAGCGTTACGACATAGTAAAGGCCTTTACGGGAAGCGGCCAGGACACATCCATGGCGACGCAACTAAGTCATCCGACAGCGTCTCAAAATTGGCCATAAGTCATCAATGTTTCATACGATCATCATGATATTCAGTAGATATGTTGGGTGAAGGCATATGATCATGCGGACAAAGCCTTTTTAAAATCGCTCCATAGGGGGCGCGATGGTGCCAATGCTTGGACCCCTCCCAACGCCGCTTGCGGCTTTAATTATTCTTATTATTGTAGGAAATTTTGAGACTCCCCATGATTGAGATGACGTCACATGTTAAAGTTAGGGTATTCCCATCAATTTTGATCAAACTGTTTCCTCCAAACTCTCGATGCTGCATGATAAAAATATATCACATGTATAACTATACACTAATATAATCGATATGTAATCCAATAAACCTATATCAGTAGTTGCAGCTAAGCTTATGGAAACGCAAGAAACCACAGTGTACACTGTAGAAAAAAGCAAGCGCAGAAGGCTTAAAAAACCCATACTTACTCAGCAGAAAACGAACACTATATTATTGCCAAGTAAAGATGCTAGAAGGCGAATATTTTTCCAAAACTAACACAACGCTATTGAAGTGCTAGAAGACAACATTTTTACAGTGACCCTGATGTAAACTGAATATATATAGAAAAATGCTAGAAGGCGAATATTTTTCCAAAACTAACACAACACTATTGAAGTGCTAGAAGACAACATTTTTACAGTGACCCTTATGTAAACTGAATATATTTAGAAAAGTACAGGAGGCTATAAATCCTGAAACGTGTATGCTTAAAGAAACATTACAGAATGAAGACTAAGATTTGTATAAAGGAAAGCTGGGGCAACAGTTGACAATAATGTTATCATCTAAAGAACAGAAAATCATTGTGGTGCCAAAAAGGTCAGGTCGACCCAAGAGCAGGAAAATCAAAATCATTGTGGTGCCAAGAAGACCAGATGGCTGGTATTTTTAGAAATGTGTTAAGGGGAGTTGTGGGGTACATTTGTGTATAAAATGGATGTGAAACTGACAATCGAGGTTCAATTCGGCTGAATTGATCCGGCTTTGTGCACCTGTGCAATAAAGTCTAACTTTTCTGAAGAGATTGCTGCTGTGGTGTCTTTCCCCTTGTGAAATTGTTTTCTACAGATTGGCGTTGAAGTCTGTCGGTTCCTAGACACGACATTATTGTTGTTGTTTTATTTCAAATCCAGTGCGCTGGAGTACACAGCCAAAACAACAAAAATGGTTTTACTGTCAAAATACTATTGCATTTCACTCTGTGTAACATCTTTCATGAGGAAAAACGATATCAAAATATATGAAAACGAATTTACAGGTCTCGGGGATTATTATTTTTGTAAAAAAAGTTTCCAGTGTTTGGCAGTTGTAATCACACTTGCGGGCCAGACTAACCCAAATTAACACTAAACACCGCGTAGCCTAGGAGTCCGCCTGCACAAACCATTCGGAAAATATTGAAATCACTAGAGAACTGCTGTAAACCGCGAATTTATGCCCTAGTGTATTATGCTCGATATTTTTAAAAGCATGTCTTTCTTCAATATTATTATTGCAACTAAAAACAGTTTGTAAAGGTGCTCAAAAAAAGAAAAGAAAAAAGAAAACATGGAGACCGAAAATTTCGCTCACCTGAGCCTGCAAGTACAAGCAGCAGGGCGATGATCGGAAGGCGTCTCTCTTCCATTGGAATCCAGTTCACACAGTTAACAGCCCACACCGCACTTATTTTAGGTTATCTAAAATGTTGTCAAAAATTTCCGACTATGAAGTAGGGGAAATGTTTAGTTTTGCTTACTACAAGAAACAGACATCCTGGGTGCACGAATGCCGATTCTCGACGGTTCGTAGTTTGCGTAATTCCAGCCTTTGTCGTGGAGTTACAACGCCTTCCTCGTTCCCTTCCGGGGGAGTAACATTAACTTCTTTTTGAATTGGAAATCGTCTACTTCACCTTCCTCACACTGCAGCGTATTATTGCACGTTCATTGTTACATTTAGCATTCCGCACTGTAAAGGACAACACAGTCATGGGATAACCCTGTTCTCAAATAATGTAGTTGACTAAATTATTTTTTATGAGTTAGACGTCATACATAGCCTATAAACCTTTTTTTGGCTACAGGCATTAAAAAAAAAAACCGGAGCGAAACAGTTCACATGCATTTGTAACTGAAACAACGTAAAGGTGTCTAAACTTGATCAAACAAATTTCCATTTCAATTGCAGGGAAATTCAAGACTCGTTTTTCGCATTGTGGCTTTACTTGGATTACACTAAATGTGCGTTTCTCTCCGATTTGCAGATTAAACGTGGTAGGCTGATAGATAATTGTGGACATTTTCCCAGTTATGATTTGGGACAAATTAATACCCACAACTGCGCTACTGTCCATAAATTGACGTAGATTATCCACGGGAGATTGGATCTCTACGGAAAAACAGGTTACATGATTTCACCATTTTACAAGACAGGAGAGCACAGTACTTTACAGTATAGTTCGTGTCGAAAGCAAAATGGGCGTGTCAAAAACACGTTTCTATTGTCATATAATTCAGTGAGTCACATAGCCTACATCATCTAATCAAAAGCATCATCCAATGACATAGATGTATCAAACCCGTTTAGGCGTTTCTGGGAAAGTAGCCTACATCTGTTTTTTGTTGTCGGTCCTGTAGACGAACATGTCAGTGCTGGAAAACAAAGGTTGTGGTATTTGTGTAAACTGTTTCGTTCATTAACGCGTTTAACCGTCAGTGAATTATACAACATGTATTTTATTACACTTTGCAGCAGCCAAAACTATTGAAAGTGAAGCTAAGAATTTAACGTCGGCTGAATAATATGTGGTAGGTTACATCAAAAATGGAACATGCCACTTAATTGTTTGCGTTATTTGAAATTATCAGCGCTGCCAAGGTCCCCGGAGTCCCAGACAACACAATCTCATACATACAATTTGAATGTTGGAATTTCAAAAATACCATTATCTGTTTTAATAAAATACCTACTTAGTCCTGTCGAATATTCTACATGCTAGATATACTACATATTTTTGTATAGAAGAGGGTTTCGTTTTACAAAACAAAGCGCTAAATATGTACTAAACAGTGTATGAAAACAATATTTTTCATAGTAAAGTATATTTAATGGTAAATATTTTTCATGGTAACAAATTAATCAACTGTTGTATAACACTATTGTGAAGTACATACTGGCGTAAATATTGAATAGACTAGTACATTCCATAATTTTAGGGGCATGCATTTCATGCTGTGGAAGAGAAGGGTGAATCAATCTTGTTTGACCAGTTTTCATTGTTGTTATGGTAACGATGGAAGTGAATCGGCATTTTCCTTGAAAGGCAACTTGCAACACGCACTCTCCACAGCCATGAGAAATCTATACATGCAACTTGCTTTTATCAGTATATTTATTGGATTACCTTGATTGACAGCTCCCAGATCTCTGCTCAGAACACAACAGGACATATCTTTAAAACTAAATGAAATCCTTTTCAGATAATTGTTGAAATATAACATAATTGTGTATGAATAATATTATATCAAAATTGGCAGTCAACCAATATGGGGTTTTCAATGGGCGATTGTGATACTGACAGGGTGGCCAATGTCTGATATAATGCCAATATAATGATTTCTTACATGCCACTTAATTGTTCCTCTTATTTTGTTTCATAGAAACATGTTACAGTTCAGCATTTCAAGGCCAGTGGCCATCCACAGAAGAGCTGTGCATTGGCGATATGCTTCACTGCTGCCCATTTTGCTCAGTAACTGTGTACCAACCAAGCCAGAGGCACAAATTGGTGGCACACCTAGAGTCACACAGACCGCATGGAAGTAGTGTAGGAAATCACGTTTTCTTCCCCATTATGGTGAAGTTTGTTGTGACGCTAATTGCTGTACACGTTTCATCACAAGTAGGTCAGATATCAATATTGGCTATTTTTTATGGACACATGATGAGTGGTCCGTAAACTTATTTTGCACAGAGCAGGTAGCACCACAACATAAGTCCAACAGCCCCATCTAGGAGTCATTATCTCCGCCAGGCGAGAGCCTGGAGGGGATTATGCGTTTGGTCACGCGTGGGTGTGTGTTTGAGTATCTGTCCGCAGCTAATCTCGCATACTACTGGGCCGATCAGCCTAATAATTGTTGTGCATGCTGACAGCAGACCAAGGATCTGAATTCTCAGATATTTTGCAAATTGGTCAACGACAAGTATTTTATTTGAATTAAGTTCCTTCATTGCCCACTGAAATACATTGAGTGCTCACTCCTCACTCCTCCTAACTGGCCGGTAGGGGCCGCAAGTGATCAACAACTGCTTCCGTTTGTAATGAAAGACAAGTAATTTAAAATGTCGATTTCAACGTTAAAATCGCAACAAAATAATCCGCCAACTAACGGGGTACGTTAATGTTTGAATCTGTGGCAATTATTTTGTTGTTATTTTCACATTGAAATTGATATTTTACATCGCTGGTCTTTTGTAATTGTTCCTGTCAAAAGTGCCAGACTATAACGTCAACGTTAGCACTATCTAACACATCGTGGCTGATATGAATGAAATTAACTAACATTTCACCACCGCATTACTTCACTGAATTGGCGTTTTTGGGATTTTCAGTGGCACATGGTAAAAACTTGTAATATTGTATTTGTCTGGTTGCATTGATTGTGTAGCCTCTATTGTTGCATCAGCAAAGCTAACACACCTGGTGGAGATCTGCACTCTACTGAGTGCACTCTTCTAGTTTGTAATTAGTTGGATGTCAGCAAAAGGACACAACTTGTATCTAATAACACACAAACCAACTGTAAACCTGAAGTATATGTCAGTATGTTTACCCACTGTTTATTTTAGAAAGATAGATTGTCCAGTCAATAGTAAATACAAATTTACCCAGCTGGAAGATTAAGCAGATAGAAAGTGGTTAACAGTATTGTTGGACTAGAGTTTTGTATTAGTTTTATTGTGGCCAGTCAACAGGGTGTTGAGGTCTCTTTCCTGTTGGTGATTGTTATCTCAGGTTCCTAGTATACATTAGTGTTTTGGGGATCAGGACTATGATTCACTGTCTTTGTCTGAACTACCAATGTACTAATGTGCTGTAACATAGTTAAACGAATATGCAGTAAAGTCACGTTTGGTGTTGTTGGATAGCTAATATCATGAGCAGTAAGATGGTCTCACTTGTAATGCGGTTCTGTGAGTGCTTCATAAAGTTTTCAGAAAACTGTCCAAAAGTAAATGCATATGAGTATTCCACACCTTATAGCCCACAGAGCCACTATGTGAAGCTGACTTGGTTCCAGGTTCTTTATTCTATATTTGGTTAATGTACGTCCTTTTTTCTTCTTATGATTTGTACAGGGTGTTCCAGAACAAAGTGGAGGACTGGAATGTCGGGTTTTCATTGTGATGGCGACAGGGTTCTACTTCATTTCTTATTTATTTAAAAGAATATATTTTCCTAGTTAGTTACACTGTTTTTGTTTTAGAGGTATGAATTCTACCTGGTCCAAGAGTCAGACTTTGATTTAATAATGGCAAATACATACTGAAGCATTAAGATACAACATATAGAATGTGGAAAGAAAATGTCTTTTTTTAATCCCCCTACAGAGGGACATGCCTGCAATCAGGAGATGGTGGTTCTAAAAACATCTTGTGTAAAGATTGTACTTTGCATGAACTCATTTTCATTAAAAAAGCCAAGATGGAAATATCATACAGACAACTGCAGAGGGTGACTGACATCAACAGCAAAACAAAAGGCTTGCCCAGTCTTCCACAATTGTCGTTACTTCTAAACTCAGACAACAGCCACATACATTGGAAAAGAAGGGAAATGTAGTCCACCTCCAAATAGACTATATAAATTAATAACAGATGGAGTAGTAGCCTACTTCAATGATTGTTCTATTAGACACACTTAAATAGTGTATGTCCTTAACACTACACAGTTATGTTAATGTTGTTTTTCTTTTATTCTTTTAATGTGTTGCATTATCAACCGGATCCATCACATTTTTACACTTTTAAGTTTTTTTCCCCCCAAATATATCAGACTAATACATGCACGACCAAGTCACAGCTTGGACCTTTTCTTACTCAATTCTGGTGCTCTTTTTTTATCTCATAGTTGTCCAAAAAACTGTTACAGAAAATTCTGTCAGATGTAGTCTACAAAGCTGGAGACAGCGCTTTCCTCAAAGTATCTCTGTTGTACGAACAGTTGCAGAATATTGTCACCATGCCACAGTTTAGAAGAAAGGCTCACAGCCTGACTGGACAGTAAGTTATGTCCTTTACTTATCCTTTACTTAGCAATATATTTATTTACCTTTTAATGATGTTAAGCTTATTTATTATGCAAGCTGCATTTTAGACTATAATGGAATTTGTTTTCTTTATAGCATTACACTTTGGGTACTGTAAATTAACATTACTTGTATGCTATGCACTATTTATGTATACCATTAATTTAAACATTGTCTTACACTCTTAAATCCAGATCCTTCACCTGGCTCCTCTAAACTGCACTATTCTGAACTATACCATTTCATCTTCTGTTATTCCTGTTAGCTTTCACCTCAGCTATAACCTGTTTAGCCCATTTTATTTGCTGTGTTAGATCCCTTGTAGAATTTATACTACATTCCATTCTACTGCTACTTTACACCAGGCTGGCGAGTGGAGGATGGGCTCCCGACCTATAGCCGGGTTCCTCTCGAGATTTCTTCCCATTGGGGAGTTTTTTTTAATCCCCACCTTTTGAGGGTTTTTTTTACCTTATGTACTTGCTATTTGGGGGTTCAGGCTTGGTATTTTCTCTGTTTTCCCTTTTTGTTGTACTTCTTGCCTTGCTACTCTGTAAAGCGTCTTTGTGACAGTTCTCTGTAAAAAGCACTATAAAAATGAAAATGTAATTTTAAATGTGATTTCTGATTCAGTTTTCATGAAAGTGGCTGTAATTTATGGGTTTCATGAGACAACCTTGGGCCCTGGAAGTGCCCTGTTAGTTCCTCAGTAGCATCATTATATGATGACTAGTGGGCTCCAACAAGGCATGTAATAAATGGTATAGCTAAAGTGAATCATATTTGATTAATGCTTAAGTTTCAGACATAAATTTTATTTTATCAGCATCATCAAATAAAGAAAATAAATATTGAACATAACAGGAAAGAGAAGTTAATCAACATTATAAATAAAAAACATTTGTCACTCTACTTTGTAAGAAAGCTCCAGTAATTTCATGTTTGCAATATAATGCTGAACCAAACAAAATACAATGTGTTAACTTTTTATGCTGCTGGAGTAATGTGATATATCGGTGATATGAATGAGGTAATCAAAAAGTCAGATTCATTGGTTATATGGTTAAAAATCAAAAGAAATATGTAAAGGAAATCCCACATACAGTTACTCAAAAAAAGATAATTAGGCAGATTTGGAGTGCAATCATCGTTTGATGCTTTTCCTAGGTTTTACAACAACACTAACAACAATAATTTTGCCTAGCTAATTAGCTAATTGAGATGGATTGTTTCAGGGAATGGTTATTAATATTATTTCCTACTAAAACATGAATAGGAGGAGGATTCAGTTATGATACAACAATAATACATTTTATTATAGAATGTATCATACTACACTAGCATCACAAGGTATAAATCTAACATAACCAATGCTTGAAGTGCACCAGAGTGGAACTGTATGCCATACTGGGACTTCTGTGTTTTTCTCATTTCCAAGCACGTTCCTCCACAAACTAAAGTTATTGGTAGCTGAAGATTTGTATGTCTAAACAACACTTTGATATGAATTTAACGGTTCTCTGTTCTGAGACGTATAAGCTCAGAAAAAAATGCTTTTGATATGCCTACTTCTCTGGAGGGTGCTTTGGATTGGACAGATAGGTTGTAACTGACCCTAATTATTGAAACATGGTTTTGAAACTTCCTTTGCTTTCGACACACCCCTTGCTTTTGACATCCCATAGGAAAGCAAAATCCAAGAAGAGATCTCATAGTTGTTTCTTTCATTTCTCCTAGACACAAATGAGCTATTTTTAATACTAAGGTGAGACCAAAGGCTTTTCTCCTACTTCTCAAATTCAACTCAGGAGAAACAACCACATATAATCTAATTTATGTCTTACTCTGATCAAAACAAGAGATCTCTAAATGATCTTAAGTAAGTCTAATACAAGTCTCCTGAACATGGTCCCATGAGATCAGAGAAAGAGCTCAAAGAAAAACTCAGCTATGACTCCTAGGATCTCATGATTCTTCTCAAATATGTCTCAGTTTTCTCATAGTGACCTCATGAGAAACAACCGCATCTCAATTTAATATCCATTTGTTTTACTGAAGTCTCAAATTCATTCTCTCATTATCTCTTTTCTCCTAAGGGGGTTTTAGGAGCAACAATTCAGATTGAAGTGATCTCAAAAAGATGTTCAATTGAGATCTTATTACTTTCTTAAGAGTTAAAGAAAAGACTATCCTGAGCAAAAGATTTTTCCTCTGGGATGCCCTGTACTCTGGTCTCCAAAATACTGATCCTTGAGAAAACACGCCCTCGGCCTGTCATGGTTTTGGGTGGATGTATCACCACACTCGGTTCCTTTCCACTCCTGCTTCACTATTTCGAGTGTGCCACGTCAGTTTCGCTAAATGGGTCTTACGCGTGCAGATTTTGCTATGCCTGCAAGTCCTCCTGCGCTCATTGGTTAGAGGTCTGCAGGCGTGTTTAGTGCATTCGCGGTTGCACCTGTCGAACCTCACTTAAAGTCTGTGTTCACAGAGAAACAACACTTTAGTGTCACCTATACATGAGAGCCGGTACTTGTACTGAACGAACTCCGAATATCCGGGTTAGTCTCAGGAGGTATTCATTGTAGAGAGAGAGAGAGAGAGAGAGAATTGCGGGTGTAGTTTCGCCCAAGCTTGTTAGCTGACTCTAGGTCTCTTAGTTCCAGCTCCTTTGAGGGGAACTGTCACTTAATTCATCTTCGGGTACATTTGTTTTCTCTGTTTGTTCTCTATAGGTTTTCGTATACTCCTTCTCCTCAGTTCGGCATTTTCCGGTTTAGCGGATTGCCTTATTTATTTGGGATAGTCTCCCGTGGAGTGAAGCCTTTTCTTTTCTATTTTTCTCCCATATCCCTGTGTCTCTCTTCGAGACTTGGTGGTTATTCTCTTATTGGGGAATAGCTTTTTGAAACCTTGTTCTGTTGTGTCTGGTCTTCCTAATTCCCTACTCCGTCACAAGCCAACCTGAGCTGCGAAGCCCCAGAGGTAAGTATGTACTGCATACACTTGCACTGTGAGCTCACCATGTAAGTGAATGGGGAATATCAGAGTTTTGAAGGTAAAATAATACTTGCCCGATCGTCTTTGAAAAGCAGATTGTGAAAATATGTTTTTTTTTTTTTTAGGTAAATACACAATAAATAATTTGTATATCTTTTTCCCAGTATAAAGCATATGCAGTGTGCCAGAGTATCTCCTAGTATTTCCTAGATGGCCAAATTGGTTTAGTAAACATTGCATTGCCCCAAATCAGTTGAACTGGTGAATCTTAGCAAAAAATGAAATATTCCAACTTGCACTGTATTTCAAGGCATTCCAGATATTTGTGTAACAGAGAAGGGAGAAAGAACTATAGCCAGCTAATAAAAATGTTTGTGTATGGCATACGACTGCACAAATCAGTCTTTATATAATGGATAAAACAGCCGACTTTCCATAAGAAAGATCTGTAAGAAAATTAGCTGAAAATGCTGTTATTTCACAATGTTATTTCAAAGTGGCAGCTGAGGCTACCTAGTTGTTGCTGTTTTCGCTAACAAGCTAAATGATATGCAGTGAACTTCCAAAGATGGCTATGTAAGAAGGTTAACTGAAATTGTATACTATTGTAAATTATTTACTATTGTAGCCTAAATTATATTGCTAATTAGCTAATAATCTTCATGGTGTTTGATTTCCCATTTTAACTGCTGCAATATCCCATGACCGAGGTATCTACAAAATATACCCATTATTTATTTCCATGTTTCATTGTGACATTACTACCATAATGTCATATCTACCATACACACTGTAGCGGGATCCGGGGTGTTGAGTTTCAACTCCGTCCAATGAGTAATAATAAAATCAACAAGCACAAGCCAAATATAATCAACAGGGTTTTTTATTTAGGGAAATGTTCACAGGGGGGAGGGTGTTCATTCGTTGTTAACCACACTCAAGCTGTGAACCTCCCACGGTGTGATGGCTTCGGACTGCGCCAGCTCGGCGCCTAGATAATACTCCTATAATATTCCGCTCCATGTTCTTATAGAGCACCACCGACGACTAGCGGGAACTCTAGGTATTTCAAGGCTGCTCCGTTCATGCCAACGAATGGAGAAGGGTTAAATCGTATTAAGCACAATTAGCAAATGCTATTCCGATATGCAACTGGTCTGAAAAACTGAAAGTGAGTGCAGGCTATTAGAATCTTACAGTATCGTGTTTCTGATTTCCCTAGCCTGTACGACTACAAAATAATTCTTCATCTTCCTGTAACCTGAAATGAAAGTAATCATGTAGGTATGGTTATCTTTTAATACTCACAACGAAGGTCGGGGGACAAAGTATATTCACCTTTCTTGAACTGCTAAATAATTATCCAGCTAGATCAAAATTGAATAAATATTTTACAAAGGTTATTGAAACACGCCCCCCAATGGGAAAGGTGGATGTGATATGAAGGTGCACCCTCCAAACAGCCTATGACAGCTCAGACCGCTCTCTCACCCGGCCAGGTATTTTAAATCGATGACAAGGTATTTTAAATCGATGACCACTCTTCTTCTTTCTCCTTTTTCAAATTTTTCCTTTTTCATTCGTACCCAAGCCTTGGCTCATGTATATTTTTGAAGAAGTATTCAACAGTGTGAGGAGAACACCCTGCACTTCTGGCCCAGGCTGAGGCCTGTTTTTCCCACACATGCAAAATGGACACGTATATCTGTGGTAAGGGGGGCGTGGTTTGTGCGTCACAGCTGTTAGGGATTGCTAATCAGCACCGCTCTTTAAATGTAATTGTTTAACGATGTGCTGATTACCTTGACAGTGAGCCTGGGTGCTTAAAAGGCGTTCTCGGAGACAGATGGGGGCTGGTGACGGAGGACGTGCTGCACGGAGGAAGTGCGGCATAAGAAAAAAACGCTTGTTAAATATATTATCGGAAAAGCCGGGTGTTCGGCTAAAAATAAAAAGACGTGCACCATACGAACTCGTCTCTCTCTCTTTATATCCCGAGCGGTGGCACTCACCTTGCCACAATATCTTTTGCCAAAAAGATTTGCAGCAGCTACTAAGCTGGTGATTCTGTGATAATGCGCTTGCCTATGGGACCATTGAATCTTTGGATCAAATCCCACCTAAGGCTCAGGCAAATCTCAAATTCGTTATGCAAGTTAATTTGTTTACTAATAGTTACCTATTACTTTAAAACTATTGCTTTTGCAACTGTATAATCCTTGTGGGAACTTTATATTCCTGAAATCCATTATCTATTGTTTCACGTGAACTCCATATCGTATTGTTTCCTGACTACGGATGAATATCGTTCATCTCCCAGTGAGTGCATGACCGAATACAAAAAGTAGGCTATCTAAGCATCTGAAGGGATGTATGATAAATAGGTTAACCGCTGTTTTCACTTAAAGCCTCTAGGTCAGCTCTATTTACCACTTTAATTTGCTCATGTTTTTACCATGATATGGCATGCCTATGTCCTAGCCGGTTAGAAAACTCATTTCAACCAAATGTAGCTGGTCTTTCACTGAAAATATAGACTGTATTATGCCATACCATCTAAACGTTCAGTTAACCGACTAGATTTGGTTCAGTGTGAAAGTTTTCTAGCCGCCTAGGATATACAGTCAAGTCCATAAGTATTTGGACAGTGACACAATTTTCAGAATTTTGGCTCTGTACTCCACCACAATGGATTTGAAATGAAACAATCAAGACCTGATTTAAGTGTAGACTTTCAACTTTAATTTCAGGGTTTTGTCAAGTATGAACAATGTAGGAATTACGACCACTTTTATACAACCCCCCCCCCCCCCACCAATTTCAGGGGCTCAAAAGTAATTGGACAAACTAACATAATCATGAATTAAATTGTCATTTTTAATACGTGGTTGCAAATCCTTTGCAGTCAATGACTGCCTGAAGTGTTGAACCCATACTCCTCACCAGACGCTGGGTTTCTTCCTTGGTGATGCTCTGCCAGGCCTCTACTGCAGCTGTCTTCAGTTGCTGCTTGTTCTTGGGGCGTTTTGCCTTCAGCAAGTGAAATGCATTCTCAATTGGATTCAGGTCAGGTGATTGACTTGGCCATTGCAGAACATTCCACTTATTTGCCTTAAAAAAAAGTCTTGGGTTGCTTTCGCGGTATGCTTCAGGTCATTGTCCATCTGCACTGTGAAGTGCCGTCCAATGAGTTTCGAAGCTTTTGGCTGAATCTGAGCAGATAATATAGCCCTATACACATCAGAATTCATCCTGCTGCTTTTTTTTAGCAGTCACATCGTCAATAAATACAAGGGAACCAGTTCCAGTGGCAGCCATACATGCCCACACCATAACACTACCTCCACCATGCTTCACAGATGAGGTGGTATGCTTTGGATAATGAGCAGTTCCTTCCCTTCTCCATACTCTTCTCTTCCCATCATTCTGGTGCAAGTTGACCTTTGTCTCATCTGTTCATAGGATTTTGTTCCAGAACTGTACAGGCTTTTTTAGATGTTTTTTGGCAAACTCTAACCTGGTCTTCCTGTTTTTGAGGCTTACCAATGGTTTACATCTTGTGGTAAACCCTCTGTATTTACTCTGGTGAAGTCTTCTCTTGATTGTTGACTGACACAGATATGTCTACCTCCTGGAGGGTGTTCTTGATCTGGCCAACTGATGTGAATGGGTTTTTCTTCACCAGGGAAAGTATTCTTCTGTCATCCACCACAGTTTTCCATGGTCTTCCAGGCCTTTTGGTGTTCCTGAGCTCACCAGTGCGTTCTTTCTTTTTAAGAATGTACCAAATAGTTGATTTGGCCACACCTAATGTTTTTGCTATCTCTCTGATGGGTTTTTTAAAATTTTTATTTCAGCCTAATGACGGCTTGCTTCACCGACAGTGACAGCTCTTTGGACTTCATATTGAGAGTTAACAGCAACAGATTCCAAATGCAAATGCCACACTTGAAATAAATTCTAGACCTTTTATCTGCTTACTTGTAAATGAAATAATGAGGGAATAACACACACCTGGCCATGGAACAGCTGAGCAGCTAATTGTCCAATTACATTTGGTCCCTTAAAAAGGGGGGGGACCATATATAAAATTCTGTAATTCCTATACCATTCACCCATTTTGGATGTAAATACTGTAGCAGGACCAAGGGTGCTGGGTCTCAACGCCGCCAAGGATCAGTAACAAAAGTGCAGTACACAAGGGAAATGGTACTCCAAGTTTATTAGGGATTTTAACAAACTCGGGGAAAAGGGGGGGGGGGGGGGGGGGGGGGGAGTCCACAAAGCCGTTCTCATAAACTAAAGTCCGTAATCCAAAGTCCGTATTCCAAAGTCAGTTCCTCGTCCAAAAAGTGGTCGTTCCACGCGCAGGGTTGTCCGTTCGTTCCAATCAAATCCGTGTATCAAAGCCAATTTTTTTTCTCCGCTCATTCTCTCCAATGTTTTTCCCTCTCGGTGCTTCACAGCGAATTCCAGGGTTGTTCTCCTTTTAACGCTGGTGTTGCCGCTGGTTGAATGTGATGCAGGTGCGCCTGGTTAGCCCCGGAACTTCCAAGTAAGGCTCTGGGGTGGAGCCAGCGCGCCACCACGTACCTCCCCTCAATCACCACTCCCCTGTCCGTCTCCGTGCATCTGCCACAATACTTTAAAATTAAAGCTGAAGGTCTGCACTTTGAGCTCATATTCATTATTTAATTTCAACTCCAATATGCTGTGGTAGACAGCTAAAATAACAATAACTTTGTCAATGTCCAAATATTTATGGACCTGACTGTAGAAGTCTTCTAACCGGCCATATGGAAATAAAACCTGAGCTGAATTATGGTTGAATTGAGCTAACCTAGTCCTTGATATCAAAACATGTCAGCTTAGATTTCCACCCCTTTAGATGTCCACATTCCATCTTTATTCGGGCTTGTGCTTACTGGACTACCTTCTTTAAAAGCACGAGCAAATGACGGCATTAAAGAATGTCTTCATATTGCAAAGCCATTCATTGACATTTAACTAAGTAGGTGTTTATCAATATTACATAAGCAAATGAAGTTATATTCAAATTATATCAGAATTGTTAAATATATGCATTGAACATATTGAACAAAGTCACAAACGGGAAGCCATATCCATTTGATGAAGGCAGATTTATTGATTTTCTTAAAGTGATAACAGCTCACTGCTCTGGCATTTCTACTGTTTGACTACTTTTTTTCACTAGGCTACTGTAGCTAACGTTGCCTGCAAATGCTGTTTATAATTTAATGTTAGTGTCACATGCTGTGACCACCCTGGTAGGGACAGAAGAGCTGGACACAGGGAGATTTGAAATTCCGGATAAATCTGGCCTTCTATTTGGAGTAGCGAGAGAGCGTATTCAGCCACAAACAAACAGAAAAACCATCACCTGTCACCCTTGTGGGATCTGGGCAAAAACAATAAACTGAAACAACAAAAAAAATTAAACCGTGGTCGCTTTTAAACCTTTCCCGGTCAGTATGTGCTCTCTCTCGCCGTTGTGGGGGATCCCTGGTCTCAGACGCCTACTGTGGAAAGAAGCACACTTTTAAATCCTGGACTGATTCATAACATAATCCAGGTATGTGCCCACTTAACCAGTAGGTGTGGTCCTCTAATTGCCCTGAATTCCTCCTGCAAATCGAGCCCTATCACAGTTAAATAGCCTCTATTCTCTACTGAGATACAAACAATTAGAACGTTTATCTTGTCTACAACACCCCATTTAAAAACTCTTCCATTTAAAAATATGATAAACACGATCATACCTAACAGTAGTCCACGTGGAAACAGTACATTTACGCATGACATCTTAAGTGCATTAGAAACCCTTGTTCATTATCAGATGATATGATAAAATTATGAGTGCCATCTATTTTATATATTGTTCAATAAGCAAACTCATCTCAGTCATGGTTATTATGCTTTCTTAGTACAATAGTCTGTGGTTATGTCAAACTTAATTTACATGCCCATTCTGCAGAAAACATTGTTTAATTTGTGGTCATTTCTTACTACTGTTATTTTCTGATATGCAGATATTGCTGGGGAATATGCCTGTGTATGCTATTGTCCAATGTCAAGTGTCTATTTGCCACAACTGTTAGCTATACTTTTGCCAGTCAAACTGTAAGGTCAGCTAGCTAGCTGAGGAAGACAGCAAAGAGGAGTCCTAGCCTCTCATAACCTACATTTATATACATTATTGTTATCAGTTACTCATAATAAACACATTAAAAAAAGAAATATCTGAAAAAACACGTTTACAATGTACAAAAATTCTCACAAATTACTCACACATACAAAGCAATGTCTATATGTCATTAAGACTTGCAAAAGCTAGGCCTGCCCCTAAAACTACTGATATCAAAATTAGGCCAAGTTAAAAGAAACAATATTGGTTCTTAGCTGACACACGTTTAAAATGCCCAATTCCAAAGCAATGCTGCTACCCAATTTTTCCTAAATTTCCTCTGTTTTTTAATCTTACCATCTGAACACATTGTGCGGAAGGAAAATTGAGCAAAAACAAGGTCTGAATCCCTAAAAAGCAAGCAAAGTAAAAAAAAATAAAATAAAATAAAAAACACTCAAGCAGTGACAAGGACAAATGCCCTAATGGGAAGAAATCTTGGGAGGAACCTGGCTAAGGGGAAGCCGACCATCCTCCATTGCCTGGCTGGGTGTAAAATAGAGGTAGAATGGATCGTAACACATATGTTGTCAGGAATGGCGAGGGCATGGACCCAAACGCAAGTGAACTCAAAGAACAATCAAACCAGAAAAAGAGGGGATAACAAGACACAGGTGGGAACAATGATAGAATAATTAAAACCAATAATACAATTAACACAGGGAGGGAGAACAAACTGAAACACAAAACTGAAGCGCCGCCATCTGGCGGCCCAACAAGGAAAAACAAAGACAGAAACACAGAACCATGACATATGAAAGGGATCTATCACAGCAAATAGGGTTTAGCAGGTTACAGATAAGGTGTTAAACTAGCTGGTAAATTATAAAGTCCAAATGAAGGGATTTATAATATGCAGTTTAGAGGGGTGGGGTGATGCATTTGGGGCTCTAGGTTGCATCAAGGCGTGGGCTTAAACCAAGGGAGGAACAGGGCTGGAGCAGTCTATGAACTCGGGGCAAGGGACAGGGTTAGAGCAGTTTGCAAACTGTGGGTGAGGGAAGGTTAGGCACTATAGAAATTAGGAGAGTAACAATTGCAATTTTGGAGGCCATTTTTTTCGGAGTGCAATATGTAAAGCCCCATGGTGATCTGCTATGGCAGCATCTAAATCTAAAATATTTGCAGAGAGAAGTGCACATAACCATAAGAGTGATCCTGAACAGACATATGGCAGCATATCTAAAAGATTTGCAGAGAGAAGTGCACATAACCATAAGAGTGATCCTGGATGGACAATACCTCAACACCACACAGAACAGCAAACCGGTGTGTTCACATGCAGTGGCAGGGCAAAAACACAGTCTGCTCAGCTCACATAACTGCTCTATGGTCCTAATTTACCCTTACCAGATGTTATGCCTGTGTTATTTCCCTTATTTGTTTGCTATTTTCATTAGTAGTTAGGATAACACTTATTCTAGTGGTGTGGTTAAGTGAAATGGAACTGGGAACATGCCCTTGAGTTTGATTGGGTAACGACCACTGGATAGAGAGATTAAAAGAGCACAGAAGGAGATGGCGGGGTCTGTAAAACAATTTTTGGGGTTCACTGCTGCGTTGCACCTCTCTTGGGCCTACTCTGCATGCTCTCATCGCGTCCAACCGTTTTCCATTGCTTTCCCCGTTTATTAATTTTGCACAAAACCGTACTTCCAGATACAAATTTAAACAAAACTGAACTATAGTGACACAACTGGGCTGTTTGCTACTGAGCCAGTGCTTGGATCGGTCGAAGCAAAACAGATAGTGAATGGTGGTGAGTGCCCTGGGATATTTGCTTGGGTGATTTCTATCTTGCAACTGATTTCAGAAGTGGAGTTTTGAGCACTGGACTGACATGTTGGAGTTAGAGATGTTTCAGGGCTGAATTGTATGGAAAGCGATTGGTCTCAAAATGTTATTGACAAATGTGTGTATTATAATCCATAAATAAGAGACACACAACAAATGTGTTTTACTATCCCCAAACAAATATCTCTTAATTTGTGTCTTGTAAATTGTCATTTGAATGAATGTGTGCTGATTTGTTCGCACATATACATTTTTTCCCTTTAGCACAAATACCTCATTCTTTGTATACAAAAAAGAAATATATGTTTCCAATATCTGCATGTTTTGTTTTTTCAATAAGACATTCCAAAATGTAAAAACTGGCTTGTGAAGTTTGTTTGCATTTGCAAGTGACATTAAGTGACGTAGGTTTTAGGGTTCCTGTGCAATACACATGCAAGTAGCTGCAGATCCAAACAAAAACTAATGGCTGTCTTCTCCTTTTGTGGTGGTGTTTCTGCTCTACCAGTCTTTCTGGGTCATGTTCTTTCCATGCCAGGATGGAAGAGCATTAAAGGATCAGGCTGGTGGTTTTAGTTTTTAGATTATCACCTTTGAGAAACAGACAATGTAATTTGTGTGACCATAGGAATGTATCTGTTTATTCTCTACCCCCCTCCCTGTTCGGGCAGGTACGGTCACCCTGGAGGTCTTTTAAAAGGAAAGTTTTTTTTCTCCTTTGAAAGTTTATGGTTTTATTGCCTTATGGAGGAAACTCAAGCACTCAGAGACCCTGTGTGGCTACATGCCACATAAAGAGAATGTTCCTTTTGATGAAGTCTGAATGCAATCTGTGATACTGAAATCACTGGGTGAAGATCTTAATGTCTATATAGATGATGGTTGTTGAGGCATGACAGTTGAAATCTACAAGTGGAAGTGGAAGTTTCAAGTGGAAACCATTTGGTTTTGTTACATGGAAAATATTTTACCTGAAGGTGGAGATCACAACTTCTGAGACTGAACAATTATTTGTCTATACAAAAATTCACCTCTTGTTGTCAGGAGCAGTAGTAAACTTCCATGTTTCTTTCTTTGATAGCTGAGCTGGAGTACCTCCCAACATAGTCATGTTTGATGTTTTTATAAAGGGCCAAAAACCAGGAATCTGTTAATAACAATATCATAGTGCTCAGTCCTGTTTCTAACAACATAAAGCAACTTTCATTTGAAAATTTGTCAGTTTTCAGATAAGACGGTCCCTGTCTGCAACCACACCCTCACACTTCACACCTCACCAAATCAGTGCAACTAGGTTGCCCTCCTCTCTCTGAAACATGCCCCCCCAACCCCCCATAGAACCCCTTAAAAGGCAGGCTTTTTAAAATCTATTTAGTCAGAATCAGGAGGAAGAAAGTAGTTACTGAGGGGGCTTAATATCAGCCAGTAACATCTGTTGTGGTGGACATTCTAGCGTGGATATCGGCTGTTGCCATCTAAGGAATCTGAACTGTGCATGTGGGCCTGGTGTTTGGGAGTATTTGGTGTGTGCAGGTTCTGACATTTCTGTCTTACAGCTCACCTGCCATTTTTACATTTTCATCACTGGCTTTTTGGAATATTCGGTCTTTTGGTTTTTGAGCTTTGATTTGGTTTCCTATGGGACTATTTTTGGAGAAAGCTGTGGTTTGGTATTTTCTTTCATTCATTTCTTGTGTGACTAACCTGTCCATGTCGACAACATTTGTTAAGGTAGTTAGACGATTATATTAGATGTGAATATTTGATGTCATTTAATAAATGTATTCATTTTAATATGGTTGTGAGTTGTACATTTGATAAAGGTTGATCCGACTGGTTGCTCTGCCTATCAACAAATTTGACGATTTAATTAATAATTGATATCTTTGCAAATAATTAACAAATTAAATTGACAAAATGTATTTTACTTGTTGGATACGTGAGGGATTTTAATTGTTGAAAACTTGTTCAGTATTCAGAGTGCTGAACGAGAAACGAGAGTCTTAGTGGTTAATACTACTGGGTTCAGAAAATGAAACATATTTCACTTAATCCTTACTTCGTCGAAAGATGCTTCTGCCTGACTCAATTTCTGATGATCAGGAAGCCATTTGTTCAAATTGTGTGCTAAAATCATGAAATACAGCTCAGAATGTGGGACTTAAAGGAGAGATGTGAATCAACAGTTATGTCAGGGTTTTTAATAAGTGCAGTGGCAGAGACAGAAGCCATATAAATTTTAAGAAAACTAATAATTTATCTCTAAGACCTACTACTAATATCTCAGTCTTATCTGAATTCAATAGGAGGACATTTTAGGTCATATATGCCTTTACATCTTTAATACAGGACTCTCTTGGTTAAATAGTCAACTTCAACTGGTTTATGCACTATATGAAATTGTTTATCATCTGCATAGCTGTGGTAGTTTACAGCATGTCAAGTCAACTTCATTTATGAAGCACATTTAAATACTGATGTTGACCAAAGTGCTGTATAACTTCCATAAACAAAAACGGGTACAAGGGTTAACAAAACATTGCACAAAGACAATACACCTGTGACAGTTCGGGTGCTGGGACCCAGGCGCAGAGTGGGAAAAAAACACGAAACTCAAAAAGGGGAAAATTAACAAGGACTTTACTAACGGGTAAACAAACAGGGAACAAACAAGGCCACAATGGGCAAAACCACAAACTCAAAAAATAACTAAACAAAGCAGAAAACAAGAGGGACTCACAAATACAGGCAGGGCAGAACACGGTCAGGGCAGAACGCAGGCAGGCAGAGCACAAGGGTAATTCAAACAAACAGGTAGGTCAAACAAATACAAGTCAGAAACAAAACACAAACAGGTAAAAAACACAGGCAGGTACAAGGGTCTGAAACATCGGAAACAAACACAGGAACAAGAAAATGAAAAAAATCCAAAAACACCAGAACACCAAGGGATAGGCACGAACACATGGATTACGAACAAACAATCAGAACGAACCACAAACAGGTAAAAAACGCAGGCAGGTACAATGGGTTTGCAAACAGAGAGTGGAAACAAACACAAACAGGTAAAAAACGCAGGCAGGTACAATGGGTCTGAGGAAACGCAAATCGGGAACAAACACAAGCAGGCAGGAACATGTAAGTCAGGTAACAAACACAGGAACAAAGGAAATGCAGAAACTCCAAAAAACACTAGAAAGCCAAGAACAGGAACACATGAACAGAAAACAAGTCGAACTCACAAACACGGGCAGGGCAGAACATGGACAGGGTAGAACACGGAAAGGCAGAGCACAACAATCTGACATAACCACAAGGAACCAGCACCTGAGTCAAGGGAGGGTGAAACTTAAATAGACAGGGGTAACAAGACACAGGTGAACTCAAAAAACAATCAAACCAGAAGGAGGGGATAAGACACAGGTGGGAACAATGATGGGATAACGAGACAATGAAACAATCATACAATTAACAGGGGGGGAGCAGGACACAAAACAGAAGTGCCGCCATCTGGCGGCCCAACAGGGGAAACACAGACAGGAAAACAGGACCATGACAGTACCCCCCCCCCAAGGGACGGCTCCTGACGTCCCAGGAGGCCGACCCGGGGAGGGAGTCAACAGAGGGTGGGGGCTAGAGACAGGACTCAGACAGGAACAGGGACTGGACACAGAACTGGGGCAGGAACAGGACTGGACTGGACAGGACAAGACTCAGGGCTGGACTGGACAGGACAGGAACAAGACAAGAACAAGACTCGGGGCTGGACTGGGCAGGACAGGAACAAAACAAGAACAAGACTCGGGGCTGGAGGGGAACTCGGGGCTGGACGGGAACTCGGGGCTGGAAACAGGACTCAGGGCAGAAACAGGACTGGACACCGGACTCAGGGCAGAAACAGGACTGGACAGGAACAGGACGGGACTCGGGACTGGAACGGGATGCAGGACTCGGGACTGGAACGGGACGCAGGACTCGGGACTGGACTCGGACGGGGGAACAGGACTCGGGACTGGACTCGGACGGGGGAACAGGAGGACGGGGGAAAACAGAACACAGGAAAACTTGGGACAAAACTCAGGAACTAGGAAAACAGGGCGACACGGGAAGACTCAGGGCTCGCACTCGGGCGACACGGGGGAAACTCAGGGCCCGCACATCGGGCGACACGGGGGAGACTCAGGGCCCGCACATCGGGCGACACGGGGAAATTCAGGGCCCGCACTCCGGGCGACACGGGGAAATTCAGGGCCCGCACTCCGGGCGACACGGGGAAATTCAGGGCCCGCACTCGGGCGACACGGGGACTCAGGAAACCAGGGGGGACATGGACAGGGGCAAGGCAGACATACAGGACAGGACTGAGACGGGGCACGACAACACTGGACTGGGTTGGACAAGACTGAGGGGGAAACAGACTGCCAGATACTGGCACAATCGGGAGACCTACAAGGACAGACACAGGGACAAGCAGGCGGGGAGGCACACGGCGACACCGACGGACACACAAAGGGACAGGCAGACAGGGAAGGCGAGGGGGGAGCCCAACAACTGACATAGGGACTGACACACAGGCAAACAAGACAAAACACACGCAGACTGGCACACTGACAGACAGGCAGACAGGCGGGCAAACACGTTGGCCGATGGGCTGACGGCTTGGGGGGCAGACAAACAGGCCAACAAACTGGCTGACACACATACGGGTAGACCAACAGACAAACAGGCGGGCAGACAATTAGACAGGGGGGCCGGGGAACACACGGACACACGGTTGGGAGGACGAACACCAAAGGGAGAATGGACACCAGGGGGAGTGACGAGACCGGGGGAGGGACGACCACTGGGGGGAGGACGGACTCCGGGGAAGAGACGATCACTGGGGGGAGCGACGAGACCAAGGGAGGGACGACCACTGGGGGGAGGACAGACTCCGGGGAAGAGGCGACCACTGGGGGAAGCGACGACACCGGGGGAGGGGCAACCACTGGGGGAAGCGACGACACCGGGGGAGAGACGATCACTGGGGGAAGGGCGAACACTAGGGGGAGCGAGAACACTAGGGGAAGCACGAACGCCAGGGGAAGCACGAACGCCAGGGGGCAAGGTGTGGACACTAGGGGGAGCGAGGACACTAGGGAAAGAACGGACACTGGGGGGCGTGAGAACACTAGGGGAAGCACAAACGCCAGGGGAAGCACGAACGCCAGGGGAAGCACGAACGCCAGGGGGCAAGGTGTGGACACTAGGGGGAGCGAGAACACTAGGGAAAGAACGGACACTGGGGGGCGCGAGAACACTAGGGGGAGCACGAACGCCAGGGGGCAAGGAGTGGACACTAGGGAGAGCAAGAACACTAGGGGAAGAACGGACACTGGGGGGCGCGAAAACACTAGGGGGAGCACGAACGCTAGGGGGAGAACAAACGCCAGGGGGAGCACGAACGCCAGGGGGAGCACGAACGCCAGGGGGAGCACGAACGCTAGGGGGCAAGGCAGGCGGCTTAGCCTGCGGGGCGGCCAGAGCAGTCTGCGGCGGCCCCTGCGGGACAACAGATGGGACCGTTGTCCTCTCCGGGGCTCTGGACGGCTCTGGAGGCCTCTCCGGAGCTCTGGACGGCTCCGGAGGCCCCCCCGGGACTCGAGGCGGCTGCGGAGGCTCCCCTGGGGCTTGAGGCGGCTCCGGAGGCCCCCCCGGGGCTCGAGGCACAAGTACAGCCCGAAACTTGGGTGTAGCAGGCGGCCTCCGCGGAAGGGTCAGAGCAGGCGAGGCCTCCGGGGCTCGAGGCGGCTCTGGGGGCCTCTCCGGGGCTCGAGGCGGCTCTGGGGGCCTCTCCGGGGCTCGAGGCGGTTCTGGGGGCCTCTCCGGGGCTCGAGGCGGATCTGGGAGCCTCTCCGGGGCTCGAGGCGGATCTGGGAGCCTCTCCGGGGCTCGAGGCGGATCTGGGAGCCTCTCCGGGGCTCCAGGTGGCTCTGGGGGCCCCTCCGGGACTTGAGGCAGAGCAGGCCGTGATGGCCGCTCCGGGACTTGAGGCAGAGCAGGCCGTGAAGGCCGCTCCGGGACTTGAGGCAGAGCAGGCCGTGAAGGCCGCTCCGGGACTTGAGGCAGAGCAGGCCGTGAAGGCCGCTCCGGGACTTGAGGCAGAGCAGGCCGTGAAGGCCGCTCCGGGACTTGAGGCAGAGCAGGCCGTGAAGGCCGCTCCGGGACTTGAGGCAGAGCAGGCCGTGAAGGCCGCTCCGGGACTTGAGGCAGAGCAGGCCGTGAAGGCCCCTCCGGCACTCGGGGCAGAGCAGGCCGTGAAGGTCCCTCCGGCACTCGGGGCAGAGCAGGCCGTGAAGGTCCCTCCGGCACTCGGGGCAGAGCAGGCCGTGAAGGTCCCTCCGGCACTCGGGGCAGAGCAGGCCGTGAAGGTCCCTCTGGGACTTGGGGTGGAGCAGGCCGAGGGCCCTGCCATCTGGGCTGGGCAGGGGACAGGAACACAGACCACAGCTGTAGGGAACCCGGCTGGGCAGCCGGACGGGACCGGCAGGACCCCCGCGGGCCGGACCCTGGGAAGATCGCAAGCCGAGACCCCTCAAAAGGGTCAGGATCCGCCGGCTGATCAGCTGGAGGTCTGGCCGACCGGGAGGCAGCCCGACCATGGCGCCTCCGCGACCGCCCGCCCCGGGCACTGGGAGGTTCAAGCTCCCACCACCCCGATGGCATTTTAAACAAAAAAAAAAAAAAAAAAAAAAAAAACCTCTGCTGGGTCCCAAACTGGCTGGTTCCTTCTGTGACAGTTCGGGTGCTGGGACCCAGGCGCAGAGTGGGAAAAAAACACGAAACTCAAAAAGGGGAAAATTAACAAGGACTTTACTAACGGGTAAACAAACAGGGAACAAACAAGGCCACAATGGGCAAAACCACAAACTCAAAAAATAAAATTCCTGTGCAATACACATGCAAGTAGCTGCAGATCCAAACAAAAACTAATGGCTGTCTTCTCCTTTTGTGGTGGTGTTTCTGCTCTACCAGTCTTTCTGGGTCATGTTCTTTCCATGCCAGGATGGAAGAGCATTAAAGGATCAGGCTGGTGGTTTTAGTTTTTAGATTATCACCTTTGAGAAACAGACAATGTAATTTGTGTGACCATAGGAATGTATCTGTTTATTCTCTACCCCCCTCCCTGTTCGGGCAGGTACGGTCACCCTGGAGGTCTTTTAAAAGGAAAGTTTTTTTTCTCCTTTGAAAGTTTATGGTTTTATTGCCTTATGGAGGAAACTCAAGCACTCAGAGACCCTGTGTGGCTACATGCCACATAAAGAGAATGTTCCTTTTGATGAAGTCTGAATGCAATCTGTGATACTGAAATCACTGGGTGAAGATCTTAATGTCTATATAGATGATGGTTGTTGAGGCATGACAGTTGAAATCTACAAGTGGAAGTGGAAGTTTCAAGTGGAAACCATTTGGTTTTGTTACATGGAAAATATTTTACCTGAAGGTGGAGATCACAACTTCTGAGACTGAACAATTATTTGTCTATACAAAAATTCACCTCTTGTTGTCAGGAGCAGTAGTAAACTTCCATGTTTCTTTCTTTGATAGCTGAGCTGGAGTACCTCCCAACATAGTCATGTTTGATGTTTTTATAAAGGGCCAAAAACCAGGAATCTGTTAATAACAATATCATAGTGCTCAGTTTTGTTTCTAACAACATAAAGCAACTTTCATTTGAAAATTTGTCAGTTTTCAGATAAGACGGTCCCTGTCTGCAACCACACCCTCACACTTCACACCTCACCAAATCAGTGCAACTAGGTTGCCCTCCTCTCTCTGAAACATGCCCCCCCAACCCCCCATAGAACCCCTTAAAAGGCAGGCTTTTTAAAATCTATTTAGTCAGAATCAGGAGGAAGAAAGTAGTTACTGAGGGGGCTTAATATCAGCCAGTAACATCTGTTGTGGTGGACATTCTAGCGTGGATATCGGCTGTTGCCATCTAAGGAATCTGAACTGTGCATGTGGGCCTGGTGTTTGGGAGTATTTGGTGTGTGCAGGTTCTGACATTTCTGTCTTACAGCTCACCTGCCATTTTTACATTTTCATCACTGGCTTTTTGGAATATTCGGTCTTTTGGTTTTTGAGCTTTGATTTGGTTTCCTATGGGACTATTTTTGGAGAAAGCTGTGGTTTGGTATTTTCTTTCATTCATTTCTTGTGTGACTAACCTGTCCATGTCGACAACATTTGTTAAGGTAGTTAGACGATTATATTAGATGTGAATATTTGATGTCATTTAATAAATGTATTCATTTTAATATGGTTGTGAGTTGTACATTTGATAAAGGTTGATCCGACTGGTTGCTCTGCCTATCAACAAATTTGACGATTTAATTAATAATTGATATCTTTGCAAATAATTAACAAATTAAATTGACAAAATGTATTTTACTTGTTGGATACGTGAGGGATTTTAATTGTTGAAAACTTGTTCAGTATTCAGAGTGCTGAACGAGAAACGAGAGTCTTAGTGGTTAATACTACTGGGTTCAGAAAATGAAACATATTTCACTTAATCCTTACTTCGTCGAAAGATGCTTCTGCCTGACTCAATTTCTGATGATCAGGAAGCCATTTGTTCAAATTGTGTGCTAAAATCATGAAATACAGCTCAGAATGTGGGACTTAAAGGAGAGATGTGAATCAACAGTTATGTCAGGGTTTTTAATAAGTGCAGTGGCAGAGACAGAAGCCATATAAATTTTAAGAAAACTAATAATTTATCTCTAAGACCTACTACTAATATCTCAGTCTTATCTGAATTCAATAGGAGGACATTTTAGGTCATATATGCCTTTACATCTTTAATACAGGACTCTCTTGGTTAAATAGTCAACTTCAACTGGTTTATGCACTATATGAAATTGTTTATCATCTGCATAGCTGTGGTAGTTTACAGCATGTCAAGTCAACTTCATTTATGAAGCACATTTAAATACTGATGTTGACCAAAGTGCTGTATAACTTCCATAAACAAAAACGGGTACAAGGGTTAACAAAACATTGCACAAAGACAATACACCTGTGACAGTTCGGGTGCTGGGACCCAGGCGCAGAGTGGGAAAAAAACACGAAACTCAAAAAGGGGAAAATTAACAAGGACTTTACTAACGGGTAAACAAACAGGGAACAAACAAGGCCACAATGGGCAAAACCACAAACTCAAAAAATAACTAAACAAAGCAGAAAACAAGAGGGACTCACAAATACAGGCAGGGCAGAACACGGTCAGGGCAGAACGCAGGCAGGCAGAGCACAAGGGTAATTCAAACAAACAGGTAGGTCAAACAAATACAAGTCAGAAACAAAACACAAACAGGTAAAAAACACAGGCAGGTACAAGGGTCTGAAACATCGGAAACAAACACAGGAACAAGAAAATGAAAAAAATCCAAAAACACCAGAACACCAAGGGATAGGCACGAACACATGGATTACGAACAAACAATCAGAACGAACCACAAACAGGTAAAAAACGCAGGCAGGTACAATGGGTTTGCAAACAGAGAGTGGAAACAAACACAAACAGGTAAAAAACGCAGGCAGGTACAATGGGTCTGAGGAAACGCAAATCGGGAACAAACACAAGCAGGCAGGAACATGTAAGTCAGGTAACAAACACAGGAACAAAGGAAATGCAGAAACTCCAAAAAACACTAGAAAGCCAAGAACAGGAACACATGAACAGAAAACAAGTCGAACTCACAAACACGGGCAGGGCAGAACATGGACAGGGTAGAACACGGAAAGGCAGAGCACAACAATCTGACATAACCACAAGGAACCAGCACCTGAGTCAAGGGAGGGTGAAACTTAAATAGACAGGGGTAACAAGACACAGGTGAACTCAAAAAACAATCAAACCAGAAGGAGGGGATAAGACACAGGTGGGAACAATGATGGGATAACGAGACAATGAAACAATCATACAATTAACAGGGGGGGAGCAGGACACAAAACAGAAGTGCCGCCATCTGGCGGCCCAACAGGGGAAACACAGACAGGAAAACAGGACCATGACAACACCCTGATGAAGAGAATACTGGGTTTAAGGGAATTGTGTAATAATACCTCAACTTCACATGCTGATCTTGATTTACCTGACATGGTATATCTCCAAATGCAAGCCTGAACAACTGGCACAGTTGTAAGCAACACAACTGTGATTTTGACAGAATAGCTTAGCCTACTTAATACAAATGCACCAACAATGAACAATGTGAATGGCATAACTCTGACTGAGGCTATCTGACATACTGCAGTATTCACAGCCAGGATATTGAACAATATTACATTTAAAAGAACAGGACAATAAACAGTGAAAAAGCAGTTGGTTTATTTGACATTAAAAACTACAAGCATTGTTTCTCCTGAATATTTTTTTTCCATTGAGTTCAGCAGGAAAATTAATCAGGAGAAACAATGCTTGTAGTATCTGTTGCATATCTGGCAGCAGCACGGTGGTTTGAGGCTCATTTGATACCTTGGACCCTTGATGACTTAAAGCCATTTAGCCAACAAATGTGTTCCATACTATATCAGCATAATTTACAGCTGAATCAAGTCCCACCCCCCAATTCCCATAGAGATCCATTCAAATGCAAAGAGTTTTGTATCGCTTGTAGGACAACCTGAAAATAAGATATCCAGACTCTGATGATGTTGATAGGTCACAGACATCAGGAAGTCATGGCATGTAAATGATATGCAACCAAATACAAAACATGACTCTTATTTGACACTATGACACTATTTGTCTAAAAACACTGAAATGGGGGACTACATATAAAAAGTGCTGTAATTATTATGTTCCTGCTGTCACTTCACTTTCTAGTTGGTTATCTGTTTCTCTCCTGCACGATCTTTGCTTCGGTTTGTAGTGTGGGCGTGGTTTCCTCTAACTTTCTCTCCCCTCAGCTGATCATTCTCACCTGTTCTGGTCGCATTCTCACGTACTGGTTAATCACTCGCATTACATTCACCTGTTCCCTGTTTGCATTCTCACGCTCTGTTCAATTATCTCTCAATTCATTAACCTGGTTCACATAGTATATATTCTCTGTTCCCCTGCTATTCAGTGCCAGATTGTGCCTCTGTTTACAGTGCCTTTCCAGTGTTTACTCCTGTCAGTTTGTCTTGTGCTTGATCTTGCCTGTTTCCCGACCACCGTTTTCTGCCTGCCGTCTTTGCTTTGTTGATTTCCAGTTTTTGACCTTCTCCTGTTTTTTGACTTTGATTTGGCCTACTGTTTTGTACTTTTGCCCACATGGATTTTTCTGGTTTTGATCTTTTGCACAAACTGACTACGAGACTGCCTGCTGTATTGTGTGCTGTTGCATTAAACATCTCCTACGGGAGTTTCGCCACTCCGCTGTCTGAGTCTGCATTTGAATTCACCAAACTTTGACTTGTGACAGTAATTACTACATGGTGAAACCAGAATTTATAAGAATACCCTTTAGTAAAAGCTCTGAGTCTGCACTTTGACGACATGTGAATTGTTTGATTACAAACAGAGAAAATAAAATATTAAATCAGAAAAAAGCAGAAAAATGCAGGTGTTTTAATTAGAGCCCGACCGATGCCAGATTTTTGGGTCCAATGCCGATCCCGATTTTGGAGAGTCCTAGCCCACCAATTACTGATGTTATGACCGATATTATGTCAAAAAGTGCAACATTTCCAAATCAATTTGAAAAACTTTTATTGTATTAAAGTGTCTATATTTAAGAACATTTAACTTATAAGCAAACAATTAAAAATAAAAATAAACACATAACTTTTTAGATAAAAAAAATGTAAAAGATGATATTAAATTAAATATATTAACACCATCTAAGTGTGCGAAATCAAAATAACTCCACACCTTGCTTTTACTCCTTTCTTTTCCAGCCATCTATAAAAAAATGAATAAAAAAATATCAGTTTTCCAGTTTCAAACATGTATTTTTATGAATATTATTATTGTTATTAATTTGTTATTATTTCTTAGTATCTATTCTCAGTAAACTAATTATATTTTCTTATTTTATCCCTACTACATGATCTCAAAGAGTAAGACTTAGCGAGCTTCCCTGTCCATAAGAATTCGGTGGTGAAAATAACTACAATGCGCTCTGGCGCGTGACTAGATGACACTTGCTCGCAATAACGCATTAGCTATTGATACAGCCTTATTATTTCTTATTATATATTCTCAGTAAGTTAAATGAATTATATTTTCTAATTTTATTTCTACTACATGATCTCAAAGAGTAAATAAAAGGCATTATCTAGCGGAGCTAATGAGTGAATCAAGTGTAACGTTATATGAAATTAAATTGACTGGATGAAATGCGTGAAAAAAACTACAATGCGCTTTCGTGCAGGTTACCCGCACTAACTGTTGGTTGATTCACTTCTCCAACAGCAATCCTTCTCTCATGTTATCACGACAAGGCTAGATAACATGGCTTAAAATGATCGGCGTTTTTACTGTCTGGTTAGCTTGCTACAATGACGCGTGACTAGATGACACACTCGCTTGCAATAACGCGTTGGCTATTGACACAGCATCATTAGTAGCTAATATCATTATCTCAGATAAAAGAACAAATGTGTGATGCATTCAATCACCATTTTATTTTGGCTGGTTATTTATTTGAGAATACAGCGATGTCCTCTGGAAATGTAGATCCTAGCTGCATATGTGCTCACTGGCACTTCATAAAGGCTTGCTAGCCAGCTAGCTTGCTAAAGTGAACGAAATATGTTAGCTAGCTCGCTCGCTTGATAGTGATGATTGATAAACATAGTGGTCGTATAAACGCATTTAATTAAAAACTTTCACTAAATATACATACATTTATTGCGGCAATCGAATATGTGCAGACAAGTCTTGCAGTGAAGAATATTGGATGAGGCACGAGTAACAAACGTCTTATTACAGAAGTAGCGCATCAGCTGCTGCAGTTCACACTTGTATTAGAGCTCCCTCTACTGGATAATTCTAGTAAATAGAAATTTCAACGTTCGAACAGACGAGTACAGATAAATAATGTTTTGTTTTGTTTATTATACTTATTTAAAAATCGGGACACATCGGCTGCATAACTGCCGATTCCAATGTCCTCAAAAAAGTCAAATAATGGCTCTAGTTTTAATGTTGTGGCTGATCGGTGTATATCCGCACCAATCCCAGGGGAGGGAGGACTATTTGAATCTGTTTTCAGCTTTGGTATGAGAACTGCTGGGTATTCTGGATCTTTTCCTTTGATGTGGCAAAGTCTATTGTTTCGATAGTCAGGCGTTAGAATAGTATAGAATAGCAGTTTCTTGCCTTTTTAGCCATTTTCATTTGCAGGGAAGTCAGTTAGAAAACTAACTCTTTAGAGGAGACTAGTTAGCCATTTTTTTGTTGTTGTTATTGTCTTGTTTTCATCTCCTGCTTATGGTCTACAGTGTTCTCATGCACTCTGGTATGATATACACTCACCGCTCACTTCATTAGGTACACCTGTTCAACTGCAAACTGCACCCATTAACGCAAATATCTAATCAGCCAATCACGTGGCAGCAACTCAATGCATTTAGGCATGTAGACATGGTCAAGACGATCTGCTGAAGTTCAAACCAAGAATCAGAATGGGGAAGAAAGGTGATTTAAGTGACTTTGAACATGGCATGGTTGTTGGTGCCGGACCGGCTGGTTTGAGTATTTCAGAAACTGCTCATGTACCGGGATTTTCACGCACAACCATCTCTAGGGTTTACAGAGAATGGTCCGAGAAAGAGAAAATATCCAGTGAGTGGAAGTTCAATAGGCGAAAATGCCTTGTTGATGGCAGAGGTCAGAGGAGAATGGCCAGTCTGGTTCGAGCTGATAGAAAGGCAACAGTAACTCAAATAAGCACTCGTTACAACCGAGGTGTGTAGAAGAGCATCTCTGAACGCACACCACGTCGAATCTTGAAGCAGATGGGCTACAGCAGCAGAAGATCACACCGGGTGCCACTCCTGTCACCTAATGAAGTGGCCGGTGAGTATATACAGTATATATATATATATATGTATATATATAATGGTTGCTGGTGTCATATGCCCATATAAACTTATATCATCCAAACTGAATCATTGTGTCCAGGTGCTGTTTATGGTAATTTCTCACTAACTTGCTAGTTAAAGTAATAATCTCGAAGATTTTCATTAAAATAAATGTCTGTTAAGTCACTATCTATCACCAAATTAGGTAACACAATGGTGATTGAGCCTATTATTATATGAATTTATATTATTATTATTATTATAATTTATGATTAAAGAACTGGGTGTCTGTGGCGACATTCCCGGGAAAAAATCACAAGTGGCGCATAGTTAGTGATGCGTTTTCCATCACCCATCAGTGGTTGGTCCGCCAGAGAGGGTAGGTGGAGCTAACGCAACAGGCTCGCTCTTCAACTTGTGTGTGAGCGGCGTACTGTTTTTTTCCAGTGTCTGCAATAACAGAGAAAGCGGGGAGGTTATGGAACCCTAAAGTTTTTGTGTAACATGAGAGGTCATATTATTTGTTGATGTAGATTACGTATTACATTTGATGACAATGTAATGTTACTAAATTACATAGCTATTTGCACAGATAGCGCTAGCTACCGGACCATGTCAAGAAAGGCAACATTAGTTTAGACAACGTTGTGCACAGTATCCATCTCTCATATCAGGTAACATTGCGTTAGCTAGCTAGCTAATGTAAATAACACAATCTAATGTCAGCTAACAATTACAAAAAACGTTAGCTAACGCTACCGACCGGTACCGACCTCGCAAAACGTTTCTCGAATGCAATGCTACCTTGTTGCAACGTTGCAGTGTAGCTAAATAAAGGCCAGTTCAGATCCATGATTCGCAACCAGACTGGATGCAACTTGCAAAATTCCAAGACGTCTGATTTTAAACGTTCTGAAATTGCACTTTGACAAGGTGAGACTTTTGAGACCCCAGGCAATGGCTTCAGATGCTCTGCAACTAACCAGTTCACACAGCTGCAATTTTCTCTGCAACATTCTAAAACAGTTTCATCTCGTTGCGAATCATTGATCTGAACTGGCCTTAAAGTTACCGTTATTTACATTGCCATCAAGTTCATAATGATCGGAATAAAGCCGGGGTATAGGTGAAGCAGAGTCTGATTTCTGTGTAAAGATGTCAAGCCGGAGAAAACTAAATAAAAGAATACAGCAGTATGGATTAGCGTTATTATTTTATTATGCTTCCTCATATGTTTTTCAGCCTTGATGCCCTTTTTTGATGAAATCTCCTTTGTTTTTGTTTTATTCTTCTTGTTCTGATTGCTAATTTAACACCAGCTCAGCTTTATCCTCGAACAGTTTAGCTAGCGAAACCAGAAACACCAGGGGTAATATTTTGCAAGGCAGTTGTTTCAAAAATATCACACAACAATCATTCACGAAAAAGACTGTTTATTGTGCACGAGATACATAATTGCACGAGCCACAGCAAATCCCGCAAATTCTTCTCTGCAGTGTAAAGATGTTCATACCAGGCAAAAGGTGGATAAAGAACGTTTGTGGAAATTGATCATCACAAATTCTACCCCAGGTCTGCTACAGCATTTTAACCCGGCTCAGCAGTGTAAAGACAGCTTAAGTTAGCCTACTGTTAGACAATGAATGAGTATGTACATAATGTTACTTTTATAACAACCATTTTTTATTCAGTAAATAGTAACTGTTATAGTTGGTATGGCCCAGGTGCCAACTGACTGACGTCACACAGGCAACACTGATTGGATCCGGTTGGATCTATGGGAAGTGAGGTCCAAAAACACACCTGCAATTACCGCTTCTCGCCATTGGTACCGCCAAAGAGAACGAAACGGAAATCTTTGAGATTGTAACTTTAACATGTTCATTCTAACTCCCAGTTAGTGTAATGCGAGTTTTCAGAGTGGTTACATCCAGCCACAAAAATGGTCAGCAAGAGAATTCCCTCCCTTCTTCAGCCGCAGAAGGCTTATGTAGAGCCACAGGCAGGTTAAGCCAATCAGGCAATCAGCAGCTCATTAAGGTGGAGCTCCAAGTCACAGGTGGAGGAGAGAAGCACAGATCACCTACGGGGTTAGTCTAAACACCATCCATAGGGAAACGTGAAAGGAACCTCCACGTTTCCACAAAACAAAAATTTACCTATTTGCTGAAAATGAGAATTTGTATCATCTCCCACCCCTTTATACAGGTATTACTTTTCTTGTGGCCGTGTCAAAATGTGCCGTGAAGCTGTTGGAACCCTATACTTTTTGTTGCGTTTTTTCTATTTTATTAGGGGTCTAAGCAGTGTAGCCACAGGAACCCTATTGTTTTTGTTGTTTTTTACAGGGTCCAAGCAGTGAAGCTGCTGGAACCTATTGTTTGTACTTTATTAATATTGCTATTGTTGTTGTTGTTCTTAGGGATCCAAGCAGCAAAGCTGTTGAAACCATATTGTTTTTGATCTGTTTTTAATTATTAGGGGTCCAAGCAGCGAAACTTCTGGAACCCAATTGTTTTTATGTTTTATTATTAGGGGTTCAAGCACTGCAGGTTCTTGTACACCATCAATTTCACATACTTTGTCTAACAGTGGCTTAAGTTCAGGGTCAGACCTTTCTGCAACATTGTTTCTTAGTTTCCCACCCCTGGTAGACAACTCATCAGCCATGTTTGGTAGTGGTTCAAGACCTTACTTTGCCTGAGATCTGGTCACCACGGCACATGTGGCTGGCACTGAGTAAACCAAATCATCCAGAACAGGAAGATCATCACCAAAGAACCAACTACTTCTACTCTCACATTAGAAATAGGGTAACTGGTATACTGACCATGTATGCAGAAAATGGAAATGGGTTTGGTGACATTTTGCTGACTAGCATCCACATAACACGCCTTTACTGTAGACCGAGTACAGTGTCAATGATGAGGTTGTCCATTCACCTTAACAGATGCCAATTATCAGTCTTGGGTCCAACACAAAGTTCAACTTCTAATTCAGGTCTTGGTTCATAAAGCATAGTCTTGGGGTTGTTCAGTGCCGAGTGAGGACATTTGGATTAAGCACATGGGGGAACATGAAAATGGCCTTACTATAGGCGTGTTTTACCGGCCGCCAGCTTCAGACAGTTGTGTGAACTCAATGTTCTTTGGAAACATAAAACAGACTTATCAGGAAGGTAAGACAGTTATTATGGGTGACTTCAATTACCCTGCTATTAATTGGGAATTGATAAGTTATTATGGGTGACTTCAATTACCCTGCTATTAATTGGGAATTGATAACAGGACATGGAAAAAGTGAGGAACAATTTTCTGATGTTATAAATGACCTTTTTTGGCACCGTAGGTCAGTCAGACTACAAAAGGTAAATCAATTCTGGATCTGGTGCTATCTAATGATCCTGACAGAATTGGCAGCATAGAGGTATTCGAACCACTTGGGACAAGTGATTATTCTGCAGTTAGTTTTGATTTCGTCAAACTACAGGTCTGTCCGTTTAACTTGCATCACATGTAAAATACTGGAATGTATCATTAGTGGCAAGTTATAATTGTTTCTTGAAAATGACAGCATCCTAAGGGATAGCCAACTGACAAAACTGTTTTGAATATAACAAGGCTTATGATATTATCTACTTAGATTTCCAAAAGGCATTTGATAAGGTGTTGCATGAGAGACTTGTTAGTAAAATGAAGACAGTAGGAATTACAGGGTGTATTTCAGAGTGGGTTCAGAACTGGCTACAGGGCTGAACACAAAAAGTCCCACAATGATTGCTGCTGTGACCACTGCTCTTCCTCATTTATGTCCATGACCTTGACAGGGACATTGAAAGTACATTAGTCAAATTTGCAGATGATGCCAAACTGGGAGGCCCAGCTAATAGTTTGGAATCTACTAAAGTAATCCAAAAATATTTAAACAATCCAGAAGTGGGTGGAAACATGGCAAATGAAATATAGTTCTACATGTGGGAAATAAAAACATTAGTCAGAATTACTTAATGGGAGGAACAAAACTGGAATGTGCTCAATTTGAAAGACTTGGGAGTAATTTTAGATCAAAATCTTTCAGGTTCTAGGCACTGTGCTGTAGCAGTAAAAAAGGACCAACAGGATGCTGGGATATATAGCTAAATGTATTGAGTATAAATCAAAGGAAGTTATACTTATTTTATAAAGTACAGTTGTCCAACCACACTTGGAGTATTGTATGCAGTTCTGGAGACTGTACTACAAGAAAGATATAGAGGCTCTGGAAAGGGTCAAAGAAGGGCAACCAAATTGATTCCTGATATGAAAGACAAAAGCTATGAGGAAAGACTTAAGATGCACAAGATCAGATTGGCCGTTCTTAAGGAGACATCGTCAGAGTGTTAGAGTAGAGGAAAGTTCCATAAATGTAACAGTTTTTGTATTTTTTTATTTATGCATGCAGTCCTATTTCACATTCAAACCACCTTGTCCGTATGATTACTTTAGAGCTGCAGAATAATTGAAAATGCCCCATAATGTGCATAAACAGGTTTTTTTTTGCACATGCTAATGTTAATCAAGGAAGCATGTTTTCATTGATAATGTGAGACCAGCCACATCCTCAGATTATGAAGCATGGGAGAGCAGTCAATGTGTGGAATAGCCTGCCAGGTCACGTGGTAGAGGCAGAAACTCAAGATTTTCAAGACTAGGCTTGATATGGTGTTAGACACTATCTAGCCTGTAGGTAATCAGTGCACTAATTTAGTCATATAAATGGCAAGCATTGTTGGGCTGAATGGCCCGTTCTCAACGTTATGTTATGCTATTTTATGTTATTCATGAAAAAAAGCTGTACATAAAAAACAGACGCACAAGCAACTTCGTAATTTACCGTGAAGCAACCAGAAGATGACAATACAGTATGTCAACACAGCAAGCAAATTAGCTGAACCCATTTAAAATTAAACACCTAACTAACTTAAAGAGTAATTGCACTCACTGTTTCAGCCTGGCTCTGCCTACTATACAATTCAGAAAAATGAGTCCCTGGGGTGGGTGGAGTAGGTGTGTCCATCTCATTTGCATAAAGTATTCTATATGCAAATTATTTGTAACCGTAGGCTCATGAAACACGGATCAAACTGTTAAAACAAGGCTTTGCCGATTAAACAGGAAACAAGATTCAGCTCTTTCTTGCCGGCAATGTTTTCAGAAACATATTTTAGTGGACCATTTAGATGGAATATGAGAAAGTATATGAACAGTCTGCCATGTTTTCTCCAGTTTGAAAATCGTTGGGCTTAAACCAATCTAACCAATTAGGTGCTGGCAGTGTTCCATTGTAATAAAGTAAACAGATTGGATGTCTTGATTGACATCTACGTGACGTAGTTGTATCTCCAAATGGGTACTCAGATATCATGATTGGGGCTGGGCCAGAGCTGAACGCAGAAAGCATTTTTCAAATGTTAGAGGGCAGCAACAAGATGTTTTCTACCAGTTTTCAGAAGTGTTGAAATAAAGGCATGGATGAAAATGTTTCATTATGGAGTACGGCATACAAACACCTTTACAGCTAAAAAAAAGTAATGTAGGGTGTAATTACTCTAAGTCAAACATGATGAGCAAAATGTAATTTAAAAAATTAAAGGACATTTTAAAATGCAAGCATTTTAAATGCCTAAGGTCTCCCCAAAAGGGCACTGTATGTAGATGGTTTTCAACACCATCTAGTGTCCCTAATCTCCACATCTCAAGCCCCCTCCATGAACTCTCTGGGTACCAACTCTTCTACTCAGTTCTTCGTTTTCGCTAGATGGCATTCTGTAAACATATAACAGCAAAAAAGCAGGTTGTTTGTTATAGCAACTCAGAGGTGAACTCTAACAGCTGCTACATTTAAACATTTATGTGGACATCATGTTTTTTGTCACCTAGCATTCATTTTTGTCACCGCTAGAATACACTTTGAAAACTACTCTAACTTTTCAAGGACAGCTGATTTAAAAAAATGTTTAACACAAATATAAATAGAGCTTTACACTTCCGAGAGTTTTTTTTTTTTTTTTTCTCAAAAGCTATTTTTTGGAAATATTTCCCGCAAAGGTTATCACATTGCTACATTTCTTTGGGAGGTGGTAGAGGACTGAATTGCATAAGTACAAGCCTGAAATGGCTATGGTTGTCAGGCGAGGGGGCGGGAATGGACCCAAGTGCAGAGTAAAATGCCCAAAGTCAAAAATGGGGAAAACCAAAAGACTTTAATAACTGAACAGGGAACACAGGGAGCCGAACGCCTCGCAGGGCGACTAAGAAAAACACAAAGAAAATCTAACAAAACAAGGGTAAACAAAAATACAAAACTTCCAAAAAACGTGGGGAACAGGGCAGGCAGGCAGGCAGGTAGCAAAAACACACAGGTAACAGGCAGGAACAGGAACAAAGGGTACAGAAACAAAAGGATCCAGCGCCTGAGTGAGGGAGAGGGAGACTTAAATAGGAGCGACGCAGACGAGACACAGGAGGGCACAATGAGCAATCAAGCCACAGAGAGGGAGGGGAACCCGAGACAAAACGCAACTAATAATTGGATAACGAGAAACAATAAAACAATCAACTGAACACAAAACAGAGGTACCGCCATCTGGCGGCCCAACAGAGAACAACAAGGGGGAAGACAACAGAAGACAACAGAACCCTGACAATGGTAGCCGCATTGTACGTTATGTAATTGATCGTGTTACCTATAACAAGCGTGACATTTCTGGCAACTCTTGCCTACGTTTGCAAAAGGAAAGAAACTTTAAAAATCAAACACATGGCTCCATCTTCAGGAACAGTTGTCTGTTAGAGAAGTTGAGAGACAGTGACAGTACCTGGAGGAAACCCACGCGAACACAGGGAGAACATGCGAACTCTGTACATAAAGGCTCAGGCTGGATGTATGAAACATTTTGCTAAATATATATGTACAAAAGTCAGATCAATGTATGAAATATTCAGGTATGTACAGTGCCTTCAGAAAGTATTCCGACCCCTTCACTTTTTCCACATTTTGTTACGTTACAGCCTTATTCTGAAATTGATTAAATGAATTTTTATTCTCATCAATCTACACACAATACCCCATAATGACAAAGTGAAAACGGGTTTTTAAATTTTTTTGCAAATTTATTAAAATAAAAAAACTGAAATATCACATTTACATAAGTATTCAGGCCCTTTGCTCTGACACTCAAAATTGACCTCAGGAACATCCTGTTTCCAGTGATCATACTGAGATGATTCTACAACTTGATTGGAGTCCACCTGTGGTCAATTCAATTGATTAGCCATGATTTAGAAAGGCACACACCTGTCTGTACCAGGTCCCACAGTTGACAAGTGCATGTCAGAGCAAAAACCAAGCAAATGAAGTCGAAGGAATTGTCCGTAGACCTCTGAGACAGGATTGTGTCGAGCTAAAGGGGAAGGGTACAAAAAATTTTCTTCAGCATTGAAGGTCCCGAAGAACATTGTAGCCTCCATCATCTTAAATGGAAGAAGTTTGGAACCACCAGGACTCTTCCTAGAGCTGGCGGCCTGACCAAGCAGCGAAGCTGGTGGAACCCTATTGTATCTGTTAGGATTATTAGGGGTTCAAGCAGCGAAGCTGGTGGAACCCTATTGTATCTGTTTGGATTATTATTATTATTATTATTATTTTTCTCCGCTAAAAGTGTCTGAGGCTCAGCAACCATAAGTCCTAGAGCAACCAAATTTGGCAGGTGGGTTCCTATGGCCCCCCCCCACTACTCAGGCACTAAAAATCACCTATGTCGGCCAGATGGTGGCGCTATAACAAAGGGTCATGCATAAAAATCACCTATGTCCGCCATATTGTTTGCCCGCCATTTGGACTTTTTTATTAGTTGGGGTGCGGAAGAGCTGTAGCTCCAAATCTAAAGTGTTACCACATCTAGTAAACTTCTTTACGGCAAGCGACATCCATGGCGACACAAGTAATCCGACACCGTAGGGTCTAGTTTTTATCAGTGAGGGGAGGGTCGGAACGTCGGGGAAGCAATGGAAGACAGTGCCAGCCAGAGTGCATGCTAGGCTATTAAAGGTTTGTTAGTAAAAGCTTTTTGAGAGGATGAATAATTACTTTTCTTTGGCATGGATCCATTTGAAGACAGTATCGGGTGAGTTCGTTCAGTCTTTAAATCTGTCATTATGGTGAGAAATAGCTAAACCATTTTATTGGTAGGTTTTGAGTTTCTGTGCAAACGCGCGAAAAAACGCTGGTATAATAAAACAATGATGGCAATACATGTATAGTCCGCTTCGTTCCGTTGCTACCATATCAGTGTAACCGAAAATTTGCCAATGTCTAAATAAATAATACGGTAGGCTACTCTGCGCGCAGCATGCAGGTCGCGAGTTGATATTTCGTCTTTTGTTTCGTTTTTTTCTCAATGTCGTATTTATTATTTGAAATGTGTATTTATGTGTTATTATTCTATCTGTTTCTGAGGCGCTCTGAAATGTGCATTCTCTGATAAGCTGAGCAATGGATTGGAATATGTGTCTGACGCCTATTTTAGTTGCGGCGTGGAAGCGCTGCAGCTCTACATACACGCCGGACCATCTAAATGCTGTTTTATAATTTTGCGTAGTCTGCATGGTTTCCGTTGTGTGCGGCACTCACTAAGGGCCAAATCATTTGTGCCGCATATTGCACAGGTTGAGCAGGCCACGTAATTAGATTTTGTTACTGACGGTTATAGTTCAAAAGACAACACCTTCATTCATATTTCCAAACCTACTAAATACTGCACTAGTGACCACAAAAATGCTCAGCTAGATGTAACTTGTTGCAACGAAGACATTCACCTGACAAAAGCGCTTTTAGTCGCATATTTAACGTTGCCTAACGGTTTTGTGAATCAACTGTTATAACCTGTTAGTCAGAGCCGTATGCCAGTGACTTCATGTCAGCAGTCAACCAATCATCTTCCTGCAGGCACTGGTTACTAACTACCCGCTTTTAATTTCTTGAGGAGGTCTGCATCTTCAACGCGCCCGTGGTCTGCAACTGTCGCAAATGCTGCACATTGCGCACACCCCCTACACAGACCCATTTTTACGTGTACTATGCAGAAGTATAAAACAGCCTTTAGTGTTACGACATAGTAAAGGCCTTTACGCCTAGCGGCTAGGAGACATCCATGGCGATGCAGTAGATATGTTGGGTGAAGGTATATGATCATGAGGACAAAACCATTTAAAAATCACTCCATAGGGGGCGCACTTGTGCCAATGCTTGGACCCCTCCCAACGCCGCTTGCGGCTTTAATTTTTAATAAATTTGCAAAAATTTCTAAAAATTTGTTTTCGCTTTGTCCTTATGGGGTATTGTGTGTGTATTGATGAGATTAAAAATGAATTTAATCAATTTTACAATTAGGCTGTAACATAACACAATGTCGAAAAAGTGAAGGGGTCTGAATAATTTAAATGAGCTGGTAGTGAACTGACAGTGCATAGCAATGCATTCCCTGGCTACGCTAAAACACTAACAACAATTCTGCTGTGCAACGGCAAAAGGCCTTAACTTCAATTTTGGTCAAAAATGAGTTATTGTCATTTCTGGAATATTAAAGATCTGCTTTATCGTGTGGTCAAATATCTTGAGTCAATTTTGTTGTTTGATGGAGAAAATAGTGGGTTGTCTTTGCCGTAATTTCCAAAGCCCTAGAGAAGCCAAGGCAGAATCCTGTAACATCAGTTACAGTTCTTTGTCTTCGTTTCGCTGCACTCCAGAACGCTCAAATTGACTTACGGTATGCGCATCAAAGTGAAGTTACTGTTTATCGCGCAGGAGTTAGTGTTATGCCTATGAATATCTGTCATCGAAGCATTTCTGACACACACAGTAGCTTGAATAAAGTGTAAATCAAATATAGTGTTGTAGTGGTTGTTTTTACTAATGTTACATCTAGCTTTTAAGAATGGCCCATTGCTCTCGAGGGAAAATGTTGGTGGAGATGGCTTTGAAACACAGACACCAAATCAAGGTAAGAAAGATTAGGCTACAAGATAGATAGATAGACAGGCAGGCAATCTACTAAAATTAGTAAGCATAAGCTAGCGTTAACTAGCTCAGGCTAACTACTTGACAAACAAAACCAAACTGCTTCCATATGCAATCAGAATGCAAACAAAGCATTGGAAAGAAGCAATAACTAGATGGCTTGCCAGCTATAAATAATCGTAAATCATACGCAATGAATGCTTTTTTCGCATCATGCAGGCTAGTCAGTGCCAGCCTGTGACAGCCCGACACTGACAGCCAAGGAAACAGCGCGAGTGGGTTAAAGTAGGCAGTATACTTCGTACGAAGTAGAACTTTTTGAGCAAAATGAAGCAATCAGAACAACTGACGAACAAAAAGACGCGGTGTTGTGTGTTCGTATGGTGCAGTGTGCACGGCCTCCAGGGAGAACTTTTCGAAAAGTTCTTTCTTGTTCTCCGACCTCTCCCTCTCAGCTATTGGCCCATATATCACATAGTTGGTTACGTCACGGCTGAGTTCAGAGGGCTGAATTCACATGCTAATGTACGGAGAGTCAAAGCCAATCTCTCTTCTGTAGAGATGGGAATTCTGTGAGTTCCTGCATGTTTGATGAATGGTGCTACTTGTTTCAGCAAGTCATCAAAACACCTAGCACACGTTCAGAAATAAGAGAAAGTGGACCTCCTCGTCTAAACTTGCATTTGCTGAATGTACAGACAAAACTCTACATTCTCCGTCCTACTCTGATTTAGAGGGTGAACGTACCATCTTCGCCTTTTTTCTTCTTTTGCATAGCTACATAAACTAAAGCCACTTTAAACTTTTTGTTTTGTGTTGTGATCTCGCGTAGCCCTTCTCTTTATACAACCATGGCGTAGCCGCAAGACGGAGGTCTGGTTGAGATTCCAGACCCGGTTAATAGCTGCCTCGTTATTATTCATAATTATTCACGCCGCAGCGGCGTGGAGTGACTTTAAATGGTGCGGTGTTCTCACTGAGTATACCGACAACAGTGTTCGTGGACATGTTCGCCGGTAGTTCTCAATCCTGAAGTTCTTTCTTCTGAGTATACTGCCAGCTTAAGAAGGCAGTATACTTTGTACGAAGTAGAACTTTTTGAGCAAAATGAAGCAATCAGAACAACTGACGAACAAAAAGACACGGTGTTGTGTGTTCGTACGATGCAGTGTGCGACGGCCTCCAGGGAGAACCTTTCGAAAAGTTTTTTCTTGTTCTCCAACCTCTCCCTCTCAGCTATTGGCCCAAATATCACATAGTTGGTTACGTCACGGTTGAGGTCAGAGGGATGAATTCACCTGCTAATGTACGGAGAGTCAACGCCAATCTCTCTTCTGTAGAGATGGGAATTCTATGAGTTCCCGCATGTTTGATGAATGGTGCTACTCGTTTCAGAAAGTCATCAAAACGCCTAGCACACATTCGGAAATAAGAGAAAGTGGACCCCTTCGTCTAAACTCGCATTTGCCGAATGTACAGACAAAACTCTACATTCTCTGTCCTACTCTGATTTAGAAGGCGAACGTACCATCTTGGGCTTGCATAGACACATGACACACCTCCTAAGTAGCCTAATCACACACACACACACACAAGCAGTAACAATTCACAATTAAACAGATAGCCTACCTTTTCTTGTAACCTGATAAAAAAAATCCATTGCAAACAACTCTGAGAAATTAAATCCACGACATGAGTTTTGAGCATTACTCACTTCAACATGTTAAATCCATAACATGAATCGTATCCTACTCCGGAATTCATCCAATTCAATCCAAAACACGAGTTTCGTATCCTTTACTATTCGTTGCGGTAGTAAACACTGCACTATAAATTGGTTGTAAAACATTATCCTACCACATGCAAAACTATTTTGTTTGATCAATGTCATCTGTGTCTACATTTGTCATGTCAGAAAAACAATAAATCCAATTATGTTACTCCATTTACAGTCATAAATTGTCAACATGTATCCAATTAGCCAATCCAATCCCTCAACTAGACTATATACAGCTCGGAGCAGTTTTGGTAGTGTCGGTTAGTAATTAAAATAGATTGCATGCAAGATATGTTCTGTACGTGACATATATTAAAACTAACGCAGAGCGATGGATGGCTTAGAGCCAGCTGAACAAACGGAACGTTTACATTAATAATTAAACACAATAACCTTCTTGAGTGTCCTTTGCTTTAAGTTGCTTGTTAGAAAATGTGTCCTGGGTTCCAGTGCAAAGTCTGTGGAGGTTGTGGTGGAAAGGGGAAACTGGCCATCACTTCTGTTCCAAAACACCGGATTTACCGCTTGTCGCTTGCTTCTTGGGACTCGCTCTGCAGGATGCGTCGGTCGTGCGTGGCTCTCCTGGTTCTTCAAATGCCTCTAAAAATAGCGCTTAAGAGTGCCTTGCTCCACCAGCAGCCTCCAAGGATATTCGGGCCTTGCAAACTCTTCCTGACGTGTGGACTCACGCGGGAGGGAGATGGGAGAAAGGTGGGAGTCCAGGAAGAGGACAATGGGAGCGAGAGCAGAATGGGAAAGAGAGATGAGAGAGCTAGTGTTGTGTTGTTTGCGAACGATTCGTTAAAAAGAACGAATCTTTTGGGTGAACGAAGTGTACTGAATTACTTCGTGAAACGATTTGTTCGCGAACGTGTACTGGTGGTTCACTGACTGACTATCATTTGCAGTTCAGTGATTCGTTCACTGAACTTACTACGCCCGCCCAGAATCGTTTGCGAACGACAGTACACTTGCCTGAATCGTTCGCGAACGACACAACACAGTACACTTGCCCGAATCATTCGCGAACGACACAACAATAGTGTGTTCCTCTTGCTGTAGCGAAAGAGGAGTCTCTGGTGAAGAAAGTGGGTACAGTATGGAAATAGGCTATGGATAATAAATGGATAATAATCAAACATCACTATCAAGTGTGCTGTTTATTTTCAATGAAATAACAAGCCTTTTTTTAAAAACATGTCTCAAAGTAGGCTAGCCAAGGATAGTACTTTATCGACTACATTTTATGAGAAAACAATAGCCTATATCTACTTAGCCAACGTATATTAGCACTTTCTCTTTCAAGCAGCCGTTAGAACAAGTCACGGTAAATAAATCAGCATCTAGGGCTAAAACAACACATTTTGGGAAATTTAGTAAAATAAAATGGCCATATCAAACACATTCTTTCAAACTAAATTGTTTAGAATAAAATTGAAAAAAAAGAATTTTTTAAATTAAAAATAGGGAAAGAAAGTGGTTGGTTCTTTGGCTATTAAATATTCTGTGGGAAAATGCTCTGTCTATAGCCTACTTTTTAAATTGGAAAACTACATTCAATTAAAATAATGTGCTAATATATGAACCGCGGTTTGCCTGTTTTCATTTTCGGTAGGCTACTAACCGTCAGCTGTTTTTGGTACGATTTTTCGGTAGGCTACACTGGATTTTTTCACACCCCTAATCTTTATCCAACTAAATTCTCAGCTCACTGGCTTATCTTTCACAATTGACCATTCTCAGCTGTGCTCACTAGTTAGCGGGCTGAACTGCGATTCGGTGCAGAGGCAAACTAAATGGCCATTTCAAACACATTGTTTAAAACAAAATAGTTTAGAATAAAATGGAAAGGAAAACATTATTAAAAAATCGCGAAAGAAAGTGTTTGGTTCTCTGTCGAACCCCCCCCCCCCCCCCCGGTTGCCCACATCCAAGTGCCGCCCCCCACACCCACCCCCCCCCCCCCCCCCCCCCCCCCCCCCCCCCCACGTCGGGGAATGAATCTTTTGAACGAATCTTTATAGTGAACTCATTCTACTGATTCAGTCCACTGAAAATAACTGTTTTGCCCATCACTAGAGAGAGCGAAACAACAGCAAACAAAACAACCTTTTTACTGAAGGCTGCGCATTTCAAATTTACAGTAAAGGCCAATTCATGGTCCAGACGTAGCATACACGGACTCCGCTGGGGTCCGCGCGGTCAAAATGAGGAAATAGCGGACCGCAGCGGATGTCCGCGCGAAGCTCGATTTTTGTGACCGTGCGTACCTAGCGTACGCGTACCTGTGTCACACAAATCATGGCTCGGTATGAAACTGTTTCACATCGACATGCATTTCATGTGGCACCGGAAACACACGGTGATGCGGAATACACAAAATGGACATGGAGTGGACATTTGAAGAGAGACTAGCTGAAGAGGTGAGAAGGTACAGGCACCTATGCAATTCATCCCAACGGGATTATAAAGATTTTCAGAAGATCAACAATTCATGGAGAGAAATAAGCACAACGCTGGGCAAGGACGAGGCCATGTTGTTTACAGTCTAACTTCCGGCAGAAAAGGAAAACAACGCGCAAACACTGTGGGAAATGTAGGGCTTGGGTATGCGGTGGTACGACTGGAGTATGAAAGGGCGAACTTATAGACTATGTAAAAGCCTTAAGCCAGTACTGTTACAGGAGAGCTGTAGTAGGGGTATGGTTACGTGAGGTAGACATGGGCTTTGTAGTTCACTGTCTTTTGTAGGCCATGGTTCCTACAGTAGCCTTGGTATAGAATAATCAGGGGTTAAATTGAGGGTGGACGCGGGTGGACGGCGTCCACCCACCTTTGGTAAATAAATAAATAATTTTGACTGGCAGTTTTACAAATAACCATGACAATCCAGTCCATTTTTCATATGCTCCAGTCCATGTGTTCCCTCTAGCCAGTTACTCGCTCAACCAATCAAAAATCTGAAGGGAAAAAAAAGGAGGAACAGTCGTTCATACAGACAGGCGCAGGAAGAAAAATATTGTTGATTGTCTTGATTGTTTGGAAGCAGACGCGGTAGGTAATTTCATTAACATGAAATTTCATCTATGCAACATTTTAAAGAGAGATTAATAAACAGCCCCCACGAATGCCGGCTATTATTAACGGCAACTTTGATTGCTTGAGCAAAATCAGCAGGTTGCTGGTCAGCAGCTAAGCTAGGATTGAATATTTCCCACATACATAACGTTTTATTCAGCGGCGACTGGTGAGCTGAAAATTAGTGGGGCGCAAAACTTTCCTTTAAACTAATCATTGATCTCAACCTGTTTTCATTAGTAATTTTTCCTTTATTATCAAGCGTGCCAACGATCGGTCTAATCAAATGGCAAGTAGCCTAAAACACAGCGTCTTCATACCGTGCTAGGGGGATTTAATCATAAATTCAATTTATCCATTAAAAATCTGTTTTAATCACGAAGTAGTCTACACTTAACAAACAAGATACACCAGTCTGTTATCTACCATGTTAGCTTTCAGAATAACCAGCAAAAACCAAATCTGCACTTCAAAAAGAATTCTCAGCATTAATGACACACAAAACTTGAAATATTTTATATAAAAGCTTGCATCAACAGTATACATTCTTTTTTAAACATTGTTTTCCTTAATTACAATTATGTGCACAATACATTAAAGATACTATTATTTTGAGCTGAGACATTCAATGGTTTGTACCTTTTTTCACCCACCTCCCACCGGATCTCAGGGTCCACCCACCTCCCAAATCCCAATTTAACCCCTGAGAATAATAACATACCTTGTACAATGATTAAACAGTGGTTTTAGGCCTATGCCCAATTTGTTAAGATTGACATTGATGAATCAAATATTGATCAAATGTTTGTGGAAAAAACACAATGTATATTAAACATACACTCACTGGTTAGAGTGTGGATACCCGACCTGGACCCGACGGGACCCGACAGGTTCGGGTCGAGTCGGACCGAATATTTACTGTTAAAGCTCGGACTCGGTCGGGTTCGGTGTTACGGCTAGCCACAGGCAAACCACAACATAAAATGGAGTCGAACAAGAGATTCAACAATAATGATTTAATCCAGAATTAATAGACAAGTTTCACAATGTACTTGAAGATAAATACAAGTATCCACGTATCACCACGTAGCAGTACAACAATGAATTAATTAGTACAATGGTAATAAAGACTAGGTAGCAATCAAATGGGGTGATCCTCCAGGCCCATCTGTGTTGAGGACTCCAGAAGGATCACAGGGCTGTAGTATATGTACTAGAGTCTATCAGGTGCAGTCTATTTGGAACAGGTGTAGCTCATCCCACTGCCAATCACCAATTAAGCAATCTAAGAGCAGAGAGAGCGACAGAGAGAGAGAGAGGGAGAAAGACACACACCCCACATGCACCAAGAAGTAGGGGCGCACATAACACATCCCCCCTTAAAAGGTTTCCTACAAAGAGGAAGCCAAATAAGCAAAATACATGCAACCATATACTCATATACTCAGCAGTAATAACAAACAATAATTACCAAGTGGCAACAGGTAATACCAGCACCAAAAGTAATATAAAAATAATGGTGATCATGATTAAGTATTCCTAAAAGACAAATACCTTACAGGTTAAGTATTTCACACTTAAGTATGGTAATAAATATCATAACACTACGTAGTAGTCTAGGGGTAATGCACTTTAGGGCATTTACTAAAAAAAAAAAAAATCCTTCCCCCCCTCGTTTACCAACCTACCCCCGACATCGCACCTACAATATGTTAAAACGTGGTCGTGCAGGTCCGAAGTAAGGAGAGGCAAGCTGATGGTAGTCATTTTACAGATCTTAAACTAATATATTCTCCTCGCCCCCACCCCCCCCCCCCCCCCCCCCCCCCCCCCCCCCCCCCCCCCGGTCCAAATACTCACAACTTCAGACTCAACCGCCATCGTCTGCAGCCCTGGCGCCTAGGGATACAATACGTGACAGAGAGCAGGTTGAAGACAGATAGAGAGAAAGAGAGAAAGAACACTCGAAAACAGCAACACGAGGGATATAGCAATATTCTAGACTCGAGACAGGGTGTCAGCCACGACGTTGTCTTTACCACGTATGTGATGAATTTCTAAGTCGAAGGCTTGCAATACCAAAACTTCAACGCATGAGACGTTGATTAGCATTTCTCATACGGTCCAAAAACACCAAAGGATTATGGTCTGTATAGATGATAACGGGAGAGGATGAGCTGACAAACCTCAAAGTGTTGTAGGGCGAGTACCAGGGCGAGCGCCTCCTTCTCAATGGTGGAATAATTGCGTTGATGACAATTAAACTTCCGTGAAAAATAGCATATCGAATGCTCAACATCATCATGATCAACCTGGAGAAGGACAGCACCCGCTCCAAAGTCACTCGCATCCACCGCAAGCCGAAAAGGCTTCGTGAAATCAGGGGCAGACAGCACTGGAGCTCTACTCATGAGGGCTTTTACACTCTCGAACGCTTGTTGGCAGGAATCAGACCATAAAAAAATCTAATTTTGGGCTAAGAATATTTGTCAAAGGGACAACAACTGATGAAAAATTCTTACAAAAGTTCCTACAGTAACCCGCCATACCAAGGAACCCACGCAACTCCCTGCGGTTTGTCGGAACAGGGAACTGACAAATGGCCTCACACTTCGCGAGATTAATGGTGAGGGAAGCAGCAGACAGGAGATCAAAGAGGTCCTGAATCTGACAAAGATGTTCTGACCATGATGAGCTGTACACAATTACATCATCGAGGTAGGCTTCACAACCATGAAGACCTGACAAAACATGATTGACCAAACGCTGAAATGTGGCAGGTGCGTTTCGCATCCCAAAAGGCATGACTTTATACTGCAGAAAATGATTAGGCGTCACAAATGCAGAGATCTCTTTAGCACGGGCCGACAGGGGGGACTTGCCAATATCCCTTTAGTAGATCGAATTTACTAACAAATATGGCAGAACCCACTCGGTCAACACAATCATCCATCCGCAGTAGGGGATAACAATCAGGTTTGGTCACCGAATTAACACGACGATAATCAGTACAAAAACGGTAAGACCCATCGGGTTTCTTTACAAGCAGACAGGGAGAACTCCAAGCACTGGAACTCTGTTCAGCCAAATCATGCTTAAGTAAATAGTCAACCTCATTGCGCAACAGCTGCTGTTTAACAGGGTTCACCCTATACGCGTGTTGTTTAATGGGCAAGTTACATCCTACCTCTATATCATGCTCGATGACAGTGGTGCGACTGGGCACGTCTTGGAAAAGGCAGGGATACGACTCAACCAAGTGAATGATGTCGTCTCGCTCCTCACTTGACAGATGAGGTAGATTATCTGAGAGGGCAACAAGCATTTCAGAATTTGTTAAACGGCCTTCAACAACACATCGTGAGGGAACAACAACTTCCTCCGCACTCTCCTCCGAGAGTGGAGTAATTGTCCCTAGAATCCCTTCCGGGCACGAGGTAGTGACAGTTAGACAGACAGAGGAAGACGAAGGATGAGAAGGCGGAGTTGCAACATCGCCAGCAGCAGTTACCACTGAGGGATTTGAGCTAGAGTGCAGTACAGGGTCAGGAGGACTCAAAGGTTGTCTTTCATAGTAGGGCTTGAGCATGTTAACGTGACAGACCTGTGTACGCCGCCGCCTATCAGGGGTAATGATCACATAGAACGGCGGCTATCTGATCGTGACTATCACATAAGGCCCACTAAACCGAGCCTGCAGGGCCGAACCAATGATGGGCAACAAAACCAGAACTTTATCACCATATTCGAACCGTCTGCTTTCCGCGATCGTACCAGGATTTCATTTTTCCTTGTGCGATTTTCAAATTCTGCTGCGCTAACTCACAGGCTCTGTGTAGTCTGGAGCGGAACTCACTCACATAATTCAACAGGTTATGCTGAGGGCTGTCTTTTATCCAATTTTCCTTTAATAAGGTCAAAGGACCGCGTATCGTATGACCAAACACTAGATCAGCAGGACTGAAACCTAAAGACTCCTGTACTGCCTCTCTAGATGCAAAGAGCAGCCACGGAACACCTTCCTCCCAATCCTTACCCAGCTCAAGACAATAAATGCGCAACATCGATTTAAGGGTCTGATGGAACCATTCCAAGGCCCCCTGACTCTCTGGATGGTAAGCGCTGGAAACATTGTGCCTAATCTGGAGCTGCTGAAGGACCTGTGTGAATATGCGCGACATAAAATTCGAACCTTGATCACTTTGAATGATCTTTGGAAGCCTGAACAGAGAAAAACTTAGTTAGCCCACGCACAACTGTTTTAGCAGTAATGTTCCGTAAAGGAACAGCCTCGGGGAACCGAGTAGCAGCGCGCATGATTGTTAACAGATATTGGTGTCCATGTCGTGACCTAGGGAGTGGCCCTACAATGTTGATGAGGACGTGCTCAAAAGGTTCACAAATGACCGGTATCGGATAAAGTGGAGCAGGCGAAATTGTCTGGTTCGGTTTTCCAGCTACTTGACAGACATGGCAGGATTTACAAAACTGGGCTACATCCTGCTTCAACCCAGGCCAAAAGAAATGTCGGAGAATGCGACTATAGGTCTTGTTCACACCCAGATGCTCAGCTAGACCATCATGTGCCACACTCAAAATCGGTGGTCTATAACCTACAGGAATGACAATTTGGGAAACAACATCCCACTCATCTGAACTAGTGCGCAGCCTCCATTTCCTCATCAAGATGCCATCTTTCAAGTAGTAACCCTGAGTAATTACATCAATGTCCTGATCAGTATGGACGGTCTCATACAGAGAAGTAAGTGAGGGATCAGCGCTTTGAGCAGAAATTAGTGTTTCACAGGCTAAGGGCTCCTCACTGATTTTTACACTCTCCACCTCCGCCGTTGGCAATGTCACAAGAGCAGAGAACGGAGCTGTGGGAGACACAGACATGTCAGGGCACATAAGAAAAGTATGGCTCAGATCAACTTCTGTATCCTCACTCTTAACACTGGACTGTAGTTGTTTCGCCATAGAGCGAGTTAGCACACAGGTAGGAAAGACTTCTGGATACATTTGGGCACATTCATCAGGACCTTCAGGCACCAGGGGCACAGGGACAACCTCAGGTGGTATTGAAGAGTGCCCCCACACGTTTCCCTCAGCCAAATCATTACCCAGGAGGAATGTAATGCCGGGCACTGGTAGGTTTTTACGCACCCCCACAACAACACTTCCAGTGATCAGGTCAGAGATGAGATGGATCCTATGTAAAGGAACATCAACAAAACCCATCTCCAACCCTCTCACCAGTACATGCGTGCCAGTGAACGTTTTCTCAGAAAGGGGAAGCACACCATCCAACAAGAAGGACTGGTCTGCTCCCGTGTCACGGAGAATGCGCACTGGCATGTTTTCCTGCAGACCTGACAATGATACATAGCCATCCGTGATAAATGGTGCATACTCCGTTTGAGTGTCACAATGCTCATAATTACGAGTCTGAGAATCTTGATCCTTAAAAAACTCAGTGTTTGACCCGACCATGTCGAAAGGAGACTGAGAGGAAACAACCAAACCCATAGGTTTAACATCTTTCTTCCTCTTTTTAAGGATAAAACAATCTGCAATCAGATGTCCTGTCTTTTTGGAGTATTTACAGAATAAATCTGTCGTATCGGGAGTAGAACTGTTACTTTTAACAGCCACAGTAGCCTCCGCAGGACGAACCTCAGAACGGGGAAAACCCGAAAATCTGGGCTTATACTTATCATGGTGTCTCTTCTCACTAAATGTGACCTTATGAGTCAAGATAAACTCGTCAGCTAGCACAGCAGCATCAGAGAGTTTCAGTACTTTGTGCTCATGCAAATGGGTGGCTACAACATCAGGCACACAGTTTTTGAACTCCTCTATGAGGATCAGCTCACAAAGTTGATTTTTTGTTTCTACCTTTTTAGAAGTACACCACCGATCAAACAAGATCTCCTTCTCACGGGTGAAATCCACATAGGTATGTTTATTTTGTTTCTTACAGTTCCTGAAGCGCTGCCGATAGGCTTCCGGCACTAGCTCATAAGCACGCAGTATTGCACGTTTAACCAACTCATAATCCCGACTTTCATCGGATGGCAAAGAAGCATAAGTACTCTGGGCCTTCCCAGTTAACACACATTGCAACATAAGAGTCCATACGTTATTAGGCCATTTCAAAGAGGTGGCCACACGCTCAAAATGAGAGAAATACGTCTCCACGTCTTTTTCAAAAAATGGAGGTACCATTTTAATGTGTCTGCCCACATCAAAAACAGAAGGAGAGGCTGGAAGTGAGGAGTTTAGTCTCAAGGCTTCTAGGTCTAATTTTTTCGCCTCAATTTCCAGCTTTTTTGATTCAATTTCTAATTTCTTTGACTCAATATCAAGCCGTTTTAGCCTCTCCAGTCTTAACGACTCATCACTGACCCCTGTGGGTTGAAAAAGAAATTCAGTCTCAAACTCCTCCTCCTCCACCTTCTCAGCCATATTTGAAAGTTCTGGGAGAATGTTTAAATCAATGAGAATAGCCTTTACTGTAGCTTTAACGTTTTCCTTAATACGCTTCTCACCGGCAGTAATTTCAATATTATAATGGTGTGCAAGTACCAACAACTCCGCTGTCTTTAGTTAAATACTCAAGTGCCTCCTCTGAAGGAGCCTCAATAAATTAATTAACTCTGGACATGTTCAGTTAATTAAACAGACGGGTTAAACAAACGGAATGCAATGGGCACTGTCTGCAGGGGATTAACACACCACGCAAAAACAAAATGCGCAACACAGCACATAAGGAAATTAGTAACACCGTGATCACAGACGGAACCAGTGGCATTAACAAGTTCTGACACCACAGAACAACGTGACTTAAGGAATAACCTACCGTCACTCAAATCCATAAACAAAACGCCGGATCAGGCGAATGTTTACTGATAGTAGCATAGAAGTGGCAAATACTAATGACTAAAATGTAGCACGCACTAAAACACGGAAGTAGCAAACAAATTTGTCAATACAGGAGTCACAATATAGCTCACGGAAACTTTAGGTATTCAGATCAACCCCAAAGCATTAAAGAGCCAGTAATCGCCAAATGCACAGCACAACAGCAACTTGACGTAAGGGAGTTTCGCTACGAGAATTCGATTACAAGTGCGAGTTCATACAGCCACAAGAACTGCTATAATACCAAACGCAGCAATTAATGAGCTACCTTATTGAACCCCAAGTCTACCATATGCCGTAATTAGAAAAAACTACACAATTGTCCACTCTTCGTGATAACAACCAAACAAAAAATAAACAGACAGCAAGCAATAATTATCAAATGAAGTGGAGAGTATGCCACCCAAGGACAACGTAGATCTGCGTGAAATCGCTCAACCTCCTATTCAACAACATACACCTGTCTCATTTCTCTCTAGTCTTCAATAGCTCGGAGCATATTAAACGTTGAACTCGCGAGTGCAAATGGGGAACCCTCAAGAACCCACACTCCAAAACGAGCCCCCACCGGGACGCTATCAAAAACAAAAAAGATAAAACAAGAAAATGACAAACAACTTTCTAAATCGGGCGAGTACACGCAGGCCACACACTCGGATGCAAATACTCACCACCACCGAGAACCGAAGAGAGGGAGGGCAATCACATACAAGAACAGTGTGGACATGCGACTAATTCTCTAGACTAGCCTACTACCAAATACCAAATCCAAATATCCAGGGGTATAGAATAAAGACCCAGGTTTACACCCCGGACGAGCCCCCAATTATGTTACGGCTAGCCACAGGCAAACCACAACATAAAATGGAGTCGAACAAGAGATTCAACAATAATGATTTAATACAGAATTAATAGACAAGTTTCACAATGCACTTGAGGATAAATACAAGTATCCACGTATCACCACGTAGCAGTACAACAATGAATGAATTAGTACAATGGTAATAAAGACTAGGTAGCAATCAAATGGGGTGATCCTCCAGGCCCGTCTGTGTAGAGGACTCCAGAAGGATCACAGGGCTGTAGTATATGTACTAGAGTCTATCAGGTGCAGTCTATTTGGAACAGGTGTAGATCATCCCACTGCCAATCACCAATTAAGCAATCTAAGAGCAGAGAGAGAGAGAGAGAGAGAGAGAGAGGGAAAGACACGCACCCCACATGCACCAAGAAGTAGGGGCGCACATAACACCTCCCCCGTTAAAAGGATGGGCCTGGAGGATCACCCCATTTGATTGCTACCTAGTCTTTATTACCATTGTACTAATTCATTCACTGTTGTACTGCTACGTGGTGATACGTGGATACTTGTATTTATCTTCAAGTACATTGTGAAACTTGTCTATTAATTCTGAATTAAATCATTATTGTTGAATCTCTTGTTCGACCCCAATTATGTTACGGCTAGCCACAGGCAAACCACAACATAAAATGTTGCACAGCTAACGCTAGCTACCGGACCATTTCAAGAAAGACAACATTAGTTTAGACAACGTTGCGCACAGTATCCATCTCTCGTATCAGGTAACGTTGCGTTAGCTAGCTAGCAAATGTAATTAACACAATCTAATGTCGGCTAACAATTAGAAAAAAACGCTAACTAACGCTACCGACCGGTACCGACCTCGCAAACCGTCTCTCGAATGCAATGCTACCTTGTTGCAACGTTGCAGTGTAGCTAACTTAAGGCCAGTTCAGATCAATGATTCGCAACGAGACTGGGTGCAACTTGCAAAATTCCAAGACGTCTGATTGTAAACGTTATAAAACTGCACTTGGCGATTTGACAAGGACGGTCTTTTAAAACCTCAGGGCAGGCAACGGCTCTGCTACTAGCCAGTTCACACCGCTGCAATTTTCTCTGCAACATTCTAAAACCGTTTCGCCTCGTTGCGAATCATTGAACTGAACTGGCCTTAACGTTACCGTTAATTACATTGCAGTGTCTCGCGCTGTTTGTTTCCCGCTGTATGCAAATTTATTCGACCTTTGTGTGGTGTGACGTTAAGGCTGCGTGACTGGTTTGTCTACTGTGCCTTGGTAGCCAATCACGGCGAACCTGGGGTTTTGACAAAAGCAGGTTTCGCCCAGCTATCTTGGTCAGTCTACGAATTGCTGTTGAAAAGATGTCACAAATAAAGAAAAGCTCCCCGGGAGCGATTCGAAAGCAGCCAAGCCCGTCTCCGTCTCTGCTTCCTCGCGAAACCGCCACATTGGTGTCCGGAAGTGGGATTCAGTTAGCTGAAGTGGAGAAGGCGATCCGAGAGCTGGAAGAGAGACTGGGGGTACCGAGGCAGCGGAAGACCGAGGCAGCAAAGACGGCGACGGGTGCCGACCTGCAGATCTCGGTGGCGCAATGAGAGAGGGCCCCCAGACAACCTGACGGAGCCTGTGCTGTTCGACCTACGCGCCCGAGGGAAGCTAGTGCTAGCACGCCAGCCAGCGCTAGCACGCCAGCCAGCGCTAGCATGACAACCAGCACGCCAGCTAGCATGCCAGCTAGCACACAGCCGAAGCTAGCCTGGTTCAGCGGAGCAGCGCAGTGGGAGACGTACCTAGCCCAGCTGCAGCTGGCTGCCCGTCACTGCGGCTGGAGCGAGAGCCAGACGGCGACGCACCTAGCACTCGCCCTGGAGGGCCTAGCACTGCAGGTCCTGCTAGACCTCGATGCTGCCGAACAGGGCGATCTCAAGGTGCTGACGACAGCCTTGGCGGTCAATGCAGAGCAGCCGGGAGAAGCTGAACAGCCGCCGCCATGAAGGAAAAGAGAGCTGGGGGACCGTGGCTGCGGACGTGCGGCTCCACGCACGGCAGGGCTACCCGTCCCTCGACTCGGCAGGGCAGGACGAGCTCGCGCTGCACGCCTTCCTCCAGACCCTCTCCCCGGAACGGCTGCGCCAGCACGTCATCCTGACCACGCCCCGCTCCCTAGACGACGTTCTGAAGGAAGCAGAGAGAGCGGAGGACGTCCTCTGCTTGGCCCCAGGGCAGACAACCCGGCCCCGTGTCCGCGAAAGCAACTGCTACGAGGGGGAGGAGGAAGAAGTCCGCTGGGCACGCTCACCCCCAGCACGACGCAGCCGCTGCTATCGCTGCGATGAGCCAAGGCACCTGGCCCACGACTGCCCAGCACCAGCGCCAAAGCCCCGATCGCCACGGCCGGAGGGGAAACAACGCAGGTGCGGCGCTGTGAGGAAACCGCTGTCCCAAGAACCCATCCTCAATCAGGAGCAGCCTGCTGCGCCTGAAACCAGTTCGGCCCCACTCGCAAAAGCAAATATTCCATCTGCCTTCGTGAAGGCAGGAACCGAGCAAAGTCCTTCCATTACGAGAGCCGAAAGCAAATTCCAGCCCGCCCTTTTCAGGGCAGGAGAGCAGCCTGCCCTTTTCAGGGCAGAAGAGCAAACCATCCAACAGCGAGTGGGCCGACTGGGGGAGGCGGGCGGGCTATACCTGCATTGTAGGCTGGAGCACACTTAAGAAATAATTTCATTTACCAAGCTTTTATTTGAAATACTCTAGCCGGAAGTGTCCAATTATTGCCAGCAACAATTGCCAGCAACATAGACAAGTGGGGAAGAGGAGGTTGTCTGGAAGGGATAGGAAGAAGGAATCCATGATATCAAGGATGAGGTTGGGGCATACAGGACTGAATTGGACATTGAAAATTATGGGTAAATGTCTGACGTGGCTGTGTGATTACTACCAGGAATGGAAATAAGTGACCCACATTTTGGAGGAATGTCGTAAATATGTGAGGGAGTGGGAGAGGCTATGTAGTGCCCCGAGGGAACATGGCATTCAGGATTTAAAACGTGGAGGGCTGTTGAAGAAGGCATCTGGAAATGTGCTAAACAGGCATCTCTTTAGCTTCTTTAGGAAAACGGGACTAGTTAGGAGAGTGTAGGATAAGTTATTTCGGTCATAGTGTAGTTGCTTTTCTGTTTAAATTACTGATTGCTGGTTAAGGTGAGTTTGGGTATGTTTATTCTATTTGTTTATTTGTTTTCTTTCTTTGAGTAGGATGGTGTTGTTTTGCGGATAGTTATGTTTTCTTTTTTAACTTCTGTGTATTATTCATTTGGGGGGTAGTCACAGCTGTCTTTGTGTCACACTCCACCCCAGTAGGTGGCGGTAATACGCCAATGGAGGAGGAGGAGGCGGAAGAGGAAGAGGAAGAGGAAGAAGAAGAAGCAGAAGAAGAAAAATAAGAAGAAGAAGCAGAAGAAGAAAAATAAGAAGAAGAAGCAGCAGCAGCATCATTATCATCATCTTCTCGTGTGTTTCACAGCACTGTAGTCCTGCTCACGCTTCATTGTATTTTGCTGAGCTGGAATTTTCACTGTAGTAGCATTTTAGTGGCGGCTGTCTTGTTTCCATTTTTATAACTTCCGTGTGCAGTGCTTATCTTATTTAGCTAGCTGACATTGGACACGTACAATCCTTTGGCACCCATAGCCCGTGAAGTATGTAAGTATCACATTTTAAATTAACCAAGACTGCAGCTTATAGCCAGCACGAGCAAACATTTCTTTATATATACATTCTCTTGTCCATTTGTTTATCTGTTTCGCTAACGTTATCTAGATGTGTAGATAGTGCTTGACATCAGTAGTATATTGTCTACTTCGCTAACTGCTTTTAGAAGACCACTAGGTGTTTTTCAGTAGTAGGGAGGTCGAACGTTCTGCCTAATTGTAATCATAATGGGAGTTCCACGCACAAAATAAAACAAAATTGGCACCTGGGCTCACTTGAACAGGTAATTTGACAGGGTAATATACAAAATCGGAGTAGATAGAGCAGTCAGATCGTTTCAAAAGTGCACTGATAGTTCAGCGATGTTAGTTTTTACTTTAGAAATCAGGAATTATAATGCGAACGTGACTGTTTACGAGCATTTGTGCCTGTACTTAACGGGGTCATTATAAAAAATCTAAACACATTATAGGCATTATTGCTCATTTCACCACAAGAAAAACTCAGTGAAATGTTTATAATGTTAATTGGTTATTAGTTATTGATACGTTGTCATAAAATTTTTCCCGACCGTGAAGAATGCCTTTTTTACATTTTTAACAAATGTGGCTCCAGAGTAATTCTATCGTTTCCGTCGCAACACTTTCGACACAAGCGATATCGGAAGCGCTATCCTAAAATTTCTTGGAAAGTGCCTGACCCGCAATCGTAGAAATGTGTTAACACGGCGGCATAATTGCATCGAGAAATACCAGCGTTGGGAAAGAGGCTATATGTTGTAAATGCATTTAGATAAAACTTACTACACATCAAATTAAATAAATAAAAAAACATTTGTCAGTCACGCTTAATCTGTTTATAGTACCATCATAGCGAGGAGTGTTTTAAACCACATAGCGCTGCATCTCCTTAGAAAGAAAAGGGGAACTAAAAAGTGTAGGCTATATGAGAACTTTAAATATAGACCCACTAGTCAGACTTTGACAACTTTGGGACTAAACTGGCTCACGTTTTAGTTAATAAAACTCAAAAGTAACTTGAGTTTTATTAACTCAATCCAGTCAGAACTAGTGGCTTAATAGCCTACTAGTTCTGTAATTTAGTATAATTTTCTGGAGCATACATCAGTATACTTCATGTTCTAAAAGTTGTAAGTTGTCCAAGCATAATTCAGGGGTGTATCCATAGTTAGTGCATAAGAAATTGAAGTGAGCCTCAGCCATATTCTTGGATTCATGAAACTGTCTGCACAGGCAAACATGTCGTTATAGAGAAATCATTGAAAATGAATGGAAATAGTACAGCACCTTATTCCTGAACTCTCCTCAGTTTCAGAAACAACACAAATATACATCCCAGTTCAGTGCTTTGGTAACTTTATATACTAAGAGACATGAATATGTATTCATGTCTCTTAGTACATAAAGTTACCAATATGTCATTGTCTACTTCTAAATCTTTTGGAACTGCTCAGGTGTCTGAACCATTTGTACTGGTTGGGATGGATCTTGCTGGGAAACTGGCAGCAACTCCAAGAGGCAATATGTACATATGCCTCATGGTTGACCACAAAACAAAGTGGGTTTGAGGCATCCACTAAAGCCGCGTTTCCACCGCAGGAACTATACCCCGGAACTAGGAACCTTTTGAGGAACTCAGTGCGTTTCCACCGCAGGAACTAGGGTCTAAATTTAGTTCTGGGGGCTTTGTTTTACCCCCCAAAACGTTCCTGCTCGGGGGGTAGTACTTTCCGAAAGTACAGGAACCTTTTGGGTGGAGCTTGCAGCGCTGAACATTTCTGATTGGTCGAGTACTCGTAGCGTTTGTGTTGTATTTATTTTCCGCCATTACCCGCCATGTTTTGAAAATATGCAGCGGCAAACCAATTTATTTTCATAATAACTTCAAATCAAACTTGTATGTTATGCGGCGCAGTAGCCTACTTTTGGTTATAGCCTATCAACGTCTTGGAATTATAACGTGTGCTCTTCTGTTCTTTTCTTGCTTTAGTATTCGTTTTATAAAATGCTAAGCATTCGTGCTGGGACAGCATATTACGTAGGCTACCAAAACATTCAAACGGATTAATTCGGTTGCTGAATATTTTCTTCCGGATTTTCTTTGTTAGCCCGTTGTAATTGACTCAAAACGTTTGATACAGTTATGTGAGGTATGCGGTAGTTCTGCATAATTAACATTGGTGATACAGTACAAGCAAACTGGAAATCACCTTCCGCACTTTTTATCCGGGTAAAATATCAGGTTAATTCTAGTAATCTTCCCTTTAGCTTTTTCAGACTGCCGTAATTTGACTCAATTTTACTGCCATTTTTCAATTCCACGAAAAGACCAGGAAGACTATGGACTAATTTATGGTGCATGGTTTGCATCTGGAGGGCACACTTCGCTGCTCGGCTAGCAGTAACTTCGAAGGAAAGCAAACGGTGGCTGTACCACTACTAATTTACATTTTCACGCAAGTCCGAGTTTTCGTTCTATTCTTGTCATTTTGCGATTAGCCTATATGGAATTGACGACGAGAAAGTAATAAAACAGCTAATTGTTTACAACGTGTGCATGTTTTCTGCTGTTAATAAATGTGTTTGAGAGGATATATAAAAATAAATAAATACAAAAGTAACCATATATAGTCATTGTTGGTAACCCGTTGTATATAAGTGGAATAAACCCCTCCGGGCTGTCCCGGTTATTAGAAAATAATGTAGGCTACTTCGGTGGTAGTATGGGGTTACAGAAGAAATCATATGACAGATGGACCGACGACAAAGTCAGTGGGCTAATTTGCCTATTCTTCGCGGTACTTTAGACCCCGGTGGAAACGCAGACAACCATTGGCTGAAGGAACCTTTTAGTTCCTGGTAAAGTAGTTCCTGGGACTGAAAGTTCCGGGTAATTTTGGTGGAAACGCGGCTTAAAGTGATATGCCTTACCAAGCTCAGGATGTAGCATAATGCATTGTGAAATTTTTCTATAGGATTGGAGCTCTTAAAAGAATTCACACTGATAAGGAGGGGGATTTGGGAATTTGGTGCGGTCCTATTATCCTACAACTTGTATAAAGGAACTTTGACAAGATGGGCCCTATAAAGTTTTATAAGCAAAATAATATAGCATTCTTTCTTAAAGTGACGATCTCGAAGATTTCAGTTTCTTTCTCTATGGCGGTGCCAATGGCGAGAAGCGGTAATTGCAGGTGTGTTTTTGGACCTCACTTCTCATAGATCCAACCGGATCCAACCAGTGTCGCCTGTGTGACGTCAGTCAGTTGTCACACCAACTATAACACTTACTATTTACTGAATAAAAAACGGTTGTTATAAAAGTAACGTTATGTACATACTCATTCGTTGTCTAACATTAGGCTAACTCAAGATGTCTTTACACTGCCGAGCCGGGTTAAAATGCCGTAGCAAACCTGGGGCAGAATTAGTGATGATCAATTTCTGCAAACATTCTTTATCCACCGTTTGCCCAGTATGAACATCTTTACACTGCAGAGAAGAATTTGCGGGATTCGCTGTGGCTCGTGCAATTATGTATCTCGTGCACAATAAGCAGTCTTTTTCGTGAATGATTGTTGTGTGGTATTTTTGAAACAACTGCCTTGCAAAATGTTACCCCTGGTGTTTCTGGTTTTGCTAGCTAAACCGTTTGAGAATAAAGCTGAGCTGGGTGTTAAATTAGCAATCAGAACAAGAAGAATGAAACAAAAACAAAGGAGATTTCATCAAAAAGGGCATAAAGGCTGAAGGAACATGAGGAAGCGTAATAAAATAATAACAATGCTAATCCATACTGCCGTATTCTTTAATTTCGTTTTTTCCTGCATGACATCTTCAGAAATCAGACCCAGCTCTGCTCCACATACCCCGGCTTTATTCTGATCATTATAATATATTGATGAACTCGATGGCAATGTCAATAACGGTAACGTTAAGGCCAGTTCAGATCAATGATTCGCAACGAGGCAAAACGGTTTTAGAATGTTGCAGAGAAAATTGCAGCGGTGTGAACTGGCTAGTAGCAGAGCCGTTGCCTGCCCTGAGGTTTTAAAAGACCGTCCTTGTCAAATCGCCAAGTGCCGTTTTAGAACGTTTACAATCAGACGTCTTGGAATTTTGCAAGTTGCACCCAGTGTCGTTGCGAATCATTGATCTGAACTGGCCTTAAGTTAGCTACACTGCAACGTTGCAACAAGGTAGCATTGCATTCGAGAGACGGTTTGCGAGGTCGGTACCGGTCGGTAGCGTTAGTTAGCGTTTTTTTCTAATTGCTAGCCGACATTAGATTGTGTTAATTACATTAGCTAGCTAGCTAACGCAACGTTACCTGATATGAGAGATGGATACTGTGCGCAACATTGTCTAAACTAATGTTGTCTTTCTTCACATGGTCTGGTAACTAGCGTTAGCTGTGCAAATAGCTATGTAATTTAGTAAAGTTACATTGTCATTAAATGTAATACGAAATCTACATCAACAAATAATATGATCTCTCATGTTACACAAAAACTTTTTAGGGTTCCATAACTCCTCCAACCCCCCCTTTCTCTGTTATTGTAACGCATGCAGACACCGGAAAAAACAATACGCCGCTCACACACAAGTGAGTTGAAGAGCGAGCCTGTTGCGTTAGTTCCGCCTACCCTCTCTGGCGGACGAACCACTGATGGGTGATGAAACACGCGTCACTAACTGTGCGCCGCTTGTGATTTTTTCCCGGGAATGTCGCCACAGACACCAAGTTTTTTAATCATGAATTATGATAATAATAATAGTATAAATTAATATAAAAATAGGCTCAATCACCATTGTGTTACCCAATGCAGCGATAGATAGTGACTTAAAAGACATTTATTTTAATGAAAATCTTCGAGATTATTACTTTAAAATAAGAAAGTATGGTATAAAGCATTTGAGTTTTACGAATGGGTTTTTTTTGTAATTACGATGAAAAGGAGACATTCTCTATCTCTGGATTCCGAATTCCCATTAGATAGAATAGTATTCCATAGCCAGCTTAACCTGCTTTCTCCAAGATTGTGTCTACAGTATGGTAGAAAGGATTTTAGTTTTATGAATGGGTGTTTTTTTTTTATTAAGGTGAAAAAAGGGACATGAGCCGGGTCGATTCCAGTCACCAACTGCAATGGCATTTTGAAGCCAGGGGGCTTCCGTTTGAAACAGAGACATTTTGGCACATATTGCGTTTTGAGAGTACACTTCATTAAATGACGCATCCCTCAACAATACCTACCAGTAAATGTGTACAGTATAGTAGTTTTACTGTACGAATACTACAAAATATTGGTTCATGTTGTTGAAGGAAAACAGATAACCCCACCATAAATGTCGCACAGGTGATGATGTGTTTCCCTCCAACGACAGTGATTACATGCGGAGGGAAGCAGCTAATTTTTAAAATCGTATTATAGGAAACAACAGTTATATTCTGGCACATTGACAATTTATATGTTGTTATTTCATTGTACTGTAGCATTTATGAAATTATGAATGAAGAATAAACTGTTAAAATATGTTTTCTGAAAGATCGCCAAAACTGGTTTTACCTCCCTATTTTCATTTGACGTCATGCTAACTTGGCTTGTAAGCGAGTTTGCATAAAATAACAAGGAATAACATTTAGTGGGCTTAGCCTAGCAAATTTAAGGAGGAACTACAATGTTTTATGACTTTTGGGTAATTTAAACACAAATGGGTACTGTAATCACAGCCATTAAAAATGTAAGAGAACGAGTAAAATTAGTTTGAGATTAGAGACTAGCGAGCTCGCTGCATAGATATGCACATTTAACTAGACAGGCAAACACGCCTTCAGCTAACCCATTATGTGGATTATGTGGTGGTGTGTCATTCATAAACGATTTGTTCCTTTTCAACAAATCTTTTTGGAAACAAATAGAACTGACTCACCTCCATGTTGGGATTTGTTCTTTTTGTTCAGCTTTCAGTAAGTTAAATTGGGAACTTGCCATTCACTGAAGCTGCAGCTACTCCTCCTATTTAACCTTTTTCACCTTTGGGCTTGGTTGTCTGTAGTAGCCATTAGCCTACAACAGCATAATCCGCTTGAGCAGGGCGTGCTTTACTCTCTGAGCTCCTCCCGTTGGTGTGACTGAAGCAACAACAGTTCCTGAACTTAAAGCGGTGGGGATCGAATCCGGGAAGGAACTGAACATCCAATTCCTTGGGTCCTGGTACAGAACCGGAACGAGTTTAAGACTAGTCTTTGCAGCTATATGTCTTTTCCTCCCCCTAATGCCTTTGTATTGCACTAGCTTGTTATTCCGGGTACATTTGAGAAACGCTATGGGCTATGAGGAGCCTACTCTATTATTTGCATGATGTAAATAAACCATCGAAAGAGGTCATCAATGTATCATGAAGGAAACAGACACAACTCAGTTACCCAACACAAATGCAAAGCTATTTTACAGTCCATTTGATCCACTATATTACATACGCACCACTATAGCCACAGATGAATAAGAAATTGTCCCACACTACTAATTAATGTGCTTTTCTTAATAAAATGAATAGCCTATAGCTACATTATATTGTCATCAGCAACCCTTCTGTCCTTTGCAAAATGTTTACTAGGCTAACTTGTGTCACTTATTTGTGTGCTAACCGTAAACGCTACTTGAGTAAATGTCACGAAGACATCCCCATATAAGCTATAGGCCTACATTTTTTAAATCGGTGAAATGTTTCAGAAATATCTGTGAATCCCATATCTGTGAATCCCATAACAGTGACGACCTAGGGTTCCTGTAGGAATTCAACAGCACAGTCGCATTTCTTTCTCTAGGAACTAGAGTTAGAAGACGGAATGAGTCACTGCATGACTCGTTCTCGTTCACTTGGAATTGGAGTCACTGAACGAAGAGTTTGAAGTCGGAACCAGTCACTGCATGATTCTCGTTCTTGTTCTTGGGAGTCAGGATTAGAGCTGTGAAGGAATCAGTGAACTTTCTGGGAACTAATCCTTTTAGGAAACTAAGTCAAAGGATTTGTGTCCCTGAAAGGAACTAGAACGCCCACCAATATAACCTAAGCTAGTGAAGTCCAGGCAGTAAGCCTGTATTGTGTGTGTTGAGGGAAAAACATTTGAGCTGCCATTAAAGTGAATGGGGAATATAATTACATTGCATTTATTTAGCAGACACTTTTATCCAAAGCCACCATGTACAAAAAGTGCAAATCATGGTCATTAGACAACTACAAAACAGGTTCAATAAGGTACAATATTAATTTTGTACAGCTATTCATAGCCAAGAACACAGTTCAGTTCACGCAGTGAACATTATTCTGACCTAACTTATGCCAAGCCAAACTAGGGAGAAGAACAAGCTACAATATTAGGACAAATACAAAGAAGGGAGAGGTTCGAAGTGGGGCGGGGAGTTTGTTCCATCACTGGGGAGCTAGGGTGGAGAAGCTCTGTGATCTCTTTACTCGGGTGGGAGGGGGTGCAAGGCGCCCTGTGGCAGAGCAGAGTGGTCAAGCTGGTGTATAGAATCGAATCTTGTCCTGCAAGTAGATAGGGGCCGTCCTGTTGGCTGCAGTGTAAGTGAGGGTCAGGACTTTGAACGTGATCCTGGCAGTGACCGGTAGCCAGTGGAGTGACCTCAGCAGAGGAGTGACGTGGGAGAATTTGGGAAGGTTGAAGATGAGTCGGGCAGCAGCATTTTGAATCAACTGTAATGGCTGTATGACACATTACATTACATTATATTACAGGCATTTGGCAGATGCTCTTATCCACAGCGACGTACAACAAAGTGTATAACCATAACCAGAAACAAGTATGACGAAAACCCTAGAGAGAAGTACCGGTCCAAGTGCAGGGAACAACCGCATAGTTCAACTTGGACCCTGAAGGTTAAACTGTTTAACACTAACACAAACGAGAGCAGCAACAACGCAGTCTATGCAAAACACAAGCTGGCAGGCTTGCAAGTAGATAGTTGCAGTACTCAAGGCGGGAGGTCACCATAGCCTGGACAAGCAGCTAGGTGGAGTGCGTAGTCAGGAATGGTGTTGTACAGAAGGAATCTGTGGGACCGTGATTTTGCCTTTGAGGTCCAGCTGGTTGTCCAGGACCACCCCCAGCCTCTTCGCAGAGTGAGAGGCAGTCACTGTGGTGCCATCAACCGTGATTGAGAGCTCACATAGTAGGGAGGTCATGCATGGGAAAAACAGCAGCTCAGTTTTGTTGAGGTTGACCTTCAGGTGGTGGCTGGCCATCCAGGTTGAGAGGTCAGCCAGGCAGGAAGATATTTTATTATCAACCTGTGAGGCAGTGGGGGGGAAAGAGAAGAAGAGTTTTGTGTCGTCTGCATGACAATGATAGGAGAAGCCATGTGAATTAATAACTGAACAAAGAGATTTGGTGTATATGGAGAACAGCAGAGGCAGACCCCATCCAGGTGACCTGGTAGGACCTATCTGCAAGATGGGAAGCAAACTAAGACAGGGCGATCCCAGAAATGCCCATCTCAGCCAAGGTGGAGAGGAGTATTGTGTGGTTGAAAGTGTCAAATGCTGCAGACAGGTCAAGGAGGATCAGGACAGAGGAGAGGCGTGAAGCTCTTGCAGTGGCGAGTGCCTCCGTCACAGCCAGGAGGGCAGTCTCTGTTGAGTGCCCAGATCGGAAGCCAGACTGGTGAGGGTCTAGCAGGTTGTTCTGATGGAGAAAAGAGGTTAGTTGTTTAAGCACTGCTCACTCAAGGGTTTTGGACAGAAAAGGTAGAAGCGATATGGGTCAATATTTCATTACATCAGAGGGGTCTGAGGTGGGTTTCTTGAGAAGTGGGGTAACGCGAGCCACCGGAGGCAACGGAGAAATTAACAATGGAGGACAGATAGGGAAGAATCTCTCCGGATATAGATTGGAGGACTGTAGATGGGATGAGGTCAAGTGGATAGGTGGTTGTGTGATGAGAAATGATGAGTTGGAGTACATCGGAGTCCTCCAGCCTCTTGAAGGAGGTCAGTGTGGCCATGGGTTTGTCCCGGGGGGTAGGGGGGCTGACATGATGGGCAAAGAAGTTCCGGATTTTAGCCGCCTTCCCTTCAAAGGTGGCCAGAAAGTCTTCTGCGGACAGGGAAGAGGGAGATGAGGGTGGAGGAGGAATGAGGCCAGAAGAGAAGGTGGAGAATAGTTTATGTGGATCAGAGACACATGCACTGATCTTTCATTGGAAAATGAGGTTTTAGCTGATGATATCAGACTTTTGAAAGCAAAATAAAATGTCCTCGATGGTATTTTGAAACTCAATTGACAACCGTCACGTTTCATATGAAAAATTTTTTGAAAAATATGCATTATGAAATCAGTGTATTTTGGAGAATTGCTAGAGTCGCAGGACCCCAGAACACCAAAAACACTGAAATGGGGCCATATTTAAAACTTGCAGCTACTCACAAGCAGCACTGTTCTTACTTTCTGCTGATCTTTATTATAGAAATGGATCATGAAGTTGTGTGGGCATTTGTTTTAGAAGAGGACTTGACTGATTTTGACATCAGGTGATTGAAACCTTGATGTTCACAGATGTGCAGTACTATCCTGTGTAATTTTAAAATATTCTTCTTTCTCACAGTGAGTTTTCCGCAATGGAGAGCCAAGAGCAGCCATACCAGTGGCACATACCCAATCCCTGGGTCTCCACCCCCAGCTTTCAGCTCGACTCACAGAGTAACTTGTTGCCCACAACCTTGACTGCAGTGGATAAACCGTACGATATTCTGGTCCCCAGCCAGGATACTCAAAGCAAACAGCATTGGGAGCATTGTGTACAGGTATGATCAAGGAATCTACCAACAGGCAGGCAGATAAACTTGTGTATAGCAAGATATTCCGTGGGAGTTTGCCAAAAAAAACAAAAAAAACAATCTCTATATCAGGTCTTCCTGAAATATTCCCTAAAGAAACTTCCTATAAATGATTTATATATATATATATATATATATATATATATATATATATATATATATATATATATTTATATTTGCCACAAATTTGTAATTTTGGTCATAAATACTTATTCATGGACTTTTAATCAAAGTGCCCCTTTTTGGTTATCTTTGGCCTTATAGCTGAATCATCAATCAATCAATTAAACTTCATTTATATAGAAACTTTCATACAATTAAATGCATTTCTAAGTGCTTTTCATACAAATGAAAATGATTGAAAAGTAACAATATAAAACAAGAATAAAAAAGTAAATCAAAACAATGGAGATTAGTGCACTAGTGCATCATGTAAGACCCTGTAAAATTTTAAATGTGCATGGTTTTGATCTTGGCATTGTTATAATCCTGATGTGTGATGTGTTCTAAAACTTTCACCCATAATAGACCTGAGTGAACTAGGATACGCAGCATCAAGTGGATTGGGGGTACTGGCAAATGCATGCATGTAGATTATATCCATATAATCCAACACAGATAAAAATATTTTTGTACAACTTCTAATCAGGATGCCCTTATTAAGTACTGTTTGATCCTTTAGAAAAACCCAGTTTATATTCATTTTTTGTTTTTTACCAACTCTACAATATGTGTGTTAAAATGTAAATATTCATCTAAACAGATACTGTAATGCTTAAAACACTGGGTTCTCTGAATTTTGAAATCATCCATAATATAAATATTTTTAAATTGCTGTGAAGTTTCCCTTTAGATTTACTAAAGAGCCAAACTCTTGGTGTTGTATAGGTATGGGGAATGCCCTGCCAAGGCGTAAATTGGCTGGATGGCATACCTGCCATCCCAATAACACTGCCCAATTAATGTTACCATCTATGTGGAATCATTCAGGTTGCTAAAAATATGATTTTCAATATCTCATCAGTTTGCTTGACATTTTGCGGAGGTGTGGGCGGGTTTGAGGACGGAGAAGGAGACGAACACAGAGTCTAGAAGGGCCACAAAAAACCTGCATAGTATACCTTTTAGTCAAAACGGTTCACATTCACCGCTGCGCCTGTACTTAAAACTGCTTTTTAACTAGGCTACTGTAGCTACCCTACATCGCTACATTTCTAAATTAATGTTAGCTAGCCCTATACATACTCGACCAACATAGAAACATTTAGTAGGTTTGTCATGTGCACTAGCCCATTAAAAACACTTCCATTTTAAAAATATGGCATGCACTTTCATTTATTTGTCGGTCATGGTAAAGGAATGTCGATCTGGTCAACTTAAAAAAATCATACACAGCCATTCGGAACTTTTTCGAAACTGTTTTTCTTAAAACCGGAAGGTATGACGATACAGAATTTTATGAAGTTTACCAGCGGCTTGTTTGCAGCTTGATGGCAAGCTGCAGTAGATCGTATGGTATGGTAATTAGGTGGGAGTTAAAATTGTCATTTACCGTGTTATAACTTGACATTTTGGACTTGACTTAACAACTTTCTCTGAAAGAATGGATGTCTCTTAAGGATATTTAATTAAAAATTGACGTGACAAGTTTATTGCATATTGTTGAATTAATGTGTATCCATCGGGTCTGCGTTACCATTAGGGGGTGTTTGGTATGAAGAGGTTTAAAGGTAGCCTGTTATAGAAATGGAAAAATAGTGGGCTCTCAAACTTCATGAGGTCGGGATTGGTGATCTCTAATTTGGTTAATCCAAACAGCCCATGCCACAATTGCAATAAAGTGAGCCTGTGAGAAGTGCATAGATGCCTGAGATGGGGTGCTGAGGAGGCTAGTAATAAGACTTAAATGGCAGTCACTGATTCTTAACATTTGTTCACATTTGAATGCAATTTGCCTACGTTTGTGACCCAGTTACAGAGTTGAAATGGAAATAGAATTTAATGTTGTTTATCTTTAAGAAATTGTGCCGTTACAGGCCTAAACATATCCCATCCAAGGAATATTATATAGAGCTATGAGAAATTGTTAAATGGCAGTTGTGGCAACACAGCAACTGGCTTTTGGGGGAGCAATAAAGGCTGCTTCTGCACATTGGCGGAAGGAGCAAAATCCTACCTGTGTGTGCATCTTGCGCTAGTATTGACAGCGAACAGCTGTTCAGTAGCTACAGCAGCGCATATTGTGGATGAAAAAAACTGGGAAAATAGTAAAAACTGAGGGAGAGATAGAGGGTTTATACGCAGTAATGTTAACGTTAATGTTAAGCTTGTTGTTGTCTGCCTTTGATATCTAGTCATAGTTAACGTTAGCTAGCATAAAGTTGGTCCTAGACGAGCTGACAATTCTCAACCAACAATTACCCATTAAAAAGTTATCTTCATGCAAGCGACTAATCAAATATGTTTACGTTTGATCATTATATTCGGCATGAATACATTTTAATTAGATATTAGCTACTCACCTGAGCATCCGCCATGCTTCATCAGCTCCCGTCCTCTCCAAGTATGGGCCGCAAAAGGCTATTCCTTGCTGCTCACTGATTGGTTGTGAGCTCTTCTTCCTCTGATTGGCTGTAGGTACCATAACTCTGATTGGTGCATACATGTGTGGATTTTTTCCATTGCTACATGGAAAAATAGTGCCAAAATGATTTGTATTTTCGTGTGTCCACAGCTTGAGATTTGTATTTTGCAATTTGCAGTTTGAGATTTGTAAAACAGGATTTGTAGTTTTACAATGCGTAAAAAACGTGTGAGTTGTGAAACACGTATAAATAATATTGGCACTAAATTCACTCCATATGGATACATTCAATTATGATGTCTATTGAATGCCTGGTGGCGCTGTAGTGTATCTGACAAAATTTTGACCTTCAGGAGCCCAGCCCCCTTTAATTCCAGGCTTGGACTTCAGCCTTGGTCTTCGGCCTGAATTGAAGGGTGCATTATTCTGAACAAGGCAAAACTTTCAATAATATTTTACATTCATAGGTGTTCTAGGGTGTTCAGGTTTTTGGCTTGCTGGGCTTTAAATCCATGAAAATGCATGGTGTTGTTAAATGGACATGGTTGACTTGCAGCAAATCAAAATTTGAATGGTGTTGATGGCTTGAAACCATTGGGATGGCAGGTATGCCATGCCACCAAGTTACGCCTTGGCGGGGCAGCATGCCCCATACCTATACAGAACCGAGAGTTTAGCACTTTTCAGGGTTCCCCACAAAAATAATCACAACAGCCACAGACACTTAGCCCTTAAAAACATTAATTTCTGTACATTCAACAGACAGATTTCATAAATATCTTCACATGTCCACACAATAAAGCCCCAAACTAAGGGGATTTTGCATTTTCTCCTTCTTCTTCCTGCTACCTAGCCCACAAACAAAATGTCTCCCCATTGGACATTTTACCACCAATTTAACACCAGCCAATCCTTCACCTACATGAGCCAATCACATCGCATACACACGCAAAATAGACATATCTTTTTACTCTAAAATGGTCATGGTCTATGGATCATAGGGTCCCAGGTTCAAGCCCCTCCTGGAACAAGTTTCTTTAACCTGCTTTTTTCCTCACTAATAATTCTCTATTACTTCTCAATTATTTATTTTGCACCACATCTACCTAGCGTTCACGGAACGTGTACACTGCATTATGACGTACCATCTACACGTTCAGTTAACCATCTACAATATTGCCAGGCCATGTGGATTCAACGGGAGCTCTTCTATTATCACCCAAGAAATTTCCCAGTTGTAATAGCTAGTCCGTTCGTGGCTGAGTGGTAAATTTCACAGTCTACGGATCATGAAGTCACAGGTTGAAGCCCCGCCGGAAGTAAGTTTCTTAACCTCTTAAGGAACAAGCCAAATTTTGCCAATCCTTGCCCATTTAGGGGGTACCCTATTTAAAGCTTTATAACTCCAGACGTGAACACCACAGAGACTTGAAAAATGGCTTAAATGAAGCAAGACATTTGTACAATTTACAATACTAACACAGATTAGTTTATATTCATAATTTTTGAAGAAATAAAGTGCCACAAATGCAATTGTTTTGACAAAAAATCCAAAATAAATTTGTACTTTTTAAGTTTGCAATGAAATACTGCAAGATTGAATATATGCAGGAGGTTAAACTATACATGTGCTAGGTCAAAAACTTCTTGACCACAAGTTCATAAAATCTAAGGGTGGATATGTAGAACTACTATAGATGTATGAAGCAAAAACTAAGCAGTGTACCCAGCATCTCCAAATCTATCCAAAATGTCTAAATTATGCATTGCTGTAAATCATAACATATCCACGTATTTCACTACAAATCAACTGTTTTGACTCAAGAAAATCACTGTTGCATAATTTTCAAATGGGAATTACAAGCTTTCAGTCAGTACAGTGGTCTAAAATAGCTAGGTGTCCAGAAACATATCCAAAATCTCTCCAAAATTGAATAAAATGTTTTTTGTCCATTATAAAGCATATAAATGAGCCCCTTATGAGGGTTTAAGATGAAACATTGCTATCAGATTAAAAAAATAATGCAAAAACATTGTCACACAATGCGGTACAGTACCTAAATGTGTAATAATTAACTCGTGTGTATTTCTATACTCTGTACTCTCGTATGTTTTATTGTATGGGGATGAGACAACATGAAAACAATTTTCACCCGTCCACCACGTTTTGGCAATGTTCCAGCTCTGACGTCATCACTGTTGCATGCTTCACAAAAACTATTACACTTCCGTCTAACGCTTACATTACAGTGTGAAATATTTACATTATATAACACCACTAACCTATTTAAAAATACTCAATTTCAAAAAGAACGTATATAACCGAAATATTTTGAACGATAATACTTACATAGCAATGGTGAAATCTCCTCTATGTTCAGTAGATAGAGACAGAGAGACAGTATCAATTATATTGTTCTATTCGCTTCTGTTTTGCTCCAGAAAACGATGTCAGCTAGGTCTATCAGCAAACATATGGCTTAGCTATGTTCAGAAGTCCTCAATAATAATAGTATTTTCCAAGAAATTACGAAATATCCTTGAACATGTTTCGTTAGGTGCATCGTATTTGTCTGCTAACAGAGTGTGATTGCGTAAGTGAATGCTATGCTAAGAATATTTTCTGTTACGCTGACCTATAAAACGCTATTCCGAAAGCAGAATTAGACATGTTATACATCGTTAGAAAGCTTATACTCTCGCCTACCGAATAAATGAATTGTAAATCTAGTCAGACTGTACTAAAAAGGGCGACGACGCCGTAAACAACAGGTGTGGTGTTACGCACAGCTATTTTGGAAGATACCCAGGCGTCACAGATGCGCCTATATTTCCCAAACGGATTGTCCAAGACAATATATGACCACGCAGTTTCAAAAGGGACATCTCTACACGTAAAACCAACAGTAAGGTTTTATATTTATTCAATATTTAGTCCCAGATATTGACTGTAGAATGACATGGTGTCATTTTTAAAAACTTTTTCTCGTTTATTTCGTTATTCAGTGAGCAGCGTTTTCACTGCTGTATAGGCATATCTTCGGGCTATTGTCGGGTTTATCTTGTTGCTATGACGGAATACGATTTTTTAGTGGTGAAAGAATATTTTTATGAATGCCAAGATAGACAATATTGTCCATTATGTCAAGGGTGGGGGGTGTTTTTTAGATGAGACTGCAGGGAGGGGGTGTGTGTTAAATGAACGACGGGAGCGACAATGGTGGGGCTGCGAAACTCCGTTTTCGGCATAGTTGTCATGTATCGTCTACTAATGAAACGGAAACAACGCGTTTCTGTTTTCATCTCACACTTTGGTTGCAGTAGCACCGAATGTTTGAGTTTAGTAATTTAGGCACGCGGGCGTGCCCACCACTAGGGGCTGTGCGCTAAGAGGTTAAACAAGCTTTTTTGCTTGACAATTGCTCAACAATTGCACCACATCTACCCGGCGTTCAACGAACGTACATACTGCATTATGACATATCATCTGCACGTTCACTTACCCGGCTACAGTATCGCCTGGCCATATGAATTCAACCGGAGCTCAGCTGTGCTTACTGGCATGTGTTCTTCTTTAAAACCACAGACACGACTGAAAAATTTCACGCATTGAACAGCTATGTCATGGTGGTGAAGACTGGAAAACGTAAAATCGAAGGATCGAATCCCGCCTCACCCTCAGGCAAATACTTTCATATTTTACACTAACGTTTTCTTACACTTATATTTCCTTTACTAAAAGTCACTCACGGCCAGCCATATGCATTTCATGACGGCAAATGTATTGATTTTCTTAAAAAGTTACACCAGCTGACCACTGTGCCATTTCTATATTTCTTCACTTGGCTACTGTAGAAAATGTTCTTATCAGCAAATGTCACTTTTCTACATTCATGTTACCTCGCCCTGTTTTCTATCTACCCACATACAAACAATTACTTTGAATGTACTGTCTGCAACTCCCCATTAAAACATTACATTTAAAATCAGGACTCAAACATAATTATAACTACTAGTACTGAACATGACAAAAGTACTTCAGTGCAATACATTTCCTTCGCAATATCACACGTTACTTTATCCACCGCTTTAACAAGTGATTTCTTATACTGTCTGTTATATACACCGTTTGATAAGCAAGCTCATCTCGCTCATGGTTACTTCATTTACTTTCAACTATAGTCTGTGATCATGTCACAACTCACCTACATACCCATTCTGCTAAAAACATATTGTTTCAACTACTAAATTTCATAATTTATCCTAATTTCTCTCATACTATTGTTATTTTATAATTTGCAAAGATTGCTGGGACATACATGTCTGCTCCTATTCTCCACTATCAAGTGTTCCGGTTCTACTACTTCCAATTCTCATGTAAGGTCACTTATGTACCTAAGAAAAACAGCGAAGAGGACTCCTACTCACAGATAAGCGTATCAAAATACCTTCTAAACCTAACAAACACTAAAAGTGCATCTCCTCGAAATAACAGAAAACGGAGCATGACAGAAGGGTACACAAGTTGCGACCTAGGGAGCTCTAATTCTACAAGCTTGCTGATAATTTTGTCAATCAAGGCTCGTTGGATGGCCATCAAATCCGTGAGTACATACACTGGGCATATTTCAGCTGCGTTTCTGATGCGTTTATACTTACACCACCGCACCCTTTGTCACAGCCAATAGGATCAGTAACTAAAGTGACTTGTGCGTTTAGATCTACGGGAAAGACATCAGTAAATAGGGTTGTAAATTATAGTCAAAAGTGCATATTTGATAACCGTGATGCTTGTGCATTACTGCGATATGTAATGAAACAGTAGAGCTGAGACAGCGCTCTCCACCACCATCATCCAAACACTAAATGAGGGAATATCTTTTGGAAGAATGGTGTTACATCCCTCCAATAGAGTTCCAGATACTTGTAGAATCTATGCCAAGGTGCATTGAAGCTGTTCTGGTGGCTCGTGGTGGCCCAACACCTTACTAAGACACTTTATGATGGTTTTTTCTTTAATTTGTCACCCAACAACATTGTATGGCCAAAAATATTAGGCCACCTGTAGTTTTAAAATAACCTTTAGAGAAGAATTCAGTTAGTAAATGCACATTTACTGAATTACAAACCAAGTGTAAACATGTTTTTTTCCCCCATTTCTCGCAACAATAACTCTAAAAGATGAGTTTTACATAAAAATAATCTTAAGACACGACTTTCCTTAAAATAGCCTCCTTCGGCTTAATTACAATTAATTATTGGAAGTCTATCCAATCATTTTGCTAAGTGGGAGGTGAAGCGGTAATTAAATTATGTGAAATCACACGTGGCTAAACAAACATGCATTGGGGTGGTGGGTATGCCAAGTTATGGCTACTGCTTGGTGGGGCGGCATGCCCCATACCTATACAGCACCGAGAGTTTGCCACTTTTCAGGGTTCCCTACAGAAACAACCATAATGACCACAGACTCTCAGCCCTTAAAAACATACATTTCTGTACCTTCTGACCCCTTTTCAACAGACATATTTCACAAACAACAATAAAGCCCCCAATTTGGGGATTTAGCGTTTTTTTCCTTCTTCTTTTTCCTGCCACAAATGCTCAGAGCCTACAAAGAATATGTCTCCTCATTGGTATTTTTTACGTTCATCAACCAATGAAAACATCGGAGACACACACAAAATGAACATGTAGTTTTGCAGAAGTTTGCACGTTTAAAACGGTAAAACTTTTCACCTCTGACGTCTGCTTCCCTCATAGCTGACTGGCTAGTGCCTATGCCCTTGGAACATTCCGCACGACTGACCCGGGTTCAAATCCCCCCTCCAACTGAAGCAAATCTCAACCATTATGCTACCTTGCTGGCTAACAAAAAATACAACATTTAAAATATTGCTTTTACATCTGTACAATCTTTGCGGGAAACTCATTCACATTTTTGAAATCCAAATAAAATACACCCACACTTTACACAGTTCCGCTTTCTGCATTTTCAACGTGTTTAACGATAGCTACCTTGCTAACAAGACGTCAGACCTACTGTATAACATTAGTACACATACAGGCGCCTCAGAAACCGAGCTCTAACATCTCTGTTACGATTCGGTCCAGTTAGTAACGTCACCGGTCGTTTAGAAACTGCTGCAAGTTAATGATTTCACACAAGGTATGTCCACTTTCTTTAACTCAGAAACGTTTCTCGTTCATCGCTGCCCCTGTTCTCATAACTACTTCTTAACTAGGGTAGACTACTGGAGCTAGATTTAAACCTGCAACGCCACATTTCTAAATTCATGTTACCTAGCCCTATACATCCTCTACCAACATACAAATAATTAGTAGGCCTGTCGTTTGCAATAACCCATTAATAACACTTACATTTTAAATATGACATGCACTTTCATTTATTTGACATTCATGGTAAAGGAAAATGTTAGTACATGACATTGGCATTCATGGTAAAGGATTGAATCCATGCCTATATCTTTCTTTCAGAATGTAGGCTATGTGTGTTTGCATTCATTTGTGTGTATGCATGTCTGTCATAGCCTACATTTATATATGAATTACTATTATCACTCATTACAAACACAGTGCAGAAAGAAATGATCCATTTAAATGTCTTGCATGAGGCAATTTTTGTTATTAGACACTTTGATGTGACACAGAGTTTGAATGACAACATTGTGAGATGGTAGTATTAAAAAACACAGGGCCAAGCAGTGTTGGGGAAGCTACTTTGAAATTACTTCACACTGGAAGAAGTTGAACTACAGCAAAGCTACCCTAGGGAGAAATCTATTTTGGTTGACTAAAGCTACTTAGAAAAAGTAGTTCAAACTACTTTGTAAAAAAAATTTAAATTTAAATAAAATTGTATGCTGTTACAATATTAACCTTAGGTGGCAAAAAAACAGCAAGCCAACCTCAGCCTAGCCAGTCCTTCATTTGAATGATTCTGGCTAAGCTATTCATAGTATTGGATTGATTGCAGACACCTTGGTCAGCAACCACAGGTGATTGCAATCAAATAGTAGGTGATTGTCATGAAAGACCCCCTTACATTGCGCCATATTGTTTGGCGGCAAAACACATTATGAGAATAGTATGACTAGGTCAGCTAATGTTAGCTAATGTTTGCTTTATGTCTGCAAACCCGACATTAGCTGGTTAGCGACATGTTAGTTTTTGATAGAACATAATTGTTGTCAGATGAACTAACGCTACAGATTTTATTTAATTAGACTAACGATAACGTTAACTGAATTAAATCACTTGCTTGTGTGTAACATTACAATGTGGCTAACTTATCTAAACTTCGCTAAATTGGCTAGCAAAGTCAATGTTAATACACTCACCTTTATATGTGTTCTTAGATTTGTGTTTGACGTATTTGCAGTAGAGAGTGTATTTACTCTCGGCTTGCATAGCTCACAAGTAAAAACGTAGGTTTTGTTGGTGGAGCTCGTCAGTGTCATGTATTTGCTTAAGTATGGCCATGGTGATTCTTCCTCAGGCTGAGATTCGGGAGGTTTATTCATGATGACGCTGTCGCTGTGTGAGCACTGAGCAACGCCCGCCCTTTTGCACGTGCACTACACAAAGGTCAAGTGTGTGGTGGTGGCTGCCTGATTGCCTGGGCATGCCTTCACAGCGGTCAGGATGAAAGAAAAAGGGGGCGGGGCTGGTCAAAGGGGGTTCGATTACAGTAGTGAAGCAAAGGTAAAATAAAAAAACATTCCTTTCCTTTTATGGCCCAAAATTGTTTGTACTTTCAGTAGTTAACTACACAAAAAAATGGCAAAAAAGTAATTTAACTACTTGAATCACTATGCAAATATGAATGTAGTTGAACTACCCAGCAAGCTACTGCAAAATGTAGTTAAACTACTAGTTTAATTACATGTAGTTCACTATTCCCCAACATTGGGGCCAAGTGACTTGAAACAATTTAGGTAACACTGGGTAGCATTGCTTTGCAATAGCTTGTGTAATTTGTGTGAGGTAAGATATTGTATGTAATTTTGGTATAAATACTTTTCATGGCAGGCCTAGATTTTGGCTGGTTTGAATGAATGACTTGTAGATAGACTTATAGAGTGCTTTGTATGTGTGAGTAACTTGGCATTTTTGTATGTTGAAAATGTGTTTTTCATCAGATAAGATATACTCAAACAGTATCCCCAATGCTCAACAGCAGTAAATGCAAAGATCTACAACAATCTCAATTCTGTCACATTTAGGTTTGTGTAAATTCTGCCTTTGAACCCAGATTCTGTCATTCAGTCCATAATTTCAGAAAAATGGGAAATATTAGCCATTACATTTCATTACATTTATTTAGCAGATTAGGTTTGTAACAAACTTTATTTCTGTGAAGTTTTACAAGAAATGCCAGTAAAGTGCCTGAACTTGTTCACTATCTGTTATTTCATACAAATGAACCTGTGAGGAGAGCAGAATATACTATCTATATTGATAACATGGACAATGATTCACTATGGCAAAGGAGTGTTTCAGGAATGTTTTGCTCAGATTCAAAGAGGCTGTTTTAGTGGGAAAGATTACTTTTATTTGTCTCAAACTATGGGAGGAGATATGCAATCAGACTAAAACATTTATTGGCCACTATGTCAGGTCCTTCATGGACCCAACAGCTAAGAGCCTGGTAATACATTGAACTACACCCATTCAATCCAGGCGTAGTAACTGATAGAAATGTATAGACTGATATACGTTTATATTGCAATGCCATTGATTTCTTGTGCTGTTTTCTGATGCTTAATACATACCATGGTAACTCCATACAGTGTAGTCTGAAGACATTCACAAATGTACCTATAGTTTAAAAAAAAAATTTTTTTTTTACCCAGAGCTGAAATAAATATATGTATATATATGTGTGTGTGTGTGTACATGTATTAATTCCTATTGTCAGGTCGAACACAGCAGGCCTCTTAATAACAATGTAATATTGGGTGGACTATTAGAGCAATTTTGCCATATCAAATTACGTATATTGTCTCTGTCTCAATTGCCGTAATTTAAAAATTAGATATCTGACAGTGGGTACCCAGAATCTAAGACACCTTAACTATTTGTGATGTGTTCGAGCCTTCATGTGAACTTCAATTTCACAAATGTTTTCCACCAGTCTTGCATGCAGTATACATTTATTACAGGTAAAATGACAGAGTAGATGTAACAAAACATTATAGTGTACACAACAGGAAGAATATGGGAGGGCAAGGAGAAATAAGAATGACAACAGAGTTGACGGGGTGGATATTGCAATGAGTTGCTTCATGACTTCTTTCTGGATATCAAGGTACAAGGTATCCACAGTACAGAACATTTAAAAAATATATTTTAGAGATTTAAGAGAAAATTGTTTTGTTATTTTTATTTCATTATTTTTCATCAACATTTCTGAACAAACACAGCACGTCAAAGGATGCCTCAAATTTGACTTCAATTAGGAAATGTCACAAACAGGAAATAATGAAACAATATGCTGCCTACCATGTTAAGGTATTAGAAGAACATACTGTATTGGATTAGCTGTGGCTGCATGTTTTGTTATTCTTTTGCCACTGTTTGGATCTCAGTACCCTGGCTTAATCTGAAGTGTGAGGGGTATTAGTAGTTGAGGGCAGTGTACAGATGTGTCCTTCACACTACCTCAGTCTGTGTGATTCACTGACTCATTGCTTGATGCACTTTATAAAATGGATAGTTCCGGTCCTGGATACTGATTTGACAATACAGCATTCCAGCCATGTAATAGTGTTTCCAGCATTCCAGTGTAGTACATAATAGACTAACAACTATGATGTAACACACCTAACATACTCGACGCAAAAGGGAAGTTAGCTAACTAGACTGTTTATAGTTTTTTGTAATTTGATAACTAGAGTGATTGACAGAAAGGTGTCAGAAAGGTGTTGGCTACTTATCATGTTTTCATAACCAGGTATGTGAGCCTGTAATGTAACATTACTACTGTAAAGTTCAGGAGAAGTGACATTAGTTTGCAAAAATGAGTTAGCAAGCATTTTAGCTACCTAGCTAATGCTAATTCATATTATCTAGGCTATGTTCTCTCTGCTTTTGCATTACATTACATTACATTACAGGAATTTGGCAGGCTCTCTTATCCAGAGCGACGTACAACAAAGTGTATAACCGTAACCAGGAACAAGTGTGTTGAAAACCCTAGAGGGAAGTACAGTTCCAAGTTCAGGGAGCGACCGCGTAGTTTAACTTGGACCCTGTAGGTTGATCTGATCAATAGAAACAAAAGCAGCTACAAAGCAGTCTATGCAAATAATACAAGCAATAATTAAGTAGGCACGAGTGCAATAACTAAAATAAACTAAGATAAACAGCTTACCTAGCTACAAACCTAAGGATGTATTGGTGTCATTACTTACTGTGGTTTTATAAATGCAATAAGGCACTTGAGGCCATGCTATATTGTGAATACAGTCAAGGCTAAAGGCGTTGCAGGCACAAACAACACCCTTTAGCCTTGACTATATTCACAAAATGGCACGGCCTCTCATGCCTTATTGCTTTCTTCTCCCACACAGACAGATCCATGGACAGCAGAAACAGCAGTGAACACTGAAGAGAACTGGGAGTCGCTGATGGTACCGTTTGCTCTGTAATGGAACTCCACCGATGGAGCTTCACACTCAGATTGAGATACTGTTGTGATTGTATGGAACCCAGAGATATTCTCTTTGTGGTCCTTTGTTGTAGTGGCAGTTGGAGGTACTGATTCTTTGTGGGTATAGCAGTAAGGTCGATGTACTGATGCTCTCTTTGTGCTGTGGGCTTGGCAGCAGTTGAATGCATTGTCATTATATTCTGGGCACATTCACAGGACAATGCTGAATGCTCTCTCTGTATTCTGTGGGCATAGCGGCAGGTAGAGGAGAGGGGCACACAGCTGGCCCTTCAGTATGAAGCTCTGCTGAAACAGCAAGATTCTGACCAGGTGCTGCATGATAGACGGGTCAAAGTACTTGAGCTTCAGAGAGATGGCAACATTCGAGAGCAGCAGGTCAGTCACCCAGTGAGCCTCCTAGATCCCACACTACTGGCCCCTCATACTGCACTGAAATTTTTGTTTGTATGTTGAACATGTTGTGTATTTGGGTCACTAAGCCAGTTATTGGAAGGGCTGTGATCATTTGACTTGAGTGCCAGCTAGGCTTTAGGACTGAGTGACATTTCTTATTCCTTAGGCCCTAATTGACAAGATGGAGTCACTGCGCGTAAAACTCAAGCTAAATTGCAGCAAAATGACCCGAAAAAACTTCACCCTCAAGAAGCAGGAACTGACCAAAGATATGGATAAACTGGAGGAGGAGAGGAACAGGTGAGAGAGGGATGGGCCTATTGAAAGAAGAGAGGAATGGGTAAAGGACAGAAAGGAAAGCTGTAGTTGTACCAAAGAGACATGATAAAGAGGGAGATTCACTATAATTGCTTATGAGACATAAGATCTGTTGTGTTTGTGTGTGCCAGACTCTCATTGGACCTGGAGGAGTCAGAGAAAAGGCTGACAGCACTGATAGAGGAGCAGTGTCAGGAAAAGTAAGACTATGCATGGTCCCCACCAGCTGTGTCCATGTAGCACACATTCCCATCAAACTGTGTCCCCGTAGCACACATTCCCAACCATCTGTGTCCCTGTTGCACACATTCCTCACCAGATGTATTCCCTTAGCACACATTCCTTAACAGCTGTGTCCCTGTAGCACAAATTCCCCACCAGCTACTGTATATCCCTGTAGCACAAATTCCCCACCAGCTACTGTATATCTCTGTAGCACACATTCCCCACCAGCTGCTGTATATCCCTGTACCACAAATTTCCCACCACAGGGTTCGTACGGTCATGAAAAACCTGGAAAAGTCATTGAAATTTAAAATGCAATTTCCAGGCCCTGGAAAAGTTATGGAAAATAATATTTTTTGAAAAGTTTTGGAAAAGTAATGGAAATATAGCTAAAGTTGCATCAAATATAATTACTAATTAATCCAATCATAAAAATTGTATGTATAGTAATAAAACGTAAATTGGCACGTAACCTTCGCGGTATTTGGTGGTGTGAGAAGTTAATTCGGTCCGGCTCCGTCTGTTTACGGGCACGCCTCTGCTGATGTAGCAGTTAGTAAACGTAGGCCCTACTGTGCCGACAATATTCCAGGGAAGTGCAGCTTCAGTAATATATCAGGGCTCGAAATTAACTTTTTTACTTGGTAGCACTGGTGCTCCCAACTTCAAAAACCTAGGAACACCCACCGAAATGTAAGGAGCACCAACAATATATGCAATAGATTTTTTATTGGTAAAAAACGACAATATAACAGTACGGTTTACAAGTAACAGTTAAACTGTCACGCCTAAAATGAGTCGACTCTTCAAGGAATTGCGTGTTATGCATTCAAACGACAAAACGCTTCTCGTCACATTCATACCGCTAATTAAATCAACCGCCAGTAAACTGCGTCGGAGAAATTAGCTGTTTCAACCGGGTCGCTACACAAAACACTAAGTTAACGTTAATTCTTCGCTTCAACTTTTCAGCTTTCGATCGATAACGCTAATAAATTGAACATAAACTTTTGTCTTCAGGTAACATTAGTTAACGCGTTAGCTCTCTGTGTCGCGTGACAGTGGAGTGCAGCGAAAGGGAGTGATTGAAGACTAATATTAACCAATTTAAAATCAGCATTAAAGGTAAGAATGTCAAGCTCACGACTGGTTAGAAGGGTCACCGTCAGCTCACAAGGCACATACTGAGTGTACTAACTAGCGAATGTACAGAGAAAGAGACGTTCGACTAGAAAAAGAAAAAAGGTCGCACCAGAACAATTATTTGCACTGGCACAGATGCTCCCAATTATATTTCGAGGTCGCACAGATTAAATTTCGGTCGCATATGCAACCAAAATGGTCGCAATTTCAAGCCCTGTTTGAGACAAAAATGTTAAACTATTTGAATTAAAATATGAGAGAATGTAACTAAGTGTGTCTGTCTGGTGTTTATTTGTTTTAGAGAGGCACCATATGTTTCAGATGCAGACCTAATTTTACTTAGTGTTATTTATTTATTTATTGACCTTTCAGCATTATTACTGGTTCATAAAGACAGTTGTCATTAAAAACACTGAATTATTTTGCTGTTACAATACAACATCAATACTAAGTAGACAAAAAATTTTAAATATTGCAATTATCTAAACTGAGATCTAATCTCGTATCCCAAATTTAAATTTAAAATCCGCTGTCATTTAGGAGTCTGCACATATAGGGGATTGGTGATCTCCTGTATCTCTCAGTTCGACATCTTGGGATGGCCAGTTGGTTTGAATTCCTTGTCTGACGACCTGTGAGCTCCTCCCTGAGGGGGGGTAGCCAGTCACTGAAGTTGGACTTTAGCAGCTTTTTGGCAAAGCCAAGACACAGTTGAGTGCGTCTCTCTGATACAATGCACAATCCGAGAGTGCAGAGAGCCTCTGGGTACCCTGAGTACCTCTGGCCAAGTATGATTTTACAAGCCCGTTTCTGTGTGCTTTCCAGCCTTTTAGCCTGGTCTGTAGTCAGGGAACTGTGCCAGACGAGGACTGCATACTCCAGCACCGGGCGTACGTACCCTGTGTAGATGGAAACCAGTTCTGGGTCTCGGACACCAAATTTCTTCAGGCGACGCAGAGCAAAAAGCTTCCTGTTCGCTGAAGTCAGCATGTGGTCCACCTGACTGCCCCAATGCAAATTACTCTGGATGGTGACCCCCAGGACCTTGACAGTGTCACAGACTTCCAGGATGTTCTGGTCAATGGAGAGAGTCGGCAGGGCGGGTGGATGCCTCATGTGGGTGACATGTAAAACTTTACATTTCTTTGGGTTGAGTTTCATTTTGTGCTCCTCTACCCAGATATCAAGACCATTCAGGGTCTGTTGGAGGGTACAGGGTAGTTGGAGCTGTTACACTAAATAATTTTAAATTGTCCCGCTGAGATAAAGTCATTTGTTTTGGTCATGGAAATTCAGTTAAAGGTTGTGGAGAAGTCATGGAAAAGTCATTGAAAATCATTGGTGAAAAAGCGTATGAACCCTGCCACCAGCTGTGTCCCTGTAGCACACATTCCCAACTAACTATGTCCCTGTAGCACACATTCCCAACCATCAGCGTCCCTGTAGGACCCGTTCTCCACCAGCTGTGTCCATGTAGCACACATTCCCTTCAAACTGTGTCCCCGTAGCACACATTCCCAACCATCTGTGTCCCTGTTGCACATATTCCTCACCAGATGTATTCCTTTAGCACACATTCCTTAACAGCTGTGTCCCTGTAGCACACATTCCCATCAAACTGTGTCCCCGTAGCACACATTCCCAACCATCTGTGTCCCTGTTGCACACATTCCTCACCAGATGTATTCCTTTAGCACACATTCCTTAACAGCTGTGTCCCTGTAGCACAAATTCCCCACCAGCTACTGTATATCCCTGTAGCACACATTCCCCACCAGCTGCTGTATATCCATGTACCACACATTTCCCACCAGCTGTGTCCCTGTAGCACACATTCCCAACTAACTATGTCCCTGTAGCACACATTCCCAACCATCAGCGTCCCTGTAGGACCCGTTCTCCACCAGCTGTGTCCATGTAGCACACATTCCCTTCAAACTGTGTCCCCGTAGCACACATTCCCAACCATCTGTGTCCCTGTTGCACATATTCCTCACCAGATGTATTCCTTTAGCACACATTCCTTAACAGCTGTGTCCCTGTAGCACACATTCCCATCAAACTGTGTCCCCGTAGCAGACATTCCCAACCATCTGTGTCCATGTTGCACACATTCCTCACCAGATGCATTCCTTTAGCACACATTCCTTAACAGCTGTGTCCCTGTAGCACAAATTTACTACCTGCTGTGTCCCTATGGTATTCTGAGATGCTCTTCTGCATACCTCGGTGGTAACGAGTGGTTATTTTAGTTACTGTTGCCTTTCTATCCGCTCGAACCAGTCTGGCCATTCTCCTCTGACCTCTGCCATCAACAAGGCATTTTCACCCAGAGAACTACCGCTCACTGGATATTTTCTCTTTTTCATAACATTCTCTGTAAACCCTAGAGATGGTTGTGCGTGAAAATCCCAGTAGATGAACAGTTTCTGAAATTCTCAAACCAGCCGGTCTGGCACCAACAACCATGCTATGTTCAAAGTCACTTAAATCACCTTTCTTCCCCATTCTGATGCTTGGCTTGAACTTCAGCAGATTGTCTTGACCATGTCTACATGCCTAAATGCATTTAGTTGCTGCCACGTGATTGGCTGATTAGGTATTTGCGTTAACGGGTGCAGTTTGCAGTTGAACAGGTGGACCTAATGAAGTGGCTGGTGAGTGTATACGTTTTTTAATTTTTTTATTGAGTATCTTTAAATAGGTTAGTGGTGTTATATAATGTGGATATTTCACACTGTAATATAAGCGTTAGATGGTAGTGTAATAGTGATGACGTGAGAGTTGGAGCATTGCCAAAACGTGGTGGACGGTTAAATTGTTTTCATGTCGTCCCATCCCCATACAAGAAAACATACGAGAGCACAGAGTATAGAAATACACACAAGAGTTAATTATTACACATTTAGGTACTGTACCGCATTGTGTGACAATATTTTTGCATTATTTTTTTAATCTGATAGCAATGTTTCATCTTAAACCTTCATAAGGGGCTTATTTATATGCTTTATATTGGACAAAAAGCATTTTATTCAATTTTGGAGAGATTTTGGATATGTTTCTGTGATTTTCTTGAGTCAAAACAGTTGATTTGTAGTGAAATATGTGAATATGTTGTGATTTACAGCAATGCATAATTGAGATATTTTGGGTAGATTGGGAGACGCTGGGTACACTGCTTAGTTTTTGCTTCATACATCTATGGTAGTTCTACATATCCACCCTTAGACTTTATGAACTTGTGGTCAAGACGTTTTTGATCTAGCACATGTATAGTTTAACCTGCTGTATATATGCAATCTCTCAGTATTTCATTGCAAACTTAAAAAGTGCAAATTTATTTTGGATTTTTTGTCAAAACAATTGAATTTGTGGCACTTTATTTATTCCAAAATGATGAATATAAACTAATCTGCATTAGTATTTTAAATTGTACAAATGTCTTGCTTCATCTAAGCCATTTTTCAAGTCTCTGTGGTGTTCACATCTGGAGTTATAAACCTTTAAATAGGGTACCCCCTAAATGGGCAAGGATTGGCAAGATTTGGCTTGTGCGCTAAGGGGTTAATTGAATAGTTTAAACAATATGTTTTCTGCAGAATGGGTATATAAGTTAAGTTTGACATGATCATAGACTATTATGCAAAATGCATACTAACCATGACCGAGATCAGTCTGCCAATTGAATGGTAAATAAAACAGATGGCACCTGTCAATAACCATGTTCTCTGGTATAGTTGAGGCCAAAAGTTTACATGCATACATACACCTAGGCTAAAGATAACCAAAACTCAGTTTTTCACAACTGCACATTTCACAGTTATTTCAGCTGTAATTCATTATATCAGAATTTCAGTAGGTCAAAAGTTTACATACACCAAGTTGACTGTCTCTTTAAACAGTCTGCAAGATTCCAGGAATTGATGTATTGACTTTTTAGACGCTTCTGATTGGCTAATTGTCATAGTTAGGAGTTAATTGTGAGTTAATTGGCACCTGTGGCTGTATTTAAGGGCCTACTGTACCTTTATGGCCACTGCCTTTTTGCCCTTGATACCATGGGAAAATCCAAGCAACTCAGCCAAAACTTCAGGAAAAAGATTGTGGACCTCCACAAGTCCGGTTCCTCTTTAGGAGCAATTTCCAAACAACTGAAGGTTCCACGAGTATCTGTACAAACAATTGTATGCAAATATGAAAATTGTGGGACCACACAGACACTGCATCAGTTAGGAAGGAGGCACAAATTAACTCGCAGGGCTGAACAAACTTTGATTCAAAAGGTTCAACTGAACCCCAAGACAAAGGAATTGGTGACGGAGTTGGAGGCATCAGGTACCAAAGTATCTACATCCACCATTAAGATAATCCTACATTGCCATGGCCTGAAAGGAAGAAGCCCCTACTCTAAGATCGGCATAAAAAAGCCATAATGAAGTTTGTTGGTGATCACCAGGATGAGGACCTAGCCTTGTGGAGGAGTGTCCTCTGGTCGGATGAAACAAAAATTGAACTGTTTGGCCATAATGACCAGCGCTATGTATGGAGGATAAAGGGTAAGGCGTTTAATCCGGAGAACACCATCCCAACTGTGAAGCATGGGGGTGGCAGCATCATGTTGTGGGGGTGTTGTGCTGGAAAAGAGACTGGGCACTTCAGAAAATAGATGGTATCATGAGGAAGGAGGATTATCTAGAAATACTGAAGCAACACCTCAAGACATCAGCTAGGTCAACTGGGTCTTCCAGCAGTACAGTGACCCTAAGCATACCTCCAAAGTTGTAAAAAAATGGCTTAAAGACAACTATATAAGTATTGGAGTGGTCATCACAAAGCCCTGCCCTGACTGAACTTAAAAAGTGTGTCTGAGCAAGGAGGCCCACAAACCTGACTGTGTCAGGAGGAATGGGCAAATAATCCGGCAAAGTATTGTGAAAAGCTTGTGGAAGTTACGCAATTAAAAGGCAGTGCCACCAAATACTAACAAAGTGTATGTAAACTTTTGACCCACTGAAAATCTAATATAGTACATAAAAGCTGAAATAAATATGTCTTTTAGCTATTATTTTGAAATGAGCTCTTATGGAGATAAAGTAGATACCCTAATTGACTTAACACAGGAAATGACTTAACACAGGAAATGACTTAACACAGGAAATGTATGAAATGTGTGGAGTTCAGAAAAATTGAGTTTGAATGCCTTTAGCCTATGTGTATGTAAACTTTTAGCCTCAACTGTATATAAGTGTCTCAAATGCAATAAACTGTTGTACAAATGTGTTTTTTTCACATAGACTACTGCTAGTTATGAAATTGTTTGTGTGTTTTTAATGGGGTGTTGTAGACAACAGACTAATTATTTGTATGTCGGTAAATAGAGAACAGGGCTAGCTAACATTAATTTAGAAACGTGGCGCTTGCAAGTGACGTTAGCTACAGTAGCCTAGTAAAAAAAAAAGTTGTTAAACAGTAGAAACACCACAGTGGTCAGCTGTTGTAACTTTTTAAGAAAATCAATAAATCTGGCATCATGAAATGTATATGGCTCCTTGTTCGTGACTTTTGCTAAACGTACGAACATTGAACATTCCAATATAATTTGGATGTCAATATTGTATAAGGGAATAAAGTTATAAACACCTAGTTAGTTAAATGGCCATGTATGGCTTTGCAGTAAGAAGTCATTATTTAATGCTGTTGTTTGCTCATGTTTTTAAAGAAGGTAGCCCAGTAAGCACAAGCCCAAATACAGGTGGACTGTAGGCATCTAAAGAAGTGGAAATCTAGGTTGACATGTTTTGAAAAATTCAGCGTAGGTTTTACTTCCATATGTCCTGTCTATATCCTATCCGGCTAGAAAACTTTCACATTGCAACTAATGGTAGAGGAACAAATCTCCAAAAAAGGCTTTAGTTTTTGAGATACCCCTACCCGATGTAGAACAAAGCACAACCATGTTTTTTCATAACTTCAATATGTCTAGTTTTTGAAATGGATGGTTGTATAAAAATATTTTACTGCAAAATTAGTTTTTTTGGTTGATGTTTGGATCCTCCCCAAAACTGAAAATAGTGAAAATTTAGGCTTCTCCAAAAGGGACAGCGTCTGCCTTATCACACGTTTCTCTGGAAATAATGATCAGAATGTCACCAAATTTGGACTGGATGTACAGGGAGCCAGTGTAGGTTGCATACAACAGGAGTTATATGATCTCTCATTTTAGTTTTTGTTAAAACCCTGGCAGCAGTGTTCTGAATGGTCTGTAGTTTTGCAATGGCTGCTTTTGGTAAGCCAGTATATAGAGCATTACAGTAGTCAAGACGACTAGAAACAAAAGCATGAACAAGCTTTTCAGCATCTTGCTGGCAGTGTAGTGGTCTCACCTTCACTATATTGCACAAATGATAAGTTTTGGCCAACAAATTAAAATGGGCTTTAAAATTGAGGTCAGAAACTAAAATGACACCGAGGTTTCTTACTTGTGGTCGTGTCTGTCAGGCCAGATGTCCCAGTTTAGCAAAAATCCCTCCTATTTTTTGGGCCAACTAGGAGGATCTCAGTCTTATCTTCATTTAGCTTTAGGAAGTTCTTGTTCATCCATTCATTAATGGCTGACGCACAGTCAGTTAGATTAGACAGAGTATTTGGGTCATCTGACCTCACAGACACATGCAGCTGTGTGTCGTCAGCATAGCTGTGGAAGTTCACGCCATGCTAACAGATTATGGATCCCAGTGGCAGCATGTAGATTGAGAACAACAAAGGTCCTAGGACACTGCCTTGGGCCACACCATAGTCAATGTTTGTTGTTTCCGATATGTGTTCCCCGATTCTGACATGGAATTTCCTTCCAGTAATATATGATTGAAACCAGCTTAGAACTGTACCAGAGAGACCAACCCATTTCTCAAGACGGCTAAGTAAAAGATTGTGGTCAATAATGTCAAAAGTGGCGCTAAGGTCAAGGAGAATGAAAGAATATTTCCACTATCACCATTTAATCTGAGATCATTTAAAACATTGACGAGAGCTGTCTCTGTACTATGGTTTGCTCTGAAGCCAGATTGAAAATTTTCAAGAATACTATTCTCAGAAAGGTGCTTGTTTAATTGTTTAAACACTTCCTTCTCTAAAGCCTTGCTCAGGAAAGGTAGATTTTAAATGGGGCGGTAATTACTAAGCGAGGAGGGGTCTAAGTTAGGTTTTTGAGTAAAGGTTTTACAATTGCGGTCTTAAAAAGGTTTGGGAAAATGCCTGATCTTGGGAGGATTTAATAAGGAGTGTATTTAAGAATCAGAATCAGAATCGGGTTTTATTGGCCAAACATGCTTTTTTTCACATGTAAGGAATTTGACTCCAGTTCACAGTAACTCACACTGTACTTACATTCACAATGTCAACAACAAACAACAATGACAAACAACAAGAGTAGGTTTTACCTACCGTAAGCAGTAGTGAAAGTGCGTTGTGCATATACAAAGAATAAATATGTAATAAATATAAGTGTATGATTAAATTATTGCACTATGAAAATGGCTGTGGGTATGTATGACTATTTTTTGATAGACAGGTCTGGCTGGGTTAATTGTTCATGAGAGAGATGGCGTGTGGGAAGAAGCTGTTCCTGTGTCTTTTGGTTCTTCTGTGCAGTGCTCTGAAGCGCCTTCCGGAGAGGAGGAGTTCAAAGATGTGGTGGCCAGGATGCGAGGGGTCGGCAATGATCTTCCCCGCCCGCTTCCTTGCTCTGGTAGTGTAGAGATCTTGGAGTGAGGGCAGGTTTAGTCCAATCAACCTTTCTGCAGACCTGATGGTGCCCTGCAGCCGGTGTATGTCCTGTTTTGTGGCAGTGCCAAACCACACTGTTATGGCGGTAGAGAGGACAGACTCAATCACAGCTGAGTAAAACTGCACCAACTGTTCCTGAGGCAGGTTGAACCTCCTGAGCTGGCGCAGGAAGTACATTCTCTGCTGGACTTTTTTTTGTAATGGAGACAATGTTGGTCTCCCACTTCAGGTCCTGGGAGATTGTAGTTCCCAGGAATTTGAAGGTCTCCATGGCTGCCACAGTGCTGCCTTGTATGGTGAGGGGGGTCAGGATAGGAGGATGTCTCCTGAAGTCCACTGTCATCTCCACTGTCTTGAGTGTGTTGTGGCTGCACCAGAGGGCCAGCCGTTCAACCTCCCCTCTGTATGCGGACTCGGCACCATCTCGTATGAGACCAATGACGGTTGTGTCGTCCGCAAACTTCAGGAGTTTAACAGAGGAGTCCCTGAAGGTGCAGTCATTGGTGTACAGGGAGAAGAGCAGTGGGGAGAGCACGCAACCCTGCGGCGCACCTGTGCTGGTTGATTGGGTGCAGGATGTGAGTTTCCCCAACCTCACTTGCTGCTTCCTATCAGTGAGGAAGCTGGTAATCCACTGACAGGTAGAGGCAGACACAGTGAGCTGGGAGAGCTTGGAGTGGAGTAGTTCCGGGATGATCGTGTTGAACGCCGAGCTGAAGTCCAAAAACAGGATCCGTGCATAAGTCCCCGGGCAGTCCAGATGGCGGAGAATGTAGTGTAATCCCATGTTGACTGCATCGTCCACTGACCTGTTGGCCCGTAGGTTAACCCTCTGGGGTCGAGAGCTCCGCCGGCGGAGCTCGACAAGATGAAATTAACTTTCGTTTCTATTTGGATGATTAACTTCACGTGCTGTTATCATACAGACGCAACAAAAACATTGACAGAAACCTTAGAATCGCGACTTTCCAATGCGCCCATTGGCAAATAATATGAATCGTTTTAAATTTGATCAATTAGACCATGTATGCTTCGTTAAACTTTACTCATTACTATGTGAATTTCGCTCAGCAGGAAGTCCGCCCAAATTGCATTCACATGTTAACAACATTATAATTACTCCCCATAGAAGGAGACTAAAGGAGGGGCGATGCGAGATCCATGTGAGAAATGCCAAGTCTGCGAAAGCGGGATAGAATGTCAAAGTGTCGCCTAATTCACATCTTTTGAGGTGAACATTTCGCTTAATTTTGGAAAATAGTCCGTCCGGAAGCCGACACTGATGAAGAGCGGTGTCATTTCGAACAGCGAACTGATCCAGCTGAGGATCAACTTCATGCGTAAGTATATTTCTTATGATCATATTGGTAAATATGTGTACTGTATTGCAACGTATCTGTGTGTTTGTAGGGATATCCAGCAATGTGCGCGTTTGTAAATTCCCACACTACGAACGATTCGAACTATTGCATCTCAAAATTATAGGCTAGGCTCTCTGCGTCTGGTTGTGTTAGAAGTATCAGGTAGACTGTATGTTTTTCGATCATATTCGTAATAAATAGCTCATGCCTGGCGTGTAGTGGCGTGGCTAGGATTCTAAAACTGATGTCCTTGCACAATCGATATTAGCATACTCTAAGTAAGTTTGGGAAATAGCAATAAAATAACTACTTAGCTAAACAGACCTAGCCTACTTCAGATTGAGGCATTGTTATTGATGAGTTGCGCGTAGTTGAGTTGGAATATCAGTGTTTATTTAGGTAAGCTAATGTTTTTTCGTTGATAGCTTGCATTATTTGTAAATGTGTGCTGTATTACATTCTCTGTGTGTTTGTAGGAATATTCACTAATATGCGCGCTTGTAAATTCCCGCACTACGAATGATTCTCTAACCATTGCTTCACAAAATTATAGGCTGCCTCTCTACGTCTGGTTGTGTTTGTTTGGTTCTTTGTTTGTATATGATGTCACATTTCATAAATTTTGTTTTCATTAGTTAGTGGTTTGTCCCTTTTTTGTAAAGCACATTTAATTTTCACCTGTTGAAGGAAATGTGCTATATAAATAAAGTTTGATTTGATTTCACATTTCCTAACAATTTTGTTTTTATTATATTTGCAGAGATGTTGATCAGGAAACACAGCCTAGTTCACCACTAGCTAAGAGGCCAGGCAGACGTTGCAAGAGTACACCAGTCTCATCTCATCTTCCATACAGTTTATTTCAATAAATGTTCTAAAATCAAAAGATATCTATGTTTCTGTCTTCTAAATGGCTCACTGAGTCTTTGTCTTAGTGGTGGGGAGGCATGCGGCCAGGTGTGAATAGCCTACTTAGCTGGCAGGTATTCCTACCCAATGCATATTCATTACAGAGAGGCCATTTGCCCTCCCATTCTCACCTGGTGTTGAAAAATAGTAGTCACAACACTAATTTTTAGCAATTTATTTTATTTCTCATTGGATTTGCTAAAATATTTTGTCATCTTTTGATACCCAAGACATTGAAGAAAAGTCTTAGTCACAATTGTTTAGTGTTTTATTACAACATTCCTGTGCATGTTCAAAACTACTGTTTACAGTTTGTGTGATTTTAGAGCAGTTTACAATCCACACATGATTATGACCTACTTACTGCTGCCATATTGTTGTAGCTGAGTTTGTGCTGAAAACAAAGATATGAAACACTTTGGAATCACTGTATATAAAGTTGATGAAATTTACACAAATGTCAGAGCATCGCACAATCACCAGTGTGCCTCATTTTACCCTTAGACCCCAGAGGGTTAACTGCGGGGGGTCCAGCAGGGGGTCTGTGATGGCTTTCAGGTGGGCCAACACTAGCCTCTCAAAGGACTTCATGACTACAGAGGTTAGTGCAACGGGCCTGTAGTCATTTAGTCCTGTGATGCTCTGTTTTTTGGGACTGGAACTATTGTGGACTGCTTGAAGCAGGAGGGAACCACACATTGCTCCAGTGACTTAGTGAAAATCCTGGTGAAGGCAGGTGCTAGTGTTTCAGCACAGGCCTTCAAGCAGGCGGGTGAGACTGTCCGGCCGTGCTGCCTTCCTGGTTTTTTGTCTCTGGAAGAGTCTGCAGACATCCTCTTCGCAGATCTTCAGTGCAGGCAGGGTGTGAATTGGGGCGGGGGAGAGGTGTGACCATTGCCCTTTCAAAGCGACAACTGTACACGTTAAGGTCCTCAGCCAGCTGCCGAATCTCCATGGCGGAGGGGGATGACTTCCTGTAGTTGGTGATGTCCTGCAGGCCTTTCCACACTGACGCAGGGTCGTTGGCCGAAACCCTGTTTTTCAGCTTTTCAGAGTAGCTCCTCTTGGCTGCCCTGATCTCCTTTGTCAATGTGTTCCTTGCCTGGTTATACAGGGCTCTGTCCCCCTTTCTGTATGCCTCCTCCTTGGCTGTCTGAGTTTGGTGGTGAACCAGGGTTTGTCATTATTGTATCTGGTATGAGTCTTTGTGGGAATGCACATGTCCTCACAGAAACTGGCATAGGATGTTACAGTGTCAGCCAGCTCATCCAGATCAGTGGTTGCCTGTTCAAATACACTCCAGTCAGTGCAATCAAAGCCAGCTTGTAGTGTGTCCTTGGCCTTACTGGTCCATTGTTTCACTGTATTCACTACAGGCTTGACAGATTTTAGTTTCTGCCTATAGGCGGGGATAAGATGGACTAAACAGTAATCAGAGAGACCCAGGGCTGCACGCAGGAGAGCGCTATATGCACCCTTTAGTGTGGTATAACAGTGATCTAGAATGTTATTGTCTCTGGTGGGGCACTTGATGAATTGTCTGTATTTAGGCAGTTCACGGCTGATGTTTGCTCTATTAAAGTCCCCCAAAACTATAAGAACAGAGTCTGGGTGTTTTTTTTTTCTCTACGCTGATTATCTGGTCAGCCGGGCACTGTTTCGCCTCCCCCACAAACGCTTGGGGTGGAATGTAAACACCAACCAGGATTGTGGAGGAAAACTCCCGGTGTTGAAAGGAACGGTTTACAGTTTATGAATAAAGTTTCCAGTTCTGGACAACAGGATTTAATTAGCTCTGTAACAGTGATACACCAACCTTCGTTCACATAGAAGCAGATTCCGCCGCCTTGGGATTTCCCGGACAGTTCTGTGACGCGGTCCGCTCTATGGAGATGGAACCCAGGTAGCCGTAGTGCACAGTCCGGTGTAGTTTCACTGAGCCAGGTTTCCGTGAAGCACTGTGCCGCAGAGCAAGAGAGATCCTTGTTGGTTATGTTGAGTAGCAGCAACTCGTCGATCTTATTGCCCAGGGAGCAGACATTCGCCAGGTGAATACAAGGTAGAGGGATCCTAAAACCCTGCTGTCGCAGCCGGACCAGCACTCCTGCACACTTTCTCCATCTGCATTTATATATCTCTCGTAGAGAGCTGCTGCTCCACTCAGTAAGATGTTCAAACATCCGTTGAGTATGAAAAGTCAGATGGTGTGGTACATCGGATGTTCAGCAATTCTTCGGTAGTAAAAGTGGGTGGTGGGTTCGCTTAACACGGAACAAACGAACAAAAACAAAGCATGAGGGAGCACTGTACTGAGGCAGCTGATCCTGGCGCCATCTTGATAGATCATGACAGTTTATCATAAGTGCTTTTGAAAAGATAAGCTGGAATAGGGTTAAGGGAGCAGGTAGAGGGCTTCATACTGGAGACAGTTTTGCATTGTTCTTCCTTGGTGATTATGTCAAAGCTAGTCATGATACTTGGTGGAGGAGGGGTGGTTTGAAGGGGGGGGGGTCTAGTGTTTCCTTGGATGGTTTGAATGTTGAGCCTAATATTATACATTTTTTCTTTAAAGAAAGAGGCAAATTCTTCGCATTTAGTGGAGGAGGCCTGGTCTACCAAGTCTAAGGTTGAATGTGGATTTAAAATGCTATTTATGGTTGAGAATAGTATTCTGGGATTGTTTGAGTTGGCTGTGATAATGTTGGAGAAATGGGTTCGTCTCTCATCTCGCACTGCTTTATTGTATTTAGTAATAAGTTCTTTGTACATGTCATGGTGGACAGTCAATTTTTTTGAATGTGTCAGGATTATATTTCTATATTCTCATATTGGGCACCACTTATGTAGGCAAAGCGGTATAAAAATCAGTCTCATAAAATTACAGTTATCTAGACTATTCGACCATAAATGTGGAACTTCAATTAATAATCAAAATTACAAATATTAAGGATCAAATAATTAAATCAAATATTTAAGAGATAACCGGAAGGATGTAGTTCTTGGATAGGCTATTTTGACTCATTCTCACATTCCAGCAACATCAAAACAGACACGGGTTTAATACAAACAGAACATGCACAAATTAATCTAAATGGGGAATCTTCTAAATACGGGAAGGTAGGGGTGCGTGTGAGCGGTTGCGTGTGCGCACGTGTCCCTTTGTCTGTGGACGAAAGGGGGAAGGGTAAACGACGGGTGGTCACGTATGTGTGGGGTACAGTGTAACCGGCGTGGCTGAATAACTGAGCTCAGCTAGGAAGGAGTATTGCTTCCGGTAGTGCCGGAGAGTGAAGCGTAACTTCAGTTGTTAAGTAATACATGCAACCAAGCTAGTTATTCGCCTACTACCGACTATACAATGAGTGTGATGTCATTAGGGTTGTAAAGTTAGTCAGGGAGTAAGAGAGAGAAAAACCATGCATAGGATTGTTTCCTAAGATTATATCGCCAGCGCAAATTACTATAAACAACAAAATTGAAACACACAATGTCACATTAAACTCAATGCAGTCTAAGCTAAACTATTGCCTGGAAAGTTTGCTCAGTCTTACTGTCCATCCATTCATGCGGGTAGCGGCCTCCGGCGGTCGCTGTGGGGTCCTGGAGAGAACAGTCTTGGCGTTGTGAAATTGTGGAGGTTTCCAGATATGAGGCGCGCGGCGCAAACCGAATCCTTGTTCCGACCCCCGGTCGGTCGTCAGCAAGGCTCCTCCTGGAGCTCGTCGTGGTTAGTTGGCACAGTGTCGGGTGTACGCTGGTTTCCACGTGGGATGGATCAGGCTTTGGTCGCCGCAGGCGAGCTAAATCGGCAGAGCCTCGTTGCTGCGTACAGTGACTTTATCTTTCCGTTTAGATAAATCGGTGACTCCTGCGATCTTAGGCGTTCTGCAAGCCCTTTGAATTGGAGTTCTACAGTATGTGGGCACTCAAGGGACAATGGGAGGGGAAGAGAGAGGGCGAAAAGAAAGGCGAAAAAGAGGAGGCGAAAAAGAGAGTGAGTGATTACTGTCCCTAACTTTTATACCTGGTGGGGGGAGGGGGGACCCATGGAGTGTGATAAGGATCTTGAATGCGGCGTGCACTGATGATGTCATCAGATGCGCGTCAGATGCGCTGCATGTTCTTAAAGAAGGTAATTTCCATTTGGAGGGCACAGACTGACCGAGTGTACCTATGAATGTTTTCTCCGTTTGTGCTCTGCTCTTCTACATTAACTTTTCAATTTACAGATAGCGCTGGTTCGCCAAGGCATGGGTCTCACCATCGGTCTATTCTTCTCTTTTATGAGCGCAGCAGTGTCAAGCGCACCAAGAAGTTGGCTATTAAAGTGAACTACTAGGTCGTGTAGGGAGCTGGTGGAGGGGAGAGACATGGTGGCTTGACTTATGATGTCGGAAAATTTGGCAAGTGCAGAGGCATCTATATAGCATTTCTTAATTAAATTATTTACTTTTTGCTTTGTAGTGGAAATAGGCACTTCAAACAGAACACAAAAATGATCGGAGATGGCCAGGTCAGTGATAGCAGTAACATCAATGCCAATACCCTTTGATAAAACTAAGTCAAGAGTGTGGCCATGTCTGTCCGTTGGTCTCTTAACATGTTGAATAAAATCAAAGGAGTCAATGAGATTTAAATACTCTAGTCTTTGCGTTGCTCTACATATAAGTTAAAATCTCCAATAAGAATTGAATCATCGAAATTAGTACAAATATGGGATAAAAATTCTGAGAATTCAGATAGATAGAAAGCCTTTATTGTCATTGTATAGAATACAACAAAATTAGGAGCGCTACTCCTGATCAGTGCAATTAAAAGACACAGAGAAACAAAAACAAAACGACACAAAACAATCTCAGCAAACAAACAACCACAGCCAACAACACAGGTTCTAAAATAGCATCACAGGTTCTAAAATATACACAAGTTCTAAAATACATACAGGTTCTAAAATAATAAGTAAAATAAGTAAATACAATGTAATCTAGCACTGGAATAATTGTACTTGTTACACTAGGATAAATGGAATTATTGCACCAATATGAAAGTAATTATTGCACTAGAATAAATGTAATTTTGCACTAGTATGAATGTAATTATTACACTAGAATATATGTAATTATTGCACTAGTTCCAGTTGGTTTGCCCTAGAAAGACAGTCATCATATTGCACATGAGGGGTCATTCAGTGCTTGTTGGAGTTTAGTGTGCTTATGGCCAAGGGAAAGAAACTGTTCTTAAGTCTGGTGGTCCATGCTTTGATGGTCCTGTAGCACCTGCCAGAGGGCAACAGGTCAAACAGAATGTGTCCAGAATGAGAGGTCCTTTAGAATGTTTTTGGCTGTGCCTCGGCAGCGGGAGCTGGAGATGTCTTTCAGGGAGGGCAGAGGGCAGCCGATGATTTTCTGTGCGGTGTTGATGACCCTCTGAAGAGCTCTCCTGTCTGCTGCTGAGCAGCTGGCATACCGCACTGAGATACAGTACACCAGTACTCTCTCGATGGAGGAACGGTAGAAGGCCTGAGCCTTCCTGAGCACTCTCAGGAAGTGTAGTCGCTGCTGTGCCTTCTTAACAACCACAGTGGTGTTTGCAGACCAGGAGAGGTCCCTAGAGATGTGGGTTCCCAGAAATTTGATGGTGGGAACCCTTTCCACACAGTCCCCGTTGATGTAGAGTGGGGCAGGGTCTGCTCTGTGCTTCCTGGAGTCAATGATGAGTTCCTTTGTTTTTGTGGTGTTCAGTGTCAGGTTGTTTGCTGAACACCACACTGTCAATTTCTGGACCTCTTTTCTGTAGGCCGATTCGTCTCCTCCTGCGATAAGCCTGACTACAGTGGTGTCGTCCGCAAATTTTATGATGGCGTTGGTGGGGTGGGTTGGAGTGCAGTCATAGGTGTATAGAGCATAGAGTAATGGACTCAGCACACAGCCTTGTGGAGAGCCGGGACTGAGCGTGACGGTGGAGGAGAGGTGGGGGCCAAGTTTAACAATTTGTGGGCGGTTAGTGAGGAAGTCCTTTTTTCAGGTGCAGGTGGGAAGGGGGGGGTCTAAGTCAGACAGTTTGCCGACTAGTATGTCTGGGATGATTGTACTGAATGCTGAGCTAAAGTCCATGAAGAGCATCCTTACGTAGCTCCCCCGGTGTTCTAAGTGACTCAGCGCGGTGTGAAGAGCTATGGCGATGGCGTCTTCCATGGACCTATTTGCTCTGTAAGCTAACTGATGTGGGTCGAAGGTGGAAGGGAGGCTGAGTTTGATGTGCTGTGAGACCAGTCTCTCAAAACACTTTATGACTACTGATGTGAGTGCAATTGATCTGTAGTCGTTAAGATTGTCGATGGCTGGCTTTTTGGGGACAGGGATGATGATGGCTGACTTTAGGCAAGGTAGAATGATGGCTTATGTTAGGGAAAGATTAAAGATCTTAGTGAAGAGACCTGAGAGCTGGTCAGCAGATGCTTTAAGTACTTTCCCGGGTACTCCATCAGTACCAGCGGCCTTCCTCGGGTTTACCGGCCTGAGCACACGTCTCACTTTGTGTTCCTGTAGAGTGAGTATGTGGGTGCCGGAGGCTGGTGGAGGCAGCGTATCTATGTTTGGCCTTTTTACCTCATAGTTTGCAAAGAAACAGTTCAGTTTGTCAGCCAACGAGGCATCGGCATTGACAGTCACGGGGTTGCTGCCCTTGGAGGGGTTGCTGCCAGAAGTTTGCATTGTGTTTGGGAGATTGTCACAAGAAGTGCTGGAGTGTCATTTGGCCTTCGCAGTGATACAGCTACATATTCAAAGGCAGAGAAACGACCGAGGTCAACCTTGGAGCAAAGGAAATTATTTGAGAAAATAGTAGCAACACCACCCCCTCACTTATTTGGCCTTGGAGAGTGAGTGAAACTAAAATCAGGGGGGAAGCTTCGATAAGACTGGCAGAGTTAGCAGGGGACAACCAGGTCTCAGTTAAAAATATAAAATGTAGATTGCGATCAGTAATCATAACTTGGATAAAAAAAAGCTCTTGTTGGTGAGGGATCTTACATTAAAAAGAGCCATTTTAAGCTTAAAATCTTGTGAATGATCGGAAAAGGGAGTATGTTTATCTATAAAGGGTTGAGTACAGACAGGTGTAAATGTTCGCTTAATATTAACAAGGTTTTTCTGAACCATAATATTTTTTTGCGACTGCCTGTTGCGAATCCTGACAGGGATGATGAAAATGTCATTAGATGGTCCGAGCCCGGTAGAAAGCGTATCAGTGTACGAGGTGGAACCATTGTGGTAGGGACTAGGACCGGGGGAACATCAATCTCTGATGGACCGGCCAGCAGCACATAGGTGGGTAGTACTGTATGAAAAGTTTACAGACAGAATTTTAGCCCCCAGAATATTTGGATATAGACCATTATCTCTGAACAGTTGCCTGCATTCCCAGAAAAGGTTAAAATTGTCAATATAAGAGACATTATGGAAGTCGCAGGCCGAGGAGAGCCAAGTGTGCAGGGATAGTAGCCTGCTGAAACGTCTGTAACCGCGGCTGTAAGTGGGGATTGGACCAGACACGTAAATGCCACTCCCGGATTTTTTCAGAGTGTTGCATAAGTGCACAAAGTCGCACTTAAGTAGCTCGGACTGCTGATTGCAGATGTCATTGTTGCCAACATGGACAATTATTCTATCAACACTGGGCAAACTAGATAATACCTCAGGAACTTTGTCAGCAATGTCACGGACATTAGATCCAGGAAAACAGCACGTTGTTGCTGATCTTACTCTGACATGTTTAATTATTGAGTCACCTAAGATTAAGGTTGTGGGCTGACTGGCGGATTTGGATTAGGAGGATTCTGGAGCCCCGTTGGGCCTTCTGGAGTACCAGGTGAGATTTCGGCAGTGAGGGGGAAGCTGGACCCAGGCTTGAAATTCCAGCTGGCAGTATGGGCTGCTGCGCCGAACCAGGCGGAGGGTAGTCCTGCTCGTCCAGGATGGAAAATCTGTTGGTCAGCTGGAGGGCCTGAGGTGGATGGGGACCACAGGGGAGCTTCCCACTATGTTTACCCTTATGGGCAGCAGACTATGGCTCCTTCTGGCTAGGAGTGGAGCTAACCAGGGCCTTGGGATTAGCTCCCAGCTGGGTCCAGTGGTCTGCAGCCTGGGCAGCGGCAAAATCCAGACATGAGACGGTAGAGTCCAGTTCTCCGGTGGTTGTGGTGGTGATAGCGGGGCCAATGGCGATCAAAGAGTCAAGGATCTGTTCATCATCTTTGATCTGGTACAGAATGGATATTCTCTCTTCCAACTCAGAGATTTTCTGGGTGAGGCAGGGACAGCTGTCGCATTCGGATGGTGAGGTGAGTGGAGGCATGACTTAAAGGGTCCGGTGGTGGTCACTAAAGAAGGAGAAACCGCTATGGCCAGTAAAGGGAGTCGTGACAGGGGTAAATGCTACTGTCTTTGGTGTAGTAAGCAGGCAGCGACACAGGGCGAGACTTACCCGCGAGGGTTCCACATTAGGAGCCCACAGCGGAAAGTAGACTTGAGAACAGAACCAGTACACACAGGAAGTCCTACTGGGAACGAGACTTACCGGCACAGGCCCAAAGACTGGGCCTGCTGCAATGGATCAGCCTCCAGTAAGCAGGTTATATAGCTGCGGTTTCCTCCCGGTTGGTGGAAGAGCAGTTGTTCCATTGCATTCTGTTTGAAGTCAAAATGTGCCAAAATCACCAAAAGTTATTGAAAATGTTGTCCTTCTTCAGCAAGCAGTCTCACAACCAACCCCGGTCTCCCCTGCAGTCGACACTGTTAATGCAATAGCTACCCTCCTTCCATGACTTTTACAAAATATTTTGGCTTAAGATTACTGTGTTCTATAAAAAATTTAATCAGTAAAGAAATACGGGCAGCTTGTGCCATTTTCTTTGCAAAAATCCCCCACCAGACAAAAGGCAGCAGGATTTGGCACTCAGCCAAGTATGAATGTGTCGCTCTCTCCCCTAGCACGCTATTGAGCGACTGAATTACCATATATAATCACCCAAAATTCATTCATTGCAGTCATGTGATGACATTAATAAAGATTCCAGGGTGGGGATCAATAAATGTGGGCATTGTAGTTGATAGGTTCAGAACTTCGTGGAGAGAAATTGAGACTTTGATTTAACTGAATAGAGACTTTGATTTAACTGAATAGACTACATGACAACTGCTGAAATGGACAGAAACAAATTCTGTATTTTGTATTTCTTTTAACTATTTTTCTCCTGTTTTGCACATTTTAGCACTTTTCTCAGTGTGCTGGTAATATGACTAGATACAATTTTCCCTTAGGCTTAGACTATATAACAAAACACAAAATTGAAAAAAATAGTTTAAATTTCTTTCTAGAAAATGGTTTTACAGTATAGGTGTCATAATATTTATGAGATTAGGTTGCGGTGGGTGCTGAAATCAATGTGGTAATGTTGGACAGTAAGGTGTTAAAACCCATAGAAACAATTTTTTAAATGTTCTGTTTTCTCCAAAATTGGCAAGAAAGCAGAAAGAAATTGATGAAGAGTGTGATATTGTGTTATCTATTGCTTAAAGAGATATAGACAATCAGGTATGTAGTGTAGTGCTCTTTTATTAAGAAAAATGGATAGCTTGTTAAAATGTCGGGTTTGTAAACTCATAACAAGCTGAATGGAAAATTGGAAATTAATTTTTTTTTATTTTATCAGAGAATAACATCCTCCCGTCCTCCACCATTCAGTTGTTAAATAGCAGACCAGAGGAGAGACAGAAACATTTGCACATATAGATATCAACACCTGACTGTTATGGGGGTGTGAAAAAAAAATGGCAAAGATGGCCAGTATTTCTTTAAATGGTAAATGACTGCATTTTATATAGTGCTTTTATCCAAAGCGCTTTACAATTGATGCCTCTCATTCACCCATTCACACACACACTCGCACACCAACGGTGAAAGGCTGCCATGCAAGGTACCGATCAACTCATTGGGATCAATTAGGGGTTAGGTGTTTTGCTCAGGGACATTTCGACACCCCTCTTTACTGAGTCTAACTCAGTAAACTGTCTTACATTTTAAGTACTTCTGTCAGACATAGCCTAAATTATTGAGTTTGTTTGAATAAAAATATCTAAAATTTCACCGAACTCCTAAGAAATGACTCAAAAAAAATTGTATTAGTTAACTTCGAGGTATTCACTATCACAAACAAGTAGCAACTAATTCGTTTTATGGCCACCTTCATTTCCCTTATGTTTCTCAAACAACTACAGTAGTTCCTTATCAGTGTCTGCTTCAGTATTGCTGGATTAACGTTATTGACCAGTCACCTCTGGTAAAAAAGTTCAGCGCTCCTTTCATTTAAGGTCAAATATCTGCAGCTGGTGCAAAGCACACTTGCATGAGCACACAACTGCTGTAACTATTGACTAAATCTTGACTGACTTGTCTCTTGAAGTAGTGTATGATATTGTGCCTCTGAACATTTTTTAGTTTTTAAAAGGGACATCAAACTGGACTGCTGTTTTTAACCGACCTGCTGTTTTTTTCTGTCTGCAGGACTCACTTTTAACTGGTCATTTAACAAGTAAATAATTTAATAGCTTTAGGTCTAAATTTTTTGTTTTGTTTCAACAGTGCACTGACAGTTCCACAATGCTACTTTTTCACTTTTTAATTTAATTGTGTTAGTGTGTGCATGCATGTGAATGACGCTATTTCGCTGTGTGTCCTGCTGTGTGTCTTTGTATAGGCTGATGTGGGAGCGTGAGCTGGCTGAGTTGCAGAAAGAGGCAGACAGTCTGCGCAATGAGGCAGAGGAAACCAGTCAGTCTGCACTGAGTGATGAGGTCAGTCTGTGTACTGGGGTTGGCATTTTGGGGGAAAAAAAAATCACACCATGATTTTTCCTGATGTTTTGGCGATACACAACACATATCACAATATTTCTTATTCATATGTAATATTGCTTATAAACAGAATTACCATCATGTGATTAAAAACTCAAATATATATATATATAAATGTTTAAATTGAAGGAACCACATGCTCCACAGATAATGGGGCAAATGATTTCAGAAGGATGGCAATGCTAAAATGTATTAATTCTATTCATACACAGAATTTAATTTAAATTAATCCTGATACCTTGAAACCATGAATATCGCTAAATCATGATTACCATTGTATCGTCAACTTGATACCAACTCATTTACGTTCACATTCTCCTCTTCACTTAATCTCTCTGTGGCAGCCTCTCTGCACTACCTTGTCAAATAATTTCTTGTAATTGGCCCGCAGCTGCAATCTCACATCAGCTTCTTTATAATCTTTATCGGCATTTCGGTTTTAAGTGTAAAAACAATCATAGCCTTTTAACGTTGTGGAATTGCACATTCAGATCACATAGTTCAGCCGTCGTATCTTTGATCAGGCATTCACCTCCCTCCCCCTCCTCCCAAAAAAGGAAAATGGTTCATCTGTCCATGAATGAAAACATTGGACTTTTAATGCCCTTATCTGCATAACCCCCGGGAAAACACATTCCCACCTGTGTCTGTTCAGGAAGAGTTCAGATGTTAATATCAGGTACATTTTAAGGCTGTAATCCATATCTGTTTGGATTTGAGTAAATTTGTATACATTTATCTTTGTGGGTGTGGGTGTGTGTCTGTCTATGTCTGTGTCTGTGTCTGTGTCTGTGTGTGTATGTGTGCATGCAGATATCAGCCTTGGAGATGCAAAGGGAAGTGACCATCTCACAGGCGGAAGAATGGATTGCTGAGGCAGAGCAATATCTCCAAACCCTCCGGTACAGTCTGTCTGCCTGTCTGACTGCATCAATCTAACTTCCATGTCTGTTTGTCTTCGTGCGGTTTGTTCCTTCCTTGAGAAACCTTTACCTGTTAATGTTAGGAATCAGTGATTTAGATGCAGTAGGGGTTCCTCTGTATCGGTATCGTAAAGGGTTAACCATAATTTTGGCATTTTGGTTATTAAGATTACAAATATTAATGGTAACATTAAAAAAAATCATATTTTTTACAATTTTTATATTAGAGGATGGCTTCAATCAATAGATGAGCAATAATAAACTGACAACAGTGTAATATAAGTAAAATGTTCTTATACAAATAATGCATCAAAGGTACAATCAATACAATTCAAGTACAATACAATTAAAAAGACGCTTGTCCACTCAAGTCCTCCAGTATAAAGCCTAGTCCCTATGTGTATAGAGGCATGAAAAAGTATTTGCCTTTTTTTCATGTATCGCATGTATGTTGCACTGAATGGTTTCAGATCTTTAGACAAAGTGTAATATTAGAAAAAGTGTAAACACACCTCAGTAAACACAAAATACATTTTAAATATGATTTCATTTATTTAATGAATTTATTTAAAAGTTATCAAACACCCATATCACCTGTCAGGGAAATTACACTATAGCTATACACGGAGCACCGTGAAAGGACAAATGTAAACACACAAAATCACATTAATCTCAGTACAGACTAAAGTAAACTGCTATTGCCTGGCATGTATAGTCTTACAGAGATCCTGCCATGCATTTTGTCTCCCTTGGTCGTGGCTGGGTCCGGGAGAGAACAGTCTTGGCATGGAGGATTCCAGGCGAGAGGCGTGCAAGCCGAGTCCCTTTTCCATAGCAGCAGAGGCCCGTGGGAGTTCCACAGTATGTGGGAACTCAAAGGTCAGTGGCACCATGGGTGAAAGGGCAGGAAGAGAGAGGTCAATCGATTGCTGTCGCTCACTTTTATACCTCCCGCACAGGGTGTAAAAGTGAGCGACGTCAATTGCTTGACCTCTCTTTTCCTGCCCTTTCACCAAAGGTGCCTTTGAACTTTGAGATTTATAATGCTGCGCGCACAGATGATGTCATCAGATGTGCGTCTTGTTCTTACAGAGAGTAATTATTTTCATTTGGACAACACTGACAGACCGAGAGTACCCACACGCCCATGTGAAAAAGTAATTGCCCCCTTCAACTTAAGAATTGGTTGCACCACCTTTAGCAGCAATAACTGTGTTGCATGCCACGACACACCCCCTTTGCTGGACAGAAGAATTGGACACGGAGATACGAGAATCTCTGAGTTTATTCGGTAATTGAGAGAGAGTGAGAACGCGGTTACTACAAAAATACATAAAATAGCTTCGTCTTTCACCCTCACGGGATCCAGGTAAAAATAATAAAGCAACACAACAAATTTAAACAACAAAGACAAAAATAACCAAATTTACAAAATTTTTCAGTCCTTTTAGTGCTGGAACCGTCTCCTCTCTCTCAGGTTGTGTTTTCCCGGGAAGAAAGCACACTTTAAATACCTGGATTAATTATTGATGCATTCCAGGTGCGTGTGCCTACTTAACCAGTAGGCGTGGTCCTCCGATTGCCCTGAATCTCTCCCACAAACTGCAACCAAACACTTCCTATAATTTGATATCAGTCTTTTGCATTGCTGTGGAGGAATTTTAGCCCACTTCTTTGTAGAACTGCTTTAATTCAGGCAAATTGGTAGTCTTTAAACATGAACTGCTTGTTTCAGGCCCTGCCATAGCACCTCTATTGGGTTGTAAGAAGAAAAAGGAAGGTCTCTTGAAATTGATGGAAATTATTTATTAATTATTTATTTATTACGTATTCTCAATTTAGTGGAGTTAGTCTGAACCTCTCAGGACTGACATTACTTTTTTCGTACACTGTTTGTGGGAAATAGACATTTATATTCAAAATAATATGATTTTATCAGTGTCTGGCCTCCCTAAATCAACCGGGTTGCATCAATAGGGGGCCTGATGTTCCATTCCCCTAGCCAGGAAAATCTATTGTATTGCTTAATCAAGTCTCCTTGTTTTGAATTATGCCAATCAGTGGTGATGTCATTTATAGTTATAACAGCAATTGTCCTTATGATAATATGACTGAAACTATCTTGGCAGCAGGCACGGTTGATGTGCTAGTATTTGAGACTTGAGTGGATAATCTTAAAGGGTTCAAATTAGGATTTTGACTAGGCCATTCCAAAAACTTAATTTAGTTTCTTTCCAGCCATTAAGATGTGGACTTGCTTTTGTATTTTGGACCACTGTCTTGCTGCATAACCCAATTATCCTTCAGTTTCAGCTTACAGATAAATGACCAGACATTCTTTAGAATTTTCTAGTGCAGAGCAGAATTCATGGTTCCTTCATTAATGGCAAGTAATCCACTTCCTTAGGCAGCAAAGCATCCCCACACCATCGCACTACCACCACCATGTTTGACTGTCGGTATAATGGTCGTACTGTGAAATAATGGGATGCGTGTCACCCAAAAAGTTCCACTTTTGACTCATCTGTCCATAGAACGTTATCCCAAAAGGCTTGGGGATCATTCATGTGTTTTTTTTTGCTAATGTGACATGAGTATTCATGTTTTTCTTGGTTATCAGCGGTTTCCTATACTCTCCCATGAATTCAATTTTTTTGCCCAGGCTCTTTCTTATTGTGGAGTCTTGAACACCTTAGCTGAGGCTAGAGAGGCCTGCACTTCTTCAGTTTTTGTTTTGTGTTTACTTTGGTTCCCTTTGTCTAATATTACATTTTGTCTAAAGATCTGAAACGATTCAGTGTGATAAATATGCAATAATAGAGGAAATCAGGAAGGGAGCAAATACTTTTTCACAGTAATGTATATGTCAGTAGCAAAGCAGAATTGTGAGAGTAATTGAATGTGAGAGTGTGAGTGAGCATGTGTGAAAGAAAGAGGGGTGTTTGTGCACATACTTGAGAGCGCATACATGACGGTGTGTGCTTGTGCATAAGCCTACGTACGTGCACTTGTGTATATGTGTACGTGTGAAAACAGGTATGAGTGCACATGTTGGAGAACAAATGGTCATTAACCAAAATGGATAGAGGAAAGGAATGAGCCTTCTTGCCTACCCACGTTTGAGACTGTTGACCTAGTTAGGAGTCTGAGATCAGAATATCAGCTGGAGTTAGTAACAGGGCTCAAAAGCATGCAAACTATTATTTTGGACGAACAGAATTTATGTGCACGCTGACAAACGGTTTAAAATGAACCTAGCCTAATGCATTGTATTACGGAATATGAATGTCTTAATCACTTGTCAGAATATATACAAACTTCCTGAGGATTTGATATGTAGGTTTTATCCGTGTTTAGCCATCTTTACACAGAGCATAAATCCTGGTTAATTGGTGGGGCTGACCCATGTAAGAATTTCAAATAAAAATGATGGTGTTGAAGATAAAGATAACAAACCACGGAGTCAGGAGCTCCTTTTGATGTTTTACTAAAATGACCGATCGGTTGGTGCAAGTACACTCTTCAAAAATAATGAATGCAGAGTATGAGTAATTACATTTTTATTTTATTTTATTTAACCATTATTTAACCAGGAAAACCCCATTGAGATTGAAATCTCTTTTGCAAGGGGGACCTGATATGAAACACAAAGTTGCCCAACAAGACTTACACCTAACAAAATGTACAAACATCAAATAAAAATGATGGTGTTGAAGATAAAGATAACAAACCACGGAGTCAGGAGCTCCTTTTGATGTTTTACTAAAATGACTGATCGGTTGGTGCAAGTACACTCTTCAAAAATATTAGGTCATTACATTTTTTAAAATAGTTTTCATAGACAAAGAACTGTTGGTCCAGCTTATGAGATTTATTCAATCACCATGTGGAAAACTTAATTGTTGAAAACCAATCATTGGTTAAGGAGTCCAATCCAAGACTGACCATGGGGGCAAACTTGACTGAAATATAGGCACTTGATGCACTTGATTACTGCAGCTGGTGTCTATACCCTCTTTCTTACATTCCAGCAGATACATTGTATAGGTTGAAGCAGCGTACAATTAGACATATTGGCTATTAAATGTGAACATTGAGCACATAGTGAACTATTTGTATTCAGTTGACAATTACATTTTTTACAATCGCTTTATGCAAGTCAACTTTTCAGCCATGACCCATCACCCGGTATCAATGTCTGTGTAAAGATGTCAAGCCAAAATAAAGGCTAGTTAAAATAACCCAGCTGTGACTCATCTCACGACATAGGAAAAAATCCCTTCCAGGCCCGGTATTTCTTCTGTATAAAGTAAAGCCGGAGAAATGCTGGTGCATTTCCATGGTAACATTCCATCAGCTGTCAGCTGTCCACGTGAGTTACTTAGTGTCGATAGCAACAGAAACCGTTTAGTAAACATAAAATCTCTATTTTGAGGGGTAGATTAAATAGTAAGAAATAAAATGATGGCCACTGCAGAGGATAGAGGAAATAACTGGAAAGAAGTGAAGGGAATTTTTCAATATTTGTTAAAGGGAAATTATTAAACAAATTTATGGTAGAGTCTGTGATTCTAATGTTTACCAAATGAAAGACTGGAAAGACTGAAAGCTGGAGGAATAAGGTGAAAAAAACAGTATGTTACCTCAAAAATACAAATGGAACAACATACAGTTGCAAGAAAAAATTGTGTACCGTTTAGATTTGGCTGTCTTTCTGTATAATTACTCATTAAATATGTTTTGGTCTTCATCTAAGTCACAATAATAGACAAACACATTTTGCTTAAACTAATAACACAATCAATTGCACTTTTAATGTCTTTATTTAAAACATTGTCTAAACATTCACAGTTAATGTTGGATAAAGTATGTGAACCTGTGTATCTAGTAATCGGTAGGACCTCTACAGCAGTAACCTCCAACAAATGTTTCCTATAGCTGCCGATCAGACTATTCCTCCTTACAAACTGCTTCAGTCCATTGATATTTCTTGGTTTTCTGGCATGAACAGCCCTCTTCAGGTCATGCCACAACATTTCAGTTGGGTTAAGGTCCTGACTCTGACTTGGCCATTCCAAAACATTAATTTTCTTTAGTTTAAACCATTCTGTTCACTGGGTCACTGTCTTGTGGCATCACCCAACTTCTATTAAGCTTCAGCTGACAGACCACTAACCTGACATCCTTCAGTAAAAGTTATTGATACAATTTTGAATTATTTGTTCCCTCAATGATTGAAAGTTGTTCAGTCCCTGAGGCTGCAAAGCAGCCCCAAGCCATGGTGTTCCCTCCACCATGCTTCACATTTGGGATGAGGTTTTGGCGATGGTGTGCAGTGCTTTTTCCCTCCAAATATAGCATTATAGCATGAGATGTACAGCTGTGTTTTTTTTGGAGAGCCCTGGTTTCCTCTGTGGTGTCCTCCCATGAGTACCATTCTTGTTTAGTAATTTTCTTATAGTGCACACATATACAGAGGATTTAGGAAGTTAAAGAGATTTCTTCAGCTCCTTAACTGTTACCCTAGGGTTCTTTTTGACCTGCTTCAGCATTGTGCACTGCGCTCTTACCATGATCTTTGCAAGATGCCCACTCCTAGGGAGAGTAGCAACAGTCCTGAATTTCCTCCATTTGTAGATAACTTGTCTTATTGTGGATTGATGAACACCCAGGCCTTTATGCGTCTCTACAATTTTTCTTCTTTCTTCTAAAGTCCTCTGAAAATTGTATTGGTCAGGGCATAGTGCACATGAACAGATGGTGCTTGAGAAGAGCGCAATCTGTCAGTAACCAAACTCTGTACCATTTTTGTAGGGTAGGGTGCCTCCACTCCACACCTCCAATCTCATCTCATGAGTGATTGGAACACCTGACTCCAATTAGCTTTTGGGGAAGTCATTAGCCTAGAGGTTCATATACTTTTTCCAACCTAGACTGTAAAAGTTTAAATTATGCATTCCGTATTGACAAGAAGTAGTACAAATATTTGTTATTAGTTTAAGCCAATTGTGTTAGTCTATTGTTGTGACTTGGATGAAGATCAGACCGCATTTAATGAATGCAGAGTATGAGTAATTACATTTTTATTTTATTTTATTTAACCATTATTTAACCAGGAAAACCCCATTGAGATTGAAATCTCTTTTGCAAGGGGGACCTGATATGAAACACAAAGTTGCCCAACAAGACTTACACCTAACAAAATGTACAAACATCAAATGTGGAATGAGACAGAGGTGTAACAATAATTAAAAGTAGAGAAGAGGTTAAAAGCAGGAGGATACTTCAGTTACAGAGTCATGAATTGCGTGTTTAAATTCCAGAATTGAAATTAATTTATCAAGTTTAAAATTCTTTTGCAGATTGTTCCAGTTGTAAGGTGCAAAATATCTGAAACCCATCTTACCGAATTCAGAAGAGGGACGAGGGACTTTAAAGAGTATCACGTCCCTAGAGCGGAGGTGATAACTATGTGAATTTCTAATTAGCAGACAACTGAGGTAGGAAGGGAATAGACCAATTATTGTTTTGTAGATGAATATGTAGCAGTGGGTCAATCTGCACAGATGTAAAGAAGTTAACCCAGACCATTCATATAGGAGACAATGATGGGTTAAAAATTTTGCACCTGTAATGAAACGTAAAGCATTATGGTAAACCATATCCAAGGCATGTAATGCGGAAGAGGAAGCATGCATATAAAGTACATCTCCATGATCTAAAACAGGTAAAAAAAGTAGCTGTGATGAGTCTCCTCTTAACTTAGTAACTACATCAAGATTTATTCCTAAAATTGAACCCCAACTTTGTTCTCAGTTTCTTAATTAATTTATCGATATGCAATTTAAAACTAAGCTTATCATCAAGCCAGATTCCAAGGTATTTATAGCAAGAAACTCTTTCAATACACTTGCCATCAACAGTGATGATTTTCAATTTATCCAAGGATCGGGAATGAGTCCTTGAAATCGCTAGACATTTGGTTTTGTCTGCATTAAGAACCAGCTGCAGATCCAAAAGTGCAGACTGAATATAATTAAAAGCATTCTGAAGTATTTGGAAAGCTTGAACAAGGGTGGGGGTACAGCAATAACAAATCGTATCATCAGCATATAAATGGATATTACAATCAGAGTTGGTTAAAACATGCGAAAGGTTATTAATATAAATACAAAATAATACAGGACCCAGGATAGAGCCTTGAGGGACACCTTTAGTCACTACCAGAATGGAGGACTTATGGCCATCCACAAATACACATTGGGTTCTATTGGAAAGATAATTTGAAAACCAATTAACTGCATTAGACCCAAAACCAATGTCATTTAATCTACCAATTAAGATGGAGTGGTCAACTGTATCGAAAGCCTTAGAAAGGTCAAGAAAAAGGGAAGCACAGTATTGTTTATTGTCAAGGGCTTGGACTATGTCATTGATTACTACGGAGGCTGCAATGATTGTACTATGACCAGACCTGAAACCAGAAAAAGAAAAAGAAACCAGAAATATACAGAAATCCATGTAATTTCAAAGTGTTCACAAACTTGTTCTTGCAACTGTATATAGCCCATATGTTTGCTAAGGAATAATTATAGACTCAATGCCAGTTCTCCTGTGGAGTGTAATGACCAAATACCACGTAAAAGCTGATAAAAGAATTACTATGTAAATTGGCCATTATTTATTTTTTTCACAGCTCTTGATTATTAACCAGTTTATTCATTTATTATTCATTCTTAACCAGTATAGCAGTGTTGTGATGGATTTTGACATGTAGGTGTAGTTGATGTGCAGGTGTGCTGTAATAAAAAGCTTGCTATGTACCTGCAGGTTAGACACATCTCAGCAGCACTTTCAGCATAGACTGGACTGGGAGAAAAATGTCAGCATTGGCTATACCTACATGAGAAACCTGAAGGTAAGACTAGATGAGACAGATGGTCAGGGTGAGAGAGGAGAGAAGATACTGATTTTCCTTTTCTCTTTCAGGATCAGTTCAATGAGCAGTTGCAGTGTCTCCATAGAGGACAGCAGCTGGACAGTCTTTCTCCTATTTCCCTACCACCCCTACCCCAGGTCCCCACGGTGAGTGCCTGTCAGGGGAGCTGTGAATAATTGCCATTACTGAATGGTACCCGTATGTAAGTAAAAGGTACCTACACCTGTGTGTAATTTACAGGGTTCATACACTTTTTCACCAATGATTTTCAATGATTTCTCCACAACCTTTAACTGAATTTCCATGAACAAAACAAATGACTATCTCAGCGGGACGATTTAAAATTATTTATTGTAACACTAAGTAAAATTAGGTCTGCATCTGAAACATATGCTGCCTCTCTAAAACAAATAAACACCAGACAGACACACTTAGATACATTCTCTCATTTTAATTCAAATAGTTTAACATTTTTGTCAATGTCTCAAACATGGCTCGAAATTGCGACCATTTTGGTTGCATATGCGACCGAAATTTAATCTGTGCGACCTCGAAATATAATTGGGAGCATCTGTGCCAGTGCAAATAATTGTTCTGGTGCGACCTTTTTTCTTTTTCTAGTCGAACGTCTCTTTCTCTGTACATTCGCTAGTTAGTACACTCAGTATGTGCCTTGTGAGCTGACGGTGACCCTTCTAACCAGTCGTGAGCTTGACATTCTTACCTTTAATGCTGATTTTAAATTGGTTAATATTAGTCTTCAATCACTCCCTTTCGCTGCACTCCACTGTCACGCGACACAGAGAGCTAACGCGTTAACTAATGTTACCTGAAGACAAAAGTTTATGTTCAATTTATTAGCGTTATCGATCGAAAGCTGAAAAGTTGAAGCGAAGAATTACGGCATTTTTTTGAAACGTTAACTTAGTGTTTTGTGTAGCGACCCGGTTGAAACAGCTAATTTCTCCGACGCAGTTTACTGGCGGTTGATTTAATTAGCGGTATGAATGTGACGAGAAGCGTTTTGTCGTTTGAATGCATAACACGCAATTCCTTGAAGAGTCGACACATTTTAGGCGTGACAGTTTAACTGTTACTTGTAAACCGTACTGTTATATTGTCGTTTTTTACCAATAAAAAATCTATTGCATATATTGTTGGTGCTCCTTACATTTTGGTGGGTGCTCCTAACTTTTTGAAGTTGGGGCCACCAGTGCTACCAAGTAAAAAAGTTAATTTCGAGCCCTGATATATTATTGAAGCTGCACTTCCCTAGCATAGACATAGCTCAGGAGGTAAGACCGATTGTCTGGCAGTCGGAGGGTTGCCGGTTCAAACCCCGCCCTGGGCATGTCGAAGTGTCCTTGAGCAAGACACCTAACCCCTAACCCCTAACTGCTCTGGCGAATGAGAGGCATCAATTGTAAAGCGCTTTGGATAAAAGCGCTATATAAATGCAGTCCATTTACCATTTACCATATTGTCGGCACAGTAGGGCCTACGTTTACTAACTGCTACATTAGCAGAAGCGTGCCTGTTGGGCGTGCCTGTAAACAGACTGAGCCAGACCGAATTAACTTCTCACACCACCAAAATACCGCAAAGGTTACGTGCCAATTTACATTTTATTACTACGTATAATATTTTTATGATTGGATTAATTAGTAATTATATTTGATGCAACTTTAGCTATATTTCCATTACTTTTCAAAAAATATTATTTTCCATAACTTTTCCAGGGCCTGGAAATTGCATTTTAAATTTCAATGACTTTTCCAGGTTTTTCATGATCGTACGAACCCTGAATTTAATATTGCCTGTATGCTACCTGGTCATAATTGAATACAGCTTGTTTAGAAGTTACCTGTGTATTATCAGATAATTATCTGTCCTTATAGCTGGAGTTGGTTCTGGGTCCCATGACTCCCTCGTCCCGCCCCTTTGTGTCGAAGCAGATGGTTCCTCAGCTCCCTCCTGTCTCCACGACAATGTCCTTCCACCAGTACCACCGCCTTTCACCCGACTCACCTGCTAGAGTGACCCCCCAGACTGCTGCCTCCATCCCCCTGCATACCCTGTCCTCTGCCGCGGCAACTAAACAAAACCCCCCTCCCCTGCCCCCTGCTATCAGCCTTGCCCCTGCGCCCACCCCCTTTAACCCTGCCCAGCCCACTGGCAAACTGGACAAGCTGCTGGATAAACTAGGAGCTCGATTCCCAACCTGCAGCAGGTACAGCACTGCCTTTCACATATACACTCTCTATCTCTCTCTCTCCCACACACACACACACACACACACACACACACACTTGCTGGTTGTCCATCGTATCTGATGATGACCATTTTCTTTATGTCTTGGTGGCTATATAGTTTAATCATGACAAATTACTTCTCTACAGCTTCTTTACTGTCTAGAGCAATGGTGCACAAATTTTGAGTCATAACCCAAGTTCTGGTTACGGGAGATATTTATTGGTTCATGAAATCATTATGAGTAACCCCAGATTTATACCAAACATGGCATTCCTGCGGCGCTCTCGCCAGAAGTTATCTATGGAGAGAAGACGACCTGTGTATTTCCTACTGCACTCTGCTTGATGGTGCCAATTAAACAAACTGCTTATAATTGTCCTTGATGCTCTTGCTTGGCTAGCAAGTTCTTGTTTAGGCCAACAGTGCAACTATGGCTCAGCCAGCCAAACTTAGGTCATGGGGATATCTAATTGGTCATGGTATCATGTAGGCTACAGCCATAAACATGAAAAAAGTGTTACTATTCATTAATGCTATTCTCTGTATGTAGAAATAAATGCTAAATAGAAAATATAAAACTTGATAAAACACTTTTTGCATTTGACAGTGTATTTCATGTAATCATGTAAATATATGCTTTAAGGAGTGCCTTAGGCTGCAGACAGAACACAATCTGCTATTCAGTGATGAATTATTCTGGAGTCTTGGCATAACATCTATGAAGATGGTGACAAACTAAGCAAGCTGCTGGCTTGGCTTGAACAGCAGGCAGCTGCCCCCCATTTAATATCTCAGATCAAGTCGCCTACTGGAGAGGCGCTCATAGATCAATAAAATTATGAGATCAATAAAACAGTTGGTCAGTTCTACCCGTACACTCTATAGCAGGGGTGTCAAATTGAAACCTAAGGGAGCTGTAGTGTCTACGGGTTATTGTGGTTTCCTTTCAATCAGCTGCCAATTTAGGCCTTGAGAACTAGGTGTGTGGATTCATTAGCCAATCAGCGACTTAAATAAAACACTTGTGCAGAGAGCACGTAATGTTGTAAGCAATATAAGTTCCAGTGGGACTTCTTCAAAATATCTTACCCTTCCCAGTGTTACTGATGAACAAATCTCTAAACTGAATGAAGAAGGGGCTGTTGAGTAGCTCTCTTGGTAAAGGCACAGCTTACACATGGACTCGGATCAAATTTACTTGTTTTTTAGCCTTGTAAATCTTGGCTTTCACAGTGACATTGTGGATTAAATGCATGGATTTCATTTTTATATTTGTCTCCTCTTGCTGCTGTCACTTCATCCTACACTCATTCTGATTTCTTACTACTGGGCAGTAGGACAAGACAGGGATGACTTTTGTTACCCCTTCTGTTTGTGGCTGGCAGTGAAGACCTGCATAGCTCGTGCTGCATAGGCTTGAGGGTGGGGCTGGGAATGGTTTGTTACATTACATTACATTACAGGCATTTGGCAGATGCTCTTATCCAGAGCGACGTACAACAAAGTGTATAACCATAACCAGGGACAAGTATGACGAAAACCCTAGAGAGAAGTACCAGTCCAAGTGCAGGGAACAACCGCATAGTTCAACTTGGACCCTGAAGGTTAAACTGATTAACACTAACACAAATGAGAACAGCAACAACGCAGTCTATGGAAAAATACAAGCAGTAGTTAAGATAGGTGCATTAACTAAGTCACCTACGAAACAGCTACCTAGTTACAATTACAGGGAGGTAGGGAGGGATGGAGAGAGGTGCAGCCTGAAGAGGTGAGTCTTCAGTCGTTGCTTGAAATGGGTCAGTGTCTCAGCTGACGGGGAGGTCATTCCACCATCATGGGGCCAGAACAGACAGGAGACATGTTCTGGAAGCGCAGGTGCGAAGAGGGTGAGGTGCCAGGCGTCCTGAGGTAGCAGAACGGAGGGATCTGGCTGGCATGTAGGGTTTGAATATCTTGTGGAGGTATGCTGGGGCTGATCCCTTGACTGCCTGGTATGCTAGGACCAATGTTTTAATTTTGATGCAAGCTATAACAGGCAGCCAGTGGAGGGTAGTGAGCAGGGGAATGACGTGGGGTTGTCTGGGGAGGTTGAAGTTTGTGATTTACTCTCCAAAAATTTCTTCTATAACCTGAGCTTGGTCTAGAGCATCTTCGAGCGTGGCTTGGTGGGAGAGATGGACCTGTTGTTGCAACCACTCAGGTGTTAAACACCGGATGAAGGCATCCTTTGTAAGCAACAGTCTAACCTCTTCTGTGAAGGTTAAGTAACCCCTGTGAGCCAGATAACGTAGATCAGCTGCAAACATACCCAGCCTCTTGCCAGGTCTCCGGACCCTGTCATGAAGATGCTGCCGTGCGGTGGTAGTTGGGGTGCCATTGCCAACGCCATTCTAGTGCCAAGTGTAGGGCATGGGAGTCCCAGTGGACAGCTATCTGGACATCTAACAGCACTTTTTTGGCCTCCCCATATAGGGACGCCGCTAGTTGGTCCGTTTTATCCTGCTCCGTCCAGCCATTAGTCCAAGCGATCTGATTAAATTTAGCTTTAAAGGCCTCGTATGATGTTTGCCCATCATATTTGCCCACTTTCACTGTTGGACCCTGTTGATGCACTGCACCAATGTCTGGCCCAGTGGTCTGTGGGCCTAGGCCAGGACATGTCTCTGGAGCACTTTCGCCTGGTAGGGGAGTGGCCAGCTGGCGAGTTTGATTGCCAATAAAAGGGTTCCCCACTGCTAGAGAAGCTAATCCAAACAGTGGATTGCCAGTGACCGGGGGTGACGTGATGCTCGGTTGTGGGGGCTATGTCTGTATGGGGCTCCGTTATGCAGTTTGATTTGTTGTAGGCTAGCTGGGAAACTGTTGAGTGCTCATGCCTCCCAGTGCCTCTATGACATGGTGGGGTAGAGGGTTGCCAATGAGACTGACTGGGATTTCCCACCCCTGTGGTGCAGCAGTGAATGGATAATATGGGATCAGGGGCTACCCCGGAGAATAGGGTGGCATGGGGTTTGGTAACATGACGAGCCACCCTACCAGGGACCAGAGTGGCAAACAGACTGGGTGCTATTTGGGGGCTTGGGGTTGATGTTTGAGCAGGGCCAGATGAAACCGTTGCAGAAGCCTCAAGGTGAAGGCTAGGGTGGCTAACTGGGGCAGTGTTCAGATATCCCGCAGTATTGGCATTAGCTGGGATGTTACTGTAGTTAACCACGACTGTGTCCGGATTCCTGGAAAATATTGTGTGGGCTTTAATATCAGTGCATGAGGCAAGTGGTAGGACGCAATAGGAGGTGTTCCCAATGTCAAAAAACGGCAATCCTTTGTGATTAATTACAATCTTGGGATCTCTGCTAACTCTCCCTTCAGACAGATGAATTTGTCACGTCCATGTCGGGGCTTCCCCTCGATTGTATTCATTTTACTTTCTCTTCTGTTTGTTATGAATTTTTGGAGAAATGCGGGGGAAATATCCACTTTACCCACCTCCTCTGTCATTTTCTGTGCATGTTCGCTCACCATGTTTATCCTCTGTCTTTGTCGTCGACCTCAGTTTTTCTTTCTTTATTTATTTCTTTTAACACGTCTGTACACTGCCCGATTGCTCCTTTTCCTCCTGTAGTTAGCTAGTGGTGTTGAAGCGTGGGGTTTCCAATCCCGTTTTTGACTGCCAGTATAGTGCCTGCTAATAAATCCGGCACAGACATAATAAACTGTAGCTATCATTTTAATCCTTGTTAGAACATTCTAACACACGGAGGCATGGAGGTGTGCACTACCCTCTCATAAAACAAACGAAGGAACTCAAAACACAGACCCAATTTCTGTCTCTTTCCTGTTCCCCTCTAATTCTCTCAACCTTTTTTTCCCAAAAAAACCTGGCCAACCAAAAACAACACTGGGGATCTCTCTCCCGCCTGAACTACACGGACGGAGTGTAGCACAGTGGGTAAGGAACTGGACTTGTAACCGAAAGGTCGCAGGTTCGATTCCCGGGTAGGACACTGCCGTTGTACCCTTGAGCAAGGTACTTAACCGAAATTGCTTCAGTATATATCCAGCTGTATAAATGGATACAATGTAAAATGCTATGTAAAAAAGTTGTGTAAGTCGCTCTGGATAAGAGCGTCTGCTAAATGCCTGTAATGTAATGTAATGTAACTATCTAACCAATGTTACCCCACAAAAATATTCCATGTGTACCTCCCTTCACTAAGAATGAAACAGACAACACACAAGAACCAAAAGCTAAAGCTGGCTTTGTTTTCAGCGTTACGCTATTGTAGAAGCACTCTTTGGGTATTTAACCTCTTAGCGCAAAGCCCCTAATGGTCGGCACGAGATTACTGAACTCAGACATTCAGTGCTACTGCAACCAAAGCATGAGTTAAAAACAGAAACCCTTTGTTTTAGTTTCATTAGAAGACAATACATGACAACTATGCCGAATACGGAGTTCCGCATCGCCACCATTGTCGCTATGGTCGTTCATTTAACACGCAATACAGCAGTGAAGATGCTGCTCACTGAATAACTAAATAAAAGAGACAAAGTTTTAAAAAGTGATACCATGTCATTCTACAGTCAATATCTGGGACTAAATATTAAATAAATACACAACCTTACCATTAGTTTTATGCGTAGAGATGTCCCTTTTGAGGCTGAGTGGTCATATATTGTCTTGGACAATCCGTTTGTGAAATATATGTGCATTTGTGATGCCTGGGTACCTTCCAAAATAGCTGTGCGTAATACCATACGTGTCGTTTACGGCGTTGTCGTCCTTTTTAATACAGTCTGGCTTTATTTACAGTTAATTTATTCAGTAGGTGAGAGTATAAGCTTTCTAACGATGTATAACGTGTTTAATTTTGTTTTTGGAATAGCGTTTTATAGGTCAGCTTAACCGAAATTCTTATCGGATTCACTTACGCATTCACTCTGTGGTAGCAGTAAAAGACGCTGCACCTAACAAAACATTGTCAACAATTTTTTGTAATTTATTGGAAAATACCATTATTATTGAGGACTTCTGGGCATGTTTGCTGATAGACCTATCTGACATCGTTTTCTGGCGCGAAACAGAAGCGGATTGAACTGTATCATTGATTTACTATCTCTGTCTCCATCTACTGTACACAGATAAAATTCCATCATTGCTATGTAAGTATTACTTCTCAAAATATTTTGGTTATACACGTTGTTTTTGAAATTGAGTCTTTAAATAGGTTAGTGGTATTATATAATGTGGATATCTCACACTGTAATGTAAGCGTAGTTTTTGTGATGCATGCAGCAGTGATGACGACATGGACATGTTGGAACATTGCCAAAACGTGGTGGGCGGTTGAAAATTGTTTTCATATCGTCCCATCCCCATACAAGAAAACATACAAGAGTACAGAGTATAGAAATACATTCAAGAGTTAATTATTACACATTTAGGTACTGTACAGCATTGTGTGACAATATTTTTGCATTATTTTAAAATATGATATCAATGTTTCACCTTAAACCTTCATAAGGTGCTCATTTATATGCTTTACAATGGACAAAAGCATTATATTCCTTTTTGGAGAGATTATGAATGTGTTTCTGGACCCCTAGCTATTTAGACCACTGTACTGACAGAAATCTTGTAATTCCCACTTGAAAATGATGCAAAAGTGAGTTTCTTGAGTAAAAACAGTTGATTTGTTGTGAAATACATGAATTTGTTGTGATTTACAGCAATGCATAATTTAGACATTTTGGGTAGATTTGGAGATGCTGGGTACACTGCTTAGCTTTTGCTTGATACATCTTTAGTAGTTCTACATATCCACCCTTAGATTTTATGAACTTGTGATCAAGAGGTTTTTGATCCAGGACATGTATACTTTAACCTGCTGTATATATGAAATCTCCCAGTATTTCATTGCAAACTAAAAAAGAGCAAATTTTTTATTTTTTGACTAAACAATTGCCTTTGTGGCACTTTATTTCTTCCAATATAAAGTAATCTAAGCTCGTATTGTAAATGTTACAAATGTCTTGCTTGATTTAAGCCATTTTCAAAGTCTATGTGATGTTCACATCTGGAGTTATAAAGCTTTAAATAGGGTACCCCTTAAATGGGAAAGGATTGGCCAGATTTGGCATGTGCATGGGGGTTAGTATGCGAAAGGGTGTCCCCTATTGGTATTTCTAGGGATGCGTACATATTCACAGTTGCAACCCAAGTCGCAGGAAGCAAAATAGCCACTAGGAAAGTTAAGTTGGAAACCGTGAAGCGATATCAGGACAGTTTCACATTTAATCTAGGCGGGACAACCTAAAAAATTGTTTTCAGAAATCAACATGAATATTGCAATTAAAATATCACTAACTTTAAATAAATTTATTGTGAACAATAATTGTCTATATATTGAATTTTAATGTGAAATATTGGCTGTTTTTTGTGACCTTTACATGTCATCACTGAAAAGAGTAGGACCACGACAGCCACGAAAACCTACAGTTTTCCATTACATTGTTTATATTTATGGGGTTCTGAAACTGACTTAATGCCATGGCTTGTAGGCTACTGGTTGATTTTACCCTCAAACTCTCAGAATTCTGACGCAAAACCAGGTAAGTATTTTTTGCTGGAAATCCCACCTGAAGTCCCAGTTGATTGGTTAATGGTTTAAAGACTGTATACATGTCAACAGTGTCAAGCATGAGACAACATTTAGGTAGCAAATAACAATGCTGAATACTTCTGACACATTTTATGCAAAAACGGTTCTCTCAGATCAATTGCTTGTCCTCACTGACAGCTGCCAAGTGACATCCATGAGGACTTTGAAAATGCATAACTTTTAAAGATTTAATTCCGGCTTCTACTGGGACCTGCTGTTTATTGATGGTGTGACAGAAATCTTGGTGCCACTGACCATAAACAAAGTTTCACTTTGAACAAATAATGTTAAACATCAGTTTTATAGGCTAGTGCTGTTGGCTTGTGCTAGCTAGGCTATACCATATGGTCTTGTAGAATTGCAATCAATAAAGGGTAAAAACATGCACTTGCTTCGTGTAAATTTGATCATCACTGCAATGAAGTTAAGACACTCAAACCACAAGTTCTGCGAGAAATGTATTGTCGAGCTCAGATGCACACTGCTGTCTATGTTGAAAGCTTACAGTACTTACATTTTAATAGGTAACATCGTTCAATCGTCAAGAATCAATATGAAATAAATACGTTAGCGTTTGAGGTGGTCAATACACGTCTCCCCTTGTGTGGTCGATAATAGGTGTTGCAGAGCTAGCAATGTATAGAGGAGCGTATCACACTTTCACCTGAGGTAAATAGACAAGGGTTCACCCAAAGACTGTAGAAAAAAAGACAGCCATGCACAACCGTGCAGCTCAGTATTCTGTAACCTGTGCCTTGGTAGCAAGCAGCCACAGCAGGGAAACAGACAGCACATCAAATAAAGACAGAGTACAGCTTCAGTTAAAAAAAATCTGTAATGTATGAACAAATCATCGCATTTATTTTTTACTTGTTCGAACGGAAAACTGTAAGAGCCATTCCACTTGTCTGATCATAAAATGTGCTTGTCCCATACATGAATATTAAAATCACCAACTAGTAAAACCATATCAAAATCAGTACAATAGAGGCCAGTAAAACAGCAAATTCATTTACAAAACAACTATTTTCTTTAAAAGGACAATAAACAGCAAAGCATAGAACCAGTCTGTCAGATATAATTTAAAAAGCCATTATCTCATTATCTCTATCTTCCTGGCGCATCCACTGGGGTCGGCCTGCGTAGGGCCCACTGCTTCTCCATGATACACTCCTGAGTTAGCCAGGGGCTGCAAAGACACCCAGTTATTGTATGTGGCCATAGTGAGGCCTGTCAGGAGTCTTGGTGTGGGAGACTATGTACTCGCAAGGGATGGCTTACATGCAAGGCCACTTCCCGGTTCACCACAAGGACTAGCCAGCGGAAGCAAGAGGGTTGCAAACAGGTGGGAAGTACGCTCACATCTTCTCTTTAACTACACTGTTGGACAAGCAAGGATTAATTAAGAATATGTTTATTTTCTGAATCCAGTGGTTCCAACAGTCAATGCCCTTGATAAAATGTTCAGCACTCTGAACACTGAACTCAAGTGATATTGCGTGCTGGAAACCCTCACTTAACCTACATGTAAAATATATTTTATGTGATTTAATTTAATAATTTATTATTGTAAATTAAATCGCTGTATTCTTTGCTATGTCAGTCTACAGAAAACTGGTGGAATCAACCAACAAGTCAAAACAGGCTCTATACCAGGTTTTAAGATTAAATAATTGAATTCAATAAGAAGCAGTCAATTATATGAATTAATTGAAAACATACATTCTTTATTGAATGCAGGCACTATACTTCTAAATTACCCAACAGAAGACATGATACAAAACATTAAACAACTAATCTAGAAATACCAGAACATAGAGAGAGAAACGGATCAGCCAGACCTTGCCAAAGTATCACCCACTTCCAGTATAAGCGCCACAAAGAAACCAGTTAAAAACACACGACCAAGGAACCACCACCAAAATAAAAAGAGGGAAACTCTTCTTCTTCCAGGCTCCAAAACCAAATGCAACACAACACTTTTTCCTGTGGCAATCTTAAATACCTTACCCAGCATAGCTTGAGGATGCACTACATTACATTACATTACAGGCATTTAGCAGACGCTCTTATCCAGAGCGACTTGCACAACTTTTTACATAGCATCCATTTATACAGCTGGATATATATGCTGAAGCAATGCAGGTTAAGTACCTTGCTCAAGGGTACAACGGCAGTGTCCTTACCCGGGAATCGAACCTGCGACCTTTCGGTTACAAGCCCAGTTCCTTACCCACTGTGCTACACTCCGTCCTCCATGCCTGCCCTGATTGGGTGATGCCGGGTTAAGGTTTAGGAGAGAAGGGAAGGGTGGTCAGACTAATTTATGGCAAGGACTGGCCTACCTAAAGATTACATTCAAACTAAAAGTAATGGGAAGTGTTAGGCACACAGTGTCCTGTGTCATCTGGTTTGTCTCTTCGGAGGAGGTGAGACCCATAGATTGTCAGCCTAGGGTATCTTAGGGTATCAGTGGAATTTGAAATTGCCTCCATCACATTTGCTTTGATGCTTGTGATGGGGAGGCCAGGCCACATTCTTATTCACTGTTTCACTCTCTAAGGCCAAAATCTAAACACTACATATCCTACAACTCACTACTGCAACACACACATCGAAACACCCTCACACATAAACACACTCCCAGCCAGAACAGGTATAGCACTGCCTCTAATTTACTCTCTCTCTCTCTCACTCATTCACTCACACACACACACGCCCACGTACACACAAGTACTCACAGGCTTATTTACAAAAAACGATACTATGATAATGGTTCATATGAGCCAGTGTTTAAAGTGGGGATGTAATGGCAGTTTGCATTTTTGTGATGGTTCCTCTTTATGGGTTCATGGTGGTTTCTTTGGTTAGGAGCACCTTGATCTTGGTGCTGCAGCAGATAAAGACATCGCGCTCGGGCACCATGGCTGGGCTGTCTATGGAGGAGCTCACCCTGCAGGTGGCACAGAGACTGACACAGATGGAGCGACCGGTAAGGCACACTCACGCACGCATGCAAATGTGGTTAAACAGACAAGACCCACACTTGCAATAATCTGCACACTTGATAAAATGATTTACTTCATCATTCAGTCTGGGCTTCATTTAAAATATATATGTAAATATGACTCTTGCATGAATTGAGCAGATTTTCAAGTTTATATTTGTCTCTCAGCATTTGGGTCCACTCAGGCCTCCATCTGGAGCCAGGAACTTTTCTGGCGCAGCTCCCCAGCTCCAGAGAGCCCCTCTCCCCTCTCAGGGCCCAGTGGTAGCCCAGGTCTTCCAAACTCGACCTCCACAGGTACAGATTGGCAGATACTGCTGCAAAGCTCAGGTCACAATGACAATGTAGTACTACAGGTATGTTGTCTTAATACACTGTATCCTTCTCATTTTCCTCTAGGCTGTGGCTCCCAGTCTTAAAATGTGCCTGGTGTGTCAGAACCAGGTAGAGACGGGCAGTCAGCATGATGTCAGCTGCTCTCACATTGTTCACAAAGAGGTGAGAACCCTGAAACTCTGAAAGGCAATCTGCAAAAGCAAGGAAAGCAATCTGAAAAATGATCTGTAGAATAGTGAGAATGGCAGGTAAATGTGGAATTGTGGACCCAACTTGGTGACCTGCTCAATAGCTCAGTCTGTACAAAGACAAAGAATATAACGGCTGATCCTTCCAAACCATTGCACCTTCAGTTTGTAATGCTCCTTTCGGGAAAATGATTTAAAATAAGTACCAAGGGCAAAGAACTTTTTGCTTTTAATTGGTCCTTTATACCAGTGCAATGCGACTATTTAACTCAATGTAATGAATGTATTCAAATTCAGTTTTCATTCATTTATTTATTATGTCCTGCTGCTGCGACACTTTCATTTTATTTGAATAAGTCTGAATTAGTCTACTTACGTGTGATTGTGTACTGTGTATATGTATTCAGTAGTTTTATTAGTGAAACCAAAGGCTAATTTAAATTTGAAAAACTGAACACTAACCCTGAAACACCCAACTATGGCTATAAAATGTATCAAAGGTTATCTTTAGGTTGCATCCATGTTTGAGTATTAATGATACTGTAGTTTGTGATACTGATTTGATTACTTGCTGCCTGTAAACTCCTGCTTGCATTTTGTTTCAGTGCATCAGCGTTTGGCTGCAGTCCACCAAGAACAACTCCTGCCCATTCTGTCCTTCCAAATAACCAAGAAGGAAAGAAAAGATGCACAGTCATACCCCAAGTTGTTGTAATGTTTTTCTCCACACCATATTGTCAGGTTCCTGATCTCTTTTCTAAATTATGAAAGTCATCCATATTACTCATTTGAAAATTGTACTTTATAAATTAAAACATTAATGTCCTTATCTGTTTATTTTGTTAGTTTTAATTACAGTAATAATCTTACTATGCACATGTCCTTCGGCCTGTAAAACTGTCAGAAAATATTCTGTTACAATGAAAATAAAAATGTAAAATTCCTTTGAAAATGGAATCCCTTAAATTTCCTTTAAAATTGTTTGGAGTCTGATTCTACCAAGATGTAGCCAGCTTTGCATTATAGGTTAATTGTTGGCTTGAATCTCCATCCAAAGATCATCCTGATTTAACAGGAAATAACTGACATCAAAAATCTATGTAAGCATTTTATTACACCATACATGTTCTGGATCACAACGTACATTTGTATAATCAAGTTATAATAACGATGTTTGGGATAAATGGCTTCACTCATGTTTCTGATTAGTCAGGATTGTTCAGTGGCCACTAGTTAGCCACAGAAACAGGATGGCCAGGTTAGTTTGCTAAGAAGTATCTAAAAGAGACTGCAGAGTTCTGGTGAAAAAAAGTCTTGTGGACTCATGACCATGATTCAATTGTGATGGCAAGAGCGAAGCACAGATGTCAAAAGGAACTTCCCAAGATCCAAAACAGACCACCTCATGTGTAATGGTTTGGCATGTATGGCTGCCACAGGTATTGGCTCACTTGTCTTCACTAATGATGAGACTGCTGATAGCAGCAGAAAAATGAATTTTGAAGCTTATTGGATGGCGCTTCATCCTACAGCAAGATAATGATCCCAAACATTCTGCTTATGCAATAGCCAAAAACCTAGAAAATTCTTGACTGGCCAAGTCTGAATCCAGTTGAGCATGCGTTTTATATGCTGAAGAGAGAACTTAAGGCAAGTAGCCCCCCAAAACATGATATTCAGCACCTGGTGATGACTTCAACGATGAATGGCATGCAAAGGATATGCAACAAATTATTAAACATAATAATTTGGGTGGGAGGGAGTGTGAAAAAGTGCCACTAGCAGAGGATGAGGCTCAGCAACAGCAGGAACAGTATGTTGTGCCCATAATTTTCAAGGGTTACGCCATGGTACAGGCCCACAGTAGTCATCATGGATTATTGAGAGAAAGTTTAGAGAAGAGAGGAGGACTACAAAGGAGCCTGGAAAAAGTGGTCAGACCCCTTGAAAGTTATTTTTGTCTGGATTACAAATGATACTTGTACATTTTTCCAGTCATTATTTGTCTTATAAACTTGCATGCTGTAATAGTAAATTTACACAATTAGCTGTCAGCAGATATTTTGAAGAAAAATTTTATACTGAAATATGCTGCTTGAATAAGTAATCACACCACACATGAATATTTGAGCCACCTTTTTCTGCAATAACAATTTTAATTTTGTTGGGATAAAGCTTTGCACACATCATTTTGGAATTATTTTTGCCCTGTTTTTAATGGCAGATTTGCTCCAGGTATTTAGAACCTGCTTGGAGTGATACAGGTCACTTTGCCAATGTTAGCTTGAGTTTTTCTTTAACCTTTTTGAGGCGAGTGTGTTTTTAAGACTCCTCTCTGACTCCTAGCTGTACCCTTTTCCAGACTACTTTACACATAGGTGGCTTTCACTGAGTTTCAGACTGCAAATGCCCTGAGTTTGGAGAACCTGACACCTGCCTTTGTGCTCCCACGTCAGTGGATGGGAAAACTACATTGGCACCTCCATCATGGGAAGGACAGGATGAGTTAAAGAGAAAGAAAATGATAGGGAGGGAAAAGTGCAGAGTCATCTGAAACCCAGCACCATCCATCATGGGGCATGCCGAGTTTTAAAAAGCTGAAAGTCACCATCACACTGTGCTACAGCATACACACACACACACGCACACACATGCTTGCACAAGTGCATAAACACACTCACACTCTATTTGCTGAATTCCCTATTTTAGCAGATTTTTTAATTTTTCAGTGCCTTTAATGGATTCATAACTTACATGACGCGTTTTTTTGTTTTGTTTCTTCATTCATTTGTCTTTTAATTTAATAGCATTTTTGTTCTTATTTTTATTTTTATCAAGTCATTCATTTATTTCCACACAATACAACACTGCTTTTTTATTATAAGCGATCAAGTAGTAAGCCCTTTTGGATTTTTTCCAACCAGCTTTACAGATAATTTTTTTTAGTTAGTGTGGATGCCTAAGTAAACCAACCAAGAATGCAAGTTCTCTTGCATTCTTCTTCTTTCTGCCAACATTTCTGCAAGCTTCTCCTCTGACAGCTTTTGAACAAGACATGCCATTTCAACATTCCCATAAAGAATTAATGCAGAATGAAAAATAAAATGCAAAGAATGGAGACTGTTCAGCCTTGTGATGACTTGACATGTGATGCTTTTTCAGCCAATAGAATACATTGAAATAGTCCACAAGATACTATTTCAGCCAATAGGACACATAGAAAAATGAAGGGGACATTTTGTGCTTGTAAAGTGAGCTACGCAGCTGATTAATAATCACCAAATACTTTGTATGGTAATATAACAATAATATCACAACAGACAGGCATCGTACATTTATACAACAGGATTTTCAATTTCAAATTTGCATACCACAATGAAAAGTACATTTAGCTACTTGTATGGTGAGGCCAGTTGGCCAGTCGGTCGTTCAGTCTAACCTATAACTGCTCTACGTTAATATTTCCTTAATAATACTAATATAACTTAATACTGCACCCCTAACCACAAAAAATATGCCATATCTTGCATTATGTCAAAATGTTCTTTTGTTCATAATATAGGCCTATATTCCAATCCTTTAAGGAACATTCATTTGTTTTCCGTTAATATAAAGCAAATCACTTATCTCTTATCATCATGAATGGAGGTTTAGTGACACATTTTAAGCTGAAGATGAAATTTTTCCCCCTTTATTATTATTATTATTAGTAGTAGTAAACTTTACTATAGCAATTTTATTAGTGTTTATTTTTTTAATTTTTCAAATGAGAGGGGTGTGACAAGAATAACAGTTCACAAAAAGCACATTAAAAAAGTGTTTACTTATCAATGGTGATAACAAGTGACAACAGTGCAGATAGTGACAGGCTATAAACAGCATGTACAATATTTACACAGACATACCCACACACCCACAACTGAGGATTGGTATCCTGGGTGTTGCCAAAGAAAATAAAGTAACAAAACCAAACAAACCTAGCAATAACCAAAAGGTAGAGGAAGACCTACCTAGAGACATTCAAATCAATAGCCTACCTAATTACTCTAGCTAACAAACATAAATACAGAGGGTAGCAACCACTCCTAGACTAGTGTGCCTATACAGTAAAACCCATTAATCCTTTGTGCAAGTGTACAGAGGCTTCTGTCTCAGCTACCCCAATGCCTCAGCGTGGCAGACAAATGAAACAGTAACTAACAGGGAAAACAAGAGAAACAGGTGCACTACTTATGATGCACAACCAAGGATTAACACGAAGTACAAATACAGGCAACCAACGATTTACACAGTATGGGAACACTAACGGAGCAAGTAATGGCGACAACAGCAAAAATACGGGATGGCCGGCGGGTAATTTAAATCGCCGTTGTCTTTGGATTGGTGGAAGGTAGGCAGGAACCAGCAGGATGATTATGAAGGGGGGTAGGAGTTGTGAATGGCAGCGGTTTCTAGAAAGAGACTGAAAACAGCAAGAGAGCAAGAGTGAGGGAGAGACACACGCATGCACACAGGAACACACAGGGACATAACACTCCCACTCACAAGAATGAACGTAAGTTTGTTCTATATCCCCACCCATAGGATACAGGATTAATGAAATTAAATTAGTTGCCAGAGAAAAAAAAACGGAAATGCCTACACCCCAGACCCAGCTAAAATATTGTCAGCTCCTTTCTTGTGCTTAATTTATAGGTTGTAACTCTGTACAATCAATGACCAGCACATTAACTACTGGTTATGATTATACATCCTTGACAAAAATGTGAGGGGGTTATGGTCGGTGTACACCATGATGAGGGTAGAACTAGACCCAACGTACACTTAAACATCTTGTAGAGCAAGCATTAATGCTAGCGCCGCCTCCTCAGTGATAGAGTATTTCAGCTGGTGTTTATAAAACTTGCATGAGAAGTAACAAACTCAGGATTCTGCCTTTGTTTCCGTTTTTCCTTTTTTGGCCGCCAGATGGCGGAACTTCAGTTTTGTGTTTCAGCTCTTTCTCCCTCTTTGGTGTTTAATTGTATTATTGTTTTCAATTATTCAATCATTGTTTTTGTTTGTGTCTCGTTTTCCCTTCCTTCTCTGGTTTGATTGTGTTTTGAGTTCACCTGTGTCTTGTTATTTAAGTTCTTTGTTTCCCTGACTCAGGTGCTGGTTCCTTGTGTTTCCACCTGAGTGTTTCTGCTTGTGTTTCCGCCTCCGGTTTTGTCCATGTAGCCATGTATGCCCGTGTGTTTCTGCCTGTATTTTGCCCTGCCTGTGTTCTGCTGTGCATGTTTTTGAATTTCGAGGAGTTCTGTTTAATTGCCCTTTGTGGCTTCTTTGTTTGTTCCTTAGTTTGAAAGTAAAGTCTTCGTTTAAATTTACCTATTGGAGTTCTGAGTTTCTCACTCTGCATTTGGGTCCTACAACCCTGTTGCCTGACAGAAGAATCCAGCCAGTGCTGGACCCAGTGGAGTTTTTTTTTCCCCTTCCCTTTTTCCCTGTGTTTTTTGGGTTTTTTTGTTTAATATACCACCAGTGTGGAGCAAGCTGGTGGTCTCGGGTAGGCCCTCCGAGACCAGCCCTGCCGTAGGACAGGCCCCCCTGTCCAGTTAGGAGGCAGAGCTAAGACTGGTGGACATATGCTAGGGGTCGCGTACTCTGTTGGATTATGCGTCCGAGTTTAGCGCTTGGGGCACACAGAGTGGCTTGTCCATGGCCATTTTGTGCCAGTTGTTTCGGGACAGATTGAAGGACTCCCTCCACGGTGGGCTGATTAATTCTGGGCTTGCTGAGTCGTCTGACTTTGCTGCCCTCGTGGTGTCAGCTCTCCACTGGGAGGAGTATCTCCGGGGGGTCGCAGAGATGCCCCCACTGGCCAAGAAGTACTCACTGCCCAGAGTCCCGGAGCCCAAACTGCCTAGTGCCCCTCAGGATCCGCCTGCCCTGTTCCGAGTCCAGCAGGAGCTGCCTGCCCAGTCCCGAGTGCAGCAGGAGCTGCCTGCCCAGTCCTGAGTCCAGCAGGAGCGGCCTGCCCAGTTCCGAGTCCAGCAGGAGCTGCCTGCTCCGCCCCGTGTCCAGGAGAAGCCTCCTGCTTTGCCCCGCGTCCAGGAGAAGCCTCCTGCTCTGCCCCACGTCCAGGAGGGGCCGCCTGCTCAGCCCGTTGTCCCACAGGGTCCGCCGGCCCTGTCCAGAGTCCAGCAGGGGCCGCCTGCCCTGTCCAGAGTCCAGCAGGGGTCGCCTGCCCTGCCTAGTGTTCCCAAGCCCCCTAGTGTTCCCGAGCCGTCGCTGCCCAGCATCCAGGACCTTCCCCGGCCCAGGGCCCAGAGACCCCGGCCGTCCAGCAGCCCTGGAGCATTTCCACGGCCACGCCCTGGAGGGTCTTTCCTTTTGGGGACGGGGCCAGTCCGTCCCCCTAACCATTCGCCCATCAATCTACCTGCCCCATTGTCTGTTTGTCTGCCTGCCTGCCTGCCTGTCTGCCCACGTGTTTGTCGGCCTGTTTGTTGGCCTGTCTGTCTGCCCCCCAGGCCGTCGGACCGTCGGCCGGTCTGTGCCCGCCTGTCTGCCTGTCTGTCTGTGTGTTGGTCCGCCTGTCTGTTGTCATGTTTGCCCATCTGTCAGTCCTTGTGTCAGTCTCTGAGTTCACCCCTCTCCTTCCCTGTCTGTCTGTCCCTTGGAGTGTCTGTCAGTCTTGCTGTGTGTCTCCCCACCTGCTTGTCTCTCTGTCCTTTTGTTAGGCTTCCCTGTCTGTGTTAGTCCGTTCCCTGTCTGTGTGTTAGTTTCGTGTCTGCGTCAGTCCGTTTCGTGTCTGCATGTTAGTCCATTCCGTGTCCGCGTGTTAGTCCGTTCCGTGTCTGTCTGTGAGTCCAATTTAGTGTAGTGTCTGTGAGGCCAGTCCAATGTGGTGTCTGTGAGTCCAGTCCAGTGTTGTGTCTGTGAGTCCAGTCCAGTGTAGTGTCTGAGTCCCGCTCCATGTCGTGTCTTGAGTCTAGTCCAGTGTCGTATCTTGATTCCAATCCAGTGTAGTGTCTGTTTGAGTCCCGTTCCATGTTTGTTTGAGTCCAGTTCCATGTTTGCTTCAGTCCAGTTCCTTAGGTGTCTGAGTCCAGTCCGTTCCTATTCTGTCTAGTCCAGTCCGTTCCTGTCCTGTCTAGTCCAGTCCGTTCCTGTCCTGTCTAGTCCAGTCCAGTCCCGTTCCTGTCCAGTCCAGTCCAGTTCCATCCGGGTTCTGACTTGTTTTCTGTGCCCGGCCCCGTCCAGGTTCTGCCCTGTTTCTTGTGCTTGGTCCCGTCCGAGTTCTGCCGTGGTTCCTGTGCCCTGTCCCCTCCGGGTTCTGTTCCTGTGCCCGGTCCCGTCCGGGTTCCGCCCAGTTTCTGTGCCCAGTCCCGTTTGGGTTCTGCCCAGTTCCTGTGCCCGGTTTCGCCCAGTTCCTGTCCGCTCCAGTCCCGAGTCCAGTCCAGTCCTGTTTCTGTTTCTGTTCTGTTCCAGCCCCGTGTCTGTTCCTGTTTCTGTGTGTTCTGTTCCTGAGTCCAGTTCTGTTTCCTGAGTCCTGTTCCATTCCGTTTGTTCCGCCTGTATAGTCCCATCCTGTGTGTCACCCCCTCCCCAGGTCAGTCTTCTGGGACGTCAGGATGCTGTCAGGATTCTGCCTTTGTTTCTGTATTTCCTTTTTTGGCTGCCAGATGGCGGCACTTCACTTTTGTGTTTCAGTTCTTTCTCCCTCTTTGGTGTTTAATTGTATTATTGTTTTCAATTATAAAATCATTGTTTTTGTTTGTGTCTCATTTTCCCTTCCTTCTCTGGTTTGATTGTGTTTTGAGTTCACCTGTGTCTTGTTATCTTCGTGTCTATTTAAGTTTTTTGTTTCCCTGACTCGGTGCTGGTTCCTTGTGTTTCCGCCTGAGTGTTTCTGCTTGTGTTTCCGCCTCCGTTTCTGCCCGTGTATCTGCCCGTGTGTTTCTGCCTGTATTCCGCCCTGCAGGCGGCCCCACGTCCAGGAGGGGCCGCCTGCTCAGCCCGTTGTCCCACAGGGGTCGCCGACTCTGTCCAGAGTCCAGCAGGGGCCGCCTGCCCTGCCTAGTGTTCCCAAGCCCCCTAGTGTTCCCGAGCCGTCGCTGCCCAGCATCCAGGACCTTCCCCGGCCCAGGTCAGTCTTCTGGGACATCAGGATGCTGTCAGGATTCTGCCTTTGTTTCTGTATTTCCTTTTTTGGCTGCCAGATGGCGGCACTTCACTTTTGTGTTTCAGTTCTTTCTCCCTCTTTGGTGTTTAATTGTATTATTGTTTTCAATTATAAAATCATTGTTTTTGTTTGTGTCTCATTTTCCCTTCCTTCTCTGGTTTGATTGTGTTTTGAGTTCACCTGTGTCTTGTTATCTTCGTGTCTATTTAAGTTTTTTGTTTCCCTGACTCGGTGCTGGTTCCTTGTGTTTCCGCCTGAGTGTTTCTGCTTGTGTTTCCGCCTCCGTTTCTGCCCGTGTATCTGCCCGTGTGTTTCTGCCTGTATTTCGCCCTGCCTGTGTTCTGCTCTGCATGTTTTTGAATTTCAAGGAGTTCTGTTTTTTTTTTTTTGTCTGAAGATATTTTTTGAGTTTCTGATAATTGCCCTTTGTTGCTTCTTTGTTTGTTCTTTACTTTAAAAAAACTGAAGTTTGATTAAATTTACCTATTGGAGTTCTGAGTTTTTCACTCTGAATTTGGGTCCTACAACCCCGTTGCCTGACACAAACAATTCCGTCAGAACCTTCCTGCAGCAGAATAAAACCAGCTCCCAGGGCACTTGTGTCTACCTATAATTTAAACAGTAGCACAAAATCTGGGGCGGCAAGTACAGGGGTATTGCATATCAAAGCTTTCACGCTTTCGAATGCATGATGGTACTCTGATGACCAAACAAACGGCATAGCAGGGCTGAGTAGGCTAGTGAGAGGTGCAGTTACATCTGCGGAACGTGTGCAAATTAGTTAGTATATTACAATAATAATAAATAATACAAATAACACAATAACGCCCCACAATAAATAATACAATAACGCCCCCATTCACATCGACAGAGCTGAAGTGGAGAGAGTCTCCTGCTTCAAGTTCCTCGGTGTGGTCATAAATGATGACCTCACCTGGTCCAGGCAATCAGACGCAGCAGTGAAAACTGCCCAAAAGCGCCTATACTTTCTGAGGAGACTCAAGAAGTTTGGCATGTCTGCCAAAACCCTCATCAATTTCTACAGGTGCACCATTGAGAGCATTCTCACTGGCTGCATTACTGCCTGGTACGGCAGCTGCTCCACTGCTGACCGCAAAGCCCTCCAGAGGGTGGTGAAGACAGCAGAGCGCATCATTGGCTGCCACTTCCCCTCTGTGCAAGGCATCTACCACACAAGATGCCTTAGGAAAGCACAGAAAACCATAAAAGACTTCAGCCACCCAGGCTATGGTCTGTTCTCGCTGCTTCCGTCTAGTAGACGCTACCGGAGAATCCAGGCACGGACGACCAGACTCACAAACAGTCTTTTCCCCCAGGCCATCAGGCTTCTCAACCAGCAACATTAATCTCAGGGATCACATGACCTCCTATGTATGCTCCTTCACTTCCTATGTACGTTCAATGTACATTATCACAATCTTATGCACATATTCATCAGCACTCCTGCACTTTATATGTTTAATATTTAAATATTTAATACTCCTATTCTCACTGTCCATATCCCCCATCTGTACAGGCTGGTACTGCTGCTAATATTTAATATTATGTTTAATATTATGTATATTTTAGATATTTTTTGATATTTTTGCTCTTGCTTCTACATAGTTGCTGCCTGCTATGTCATAAGAATTTCTTTGCTCAGAATGACCTTGTGTTATACTGTGCACTTGACAAATAAAAACACTTTGACTTTGACTAATTAGAGTCATACAATTAATTAAATCATGATTATGAATTTCAGTATTAAAACAATAACTGAGGTGGTAGGCTCGAGTGTTTATCCAAATAATAATCAGCCCGTGGTCTGAAGCGGAACTAGGCTGTTCTGCGTGTGTCTAGTCATGTTCACCAGCACACGTGGGGCAGGGAACAAAAGCTCCTATGTTGGAGCGAACTTATGAATCAGTTTTTAGCATGTGCTGCTAAAAGCTGGCCTGGAATTCAGTGGAACGGTGTGGATAAAAGGCAACTGAAGTTAGCTACGTCTAGGTAATTTCAGCGTACCATTGAATTATAAACATACGAGTATGTTAGTGCATGAAAGATCACATGCACAGATCTCGGTTAAAAGGACGGAGGATTGTTAGCCAATATGAGCAAGAGTATATACATTAGCTATGCGGGCTAGGCGGCTATAGCTAATTAACTATAGATTTGATATATTCTAAACACAACATTACATACAATCAATGACACAATTCCTTAAAAACAACAAATAAGCAGAAGTTTCCTAAGCTAGTTAATGCCTGGATGTTTGTCAGTCTTACTGCTTTAGTGAAGATGGTTCCATATGGTACAGGCTAGTCCAAGGAAAATCTTGACTTAGGCACCTGCTGTGACTCGGTTACGCTGTAGAAAAGCTGGTTCTCCTCTTGGTTCTCTTTGTCGTGGAGCTGGAAGTTACTTTTTCTTTCCGTCACTGGAAAGTACATGTACTACATGCATTCAACTTGTTGCTATGTTGCAGAATGATAGCAAGTGTAAAGTTGTTATATGAATAGATAGATGAATAGATGAATGGATCAGCTAAAGCTAAAGCATTTACTTTTAGTTATAAACAGTTGTGGTTACCCAAGAGAGCCAGTGCATCTTTCCACGTGTTCCTTTACAGGCAGGCTTTATTTTTCTTTAGGCCTGTGTCCTTAGAGAGTGCCTTGTGCACATCTCTTCAGTTCAGCAGCAAAAATCAGAAGGGACAGGGAGAGACAAAAAGGCACATTTTACAGGCAGAAACAGGAAGTACCCAGTCCATGTGATCAGTGTCTGTGATCCTGTGATCATGACGTGAAGTCATTGCACCAAAATGGTGCCCAGTCTTTACATAATATTCTCTGCTCCATGCATTTATGCAAACATACAACTAACCATGGTATTAACTTGTTAGTGCAATCCCCTAGTAGCCATTATGCCAGTGTCCTGAGATTTCTCATCTCAGACATTCAGTGCTCCTGCAACCAAAAACTGTGTTCAAGCTTTATTAGTAGACAATTCAAGACAACTATGCGGGAGACGGAGTTTCTAAGCGCCACCATGGTCGTCCATTTACCAAGCACCCCCTCCCTGCAGCCTCATCTGCAACTACACCCCCCACCCACGACACAATGGACAATAGTGTCTTCCTGGGCATTCATGAAAACATTCTTTCACTACTAAAATTTTGTATTCTGTCATAGCAACAAGATAAAGCCAACACTAGCTGAAGGTATGCCAGTACAGCAGTGAAAAACGCTGCTCACTGAACACTGAAATAAACAAGAAGTTTTCTAAAATGATACCATGTCATTCTACAGTCAATATCTGGGACATTACTCATTTGTAATGCCTGGGTACCTTCCAAAATAGCTGTGCGTAATACCACACGTGATGATTATGGTGTTGTCACCCTTTGTAATACAATCTGGCTTGGTTGATAATTATTTTATCGAATAGGTGTCAGAAAAAGCTTTCTAACAATGCATAATATGTCTAATTTTAATTTTGGCATAGTGTTTCATAGCTCAGCGTCACCAAAGGTTTTGCCTCTCAGCCTTATGCATTCATTCTGTGGTATCGGTAAAAGACACTGCACCCGGCGAAACTTTATCGATGGTGTGGCAGGACTCGGTTTGCGGGAGGAATTCAGGGCAATTAGAGGACCACGCCTACTGGTTAAGTAGGCACACACCTGGATATTGTTACGGATTGAAAAGTATGCTTCTTTCCACAGTAGGCGTCTGAGACGGGGATCCCCCACGACGGCGAGAGAGAGCAAGTACAGACCAGAGAAAAAGGCTGAAAAGCGCTCGTATGATTTCATTTGTTTTGTCTTTATTATTTTAGTTTATTGTTTTTGCCCAGATCCCATGAGGGTGATGGGCGAAGGTTTTTTGTTTGTGTTTGTTGTTTATTACGCTTTCTCTCGCTACTCTCAATAAAACCCCGGAGATATCCGGAATTTCCGCATCTCCCTGTGTCCAGCTCTTCTGTCCCTATCAGAGTAGTCACTGCATGTGACAGATGAGTTTCATCATTTCATGGAAAATATGATTATTCTTGAGAACTTCTGAGCATGACTAAGGCATGTTTGCTGATAGACCTAGCTGATACACTATTTTCTGGACTAAGTCAAAAGAGGAGAATGAGAGCATTGATTCTCTGTCTCTATCTACTGAACATAGATAAGATTTCATTGTCTATAAGTAAGTGTTACTGCTCAAAATATTTTGTTTATAAGTGTTATTTTTGAAATTGGGTGTCTTTAAATAGATTAGTGGTATTTTATGATGAGGATATTTCACACTGTAACGTCAGTAGCTTAGGGTTTGTGTTTCATAAGATAAGAAACTTTATTGTCATTGTACTGCTGTGCAAGGCAACAACACAGCAAAGTTACAATGGCACTCCCTGATATTAAAACAATATTAAAACAAACAAAAAAGTCAAAATAAAAGCAGTACTCAAAGTGCTATTCTATGTGCAAATAAACAATAAACAATTAGCAGCATACAGTTTAACAGCAACACAAGATACAGACAGGTATCAGTAGCAGTGTAAGAATAGAGTGTAAAAAAATAAGGCATATGGGCATATTGCACGGTATAGAGTTCAGTCAGTGGGGGGGATTGGTATATGTATATATGTGTGTATGTGAGTGTTTGTGTGTATGTTGTAGTGGGTGTGTGGGTGGGGGGGGGGGGGTGTCAGGCCATGTTCAACAATTTGACAGCTTTGGGGAAGAAGCTGTTTTTCAGTCTTGTGGTTCGTGCATGTATTGTCCTGTATCGCCTGCCAGAGGGGAGTAGTTTGAAGAGATGGTCGGGCAGGGTGGGTTGGGTCATGGATGATGTTGGAGGCCCTGCCCCAACATCGGGCCTGGTAATTGTCCTCGACTGCCGGCAGCTGTGTCCCAATGATGTTCTGGGCCGTCTTGATGACCCTCTGCAGTGTTTTTTGGTCCTTCCTGGGGCAGCTGTCATACCATGCTGTGATGCAGTACATCAGGGTACTCTCCACTGTGCACCGGTAAAAGTTCACGAGAAGGGTCTGCAGCAGTCTGGCTTTCCTCAGCTTCCTCAGAAAGTAGAGGGGTTGTTGTGCCTTCCCGATGACAGTGGAGGCGTGTATGGCCCAGGAGAAGTCCACTGTTTCATGCACTGGATATGATGTGAAAGTTGGAACTTCGCCAAAGCATGGTGGACAGTTGAATATTGTTTTAATGTCATCCCATCCCCATATGAGAAAACATTACATACTGTAGAGTACCGAAAAACATACAAGAGTTAATGATTACACATTGACATCAATGTTTCATCTTAAACCTTCATAAGGGGCACATTTATATGCTTTATAATGGACAAAAAGCTTTTTATTCATTTTTGGAGAGAGTTTGGATATGTTTCTGATCCCCTAGACATTTTAGACCACTGTAATGATGGAAAGCTAGTCAATTGAAAATGGCACAAATGTTTCTTTCTTGAGTCAAAACAGTTGATTTATAGTGAAATACATGATTATGTTGTGATTTATGCATAATGCATAAACTCAGACATTTTGGATAGAGTTGGAGACACTGGGTACACTGAGTTTGAGTTTGCTTACTTTTTGCTTCATCAATCTTTAGTAGTTCTGCATATCCACCCTTAGATTTTACGCACTTGTGATAAAGGAGTTTTTTATATCTAGGACATGTATAATTTAACCTGTTTTATATTTGGGATTTCTCAGTATTTCATTGCAAACTTAAAAAGAGAAAATTAATTTTTGATTATAAATAATCAAATAATTGATTTTTTGCCTATACAATTGCATTTGTGGCACTATATTTCTTCCTAAATTATGAATATAAACAAATTTAAGTGACAGGAAACATTGTTAATTTAAAAGAAGAGGAGTCCAACTACTCAATGATGAAATATGGTATTCCACAAGGATCAGTGCAAGGACCAGTACTTTTCTCACCATGTATGCTACCTCTTGGCAAAATTATCTGGCCACATGATGTAGAGTTTCACTGCTATACGGACGATACACAGATATATATTTCAATGAAACCTAGCAAAGCTCTGCTGTTTTCTCGTTTAGCTTGTATTGTAGATATCAAGGTTTGGATGCTTTCTAATGTTCTGCCTTTGAACTCCGATAAGACCAAAACGTTGGTTTTAGGTCCCAAAATACTAAGGCAGAAAATGTGTACTCTTACTCTTAATTGTGATGGTTGTTTGGTAGTACCAAATACGGCTGTAAAAAGACCTCGATGCTACCATTGATCCAGATATAACCTTTGACACGCACATAAAAACATATCCAGTGTTGCTTTCTTTCAGTTACGGGACATAGCTAAAATCAGGCATTTTGTATCAGTAAGGGATGTAGAGAAATTGAACCATCCTTTTTTATGTCTAGATTAGATTACTGTAATGCTCTGCTATCTGGCTGCCCTAATACCTCCCTAGAGAATCTCCAGCTTGTGCAGGATGCAGCCACTTGTAATTTGACTAGAACTAAGGGGTATGAGCACATTAACCCAGTGCTAGCATCACTTCACTGGCTACCAATAAGTATAGGACAGATTTTAAGGTTTTTATCCAGACTTTCAACCCCTTAGCGCACATGCCAAATCTGGGCAACCCTGACCAATTTAGGGGGTCCCGTATTTAAAGCTTTATAACTCCAGGTGTGAGCATCACAGAGACTTGGTAAATAGCTTAAATGAAGCAAGACATGCACCATTTACAATAATAATATTCGTAATTATATTATATTCTTATAAAATTATACTCTCAATTTCTGTAGAAATTATGTACCACAGGGCAGTATCATGATGCAGTGGCCAGCACTGTTGCCTCACAGCAAGAAGTGCCTTGGTTTGAATCCCAGTCGGGGCTTTTCTGTGTGGAGTTTGCAAGTTCTCCCTCTGTCTGTGTGGGTTTTGTCCTATCTGTTCATATGGAATTTATCTTTTGTAATTTCCATTTATGTCCCCTCCCCTCGTTCTACTAACGAAACTCAACCAGAAGAATCTCTTGAAGTTCACTTTGTTGATCCCCTTTATTAATTTAAAAGCTTCAATCAAATCACCCGAGCCTCCTTTTACTAAGCTTGAAGAGGTTAGGCATCTTAAGTCTTTTATCTTTAGCTTTTATCTTTCATACGAGGAATCAATTTGGTTGCTCTTCATTTAAATTTTTCCAGAGCCTTTATCTTTCTTGTAGTACGGTCCCCAGAACTGCACACAATACTCTTAAGTGTGGTTTAACAAATGTATGAGATAAGTATAACTTCCTATATATCCCAGCATCCTGTTTGCCCTTTTTTTACTGCTACAGTACAGTGCCTGAAAGGCTTTGATCAACCATTACTTCTAATGGTTGATCAAAATAAGTGTGGTTTAACAAATGTATGAGATAAGTATAACTTCCTATATATCCCAGCATCCCGTTTGCCCTTTTTTTACTGCTACAGTACAGTGCCTGAAAGGCTTTGATCAACCATTACTTCTAAATCTTTTTCAAACTGAGCACATTCCAATGTTGTATCATCTTCAAATTTGAAATGTACTTTCTATGTCCCTGTCAAGGTCATTGATATAAATTAGGAAGAGTAGTGGTCCCAGCATCGATCCTTGTGGGACACTTCCAATAGTTCCCTGCTCAGATACTACTACTCTTTGTATTCCACCCTGTAGCCAGTTCAGAATCCACTCTGAAGTATGTCCTCTAATTCCTACCGTCTTCATTTTACTAATAAGTCTCTCATGCGACACCTTATCAAATGCCTTTTGGAAATCTAAGTAGATATCATAAGCCTTGTTATATTCAAAACACTTCGTAGCTTCTTCAAAGAACATCAGAAGGTTTTCTCAGGCATGACTTTCCCTTAGGAAAACCATCCTATCCCTTAGGATGTTGGTATTTTCAAGAAATACTTTAAACTATGATCTCAGCTACCTGCCTTATTTGGCTTTAGTTTAAGTAATTTATCCAGTACTTCTTTATCCTTTATTTCAATATCTGACATATTTATCCTTTATTTCAATATCTGACACTGAGTACTGAATATGCCATCCATTCTATTAGTAATCTCTTCTGTAGTAAAACTCTCAACAAAATCAATTAAATTTTATTTGTAAAGCGCTTTTTACAGAGAACTGTCACAAAGACACTTTACAGAGTAGCAAGGCAAGAGACAGCAAAAGGTAAACCGAGCAAACACCAGGCCTGAACCCCCAAATAGCAGGTACAGGAAGTAACAAACTCCCAGTGGGGAGAAAACCCTCAAACAGTGGCGAGAAAAAACTCCCCTGTGAGAAGAAATCTCAACAGGAACTCGGCTATAGAGGGGGAGCCTATTCTCCACTGGCCCGCCTGTTGTAAAGTAGTAGACAGCAAATAAAATGGGTTTAACAGGTTACAGCTAAGGTGAAATCTAACAGGAGTAGTAGAAGACCAAATGGTATAGTTAGAAAAGTGCAGTTTAAAGGAGCCGGATGATGGATCTGGAGCTCCAGACAGCATCCAGGCATGGGTAGGGGAGGAGCACGGCTGAAGCAGTCCATGACCGTGAATTGAAGGACAGGACTGGCGCAATCCCATGGATTCAGGCCGAGGAAACAGGCTGGAGCGACCTTTGGACTCAGGGCAAGGTGAGGGTTGGGAGCCCCATGGAAAGAGAAACAGAGAAGACAGGGTTATGGTCAGCTGGATTCTTCATGCTAAGCTGCCTAGTGTGTCAATTCCATAGGGCCAGCTTGACACTTAATGCTAAGGTCACTACCGAGCCCAGACATCAGTGTTTAGTTTCATAGACTCCATGATTATACATGAGCATTTCACAAGATTATAGGACTATAGGCATGGCTAACTATAGGACTAACTAAAGAGGTAGGTTTTAAGCCTATCCTTTACAGGCAGAGTGTGTGTCTGAACCCCGCACATACGTAGGGAGATTATTCCATAAAACAGGAGCTCTATGAGAAAAGGCTGTACCACCCATTGTAATTTTAGGTACACATGGAATTTTCACATAACCAGCATCTTGTGAAAGAAGTAACCTTGGAGTAGATAGGCTAACTATTTAAGGCATCAGCAATATCTTTATTCTTAAAAAGCAATGCTCCTTTTTCATTCCTGCTGCACCTGATATTCTCTTTTACTTTCCCTTTCCTACTACAGTATTGAAAGAAACGTTTAGGATTTGCATCTTGGGCAATTTGCCTTTAAAAAAAGCCTCTTGGCTTTCTGTGGTTCTTTTTTTTTTTTTACCTTTGCACGCATATTACAATATCAGACCTGGGTCAAATACAAATATGTATTTGAAAATGTACTGTAAAAATAAATACATATTTGAAGTATTTTCAAATACATTTACATATGAAATACTTTGTATTTGATTTATTTAAATTATTTTCCTGGGAAACCAAATACATTTTCAAATAGTATTTAGAGTCTTTTAAAAATACATTCAAATACAAACACAATTTTTAAATATTTCTGTGATAGACAACAACGAGCCAGCAACAATGTAGGCTTCATACTGAAGGGGGTATCCCAGAGTTCTTTGCACAATCTTTGTGAGTGGCCCTCGATGTGTTGTCAGGGAGTTATAATACTGAGGGTATTCCAGGGGAACTACTAGGGCAGGCCTGGCCAACCCGCGGCTCCCGAGCCTCAATGCGGCTCTTTGGCTGGTTTCATGCGGCTCTTAAGGGGCTTTCACATGACAAGCGTCAAAAACGCTCGGCGCTGTCATTCATTCCCTATGTGGCAAGCTGACCAGGAAGCCGGTTTGAGTGACGTCAAACGCGCATGTTGCGTTAGATGAAAATAGATCATTTGAGTAGTAAACAATTTGTGTCAAGTTCGCTCTCAAAATGGCAGGGAAAAAAAGCACAGCAAAACGAAAATATGAAGATGAACACAGGACGTTTTTAACAGAGTGGGAGAGTTTATATTTTTTTGTTGAACGTAATGGCAAACCATTCTGCCTTATATGTCAGGCGTCATTAGCGCATTTCAAAGCTTCAAATCTTCAGCGCCACTTCAGCTCACTCCATGCTAACATCGACCAGGAATTTCCAAAAGGGACTGAACTTCGCAAGCACAAGTTGGTCACTTTGAAAAGTCAGGCAGAAAAGCAGATACAGTTTTTCCAAAAATTTACGGAGCACTCAGAGACCGTAACGCTTGCATCATATAAACTGGCTTGGAACATTGCACAGGCTAAAAAGCCATACAATGAAGGTGAGTTTGTTAAAAAATGCCTCAGTGACGCTGTTGAAATCTTGTCTCCTGAAAACGACAAACTAAAACGAATGGTATCAGACGTCCAACTGTCCCGCCACACTGTTGAACGCAGAATATCGAACATTAACACGGCTATTGAATCACAGTTGCACTCTGACCTTCAAGCATGTGAGTATTTTAGTGTCGCATTGGATGAGAGTTGTGACATACAAGACAAGCCTCAGTTGGCAATATTTGCACGGTCTGTGTCAAACGATTGTGTGATCAAAGAAGAACTCCTTGATATTGTGCCATTAAAAGACAGAACCCGTGGCATAGATGTGAAAGAAACAATGATGGCTGCATTTGCGAAAGCAAATCTGCCCATACCGAAACTAACTGCAATAGCCACGGATGGAGCGCCAGCCATGATCGGATCTGTGAACGGGCTTATGGGGCTGTGCAAAGCTGACCAAACATTTCCCGAGTTTTGGAATTTCCACTGCATCATCCACAGGGAGCAACTCGTGTCTAAATCATTGAATTTAGACAACGTCATGAAGCCTGTGATGGAAATCGTCAACTACATCCGCACACATGCGCTTAACCACAGGCAATTCAGGAATCTCATCGCTGAGCTGGACCAAGGGCTTCCAGGTGACCTGCCGCTGCACTGCACTGTGAGGTGGCTGTCAAAAGGCAAGGTACTCTCTCGCTTCTTTGAGCTTTTGGATGCCGTGAAACTGTTCATGGAAGAGAAGGACAAGGACTATCCCGAGCTCTCGGACCTCGAGTGGATTATGGATCTGGCCTTTTTGGTCGACATGCTGTGTCACTTGGACAGACTGAACCTGACCCTGCAGGGTAAGTTAAAAATGCTACCTGACCTGGTGCAAAGTGTGTTTGCGTTTGTCAACAAACTGAAGCTGTTCAAGGCGCATATTCAAAAGGGAGATTTAACGCATTTTCCCACTCTGCTAAAAGCCAGCGGGCAATTCACCAGCGCCGCCCTGAATAAGAGCCAGATATGCAACACTGGTTGAAAACCTGCACGGAAGCTTTGTGACCCGGTTCCGTGATCTACAACTGAAAAGGCCACAGATTACGTTCCTCGTCGACCCATTTAATGCGGAGACAGACTGTTTGAAAGCCCCGCTAGTCACAGATGAGGCTGCGGCTGAGTTGGAGATGATCGATCTTTTTGAGGAGGACCAACTGAAAGCCATGAATAGGGGATGAATAATGTAGCCTAATTACGAAAATAACGGTGTTTACCTTAGATGAACATTGAATTGTGTGGCCCCCCCTAGCGGTTGTGGCCCTAAACAACCGCACAGACCGTTTATGCCACAGGCCGGCCCTGCACAACCAATTAACAATGGAAAGCGTACAATTGGACTGGGGCCGTCAGCTCAGTCAGTCACTTGATGTGTTCTCATCAAAATACTTTCCTTTAATCAGACAAAATTCTCAACTTTTAGAGCTGGTTCTCGCATATACAGTGCTTTTCAAGTCTTTTAACAGCTCGGGGGAATTGCGCATGTTGCACCACTGGCCTTATGTTGTGAAAGTATTTTCAAATAATTCCATAAAATCAAAAATCAAAACTTTGTATTTGAAAATTCTGTATTTTAAATGTTTTTTAAGAAATATTTTAAAGTAATCTCCTTAAATGTATTTTCAAATGCATTTTGTAATTTAAATACTCAGTTTTTGTAAATGCTGAATTTCAAATAATTTCTAAAGTATTTTAAAGTAATTAAAATACTTTAAATATGTATTGTATCAATACTTTTAATGGCAGGCCTGGATTTTGGCAGTCTGAATGAATGAGTTATAGACAGTGTATGTCTTGTATGTGTGAGTAACTTGGCATTTTTGTACCTTGAAAACGTGTTTTTTATGAGATATAGTTAACTGGCCGTCTGAATCTCCGCTAGCAACATGCTAATGATCCAACATGCAATACAGTGGGTATGGCTACTAGCCGGTTGGTAGCTAACGCGAGTTCACCCACATTAATCTAGCTCCATCTTGCATGTACATTGCAAATACCTCGTTCTTGACAACATAGCAATGTTAAATACACCTTTAACAATCACATTATGGATGGATTGATTATATTACACCACATATACGGAACATTTTACCCCATTGGTTGGTCACATTGTTTCGTGTTAGCTTTTTTTTTTAGTTTACATTTCAAACAATATTAAATACTGTATATCAGCCTACTGGCGAACTTAATACTAGTAAGTGTGGTTGTTGGACACCTAATAGTATTTCAAATTGTATATTACAACGTTTTTATAAATTATTACCTGCAAAAATAGTAGAAAATACACACACGCATTACCTGGTAGCTTCTGAAATTCACACACTGTTTCACAGATGAAACACTACAGTGACACAGTTCCTATTAAGGACACGCAGAGCTATTAAACAGCGCCACCAAGCAGCCAGGAGTATTAACTACATTTTTTTTAAGAATAGAAGAGTACAATGAAATAATAACCCTTCATATGTTATATGTTCCACACTCATCCCGACTAAAAAAATGGCGTCGCGACATTTCAAACACATTTCCAATACTTTTCTTACATAAACAATTACACAGTTCCTCTCATCTTCCATGTTGGACTATTGGGCTGTAGGAAAAGGTCAAAGGATAATTGACAAGTCCTGGTGCCCTTAACAGTCTCAGTAGTCAGGCTCTTCTACATCACAGGTTAATCTCTGGTTAATGGTCTACTGACCAGAGTCAATCTTAGGCCACAGTACCCTGCATGCAGTCGTTCTTGAACCGGCTCTCGTGCGTCAGAGTCTCCAGTTTCATGTAAGCCAAGATCAATCTTTTCAAAGTCTGAAATCAGTCAGTGCTGTTACTAGAAGTCAATTGAAGCCTTGGAACAAGCTAGAGTACATCACAGTCTCTGCCATCCACGGTCTCCAAAATCGGTGGCTACTTAAACCATGACTGGCTAACATTTTAACATTCTTCATTGCCAAGTTTATGCAGACAAAGGAAGGTTCTCTTAAGTTTTCATAAGTAAAAGTCTTTACTGGTCTCCTTTCCCATGTTGGGTAGGTTCTCTGTTCCCTTTTGTTTTGCTGCTTATTAACCTCTGGTTCCGTCTGATCAAATTCCATGTCCATTCCTCCAGGGAGATCCTCAGCAAAGACATGTTCACTCTCCCCTTCTTCCTCCTCCTGTTCCTCTTGTGACGGTTCTGTGACTGTAGATTCAGGATTCAATGGACTCTCACTTGCACTTAGCTAATTCGACCGATTCTGGTTCTGCGTGGGCCTGAGAATTCCTTCCCCGTTTGTCCTGAAACAGTACGTCACCTCAAGGTCATCGTCTGATTCTGATTCTTGCAACAGATTCTTTCTTTTCTTTTAGTTCTAACTTAGTTTCCTTGAAGTACTGGAAGTGAGTCGCATAGGAGGAGAAGATTTTGATGCATTACACGATTCCGACCCTTTCCATCCTCTGGCCGCACTTTGTACACTGGGCTATTATACTTCCCCTCTACCACTACGTGTACTTTGCCTTCCCAGTATGAACAGATTTTTCCTGGGCCACCCCTCTCCGTCAAGTTTCTCACAAGGATGCAATCTCCAGACTGAAGGGCTGCTCCATACACTCTTTTGTCATAGTGCGATTTCCCTCTATTAGCCTCTTTGGAGGCTGCTTTGGATGCAATCTGGTAGGCCTCTGCCATATGTTTTTTCCACTTCTGCACATACTCTTCATGTGACTCCTCCTCCATGTCTGGGTTTAGACCAAACAGCAAGTCTACAGGAAGTCTTGGGGAGCGGCTATACAGTAAAAAAAATGGGGAGAACCCTGTGGCTTGGAGCAATTGTATGCCTGCACCACCTTCGGTAGGGATTTCTTCTAATCTGTCTTTTGTTCATCGGTTAATGTTCGCAACATTGATAGGAGGGTTCTATTAAACCTTTCTACCTGCCCATTTCCTTGAGGGTGGTATGGACTGGTCTTTGAGCTTTGGATGCCAAACTTAAATACAAAGTCCTCAAAAGGCTTTTCAGCCACGATCCGAGTGGATTTGTTTTTAGTTGTGTAGGCCTGTGCAAATCTTGTGTAGTGATCCATGACCACTTGTTACGTGCCATGTTTTTCTTTTGTGTGGACTTCCCTGCCTTCACCTGTCAGTCACCATCCACCAAGTCCCACCTTCACCAAGCCCCACCCTCCGTGTCAATTCTGGATAGCCAATCATAACTCGCCACATCTACTATAAAAACCCCACCTGTTTGTAACAATGGATGTCTGACTGTTTGCTCTGTGTTGTTTATGTGACTGTTAACCACTCATTTGAACTTGTCTTGTTTTATGTACACTTCCAAGGCTTGGGACAGGTAAGACTGGGGGCTCCTGTACATATGCCCGTAGGCTATGTTATGTATAGATTCACTAGTCCTTAGGGGTGATTGCCAACCAATTGTGTTTCAGTCTGCTAGTTAGAGTAGATAGGCCTTTTGTTTGTGTACTTGATACACTGGATTAGTTTACTCTCTGGTTTAGCTAGCTTGTTTGTTTGTTCTTTTGGCAACATCCAGCGTCCGTTGACCCTGGTAGTGTGTGTCTGGGTTGTTATATGTCTGGTAGTTTGTTGCACCGTTTTGTTATCACAGTAAACACCCGTGCACTGAGTTGCTGCTTTGTCTGTGTTTTTTTGTTGTTACCATATCTACAGCATTAACATCTCCCGGCCATTAACATCAAGTTACATACCCCATGCACCCCTAGACCCATGGGGTCGTAACACCACTAAGATATACTCATAGCCATGCTTACACCTCTCTAAGTGAAGAAAATCTTTGGACACAATTTAAAATGGGTACGTGGAGGTGATTGCTGTCATAGGAGCCCTTGTAGGTCTAGACGGCTTCTTCTGCTTGAGACAGTCACAGACCTGAGTAATATAATGCTCCACTTTCTGTTGCATCCATGGCCAGAAGAACCATTCCCGGATTAAAGCAACTGTTCATTCCACTCCTAAGTGCCCCATTTTCTCGTGAAGTTCTTCATATATCAGCTTTCTGTACCCTCTTGGTAAAACTAACTGTTGTCTGGTTGCTGTACGACGGTACAGGACACCTGAATTCATAGTCAACTTTCCCCATTCTCGCAATAAGGCCAGCACCTCTCTCACCTCGCTCCTGCATTCTTCTTCCGTTGGTTGTTTGCTCCTTTTGTGACGACCCGGTTCAAGGCCCGACACATGAAAAGACAAGGACACAAAAGCTGAAGGAATAACCAATATTTATTTAAGAAAAACTCACAAAACATATACTACAACCCAAAAAATTTACATGTCAGTATCAGTAATCAGTATGTAGGTGAGTGGTGCTGGGTGCATCAGTGTTGTGTGGACCAACCAAGAAAATCCCGCGGATTCCACTCAGCATTGAAGACGTTCATACCGGGCAAAAGGTGGATAAAGAACGTCTGTGGAAATTGATCATCACTAATTATATCCCTGGTCTGCTACAGCATTTTAACCCGGCTCGGCAGTGTAAAGACGGCTTTAGAAAGACGTTATGTCTACACTGCGCGACCACCAAGCAAGCAAGACAGTGCTAGGGAGATTAATTTGATTGACTTATGGTTTCACGTAGTTTTATTAAATAATGTAATGACAAAAATTGTGCTAATTGTATGGAATAAAATGAGAAGGAACTATTTGTTCTTGATAGAATCATTGTTTTCATAGAATTAACAATCAGAGGTTTTTGCTTAACAACGGTGCAAATAGAATTACCAGCCAGAGTTTTGCTTGACAACGGTAAAATAATATGCCCAAACGCCCACGGAAGAATTTTACTTTCAGCTGATTAAATTGATAAAAATAAATAAATATAGAAGTAACCATATATAGTCATTGTTGGTAACCTGTTGTATAAGTGGAATAAACCCCTCCGGGTTGTCCCGTTATTGGGAAAATAATGTAGCCTACTTCAGGGCTGGTTAAGCGACCCTCGGCTTCGCCTCAGCAGCATCACCGCCTCCTTCGTAGCCTACATTATTTTCCAATAACAGCCCGTTGTGGTTTATTCCTTACATAACTTATGCTCTGCTCATATCGTGTTCACGTAACTTGGAACTCATATGACATTTACACACCTTGTTTTCCTGTATCAGCATGAGAGGACCCATCAACCCCTTTACCGGTAAAAAAATCTTCGTATGTCCATTTTTTCCTCACACTGACTGACTGTGTGAACTAGCATTTGGCATAGTAACCCCGACAGAGACCTGTCAGCCAATAAGACACAAGTATTTCCACGTATTTTCCTGTAAACCCTCTCTGATTGGTCTAGCCTCCGTTCATTGCGACACAAAATTACAACACTGCCATCTTCTTTTACTGACGTTCAGTTACTTAGTGACAAACCGCTCAAAGTGGAGAATTATTCGGGGCTAAAGAAACAATATTCGGGGCTACAGCCCCGAATGCCCAGGCCGGGCAACGCCACTGACCAGCACGTACCCCGCTAGCGTCCACCTGCAACACAAACCGACGATCAAAGCGAGGAGCAGAGAGTACTGGTGCATTGCAGAGTAAGGGTTTCACTGACTTAAAAGCCACTTCGCAACTGTCAGCCCATTGGAAGGGAACCTTGCCATGCAATAAACCTGTAAGTGGAGCTACCACAGAAGAAAAATTTTCACAGAAGCCTCTATAGTACCCAACCATTCCCAACAAACGCATGAGCTCTTTTTTGTTAGACGGCACAGGAAAATTAACAATTGCAGAAACCTTTGCGGACACCGACCTCCTCTTGTCCGACTACCTTGCCCAGGTACGTCACCATCCCCCTGGCAAACTCACACTTAGCCAGGTTGACGGTTAACGAAGCCTGTGCCAGGCGGCCAAACAAAGCTTCCAACCTTTGCATGTGCTGGGGCCAGCTGTTGGAATATACCACCACGTCATCCATGTAGGCTGCACAGCCCTCCAAGCCATGCAGCACTTGGTTCATAAGACGCTGGAACTAGGAGCATTGGAGCATTCTTTAAACCAAACGGCATGACGGAGTAAGAAAACAAACCACTAGGGGTGATAAATGATATCATCTTACGACAGGGTTCATGTGTGACTCATGAAACGTTCGTATCTCGCCAATCACAGCGTAAGAATGATTGGGCGTTGATAAATGTGGCGGCTTAAAACAACCGTCATTTAAATATCATGCCCCTATACAGTCTCGGTTTAGAGGCCTCGCCAATAGAAAAGCGTAATACGGCCAAGAAGAGAAATTTCTCTGGCCTAGAAATAGAATCTGAACCAATTAGTTCTATTTGGCAGCCTGAAAAGTGCCATAGAAGTAAGTCAGAAAAATACAGTGTGGACGGAAATCACTGCTGCGGTCAACAGCGTTGCCGTGGACAACCGCACTCCAGCTGAGGTTGGAATATTTAATTTATACATCCGTGATATGTATAGCCTATATATTTATAAATTTAATAGCCTAGGCTACTAGTATTTAAATAATTACACGGTCGCAGGGTTAATTTATTTCTTCATTTTAATGATGTTTTAATGATGTTATAAACATGCTTTCTTTTAGTTCGTTTCATTTTCGTCTTACGGGCGCGTAGAGGTCTTCTAACAGAGCCAGCTCTGCCATTGCCGAGATTTGATGACTGTCAAAGCTCTGGTTTAAATAGGAGACTGAATAAGCATCTAACCTAATTGCTTGTAATTATGTCACCAGTAGCGTAGCCTAACAAGTAGGCTATCTAAAAATGAAAGAGAAATTAATCTCATAGCCTACACCAAAAAACTGTTAACCCAGTTAATTGCAAACAATTTGAAAATAACTATTTATGTTAGGGATATAACACAGTCGATGTAGGCCTTTACAAAATAAAAATATGTAGCCTATGGCAAAATATTCTAAGTGATGAATATGTGGCTGCATATGCTTAGATGCCAGTCAGAATATGGTCTAATAACAATTCTCCGACTCAGCCAGATTTACTATGCTGAACCGCAAGTCCACGCTGACATGAGAACTTGCGTACACGAGTTGAGACTTGACCTGAGATTTGATCGTAGCCTCCGCTCACATCCAAATTGATAAATGCCAAGCTATGCGTGAAAATGACCGTACGCCCAGTTTTCTGTCGTACGTTCATTTTGTACATGAGGGACATTGGGACTGAGCCTAGTGCTCTCCTGTGCAACTTCTCTAACAGCTAACAGAAGCCAAGTGTAAGAGTAATTTTCTGATTGACAATATATGTGTGTTAACATAGAGACAATCATGTGATTAAATATATCCTTTATTATTATATATGATTATTGTTATACCATATATCCCAATGTAAGTGATTTGAAATATACTGTTTATAGCAAATAGTTTCAAATCAAGTGTTTAGACCTTTGCATAGTCTGTTCTGAGTTCTGGAAAGTGAGAAGACACCCTGTCTGAGAATTGGTCAGTGAACAAAAAGATAAATGATCAAGGCCTAAGTGTGAAAAACAGATTGTTCCATTCTCCACATATTGGGAGGACTGGTGGATGACACCGCACCCTGGAGGATTTATTGTACGGTCAATCTTATCGGGAGACAAAATAAAGCTGAGAAGACCAAGGTTGTCAGACTGGGTGTCCACTGCTAAGGAGGGTAAGGATTAATTAAGGCAGGGGGCAGCTGTTTAGGTGAGAAGGAGAAACCTGCCTCCTGTACCTAGTGGAAAGTTACTGAGATTGTGGATATAAGGAATGGTCTATGCATCTGAAACTTCAGAAAGTTTTGTGAGTGCTCTCTCATTCTTTCTTCTCCTTGCAAGTTGAATAAATGTCTTATTGCTCTTTGAAAGTGCTGTGACTCTGTGTTATTGGGGAAGGATCTCACCTCTGGGTGTGTTGAGATGGGAAATGGTAATTTCCCTGACATTTCTTGATGTAGTCAGCAGGATTGGGGTATTGCATGGAGAGTTAGGGCAGGGAACCACGACACCAGCTTTTAACAATGCATCAAACACAGGGCCAATCCCCTCCTCAGCCTCTGGGCGGAGGGGTATCGATGTTTGCATGGTCTGTAATCTGACTTAGGGGTAACTTGGAGTGGAGTTGCCCCGGTCATGAGCCCTCATGTTTGGACGTAGCCTACAATTGAGAAGGAATTGCACTCAATTTCAAGTCTGACACATGTAGTTAGGTGTGGGTGTCCCGTAGCATTTCGTGAATGCTGCAGACCCCAGTCAGTGTGTTGGGAAACTCGTGCGCAGTGACACGCAGAGAGGGAGAATATTTTGAGTGTTCTCCTCTCTCTTCCCAGTCCTTAGCATCCAAACATAATTGTACCCACGGTCCTATGTCCTCCCTTTTTTTTTTTTTGAGGCTTTGCACAGAGACACATGGGGTGCACTTCCCAAAATGGTGTAGAATTGTTGTTGTGATGAGCTCAATTGTACAGACAATGCGCAAAAGTCCTACCAAAAACAAAGTAGTTTAGTTTCACCATACCAGGTTTTCTCATAATCCCAATCTCTACCCCGACTGAGGTGTGCTGTTACATGCAGTTGTAATTCTATCATCCTATCCCCTCTGCCTGTCCACTTATCCCTGGCCATTTGCATGGCTTTGGCTGTAACTGGGCATCTGTCCAGATCCCAGGCATAGCAGTACGTATCAAGTTTTTCTGCATTCCCAGTTCTTTCAACTTTTAGACCGTCATCTGTACATTCTACAACCATTCCTAATTTGCACATGAAATCTCTACCAAGCAGATTCACTGGACACACAGGGGAGAATAAAAATGTGTTTAAAAAGGATAGCTGAGTTTGCTTGCATGTTCTGCACCACTAAAGGAATTGTAAACATTTCTCTAGTAGTACCTCCTCCCGCATCCCGGCTGACCATGGTTTTTCCGCTAAAAGGTGGGGGCTGTGATCCCCAAGATTTTGTTGTTATTACAGAATGACCAGCCCCCGTATCTACAATAAAGTCTAATGCTCGCCCATTGACTTGTAATGGCCAGATTAGTACAGAATTAGAGGCCGTTCGATATAGAAAAACCGCGGACTCACCACGTTCAGCATGCGTGAACTCCTCCCCCGACCACCTTCATTGTTCCTGTATCCCAGTGCCTGACTCCAGCCAGCAAATCCAGGCTGGCCTCCAGGGTTTTGGAAAGTCACATTCCCTGGTGGGGCCGTGTCCCAGCCTCCGGTAGCTTGGTTGGTCTTGGGATGTGGGCTATTACGGATCTAATGTCCTTGTTGTCCACAATTGTAGCAGACGTCAGCACCCACCATAGGCTGGGGCGTTTGTCCAGTCCCTTGACCTTGGCCGCGTTTACGTCCTCGACTGCAACCCCCCTGCTGCTGTTGTTGCTGTCCCTGCTGTCCTGCTTGGGGGTTTGGGCACTCCAGCATAGGGAGCTGTGGCTCAGACTTCCCTCCAGGTATGCTGTACTGGGTGGCGTTTCTGGTGCGCAAGGGGCTGCTAGACGGAATGGGCGGGGGCTCGCGGCTGCTGGGACCCCCCCGACCAGGTCAGCGATGCTGGAATCTGGGGAGGCGGCAGGACTAGGCATAAAGCTTACCAGGGCTGGTGCTTGACCTGTGCCGGTTGTTGTCCCACTGGTGGGGGGTTGGGGTTGGCGTGAGTCAGAGCTGGAACTTGCTTCTGCCTGACCCCTCTGCCGGGTGCGGAGGGTTGTTGTGGAGCTGGCGGGTGATAGGGCGGTGGACACGCAGGGCAGTCCAGGTCCAAGTCAATTTGGTGTATGCTAGCGAGTTGTGCTGAATTTGGATACAAAGGGCCACCGGAATGCGAAGCAGGAGGTAGCACTGAATCTAAAAGTGACGGTATTTTCTCAGTGTCTTATCTCTGTCTCCCCCCTTAGTCTGTTTCTCCTGCCTTAAAGCTGTCTCTTTTGTCCATGAAACTACTGCATCCCAGTCGGGTTTCCATTTATATTTATTTTTCTTATGTTTAGTCTCATGTTCCTGCAATCTAATCTTTAAGAGTTCAATCTGATTTGGGCTAAAACTGCCCTTTTTAGGGAATCCAAATTTTTTCCATTCATCACACTGGTGCGTGGCTGCCGACCCGCATTTGTCATGCATGATTTTTATTGGATCCGTAAGTTCTGAGTCCTGGACCTTTGAACCCTTTGAATTATTTAAACCCATGGTTGTAAGTTTATCTTACCACCAGTCTGTACCCTATTTTTATCTTAATGTTATAAACAACTTTTTGTATATTTATATAAAAATGAAAATAATTTTTCCCTTTTTATATATCCGTGCACATTAGAGTTATTTATCCTACTATTACTAATTCTTATATTTATTTCATGCACTTACCGGTGCATTCAGTTCGAACTATTCAATGGTTTAAATTACCCGTTTCTTTGAGACTTTGTCTCTGAGTTAATGGACCCGTCGGCCCCTCCTGTCAGACAAGATATAACAGGTCCCAGACTGGGTCTTCCCATCTGGGTCGTCCTGAAACGTCCTGAATACAGGATTAAACCATAAAAAAGGAATACCGTCCTCCCAAGGGATACCGCCCTCTTAAATAACCCGTTGAACAGAAGTGCTGTGGCCTCACCTTGGTATGTTCTTAGGATCGCATATTGGTCACCCCTCACATGAGCTTCCCCGACCCGGATCGGATACCCGTCCATCCCCGCAGGCGACTGCTTACGGTCCCTTCTTGGGGCGGGTTTTCGGTTCAAGGGATTATAACCCTTGGCAGTGTACACTCTTTTCCGCATCACAGCCTCTAAGGTTACTCTGTAGAAGGGAAAAACCAAGTTAGCGATGTTGACGACTACGCCAAGAAATGTCAGGGAAATTACCGTTTCCCATTTCAACACACCCAGAGGTGAGATCCTTCCCCAATAACACAGAGTCACAACACTTTCAAAGATCAATAAGACTTTTATTCAACTTGCAAGGAGAAGAAAGAATGAGAGAGCACTCACAAAACTCTCTGAAGTTTCAGATGCATAGGCCGTTCCTTATATCCACAATCTCAGTAACTTTCCACTAGGCACAGGAGGTGTGTTTCTCCTTCTCACCTAAACAGCTGCCTCCTGCCCTAATTAATCCTTTAACTCCTTAAAAAAAATGAGGGAAAGGAAAGAAGCCCCTGTCCTGAATGGGAACGAGGAAGAGGATAAACGCAGTCGGCTAAAAGATATTGGAACGGTTTAGACACAGCTGGAATTGGATACAAAGGAGCGACTAGTATCTTTTGATTTGGTTTACCAGTGATCTGACATGTATGGCAAGTTTTAACATAATCAGCAACATTTCTCTTTAGTTTTGGCCAAAAGAATTTGCGCATAACCCAGTCATAAGTTTGCAGCACTGCCTCTCTGAACATAGAAGGAACAACGGTTTGAATAACTTTGTTGCCAACAAAAGTGTCTGTCCTAAAAACCTACTTGCGGCATAACAACCCCTTATCCAAAAAATAGCCAGACTGCAGGTCATCTAGTTTGTCTGCTGAAACAACCTGATCAAACAGGTCCTTCACAGTAGGATCGCATGCTTGCTCCTTAATCAACAACTCACGGGAGACCCCGAAAAGAGAGACAGGAAATGTGTCCGTATGTGTATTCTTATAGGAAAGCACTTTTTTCACGTTTTTGTTTTCAGCGATAACCGCATCAGAAATATTTTTAACACTTTCAATAAAATCAGTTTCAATTTTCATTTCAACATCACCGTTATAATCAGTACATATATTATCAGCCACATTGGCATTAGAATCAGGTATTTCAAATGCAACAAGTTTAATTTCATAGACAGAAGAACTTTCTCTCTGTTCAGTCAACTTGGCAACAGCAGGGGTAGACACAGCAGTGTCTGGCACAGGCTTTGCTGGTGAATTTTCCAGGGACCCTAAATCACTAAAGAAAGTGTCAACGAGATTACACAGCCAAGGATTTTCATTTTCCAGAACCAATTTGCAAGTCATGGAACGTGTAACGGCACATGATGTAAATACTTCTGGGAACTGCCCACCCACTTCGTCCTCACACTTGGACATAGGTGGATTGTCTGTCACCACAGGAAAAGGTGCGCCACCCACAGCCTGTCCGGCTAGATCATTACCGAGAACAACAGACACACCCGGCACTGGAAACTCTGGACAAACGCTCATCACCACTTCTCCGGACACAAGTTTTGAGGACAAAACAAGGTTATGCAGTGGAACAATTGTATATCCTACCATAGTTTGAATAAGGACTGCGACCAGCATACAACTCTGAAGAAAAAGGCAAAGCATTAACGAATATCAAACTTTGGGAAGATCCTGTGTCGTGCAGAATTTTCACAGGCTTCTTATCATTTTTCAAGGAAACCACTCCATCTGAAATAAAGTGAGAGTAATCAGAGGCTACGCCTTGAGTCAATGATTTCTCAGGCAGGTCAGACCAGTGAGGAGAGTGGAGATTGTGAGAGCTTGACTTAGTCATGAGGCCTACACATTTAGGATCGGTACGGGTTTTATTAGGACATTCATTTTTCCAATGTCCCCTCGCATAACACTAATTACAGGTGCGAAATAGATCAAGCCCACCTCCACAAGCTCACAGCGAGTTTGCCAGCCTTGCCTTCTGCACTCTTCCATAAGCTCCTGGTGCTTGGTGCGCTTCCTCTCGTTGGCCCTCATTCCCAGGGCACTGTGAGTTCCAGCATGATCAGTTGCTTGGTGGACTGTGAAACGATGATCATGTCTGGTCGAAGCTGTGTTGATGTTATATGGGCTGGGAACTTCAGCTGCTTGCCCAGGTCCACTTCCAGTTGCCAGTCGGTGGCAATGGTGAGGAGACCAGACTTTGCTCTAGGTTGTAGGTGGGGCTTCTCTCCAGCTCTTAGGAACGTGATGGTCTTTGGCTGGTGGTAGCCCTTGCTGGTGTTGATGGCAGTGGCTACACTCTCAGCGATTGCCTTAAGCACCTGGTCATGGCGCCAGTGATAGCGCTCATCTCCAAGGGCTTTTGGGAAGCTGCTAAGGAGGTGTTCCAAGGATCCTCTTCCAGAACAACGAGGGCAGGAAGGTGTCTCAATTTTGCCCGAGACGTGAAGGTTTTCTGGACTTGGTAGGACATAGTAGACAGCTTGGACTAAGATCCTGATGCGATGGAAGTCTGCTTGCCAGATGTTGGACCAGGTGATCTTTCGTTGCAGTACACTTTCCCATCTAGTCCATGCTCCTTGCTGTCCCATCCCTACCATCCTGCTGGCTTGTACCTCCTCCACGCCTGAACAAGATGTTTCCGCTCTTTGCCCTGAACATTGTCGACCCTGGTCACCGGGAAGTAGCCTATACCTGCACGCCCTGCTGCTACGGACCCCACCAGTGCCTTCAGCCTCACCCGTGACTCAGCCACCTCCAAAGATTTATCTGCGCTCCATTTCCTGCCTGTTTGAACCTGGATGGCAGCAGATGCCACTTTTGGATCCCTAGATTCTCTATACTGGACAGCTTCCTGTGTCTGTGACACCATGAACTCTTCAGCGAGGCCACTGATCGGGAGTTGCAGGATGTTACTGGTGCCATACAGAGCAGCACTGCTCAGACTGCGGGGTAGGCCTAGCCATCTTCGCAAGTAGCTGCTGATCTTCCTCTCCAGAGCCTCGACTGTCGTTATGGGCACTGCATACACTAGCAGAGGCCACAGGATCTGGGGTAGTATGAAATGCTGGTAAATCCAGACCTTGAACCTTCCCGGCAGGCTTGTTTTGTCCACCTTGGTCAGCTAGGCCTCAAGCTCTTTGCTGGTTTTCTGGATGGAAGCAGCATCTTTGAGGCTGCAGTCAAAGATCTTCCCGAAGCTCTTGACTGGCTGCTCTGTAATGGACGGGATGGTGGCTCCAGTCAGTGAGAACCGGAACTTGTCCACTACTTTCCCCCTCTTCAGTGGTTGGCTGTATTGTCTCATATTCATCACTTGATCCAAAATCCGAATGCCCCAAGCTACATAGTTAAAATCACAAATACCAAATTTGAGGCATAATTTGAAAATCCTTGTGTATCCCAGTGTTGGTTCATTTGCGATATCATCCCCCCTTTTGACACTTAGTCTTTACCATGGGACAACTTAGCAAAATAGGGGAAAACAGTTTAGGTAAACATGGAGTCGCTTGCACCTGACATTCAGCCAGTGTAGTGAAGGGCATAGTCAATGGCGCTGACTTGAGAGGTTGCGCAAGCATTTGCATGATAGGGGCAACAGAACTGTCGACAGTGGATTTAGCAGCCGCATCTGCATAGTTGTTTCCTTGGATGATGGGGTCATCACCAACCCTGTGGGCCGCACATTTGCAAACTGCTATCTGTTTCGGAAGCAGGATAGCTTCCAACAAATGACTGACCAATGAGGTATGTGAAATAGCTTTACCTGTGGAGTTCAGGAAGCCCCTGTGTTTCCAGAGAGCTCCAAAGTCATGTACTACGCAGATGTGGATGTGTCAGTGACTACTGTCCACAGAAAACATCAGGAGCAGAAGTACAGAGGCTACTGTTTTTATCCAGCAACTAACTTCTGTCCAGAGAAATAAACAGGGGTGCTTGCAGGGACATTATAAGGAAACTGCTAATAAACAACGTTGAAATTTATATGGAAGTAGACATCCAGACTCAACTCATTATAATTAGTGAGGAATTCTTAGACTCATACTCTTTGAAGGATGAGTTTGTCACAATAAAAGGGAGGCTTAGAAGAAGCTAACAAGAACAGTTTAAGAACTAGAACTTTGTTATTGCCTGCTTCTTATGATTACCACAATGTGAACTTTTAGGACCTAATTCGTGCTGAAGCGAGCTTGATGAACTTCCACAGCACTCATAGGAAATACACGGCAGTGCTTATCAGTAATGTTGTTTCCGGGCTCTAGCAGACGTCTTGTGGTGGTGCCACTTGCAGAAGTATCAAATTGAATACGATTGAATAGGAACCATGTGACCTATTTTTCCCCTCCTAGTTCAGTGCAAGAAGCCGACGGTCCCCACTCAACCGTCTGACTAAATCTATAAACTGAAGTTTGCCACAAAAACTTGATCAATATCAAAACAAATCATACTGCTATTAATTCCAGCAATAATTTTAATCAGAAACCTGGATTACTAAATATGTGGCCACCAGGAGGTGTTAGCTAGTCCCACAAATAATCTACTTGACTACGCCACTCCCATTTTAAGAGGCAGGAGGACCCTGTTACACTTTAATGGGAAGGCCCCGCACAAGCAATTTTCAAGTAAATGAAACAGATGAAAGCTAATGTATAGAAATGTACGAAAGACTATTTTGAATTCTTTTTAAAAAGAGAGCAAAAATCATTACCTGGCGCAAAGGCCAGTGGGCAATATCAAGTTACACAATGGACAGAGGACAAGTAAATGCACTGACTAGACAGACATCCACTACCACCAGAGGTAACTTTCTTTAGCAATATTAGTGTAGAACGATAGGCACTGATGTGAAACTCAATGAATACGGCTAAATTTGTGACTAAAGCACACTTACTGGATCTTTTAACACTCACTAAATGCAGTATTGCACTTCATTCAGAATAAGTAAAATAAAATAATAAAATAAATAAAATACATGCTTTAAAGATAAATAGAGAAGTCACACACCATTATAACCATCAGTGTCTCACGGCAATCAGTAGTGGGGATTAAAGCACAAAATTCACGAAATCCAAATCTTACTCAATGATATTGCTCACTGCCCAAAGCTTAGCTAAGTAGGGATAGATATTCTGGTTGAGTATCCTTAAATCGTAGCTACCGTGATGCATGTACATATACAAAATATGTCAGGTGTCATGGATTTTACCTTCAATGGAGGCAAGTAACTCAGTCAGGTCGCAGACTAATTCAACAATATAACTTTTATTTGGCCAAATAGGAGAAACTGTTCAAGCACTCATCACAGAGTTCTAGAAGAGAGTCTCAAACTTCTGTTTACATGTTCTGCTGCTTATATCTTTCTGTAATCTTTCTATGAGGTAATTCACATGGCATGACACTTTCTTACTCCTCCGCCCATACCAACTTACTGCTTTCCTCAGAACCTTTTTGTTTCACTCCAGAAACCTTGACAAAATACCTAGTTTCCTGGTGCCTCACGGTGGGGGAGGGTGTTCCTTCTTAATCTAACTTCTTATTCTCCCTTTGCATGCAATCCTGATTTTTATAGCTTGTCGTCATTTGACATTATACACAAAACATGCAGTTTTGAATAGAATCACACAGGCTATTGATTAGGATATAATATTTTGCAAACAATGGTCATACATATACCACCTGATTATATGCTTACAGCAAGTGTACTTTTAATTATGAACTTTACCCCATTTACAAAGTATCCCTCAAATCATCTTTACATTTTTGTGACCTTCTCAGACACCTGTGGCAAGCTTCTTGTCTCCCCCTTTGTACCAAAAATTGTTGCAGTTGAAACTTGGCATGTCATGGTTTTGGGTGGCTTGAGCATTCTGCTCTATTCCTTTCCAACCCTGCTTCTCTAATTAGAGTTTGTTACGTTTTTTGGTTTAATTGGTCCGTACGCATGCAGAATTCACTCTGCCTACAGACCTTCCGCGCTTATTGGTTCAGAGCCGGTACTGGTAACCAAACAGTGTTTTTCAGCGCTTCATACTTTATATAAGCTCACGTCCAAGAATTATGCCCATAGGCGTTAATAATCTCTTGCGTTTACTTATATAAGGGAAGTATCTGGTTTAGCACGTCCGTGACTCCTTTTGTCAGGATTGTCACGGGGTAGAGAGTTAGGAGGAGATCAGTTCTGCGAGTTGTGCAGTTAGTTGTCCTCTCTCTGAGCTACGGAGGTTTTTGAGTCCAGTGCCCAGAGGCTGGGTCTGCATCAGCTCGCTCCAATGGGCTATTGTTTATTTTATTTTCGTTCTGAGTTTTGGAGAACCTATCTTCTCCTCCCCCTTGGTTAGGAGCCCTCCTTTTGAAGTTCCCTTATTTAGTTGGGATATTCCCGTGGAGTAGTAGTCTTTTCTGTTCGTTTATCATTACCTTTCCTTGGTCTCAGAAGAGATTTTGTGGCGTGCTCAGCTTTTTAGTGAGACGCTTTATTAAGATCCCTATTTGGTTGCGCTTGGTCTCTGTCCCCCAACCCATACATGGCGGGACGCCCAGAATCTCCACCCTCTGGCGTGGGTGCCGTTGTCGGATTGTGAATCTGCTGCTGTCCCATTCAAACTGGCTCTGATAAATGAGAGATCCCTATCCAATAAGACTTTTATTCTTAACCTTCTGGGGTCGAGAGCTCCGCCGGCGGAGCTCGACAAGATGAAATTAACTTTTGTTTCTATTTGGATGATTAACTTCACGTGCTGTTATCATACAGACGCAACAAAAACATTGACAGAAACCTTAGAATCGCGACTTTCCAATGCGTCCATTGGCAAATAATATGAATTGTTTTAAAAGTTTTAAATTTGATTAATTAGATCATGTATGCTTCGTTAAACTTTACTCATTACTATGTGAATTTTGCTCAGTAGGAAGTCCGCCCAAATTGCATTCACATGTTAACAACATTATAATTACTCTCTATAGAAGGAGACTAAAGGAGGGGCAATGCGAGATCCATGTGAGAAATGCCAAGTCTGCGAAAGCGGGATAGAATGTCAAAATGTCACCTAATTCACTTCTTTTGAGGTGAACATTTCGTTTAATTTTGGAAAATGGTCCTTCCGGAAGCCGACACTGATGAAGAGCGGTGTCATTTCGAACAGCGAACTGATCCAGCTGAGGATCAACTTCATGCGTAAGTATATTTCTTATGATCATATTGGTAAATATGTGTACTGTATTGCAACGTATCTGTGTGTTTGTAGGAATATCCAGCAATATGCGCGTTTGTAAATTCCCACACTATGAACGATTCGAACTATTGCATCTCAAAATTATAGGCTAGGCTCTCTGCGTCTGGTTGTGTTAGAAGTATCAGGTAGACTGTATGTTTTTCGATCATATTCGTAATAAATAGCTCATGCCTGGCGTGTAGTGGCGTGGCTAGGATTCTAAAACTGATGTCCTTGCACAATCGATATTAGCATACTCTAAGTAAGTTTGGGAAATAGCAATAAAATAACTACTTAGCTAAACAGACCTAGCCTACTTCAGATTGAGGCATTGTTATTGATGAGTTGCGCGTAGTTGAGTTGGAATATCAGTGTTTATTTAGGTAAGCTAATGTTTTTTCGTTGATAGCTTGCATTATTTGTAAATGTGTGCTGTATTACATTCTCTGTGTGTTTGTAGGAATATTCACTAATATGCGCGCTTGTAAATTCCCGCACTACGAATGATTCTAACCATTGCTTCACAAAATTATAGGCTGCCTCTCTACGTCTGGTTGTGTTTGTTTGGTTCTTTGTTTGTATATGATGTCACATTTCATAAATTTTGTTTTCATTAGTTAGTGGTTTGTCCCTTTTTTGTAAAGCACATTTAATTTTCACCTGTTGAAGGAAATGTGCTATATAAATAAAGTTTGATTTGATTTCACATTTCCTAACAATTTTGTTTTTATTATATTTGCAGAGATGTTGATCAGGAAACACAGCCTAGTTCACCACTAGCTAAGAGGCCAGGCAGACGTTGCAAGAGTACACCAGTCTCATCTCATCTTCCATACAGTTTATTTCAATAAATGTTCTAAAATCAAAAGATATCTATGTTTCTGTCTTCTAAATGGCTCACTGAGTCTTTGTCTTAGTGGTGGGGAGGCATGTGGCCAGGTGTGAATAGCCTACTTAGCTGGCAGGTATTCCTACCCAATGCATATTCATTACAGAGAGGCCATTTGCCCTCCCATTCTCACCTGGTGTTGAAAAATAGTAGTCACAACACTAATTTTTAGCAATTTATTTTATTTCTCATTGGATTTGCTAAAATATTTTGTCATCTTTTGATACCCAAGACATTGAAGAAAAGTCTTAGTCACAATTGTTTAGTGTGTTTTATTACAACATTCCTGTGCATGTTCAAAACTACTGTTTACAGTTTGTGTGATTTTAGAGCAGTTTACAATCCACACATGATTATGACCTACTTACTGCTGCTTCATAAAGTTAATGAAATTTACACACATGTCAGAGCATCGCACAATCACCAGTGTGCCTCATTTTACCCTTAGACCCCAGAGCGGGGGTCGGCAACCCACGGCTCCGGAGCCGCATGCGGCTCTTAAGCCCCTCTGCAGTGGCTCCCTATAGCTTTGGGAAAAAAAATAAATATATATATGGAAATAAATAACAACTGTTTTATTTATTTTATTTTTTTCAGAGGGGACACCTCTTATTTTGGAGATCGAGGTGATATTGTGACACTGAAGAAAAAAAAAACTGTTTAATATGTCGTCAACTAAAATATGCGTCACACCCCGGGCGCCTCTCCGGGCAGTCTGAAGGTGGCTAATCTTGAGTTTCTGACCCCAGGTAAGCTAACCATGGATAAATCTAAAAAAAGAAAAGTCTCTGAGGAAAATAGAGGGTTTAACTCAGCGTGGACAGATTCATTTGCTTTCACTACTGACGATGCGGGCTTACCTGTATGCTTGATATGTGGCGAGAAATTAGCAAACAACAAAAAATGCAATGTTGAAAGACATTTCCAGAACAAACACACAGCATTTGCTGAAAAGTACCAAGTTGGAGATGAACGAAAAAGAGCGATTTCGGAACTGCTGCGGAAAGCTGAGCAGAGCAAATCTACTTTCAATAAGTGGATCAAGTCTCCAAACTCAACTACTGCTGCTAGTTTTGTGGCAGCTCAGGAGATAGTAAGACACGGAAAGCCGTTCACAGATGGAGAATACATGAAAGAATCATTTATTAAAATATCAGAACATCTATTCTCGGACTTCAAAAACAAACGTGAAATTGTTCAGAAAATTAGAGATATGCCTCTATCAGCAAAGACCGTCAAGGACAGGACCATTAAGATGGCAGAAAACATCACCAGTCAACAAATTAAGGAGATTAATTCAGCTCCAGCATACTCAATCGCCTGTGACGAGTCAAGTGAAAGTCACGTCTTACATCCCTGATATAGAGAAGCTCTGCAGTGATGTTCAGAAACAGAAATCACATTAAACGGGTGAGAACACTATCATTTAATAGGTTATTATTTTGCAAAAACATATTTATTTTAGAACCTGAGCTGATGTAGTTGTGTTTTATGTTCAGGCTCGATGGTTGATTGCTGTACGTGGCTGAGGAGAAAACAAGAGGATGACAACACACTGAAATGGACTTAAGTCATAATTAAATACAAACTGGCCTATTTTTATGTTTACTCTTTTTTTTAAAGTTATTAGGCTGCAGCTATACATTTGATTTATTTCAAAGTGGGCTACTTTTTATTTTATTAATGTTCTACAAATAAGGAAATGACTGAAATAGACCTGCATGGTTCTTTGTTTGTATTTCAAAGTAGGTCTACACATGCCAGTGTTTTTTCTCTCCTCTTTATAAGAGTTTGAGGTTTTCCTTTGTTATAAGGTAAAAACAGCAATAAAATGTCAACAGTTGTCTTTTTGTTGTTCTATGATTTCATAAATGCTACAAACTATTGTTCTTTTACAGTGGATGACAAAAAAAATTGGAAACGAAAATTTAATTAGTATCTTGTATGACCTCCTTTTGCATTAAAAACGTCTGTCAAACATACTAGAAATAAGCTTTTGGATAGATTCAAATCCCTCTGAATATAGTATAACTATATATAAAACTTTATACACTGTGTTATCTTCATTTTAAGGGTCAAATAGGTTTTGCGGCTCCAGATGAATTTTATTTAGGGGAGAGGGGCCAAAAATGGCTCTTTTGATAGTAAAGGTTGCTGACCCCTGCCCCAGAGGGTTAATGATTTTTTCACCGCCCACGGTTTGGACTTCTTGCTGGTGACGGAAACCTGGCTTAACGTTGGTGAGTTTGCTCGAACTCTGTCCTAATGACTGTAACTTTTTAGCACGTCTAGACCCTCCGGACAGGGCGGAGGTCTAGCCGTTGTGTTTAAGGAACATTTTAATTGCCGCCTTTTAAACTCCGATCACTTCTCCAGCTTCAAGGTGCAATTAATTAAAGTAGGCCTGCTCAAACCCCTTTTAATTGCTCTTGTGTATCGTCCGCCAAGAATGCATAAAGACTTTATTCCACAATTCGCGGACTTTCTTTCAAATACCATGCCCAACTTTGATAGAGTCCTGGTTCTCGGTGGTGATTTTAATATTCATGTTTGCTGTCCCTCTAAGCCTCTTGTTAGTGAATTTAAGCATCTGGTTGAATCTTTTAATCTTGCTCAGCTTACAACTGGCCCTACGCACAAGCTAGGCCATACACTAGACCTAGTCTTATCGTTTGGTTTTCCGATTTGCAAAATGGAAATAATTCATGCTTGTCTATCGGATCACAGTGCTGCTGTATTTGATTCATTTTTGCCTCTCTCACCTACTAAATCTCATCTCCCTGTACGTTACTCTCACTACATTAACTCTTTGACTGCTAATAAGTTCTCTCAGGCCCTCATAGCTGCCCCCATTACCTACACTATTGAGGCTTCTCCTCCCCATCTCAGCACTGAGGAACTTATTTCCTTATTTAGCACCACCTGCTTTTCTATTCTGGATTCTGTTGTCGCCCTTAAATTGAAAAAGCCTAAGCCTAAAGTTTTGCCTTGGCTTAATGACACCACCAGAGCCCTAAGGAGGGAGTGCAGAAAAGCAGAGCGGAAGTGGAAGTGCGATAAGCTTCAAATTTCCTTTGAAATTTTGAGGGACAATCTTCACAATTATCAGGAAGCAGTTAAGGCTGCGAAAACAAAATACTTTTCTGACCTCATCTCTAATAACTCTCGTAATCCCAAGGCCCTATTCAATACCATTAACTCTGTTATCTGTCCCACCCCCAGTACCAGTTTAGACGTGCCTCCAATTAAGTGCAAATAATTAAAAAAAATTTTCATTAGCAAAGTTGAGGACATCAAAATGAACATTTCCCCCTCCACTCGTGACCTAGCTGTCTCTCTGGCCTGTCCATCTGAATTGAACTGTTTCCAACCCATTACGCTACCCTCCCTTACAGAGATTGTTTCTTCCATGAAATCTGCAACCTGCCCCCTTGATATTGACCCCACTGCTCTCCTGAAGGAGGTCTTTGACATAGCCGGTCCTAGCATCCTATCTATAATCAACAGCTCTCTAGCTACAGGTATCGTTCCAACCTGCCTCAAGCACGCAGTGGTCCAGCCCCTTCTGAAAAAAACAAATTTAGACCCCACCTTGCTAATTAACTACAGACCGATTTCTAAACTTCCATTCCTGTCTAAGGTTCTTGAAAAGGTCATTCTCGGTCAATTGCTGCCCTACTGCCCTACAAAAAACATCCTGGAAAGAGTTCAGTCAGGTTTTAGACAGAGTCTGCCTTGTTGAAAGTGTCTAATGACCTGCTCCTCTCTATCGACTACGATGACTGTGCCGTCCTGATTCTTCTTGACCTCAGTGCAGTGTTCGATACAGTGGATCATGACATTTTAATTGACCGTCTTCAGTGTGGGGTTGGTGTTGGTGGCACTGCCTTGAACTGGTTCACATCCTACCTCAGCAATAGAAGTTTCTCTGTCAACATAGGAAATTCTTCCTCTCCTCCAGCCTGCCCCTCCTGCGGGGTCCCACAGGTTTCCATCCTAGGTCCCATTCTATTCTCTATTTACATGCTTCCCTTGGTCAAATTTTTCAAAAGTACAACATTGCCTTTCATTTTTATTCAGATGACACACAGCTTTATCTCCCCCTGAAACCAAACGACCAGTGCAAACTCAACAGTCTCATGGACTGCCTTGAGGACATCAAGTGCTGGATGGCTCAAAACTTCTTGCAGCTGAATGAGAACAAGACTGAAATTATCCTATTCGGCCCCCCCTGACTCCATCAAATTACCATGATTACCAGCAGCCTAGGCAACCTGTCCAGCCTTGTCAAACCCTATGTCAAAAACCTTGGAGTGATATTTGACTCCGCCTTTAAATTTGACAAGCAGGTCAATGCGGTAGTAAAAGCCAGTTTCTTTCAGCTTCGCACCATTGCAAAAATCAAGTCCTTTCTGTCATTTAAAGATGTGAGAAAGTCATCCATGCCTTCATATCCTCCCGCTTAGACTACTGCAATTCCCTGTATACTGGGATTAGTCAGTCGTCCCTGTCCCGCCTGCAACTGGTCCAGAATGCCGCAGCCAGGCTCCTGACAGGTACCCGGAAGAGGGACCATATTAGCCCCATTTCTGGCCTCTCTCCACTGGCTAACAGTCTGGTTTAGAGTTGATTTTAAGGTTCTCCTGTTTGTCTTTAAAGCCCTAAATGGGCAGGCTCCCTCGTACACCACAGACCTTTTAACCCTTACTCCACCTCCAGGTCCCACAGGTCGTCTGACCTGGGGCTCCTGGCTGTCCCACAAGCAAAACTTAAGCTCAGGGGTGACCGTGCCTTTGCTGTTGCTCCCCCTAGACTTTGGAACAGCATCCCCCACTCAATTAGATCTGCCCCTTCCATTGATTCCTTCAAGTCCAGGCTGAAATCATACTTTTATTCTCTAGCGTTTGGATCCTCCTGATGTGATTCCATTGCGCCTATGCCTGTGACTTGTAGATTTGTGCCTATGCATGTGTTTTTATGCTTTTTACTTTGTGATTTTACTCTGTGTTTCTGTTTTTATTCTGTGATTTGTTCTTACTCTGTGATTTTACCTGCCTGTACAGCACTTTGTTCAATGTGGGTTGTATTTAAATGTGCTTTATAAATAAATTTGATTTGATTTGATTTGTTTACTTAGTTAAAAAAACACGTCATTTAAAAAAAACACATCAGCACAGTAAATCAAGGTAAGGCACACTACAATTATTACTTGAATGGACTATACACGTCTAAAGAAAACAGTGGCTGAACCACACTTAACCCCTTAGCGCACAAGCCGAATCTTGCCAATCCTTGCCCATTTAGGTGGTACCCTATTTAAAGCTTTATAACTCCAGATGTGAACACCACAGATACTTGAAAAATGGCTTAAATGAAGCAAGACATTAAATGTACAATGTATTAATACATTGTATTAATACAAATGTAATTGTACAAATTTTGTACAATTTAAAATACTAATGCAGATTAGTTTATATTCATACTTTGTAAAAAATAAAGTGCCACAAATGCAATTGTCTAGACAAAATCAAAAATGAATTTGCATTTTTTAGTTTGTAATGAAATACTGAGAGATTGCATAAATACAGCAGGTTAAACTATACATGTGCTGGATCAAAAACTTCTTGAAAGGTCATAAAATCTAAGGGTGGATATGTAGAACTACTATAGATGTATGAAGCAAAAACTAAGCAGTGTACCCAGCGTCTCCAAATCTATCCAAAATGTCTAAATTATGCATTGCTGTAAATCACAACATATTCATGTATTTCACTACAAATCAACTGTTTTGACTCAAGAAACTCACTGATACATCATTTTCAAGTGGGAATTGCAAGTTTTCAGTCAGTACAGTGGTCTAAAATATCTAGGGGTCCAGAAACATATCCAAAATTGAATAAAATGCTTTTTGTCCATTATAAACCATATACATAAGCCCCTTATGAAGGTTTAAGATGAAACATTGCTATCAGATTTTAAAAATAATGCAAAAATATTGTCACACAATGCGGTACAGTACCTAAATGTGTAATAATTAACTCTTGTATGTATTTCTATACTCTGTACTCTGTATGTTTTCTTGTATGGGGATGGGACAACATGAAAACAATTTTCAACCATCCACCATATTTTGGCAATGTTCTAACTCTCACGTCATCACTGTTGCATGCTTCACAAAAATTATTACACTACTAACTAACGCTTACATTACAATGTGAAATATCCACATTATATAATACCACTAACCTATTTAAAGACACTCAATTTAAAAAATAACGTATATAACCAAAATATTTTGAGCAGTAATACTTACATAGCAATGATGAAATCTTATCTATGTTCAGTAGATGGAGACAAAGACAGTAAATCACTGTTCTATTTGCTTCTGTTTTTCTCCATAAAACGATGTCAGCTAGGTCTATCAGCAAACATATGGCTTAGCTATGCCCAGAAGTCCTCAATAATAATTGTATTTTCCCTGAAATTATGAAAAATTGTTGACCACGTTTTGCTAGGCGCGGCGTCTTTTACTATATTATATATATATATATTATATTATAGGCATTTAGCAGATGCTCTTATCCAGAGCGACGTACACAACTTTTTACATAGCATTTTACATTGTATCCATTTATACAGCTGGATATATACTGAAGCAACGCAGGTTAAGTACCTTGCTCAAGGGTACAACGGCAGTGTCCTTACCCGGGATTCGAACCTGTGACCTTTCGGTTACAAGCCCAGTTCCTTACCCACTGTGCTACACTCCGTCCTCCGTTTTACTGCTACCACAAGTTAATTCGTAAGTGAATGCTGTGGCAAACACAACTGCCACAGGCCACCAAAGTGGCTTTCCTAGGGGCCCTCCAGCACAGAGACACAGGGAGAATATGTTCAAATAGTCCACATTTATTTACGAGGGTTTGGCAAGATGTTACAGCCAAGTGAGCAGATCTTAAACACTGTCATGACAGAGAAGCTCCTCTTGTGTGGGTGGGGATGGCAGATTTAACCTGTGCGCAGTGATTACCTCACTACGCACAGGTGCAGCCACTCCTGTTCCTGGGTCCAATTAGCCTGGCCAATTATCTAATTCTTAACCAATTATCCAATTGGCCAGGTTTAATTAGCTTGACCCAGGGCAGGTGTGACTGCTTAAACCAGCCATCCCCACACCACAAATGCGATGATAAGAAAATGTTTGGTTAGGCTGACCTATAAAACGCTATTCCAAAAGCAAAATTAGACATGTTATACATCGTTAGAAAGCTTATACTCTCACCTACTGAATAGATGAATAGTCAATCAAGCCAGACTGTACAAAAAAGGGCGACAACGCCATAAACAACACGTGTGGTATTATGCACAGCTATTTTGGATGGTACCCATGCATCACAAATGCGCATATATTACCCAAACGGATTGTCCATGACCACTCAGTCTCAAAAGGGACATCTGTGGGAAAGAAATATATATGTACTCAAAAAGCACAAGCCCAATGTATATGGGAAAGAAATGTATTCAAGAGCACCAGCCACCACCTCCATGATGTATTGTATGGCCAGCAAAGGAGGGTTGCGCAGTGGACAAAGGTCAACCTGAACCATAAGATTAACAACCTGCAGCAGCAAGCACTTCACACTAAAAATATGTGCAGTAAGAACAAACACGTAATACACACGTAGTACTGCCATGCAAATTAAGCATTTTATGCAAGCATATACATAGAACGAACGCAAGCTTCTGCCTTTTACACAAATGTGTCGTCAGAATATATGATTTGTGATAGAAGGGGGAGGGAGATTCAGGTGGGAGACGGGAACCCGCATTTTTTAAAAATAAAGAAGGAAGGGGCTCATAAATATTGGTGTCAAAGAATTGGGAAATAATGGTGTCAAAAACAGGACATGACCAACAAAAAGAAATAAGTGGGAAGTACTAAGTTTAAGCTCCACAACAGGAGGAGCTAGCAAAAATGGATAAAAGAAGCATTTGGCCCCAGGGGATTTCAGTGTGTGTCTTGGGAATGCTTGGAGAGTGTTAGGAGAACGAATGAATGTATTGTCTTTACTTTGTGAGTGACTATTAGTTGTACTGAACTGCGCAGATCAGCCCGGGTTCTTGTATGTGGAGGAGAGCGACCTCGGCATTCCTGGCCCAGGCCGGGGCCCGTTTTCTCCTGCCCACACATCTCTGCGCGTAAAACCAACGGTAAGGTTGTATATTTATTAAATATTAGTCCCAGATATTGACTGTAGAATGACATGGTATTAAAAACTTTTTCTCGTTTATTTTGTTATTTAGTGAGCAGCGTTTTCACTGCTGTATTAGCATATCTTAGGGCTGTTGGGCAAATAATTTCTTCACATAATTCATTCTTCATTGTTATTAGTCTGTGTTCCCATATCCTTGAAGATGGCAGAAATTAAGTCACTACTCAATAAACAAATCAACAAATTTGGATCCCACTGTTGTACTAAAGCTGTTAATAGCTAGTCTAAAACAGCCAAAACCAAAAAGTCTGTCTATCAAGACTATTGCCTATTACTTGCCTACAACTTTGGTCATGAGCCAGTCAACTGAGCTAGCTAGCAATCATACTAACTTGGCAGAGAACTTCACACATGGCTAGCAACAATAATTATATTTATTATTTATTCTTTTGTTAATTTTTATAATTTGCCTAATTTTAAATATTTTACCTTTTTTGAACAACTGCTCACCCCTGCCACCCTGGTAAAATTGACTATACTGCTGGATGTTTTACTAAAGGACCTTTCAGACAGCAGTCATCTTGTCACACACCGCGACACCCCTCTCTGAACAGAAGAGTTGGACACAGGGAGATATGAGAATCCGGGAGTTTCCGGTCTTTATTTAACATTTTTAAGAGGGAGAGACTCAAGTCTCTAAAAAAAAAAAAAAACAGCTTTGCCCTTCACCCTCATGGGATTGGGGTAAAACTAATAAAGAAACACAACAAACTAACTAAACTGCGCACACTTTCCAGCATTTATCCGTGCTGGTTCGTTCCTCTCTCTCTCGTCACATATCCAGAGAAATTGTGGACAAATTATGGGTAAATCTTATGCAATTTGCTCAAAAACATTGTAATTGCCATATAGCCCAATATACAATTATTATGACATTAAGTTGTAATTTCCACAGATCTCCAAATTGCTGCAGGAAAACATTTTCATGTTAGGTGTGCAGTGTCAGCATTGTTTTAAAGCTGTTATTGTTAAATTGTTTTAACAATATTAAAATAATTCAATATTGCTCTAAATGGTTTTAGAAATTGCAGCACCTTTTATATGGAGTCCCACCATTTCAGGGTTCCAAAACATTTGGGATAAATGGCTTCAGGGTGTTCTGATTAGTCTGGTGTGTTCAATTGCTTAGTGCAGGCATAAGAGATCTTTCAGTATCTAGTCTTGATTCTTGGCTCTTGATATCCAGTGTGCCAGTGAAAGCCAAGAAGCAAAGTCTTAGGAATAAGAAAAATTGTCCAAAAAAAAAAAAAAATTGGTGAAACCATAGGTTTACCAAAATAAACTGTTTGGAACATCATTAAAAAGGAAAAGAGTTTGGTATTTGGAAGGGAACTTGTAGAGTAAGGAGGACCTCTACAGTTGATGACCACATTACATAAAATATCTTAGTAAGGTGTTGGGCCACCTTACTAAGTGGCAGTAAATGTGGCAGGCATACATGCCCAAACAATAACAACCCCACCACCATGTTTCACAAATGAGGGATCTTGGATCTTGGGAAGTCCCTTTTTTCCCTCCACATTTCGCTCTTGCCATCACCCTGATACAAGTTAATCTTGGTCTCATCTGTCCACAAAACCTTTTTCCAGAACTCTGAAAGCTCTTTTAAAAACTTCTTAAAACTGTAACCTGCCCTCCTGTTTTTGCAGCTAACTAGTGGTTTTGCATCTTGCAGTGTAGCCTCTGTAGTTCTATTCCTGAAGCTTTCTATGGACAGTAGTCACTGACACACACACACTCTCTTGTACCTGCACTAAGGAAGCAATTGAACATGCAGTGCCATGAAAAATGATTTGCCCCCTTCCTGATTTCCTCTATTATTGCATATTTGTCATGCTGAATGGTTTCAGATCTTCAGACAAAATGTAATATTAGACTAAGGGAATCTGAATAAACACAAAAACCATTTTAAAAATTATTATTTCAGTTATTTAATGAAAAAGTTATCAAACACCCATATTAGCAAAAAGTAATGAAAAGTCATTTCCCCTTTAAACTCAATAACTGGTTGCAACACCTTTAGCAGCAATAACTACAACCAAACACTTCTTATAATTTGATATCAGTCATTCATGTCACTGTGGAGGAATTTTAGCCCAGTCTTCTTTCCAGAACTGCCTTAATTTAGGCAAATTGGTAGGCTTTTGAGCACGAACTGATTTTTTCAGGTCCTGCCACAGCATCTCTATTGGGTTCAAGTCAGGACTTTGACTAGGCCACTCTGAAACCTAAATTTTGTTTCTTTTCAACCTTTCAGATATGGACTTGTTTTTGTGTTTTAGACCATTGTCTTGCTGCATAACCCAATGGAATGATGACTGTGCATTCTCCTTTAGAATTTCCTGGTATAGTACAGAATTCATGGCTTCTTCAATAATGGCAAGTTGTCCAGGTCCCAAAGCAGCAAAGAATCCGCACACCATCACACTACCACCACCATACTTGGCTGTTGGTATGAAGTTATTACTGTGAAACGCTGTATTTGCTTTGCCCCAGACAAAATGAGACCCGTGTCATCCAAAAAGTTCCACTTTTGACTCATCTGTCTATAGAACACTATCCCAGTCCCTTTCTTATAGTGGAGTCATGAACACTGACCTTAGCTGAGGCTCACGATGCCTGCAACTCTTTGGATTTAGTGACTTCCATCTAAGTTGAGTTGTCCCGTCGATATATTTTGGCTAGCTCCTGGGAAGATTCCTCTCTGTTCCAAATGTTGTCCGTTTGGAGATAATGGCTCTCACTGTGGTTCAGTGGAGTCCCATAGCCTTAGAAATGGCTTTGTTAACCCTTTCCAGACTTTCCTTTGATTGTGATATAGTGTGCTCACAGAAACTTTGTGGTGACATCATGGAGCCCTGAGATGTGGGCACTATATATAAAAAGTACTGTCATTTTTACAAGGTGAAACCAAAATTTATAAAAATAACTTTTGATAAAAGCCGAGAATCTGAAGTTTAACCATGTGAATTGTTTGATTACAAATCTAAAATATGTCTTTGTCCCAAACAATATTGAGCTCTTTGTATATATATATATATATATATGAGAAAGAGAGAGAAAGTCTATGAAAGAAAGATGTAAGCATATCTTTGTCCAGCAGAGTCAGCAAATTGGGAATGAATGCAAAACTGTTCTGTAAATACAATTTCTTCTTCTTCTCCAACTGTTCTGTTCTATGAGACTTCATCACAGTCTGCCAGCTGCACTGCAGAAAACCTCTGATCGTGCTTTCCTCAGGACAAAACTGCCTGCGTCTGCAAGTACTGCACTGGGGGGGGGGGGGGAGGGGGCAGGCACAGAGCCAAAAAAACTGAGGAAAAGTTGACTGTAATCCGGTCACTGGGTACTCGGAGGGAGGGAGGGAGGGAGGGAGGGAGAGAGAGAGAGAGAGAGAGAGAGAGAGAGAGAAACGAACCAGCACGAGTAAAGGCTGGAAAAGAGAGAGAGAGAGAGACCTGAATCTTATAGCAGCTAAAGCGGGCAGAAACTGGACCCATCTATTATGGAACAATGCTTATCCCAGAGCCCCAGTGAGATCTGACTTGCAGGTGTGCTCCTCCTCCAGCTCTCCTTGCATCTTTTGCAGCTGTGACATGCATACTGCTGGTTCTGCTGCTCTGTATGTGCTTGCTCAGGGGTGTTGGCTGGTGAACTGCTGCTGCTCACTGCGGCTACGCATCCTCCTCTTCTGCACCTGTGTGACCCAGGAGACGCAGAGAGAGAAAAATCCGGAAGCCCGTTAGGATCCCTGCGCACATATATGCAGGCAGATCTACTGCCTTACCTTGTTCTCTGTCCCTCTCTGTCTGCATCTCTCTCTCCCAGAACCAATTGCCTCCAGTGCTCTCTCTCCCCATGTAGGAAGCTGTCACTGGGAAGATAAGGGGAATATTCTTGTGCTGCTGCAAAAAGATCTGCAGTCCTCTCTCTTTTTGTTTTTGGTTGCGCTGTGTGCCCCCCCCCCCCCCATCAGCCTACTTCTCCCAGCATCCACTCTCTCCACCCCATCCCCAATTTGGCTAAAAGTGTTCTGGAGTGCTGACAGACCAACAGTAGAACAGAAGAAGCAGTCGTGGAGTTTGGGAGACGGTGGTCCCTGTACTCGGGTGTGCACTCAAGGGAACCAGGTCATGGCCACGCTGTTCATCGCCCTGACGCTCGGTAAGGCAGCAAGATGACTTAAAAATTCTATGTTTTCTATCCATCTATCTCCTCTTCCGTGTGCTGTTCCTGTCACTCAAGGACACCAACTCCATACAAGAGACATTGCACCAGTTTTCTTTTTGGCAGAACGTGTGTTCATTTCTAGTCATTTATAGCTTTAAACTGCCAATTTAAACTGCTTCAGAATTCCTTAATTGTTTCTGAGAAGCTTGAAGCTGTCCACCCTGGAAAAGCTTCATTTTTGGCACATTTGCAGTTGAATGTGCAGTTGTGTTCATTTTTATTAGTGGGTTATTGTGGAAAGTTTTTAAGGTGCAGTGCTGGGAATCTTTCCAGAAGTGAAAGTATGTGTTGTGTATGTATGCGTACAAATCAGTTACAAAATTACAAATCAGTGCTGTGATGCAATGTTTAAAAAGTTGCCTACAGTTACTGTTAAACTGGGATAGTTGAACTCTTTACTTTTCTGTTGTTAGTATGCGGAAACATGCACAGATACCGGAGGTACATTGTGACGAAGCATGTGATCTCAGGTAGCAGACTCAGTCCCAGTCTGCTGCACCTCGTGTGATGCTTAGTCATGGAGCAACATGATGCAAATTCTGCCTTTTAATGATGCTCAGCTGTGCTGTGCTGCTGTTTAATTCTGAATACAGAGCTTAGCCTGGTCCCTAGCAGTAGGAGACTAGGACGCCAATTTGTTGCAATGCGAACTACACGTCTTCTCACCATGGTTTCTTAATTAAGCTTGTTGAAAAACTCTGGAAGCCAGTCCCCATCAGTGCTGCTCAGCAGAAGCTCGGAGCAGAATGCATGTTTCTGTGCCATGCATGAATCAGTTTGTGATGCAGTCGAATTTATACAAGTTTTCTGTTTATTGTTTGATAGCTGGCCCTGGGGATGGTCATACGGGTGTATGACGTGTGTATGATAGGTGCATGTTATATCATGGATACGTGGATATGTGGGTGTAGGGATGTATGCTGCGTGTGTGCATGCATGGTTAATAATAATAATAATAATAATAATAATAATTTATAATGTTATTTATATTTCATGCAAAAAGCTTCACAATTATATGTCTTGCTTTTCAATATAGATTAAAATATCAAGACAAATACAAAATAATCAAATAAAGCAAAGCTGAAAGGAGTCAAAGCATCACAGCTTTTGAAGTAATTTAAAATTAATTTCTAAAAAAAAAAAAAAAGACAGACCAAGCAGCTTTTATGTTATCAGAGGGGGACTGGTTCTGTCATGGGGCCTGGACTCAAAAAGGATAATATTGAGAATATCTGATCATTTCCCACAAGCTCATTCTGTAATCTTGTAGGAACAACATCCATTGGACCAGTACATTAAATCATGGGCACCACTATAGTGTATAGGTGTATGATGATCTTATGTTTCTCCTCTTAGGGCTTATCAATAGCCAAGCACCATTGCAGCATTAGCACCATTATTCATATTAATTAGGTGAATGAAACGCGATGCCAGTACATAGACAGCAGTGCAGTTAGCCTCCTTTGCTCCATGACTTGCTTTGCGCATTAATAAATCTATGTTTCCCCATGCTTAAGTGTTTTCCCAACTTTTCTGCTGTTAGTTTGATCACCTTTTTGGGAACTCCTGGCTTTATTCCACTTTCTTACACACCTTTGATTCATTATTTATTCAGCAAAAAAAAAAATCCATGTGTGAAAAAGTGCACCGCATTTTGCTTCAATATTAATTATGAAGGTAATTAGAACCACGTTGTAAGGAAAATTTGTATCCTGCCGATCATGTCGGGGTCAACAAACTGTACGGGTTTAAAATTGGTATCCTACTGATCACGTAGAGGTCACCAAACTGTAAGGAAAATTGGAATCCTGCCGATCATGTCGGGGTCACCAAACTGTACGGGTTTAAAACTGGTATCCTACTGATCACGTAGAGGTCACCAAACTGTAAGGAAAACTGGAATCCTGCCGATCATATCGGGGTCACCAAACTGTAAGGATTAGCCATGGCCACAGGGAGGAAAACAAGTTTATCTGACTCCATAAATGTGTAATGAAAATGTTTGTGCGAATACGGGTTTGTGTTTACGTGTATTGACTGGGGTGCACTGAAATAGTGGGTGGCAAGACTTGTACGCTGGAGAGCAAGACTATTTACCACTGGCAGGCATTCATCTAATTGTTCACTGACATTAACCTTATGGACCCAGATGACGCCTTTTGGCGTCATAATTCACTGCGATTTGTCGTCAACGAAGATCTCTGTAATTTCCGAAGCCGACTCGTTTTTCTTTATTTTATCAATGAGGAGAGGATCTGAACTTTGAGTGGCATGTATCTTTAGCCATTTGGGTGCAATCTATGGTGCACCCGAATGGCTAAACTATGGCAACAAATCACGCACACATTTGGGGAGCGTCGGGGAGCAATGGCGGACTGTGCCACAGTTCATGCGAAACTTTGTTAGTTTGAGAGGATGAATAATTACTTTTCTATGGCATGGATCCATTTGAAGACAATATCGGGTGAGTTTGTTTAGCCTTTGAATCCGTCATTATGCTGAGAAATTGCTAAACCATTTTTATTGGGAGCATTTGCGTTTCTCTGCAAACACGCGAAAACACGCTGGTATAATAGAACAATGACGGTAAATACATATATATAATCCACATCGTTCCGTTGCTACCATAATGTAAAAGCTTTCTTGTGTCTACAGCTGCAGTTTCTCGCTGCAATTACTAATATTCAATATAAACAAACGACGCAATTTATGCTGTAGTCTGCCAATGTCTGAATAAATAATACGGTACTCTGTGTGCAGCGCACAGGTAGCAGGGATGGGGAGTTGATATTTCGTTTTCTTTCAATGTCATATTTATTTTTTGAAATATGTATTATTATTCTATCTGTCTCTGAGGCACTCTGAAATGTGCATTCTCTGCTAAGTTGAGCAATGGATTGGAATGTGTCTGACGCCTTATTTTTCTCAGGGAACTGCTATCAGCATATCAATGCACTGCCCTGCCTCCAATCCCCTCAGCTCTTCAATCAACTCCCCCTGCCCCCCTCCCCTCCCCCATAACTCCAACAGCAGTGAAAATAATATAGTAATAATAAAGTAATATTTTTATTTTCTTTGTAATTTACTATTGTTCAAAAACAAAACAAAAAAATTCATACCATAAAAAAATACATTTTTATTTATGGTATATAGTTATTGGGCATTAGTTATATATATACATTTTTAGGACTAGTGTCCTTTCTGGTGCAAGGCTCAGGCGCCAGGCTCTTCATGTACATAATGCCACATTGTAAAGCAATGGCAAGTTCAACTGACATGATATTTGGTGTGGGTACTACATACACCCTGGACTTACATTGCAGGGTGTTTTCATTGTGGTGAGACGTACTTTTGGAAATACATTACAAAAAACATTTTTTCATAAAACGTAAATGAATTTTTTTGCTTTGAACAGCTATTTTTGATTTTCTAACTCATGGCAGGTAAAGGTGCTACTCATCCGGGAATGTTGCAAATAATGTTTTTGTGCCATGAAGAAGCAACTTTAACCTGAAACATTATGTTTGTCTGGGTACCGAATCTAACCTATCCTAGGGAGACCTAACTAAGGATACTCCATCTGGTTAGTGAAACTATGACCCCTCTATTATATGAAATAACACTAGGGCCAATCTGGACACGAACTCGAACAGCTATCCCAGAACAGCTGCACTTCCGGCTAGTGAACCTATCAAATGCCCAGGAGGTAACCCGATTACAGTGTTACCCCTAAACCATATATAAGACTGGTCCTCACAGAGATGCACGCCCGGGTCAGCATACGTACATACGTTAAATGCACTGAAAAGGTAATACAGTTTAAAATATGACAGTTCACATTAACCTAGGATAGGCAGATAGGCAGGTATTCTGCATAGCAAAACAAATAAAGACAGCTATTCTATAAGACAGAAGACATACAATCTAACAAACAAAGAAAAGGAAAAAGAGATGAATGATGCATGCAGAAATTACAAAATACTTATGAGAAGACTATGGTACCAGGAGAACGGTCAAGCAGATACTCCTCCGACAATGGTACCAGGAGAACTGTTAAGCAGATTCTCCTTGAATGTTTCTTTTGACTTCCCTTAAATGCAATCCTGAGCAAGCCTTCCACTTTACACACTTCCCTTTGTATCCCCAAATAGGGTCTGGACAGGAACTTTGAACAGCCAAACTGAAAAAAACTAGTGGCACCACGCCTAAAAGCTGCTGCATTGTATTTTGCACGTCATACAATAAAAAAAACCTCAGTTTACAATTTTCTTTACTTCCCCAAAGAGCGAAGGACAGTAAAAGAAGAGATCTGTGGCTTCAGGTCATCTACAGAGAGGATGAAAATGATAAACTGTGGGCCCCGGCCATTAGATCTAACACATCAAAGTTAAATAAGCTGGTTAACAAATAACAAATGTTAGCTAGCTAGCTGGTTAAGAGGTCTCCATAGCTGGCTAATTTACAGTAAACTGGGTTAGACTATATTATGCATCCAGTGAATTAACGTTATCATTCATTTGTTTGTTTTGCTACACAAATCGGTTAATTTGACTGATCATCAAAGAAGTCGCACGGAATTGATGTAGTCTAACATAGCTAACTATTAGTCAGGCAATCCAAATGTGAGCCAGTACAGGCTAACTACTGTGATTTGATACCGTTAATGAATTTGTTAGCTTGCTGTCTAGCTTGTAAAATCAGATTTATTCTTGTTATTTAGGCTATAAGTAGGAACAAATCTAGCTAGCTAACTAGAAATATATGAACATACAGAAATTGAAGTGGTCTGTGGCAAACACTTCATCACAGGTTAGTTAATGATGTTAAAGTCAATAGTTATAATGTTAAAAGTCAAAGTAGTGAATGTTGATGCTGCATTGAAAGGGCAGTACATAGAACATACTGAAAAGCCAAGGAAATCCCAATTTAATGTTAGCCTGTAACAAAAGGGTTAAGTTAGCTAACAGCTAGCTCGCTGTTTCTTAAATTTTTTCTATATAACGATGCCGATCGTTGATTGGCAACGACATAACATAATTGTTTGCCTGACTGGCCATAGGATTTGGGCTCCTAATAGCTAAAAAGCAATACATCTTATTTAATGCTATTAAACTGGCAAAGACCTTGGAATTTGCATTTACCGCCAATCAAATTAGAGGGGCTGCTTTCACCGAAAAAGGGGCGGGGCATGACGCAAGGGCAAAGTACCTGGATGGGCTGCTCTCATCTATTGAAGTTAATGTAGAAATCCAAGGTGATTTAACAACCAAGGAAAACCTCATCAGTCCATTTTTTGTGATCATAAATGTCGTTAAGTACAGCCGTTTCTGAAACAATGGTTGCTGTGGTCTAGAAGTCATGGGAAAATATATCGTCAATTTATCCTCGGTAGCACTGTATCCTACAGTAGCCTACAGTGTGAATTGGGATGGCAGGTATGGTTACGTCTTGAATTGAGGAAATATTGGGTAGCATTGCTTTGGAATACATCTTATTTAATTTTGGTGAGGCAAGATAGCCTTTTTTGTTTGTAGTACCATAACTTGGCGTCATTTTGATATCAATACTTTTAATGGCAGGCGTGGATTTTGGCAGTCTGAATGAATTAGTTATAGATGGTGTATGTCTTGTATGTGTGAGTAACTTGGCATTTCTGTATGTTGAAAACGTGTTTTTTATGAGATATCATTTCTTTTTGCAAAGCGTTTTATTATGAGAGTGAGAAATGCGAAGTGACCCTGTCAGAAACGGTTGTGGATTATAGCTATCCTTGTGTGAATTTGTACAGTCTGATGAGCGTGTACCGTTTAGCAGTTTCGGTTTGCTATATATGTAAAACGGTGGCTGTGACAAAGGGTGCGGTGGCGTATGTGTAAACGCATCAGAAACACAGGTGAAATATGGCCAGTGTATGTACTCATGGATTTGACAGTCATCCAACCAATCCAGCCTTGATTGACAAAAAAATCAGCAAGCCCGTAGAATTAGAGCTCCCTAGGTCGCAACTTGTGTACCCTTCTGTCCTGCTCCGTTTTCTGTTATTTCGTGGAGATGCACTTTTAGTGTTTGTAACATTTATAAGGCATTTTGATAGGCTTATCTGCAGGTAGGAATCCTCTTCGCTGTTTTGCTAAACTAGAACCGGAAAACTTGATAGTGGAGAATAGGAGCAGACGCATATGTCCCAGCAGGCTTTGCATATGAGAAAACAACAACAGTGTGAGAGAAATTAGGAGAAATTATGAAATAGAGTAGTTGAAACAATATGTTTTTAGCAGAATGGGCATGTAGGTGAAGGTTGACATGATCACAGACTATAGTGCGAAGTAAATGAAGTGACCATGAGCGAGCTTAGTTTCCTTATCGACCGGTATATATAACAGTCTGTATAATGCATTAGTCATTAAAGTGGAGGGTTAAGTAACGTGTGAAATCTGTTGCACTGGTGTGCTTTTCTCATGTTCAGAAAAGGTATATATATGGTAGATATGGTGCAAAAGCAATAATTGAGAAGTAATAGACAATTATTAGTGAGGGTAAAAGCAGGTTAAAGAAACGTGTTCTTAGCTGGGTTTGAACCTAGGACCCCATGTTCCCAAGACTGTAACCTAGGCCACAGGCAGATTAGCTGTTTAAACTGGAAATGTTTCAGAGTAAAAAGGTATGGGTATTTTGCGTGTGTATGCGAGTTTTTGATTGGGTTGTGTAGGTGAAGATTTGGCTGGTATCAGTAAAATGTCCAATGGGGAGACATGTTGTTAGTGGGATAGGCGGCAGGAAAAATAAGAATGAGAAGAAGAAGAAGAAAATGCAAAATCCCCTTAGTTTGGGGCTTTATTGTGTGGACATGTGAAGTTGTTTATGAAATCTGTCTGTTGAAATGGGGTCAGAATGTACAGAAGTTAATGTTTTTAAGGGCTGAGTGTCTGTGGCTGTTGTGGTTATTTCTGTGGGGAACCCTGAAAAGTGCCAAACTCTTGGTGCTGTATAGGTATGGGGCATGCCCCCGCCAAGACGTAACTTGGCGGGATGGCATACCTGCCATCCCAATCATTGGGGAGAAAGGATCTGTGTACTTTTTGGCCAATTGTTTTCCGTTTCAGGAACAGAAATTAAAAGAAAAGAAAGTAGTGGGTGTTTGATATTCATTTTAAAACATAAATCGATAAACGAGAATCAATTGGTTATTCGTGTTGCTGACTGATATTAAACATACAATTACATAAACTGAACTAGATCTCGATTTTAAAGGTTATGGGGTTTGGTTTTTATTATAACAAAAAGGTTAGATTTTTTTATAATTAGGCTACCTAATTGACTTTGGTTCGTATTAAATCGTATTAAAGAAACAGCTGTTATTTTCTGATAAGTCAGGTATTTATATGTTGCTATTTGAGTAGCATTTATTAAGTTGTGAAAGATATTTGCTGAAAAATCGCCAAAACGGGTTTGACATACCTATTAGGGTCTTACGAGTTTTATGTTGCAAACTGTTGTAATAATTTTTTTTAAAAGAGGCATAGTGTATTTCCAGCAACAGGCAACTTAGTTAAATGAAAACGTTTTTTTTTTTCCACGTAGGCTAATACATAAGCAGGCATGCATTTTAGCACAGTAGAGCTACAGGTGTTGTATATTATACAGCCTTTTCGCGCATCTTCATCAAGGGAACCCTTAGCCTAATAATTTTAATAATATTATGATGATACGATATGTAGCTAGGTCACTCACAGCAACGTGGGCTTAGTCAACGTGATACTGACAAAATAACGTTAGCTAGTTAACGTTAGAATAGTCAGCCGAAGTTGTGACTGCATTAGGGAACTATGCTAACTACAAAAACAGTGCAAAATAGCTTATGCTGCTCTATTTGACATTGACTGACTGAGTGACCACCAGCAGTAGGTGACGGTCTCACTTTATGATAGCGTTACGATTATGCTATCTTATATTAAGTTATCATCAACATTAATTGAATTAATCATCATTATCGTCATCGTGGCATGGCACACACACTACCTCCCTGCTCCCTCTCTGTGAGTCCCTGTTAATCATGAAGCTACTCCATGCTTACCGCTTAACCCCTCAGCGCACATGCCAAATCTTGCCCATTTAGGGGGTACCCTATTTAAAGCCTTTTAACTCCAGATGTGAACACCACAGAGACTGGCTTAAATGATGCAGGACATTTGTACAATTTACAATACTAATGCAGATTATTTTATATTCATAATTTTGTAAGAAATAAAGTGCCACAAATGCAATTGTCTAGACAAAAAATGAAAAATGAATTTGCACTTTTTTAGTTTGCAATGAAATACTGAGAGATTGCATATATACAGCAGGTTAAAATATACATTAAAAAAAAAATATATATATATATATATGTGCTGGATCAAAAACTTCTTGACCACAAGTTCATAAAATCTAAGGGTGGATATGCAGAACTACTATAGATTTATGAAGCAAAAACTAAGCAGTGTACCCAGCGTCTCCAAATCTATCCAAAATGTCTAAATTATGCATTGCTGTAAATCACAACATATTCACGTATTTCACTGCAAATCAAGTGTTTTGTCTCAAGAAACTCACTGTTGCATCGTTTTCAAGTGGGAATTAGTATAATGTGGGTAATGGTCAACCAGGTTCCCATCTGACCCAACAGCGCCCGTGGGTGCTCCCGTGATGTGAAAACAGACACAGTCCCAGCCATCTGCCCATCCATGCTCCTGCAGGCCACAAGTGCCGACGGGGCAAAGAGGTTGCAAAACTGTGCCCAATCTCCTGATTGTTTACAGCCTTCTGATCTTTACGACTCCAATCCTGGAATTTGGCTAGAACAGCCAATATTTTACCATAAAATGTCATGTTAAGCCGGGCACCCACCGCACGCGTCGCGTAAGCGTCGCGTAAACAGCAGGGGGAAGCAGCACGGCGCGACGCGTAGGGTGTCTCCACTGGTTCCGTTTGTGTCGCGCAAAGGCTTGCGTAAAAGCTAGTAGCTCTCGCAGTCTGCAGTGGGATTACATCGTGTATTTCACGTTTGTTCACGACTGTTGATTATGGGTTAAGTGAATACTTTGGTGAGAGACCTTTTTCAGTTTGTTAATTTGGTAATATTTCGTTAACTCGTAAATACGTGAGAAAGTAAACGCTTTCAAGAATTACCATAAACTTAAATCGCAACGTAGCCTGCATAACAATCAATCTCAAACTGTATTAATTTATTTGCTTGGTTAACAAGCGTGCCAATTTCATGAAGAATATGTAATGATCATAATAATAATAAATAATCCGTAATCAACCATTGGGAATTCCCGTGTTGTCTTGTCATTCACGTCAAAACATTTATAGGATCAGATTTAGTAAAATCAGCTAATCATGAAAAAGACAGTAACAGTTTAATCTTGAAGGAATATGAACACAACGCCATGAACACCGGAAGCTTTGAAGTAAAAGTGCAATAAAGGCTTGCTTACAACTTCATTTATAAAATAGGTGCATTTTCATCGGCAAGACCACTAAATAATCTGATTTTTTTAAAGATCTGTGGATTATCTGATTTTTATTAACAAGCCCTTTTTGAAAGCACGGCGAACGAAGACATCGGAGAAGTCAAATAGGCTGAGCAATGGTTGGTTAAAAACTACCTTCCAAAACTCGAGCTAACAAACGGCTGCTCGGTGCATTCACTTCTACGTCATTCAATAGGCTCCGTCTTTCTGTGGTGTATTTTCAAATTTACCCCACCCCCTCCGCAAAATAAGACAGCGAAACTAAGTTTGCCTTTTCCCCAGGTTCCAGTTATTTATTTATTTATTTATTTATTTATTTTTACAAAACGAAACGGCTTGTATTTTTTTTAGCTGCTTATAAAATATATGGGAGGTAACTAGGGACACACCCCAGGTAATATAAGGATGAAATATAAATCAGAGCATGTATACCTAGCATTTTAGAGCATATTTCTGTGTATAAACAGGCCATCGTGACGCGCGACAAGCCGAAAAAATAGAACAGAAGCGAAAAACTACGCTTCAGTTCGCTTGTGTCGCGCGAGCTTCGCAGCCGGTACGCGACGCGTTCGCATCTGGTGGAGACGACGTCGCCCGCTGCCGTTAACAGTACTTCAACTACGCTTCAGTTACGCGCGTAATACGCGCGTAGTGCGCTCGCGGTCGATACGCGTGCGGTGGGTGCCCGGCTTTAATGAAGGGTACACAATTGACCTATCACTACGTCCCACCCCTCTAAGTTACTGTTGATAAACTCGGACAAACATCTGACTTCATATCAGAACTTTGCAGTACAAGCAATGGCCACATTGCCAATTTCTGAAATGTCCCCAACAGATAAGTGATTTCCTCAAGAAGTAGGCAGAAAGTGTGCAATATGCAATTGCGTATAAGTGCAAAAAGTAAAAGTGTGTAGAAATGAAAATATGATTAGAATCTAGGCCACACTGACTACTTCCAGTATAAACAGGAGAAACCTCATCAGCTGATTATCGATGTTGCTGCTAACAACAGCATCAAGGAGCAGTGTTACTCATCTACTGCAGGGTAAGATTAATGATCTAACACAGTAATCATGAACTGTTAGATAGATTATACATATAAATCTCCCAAAACCAGTGGCAGAAACAATTTTCAGGCAACCACAGCAAGCAGTAAGAACTACTTTAATTCAGACAAAGCAAAGGTTTTCAAGTATGAACTGCTTGTATTAGACCTGCCATAGTGTCTCTGTTGGGTTCAACTCAGGATTTTGGCTAGGCCATTCCAAAACTTTCATTTTGTTTCTTCTCATTCTGATGTGGACTTGCTTTTGTGTTTTTGATTGTCTAGCTGTATAGTAATTAAGCTTCAGCTTAAGCTCACAAACAGATCATCAGACATTCTCAAGAATTTTGTGGTACAGTATTGGTTTTCTACAATAATGACAAGTTGTCCAGATTCTTAGGCAGCAAAGCATCCCCACACCATCACACTACCACCACCATGTTTGACTGTTGTTATGGCCGAATGTGCCATGCATAGCAAAAGTTTGTTTCCTTTTATATTTATGGATAAATTCTTCTCCCTAGTGGCCCTTTGGTGCCAGTTCACTTTGTATGTATCCACTTCTAGATCTTTTAGTAGTTGCAAAATGGCCGGTATTGAAGCTACCATCTGTTCAGTGTTGTAGTGCTTCGATGTAATTCCTCACTAGGAGCTTACAGAAGGCCATGTCCGTAAATCTATTGTTAATTTGTTGCGATTAAGTTTATTCTAGCAATGTTAAAAAAGCAAGTGTTTAAGAAAGATGTTGGTGTAACATGCACGAATGAGACTGTAATCCATGTTAGTGTCTTTGGCTAGACTCTTTATTGTAGAAACTCATGTAGTGACAATGTATGCAAAACTTATTTACATCTAGCAATAACAGGTAAGAGAACTTTATGCAATTATTTTATGTAGTATACATCACCTTTGTATTTTATGTTTGTTTCAGTTTTTCAACATTGTCTGAGTTAAAATGGAAGATGACCCACTCATTTGTTTTTCCAGTATCTTCTTGGGCATGTGTTTATGCTAGCTGGCTAACTGATAGCCTACATCTAGGGAGGCCAGCGTAGTTGCCATGATGTTCTTGCTGTGAAATGCTGTATTTCCTTTATGCCAGTGTTGTCCAAAAAAATCGACTTTTGACTCATCTGTCCATAGAACATTATCCCTAAAAACTTAGAGATCACCAAGGTGCTTTTTTGCAAATGTGAGCTGAACACTGATGTTTGTCTTGGTCATTTGGTTAGCAGTGGTTTCCGCCTTGCTACTTTCCCATGAATCACATTTTTTCCAGGCTCTTTCTTATTGTGGAGACATGCAGCAAGAGAGGCAAACATTTATTTGGATGTTCTTCTGGAATCTTTTGTGTCTTCCTGGCTGAGTTGCCACTGTTCTCTTGGAGAAGTTTTGGCAGACAGTCCACTACTGGGAAGATTCACCACTGCACCAAGTGTTCTCAATTTGAAGATAATGGCTCTCACTGCGGTTCAGAGTGCCAGAGCCGTAGAAATGGCCTTATAATCCTTTCCAGACTGATGTTTTTCAACAACCTTTTTTCCCATTTCTTCTGGAATTTCCTTTGTTCGTGGCATAGTGTATTTGTAGAAACTTTGTGGTGACTACTCGACTCTGAGTTCAATATGAGTGGGGTTTAGATTCTACAGAGCTGGCTACAATCAAGCCTGGCTGTGTTAAATCAGTGCAATCTAATTATCAATTAAATTAGGTTAATTGGTTGATTGAGTAACTAAGGGGGTATTACTTTTTCACATGGGTGATAAGGGTGTTTCGTTACCTTTTTCATTTACTAAATGAAAAAAGTAACGAAAAAAATTTGTTTTCTGTTTACTCATTTCTTTACATTACATTACATTACAGGCATTTAGCAGACGCTCTTATCCAGAGCGACTTACACAGCTTTTTTACATAGCATTTTACATTGTATCCATTTATACAGCTGGATATATACTGAAGCAATTCCGGTTAAGTACCTTGCTCAAGGGTACAACGGCAGTGTCCTACCCGGGAATCGAACCTGCGACCTTTCGGTTACAAGTCCAGTTCCTTACCCACTGTGCTACACCCTGTCCATGTTTCTTAGAAACAAGAAACATAATTCTTGTTGTCTAATATTACATTTTGTTTAAAGACCTGAAACCATTCAATGTGACAAATATGCAATGATATAGGCAATCAGGTACTTTTTCATTGTACTCTATATAAAAGCATATATACAGTCTGGACCATTCAGGTTTGTGTTAATACAGCATGCCAAGGACAAGATATCTGAGATGATGTCAGAGATGATGCTCCTCAGTCTGGGGAGGGTTATACAACCATTTCCAAACAGCACGGTCCATAATTTCACAGTGAGAAAGAACCTTTACAAACAGACAATATTCAAGACTGTTGTCAATCTACCTAGGAGTAAATGTCCCAGAAAATGCACCCCAAGATCAGACCATATGATGCCCTGAGAAATTTCAAATAACACTAAATCTACAGGTCTCTGTCAACACAGTAAATGTTCATGATTCCACATTTAGGACAGAACAAGTATGGTTTTCATGGCAGGGTAGGCAGGCGAAAATCCTGACTCTTCCAGAAGAAGCATTGCAGCATGACTTACCTTTGCAAAATTGCACCTGAATGAACCACAGAACGTCAGGAACAGTGTCCTTTGGACAGACAAGACCATATTGGATTTCTTAGCCATAATGTACTATGCCATTTTTGATTGAAATCAGACATTGCATATCATCACAAGAACCTCATGCCAACTGTAAAGCATAGTGGTGGAGAGGTGATGTTTTGAAGCCACAGGACCTGAATACCTGCCCCGTGTTGGGAAGTTATATTCATTGAAATGAATCAGTACATTTGAGTCATCACATCAAAATGAATCAAGTTTACAAACCGTTCAAGTAATTTTTGCATACTTTACCATTAATAAAACACTGACTTGCTGAATATAGTATACACATTCTACTCTTCCTTCTCAAATTATACACTTACAGCTTCTGAAAAAACATAGGTGCTCACAACAATGCAGCATAACAGATCGGAGAAACTACTGTATATTTATTTTCTTCCACCTTCATACTACTAGGTCAAGATACCTCTTTATTACAATGTACGCATTTTAATCAGTGAAGGTACTAGCTCCAGTCAGTGCAACAATGTCTTCCCCACACACACCCACGACCCACCTCTCGCATGGTGTGAATTGACCCTTAATTCAATGACAATCTAAACAAAAGCTACTGCTAAGCACCGTTTACCACTAACACTTGAACATTTTTAGCAACTGTAACAACATTGATACTGCAATATCAGTCTTAATCTTAAACAGTGGGTGGCGCTAAATGGTACAATATGAAACTTGAATGAAAGACTACTGGACTGATAAGGTCCCGGCTGTGTATAGTTGCATAAAAAGTTAGACAGCTGGTCTTCATAAATGCCAATTTGCAAATGAATCAGTATGTGAAATTGTATAGGCTTTTATTAAATTATTATTAACATTATATAGCCTGAAATCCCAGAAGGGTTTTGTATTTTAATTTAGTTTATTTTCCTATTTATATATTTATTTAAATTGTTCTCTATTAATATTGTCACTTTTCATGACTGTAGTTTTTTTATCTTGCAATAGGCTACCTTTATTATATTTTCAACTCTGATTTGAGCCATATTTTATATTTATATTTCTCTTAATTTGTTGTTGTTTTCATAAAGACTTTCAGTTAAGTCTAACATCATTTAATTGCTTAATAACAATCCCAAATAAGTCTAATTTAATTGCTACGATCTGTTCATATTATATCATTAAGGACATTGCCGTTTCTAAGGACAAGCGAAATAATATAGCCTGCTAGGCTGCATCCATTGGGTTTTGTTTATAGAAACACCCCATATGCTAATGTATTATTTGCCAAATGAGGAGAATATGCTTTCATAGCACTGTTTAAAAAAGTTCAAGTTGTCATCAAGGTTATCCTTAATGTCATCATTTTCACAAATCGAAACACTTCTCTTTCCGAACATAGCAAAAGTTTATCTTGCTTCTGCTGGCACAAGGCATTAGTAGGCCTCTGCTATACATTTCATTACATTACAGTCATTTGGCAGACACTCTTATCCAGAGTGACGTACAACAAAGTGTAACCATAACCAGGAACAAGTGTGTTGAAAACCATAGAGAGAAGTACAGTTCCAAGTGCAGGGAGCGACCGCATAGTTTAACTTGGACCCTGTAGGTTAATCTTATCAGCACAACCAAAAGCAGCAACAAAACAGTCTATGCAAATAACACAAGCAATAATTAAGTAGGCACGAGTGCAATAACTAAAATAAACTAAGATAAACAGCTTACCTAGCTACAAACCAAAGTTTACATAGTCAATTAGAGACTACAGGGAGGTAGGGAGGGATGGGGAGAGGTGCAGCCTGAAGAGGTGAGTCTTCAGTCGTCGCTTGAAGGTGATCAGGGTCTCAGCTGTTCTGACCTCCACCATTGTGGAGGCAGAACAGATAGGAGACGTGACCAGGAAGCGCAAGTGCGAAGAGGGGGAGGTGCCAGGCCTCCTGAGATAGCAAAACGGAAGGGTCTGGCTGGCATGTAGGGTTTGAAGATCTTATGGTAGGTATGCTGGGGCTGATCCCTTGACTGCCTGGTATGCTAGGACCAATGTTTTGAATTTGATGCGAGCCATAACAGGCAGCCAGTGGAGGGTAGTGAGCAGGGGAGTGACGTGGGAGTGTCTGGGGAGGTTGAAGACCAGACGAGCTGCAGAATTCTGAATGAGTTGCAGGGGTCTGGTGGCAGATGCCGGTAGTCCAGCCAGAAGAGAGTTGCAGTAGTCCAGGCGGGATAGAACCATTGCTTGGACCAGGAGCTGGGTTGAGTAGATGGTGAGAAAGGGGCGGATTCTCCGGATGTTATACAGGAAAAATCTGCATGCCCGGCTTACTGCTGCGATGTTCTTGGAGAGGGACAGCCTGTTGTCCATCACCACTCCGAGATTCTTGGCACAGGATGATGATGTCACTAAGGTGTCCCCTAGGGAAATGGAAAAGTCAAGGAGGGGAGAGGATAGAGCAGGAATAAAGATTAGCTTCGTCTTTCCCGGGTTGAGCTTCAGATGGTGATTGTCCATCCAGCTCTGGATGTCCCTCAGGCAAGCGGAGATGCGGGCAGGGACCTGTGTGTCCGATGGGGAGAAGGAGAGAAAGAGTTGCATGTCGTCGACATAGGAGTGATAGGACAAGCCATGGGCAGATATTACAGGGCCAAGGGATCTGGTGTATAAGGAGAAGAGAAGGGGACCGAGGACTGAGCCCTGGGGAACTCCGGTGGCGAGGGGACGGGGTGGTGATACCTTACCCGCCCAGGAAACCTGGAAGGAACGGTCAGAGAGGTAAGACTCAATCCAGTCAAGGACTGTGCCGCAGATCCCTGTTGCTGCTAGGGAGGACAGGAGGATAGAGTGCTCCACAGTGTCAAATGCAGCGGAGAGGTCTAGAAGAATCAGGACAGAGGAGAGGGAGGCTGCTTGTGCAGCATGGAGTGACTCACTGACCGAGAGGAGTGCAGTCTCGGTCGAGTGTCCAGGCCTGAAGCCAGACTGGTGGGGGACTGTCCTTTCTGCCAGGAATCCATCATTTGGTTCTCAGTAGCTAGTATTTGACTTGGGGGTACAGCAACAGTAGAGCCAGTGAATGGTACGAGTATGTGGAACAATAGTTTAATTACCAAGTTCTTCTTTGGCACTAGAATTTTTTTCTTCAGATTTATTCCAACAGTTTTTTAAATCCAGTAACTTGAAACAATACCAACCAAATCATCAGAAGCAGAAAATAATTGAGTGCTTTAATACTGCTTTTAGTTGCAAGATAATATACAATAAATATTATATAAATTAATACATAAATACATATACAAGTTAATAAGAAAATACAAATTAAGGCCATCAACATATCTGTATCTCATGGGGCAATTGAGACATCATTCACAGTCTCCGCAGTCACTGGTTCACTTTCATCTTTGCTGCCACTGTCATCCATCGTGTTAACCTAATCTTGAAATAATTTAGTCAAAACATCAAGAAATTAGTATATTTACTGATACTAATTACTAATATACTAATATTTACAAATATACTTAGTATATTTGGTCTCTTGCAGTGTCTGAGAGTGTAATGGTTTGGGGACGGAGGATACGACCGCATGCAAACAAATATTCAGAATATAAGAGGGGCTCTTTAATTTGAACAGGGGGGTGTTCAACCACTAGGTCTCGTGAGAGACAGGGAAAGGAAATAAACAAACGAAATGAAGTAAGATAAATGAACAGAAAATTCAACCTCACTCTGAGGTAAGGTAAGATAAGAGCAAAACAAAGGAGGCTGACAGAAAGTAGCGTGAATCAAGTCACCAGAAACCCACTATCAGTATAACAGCTGACTCAAAACTTTGATTTTGTTCTAAGCCAGGGGTGCCCAACCAGTCGATCTGATTCCCAGTCGATCGCAAGAAGTGTGGACAATATAAAATAGAATTGTAAAAAATAGAAAAGTTTATCAGCGTTTTCCTGCGTGTGCTCTCCTTTTTCACCGTGCAATCTCTGGAGTCATATCCTGCCAGATACACTTCAACACCCAGCACGCACAGCCAAAACTGTGATGTGTTATTTATTGGTTGTTCAAGCAGCTTGAACATCCAATCAATAACAAACAGTCACATTGCGTTGCTAGGGGCTCGCTGTCACTATCACTGTCTGTGTCAAACTGGGGAAGTTGAGAGCTGTCCATGATTGACTAGTTAGCTAGCTAAGTTGGCAAAAAAAACCCGAATATGGCAGAAGCCAAAAAATCGAAAACTTATCATTTTCATTCAGAGTGGGAGGAGGATTATTTTTTTGTTTACTCAAATTCAAAGTCCATCTGTCTTATCTGCACTGCGAGCGTGGCCATACCGAAGAAGGGCAATTTGGAGCGGCATTTCAAAACAGTGCACAAAAGCTACGAGACTGATTTCCCTGCTAACACAGCTCTACGCACCCGAAAAGTGTGCGAATTGAAGGGTCAGTTAGCAGCACAGCAGTCCATTTTTACCAGGCCCAACACCAAGGGTAAGGCTGCAACGATAGCATCTTTTCGCATCAGTCACGTTCTTGTTAAACACAAGAAATCTTTCAAGGACGGCGAGGTTGTTAAAGAAGCGTTTGTCGAGGCTACAGACGCACTCTTCGATGACTTTAAGAATAAAACGGATATCGTGGCTGCTATTAAGGACGTGCAATTATCCTGGAATACTGTTACACGGCGATGTGAGGAAATGGGAGAGGATGTCGAGCAGCAACTGAAGAAGGACATTGACGCATGTGAGTGTTTTTCTCTCCAGTTCAATGAGTCAACTGATATGGTGGATGTGGCACAGTTATGTGTTTTTATCAGAATAGTTTTTGGAGACATGAGTGCAAAAGAAGAGCTACTCACCATTTTGCCATTGAGAGGACACACTAGAGGTGAAGACATTTTCAACGCGTTCATGGAATTTGTTAATAAGAACCAATTGCCCCTCTTTAAGCTTATCTCCATTACAACCGATGGTGCTCCAGCGATGGTAGGCCACAGTAGTGGGTTCATTGCATTGTGCAAACAAAGTGAATCTTTCCCGGACTTCCTTAATTATCATTGTATAATTCACCAGCAAGCATTGTGTGGGAAGATTTTAAACATGAAAGAAGTGATGGCTTTTGCGATGAAGATTGTGTGTTCCGTTCTTGCCAGGAATCTACAGAGAAGGTTATTCTGCGCCAGGAGACAGGCGCAGAACACACAGACCTGCTGCTGCACACAGATGATAAATGGCTAAGCAGAGTAACTTTTTGGCAAGATTCACTGAATTATTGCCTGAAATCAAAGATTTTATGAAGCTTTCAAAACATGCAGAATATACACAGCTAGAGGATTACCAGTGGCTTTTGGATTTAGTGTTCCTGACAGATCTCACTGACCTGCTTAATTACCTTAATTTAGAGCTGCAGGGTAAGGATAAATATGTAAATCGACATGATCAGTTCAGTGAACACATTTAAAAGCAAACTACAACTGCTGTCAAGTAGGCTGCAACGCTGTGACGTGCGGAACTTTCCTCACATGCAGGCAGAACTTCAACGTCAGGGCAAATACTTTGTGCAGCTTGACAGTGCACGTTATGAGGAGCAAGTTCAGAGCATCTTGTCAGAATTTGAGAAGCGCTTTACAGACTTTGCATCCATTGAGCCTGTTACCAGCTATCTGTGTTTTCCATTTGGTGCAAGTATTGATGTGGATTGCATTGCCTCCAAAATAGTATCACTGTTCCACCTGGATAGCTCTGTTGAGAATGAGATTCTCAGACTGCAAAATGACATTGAGATCAAATCCAGGGTAAGACCTGGCATGCATGGAGAGTTCTTGGACCTACTGCTGGAACAAAAGTATCCCAATCTCAGAAGATGCGCCTTGAACTTGACATCACTTTTTGGGTCAACCTATTTGTGCAAGTCTGCTTTCTCTCACATGAAAATCATCAAGTCAAAGTACAGATCCGCAATGACGGATGACCACCTTGTGGGCTGCCTAAGGCTTGCAACCAGCTCCTACTGCCCTGACTACGAGAAACTAGCTGCCTCATCCTAGTTCCAGCGCTCCCACTAAAGTAGAGAAGTACATTTATTTCCCCTTGTCCAACTTAGAGAACTACCTTTTATTATAACTGGATTACTTTTCTGTTTGTTGCGTGCATATTAAACACATAGGTAGGCTATCAGTAATGGCTACGGCTCCATATTTGGACTGGTAGATCTCGGCATACTGGCAACTTTAAAAGTAGATCTTGGTCCAAAAAAGGTTGGGCACCCCTGTTCTAAGCTATACCGACGTACCAAGTCTTTTCTTTTCTTAAATACCAAGCACCTTACCGGCTCTTCGCAAAATGAGAATTAGACACAAAAGCAACAAGTTGCTCTTAGAGGGGAGTTATATAGAATGACACCAGATGGAACTAATTGACCGTAATTAGGACTCCACCAATAAGCTCCATAGTAGGAAGAATGCTGCACATGTATTAACTGAATACTCATGCTCGTTTGCTGAAAAGAGAATAGCTCTCGAAATGAGTAGCCGAGTAGCCTGGATAGCACAAAGGAATAGGAAACCATGACAGAGAGAGGACCAGATCTACAGGATCTTAAGTTGGGGGGGGGGCAACAATGACAGGTTGGTGTAAAAACCTCACAGCTAGACCAATGAGGGTTTGTAGCTGGAGGGGAAGGCACTGCGTGTTTTTCCCTTAGCTGGTGTGAGTTAAAATCAGAGATGTTATTTATTTTTCCTCTGTTCGTAAGAACAGGGCACAATTATACTTAAGAATGCACTGGTTCCGTTGCCGCGGGTCAGATATGAATGCGCTGCTTCATATTCCGCTTAAGACTGGCCTGAAACGGACCAGTAGCATTCTGGTTACTCTCCGTTCGCAAACGGGGTTATGCTGTCATCAGAGATATATCTGACTTGTCGCCGGACTGTCAATATTCCAATGAGAGCATCAGAATATTCACAAATGAGCGGAACAACACATCAAATATATCCGTGACCACAGCAAGTAAATGTAACAGTTACTAGGGTTTACTCTCGTACTGATCTGACTCCAAATGAAATTATAATTTAAAATTTGGTTATAACTATACGTGGAACTTGGAGTGGTTACACTTGACTCTATCTTGTGCCATCATTCCTCAATATATATTCCCCGGATTAGCACTATTGTTAAATCTCAGTTCGGTGAAGCCCCCAGAGGGTAGGAGGCTGACCACCATAATACATGCCTTCCTTTGTGCATAGATAGTTATGAGCCCAGGACAGTGTGCATCTATCGGGCTCCTTAAGGCGAATTTGACAAGAACCGGCGTATAACGCCCATGGGTCCTCTTAAGCCAAAACTCCAGAACCAATACAACACCAATCCCGTTAGCGGGCAGATCGTGGTCGCCTATCTAACTTGAGGACCTCACTAAAGACTTTCGCTGTACTAGACCCCTGATCAGTAGGTCCTAGTCATAATTGTCCCCCTGAGTATTTAATCGGAATTTCGGCTGAAAAGAAGATAAAATGGATTCGAGTCAGGAAGACCACGCAAGTTAAAAATAAGAAGAATTTATTTAAGAGGCAGGTAGGTCATTAGCTTCAAATTCACAGTCAATTTAAAATATGGAAGGTTTTTAAAACATAAATACAGAGTAAAAAGTTCTTACCCAGCCTGTTCAGCTATGCACAGAACACAGAGTATGTGCCGTGTGGGAAGTCGATTACGATCTTCCCTTTCCAGCTACACATAAAACACAGAGTCTGTGCAGTGTGGGAAGTCGATTACGATCTTCCTAGATTGCTTTGTCTCCCTTCCTTTTAAGCCAAACCCCGCGTTTGATTTAGGCGGCATTGCCATAAATTAACCTGGACAAATGATAAAATCTGGAATTTAGGGCCCCACCGTTTGGGGGGTGTTGTCAAAACAATTAGTGGGGAAATTGGGAAAAGGAGATGATTACCAGAGAGGACATTCCATTGGGATAGTTTTTTCCTGAGTTTCTGAAACTATGTTTTATCAAATTCTATTTGGTATGAAACATATTTCATTCAATTTGTTGAATTTCCCTGAATACGTCCATACCAAACATGTCAAGGGGATGTAATATTATGGTGCAGTTGTCATGAAAATACCCTTTTGTTGAACCATTTTACATGCAATCCATGTTATTACTACATATGGCATAATACAGTAATATAATGAAAAAATATGCATGGTTAGTAAGGTTTTACGGGGTTTGTGAATATGATAAACAGACGGTTTAGAGTCCTGATCCAGAAAATACATAAAAAGTGTGATGACAGAGGGGCCCACATAAGGGCACTGTGGTACTGTCAAGAGCAGTTGCCCCACCATTTTGCCAGAGACCTGATGATCGTTTCACCCTTAATGGCCCCAACACACACACCCACATCCCTAGACAAAGAGACTAGTTCCCCTTATCTTAGTCGTGTCCAGATGGCAACATTCCAGAGAGCCAACGGCTTGCTCACACAACCATAAACAACCAGACCAGTTCCCCTTATCTCAGTCTTGCCCAGAGGGTAACAGTCCAGAGAGCCAAATGGCCTGCTCATCCAGAGGAAGTCCGAGTAACCTATTGTTTTATCACAAGGCTCTCGGGTCCTTTGAAGTACAGGATGAGTCCCAGCGTGCAGGCTCGTTCAACTGCCAGCCTTTTCTGGGTCCCAGTTTGACTCCCCTCTTACAGTGGTTACTACAAAATTTTGTAAGCTCACTGAATCACATCAGTTTGGTTGTGTCATTATGATTATCATAACACACCAACTATATACTGGATGCCATGGGCTCCACACCAGGAAAACAGGTAAATACTAATTTTTGGGGTAAATCAACATACACACTAACAGTTGCATACCTTCAATTTCAATTTCATCAAGTGATTTCCCTTTAAGATTGGAGAGACATCCTTTATCCATAGCAAGTAGTTTAGAAATTTTAGCTAACAGGGTTGTTGCCTCTGGAAGCCTATAATAATCACGGTGAACACGGATATCATATCCCAAGAAGTCAGCAACCTGATCCAATTCATTATCTTTCAAGTTCAGGATTTATGACAGAGTTGCCATGTTTTCGTATCTGTGTTAATCTGAGATGTTCTGGATATTGAGTGCCACATTGCTTGGCACAGAGCCTCAGACTTTCTTGGCCCCTGTAGTGAGTTTCGCACTTGGGTCTGGCAAACGAACATTTTTGTCATCTGGGACTCTGCAGTCTTTCCTCTTGTTCACCAGCAAGTTCAGTGCATCCACCATGTCTGGTGTGAGAAGGACGGCAACCTTTCGGCATCGTTTGCCCCTTATCTCAACTCTACTAAAATGTTTGCAGAGTTCCTGTTCAAAGCTTGTGAGTCCCATGGCTACATCCTCATGGAGATGTGTTCAGTCTCTTTCATGGAAACTTTTAAGCTGCGTTTTTGACACGTCTCCAGTTAAATGCAGTGATCTGTGCAAGTGTTGTTCTAGATGGCTTGCCATAGCTTTGTTGGGTTGCCGCCATTTTCAAATTTTGAGGTGCGTTATCTGCAACCTTCTCAAGGTGTCTATGAAGTTGAACATTGTGAGTGAAAGGCAAAGTGGACGGCTTGTTGAACTTTGCTTCACTCAACGTGGCTAAGGCTGAGTGAGATAGTGATTCAGACCACTTTGTGGAGTACAACTTTTTAAATGCCTCTGTTGACCTGATTAACTCATCATCTTCTACAATCAGAGCTCTGCAATAGATAATCTCACACCAACTATATACTGAATATTCTGGAATGAGTGTCCCAATTTTAAGGCAAGGCTTGGGCTTTGGTGTTGGTGATTTTCTTAGTTGAAGCCAGACACTTTTTTGACAGCTTCAACAGCCTTCTGAAAATTTGCAGGTTTAATAGCCTTCTCAAGACTGTATACTGAGAATTCCATGTGCTGTGTTACCAAAAATCTTCCAATCTCACGGAGGTTCTGTTGCATATACTCATGTTTTTTGAGGTCATAGCCGTGTTTGTTGAAGAAAGATTGTGCCAATTGAAGAATACATATGTCACTGCGCATGGCTGAAGAAATCCGATCTTGCTTCATGGCACTTAAAAGCTTCCAAACCCCCTGAGATATCTGCTGTGAGAATGCACACTGCCATGGAAGCCAAGCCCAAGACTCTAACTCTCCCTGTCTGTTCACCGCAAACCTGTGGGTTCAAGGAACATCTTTTTGAATGTCACCATAGATCTTTTCGCACAAACATGCCTTTGCAGTACATGCGGTGTTTCGGATCACATTCTCCGCTTGATCTCCTTTTCACTTTAAGTGATCCAGTTCCACTTTGTAAAACATTTGAATTATGCAGAAAATGTCCCTTGTTCCTGAGTTTTTCCAGTAATATTTTGCATTTTTCTGAGCGCTTGGGAAATGAGAGTGCTTCTGCAACTTCAGCCTCTTTCACATGGGTTTCCAAGTGGCGAGAGATTTTTGACTGTGGTTTTCCACAGACGCAACAGTAGTTTTTGTTACTCTCGGAATAAGAAATGATTGTACACACTGGTCTGGCTCACCCTTCCCACTCTCCATTACTGTGTCCAAAGCAGAGTTCTGTAAACTACTCACGTTTACTAGGGGCATTTCTGCAGTCTGACTGAGTCAGGTCTGATCTTAGTTTGTTTGAAACTTGACCTCCCTGAATTTTCCTTGGAAGGGGTGCTGCCCATTCTCTTAACCCCTTCAGACCTGAATTATGTTCCAGGGATGGGAAAAATACAACTATGCATTTTCCCCATCCCAAATGCATCCTGAAATTCAATCAAATTAAAAAAAAAAATTATAAATCTTTAATTGTTATTTTTTGAACCTACCAGTGGACGCTAGTCACCCAATTGTCACCCAGTTGTCACCCAATTCAGAATGCTATTGAAAAACAACTGAACAGATTTCCTGACCAGCTACTGCCCGAGCCCGATCGCAAGAAAGAAAGGCTGCCTTTTCACTGGTCCTGTTGGAAACGACTGCAGTAGACCACAGAGCTTCATCATACCTGGAACAGCTACTCAGTTTAGAAATTTAATTGTTCAAATGGTTTAAAATTCAGGAATGTCAAATGTGTATGAGGCTGCACTTTCCAAGCCAATAAATAAAATAAAAACATCCTGAGAGAAGTAGCTGTTCCAAGGCTGATGCAGTTCCGGGGAGTAGTGCTTTCAAACTCACATTTAGGTGTAGCTCATCATTACTACTGTCCTGTCTGGTTTTACTGTCAGGTGGACAGTCCCACTCGCTACAGCCACATCAATCGGCATGTGCCAGTCCTGCATGTACCTGGATGGTGTCAGTGACCTCTGGAAGGACTTCAGGCTGTCACAGCAGTCAATGGAATGCCTCATTGTGGCTTTACGAGGTGACTTTGATCACGGTTGGGGACATGATCTGGAGGTGGTTCTATTTTTTCATTGGTTGGCAAGTGCAACCTCATACGTGCCTGTCCAGCGATGACATCATCGAGCCAGATGAGGGTGCAGTGGATGATGATGATGATGACAGTGATAACACTGTCCTACCTCTTGACCAGCTGGACATGCAATGTGGCGACCACCTCAGACAGCGACTAGTTGCTGAAGTGTCCCCCCCAATGACCAGTGCTCCAGCATTGATGGATCGTGAATACCTTCAATTTCAGATATAATTTTACAAATGTATTTTGCAATAATGTTCCAGTTATTTCTTACCAGGTAGAATAAGTAGTATCGAGCTAATTTTGTAGTGGATATGATTAGAGTAATCTTTTCTAGTGTACAATGTTTATATAGTTATTGTTATATTTTTGTGAAATACCAAATCAAAATAAAATATAGTTTCAAGTAGCAATTATCAGGGGACAAGCACATGTTAAATGTAAAATTATATCCCCAAATTTTGTTAAATTCAATTAAATAAAACTGTTCAATTTTCAGAGGATTTGTGGTCCTTAAGTACGCCTTCACATTTAAATGCAAATAGTACCACTGTTGAACTTCTCATGAACAAATCTGAGAGAGAATACCCCAAGGATATTTTTTGCCATGCATTAATGATATATATTTCTATCTAATCAATATGAGGAAATGTCACTGTGGTAATTTCTACTTTGAAAAAGACCACTCAACTTCATGCCCAAGAATCAACTTTACCTCGAACGGCGAAAAACAATATATACATACATAGGCGAACACTGCACATGTCTTAAGGCGGAGGAGCTTGCTCTACACAGCCCGGTAGACCGGAAGTACAACCCCACAACCCGGAAATTCCCGAAAACAGCATCCCTTATCAAACAGCTACCCCTATCGGGAGCATGGCTCTATTACCATTATCCAAAATTAGTATCAACTCATTTTATAATTCTCACATTACAACAGTCACGTTCAAAAAACAAAATGCATAGATTATATTGTTCTTGGTTAAGGCTACATTACACATCAAATAAAAGCAACTTAGAGAATATAATGTGCAATTCAAAATTTTTATTTAAACACTAAATTATAATTTTTCAATCAGTTTTTCAAAAAGTTGCAGAATTCTTTTCATTGTCTTCTCGACTCTTTTGTCCCGGGCCTCAGCCCTTCCTGCCTCACTCCTCATCAATTCTAGCAGGGAGTCAACCCTCTGCAGCTTCTGGGGAGGACTCCTGTCCCTGGCTCTGTCCCTGCCACCGCAGCAGACATGGAAGGGCTCTCACTGTTGGATGAGGCAATAAGGACTGGTGGGCATATATAGAAGGCCTTCCACCTATTGCCTCATCCATCAAGGAGAACCACTTCCATGTCGCTGCAGTGGCCTCACCTGACTCTGTCCTCATGCGAGATGGTGGCTTTTTCAGTTCCTATGAACAATGTTAAAGCTCAAGTCAGGAAGACTTGATGGATTTATGGTAAGCATTACAAACCTTGTAAAAAATTTTTAATTCTCCCACTTTTTGGCAGCTCTGGTAGGGGACACCCTGCCAACAAGGCCCATGTCTCCCAGGACTACTCTGAAAAATATCAGTATCATCCATGCGTTTACACAAACTCCCTGACCAACCTTGAGTTCTCAGGATAACGGATGATTAGTACATCTTTGCTAGTAGCTATCAATGTCTTTTGCAAAATGCATACTTTATAGATAATCAATTTAACTGTCTTCCAGCTGTAGCAGACACACCGTACCTAATCAGTACCATGTTGTGATTTTTAACGATGCTTGGAAAACTTCATTGTCAGTATTGATCTTTCCAAAAATAACACACTACAAAGTTCATTGACATTTGACTGAAAGCTAGCTAGCCAGTAATGAATATTCAACCATTGGTATAACCATAGGCGGACACGGTGGCATAGTGGTTAGCACTATCGCCTCACAGCAAGAAGGTTGTGGGTTCGAATCTCGGTTTGGGGCCTTTCTGTGCAGTTTGCTTGTTCTCCTCGTGCTCGCGTGGGTTTATCCGGGTACTCTGGTTTCCTCCCACACTCAAAGACAGGCATGTTAGGTGCGCTCCAGCAGGTGCCCTTGACCAAGGCACTTGCCTCAGAACTGGAGTTGGTCCCCGGGTGCAGCACAAGGGAGGCAGCTGCCCACTCCTCCTAGGTAACTAAGTATGGGTCAAATGCAGAGCACAAATTACCCCATGGGGTTCAATAAAGTATATCTTCTTCTTCTTCTTCTTCATCAACTAGCTAGCTACAATACAGCTTAGGAAAAGTCATCAAGGAGTCATAGTTGCTCGGCAACTTGTATTATTTTACAAACAGAACATGGGCAAAAACTTACATAAAGAAACAGGCTCACTAGCTAATAAGATAGTAAGTTGATTATTCATATTAATGACGTTATAGCCTTACTCCCATCCATGTTCCTCCTTCCTGAAAACAGGGACGCGTTCGCAGAATGCAGCCTGATCAAGTTTTGGACGTCGTCTTCGGTCCCTGATAAAAATATTTTTCTGTACATTACCAAAAGTATAGCTACGCAACATTACTCTATCTTGAATATGTGTTGTCAAGTGTTCCGTTATGACAGTTATAGCAAATGTCAACAGCACTGACTGCTTGCTTAAGTTGCACGGCTACTGAGATGAGCTAACTTCATAGCTAGCAAGCTGTTTCTCTTCAGAAAACCGGTTAAAGTTACACTTCGCACACTAGTGAAAATTGCTGACTTATTAATGTACCGAACATACAAATATAATTCATTGTTTAACATAATGACAACTTACATTTATACATGTAACTACCGCTTGCTTCAGCTGCCATCTTTGTTGAAAAAAACCATAAAGCCCTACCGCAGTGTATTGTGGGATGTTGGGCTTCTGGATAGTGTACATAGCTTGTACCAAAGATGTTTATACACGAAGATGGTGGACTCTGTAGAAACGCTCGGAGTCCAGTTTTCAGACACCTGGACCACGTGACACTGCTTATGACGAGTCTGATTGTAGTTCAATGTAGTTACATGCGCAGACGTAGCTTTTTTTGCCCTTGAAAATGTAAATATGTGAATATTCAAAAGAACTCGTCCTCGGTCAACCTTGACATCTGCCAGTAGCCATGGTGCTACAACTAGCAAAACTGACAGGATGTGAAACAATAGACAACTATCGATGAGTGTGAGAAATCCATACCTTCATTTATTAAAAACATGAACATTATAAACGTAATAACGTTAGCTACGACTATCACGGACGGAATCGCGGAATTGAGAATTTAAAAATGCTATAACACAGATTCCATAGGGCTCTACATTAAGTCAATGCTAAAAGCTGACTGGAGATTTGAAAATATGACTACGTAATGTGAATGTTGTTATAAATAAGTCATTTATTCAACACACATTTAAAAAAATCAACAACTATTTACAGCATAGCAGAGTCTTATAAAGAATCTGACAACAATGTACAGTCTTGGAATGTTGTGCTTTCAACAACAACAAAAAAAATTTAATTAAAATAAATAATATCAAAGTTTTTGCACTCTACAAAAAACTTGAAAAAAGTCCTGATTGGCTACTGATTCTTACAGCCTTGGAATGCTTGGCACATTTCAACAACAACAAAAGAAATTAATTTCAATTAAAATAAATAATTTTGAAGTTTTTGCACTTGTATTCAAGTCCTGATTGGCTACAACTAGCCTTGGAATGCTGGGCACATTTAAACATTTAAAAAACTGTCAAAGGTTTTTTGGCTTTTACCTCCTTGACATTATCCCTAAATGTCACAGGAAGTATCTGTGTTACTGACTGTATGGCTAGCTAGCTAAGTTAGCTAAATGACCACGTTGTCGTAAAATTTTTCCCGACCGTGAAAACTGGCTGTTTGTTTACATTTTGGACAGATGTGGCTCCTGTATGGCAAGCCGTTTTAGCTTTAATTCATTTCTAGAGGATATCGCAAATTCAAATTCTAACTAGTTAGAATGCAAATTCTTGATATCATAAATTCAATTGTCACTAGTTATGTGTATTTCTGATATCAGAAATTCAATTTTAAAGTGACATCTCGAAGATTTCAGTTTCGTTCTCTATGGCGGTGCCAATGGCGAGAAGCGGTAATTGCAGGTGTGTTTTTGGACCTCACTTCCCATAGATCCAACCGGATCCAACCAGTGTTGTCTGTGTGACGTCAGTCAGTTGGCACGCCAACTGTAACACCTTTTGCCCGGTATGAACATCTTTACACTGCAGAGAAGAATTTGCGGGATTCGCTGTGGCTCGTGCAATTATGTATCTCGCGCACAATAAGCAGTCTTTTTCGTGAATGATTGTTGTGTGGTATTTTTGAAACAACTGGCTTGCAAAATGTTACCCCTGGTGTTTCTGGTTTTGCTAGCTAAACTGTTCGAGAATAAAGCTGAGCTGGGTGTTAAATTAGCAATCAGAACAAGAAGAATAAAACTTCTATTTAGTTTTCTCCTGCATGACGTCTTCAGAAATCAGACCCGGCTCTGCTCCACATACCCCGGCTTTATTCCGATCATTATAATATATTGATGAACTCGATGGCAATGTAAATAACGGTAACGTTAAGGTCAGTTCAGATCAATGATTCGCAACGAGGCAAAACGGTTTTAGAATGTTGCAGAGAATGTTGCAGCGGTGTGAACTGGCTAGTAGCAGAGCCGTTGCCTGCCCTGAGGTTTTAAAAGATCGTCCTTGTCAAATCGCCAAGTGCAGTTTTAGAACGTTTACAATCAGACGTCTTGGAATTTTGCAAGTTGCACCCAGTCTCGTTGCGAAACATTGATCTGAACTGGCCTTAAGTTAGCTACACTGCAACGTTGCAACAAGGTAGCATTGCATTCGAGAGACGGTTTGCGAGGTCGGTACCGGTCGGTAGCGTCAGCTAGCCTTTTTTCTAATTGTTAGCTGAAATTAGATTGTGTTAAGTACATTAGCTAGCTAGCTAGCTAACGCAACGTTACCTGATATGAGAGATGGATACTGTGCGCAACGTTGTCTGATGTTGTCTTTCTTGACATGGTCCGGTAGCTAGCGTTAGCTGTGCAAATAGCTATGTAATACGAAATTTACATCAACAAATAATATGATCTCTCATGTTACACAAAAACTTTTTAGGTTTCCATAACTCCCCCAACCCCCCCTTTCTCTGTTATTGTAACGCATGCAGACACCGGAAAAAACAGTACGCCACTCACACACAAGTGAGTTGAAGAGCGAGCCTGTTGGTTCCGCCGTTAGTTCCGCCTACCCTCTCTGGCGGACCAACCACTGATGGGTGATGAAAAACGCGTCACTAACTGTGCGCCGCTTGTGATTTTTTCTCGGGAATGTCGCCACAGACACCAAGTTTTTAATCATGAATTATGATAATATAAAAATAGGCTCAATCACCATTGTGTTACCCAATGCAGCGATAGATAGTGACTTAAAAGACATTTATTTTAATGAAAATCTTCGAGATTATTACTTTAACTAGTTAAAATGCATATTATTGATATCAGAAATTAAATTTTAACTAGTTAAAATGCCAATTCTTGATATCGGAAATTCTATTTTAACTAGTCAGATGTAAAACGTTTTTCTCATTTATTTCAATGGGAGTTGGAATTTGACCTAGTTAAAATGCCAATTTCTGATATCATAAAATCAATTACTGATATCAACAATATAATTTCAACCAGTTAAAATACCTATTTCTGATAACATTAATTTAATTGTAACTAGTTAAAATTGGAATTCTTGATATCAGGAATTCAATTTTAACTAGTTAAAATTGGAATTCTTGATAACAATAATATAATTTTAACTAGTTTTAATTAGAATGTCCAGTTTTAAAGTAATAATCTTGAAGATTTTCATAAAAATAAATGTCCGTTAAGTCACTATCTATCGCCGAATTAGGTAACACAATGGTGATTGAGCGTATTATTACATTAATTTATATTATAATTATTATTATAATTTATGATTAAAGAACTGGGTGTCTGTGGTGACATTCCCAGGAAAAAATCACAAGCAGCGCATAGTTAGTGACGCGTTTTCCATCACCCAAACGCGGGGGGTGGGAGGGGGGGTTATGGAACCCTAAGTTTTTGTGTAACATGAGAGGTCATATTATTTGTTGATGTAGATTTCGTATTACATTTGGTGACAATGTAACGTTACTAAATTACATAGCTATTTGCACAGCTAACGCTAGCTACCGGACCATGTCAAGAAAGGCAACATTAGTTTAGACAATGCTGCGCACAGTATCCATCTCTCATATCAGGTAACGTTGTGTTAGCTAGCTAGCTAATGTAATTAACACAATCTAATGTCAGCTATCAATTAGAAAAAACGCTAGATAACGCTACCGACCGGTGCCGACCTCGCAAACCGTCTCTCGAATGCAATGCTACCTTGCAAAATTCCAAGACGTCTGATTGTAAACGTTCTAAAACTGCACTTGGCGATTTGACAAGGTTGGTCTTTTGAGACCCCAGGCAACGGCTTCAGGCGCTCTGCAACCAACCAGTTCACACCGCTGCAATTTTCTCTGTAACATTCTAAAACCGTTTTGTCTCGTTGCAAATCATTGATCTGAACTGGCCTTAACACGTTACCGTTATTTACATTTCCATGAAGTTCATCAATATATCATAATGATCGGAATAAAGCCAGGGTATAGGTGGAGCAGAGCCAGGTCTGAGTTCTGTGTAAAGATGTCAAGACGGAGAAAACTAAATAAAAGAATACGGCAGTATGGATTAGCGTTGTTATTATTTTATTACGCTTCCTCATATGTATGCCTTTTTTTGATGAAATCTCCTTTGTTTTTGTTTTATACTTCTTGTTCTGATTGCTAATTTAACACCCAGCTCAGCTTTATTCTTGAACAGTTTAGCTAGCAAAACCAGAAACACAAGGGGTAACATTTTGCGAGACAGTTGTTTCAAAAATACCACACAACAATCATTCACGAAAAAGACTGTTTATTGTGCATGGGATACATAATTGCACGAGCCACAGTGAATCCCGCGAATTCTTCTCTGCAGTGTAAAGCTGTTCATACCGGGCGAAAGGTGGATAAAGAACGTTTGTGGAAATTGTGGATCATCACTATTCTACCCCAGGTCTGCTATAGAATTTTAACCCGACTCGGCAGTGTAAAGACAGCTTAAGTTAGCCTAATGTTAGACAATGAATGAGTATGTAGGCTACATAACGTTACATTTATAACAACCATTTTTTATTCAGTAAATAGTAAATGTTATAGTTACTGTGACCCAGGTGCCAACTGACTGACATCACACACAGGCGACACTGTTTGGAAGTTGGGAAGCAAGGTCCAAAAACACACCTGCAATTACCGCTTCTCGCCATTGGTACCGCCAAAGAGACCGAAATGGAAATCTTCGAGATTGTAACTTTAATCTCTTGCTTCTGTCACACTGCAAGTGTGTAACCACCAGCTTTATGGAGTGGTGGGTAGGTGTTGTATAAATGTTCTGTGAGATAGGCGTGATCCCCATGTTGTTCTGAAAAGTTATCGTCTTCTTTCCTATACCATATGGTTCAAAATCCTAGCCTCCTCAGGGTTGGGCACAGCAACAAAATCAGGCTCTGGGAGGCACACAAACGTATGTGTCCAGGGCACCTCTCTTTTTCTCTTGCGTGACATCCCTTTCCACCCTCCCAACGGAACACTGTGGTCGGAAAAGCCATGCAACATTAGCCTGAACGTCACCTTCTCTGTTGGTCTGTGAGGAAGGATGGGCGGAGGAGGTAAAGGGTTCGTGGTGATGTCTTGGTGAATTCCAAACACATGATGGTGTTGCATTTAACGAGGATGGGAGCAGAGAGGGGGGTGACAAAGATGAGGGGGGCAGCAAACAGGAGGATGGAAGCAAACTATTCTCCACCTTCTCTTCCCTCCTCATTCCTCCTCCACCCCCACCTCCCTCTTCCCTCTCCGCAGATGACTTTCTGGCCGCCTTTGAAGGAAAGGTGGCTACAATCTGGAACTCCTTCGCCCATCCAGTGAGCCCCCCAACCCCCCGGGACAAACCCACAGCCACACTGACCTCCTTTGAAATGCTGGAGGACTCCGATGTATTACGACTCATCACCTCTCATCGGGCAACCACCTGTCCACTTGACCCCATCCCATCTAAAGTTCTCCAATCCATTTCCAGCGAGCTCCTTCCCTATCTGTCCTCCAATTCCTCTCTCTCCTCTGGTCATGTTCCCTCTGATTTTAAGATGGCTCGTGTTACCCCACTTCTCAAAAAACCCACCTTAGACCCCTCCGATGTAACAAATTATCGAACCGTATCGCTTCTACCCTTTCTGTCCAAAACCCTTGAACGAGCAGTTCTTAAACAATTAACCTCTTTTCTCCATCAGAACAACCTGCTAGACCCTCACCAGTCTGGCTTCCGATCCGGGCACTCAACAGAGACTGCACTCCTAGCTGTGACGGAGGCACTTGCCACTGTAAGAGCCTCACGCCTCTCCTCTGTCCTGATCCTTCTTGACCTGTCTGCAGCTTTTGACACGGTCAACCATAAAATACTCCTCTCCACCTTGGCTGGGATGGGAATTGCCGGGACTGCCCTGTCTTGGTTCGCTTCCTATCTTGCAGATAGGACCTACCAGGTCACCTGGAAGGGGTCTGCCTCTGCTTCTCATCCACTTGTTACGGGAGTGCCGCAGGGATCTGTACTGGGTCCTCTGCTGTTCTCCTTATACACCAGATCTCTTGTTTCAGTCATTAATTCACATGGCTTTTCCTATCATTGTTATGCAGATGACACACAACTCTTCTTTTCTTTCCCCCCCTCGGCCACACGGGTCAATGATAAGATCTCTTCCTGCCTGGCTGAAATCTCCACCTGGATGGCCAGCCACCATCTGAAGCTCAACCTCAACAAAACTGAGCTGCTCTTCTTCCCGTGCAAGACCTCCTTGCTTCGTGAATTCTCAATCACGGTTGATGGCACCACAGTGACTGCCTCTCACTCTGCCAAGAGCTTGGGGGTGGTCCTGGATGACCAACTGGACCTCAAGGAGCACATCAAGGCAACATCACGGTCCTGCAGATTCCTCCTGTACAACATCAGGAGGATTCGACCATACCTGACGACGCACTCCACCCAGCTGCTCGTCCAGGCTACGGTGACCACTCGCCTTGATTACTGCAACTCTCTCCTTGCAAACCTGCCAGCTTGTGCCATACAGCCACTACAGATGATTCAGAATGCCGCTGCCCGACTCATCTACAACCTCCCCAAATTCCCCCACGTCACTCCTCTGCTGCGATCACTTCACTGGCTACCGGTCGCTGCCAGGATCCGGTTCAAAGCCCTGACCCTTGCCTACACTGCCGCCAACAGGACAGCCCCCATATACTTGCAGGACATGACTCAATTCTATGTGCCTGCTCGGCCACTCCGCTCTGCGGCAGCAGGGCACCTTGTAACCCCTCCCACCCACCCAAAGGGATCACAGAGCTTCTCCACCCTAGCTCCCCAGTGGTGGAACGAACTCCCCGTCCCTCTCCGAACCTCCCCCTCACTATCCATCTTCCGCCGTGGCCTGAAGACTCATCTCTTCAGACTATACCTAGACTAACCACACCACGCTGTATTAAAAAAAAAAAAAAAAAAAAAAAAAAACCCTTTCCTGTCACTTGTTACATGTTGCCCCATCCCTGCTTTGCAGATGTTAGACCAGAATAGTGTTCATTGTTCTCGGCTCGAAATAGCTGTACAAAATAAGTAATTGTACCTTACTGAACCCGTGTTCAGCAGTTGTCTACGATCACGAAAATGCACTTTTTTGTACGTCGCTTTGGATAAAAGAGTCTGCCAAATGAATGTAATGTAATAAAGCAGATAGGAGGATGACTGAGGTGGAGATAGCACAGAGAAGGATGCAGATGGTGGCGCAGAGGAGGATGAGCGGGGTGCAGATGGTGGCGCAGAGGAGGATAAAGTGTTGGCCAGTCTCTCAGCAAGCGGGCAGGTTGTTCTCTGCATTTGGTGCAGCAACTCTTGCATGTCATCAGAGCTGTTAAGATATTAGAAAAATAATGACAGATACAAACTCATACAATTTTTCATTTTTATTGATTCCATATTGGGTACCAATGCCAGGGAGCTCACAGGAGAATTTGGCAAAATGCATTGACGTATACTATTCGTTTGTGCATCATTGGGGCACTTGATAAAAAATTTTTTTAAAAAGTATTTTTTTCAAAATATATATTTGACCATTCAGGAGTTATGCAGTTTTAAGACAACAGTACTGCAACAGGTCCAAAACAAATGTTTTTCACCATAGACTAATATCAAGTGAATTCATTTTTGGTATCACAGTCCAATGTGGCTGCAAAATGACCACTTCTGGTAATAGAAACTAAATATAAGAAATTAACGCCCACCCTCTGCCAAATGCTGGTAGATTTTGCATTGGGCATGTACTTTTCAGAGGCTTACCCGCCGCTTTGGCGACCAGAGCAAAGACCAGAGGTAACAGCCTATGGATAAAATATCTTGCTTTTACATTTACTTTTGTCATAGGTTCCTCTGATAAAACACAAGCTACTTGCGGTAACAGCTCTGTGTTAAAGACCCTGTGCAGCCTCCCTTTCCTTACATTAAATTGTTCCTTTAGTTACTAAATTACAGCGTATTTTTTTCTACTTATTAGACTTTGAAAAGATAAAAAACCTGCTTTGATGTAAAACCTGAATTTCTTAATATAGCAGACTCAAGAATGGCTGAGCGTGTCAGTTATGTCCTAATTATTTATGCATTCACTTTTGACTGACAGCCCGGGTCGCTGACTCCCACAGATCTGGATCGGCGCTCTCTCCACGTAACGTCAGTTGTTAGCTAACATTAGCTAGTTATCATACGACCGTAATAATGGATAACGAGTACAGCAATAACAGCATTAGATATATTGAGCCGTATATGTATGAGCCCATCGCTTACAGCCTACAATATAAGACCCTAATGTTATAGGATAACCTATGTCAACACCTAACATTATTGATTGGTTTTTTTGCGGCAGTAACACTTAATTCATTTTCGTTTCATTTCAACTTTATTCAAGACTCATCTTAAAAGGAGGTCCATAGCTTTATTCTCCAGTAATGTTATAACAGTCTGGAGAATAAAGTAACATTACACTCACCAGCTAACGTTAGCTATATTTACACAAGATAAGTACAGCTCATTGCTACATTAGCAAAATTATCGATAGCCAGACAGCAAGTAAATTGAGGAGATGAGGTTAACGGTAACGTTACAGTTTGTAGGCTTGATTCGATTAATAGCAGAACGTCATCTAGCCCGAACGGATGCTTACTGGAACCGATGTTATCGACAGCAAAGTAAAGTGAGGTTAGGACGGCTAACATTATGATTTGTAATATAATCTATATCAACCTTAAGTAACTTTAACATTAACTGATCGTATTAAGCAAAGGCTTATTTAGATTATCGATATTGTTACGGCCCGGAAACCAGGCAGAGGTCACGGTGCAAAAAGTGAATTATTTATTTACAACCTATACATAAGATTAATTTAGTGTCCCGCCAGGTCGGGAGTGAAGGAGATCTGGATCCACACCATCTTCAGCCTTTTATTCCCAGGACAATTAGCAATTACGGGTGGCCACGCCCAGTTCCGCAACTCCCCCTGTTGGCTCACTGAAACAATACAGACACAGAAGAAGCAGCAGGGGAAGACAGACGCCAGGTGTGACACGCCCCCACAAAGAGACGGCACCAAAAGTTGGCGTTACAACAATTTACCACAAGTACAATACCAAAAACCACCAAGATCACCAATATCATGGCCATTATCACCATTCCCTTCCCATTTACGTTAGTTATTTTTACTTCATTACTTCATATTTTTATTTTTCTGATAATTTATAAATCCCTAACACCCTTCCCGCCGGCCACCACGTGCACAATGTGCCATACAGCACGTGGACGTGTGCATGCGGCAACTGACGAGGAAGGTGACAAGAGAGAAAGAAAGAAAAATACTTCCCTGACAAGTATTGAGGTCCGCCCCCTTTCCCTGTTGTCCACAACTGGTGCCACCTCCTCGGCCCACCAACCGACGGCCGTACAGTTGGAGGAAAATGGAGGGATATTTAGGGGGTAATACACAGAAAGAGGACGCGGGAGAGGGACAAACAGACACACAAACGCATAACAATCCAACCTACGCGACGAAACATAAGACATATAGATAACTGGCGATAAAATGTTGAAATGTTACCATACTATGGTAAAATGTGTAGCGACTTCGCCTACCCATTCCGGACCCCACCTCGTTCCACTAATCCTGCCTCCGGCACCTGGAGGAGAAAAGGCAAAAACAAGAGAGATACCGGAGCGGTATCAACCTCACTTTCACCAAAACAATGGTAACAACTGCCGGAATGATAAAACTATACAGGAGCACGGGACAGCGCATCCGCCAATACGTTGTCTCGCCCTTTAATGTGCCGAATTTCAAGCGAGTAAGGTTGGAGGAAAAGACACCAACGCATCAGTCTTTGTTTTGAATTTTGCATAGAATGCAAAAACACTAAGGGATTATGGCCGGTGTAAACGACGATTGGAATCACCATAGACTAACATATACTTCAAAGTGTTGTAATGACCAGATCAGAGCTAATGCCTCTTTTTCAATGGTGGAATATTTGAGTTGGTAGGAATTGAACTTTTTGGAAAAGAAAGATATTGAATGCCACAGTCATCGGATTGCAGTAGAACAGCGCCAGCACCCACTGTGCTTGCGTCGACCTGTATTTTAAAAGGGTCTTGAAGGCGAGGAGCAGCTAACACTGGGGCATAACACAGCAGATTTTTGACTTCTTCAAAAGCTTCTTGAAATGACGGCCCCCAGATAAAAGTTCTCTTTTTACTGAGCATGTCAGTCAGAGGAGAAACTACAGATGAGAAATGACTACAAAATGAACGATAAAACCCTACCATACCCAAAAAAGTCTTTTTTAGATGTAAGTACTGGATAACGTAAGATCGCATCCACTTTAGCCCTTGCTGGCCTAACCGAACCACTACCAATCACCTTCCCCAGGTATGTAACAGAAGCATGCGCAAACTGACATTAAATTAACTGTCAATTTTGCTGCAACCAAACAATCAAAAAGAGCCCCCAATCGCTGCACATGCTGCGACCATGTGTCACTGCAGACGACCACATCATCCAAGTAAGCAACGCAACCAGATAGACCTGACAACACAGTGTTAATAAGGTGTTGAAAAGTACAGCCAGTGTTTCTTAAACCAAAAGGCATGACACTTGCCAATAACCACGAAGCAGATCTAACTTTGTGACGTACTTTGCTTACTTGATCTACACAGTCCTCTATAAGTGGGAGAGGATATGAATCAGGTTTGGTGACGGCATTTACCTTGCGGAAATAGGTGCAAAAACTAAACGCATTGTCCAGCTTCGCAACCAAAAGGCAGGGCGATGCCCACAGCGAAGAAGTATGAGTGGCAATCCCATTTTCGAGCATGTATTCTACTTCGGCGGTTAATATTTTCCTTTTTTCAAATGGCGCGTGATAAAAACGTTGTTTAACAGGCTTAGCGTCACCCACATCTATATCGTGCTCGATCGCATTGGTTTGAGACGGTGTATCCGCAAACAACGCTAGATGGGAATTAATCAAACCCACAATATCTAAACGTTGTTCCTCAGATAAATGGGATAACTGGGATTCTAACGCAGTGAGATATGCAGAATTTTTTAACCGCAGTTGGAACACAGGCTCACCAGGTTCATCAAAGTCCTCTTTTTTGTTGCTGTTAACAGGGAAATTAATAGCGACACCTTCGCTGAAAGGGTCAGCTGTCTGATCCAGCAAATCAACTGGCTGGTCAAACACACGGCTCACCGCAGACACAGATTTCCCAGGCTTTTCATTCTCATCACCAGCGGGCAGAGAAGGACTACACAAAGGTTAAGATTAATGTGACATAGTTGGCTTTTTTTCTTCTGTCTGGAGTATGGACCAAATAGTTCAAATTGGACACACGTCGTTCCACGGTGTAAGGACCACTATATTTGGCCTGTAACGGTGACCCGATTATTGGCAGCAACATCAACACTTGATAGCCTTGCTGAAAATGGCGGCTTACGGCCTTACGATCATAATGGGACTTCATTTTAGACTGAGAAACAGACAGGTTTTCCTTTGCCAAATCGCACGCACTATAAAGCCTCAAACTGAAATCATTTACATAGTTTAGGACATTTTCAGAAGGTTTTTTCAGATTCCATTGGTCCGCAATTAAATGTAATAGACCTCTTACTTCGTGCCCAAAAACTAATTAGTTCACACTAAAGCCAATGCTTTCCTGAACGACTTCACGTATGGCAAGCAACATCCACGGGAGACCCTCTTCCCAATCTCGAGAAAGCTCAGTGCAGTAAGATCGCAACATCGATTTTAACGTTTGGTGAAAACGCTCGAGTGCCCCCTGACTTTGTGGGTGATAAGTACTTGACATGTTGTGTGTGTTCTGCAGTTTTTTCAAGAACTGAGAAAAAGCTTGGGATGTAAAATTTGACCCTTGGTCTGTTTGAATCGTTTTAGGTACGCCATAAGTGGAAATAAATGAAGTCAGAGCCTTTATTATATGTGTGGCGGTCTGGAGAAACCCGTCTGGATGTCGCTGCGAGTCATTGTTGGAAAAATGCCAATAAACTCGTAAAATCAGTTTTTTGTGTAAAATGAGATATCACACGATTTAGATTCTGTGAAGTCTTTACTTTGTCATGGTAAATAAAGATATAGTGAAAACTTAACGGAAAATGTTTATTTTTAGGTATTTGTAAACGTTGTTTGCTAGCAAAAAAGCAATGTTGTTACTGTTAGCTTGGGACGGTGGTCTGTTTCTGTAGGTAGAGATACGCCTGCCAATTCAGTCTTGTCTTGTGTCCAAACAAAGTACTACAACAACATTAAAAAACACTAAACCAATAACATAGTGTCTGAAAATTTAGCTGACTATAAAGAAATCTGTCATTTAATATTTATGAAGACGTGTGGGGTTTCACACGTCTTCAGAAATGATGCGAGATGAATGCGAGTTAGCCGACATTCCTAAATTTGGCCGTTCTCCACTCGTGATCAACAGGCTAATATTGCGATTGCTAATGGGTTGTGGATCACTCAGTTAAAATTAAACATAGGTTATGTAAACATTTAACATCAATATAGTTAGGTTAGTGTTTCGTTTTCACATAGCCTACTTTTGTCTCTTGATCAATCAGATTACACTAGCATGTTGGTGGTTCAAGTTACGGGCGCTTTCGACTTCTTATTCCCTTTCCATAAACTCGCCGTCAACTATTTTGATTTGTGTAAAAGCAAAGACCCATGTCATTGTTGGAATTGGCGTTAACTGGTTGGAAAGGTTAACGTTACGAGTTACAAGACTGCAGTTGGCAGTCTTAACATAACACAACAGGCACGAAACACCAACAACAACTGCGTTCACGCGCAGATCAGCTGATAGCTGTCAAAACATCCTCGCGTAGTTGACGGCTGCTGTCAGTGAGAGATGGCGTCTTTACAGGATAGCGATGTAGCCCGTTGTTTGAATGAATTGTCTTCTATTAACATGAGTAACATTTCCAATAGCTTTGAAGCAAGACAGTTAATCAGTGATTATTTCACAAGTGGTCCTAATCTCAGAGACAGTGACAGTGAGGTATCTGGATCGAGTGATGAATCAAGTGACAGGAATTACGATAGAGATCCTGCTCCTAGAAAAACGGCTCGTCTTGTTTTGGCGCCCGAAACTGGAGAGATGGACAGTGATGAAGATGATGACCTGTCAGGTGAGCCAATGAAACTATGTACCTATACAGGGCTGTCATAAATTATGATTATTATTCACTATACTGACCATGAGTGAGAATAAACTAGCTAGCTTATTTGCATGAAACAGCTGTGTCAGCTTTCCGTATGAAAACATCAAACATGTCATATGGTAAGGTTAAGCCTAAATAAGTTTAAATGCAAATAAATAAATAAGGAGTTACCCTATAATACATTACAAACATTACATAAGGCTTATGAAAATAAATTGTTCTTTGAGTGGTGACTGTGTGAATTAATTATTATTATTATTATTATTATTATTATTATTAGTAGTAGTAGTAGTATTTTTTATTATCAATACCAAGGACACAAGGAGATCCACTTGGCTCAGTAGTAGACTTCGGTCTATGAAATGCATTAGTTTTCACATAGTAACATTGACTTTTTTTTCTTTCTTTTAAAAAAAAAAAAAACAGAGTCACATCCAACTCTCGAAAATCTGGCCGATAAAATCATTCCTCCTGGCCATGGTGATGCTGGCCCTTCTGTAGTAGATTGTCATTGCTGCTGCAAGCTCAATGAAGGAAAGCCTTGCCATACCAGATTCCCCAAAGAGGAGCTCCTTGATGTCCGTCTGCAGTACCTCAACCTGTCTCGTGAAGAGCTTGACATTGCCATTCTCTCCAAGCTTTCTTGTGGAATGCATCTCTCTGACACAACATCAAGGTCCAGGAAGAGAGAGCAGACACTGCGTTTAGCCCACCGTACTGATTATTACTATCATGGGCATAGGATCTGCCATGATATTTTCAAATATCTCCATGGGGTTGGGCAGGACAAATTGAATGCATTAATGAAGCATTACAAGGCTTCTGGGGTGGAAGCAAGGGTCCACAAGCTGAATAAGAGGCTTCCTGCAAATGCATTAAAATTGCAGGACACGAGCCATTGTGGATTTCATCCTCAACTATGCAGAGGCCAATGCGATCATTCTTCCAGGCCGCACACCAAGGCATTGGAAGGCAGATGTAAAACTGCTGCCAACCAACTGCAGCAAGAGGAAGGTCTATGAGCAGTACTGCGCAGCCGTGGAGAATGCTGGCATGCAAATGGTAACCCTGAGAACCTTTCAGCGAATGTGGCAGCTGTTAGTACCCTTTGTGTCGACCATGCGCCCTGCCACTGACCTGTGCTGGTACTGTCAGTCAGGTGTCGCTAAACTTCAACATGCTGCCAATCATCCAGAGGCTGAGAAAAGTGCAGCCTTCCGTGATATTGAAGAGCACTTGGCTAAAGTCGCAATGGAGAGATCCCTCTACCAACAAATCTGTAAAACAACAAAGGAGGAGATGCCCTTTGGTGCAGAAATAGGACCCCATCCTGCCTGCAGCTTCCCTGGGAAGATGCATTACAGTTTTGATTTTGCGCAGCAGGTCCATTTCCCATCAGACCCCTTGCAGCCTGGTCCAGTGTACTTCAAGTGCCCTCGGACATGTGGTCTCTTTGGGGTGGCATGTAAGGCCGTCCCAAAGCAGGTAAATTTTTTACTTGAAGAGAGCTGCCAGTCAGGGAAAGGTGCCAACTGTGTAGTGTCACTCGTTCACTACTTCTTCAAGCACTATGGCATGGGTGAAGAAGATGTCCATTTACATGCAGATAACTGCAGTGGACAAAACAAAAACTCCACAATGATGTGGTACTTGATGTGGAGGGTGCTAACAGGGCGTCACAAGAACATCACCTTCTCCTTCCTGCTAACTGGACACACAAAATTTAGTTGTGACTGGTGCTTTGCTCTTGTGAAACGCTTGTTCAGGAGGACAAGGGTAGACTGTCTAAATGACATTGTCAAGGTGGTCGAGGAATCTTCCCATGTCAACATTGCTCAAGTCTGCGGCAAGGAAAATGGAGAGGTCATTGTGCCAACATATGACTGGACGAGCTTCCTCAGCACATACTTCAGGAAAGTTGGAGGAATAAAGAAAAACCACCACTTTCACTTTCGTGAGGGGTCAGGCATAATTGAAATAAAAGAGTTCTGTGACAGTGGTGCAACCCAGCAAGTTCTTCTGAGAGGAGGAGTGCCCCTACCAAGCAAAATGCCAGACCAGATCCTAACAAAAGGACTCGATGCGAAGCGGCAGTGGTACCTCTATGAAGAAATAAGTCCATTTACTGCTGATACCTATAAAGACACCACCTGTCCGTGTCCAACAGTCCCCAAGCCTACGAGAATTGCAGTGTTCAATGTGGAGGAGTAGGTTTACAGTGCAGTGTGTGTAGGTGTACAGTGAAGGGCTGCAGCAAATTACTCAAGGAAAAACGTGTTTGTTGATGTTTTTTTCTTGTGCTTTTAAATGTACATTTTCATCACCTTGTTAAAATATATTTGTATAATACTATTCAGAAGGTGATTGACATGTCAAATTGTAAAATTTAATTCAAAGAATTATTTTATGATAGTCACACATAATTAACCCTAATACAATGACAATAATTTGTAAAACACTATGTACTTCTACTGTTAAAATCTATTTCTATATTTCATTGAAATAATACTGGTGATGTTCAGTTATTGATATACACCAAGGTGTTTTTGTTTTTTTCTTTAGTACTTCTCAACTGATTTTAGTGCTGCCTCCTCAAAATTTAGCATAAGCATGTTACATGGATTATTATTATTATTATTAGTAGTAGTAGTAGAAGTATTATTATTATTATTATTATTATTATTATTATATCATTTCAAAGAATACTTTTGTGTTGTCTCACATAATAAATACAATGACAATCATTTAACAAAAACAAAGCTGAGTGTTGGCGTTTTTTCTTTTGTAGCTAGAAATAGAATTCTGTGGAACTGAATGGAATCTTTGAGGAAGTTTTTCTCCATTTCTACTTCACGGCGCAAGAAGGCTTTAAAACATCATAACTTTGGCTCTGATTGAGATAATTCAACAATTCAAAAACATTTAAATAGGGATAAGTCTCGATTTTTCTAGATTTGTGACCAGCTGAAAATGTAAAAATTTTACCATGTGAAGGGTTTTCCCAGACCGCCACTCATATTTTTGGCCTTAATTGTGCGGAGAGGGTAGACAGCGGGATATCTCGTGCTCTTACACATAACCGTCAACAAATATTGATTCCCTCCCCGAGAAGCACAAATCGGCCCAACGCAATCCAAAATCAGATAATGGAACGGCTGTTCCTCCATTACGCGAATGGGTTCTAAAGGTGCTGGGTGAATTTTCCTATTGGGTTTCCCGGTGACTTGACAGGTGTAACGTTTTAATGTACACCAAAATGTCATGTTTCAACTTAGGCCGATAGAACTGACGAAGTATATGGTCATAAGTTTTCCGGACACCTAAATGTCCAGATAAACCATCATGTGCCGTGCGTATTACCTCATTTCAAAATTTCAACGGTATTACAACTTGTGTAATGGGGACATCATCCAACATAGAAGGGTGTAACAAACAGCGGCGCAACAATAAACCATCTTGCAGAAAATAACCAGACTGATTTTTTTCTGAGTCTGAACACACCATTTCAAATAAAGGAGCTAAACTAGGGTCGGATTTTTGTTCACTGATCAACTCATCACGAGAGACTGTGACTAAAGAAGAGAGCGAGATATCATTTGACTCTGACTTAACAGGTATATCAGAGGGCAAAGGAGTAGACATACTTACATCGCAAGTTTCAGCTCCCGTGATGCTCATTTCATTAACACGGGGCTGCTCAACCTCGGCTTTGACCATAGAGCACGTCAGGACACAAGCTGTGAAAACCTCCGGGTGTCGGCTGGCCCATTCATCGACCTCCCCCGATGAGACCAGCTAAGCCTTCACCCGCAAAGGTGGTGGAATGTTCTTCCATACAAAGCCCTTGGCCAGGTCATTCCTAAGGATGACTTGCACACCCTCCACAGGTAAGGTTGGTCTCACTCCTATAACGATATCACCCTGTATTAAATCAGTGCTGAGGTATATTTTATGCAAAGGGACATTTACCCTGGACATTTCAATACCATGAACCATCGTATTCTCCCCAGTAGCAGTCCCCTGAGAAAACGGCAAAGTACCATCCATAATAAAGCGCTGCGCAGCTCCCGTGTCTCGCAACACACGCACTGTTTGTTTTTTCGGACTCCCCTGTAATGAAACAAAGCCATCATTAATAAATGGAACAAATTCGGGGTCAGGTATACCAGTGCGACATGAGACAGTCGGCTCAATGTCGGATAAAGGAACTGGGCTGCGTTTCCGACTTTCGATGTACCTTAACGTTTTACGAAGGTTCTTAAGGTATACCTTCTTAAGGGAAACCGCTTTTTTATGAGTGTTTCCCAGACTATACCTTAAGGCAACTCTTAAGGGACAACTTAAAGATACATCGTAAGTTGGAGCTGGCCTTCACTGTGGTGCTGAAAAGTTTATCAATCGATGCCAAGCGAATCGATTGTCTCACTTGTAAAGGCTTGTGAATGACGTTTTAATATTACACGTGTTGTCATAATCATTTTACATCAATCTAATATTGCAGAAGAGGAAGCTATGCCTACTAGAGATTATCTGCTAATCTCTTTAAGAGTCCGTTAAAACGAGATCTTGTGATAGTTTCAATAAATACGTACATATAGGCTACAATGGATAAAATAAAAAGCGTCAATCGGGACATATAAGCCATAGTCTGGGACTTCGTGGAAGCCCAGGGGAAAGGATATAGGCTACATATGGGTGAATTATTTTGTTCTTATTGAAACAAAGGTCTAATGTTAATTTGTTTTTGTCACATAATAAATAGGCAACTGTAGCAGCATATCACTGCACTGCACTGATTCCCGCGAACTTTTCTCTGCAATGCAAAAAATGGTCGTAGATGAAAGGCAAAAGCGCGTCTGTGGAAATTGATCATGATGAATTATATACCGGGTGCCTTATGAATAGGTCTACCTGTTAAAGTGATTTGTTCATCCACCTTAATTTGCTCTTGGATAATCTTAAATTTAACCAAGAATATCATTATTGGGTTGTTTACCGAAAATCATAAAACAACATGGTAAGAAAAATGTTCCGTAATGTTGATATTTACCCAGTGCTATTTTGTTTTATATAGGAGGTGTGAGCTAAAGGAAGGGGATGTAGATCATTTGGCTATGTTTGTCCATTATGAGCCACTGTACCTGTATGTGTGTTTATGGTTAGCCAATCAACGTGTTCTAGTTCGGTCATGCAAGTAGAATCACTCAACGTTGTTTTTGCACACACAGGTTTTATATTCTTAATAAACCGGCGGTTTGTTCCAAGTCAGTGTGATCATTGACTCACACACAAACGAAATAATTTCTACAGGGTATGCAGTCAGAAAAGCCATATCCTAAGTTAGCGCCAATACGTATAAATTAAAAAAAACTTTTTTTTGTTTTCACAAATTGGATTAGTATTCTGGATAGGCCCTATACTTAATTACCATCATGATGGGGATAGACAGGTAAAACGACAACATTCTCACGACGTGCTATGCACAGAACGTTGATTGGATAATTAATTTTCGTAAAGTTAATATTAAACTATCTATGTAATTTTCGCATGCAGATGTGCTACTAGATGCGCACTGTAGTACAACTGTCGATTTGAAAAGCAAAAGTGTTGGCGTAATAAGGCTGAAACCGCGGAGGCGCAGCGCTAAGGGACAGCTTACGAGTGCCCCAGACCACCCTTTTAAGGTATACCTTAGTTAAGGAGACGCTGGGAAACAGCTCGAGAGCTAAAGGAAGAGCTTAAGGGATACCTTACGACGCACGTAGCGCTAAGGAGACTCTGGGAAACGCAGCCCTGTTCTGTTACGTGCTGGTACCTCTAAAACAGTGGGTTTGGAACCCTGTGTATTTCTAGATGCGAATGACTTGTCATTAGATTTAAAAATAGGACATTCCCTTCTCCAATGGCCCTTATTTTTACATGCATGACATATTCGAGACCCGTCATATTTTTCATCCGTACCAGGGACCGATCTCACGGGAGCAGGGTTACCGGAACGCTGACGCGGTGCAAAGCTTTTACGATTATCAAACTGCCCGTTTCCCAATGGGCGCAAACCACCAAAGACCTGTTTATGCGTAAGTGCGTAATTATCAGCCATTGACGCAGCTTCTAATACGCAGGCTTACATACTGCGTGCTCACTAATATGAGTAGCAATTGGTTCTAAAATCGTATTTTTGAATTGCTCTAGAATTATCATATCGCAAAGTTCCTCATAAGAAGTCATTTTGGATGCTTTCCGCCAACGATCAAACTGAACAACCAATTCTCTCATGAACTCCACATGAGTCTGCTTATCAGTGCGTCTTGCATGTCTAAAACGTTGTCTATAAAATTTGGGGACCATTTTGTAAGCCTGCAGAATTGCATCTTTAACTTTCGGATAGGATGCAAGAGAAACAGTGTCCAAAGCAATAAAGACTCCCTGAGCCCTCCCGCTTACTACACACTGTAGTAATAGAATATGATCAGCCTCTGACCATTGTTTAGTTACAGCAACCCTTTCGAACAAAGTAAAGCAAGTATCCAAATCTTTTTCATTAAATTTAGGGGCTAATTTCAAGTTATGCACTATACCATTGTGAACAGGTAAATGGGATTCATCACCATCGCCATGTAACACAGATGATTCAACCTTTCCATCTGAGATCATCTCTAAACAGTGTCTTCAGTATGCTTCTGCGTCTTTTTGTTTATTGGCCTCGAATTTCAATTTTTCCTCGGCGAACTGTAATTCTCGTTCTCTATGTTGCAGCTCTTTTTCTTTAAGCTTTTCATTAAGTTTCGCCATTTCTAGCTCTTGTGCATGTTTAATCTTAGCCAATTCTAGTTGCAAAGTGTTTTCCATCTCCAATTTCTTCAATTCCAATTCAGCAAGCTTTATTTCCTCAATAGTCCCCGTTGCCATCATGCCTACTTTTAACACACCTCGCTCCACTGCAAGCTCAAACAAATAATTGCGAAGTTCCGTAACCTTAAATCGCTTACCACACAACGGAGCAGACTCGCCCCAGTACTGAGCCAGCAACAATAACTCGCTTTTAACCAGAACGTGCAAAGAAGCGGCAGACGGACACAGTAAAAACTAATTTACTCGTGGACTTCTATGCAACAGAGAAAGCCCCTGGCTTCGACTCAAACGCATTCAATTATTCCAAACACGCAATCAATTCAAGAATTTAACCACAAATCCAAAACAAACATTGGACTCACGCGCCAAGAACAAAGCAGAGGATTAAACCCCTTTTAAAACTCAATAATCAATCCCTGTTATAACCAACTCACAGTTCGCAATCTCCAGTATAGCATCGGATAGGTGAATCCCGCTTCATCCCATAAAACAGTTCAATATCCTACTCCGCCTTCCCAGAAGCTCACTACAAGAATATTTAAACGCTAGAAAAAGCTAACCTGCCTGCACCAGCTGTCGTGTCTAGGAACCGACAAAATTCAAAGTCCAATCTTTAATTTGTAGAAAACAACTTCACGAGGGAAAAGATACCACAGCAGCAAGCTCTTCAGAAAAGTTAGACTTTATTTGAACAGGTGCACAAAGCCGGATCAATTCTGCAGAATTGAACCTCGATTGTCAGTTTTACATTCATTTTATACACTGTGCACCCCACAACTCCCCCTAACACATTTTTTTAAATACCATCTGTCCTTCTTGGCACCACAATGATTTCCTGTTCTTGGGTCTACCTGACCTTCTTGGCACCACAATGATTTTCTGTTCTTGGGTGATAACGTCATTGTGGAAAGTTACCCCAACTTTCCCTTAAAAAATATTAGTCTTTATTCTGTAATTTTCCATTAAGAACACAAGTCGCAGCCTCCTGTAATTTTCCATTGTATTCAGGTTACATAGGGGTCACTGTAAAATATTAGTCTTCTAGCACATTTATTAGCAGTTGATCAGTTTGGAAATATAAGTGTATGGTTAGTATTTGATTAATGTTTTCTGCTGAGTGAGTAAGTGTGGTTTTTTTAAGCCTTCGGCATTCTCTTGCTTTTTCTCTACAGTTGATACTGTGGTTTCTTGCGTTTCCATAAGATCAGCTGCAACTAATGATACAGGTTTATTGGATTACATATTGATTATATGAGTGAATAGTCATACATGTGATGTACTTTTACCATGGAGCATCGAGAGTTTGGAGGAACCAATTTGATCAACATTGATGGGAATACCCTAACTTTCACATGTGACGTCATCACAATCATGGGGAATCCCAAAATTTTCCTACACAGCGAAGATCACAAAGGCCGACTGATAAACCAATGCAACACTCCACGGACGCGTCTCACGTAATGAGATCAATCTGGGCCCACTTACCTAGCTAGAGAATCAGTCCGATCACCAAACCTATAACCACATGGGGATTACTTACCGAAGAACAGGAGACGATCAACGAAGACACGAAGGGTCTAGCTCTCCAACATAAACGTAAGTTGGAGGCAACATACGCCTTCACTCCCAAATAATATAACAATGCACCGAGTCTCAATCCTGGCCTCCCACGACGTAGGTGCGTATACGTGATCTAACCAGCAGCACCTATAAACTATGTCCACGCAAAAACGCAAGGAAAACAAAACGCCGCACTTGAATGCCATAAAGCAAATCCAATACCGACCTAGAACAGAAATTTATCCCACCGCTGCCACCATTCTTGTTACGGCCCGGGTCGGGCAGGCCGAACAAAAACGGAAACCAGGCAGAGGTCACGGTGCAACAAGTAAATTATTTATTTACAACCTATACATTAGATTAATTTAGTGTCCCGCCAGGTCGGGAGTGAAGGAGATCTGGATCCACGCCATCTTCAGCCTTTTATTCCCAGGACAATTAGCAATTATGGGTGGCCATGCCCAGTTCCACAACTCCCCCTGTTGGCTCACTGAAACAATACAGACACAGAAAAAGCAGCAGGGGAAGACAGACGCCAGGTGTGACAATAGCATCAAAGCTATCTAGGATTCCCTGGTTGGGGTAGTTAGCTACATTGCGTTTCATGCACATTGAGCTAGGTAGCATGCGTAAAACACCTAAAGTAAAAAGACAAGCAGACCTTATCTTGATCTTGATTGATGGTTGGTACAGCATCTGACTTTAGAAACATTGTCTTGGCAAAACCCATCCTCTTCTGATCATAATTGTAGAATGAATCGGGTAAAATATGTACTGCACAATTTTGTCACCTTTGATATTTATAACTTTGCACCGTTTTGTTTTTCTGTATAATTGATCCAGACCTTTCAGAGACTTGGATCTTTTGGCAAGGCATTCCTACCTCTGCAATCTTTAATCACACAATAAGGCATTGTTGAACTGGATAGTTAATGTTAGCAGCAGACCCGCACAATATGTATTTGAGAATTTGGTCATGGCTTTGAACTTGGGAGCACACACTACATAAATATTCATACTGGGTGAGTGTTTCGACCACCGCACATTGGTAAATGCAAATTAGAAACATTTGTGACGTCATGAATTTGGTCTCAAAACTACCAATACCAAATACTCCACTAGGTGGCAATGTCGAGCATTAGTTTTTAGGGAGAAATATCTAATTTATTACATACATATGTGAAATACTTTTAAAATCAATGTGTAACCTTATAGCCTTTGGTCATAATATAAGCATTTTAAAATCATTATTTTGACTGCACAGCATCTTTAAGTATATTGACCTTGTATTTCAACATCAAATGAGTCTACCCTAGGCCTAACATTACATTTAATTAGTAGCAACAGCTAGTCCTAAGCCCTTAACACTTGGACAAGGAGAAGTGTACAATCATACATTATGATAGCATACATTATGACCTTACATACTACAAGTTTAAAATGATTAAAAATAGAAAACACATCAGTTCAAAGTTATACTCACAAACATGGCGTTTCATTGTCTTCCATTCCTGGGCTTGACCTACCGTTAAACATCAATATCTGTGCATTTCTGCAACAAAAGGTTTATAAGATTTGAATTCAGACAAATCTATGTAAAGTTAGCTGCAGTCCCCATGTTTCTGCTGTCATTCAACGGTATTTGGGTAGGCTACTAAATATTTGAAACTCAGAAAATCTGGATTATGTTAGATAAATTTGCCCATATGAATTTTAGACATCTTGGTAGTTAGGTAGCCTAGCCAACATTGTATGGGAGAACCTGGCAAGCTAGCAAAGTTTGTGGTTATCATTTTCAATGTGACTAGCCAAATGTTACCCAGCATTAAGGAATTACCGTTGTTTGTTTTGCACCGCAATCAAGTTCTTTATGTTTTTACTATCACACATAACTACCCCTCTCTCTCTGTATGCCTTTTCCTGATGCTGAATACAAATTGACGATCACAGGCTTGGATGCCGTTCTTAACTCTTGCAATGAAAGGACTTGGAAAGATCGATATCTGGGGCAGGGAAGGTTTTAGCTTTCGGCGGTCCTCTTCCTGAGTCTGGGAAGTCTACTGAGCATGCTTGCGATTGGTCAACGTGACCCTCTGGGCGTGCAGGCTCCAAGCCGAAAGAAGCCGAACGTACAATCCTACTGCCCATTGTGTCATTTTTAACAACTTTGAGTGGGTTAGAAATAATAAAGAGATAATAATAATACATATATATAATAATAATAATAATAATAATAATAAATAATAATAAAAGAGATGAGGATAGATAATATTGTATTTTGTGACAACCCCCATAGTACAATAAGAAAATATTTGGGTGGCTATTTTTTTAATGGTCATGAAACCTCTGCCTTGCCATTTCTAATGCCTCCATGAGAATGTCATCCCAAAGCACATGCTGTGGCCGAGGGGATCAATTCTTCCCTGAAGGTGTTGGTAAACAAGGTTTTGTAGAGCCTCAGGTGTCTCTGGAACATCAACTGTCCCTTCAGGGTCTACTGGTGTTGGTCCCGCCCAGTCAATTCCATAGTCTTCCAGATCCCCCTATATGAGAGCAAAATGTGGTCATAAAGACGTTTTGAAAGCTATCTCACCTCTCAAATAGAAGGGCACTCGGAGAGTGCAGACCTCCACCAAGGCCAAATGCCAAATGCAAATCTTGCAATGTTAACAAAAGCGAAAAATAATTTGTGGATTTGCCCCGTGATTCGGATCCACTTCAGAATTTTGTGGGTTCTTCCTTAGCTCATGCTACATCCCTCCACCACGTTTAATGAAAATCAGCCTGGTAGTTTTTGCGTAATCCTGCTGACAGACAGACAGACAGTCAGACAAACTAACAAACAGCACCGAAAACATAACCTCCTTAGCGGAGGTAACTATGACTGAGTAAGTTGTGCAGTAAATTAATAATTGCTTCATGGCACCACATTTGAGATGTGTTTGATTTGTAGATCATATATTCACAGAATGACATAATACATTTTTTATTGTAAGTAAAAGTACGTGTGTAGCACAGTGGGCAAGGAACTGGGCTTGTAACCGAAAGGTCGCAGGTTCGATTCCCGGGTAGGACACTGCCGTTGTACCCTTGAGCAAGGTACTTATTCGAAATTGCTTCAGTATATATCCAGCTGTATAAATGGATACAATGTAAAATGCTATGTAAAAACGTTGTGTAAGTCGCTCTGGATAAGAGCGTCTGCTAAATGGCTGTAATGTAATGTAATGTAATGTAAGTAAAAATGATTCTAAGGCAGTCCTGCTCATTGACGAGGTCAGATATTGGATTGTTGCCCATTAATTGCCCCTCAATCCACAGTTGTTGAGGTGACCTTCCTTACTCTGTGGAAAGGGAATGGCGATCCCATGCTTGTTTGAAAAGCTGCAAATGTCTATTTATTCGGGGAAGCGTCACATAATGCAGGCAAATCAGGTCAAGCTCATTCTCAGAGTTTAAAGCAGCAGTGTCAGAGAGATGTTGGAATGCTGTATGGTAGTTCACGGTCACAGCACACCAAACATCTCTCCATAGCCTCTCGATTCTCTGATTATGAACGCTGCGTCCCGTTATGAAACTTCTTCTTTCTGAGATAGGAAAACAGAAATGACAATGGAAATGCATATTACATTATTTAGAAATAAGACAAAGATCAGCACAAGTGTATAAGTGTGTCCTGGAAAAATATTTTTCATTGACTACATTACTCAATTCAAAATGACAAAAAATAGTATTAATATACCTGGTCCTCGTTGGGGATGCTCGAGCATGAAGCGGGCCACATCCACATTCTCCCCTCCTTTATCACTGCGGACCCTTGTTGGAATTCCAAACTGATGGACAGCTCCAAGAAAGGCTGTGAGAACAGTGGAGGCTCTATTATTGTCACTTGCAGTGAGGTACTGTGGAGGAAATTCTTCTCCTTCTAGGTTCTGAGGTGAGATTGTTGCAGAGTTGGCGATGTAAGAAGAAAGAACTCTAACACTATAAAGTCTTATTAATTATTTATTTTCACACAAGCTTGCGGGAGGTCCCGTTAACTTCGCAAAGACAAGAGGAACTCTCATCTCCCCAGAGACGAGAGGGACCCTCATCTTTGCAGAGACAAGAGGAACTCACTGAACAATGGGAATGCATAGATTTTTATACAGTCAAACTTCCTTAATATGCATATACTATAATGAAGCAAAACCAATCAGCATAGATCACACCAAAAGTTACATTTATGCTGTGTCAGCTACTTATCCAATAACAAAGCACTAATCTAAAATAACTGTTCTTTCCAGCATCTGTTTCCTGTCTGTGCTGGGCTAGCGGTATTCTCTCCAAACCTAGGTTTCGGTTCATCACCTGAAGGTCATGGCTAGTTCAAGTCCCCCAATTCTAAGAAACCGCATAGAACACCAACTCCAGGAAACTGCACAGACGTCTACATAGATCAACACTGCTGTTGCAACAGTTTTCATGAACATGATCTCTTGAGACACACATACATTTATAACTATATTCTTGATTAATCAATACAATCTTTAATAAGCAATATGAAGAAATATAAAACCATTAAAAGGAAAAGCATACTTCCACAGTACATAATTTTTCAGCTGTACCCATCGATTCCTCCATCGATCATAATTCTCCAACTGGAAAGGCACAATTAGTTAATTTTCTGTATAATTCAGAAGGAACTATTTATGTCTGATAACATATTTTCTTATGAAAGACTCTGACCGAATCAACTTCTGATTTCCGTCAATGTGCCATAGAGCCATGGGTGCTGGTACTGAGTACACTCTTCTTGAGATAATGTTAATTTCAAGCCCACGACAAATTGTGCCGACAGGATCGACAAGTCTCAAAGTTTCCATCACTCGAGATCTTTGAACCCTTGAGAAAAGGAAAAAGAAACTCAGTGAAATGACTGCTATGAATACAGCCTGGTTATGACATCATAATTCGTTTAGGTGTGTTGTATAAAGGCTCACTTCCATCCAGCACTGTTGAGATATCCACTGACACTTTTTATTCCTGAATCAGGAAACTGTTGTATGAAATCAGTGACCACTCTTATGAGATCATCATTTGAAATGTCACTATAGTACATTCTGATGGACAAACCATTCTCTGTCCAATATATTCATTCTTCTCCTTATTGTTCTGTAACTGACGCCAAATAAGCATGCAATTTCCCTGACAGTGAAATTGAACTCTAGGAGGTACTCATGTTGTTCACCGGAAATATCCCAAGAGGGACGTCCTCTCTCCCCAGTCCTCAGCATGGCACGCTTGAATCCATGTGTTGGCTGATTTTTTGCTTCTAACAAGCGCAACACTACTTGCATGCTTTGCAATACACTCTCCATGTCAGTAAAAATTCTGTTGTGTACACATCTCAGAAGAATACCACAGAGTTCCTCATAGCGACAGTGAAGAAAATTCAAATCCATTTGTGAAGGGTGTGTTTCAAATGGATCACATAGTCACTGACATTGATTGTAGATTTACTTCAAGAGCTCATGGCTCTGCTGGTTATCATGAGAACTACGCAAAGATACAATATCATGATTTCAATTTGATTGTTATTATGTTTTTAGGATTCAAATAAACTCAATGTCAAATGCTGAATAACCTCATTTCCATGCATGGAACAATTAGCCTAGCCCATCTTGTATTGGCAAGATAAATAGGCCTATTTTATCGACAAAATTGAACATAAAGCAGTGTGCCTTACCGGTCCATAAGAATTCAGCCTTAGAATTTCTTTGTCTGCCCTCGTGTTTTATATCTGTTCTTATACCTTCTATAAAAATCACTAATCGATTTTGATGTTACAAAGCACGATACAAAAGTTTGGATGTAGGCAGGGGTTAAATTGGGATTTGGGAGGTGGGTGGACCCTGAGATCTGGTGGGAGGTGGGTGAAAAAAGATAAAAAGCAATGAATGTCTCGGCTCAAAATAGTTGTATCTTTAATGTATTATGCACATAATTGTAATTAAGGAAAACAATGTTTTAAAAAGAATGTATATTATAGATGCAAGCTTTCACATAAAATATTTCAAGTTTATTGAGTGTCATTAATGCTGAGAATTCTTTTACCTACGAAAATAACCGGTCATCCTCCTCTTTTGTCTTCCCTTTCTTCCTCCTTTATCCATCTTTCTTAAACTGTCGAATTGAAACAAAATAAAACCAGCGGCGACTGGCGAGCTGAATTGGTGATGCGCAAAACTTTCCTTTAAACTAATCATTTATCTCAAGATGTTTTAATTTATTTTCAGTGATTAACAAGCATGCAAACGATCTTACTAAGCAATTGGAAAGGGACACACAGCTTCTTCGCATTGTGTTAGAGAGATTAAATGATAAATGCGATTTAGAAAAATCCGTTTTAATCACTAAGCAGTGGCGGAATCTTCCCCTGATTTTCCTTGAGTATCAATGCAATTAATCCACAAAGTAGGCTACTCAATAGCAATACTATCATATATAGCCAGCTCTCCCCCAAATAGGCAGTTTTAGCGAGTAGCCTAGGCCTTATAGCCTACATTTATTTTCATTTGCAGTACGAAATTGTGCACATTTTTAATCAAAATTATTTGTGGATACATGCACTTCTTTCTCTGCACTCAAATTCATGGCAAATATCTGCAATGCATAGATTGTAAACAAAATTGAAGTGCAGGTTTTGTTTTCTGTCCAAAACCCTTGAATGAGCAGTTCTTAAACAATTAACCACTGTAAGAGCCTCACGCCTCTCCTCTGTCCTGATCCTTCTTGACCTGTCTGCTGCTTTCGACACGGTCAACCATAAAATACTCCTCTCCGCCTTGGCTGAGATGGGCATTGCTGGGACTGCCCTGTCTTGGTTCGCTTCCTATCTCATCCCCTTGTTACAGGAGTGCCACAGGGATCTGTACTGGGTCCTCTGCTGTTCTCCTTATACACCAAATCTCTTGGTTCAGTTATTAATTCACATGGCTTCTCCTATCATTGTTATGCAGATGACACACAACTCTTCCTTTCTTTCCCCCCCTCGGCCACACAGGTCAATGATAAGATATCTTCCTGCCTGGCTGACATCTCCACCTGGATGGCCAGCCACCACCTGAAGCTCAACCTCAACAAAACTGAGCTGCTCTTCTTCCCATGCAAGACCTCCTTACTTTGTGAGCTCTCAATCACGGTTGATCGCACCACAGTGACTGCTTCTCACTCTGCCAAGAGCTTAGGGGTGGTCCTGGATGACCAACTGGACCTCAAGGAGCACATCAAGGCAACATCACGGTCCTGCAGATTCCTTCTGTACAACATCAGATGGATTCGACCATACCTGACGACGCACTCTACCCAGCTGCTCGTCCAGGCTACGGTGACCTCTCGCCTTGATTACTGCAACTCTCTCCTTGCAAGCCTGCCAGCTTGTGCCATACAGCCACTACAGATGATTCAGAATGCCGCTGCCTGACTCATCTACAGCCTTCCCAAATTCTCCCACGTCACTCCTCTGCTGCGATCACTCCACTGGCTATCGGTTGCTGCCAGGATCCGGTTCAAAGCCCTGACCCTTACCTACACTGCAGCCAACAGGACAGCCCCCATCTACTTGCAGGACATGATTCGATCCTATGTGCCTGCTCGACCACTCCGCTCTGCGGCAGCAGGGCGCCTTGTAACCCCTCCCACCCCCCCAAAGGGATCACAGAGCTTCTCCACCCTAGCTCCCCAGTGATGGAACAAACTCCCCATCCCTCTCCGAACCTCCCCCTCACTATCCATCTTCCGTCGTGGCCTGAAGACTAATCTCTTCAGACTATACCTAGACGAACTACCACCACGCTGTATATGTCACTCTAATTCCATCCCCCCCCACCTTTTTATGTTATATGTTTTTGTTACATGTTGCCCCATCCCAGCACTTTTTGGTAATTTGTATTTGTCCTAATACTGTAGCTTATTCTTCTGCCTAGTTGGCTTTGCAGAGGTTAGGTCAGAATAGTGTTCACTGTGTAAACTACACTGTGTTCTTGGCTAGAAATAGCTGTACAAAATAAGTATTGTATCTTATTAAACCTGTGTTTAGTAGTTGTCTATGACCATGAAATGCACTTTTTTGTACGTTGCTTTGGATGAAAGTGTCTGCCAAATAAATGTAATGTTGTTTTTGCTGGTTATTCTGAAAGCTAACACGGTAGATAACAGACTGGTGTAGGATATCGTTTGTTAAGTGTAGACTACTTGGTGTTAAAACGGATTTTTAACAAATAAATTGGATTTATGATTTAATCCCCGTAATACGGTATGAAGACGCTCTGTGTTAGGCTACTTGCAATTTTATTAGTCCGATCGTTGGCACGCTTGATAATAAAGGAAAATTATTAATGAAAACAGGGTGAGATCAATGATTAGTTTAAAGGAAAGTTTTGCGCCCCACCAATTTTCAGCTCTAAAGTTATGTATGTGGGAAATATTCAATCCTAGGTTAGCTGCTGACCAGCAACCTGCTGATTTTGCTGAAGCAATCAAAGTTGCCGTTAATAATAGCCGGGGTTCATGGGGGCTGTTTAATCATCTCGCTTTAAAATGTTGCATAGGCCTAGATGAAATTACATGTTAATGAAATTACCTACCGCGTCCGCTTCCAAACAATCAAGACAATCAACAATATTTTTCTTTCTGTGCCTGTCTATATAAACGACTGTTCCTCCTGAGTTTTTTTTTTTTTCCTTCAAATTTTTGATTGGTTGAGCGAGTAACTGGCTATACATGGACTGGAGCCTACGAAAAATGGACTGGATTTAGACGCGCATGTGACATAATTTTGGCTCAAATGGAACCTTATACTCCTGGTACCATAGGCTTCTCGTACGAGCATTTTGTAATTTTGACATGCATCAATCTCTTTGTGTTCCTTTTCTTTGACTTATTTTGTTAGATTGTATGTCTCTTCTCATATAGAATAGTTGTCTTTATTTGTCCTGCTTTGCAAAATACCATGTTTAACTTTAACTGCCTATTTTTGGTTATCGTCAACTGTCTTATTCATTATATAACTATTATAACTATTTTTCCTTTTCAGCGCATCTAACATACATGGTTTGCATATACGTTGACCCAGGTGTGCATCTCTACGAGGACCAGTCAGTGTATAGGCCTTATATATGGTTTAGAGAATAGTGTTAGTTTCACTGACCAAAAGTGCAGCTGCTTCGTTACTGATGTTAGTTTCAGTGTCCAGATAGATTTAAGTATTATTTCATATAAATAGTAATTGGGTCACTGTTTGGGATATTTATATAGTTTCACTAACCTGATGGAGTAACCTTAATTAGGGCTTCTGGACCCGGACAAAACTAATTTTCCAGGTTAAAGTCGCTTATTCATGGCGTGAAAACATTATTTGCAAGATTCCTGGATGAGTAGCACCTTTACCTGCCAGGATAGTATCAGAGAACAATTAGATGAATGTCTGGCAGCAGTAGATAGTATTTCTTTCTGGGGTATAAGTCTTGCCACCCATTATTTCAGCACACCCCAGTCAGTACATGTATACAAAAACATGTGTTCACACACACATCCACATTACAGATTTATGGAGTCAGATAAACTTGGTTTCCTCCTTGCAAACATATCTAAATAAACTTGATTTCCTCCCTGTGACCATGACTAAATCCTTACAGTTTGGTGACCCCGATGTGATCGGCAGGATACCAATTTTCCCTTACAACACTATGTCTTATGTCAGCCATCCAACCCTGTCCCTCAACTATACTACTAGATTTAAAAAAAAAAAAAAACTTTAAGCCCAAATCTAAATACAGTCTGCACTATGAACATGAATGGCCAGATTGTTCCAAAGGAAAGGAGCATTACAGGAAAAATGTTTCACCTTTGGGCTACTCTTCGGATAACAAAGAAGCCTACATCCTGCAAACGGGAGTGGCTTTGCATGATTATAGGGAAAAGGAGACTGTTTAGATACTCAGGGAAGGCCCATTTAAAGCCTTAAAACTGAGTGGAAGTATCTTAAGAGTCTATCCGTGATTGCCTACTGTAGGTATCCAGTAAAGAGACGCAGACACTGGGCAAATGTGCTCAGATCTCCTTGGTCTGGTAAGAATACAAGCAGCTTCATTTTCAATCAGTTGCAGAACCCACGGAGAGGAGTTTGCACAAAATAACATTAAAGTAGTCTAATTCTGAAGTACCAAAAGCATTGACTGGTTTTCCGCATTATGTAATCCTCAAATGATGAAAAACAACCCTAGATATGTTCTTTATCTGTTTCAAGTGAAAGGTCCAGGTGACACCAAGATCTTTGATGACAGCACTTGAGGGCACGTGTGCCATCTAGGTATAATAGTCAAATATTTTGCATCTCATCATTCCATCTGTTTTGTCAAAATTCAGCAAGGTGAAAGTTGCAAGCGGATCATTCATTCCATTATATCTATGAGACAGGCTTTCATTGTTGAAAATTAAACAACTTCAGGCTTAACTGATATAAACAACTGAGTTGCCTGCATAACAGTGTAGGTTAATACCCTGTTTGCAAATAACTTGCCCATGGTGAAGCATATATAAAGAAAAGAGTATGTTACGTATGGTGAGGCAGAGGCCTGAGGTCAGCAGGCCTCATACCATTTCTGCTCTCTCTTCTTAGGGGTGTGGGGTACCCAAGCTCTGGAGATGTCGGTGGGGAAGATACCATTCCTAGAGGCAGTAAACGGTAGCACTGTGCTGCTGCCGTGTACCTACGCTAGCTGCATTGGCATCAAGAACCTCTACTTCAGATGGCAGCACAATGACAATGGCACCATGGACACGGTGAGCAAGCCCTACTCCTCCTCCTCACCGCTCTGAGGAAACATTGTTCTCATCACCACATTTCTAAGGATGCGCTACTGCTCTTCCCCATTTTCTGAGGAAGCCTTGCCCCTCAGAGGAAGCCCCATCTCTCATGATGCTAATAAGGGGGATTATTCTTATGTTGTCACTAATGATGATGGTAATGATATACTGACGATAATAAGCTTTACAGATAATTTTTTGTGGCATGTGGGCCAGTTGAGGGAGGGGAGATTGACTCACACAAACAGATGCCAAAGGTCTAAATGCTAGTCTCCCTGCCTCCTTCACCCCAGTTGTGTGATTCGGTGATCCCAGAAGATGGTGTGGATCCACATGTGAACATTTTCAAGGAGCGAGTGGAGTTTGTTGGAAAAAATAATAACATCTCCATCTTACTGTGGAACATCACCTTCGAGGACGAGGGCCAGTATACCTGCTACGGACGCAACCCCAAAGAAAAGGGCAAAAACCACAGCGCAATCTTCACCCTCTATGTGGTGGATGAGCGTGAGTGACAAAGCCTGGGGGGCTGAATGCATATGCCCAATCTATTAAGATCACATCACACACACACACACACCTATACATAAACACACACACACACAAACACACAATACAGGTTGACCTTTCCCATTCTGGTCATATGCATTTACAGGAATGTATTTACCCGGTGTTTGTTTTTGTGTGCATATTGTAAGGGTAACTGGATTAGTAGGGGAACCAGTTTATCGAGGGCAATTTTCTCATGTGAAATTCAGTCATCCTTCAACAACATACAAAAAACCTTGTCAGTCAGGTGGCACTAATTAAGCACAGGTGATGACACAGCAGTGCTCCTGTACCATCAGGTTTCACACTGTTTTACATGCGTAGAACCACAGATATATCGCAGACATTTTTATGCTGTTGGACTTTACAGGAATAAAAATTATTAAATAGACTAATCATGACATAGTTATAGGCTTATAAAGGCTAAAACAGTTTAACTGAAATTAAATAAAAAAGGTTAAAACTTTGATCAAATTTGATCATTAGCCCTTTTTTAACAGTCCATTCCGTCATTATTTGGTGGTGCTTAGTGTAAATATGTCCATCAAGGAAAATAATTTTTCTGCCTCCATAGATTTGAATAGGAAAAGACAAGTATTGTTTTGTCTTCAGGTCAATATTTGTTTTGGTTCAGTGGTTTGACGTATTTGAAGGGAAGGGGATCTGCCAGCCAGAGGGAAATACTGGTGGGGTTCTGATATTAGCAGAGTGTAATTTTTTCTCATAAGGATAACTTCCATCATTTTGCATTGAGAAATTGTAGTTGACGTCATGTCGCATTGCATTTCGAGGTGGCTTGCCATTTTCAGAGGCACTTAGCTCTGTGATTTAGAGATATCATTCTTATTTTGGGAAAAATAAAGCCCCAGCTAATATTCAGAATCAGAATCAGGTTTTATTGCCAAGTAGGTTTACACATACGAGGAATTTGTTTTGGTCAACACACCGAGGCAGCCATCCGCGGCGCCATCTTATTAGATGAGAAATGAGAGAACAGGAGGAAGGAGGAGGAAAAAAACAATCCTTTCAATGAAACGAGAGGGCACTCGTTTCATTGAAACGAAGAAAAACCTCAGCACATAGCAACATCATAAAAACATTACAACAAAACTCGAAGACTTGCACATGTGGTAGGGGGTAGGGTGTCGGGGAGGGGAAGTGTCGCAGCACAGACACTGGGGGGGAGCGCGCAGCCGCTCAGGCGCATCGCATCAACCCTCAGCAGACTGCACTGTAACGGGGGAGGGAGGGGGGGTGGGAGCCAAGAAGGCGTTGAGTAGGAGGTGGTGTGTGTGTTATGTATCTTCTTGTGCATGTGTGTGTAAGTCCATGGACTTCATCTCCACCACAGTCTCAACATTGTCTCTGCTGTCTGATACTGATGACGAGGACACGGCCGTTGCCGTGGAGACGACCTCGAAGAGTCCTGATCCAGAGACAAAGTTCATAGGAGCAGGGAGGTGGGGGTAGGGCCGAGCATCTGTCTGCATAACAATCCAGGAGAGTGGAGAAATATCAGCCTTCCAAGGCCGATGTGGGGGAGCCAATGAAGATAAGGATTGTTTTGGGTTCAGGCAGACTTCTGCATTTTTCGTCTACCTTTAGTCCTGTGGTTCTCTCAGCGTTGTTCCAATCATTCGAATTTGATGGCCCATTTCAGTGAGCCGAACCAACAACTTCTCCAAGTTGGTATCCGTCATGCGAATTTGCGATCCAATCGCATCCAGTTTGCGATTGAGCTCGCAAATCGCTTGAGTCTGAGTGTTGACAGCCCTGCCCGTTCCCTCAATGGCGGGCAGCTTCCCAATTAGTGCTGCCAACGCCTTCTGAACTTTGCGATAAATCAGGATGCTGCCAGCTCCAAACAGCAGAAAGCCTGTTATCATAATTCCAATCAAGTAAACGTCTTCAACATCCTCAACGGAAAGGATCGACAGGCACACGACCCTCCACTCCTTCCAGGAGTCCATCGTGTATCCGGCTGCAAACGTTCCATCAGGGCAAGAGGGCTCTCCCTGACCCGTTCTTCTCGTCGAGAAAATACTATCAATTGCGTTGAGAGACCAGTTGATCAGATCCATGATTTTAGGTTTCGGAGAGAAATGCAGAGAGAGGCTCCGGATAGTTCAGACAGAGACAGCACAAGACAAGAGAGCAGCAAGCAGGGGCAGATAAGGGCAGGGAGGGAGCAGAGGAAAAACCGTCCGCCTTCGTTGAGAGCAGGAAGAGAATATTGGGCTGGTATCTGCTGGCATATTTTAGGATAGCGGTCAGCGTAGCTGCCATTCAAATATTTGTATGAATACCATAACTCTCTTGTCATATTATAAAAGTCTGCCCTGTGAAACCTGTGTAAGCCCCTAACAGGGAAATCAGACCCAATTTTTTAAATTTTTCAGACAGTTTATTTTTCATGTATAATGTAACAAATGCTCCAGTATAATCAAATGACAACATATAAATCGCTAACTTGTCAGAAAATAACAGCTGCCAGTGTGTCACATCATGACACATTTGCAGCAGGTTGGGAACTTGGAATCAAAAAGGCATGTCTCTTTTTAACCATAATTTTTTTTTTTTTTTGAACACCCATTTGTAAAACTAAAAGGCTTTATACCACAATGTAGACAAGATCCAGGTGAAGATCCAGGCTACATGTAAAAAAAATTTCCTTTGAACTAGATTTTTAAATATACGACAGTATGAATAAATAATCGATTAACCTCTAAAGCAGGGGTGTCAAACTCATTTTTACCGAGGGCCACATCAGCATAATGGTTGCCCTCAAAGGGCCAGATGTAACTGTAAGACAGTATAAATGTAACTAAATGTCACCAAATATAATGTAAAATAAATGTAACTACTCCGTAATATATTGTTAAATAACTTTCTGTATTTATTACTTAAAGTTACAAATATTACATATGCATTTGCATAGATGTAAAAAAAAGTGTTTGCTTGTTGCTCTGTTACTATAACATAAATCCTTTTAATTTGTCAGGTTAAGAAACCCACATTACTCTATTTATCAATGATCAAACTATTCAAAGAAAAATATTAAAACACAAGTTAAGACATTAACTTTCTTCAAAAAAATTTTGTCACAGTCGAGAGGGTCAGAATAACGTACAACCAACTATAGTGAGCTACTAAGAACATGTGTGACAGATGTAGCATTTTACAAAAACAAATGGCTGCACACAGCCTTGCAGGAGTAAACATTTGTCTGCATAAACCTGTAAACAACAAATACATTACTACACAAAAAGCAGTATATGTAATAAACTCAAAATAATAAAATATGGTTGTCTCTATGAGTTGAAAATGATGAGGATATGCTGCCTGTCCTTGAACACACCAAGTGGATCCCCTCCACCATCCTCATCCATTGATCATGTTCTGAAAACAACAAACACAAAACAAAATGCAAGAACAATCACTAAATTGCACTCAGTTTAACTATTCTTATTTTTGCTTGAAATACATTTTATCATATTTTAATTAGGTTTTTAAAAATACTTACCTATGTGTTTTCTGGCCAGATGTCTGACACCGTTTTCCTTTGGCCAGTGTGTCAATGTCTGGTTTTAGCTCTTGTGCTGTGGCAATCCGTAAAACAGCGTGGAGGTTGTCATCAGTGATGCGTGATCTGTGCTTGGTTTTGTTTAGATTCATTATTGAAAACATCTGTTCGCACAGATAGGTGCTCCCAAACATAGACAGAACACGGGCAGCATGAAGTCGAAGCTGTGGCATCACACCAGGGGGCAGTAGACGGTAAAAGTCCTCGATTGCAGCATCCTGGAACTTTGCTCTCAGGCCACTGTCGCTTTGAAGCTCGATTAACTCCAGCTGAAAGTGATGGGGTGCACTGCTGACATCGGTGGTGAAAGGACTGGCAAAGATGGCAAAGCCCGAGTGCTGTGCTTTGAAGTCAGAGAAGCGCCGATCAAACTCATTCATTAACCGGCTCAGTTTGGTAGCCAACCGGGCACATGAAAAAGCATCGGGAACTGAGGCTGAGATGCTCTGACAAACAGAAAAGTGGGCAAGATTGTCCTGTTCCACTTGACACTTCCATAGGTCAAGTTTACGCTGGAAACATGTGATCATGTCGGACATCTGCGTGATGACTTGTTTGCGTCCCTGCAGCTTCTGATTCAGTTGGGCGAGATGCTCAGTTATGTCACATAACATAGCAAAATCACGCAGCCAGTTTGGATCTGACAGTTCGGACAAGGGTTTTCCTTTACTCTGCATGAAAAGAGCAATATCTTCCCTAAGCTCAAAAAATCGTTTGAGGATTTTGCTCCTACTCAGCCACCTCACTTCTGTATGGTACGGCACGTCTCCGTACTCCGAGCCCATCTCCTGCAAGAACAGCTGGAACTGGCGGTGATTCAGGCCACACGCCCAAATTAAGTTCACTGTTTTCATGACCGTGGTCATTATATCATCCATCCCCAGCACCTTTCCACACAAAGCTTCTTGATGGATAATGCAATGATACGTTATCAGAGGTGTGTGACAGTTACTTTTTTGCATTTTCTCCTTCATTAGTCCAACCAAGCCCGCTTTTCCTCTACACATTGCAGGTGCACCATCTGTAGTTAATCCCACCAACTTTTCCCAGGGCAATCCAGTTTTACTTACGGACTTCTCCACCGCATCATAAATGTCCTGTCCCGTTGTGGTCCCATGCATGGCAGCTACATCCAAGAGCTCCTCGGTGACAGAGAGGTCCGACTTCACGCCTCTAATAAAAATGGATAGCTGTGCCGTATCCGTGTTGTCTGTGCTTTCATCAACAGCTAATGAAAAAGCTGTGTAACTGCGTGACTCTTCGGCCAGCTGTGTTGACAGGTTTGCTGCTAGCTCCTTGACTCAGTCCGCGATGGTGTTTCTTGACAAACTGACATTTTTAAAAGTCTGTATCTGGTCGGGGCACACCTGCTCACACACCTTCAGCATGCACTGCTTCAAAAACGCACCCTCTGAAAAAGACTTTGAAGCGCGGACGATTTCTTCAGCCACCATAAAGCTAGCTTTCACTGCTGCATCATTTTTGGTTGTGGCTTTGGTGAACACATTCTGCTGCGATCGCAGTTTGCCTTTTAGTTCTTTGACAATTTGTTGTTTTTCTTGAAGGCTAACTTTGGCATACTTGGCTCCGTGTTTGGTGTCAAAGTGGCGACGTAGATTGTACTCTTTGACGACCGACACCGCCTCATAACACAAAAGACATACCGGTTTTTCTCCTTGAAGCAAAAACATGTATTCGCCTTCCCATCTTTCTTGAAACTGCCTTCCATCTGCATCAATCTTTCTCTTCCTGGACATTTCGGGATCATTTGTGGATATTCTCAATTTCACTTGTAGCATTAATTAAACACTGGATACACCTGCGATCTAGTGGCGGGATGCCGTCACTTCGCGGGTAACAATCACCATGCATTGTGGGAAATGTAGTTTATGGTCAATGCACGCTTTAAAGCAGCATAGACCTATTTTAAGACCAATTAAGCACTCGCGGGCCACATAAAATGCCGTGGCGGGCCACATCTGGCCCGCGGGCCTTGAGTTTGACACATGTGCTCTAAAGCATTTTGCAGTTTTTGAGTTTTTCTTGTAGTAAAATGTGTAATAATGCCTTCAATGCAATTACATTTTTTTTATAATTGGTTAAAAACAGCAATCCAGTTTGATGTCCTCTTTAAAATCGAAAGGTTCAGCAAATACAGCATTTGCAGCAATGGCGTGCTAACGCTAGTTCTGCTGCAGCTGCAGTGATATTTGGCTTTAGATGAAAGCAGTGCTGAGCATATTTTTACTTAAGAGAGGTGACTGGTCAGTAACGTTAATCCAGCGACACTGAAGTGGACACTGATAAGGAACTACTGTAGTTGTTTGCAAAACATAAGGAAAATGAAGGTGATGTTTGTGATAGTTAATACCTCCTCGTTAACTAATAAAATTGGGCCTCATTCACCAACCGTTCTTAAGAAGAGTTTTTTTCCTAAAACCCACTTACGCAGTTTTCACAAAGATTCTGACATTCACCAATGTTTTATTTGGGATTTGTTCATAGGTAAGAACAGAATCTACGCATACTCAAGAGCACACTTACGCACATTTGAATGCTGACATGTTTGTGCAAAATAATTGGCTATTGCGTTTTCTTCAATTCTACAGTTGTATAATATTATAGGATTTAAATTACAATAACATTTTTACCATTTATGATATTTTTAAATAATTATTTAAATTATTTTACAAAGCATTAAGGTGCCGGATTTCGCCTCAGAGGGTGGTTGCCTCAGCGGGAGTTCATCTGTAAATAAATGATAAAAATCAAACTATTGTAGTGACCTTTTATTTTAGGGGGTTTCAATTATGCAATGTTCTATACTGCAAAAGCAAATGTTTAGATTTTGAATACAAACTAAGCACTTAGATAACACTTTTTAAACACATGGACATGTTGAAGAAGAGAACACTTATTCAGAAGCGTCACTAGGGGGGTGCAGGGGGTGTGGACCGCACCGGGTGACACCATCAGAGGGGGATGACACCAAAATGACTGGCAATAAATTTTTTGTGCAGTGTTTTGAGCAGCGATGGGTTGAAACAGCTAGTTTCTCCAATGCAGTTTACTGCCAGTTGATTTAATTAGCGGTATTAATGTGACGAGAAGCGCTTTGTCGTTTGAATGCATAACACACAATTCCTTGCGCCCACTCCCACCAGCATTTTTTTTTTTGCCTCAGATTTGACATCAAACCATTTTTTTTAACCTCATCAGTTGTGCGCCCTTCTCCGGATACAGCGTTCACTGAACGAGTAATAGCATTCCATGCATCTTTTTTTTGTGTGTTATTTTATATCCACTACTGACGCTACTAAATATGACAGGTCTTTTGCTGTTCACTTCCTGCAGAAGTACCTCCACTTCAGAACGACTGAAGTTTTTCTTACGTTTGAAGTCCAGTGCTCCACCGTCTTTAGATTTTCGTTTGGGCATTCTTGACTTCTCTCTCAACTTTTCTTTTCAATTTCTGTGTGTGATTTCTGTGTATGCACATGGCCCTGCAGTCTCATGCCCTTTTATGGGGATTGGCGGGGAGTTTACGTATGCTAATTAGGAACAACTGGCATGCGCTTTCAGTTTATGAGGACAATGGGATTCATGATTATAAGAACACGGGTGCCAACAATTCTGCGGTTTAAGAACATGTCATGAATCTGACGTAGACTTTTCTTAGGACCTTTCTCAAGAACAAATTTAAGAAAAAATTTAAGAAGATATTGGTGAATGAGGCCCGTTGTTTTTGTGTAATTTTTTAGGAGTTGGGCGAACTTTTATTCAAGCAAACTTAATAATATTGGCCAAGTCTGACAGAATAACTTAAAATATAAGACAGTTTCCTGAGTTTTTGCCATTTTCTTCACACCCCCACTAACAGGCAAGGTGTTGATATCTATAATTGTGTATGTGTCTGTTTGTCCTCTGGCCCTCTATTTAGCTACTGAATGATGGAGGAGGGGAGGAGGGATATTATTCTCTGATAAAAAATTTTTTAAATTATTTTCCATTCATCTTGTTATAAGTTTTCAATCCCAACATTTTAACAAGATATTCATTTTTCTTAATTTGAGAAAGACATACGCTGCATACCTGATGTGCGTTCAAGATGACAAACGTTCATGGCGAACTAAGTTTGCGGCCAACAGTTACCACTGAACGATTGTAAATGATCATTCCATTTAGTTCGCCACCAACATATTTTTAAATAAAAATGGATGCGGCTAAACGTAAAAAAGCAACTTGGTCAACATTAACAGAAGTCAAAAAAGCTATCTAGATTAGGTCTAACAATGCTACCCAGCTGATGTTCTGCTTACATGGGATTTTTTTTAAAAAAAGGTCAGAACAAATATTGCCTTGATCAAAATCAATTATAACAGCCAAATGATTGTCAACTTATTTGTTCTTTCAGTGTCTGTCCTATCAGCAGCCATTTTTGTTCGTGGTGCACTACCTTCTCACACTGTTAGTTAACATTAGCTAACGTTCATGGCGAACATAAAAAAGTTATGTTTCAATATGTTCATGAATGGTCGCCGTCTTGAACGGGCTTCTATATATTGCCTATATTTCTTTAAGTAATAGATAACCTAATATCACACTCTTCATCAATTTCTTTGATGACAGGCTGTCTGATTTACACCTCCCATTGCTCATTTGCAAAACAAAAAGAGGCTGTGTGGTGCAGGATGAATGGAGATCTCCAAATGAAATGTAGTTTTGATCATTTCACTTGCTTTATTGAAAATTTTGGAGCAAACAGAACATTTAAGAAATAGATTCTGTGGGTTTTTACACCTTACCGTCCAAAATTACCACATTGATTTCAGCACCCACCATGACCTAACATTATATATATCATGAAACCATATGCTGCAAAACTATTTTCTTGAAATAAAGGACACACTTGAGTCAATTCCAACAATTGTATTTCTAAGCATATTACCACCACACTGAGAAAAGTTCAAAAATGTGCAAAACAGGACAAAACACAAAATTGAAAAAATAGTTAAAAGCAATACAAAATCATTCAGTCATAAAGAGCAGGGACCACATACAAATCTGTTACATTTCAGCAGTTGTCATGTAGTCTATTTAGTTCATTCAAAGTCAAAATTTCAATACAAAAACTATGAAAATATGTTGGAGCCGTTACCTCCGTGGAGTTCTAAACCAACTAAATCAACTACAATGCCCACATTCATTCACCCCCACGCTGAAATATTTATCAAAGCCATCACATGACTGCACGGCAATTAATTTTGTGTGATTATACATGTGTAACAATTTATGCAATTTATATCAAAGTGACGATAATTCAATTGCTCAATGTGCCAGAGAAGAGAGCGACACATTCATACCTGGCTGAGTGCCAAATCCTGCTGCCTATTCTCTGGTGGGGGATTTTTGTTAACAAAATGGCGCAAGCTGCCCATATTTCTTTACTGATTTGAGTAAATGCAGTTATCTTAAGCCCAAATATTTGTAAAATATAGGAATATAGGAAGGAGGGTAGCTATCGCATTTACAGTGTTGGAGTAATTTGCAAGTTTAAACACCCAATGGCATTGCCTTTGGCCTTTCTAGCATTGAAGCATTTTCTATCTGACTGTAGGGGAGACTGGGGTCAGTTGTGAGACCGCTTGCTCAAGAATGACTTGATACTGTCTATTAACTTTTGGTGATGATTTATTTCAATCTCTAACCAGAAAGGTGCATTTTTACTTTGAACAAAATGAGTTAAAAAGAACAACTGCTCTTTGGGGTCACTTGTGCCCATAGGTGAGGTCAGTTGTGCCCCTTACCTTTACCTTACACACAATAAGACACATTTTCTTACACCTCTGCTAGTAAAATTTTGAATACAAAATCTAAATCTAACAACTAATGTTTATTCAAAATATCATGGTGTCAGGTTTTTTTGTCAGTATACATTGTCGCCGGTCTCTCTCAAAGATGCCTCAAAAAAAAAAAAAATTTCCACACATCAATATATCAAAAAATAATTGTTTATTTTAATAGTTCAATAATTGTTTATTACATTACATTACATTACAGGCATTTAGCAGACGCTCTTATCCAGAGCGACTTACACAACTTTTACATAGCATTTACATTGTATCCATTTTTGTTTATTTCACCTATTCAATAAATGAGGAACCTAAATGCTAACAGGAGAGACACGACTACGAGCAATTAATCTTGAATAAATTCAAAATGAAAAACAATTTTAATGTAGGCTATACTTATTGCAGACATAGAGGGGGGTCAGTATATCGTAACAGTTTTTGGATTTTGCTCATTTAAAATATTTAAAATATTTAGCCTAGCACAATGAAATTTTACAGACAGACCTGACATGTCAGTAGTCATTACCCATTTCAGTTGTGTTCAAAACTTAATAAAGTTGGATAAATTATGCTGGAGTTTAACTAACATTACTGAAAATTATTGTACATCAAAATTAAGAAATGTTTATTGCTCTACGTCATTGCAAAAGTGTCACGGGTTGGACAACCTTTTAACCACCAGAGGGTGCCAAAGACTCTTTGTTGTTCTGGACACTGGTTAGCCTCCCTTGTTATGTTGACCCAACCCTCTTGTTAACTTGCCCACCTGTACCTCATTGTCTCTGTCATGTGCCTTGTTTGCTTGTTTTCTCAGTGTATTTAAGCCCGGTCCTCTGTCTATGTCTTTGCTAAGTCTTCGTGATTCATTGACGTTTCTCAAGCTCAAGCCACTTTTTTTTGACCCCGCTGAATAGTTTGCCTGATTCGACCTGGACTGTTATCGGTAATCTCTTTTGGATTTTCCCTTGCTGGTGTGTTTGCTTGTTTCACGGACTGATCCGTTGCATTTGACTTTGGCTCTGTTTTTTGAATTCTGATTTTCGGATTACGTATTGGACTTGTTCTGCCTGCTTGTAACTTTTTCCCTGCTTAGGAGTGCTGTCTTTTTGTCTAGTTTTGAGTTTTTGAATTTGTGTTTTTTTTTTTTTTTTGGTTGTGGAATAAAACCAACTGAACTCCTGCTTGTGTTGCTCTGCACTTGAGTCACCTCCAGTCTCTGGTAGCGCAGTGGACTAGGTGTTTGATTGCCACACACAGGAACCGGGTTCAAGCCCCCGGTTTGACAATGAGGTATATATCTCATTGACAACAAAATTAAATGGTTTGTTGCCAATGAGAACAACCTCTTGTTGCTATGATGTAGAGCAATAAACATAATCCATAGGCTATGTAACATTAAATAAATGAAAAGTTAAATTAATTTGGGCATAGTCTTTTTATGCATTAATGCAAACACAAAACCAAGTAGCAAAAGCAAATAGCCTGTTATACAGACATACTGGTGTGTGCTTAATATAAATGCATGTGACCAGCTGGATGTTTCTTTTCCATTACTCATTTGTTGTAGAGGACTGAATTGCATGTTATTGACTGTAACATTTATGATGCACTACATTTATACTAACTCTCATTATTAGTCTATAGTCATATTATGACATTAGCCTATAGACTGGGCTTAAAACTATCTATTAAGTTTTACAGACTTGCCACATAGTTCTATGAATAACCATTTATAAACATAAATTTCACTCAAATACACAGAAAAATGTTATGGGTAACAAGCATAGTCTGTTCCTATTTACAGCTCATCACTAAAATGTATTTTCCTCTCCTTTCTCATTAAAATAAGAGCAGTGGTAATTTGACTGCAAGCAGCTGTTCTAGTTTGTTTGTCCGTCTTGCGGTTGAAGTGTTAACAGTCTGATGGTTGTGGTTTCTCATGGTGGTGGTTGTATGAACAATAAGAAAAACAAAATAAATATACGCAAATTTGCCTCTGCCAGGAAGATCTCCCACGGCGGCAGTGCCAAATGAAACCCTAACCCACTGTATATGGCCACACCTGAACCATGCCCAATTATGCTCCATATAAATGCTGTGATGAGCACATTTCTTCTTGGGCAATGCTAGAAAATACTTTTTGAGTACTCCCACAAATTTGTGAATTTTTGGAAATTTTGTAGCCTGAATACCACTCGTCGGTGCAGCAGTGTGAATGTTCAATGCACTGCATTTGGTATCAAAGGCTTTTGGCATCAATCATTGTATACTTACAACATGTAACTTGCATTAAGCAGTTACATTGATGAGTTCAATCAGTAGTGTTTGACTGTATCTGCAACTGAATGAGCTGCAGGGGGGATATACTAGGCTGGGAAAAATGCCTTACCACCCCAGTTGCCACCCCAATTGTTGTTAAGATATAAATCGTATATCTTCTGTGGGACTCAAAATCGGTGCCTGAGAGTAATTAGTTCAGCGTGAAGAAATTTTTGAGCTAAAAATTTTAGTCCAAAATAATTTGGGGAAATTTGCTTTTTGGCACCAGAGGCCTACTAAACGGCAATATGACAAGTAAGCACTGGAGTTTATAAGCTTCACAGAGAATGGCAATCCCTGGTCCCTTGCATTTGATGCATTTGCCTCTGCGGGAGAGGTTCTGCCAGCCAGAGAGAAATGATTGCGGGTTTCTGACAGTAGGGGGCAGCAGAGTGTAATTTATCGTCATAAGAACTGCTTTCCACCATTCTGCATTGTACTTGGCGTCATGCCTCGTTGCATTTCGGGGTGATTCGCTTTACTTTTACCGGGTGCGCGTCCATTCATACTACAATTGAAGATCCACGTCGGTCTGGTGTTCCACGCATGCGCATTTCCTGATCTACACTCCATTCCAGTTCCATTACCACAGAGTAAATGCGATGCTAAGACAATTTTCGGTTACGCTGACTTATAAAACGCTATTCCAAAAGCAAAATTAGACATCACCGTAAACAGCAGGTGTGGTATTACACACAGCTATTTTTGGAGGTACTCAGGCATCACAAATACGCGTGTATTTCACAAACGGATTGTCCAAGACAATATAGGGCTATAACCACTCAGTCTAAAAAGGGACATCTCTACGCGTAAAACCAATGGGAAGGTTGTATATTTATTCAATATTTAGTCCCAGATATTGACTGTAGAATGACATGGTATCATTTTTTAAAACTTTGTCTCGTTTATTTCGTTATTCAGTGAGCAGCGTTTTCACTGCCGTATTGGCATATCTTAGGGCTATTGTCGGGAATACGATTTTTGAGTGCTGAAGGAATATTTTTATGAATGCCCAGATAGACAATATAAATGTGGGTCACGGAGGATCTCCTTGCACAACCTCTCTTCCTTCTTCTTCTTCTTGTCAGTTTTTCGGCAGTGTAGACGCAACTAGGCATATTACTGCCCTCCGCAGGATAGAAATTTAGCAATTGCAGCTCATACTCTCATATACAGCCCTGAATCATGCAGGAACTGTAAAACTGTATTGGTGATCAGCTGGTGGTTCTTGCTTTGGCCAAAAAAAGATTTAATGGAGAATGCAACTACTCCTAGGTCTGACAATCTCTTATAGAAAGTTTCCCTCTCTGCTTTATACTTGCCACACTCCAGGAGAGCATGCTTGACTGTTTCTGGGTTTCCACACTCACATAGTCCTGTTGGATGTTTTCCTACAATGTGCAAGTAATGATTTAACCCACAGTGTCCAAGCCTCAGTCTGCTAATTTTAACTGAATCTCTTCGGGTTCCAGACCAACAACTGGGTTTTTTAATCTGAGGAAGAAAATAAAAATAGTGTCTTCCTTTAGTCTCCTTTTCCCATAATCCCTGCCATTCTCTTTCAACACCCTCCTTGATTTTTCCTCTAAGTTCCACCCTTCCCAGGGATATATTTACATCTATTTCTCCTTTCTTAAGAGTTGCCTATGCTATAGTGTCAGCTATTTCATTTCCCTCAACTCCAGTATGCCCAGGAACCCAGCAGAACTTGACTTCGCAACCAAATTTCCCAATTCTCAACAAAACAGATAAGATCTCATTAATAAGGTCAGGCCGAGCTTTTGATTTAAGTCATCTTATAGCCATCAGAGTAGCTGCTGAGTCAGAACAAATGAGGACTTTCTTTGGTCTTACGTCCTCTGTCCACCACAAAGCCCAAATAATTGCCAGTAGTTCTGTTGTGAAGACAGAACTTCCATTAGTGACACGCCGCTCAATCCTAAGACCAAACTGAGCCAAATACAGTCCAAATCCTGCTTTCCCACTCTCTGGGTCCCTAGAACCATCTGTAAAAACTTTCAAATAAGATTCCATTTCTCTGTTAAGGTAATGTTCTATTTTTGAAACTATCACACTACTGTCCTTTTCTTGTAAAAAAAGTGAGGTCAATGTCCAGCTCTTGCATTAACCAAAAAGGTACAGGTAACCAGCCCGTATGATTTGCTATGCTTTCCTGCTCCATTCTCAATTTACTGGCCCACTGATTTACACTGTCAAAAAATGGTTTCCTTTTAGTCTTGCCACCCGGATCCCATGACCCTTGTAAAAGACACCTGGCTGGGAGTGTTTGATTAGCTCCACTTAGTTTTACCCAGTACTACAGCCCCAACATAATACGCCTTAAGTATAAGGGCATTTCTCTCATTTCAATAAGCAGTGCAGGAATTGGGGAAGTTTTAAAAGCCCCACAGCGGAGTCTAAATGCCTTTCTCTGTAGAATGTCTAATTTCCCAAGCACCGACTTGGCAGCTGAGCCATAAACAAAACACCCATAGTCAAGTACAGATCTTATCATTACCTGGTAGCCTATATTAAATGCATAGTCTCTCTCTCTGCCCCCCAGTCACATCCAGCCAGACTTCCCATGACATTTAACACTTTTTCGCCTTTAGCTAGTGCTCTTGCTGTATGAACAGCCCAAGTCATTCGTTCTTCAAACCAAATTCCCAGAAATTTGAAGTCTTTCACTCTCTCCAGTGAAGATCCATACATGTGCAGTCCTAGGTTAGGTAACTTTCTTCTAAAACCAAATATCATAAATTTTGACTTTGCAGCTGAGATTTTAAAGCCCCATTTGTCTACCCATTCTTCTACAGAAACTAGTCCCTCCTTCCACAAGGAATCAATATCCAAAAATACACTTACCACTATTTCTTTACTATCAAATGCCTTTTTAATATCTTGGTCTAAAACTGTGATTGACTCCATTGTTGACCTACCATTTCTGAAGCCGTTTTGGAAATTGGCAAAAAGTCCCTTACTTTCTAAAAAATAAACAAGCCTATTGGTAATCATCCTTTCCATGATTTTACAAAGCACTGATGTTAATGCTATAGGCCGATATGACACTGGGGTCAGATGCATCTTTACCTGGTTTCAAGATAGGGACTATGACTGCATGTTTCCATTCCTTAGGTAGACAACCCTCTGCCCACACCGAGTTAAACAAAGCTAGAATTTCTTCAAGAACTAACTCATCCAAATGTTTGAATAATTCATAAGACAGCCCGTCTCTCCCAGGAGTAGTGTTTGCACCAGAATAAATGGCATCCCTCACTTCTTTCATAGTAAAAAACAAATTTATTGGATTGTCATTTTCTGAACTCCTATCGAGCTTACACTGATTAGCTAACATCAGATTGCTCCTCTTCATCCCTCTCTCAACTCCCAAATTCCCAGATCTATGCACTGCTTGAAAGACATCAACAAACATGTCAGCTTTTCCTTTGTCGGATACTGCTTCCACCTCGCCATTCTGTAAAACTGGAATTGGTCTTCTTTTATACAATCCTGACATTCTGTGTACCGCTGCCCACAGGTGCCTTACAGGAGTCTCAGGGCCTAGTGTTCCACAATATCTTCTTCAACTATTTCTTTTTGCATTTTTAATTACTCTTTTTGTTACTGCCCTTAATCTCTTATATTCCACTGCATAACACAGCATTGGATGTTTCCATATATATATATATGTGGCTGGATATTTCACTAGAATGGCAAGGAGAATAGGACAGTATTAACACTTGTTTGTAAAGGTGAAAACATCACACACAGAATAACATGGCTGGGGTATAAGCATGCAGTACATAGGGCGGATTTCATTCAATTAAATCCCAATTGCTTTCTGATAGCATGATGTATATAATGCGCTCCCTCCACTCTTCAGATATGGTGTCACTTATATCAAATAAGCGTCATAGAAAAAGTGGCTGGGGTTTATATATGGGGTTTATAGCGCATTATATATGTTATGCTATCAGAAAGCAATTTGGATTTAATTGAATGAAATTTGCCTATGTACTGCATGTTCAAACCCCAGCCACATTTTCTATGACACTTATTTGATATAAGTGACACCATATCTGAAGAGTGGAGGGTCCAAGGTATTCAAAACACCCCCATATCATTGAGACAACATGTCCAGGGGAGGCAGCAGCGCATTATATATTTTATGCTATCAGAAAGCAATTTGGATTTAATGAATGAAATTCGCCTATGTACTGCATGTTCAAACCCCAGCCACATTTTCTATGATGCTTATTTGATATAAGTGACACCATATCTGAAGAGTGGTCCAAGGTTTTCAAAATACCCCCATATCATTGAGACAACATGTCCAGGGGAGGTAGCAGAGCCTGATGTACACGATCCATTGACCTATACTAGCAGTAGAGAGGAATACACTGTTTAGTTTTCCACATTTTCTATCAAATTTTCTGTCATGTTTATTTGATATCTTTGTCATCATATCAATTTAGTGAAGGGCTGTATGCAGTAAATGTGCATTGTTAATTCAAGTCTTGACAGATAACTTTTGGTCTGACTCTGGAATGTGGGTCCAAATGTTATCTATTTAGAGTTGAATTAGCACTGGACATTTAATTGTGTACTAACAAACCCATGCCACATAGTTTATCCTATAACAATTAGCCAGGAAGCTATCATCTAGAGTTGTTAGAACACCTCAGTGGTAACATGACCTATCAATTATGACAAATATGATGGAATCAGTTTTATATTCTCCTAAAAAAACCAAGATCATGGTATTTCATATTTAGACTTACTGCACTTCCAAGAATCAACATGGCAGAAATAAATAAAAAAAAAGCTTTATAAAAATACACTGCCTTTTTAATTGGAATTATAATTATAACGGAGTATTTTTACATGTCAAAACGTCGCTAGTTTCGAAAATAAACTTTGAGATACGCGTTTCTCGCTTTCGCGCAGGCAGACTTTTATTTTGAACAATTTCCGACGAATCTGCCGTCTTACTGTCGCTCATTGTCGCTCATTTCACGGTACTTCCCCAAATGATTTAGAATTAGCTATCATAGCAATCTGACTGACATAAAAACTCACCTAAATAAAATCGAAAGTAAACATCAGTAGATTAGTGTTGTTATTATTAGGCAATCAGGTACTTACTTTGAATGACACTGTATATGCTCCAATATGTAGTCCCTCCAGGAAATCGAGATCTTGATATTGCAATAATTAATGCAAATTCAACCAAACTCCGCAATATAGGGACCAAATATGCTCCCACAGGATAAACGAACACAACAGGGTTGTATTAACTGGGAGGTAGCTACAAATCGCTGGTTGATTTTAAAAGTTAATTAGATTGAATGTAACATTATGTAGAGCAGAATCTGGAAGGTAACAGACATGGAGATAACAGACCTGCTTCAACTAATCAAGAGATAGCTGAATGGTGTAGTCATTGAATCAAGTGTTAGTTCTGGATTGGAACAAAAACAATCTATGAGGGGGTATTCTAGGACTGGAGCTGAATACCACTCCAGTAATTGATTTAAATATTTTTATTACATCATAGTAAATTAATTAAACAACTTTCCCATGTCTGAATATTTTGCATTATTTGCTGTTGGAAAAAAACCCCAATAAGTGTTACAGTACACTCTGGTTTGTTTGATAACTTTAATAAATAACATTCTTTATTTCAAATGTGTAATAATGAGGTTCAAATTTACATTAGATGTCAAGTCAAAGCACAGTAGAAAGAGAATAGACCTTAAATTGACATTTACATTTTAGTCATTTAGCTGACGCTGTTAAGCGACTTCCAACAAGTATGTGCAGCCAAGATAATATCAATAGCATAGCTAAATGTACTGCACAGTGGGCTCAGCACTGGCAGACAACTGTAGCTGTGTCACATTGAGATTGTACTGCACAGTGGGCTCAGCACTGGCAGACAACTGTAGCTGTGTCACATTGAGATTGTACTGCACAGTGGGCCCAGCACTGGCATACAACTGTAGCTGTGTAACATTGAGATTGTACTGCACAGTGGGCCTAGCACTGGCAGACAACTGTAGCTGTGTCACATTGAGATTATACTGCACAGTGGGCTCAGCACTGGCAGACAACTGTAGCTATGTCACATTGAGGCTGCACTGCACAGTGGGCTCAGCACTGGCAGACAACGTTACAGTGCACCTCACTGACTGAATTGTGACACATAGGTAGCTATAGCATCAGCCTTTACTGGTCTTTCATACAGTGCATTCAGGTTCTCTGGAACTGGCATCTGGCTCATCTCGGCTGTGTACGGCCCAGGATTTTGGAATACCTCAAGGAATAGCAGTGTCATCAGTGCGTCTCGATAGTCTGAAAGGCACAATGACATGAAAGGAAAAACCAAAAATTTTGTTGGTTTAACTGTTTGTTTAACTATTGCTTCAAACATGTTCAGAGTGTGATGTGTGTATGTTTGTTCTACAAGTTAAGTTTAAAGGAGTACCATGGTGATTTTCACACTTTCTTGGTTTTATGTGCTATTTGCACAAGAGGCATTGAAGAAACACAATGAGTAAAGTATTAACCTCTTAAGGCACAAGCCAAATTTTGCCAATCCTTGCCCATTTAGGGGGGTACCCTATTTAAAGCTTTATAACTCCAGACGTGAACACCACAGAGACTTGAAAAATGGCTTAAATGAAGCAAGACATTTGTACAATTTACAATACTAACACAGATTAGTTTATATTCATAATTTTGGAAGAAATAAAGTGCCACAAATGCAATTGTTTTGACAAAAAATCCAAATAAATTTGCACTTTTTAAGTTTGCAATGAAATACTGCGAGATTGAATATATGCAGGAGGTTAAACTATACATGTGCTAGGTCAAAAACTTCTTGACCACAAGTTCGTAAAATCTAAGGGTGGATATGTAGAACTACTATAGATGTATGAAGCAAAAACTAAGCAGTGTACCCAGCATCTCCAAATCTATCCAAAATGTCTAAATTATGCATTGCTGTAAATCATAACATATCCATGTATTTCACTATAAATCAACTGTTTTGACTCAAGAAAATCACTGTTGCATAATTTTCAAATGGGAATTACAAGCTTTCAGTCAGTACAGTGGTCTAAAATAGCTAGGTGTCCAGAAACATATCCAAAATCTCTCCAAAATTGAATAAAATGCTTTTTGTCCATTATAAAGCATATAAATGAGCCCCTTATGAGGGTTTAAGATGAAACATTTCTATCAGATTAAAAAAATAATGCAAAAACATTGTCACACAATGCGGTACAGTACCTAAATGTGTAATAATTAACTCGTGTGTATTTCTATACTCTGTACTCTCGTATGTTTTCTTGTATGGGGATGAGACAACATGAAAACAATTTTCACCCGTCCACCACGTTTTGGCAATGTTCCAGCTCTGACGTCATCACTGTTGCATGCTTCACAAAAACTATTACACTTCCGTCTAACGCTTACATTACAGTGTGAAATATTTACATTATATAACACCACTAACCTATTTAAAGATACTCAATTTCAAAAATAACGTATATAACCGAAATATTTTGAACGGTAATACTGAAATCTCCTCTATGTTCAGTAGATAGAGACAGAGACAGTATCAATGATATTGTTCTATTCGCTTCTGTTTTGCTCCAGAAAACGATGTCAGCTAGGTCTATCAGCAAACATATGGCTTAGCTATGTTCAGAAGTCCTCAATAATAATAGTATTTTCCAAGAAATTATGAAATATCCTTGAACACGTTTCGTTAGGTGCATCGTATTTGTCTGCTAACAGGGTGAATGCGTAAGTGAATATGATGCTAAGAATATTTTCTGTTACGCTGACCTATAAAACGCTATTCCAAAAGCAGAATTAGACATGTTATACATCGTTAGAAAGCTTATACTCTCGCCTACTGAATAAATGAATTGTCAATCATGTCAGACTGTACTAAAAAGGGCGACGACGCCGTAAGCAACAAGTGTGGTATTACGCACAGCTATTTATGAAGATAGCCGACCCAGGCGTGAGAGATGCACGTATTTTTCACAAACGGATTGTCCAAGACAATATATGACCACTCATTCGCAAAAGGGACATCTCTACGTGTAAAATCGATGGTAAAATTGTATATTTATTAAATGCGTAGTCCCAGATATTGACTGTATAATGACATGGTATAATGTAAAAAAAAAAACGTTGTCTCGTTTATTTCGTTATTCAGTGAGCAGCGTATTCACTGCTGTATTGGCATATTTTAGGGCTAATGTCTGGTTTATCTTGTTGCTACGGAATATCACATTACATTACATTACAGACATTTGGCAGACGCTCTTATCCAGAGCGACGTACAACAAAGTGTATAACCATAACCAGGAACAAGTGTGTCGAAAAACCTAGAGGGCAGTAGTCTACCGTTCCAAGTGCAGGGAACAACTGCATAGTTCAACTTGGACCCTGTAGGTTAAACTGATTAACACTAACACAAACAAGAACAGCAACAATGCAGTCTATGCAAAAATACAAGCAATAGTTAAGACGAGTGCATTAACTAAGTCGCCTACAAAACAGCTAACTAGTTACAACCCTAACCTTACAGTCAATTTAGAGATTAAATTGAGAATACGATTTCTCTCAGCATAATGACGGATTTAAAGACTAAACGAACTCACCCGATATTGTCTTCAAATGGATCCATGCCAAAGAAAAGTAATGATTCATCCTCTCAAAGCTCTTACTAATAAACGTTTAGTAGCAAAAAACGAAAGATCAACTCACCATCCCTGCTTCCTACGCTCAGAGCACCGTATTATTTATTTAGACACTGGCAGAGGACAGCATAAATTGCGTCTTTTGTTTATATTCAATATTAGTAATTGCAGCAAGAAACTGCAGCTGTAGACACAAGATAGTGTGTTATGTTATGGTAGCAATGGAACGAAGCGGACTATGCATGTATTGCCATCAGTGTTTTATTATACCAGCGTGTTTTCGTGCGTGTGCACAGAAACTCAAAACCTACCAATAAAATGGTTTAGCTATTTCTCAGCATAATGACAGATTGAAAGAGTAAACAAACTCACCGATACTGTCTTCAAATGGATCCATGCTCAAGAAAAGTAATTATTCATCCTCTCAAAAAGCTTTTACTAACAAACTTCTGGTAGCCTAGCATGCACTCTGGCTGGCACTGTCTTCCATTGCTTCCCTGACGTTCAGATCGTCCCCTCACTGATAAAAACTAGACCCTACGGTGTCGGATTACTAGTGTCGCCATGGATGTCTCTTGCCATAAAGAAGTTTACTAGATGTCGTAACACTTAGATTTGGAGATCCAGCTCTTCCGCACCCCAACTCATAAAAAAGTCCAAATGGCGGGCAAACAATATGGCGGACATAGGTGCTCCCAATGGAAAAGTTGTAGAGCACGTTCAGATGCATAGTTCGATGAAGTTTTGTGTTGATCTAACGTATGGTGTGGGAGTTATGGCCTTTTACACATGACCCTTTGTTATAGCGCCACCATCTGGCGAACATAGGTGATTTTTAGTGCCTGAGTAGTTGGGGGCCATAGGAACCCACCTGCCAAATTTGGTTGCTCTAGGACTTATGGTTGCTGAGTCTCAGACACTTTTAGCGGAGAAAAATAATAAGTATAATCCTAACAAATAAAATAGGGTTCCACCAGCTTTGCTGCTTGGACCCCTAATAATAATAATCCTAACAAATACAATAGGGTTCTACCAGCTTCGCTGCTTGGACCCCTAATAATAATAATAATAATAATAATAATAATCCGAACAGATACAATAGGGTTCCACCAGCTTCGCTGCTTGGACCCCTAATAATAATAATCCTAACAGATACAATAGGGTTCCACCAGCTTCGCTGCTTGGACCCCTAATGACCAGGTGTGGAGAGCTACTGCAGGACCCAGGATGCATGACATTGCATCCTGGCCTGGAACCGGTCTGCCTCAACCCCTACTCCCTTCAGAATGCCCTGAATGTGTTTAGGGCAGAACATGGGCCCCTAGATGTTAGGCAGAGAGCAGCGTGAGTATTTTCCAAACTAAAGGGCTAAGCCATGTTGATTGTTTCAAAAGATGCTATTAAATATTTGAGTGTTTACAAAAGTTCTAGAAAATCTATTCTACCTGAATCTAAACCTTAAAACATTTTAAAAAATGTAAATGGAAAACAATAATCTCTTTCTTCTACAATGCAGTTTTGAGATACATTGAAATCACATATCGCCTACACTTAATTAAGTATTTTTATTACAGGCGTGCTCGTTACCTAGCGTGTAGGCAGTTTGTCAGCTGGTGCTGGGGCTACTTGGGCAGGAGAATCAGAGTAGTGATACCGTCGTGCGTAGTCCTGCGAATCCACCGCGAGTATCCCGACGAAGAGGATCACTATACTGGCTTCAGACCGCCCTTAGACGACTGAACCGGAACTTCACCCCCTCTAGACCTGACCTGACCTGAACTCTTATGGAGATCATATGTAAATAAATATTTTCAACTCTAGATGCTGGGATCTTAACTGACTCAAGGGAAGTGGACTTTGACATCCTAACTCACACATGCAACCTCTACGCAAAACCTGTAGCTGGCTGCAGCTCATCACAAATTACATGCTTTTAAAAATTTTTTTGTTATAAGGCAATCACAAAATTAACTTTCCAGGCACTTTAACCTGCACAGCATCCCAACAAAAGGGAAATGCACATTCTTGGGTGCGAACCTCAGAATGACAGAATGGAGCGCCTCCAGTGCTGACGTCTGGTGCTGTGGTCTCAGTTTCTCCACATCTTTCAGGATCCTCTTGTTCAACAGGGCCTTTTCTACTTTGTAGACAGTTGCATTACCTTAAACAGAATTGGAAAATGTAATATCCATACAGTATAATATGCCTATGAGTAACATATCCCTATTACGAAGTACAATTCATGCAAGTGCAGTACTTACCAGGCTGGAACCACTTGTTTCCATGTGTTTCTGAAAGATCAGGGTGAACACACTTCGGAAACAAGTGATCTTCGTGGGTGTGGATATTGTGCATGTGGTTTATAAGGGAACTCCACTTGGCCACTGTTTCCTTTCCAGATGCAGCTGTTGTTGCGGACCAGTACATGTGGTTCCTTATACTGCATTGCCACTTCTTCACCTTTTTACACTGTTTGGCAATATCCTCCAACTTTCGTGACACACCTGTTAATATCAGCAGAAAAATAGCAAATCATAGGGTACATTCTGACATCTGCATGGCATACATAAGGTTTAATGCTACATTAGGGCGGTAAAAATCTACATTTTCGACTTGGAAATAGAATGCAAAAGCTTGACCAAGCTGTAATTACAAGTGGGATACTCAATGAAAATATATATATTTTTTAAAGAGATAATTGGTCATACTTTTTGCCACGTGCCAAACGTCATAGTAGTGAATCACTGCAGGCTTCTCTTCTCTGACGTATTTCTGGATTTGAGGGTGTCTGTCTGTGACAAGGCATCCTACAGTCAGACCAGACTCCTCAAGAAACTGCAGGCTTCTGTCTAAATGACAGATCTCCGTGCTAAGTTGGAGCATAAACCAAAGTTTTTTCAAAATCAGACTAGTGGTGTCTGAGATATTGCACATGACTAACAAACAAACAATAAATTTAACTAACGGAGACAGGTCCATTGTCCACCTCTGATTTTATTCAGACATACCTGGACCATCTGAATGTCTACAATGACATTGCTGTCATCATGGGGTAGCATCCATACTTCGCTGAATGCCCTGGAGAGTCTACCCTCATGTCCCCAGCAAATGAAACCTTCTCCTTCTGCCTCAGTGACTGCAGCAGCTCCTCCTGGTCTGTCTTCCATTTGTAGAAAATGGTTGGCTGCAGGTATGTGTGGGCATGGACACGGAAGGTGGCACTGCTGATCGTCTTCACTCGCATTGTGTTCAGTACCTAGTATATAGAAATTATGGGTGAACGCAGGGTATCAGATATGCGATTAAATTGAACATATATTCTAAGATATCACAAAAGACAACTTAGAAATAAGTTTTTTTTGAATGGATGTGTCCATGAGTTGATACCGTTCTATTACCAAACAAGAATCAAATTCCATTTGTGGTTGCATTTTGAGGCCAAATTGAGTCATATCTGCCAAAGGCACAATGATATTAAACAATGTAACAACATTCTTTATCCCTGTGTTATATCAGGGAATATTTCTGTATGATCTTCATTCCAATATGTTCAGATCTCTGAGGTTCTACGGTATCCGTATCCTGATACTAAACATACTCTGTGGGTTATTAGATTACCTTATGTGTTTGAATGAATGATGATCCTGAGAAGAGGATGGCTGCAGACAGCTGCAGATTGCCAGCAGGGGTGCTTTCAAGAAGCAGCTGGCTCATCCACTTTCTGTTGTAGAGGCAGTGTAGGCAACTCTGGACAACAGACACAGGATTTCTGCCAGTATATTGCAAGCCCGGTGGCCCGCCGGGCCTAAGTGGACCCCCTGCCAGGCCTAAGCATCGGGGAAGCCACCATTTCTTATTTAGTAGGCTAACTAACGTCGTTACAAACTGCGTTATCACTTCATCCCGTCGGTAAGTACATTCTTTTTATATTAACTTAAGCAGTGTGTAGGTAACGTTAAACTAATAGCATGAACGTAACGTTTGATACATTGTAACATTACATGACTTAGAATCGCCATAGAAATAACGACTTCACTTGTTTATTAATAACGTTAGCTTGATGGCATTGATGTGCACGACAACATGGTCATTTAGCTAACTTAGCTAGCTAGCCAAACAGTCAGTAACACAGATACATAGATATTTTGTTGTTGTTGAAATGTGCCCAGCATTCCAAGGCTGTACATTGTTGTAAGATTCAGTAGCCAATCAGTTGGCAGTGTTGTGCATACCCCGCTCTTACAGCTCGTTTCCAGCCCAAACCACTGCAAAGAGAGCAAACCTTTTTTTTTGTCAGTGACATTTCCTTCTGACATCTACGACGGCAATCGCAACCACAACATTTATTTTGCCCTTTTGTATAGCTATTTCCATGGATAAAATCACATTTATTATTATTATTTATTGGTAAAAACATTTACTTCATATCCAGGGAGATAGCTAACTACTTGCACGTTACATGACATGTGTAGCAATTTAGTAATATGATCGCATTTCGGGCTAGAAAATAACCAGAAAAATTGCTGAGTTGTCTTAGAATCTTTATCGCAACAGAATGTATAAAGGCTGGCTTCCCGGATCAAATTTGTTGTGACAGCTGCCATCCAAAACAAACACATGAGAGAGGCTGCCTGTGTGCGTGCCTCCCCCAAGGCGTTACGTCATTGTTTTGCAATGGGCAGCTGTGATAAAAACATGCTGGCTTCGATAAGCGATATCGATAAACTCAGAGGCATACGATTCCAATGAATAGGACAACTTGGAACCAGTTCTCAATTCCCATTCCTATTTAAATGTGCCCAGCATTCCAAGGCTTGTTGTAAGATTCAGTAGCCAATCAGGACTTTTTTCAAGTTATTTGTAGAGTGCAAAAACTTTGATATTATTTATTTTAATTTAATTTAATTTAATTTAATTTAATTTAATATAATTTCTTTTGTTGTTGAAAACACAGCATTCCAAGACTGTACATTGTTGTCAGATTCTTTGTAAGCTGTAAATATGCTATGCTGTAAATAGTTGTTGATTTTAAAAAAATGTGTGTTGAATAAATGACTTATTTATAACAACATTCACATTACGTAGTCATATTTTCAAATCTCCAGTCAGCTTTTAGCACTGACTTAATGTAGGGCCCTATGGAATCTGTGTTATAGCTTTTTTTAATTCTCAATTCCGCGATTCCGTCCGTGATTCTGTTTTCACAGAAACTATAGGGCCTTACCTTAACCTGCCATCAGTCTGTCGCTGGCCCGTGCCGGGCCCCAGTCAAAAAAGACACTTGGCCACCGGGCCGCCGGTCCCTGTGGAAAGATACCTGCCACCAGGCCTTTTCTGGGGGAAACCCTGAGACAAGAAGGTCCCCCACACAATCTTCTGGACCTGGCACCTCATGCGGCATATCGGGCACATATGTCAAATATGTCATCACCCAATGTCAAGTAGCCCTATCTTGCTTTTTTTTTTTAAACTGACAATAGAATTGTGGACTTGGTCACGACAGAGTCTCCAGGATTGTAGGTAGAGTCGTCATCTTCTGGGACTTCGATGGAATCATCACAATTCTACACGGGGCCGTTTGGAGGAGGGGAGTCTGCTGTGCCATGCTTTTCTGGTGTTGAGGTCAGGATGGGTAGGACCAGGGGAGAAATCGCATTGCTCCCAACACCAATGCTTACAGTGGCAACATTGACCTGTGTAGCTGTAAATCAAACAGTTTATTTAGTATGTAGACATACAAGTACATTTTAAAAGACTACTAGCCAAATGTAGTTGTCTTGTGTCTATTCCAAAAACAAAAAATCACCTTCAAATTTTGTTTTTAAAAACTAACATACATTCAGTCCTAAAAATCTAGCTTACAAAGTGCTAATCACACACCTTGACTTTTGACACGGTCGTGCTGCAGAGTGTGAGTTCCAAGCTGTGTGGAAACAGTTCTCCTTTTTGGGGGATCAGTCTGGCAACCCACCTCGCGAGTGAACGTGGGTAGCTTCTGGGAAACCGAACAAAAAGCTAAGGTTATTACACATAATAATGGATTAACTAGCTAGCTTCATCTATCTGTCTGCTTTGCATGTTCGAGGCTAGTCCTATCCTATGTGGACATCTCCTGTCTATACATACTTATGACCACAGAGTAATTATTTTGATCATTGCTTTACAGTAGAAAACAAAAGAAATAAATAGTACTGGTGAGAAAGCGTCATCAGAATGGCATATTTTCAGACAGAAAGAACACTTGTGAACACACTTATTACTGAACCTTTATTACCTGGAGGCCTTGCCTCCTTAACAGTATTTGTAACGTTATCAGCTTACCTGTTGAATATCTGAAGCTGGGTTCAACAAGGCAGGAACAGCTCCTGGTGTCAGAAGCAATTTCGAAGCAAACCCAGCATTGTACTTGGCTTGATTCTCGATACAGTCGGACGATAAATGAGCAGTGCAAAGACGCAGGTGTTGGTTGACATTCTCTGGTACTTCACTGGCAAAAATAACGTTGACCCACTCCTGGCGCAAAGCTGTGTCCCGTGGAAGGGTGTGCATGGACACATTAGCTGCAGTGCCACTGCACAGGTGAAATAAACTTTGCTCATAATGAGAGGGAGACAGAAAGAGCAAGAGACTAAGGCAAGAGACTAAGGGAGAGAGAGTGAGGGCGAGAGAGAGACAGCGATGGAGAGAGACTAAGTTAGAGCGAAAGACAGAGACGCAGAGAGAATGGCTCTTAAAAGTGCCTTTGTGTTGGGCTCTATAAAGTGCCTTTGGGTTTTGAGTGTGTGAATGTGTGAGTGAGCGAGTGAATGAATGAATGAGTGAGTGATGGACGGATTGATAAAGAGTGTGACAGCTAAGTATGAGTATTGGACATGTGTATTGACCTGCAAAAAAGAAGATATAAATATATTAGTAAAAGCATAGCTCTTTTTTCGTCAATCTAGAAAATACACCACTCTAACACATAAATGACATAACATTACTGGTAACTTTATCTATCTAGTACTAACTTAGCTAACGTTGTCATAACATTTTTCCCTACCTTCGATACAAGCAATATCGGAAGCGCACTTTGCACTCCTACAAACAAATTAAGCGAGAGTGACGAAAGTTTTTTTTTTTTTAATGCATAGTATGTTTGATATAGCGTATAACGTTTTTTCCAACGGTGGTATAAGTTACCTTTAGTGTTATTAAATGAAAGGAGAGCCAGTTTAGTCCCAAAGTTTTCAAAGTCAGACTGGTAGCGTTTTTACCCCAAAGATAGTATTTCACGATATAATTATATTATAATAATTATCCTAGAATAAATTTTAGGATAGTGCTTCCGATATTGCTTGTGTCGAAAGTGCTGCGACGGAAACAGCAGTAGATTTACCTACTGGCCACATCTGTCCAAAATGTAAACAAGTCAGGCAGTTTTCACGATCGGGAAAAAATTTATGACATCGTTACGGCACAGGTAAAATGGGTTTTGAGCGGGAGAGAAAATGCAGGAGGGCAGGACACTGACTTCTGTCAAGCTAGTCTAGCTTGCTGGATTAAGTTAATTATCCAAACAGCTAGTGTTAGCTTTTTAAAATTGTTGGTCATTTTAGCTAGCTAACTAGTTAATGTTAGTGCTATTTAAACTAAAAATTAATCGAGTTGTTAAAAATAAAGTGAGCTATTGAGAGCAAGCTAGCTAACCTAATTCTACATTATATATCTAGCTAGCTGAGTTAGCTAGCTAGATATATAATGTGGATAAAGACAGTTAGCTAACATTATCCAAACAGCCAGCTTTTTAAAAATCGTTGGTAATTTTTGCTATGTCGTTAGTTTATCTAGATAGCTAGCGTTTGATAAACGAACAATAAATCCGGTAAGGTCAACTATGCCAGTAAGTTAGTTTGCTTGCTAGCTAAGGTTAGCTAACTCATCAGGCATGGAGATCATGATAAAAACCTTCCAATTTGTATGACAACTACAAATATACTTATAAAACGTATGTAACTATATATTACAATGATAATATAAATGGGTTGTTATACGTTATCATTGGTGAGACAGTAATCAATCGTGCTCGTGCTAGATGGTGGAATGGAGCAAAAACAGCAGGACGGTGTGTCCTGTCAGATTTCTTTACGGGTGTGGAAAGGCGAGTGGTTACTGTACTTGTGACACACCAAGTTGACAACTTTCTCAACCAGTTGAAAATAGGACGATAAATTTAAAGTGCATATTTCTCCTAAAATACAGAAAGGACATATTTAATACTTTACTCATCGTGTTTCTTCAATGTCTCTTGTGCAAATAGCACATAAAACCGAGAAAGTGTGAAAACCACCATGTTATACCTTTAAAAAATAAATAAAACACCCATTCGTAAAACTAAAATGCTTTATACCACACTGCACACATGATCTTGGGGAAGCCTAGATAATGAGCACTACACTACATACCTGATTATCTATATCTCTCTAAGCGATAGAGGACCTAATGTAACACTCATCAACATTTTCTTTGATGACAGACAGATTTACGCAATTATTATCATAGTTCTGTGTTCCTGTCTGTGTTTTCCTTGTTGGGCCGCCAGATGGCGACACTTCTGTTCTGTGTCCCGCTCCCCCTGTTTAATTGTATGATTGTTTCCAATTGTCCAATCATTGTTTTCTGGCTGTCTCGTTTTCCCTTCCCCTTCCGTGGCCTGATTGTTCATGGTGCCCTCCTGTGTCTCGTCAGTGTCTGTCTATTTAAGTTCCCGTCTCCTGGACTCAGGTGCTGGATCCTTGTTGGTTTGTTGCTCGTTGTTAGTTAGTTTGTTCGGTTGTGTTTCTGATCCTGTTCCTGCCCTGTGTGTTCTTGCCCTGCCCTGTTCTGTTTCCACGTGCTCTACGGATTTTTGGATTTTCTTTGTTTGATGTTTCTGAAGTTTTCCTTTATTTTGAAGAGTTGCCCTGCGAGGCCTTTTGTTCCCTTTGTTCCCCTTTTGTTCCTTTTTTCCAAAGTAAAGTCTTTTGTTCTTACCTTTTTTGGAGTTTGAGTTTTTCCCCCTCCGCATTTGGGTCCTAACCCTCCACCACACCGTGACATGGCTTCCTTTGGTAAGCTGCTGATGGTTTCCTGAACGTTACTGGCCCACTGTCGGATTTCAAAGCCACCTGAAGTTAAGAGGGTCCTCAGCTTCTCTACTAATTGCCTTGCCTCTTCTGTCGATGGAAGGCTCTGAAGTCAGTTGTCAACATAGAAGCATCTCTCCACTGAGACCCGCACATCCTCACCTGGGTGACTGTGGTCAAAGGCATGTTTTTGAAGGGCAAAGGTAGCACAGCAGGGGTGGTGCCAAAAGGGAGGACCTGCCATTCATACACCTCAGGTGGGTCAAATGTGCTCATGTCCCACCAGAGGAAACGCAAAAGAGGTCTGTCCGTTGGAAGCAGCCGGACCTGGTCAAACATGCCCTTGATGTCTTCGCTGATTGCGACAGCATGCTCCCGGAATCGGAGCAGAACTCCAAGAAGGGAAGGGCCTAAGGTGGGTCCTGGGAGAAGTAGTTCATTCAGGTTCCTCCCTCAGAACTGAAAGGAGCAATTGAAGACGACACATTTCTTCCCATTATGCTCCACCATGTGGTGCGGAATGTACCACGATTCCTGGCCATTGTACACCTGTTCAGGGGCTAGTTTCACAGCATATCCGGCATTCTCCAATTTCTTAATTTCTGCCCCGTAGGCGGCAGCTCTTTCTGAGTTCTTTGCCAGTCATCGCTCAGTGCTGCAGAGGCTAGACATAATTACTTCTTTGGGGGCTGCAAGGCGTGGCATGTCCTTGACTCTCAGCAGAGGTGTGGCATAACGTTCCACGCCATTAACGACCACTCGTATGGTTTCGTCCTCCAGCTGTCGGACCGCTTCCTGGTCCTGGCGTGACCGGGTGACCAGCTTTTCACTCCGTGTAGGAAGGGTGTCCATCTTCCAGAGCTTCTCCACACTCCGGAATAGGTCCTCAGCAGGAGAACTGAAAGTGAGCAGACACTGTGGTGGGAGCTGTTCCTGTACAAACTTTGCTGGGCCTGGTAGTGTCCGTCCCAATTTAGTCTTTATGGCAGCGGGGCCCCCGGTGGGCCTAGCCGCACTGGCTCAATGGGTGTAAGCAGGTGAGGGTAGTCTGCTCCAATGAGCAATAAGGGGCATACCCTGTCCATGGGCGTCATCGGCAGTCCACAGAGATGTTGGTACTTTCCTTGGAGTGTTTCCAAGGGGTACGAGTGCTCTGCCAGGCCTAGGTTCCCTGCTGTGAAGGCTCCTCGGACAGTGAAGCTCTTTGTTGGCTGACTCGCTGGGGAAATCTGGTCACACCTCCAGCAGCGCTTGTTTGTCTTGATCCAGCTGATCACCTACTCCTTAGTCAACTGCTTGAAGTTGGAGCATTGACTGAGGAAGTGATCAGAGTCACAGTACGGGCATTGTACTTTAAGCCTCTCTTTAGCCTTCTTAGAGGACACGCTGTCAGGGGTGGGGGTGGAGGTACTGGTCTCTGAGGCCTGCTTAGCTCCATGGAGAACTGTGGTTTTCTGGGGTGCGGACCTCTGCTCCCTTCTCCGCAGAGCTGAAGGATCTGGCTGGGGCCTGCTGCTGACTTGGTCCCCATGGTCCTGGCACCAGGACTCATACTGCAGCCATTCTGCCAAGTCCCACAGTGTGTGTGTGGCGTGGGGCGGTGGTACATCTGCCGCCGGAAATTAGCCTTAACCTCAGCAGGCAGTTTGGTGAGCAGCCAAGCCACATGTGACCCACACATCAGTTCTGTCTTGCCGTCATGACCCAGAGTCTGGAGCATCCCCACGAGTGACTGTATCTGCAGTGCAAACTGCTCAAAGGCCCCTGTATCACCTGGCCGTACACAGGGACCCTTCATGACAGCAGCAATCTTCCTCAGAGCAAGCTGGTGTGGGCGTCCAAACTTCTCTGAGAGCGCTGACATGGTGTCTGAATACGGGTATGCAGAGTGCAGATAAGAATCAGCCACCCACCTGGCCTCCTCCAGCTTCAAGTGCTCCAGCAGGATCTGATACGTGAAGAGCTCAGTGGCATCGTCCAGAAGAAGATTGTCCAAGGCCATCTTCAGAAGCGCAAAGTCACTCGGGTCTTTATGGGTGAAGTCCGGGATGGTCGGTTTCGGCCCACGGTAGGACATCTCTCTGCTTCGCGTCGGTGGTGTGCCTGGGATCTGAGGGTACTCAGCTCGTGGGTGGTGTAACCGTAGTGGGCTACTGTGGTGCATGTGACGTCCCCAAGTCGCCTCTGGGGTGGCCACCGCTTCGGGTTAGAGAATGCCGGACTTGACGGTCCCCGGTGAGCAGACCAGTGCTGTGCTGACCAGTTTGGACTGGGGTGTGTCACCTGATTGTGCTGCACAGGAGAGGGAGACCTCTCCCTCCGTGGTGGAAAGTGCTGTCTAGGAGGGTAGGCCGAGGACTGATGAATTCTCATCTCCTGCAGGTAGCCTCTTACCTCCTCTAGGTGGTCAAACTGATGATCGACCCCTCCTTTTTCTCTCTGTGGTGCCCCGTGCTCCAACAGCAGAGATGGTGGCAGATCAGGCCAATCCACGTCAGCTGCCTCCTCAGGACCCTGTGCAGAGCTATGTCTGCCATCAGGGTGAGATCCACTGCTCTCTGTCCGTGTGAGGCTCAGTGCTGGTGCTGGTGAGGCCCGCGTCAGTGGCCGATAACTGGAAGGGGTTGATGGCGCTGAATACTGCGGGGACTCCACCCTCCGGGCATCTCGCTGTGCTGCTCCAACTTCTGTCATCTGAGCTCTCCCAGTGGCAGGGTAAGGAAATGGAGGTACAGCCCTCGGTGCTGTCGCCATCAGATCCTGCACCTTCCCTCGAAGACCTCAGGTAAGCCAAGAAGCTGAGCCGTACAGCCTCTGTGCCTCTTGCAGTTCCTCCATGAACGAATCCCATTCGTCCATATCTGCCTCCCTGTGTGGCCTGCGGGGTGAGACCTGGGTGGACCGGTGCGGGGGTACCTCTATACTGCCTTGCCTGCATCTGGGCTCTTCCTCCCATCTTGCTCTGGGTGGTGCTGTGTGAGGCAAGGACAGCGGTGCCTGGTACCGGCGATCTCCCGGGTACTCCACCTCATAATCCTGGAGTACCCAGAAAAAATCAGCTCGGTGTTGAGGTTGCTGGGATGCAAAGAAGGCATCTCGCTGCCACAGATAGTTTAGGGTTATTTGCGCAGTAGGCTAGGCTAAACTAAACTTAGACGTAACTAACGATGTTGTAGACCTTAATTTACTAAGATAGCCATTTTACGAATTTAGAAATAAACTTAAAGTTTTCAGATTTTGTTTCCAAAATTTGTTGTTGAGTGATATAGTACACAAGTTTTATCTTGCATATCTGCCACTTCCCTTTTTTTAATCAACATCAGTAAGCTTAAAATGCTTCCAAACCAGGGATTTTTTGGACATTTTTTTTTTGTCCAGGACTGAGAATCACGAACGAACGTTATTCCTAGCTTATGCACGAATTTATGATGCCTTGATGGACAGCAACACGAGGCTTCCGTTACTGAAATTCAAAAAGTGCTAGTTGTGTTTATTGGCAGAATTGTTTATGTTAAATGATAATAAAACGTAGGCCGCTTTAACATCTAAATTTCTTGTATTGCAGTACCGGTAATCTTAAAGCTGCAACTGAGTACCCATCCTAATAATCGAATGCTTAATTTCACAGTCGAATGCCAATTCAATGAATGAAGCTTTGAAGCTTCAAAATTTTCAGTACAACCCTAAAAATATGTATTATTTAATAAAGCATGCACATTTTAATAAATATTTTTCCAAGACTTCTGGACCAAAACTATTGTTTCAGAAAATGCTGCACATAATGAAGTTTATAATTACAAAAAATGGATTGAGGTTTTCCTTGGTTGTTAAATCACCTTTGATTTCTACATTAACTTAAATGTGCAGCAAACGCTTTTGCCCTGAAGCATATTGTTGACTATTCTTAAGTTTCACAGTCTGACTACGAAGTTGAATAACCGTTTATAGATGTACATTTTACTCAAATACACGCAAAAACATTACGGGTAACAAGCATGTCCCTATTTTCAGCTTGTCTTTAAAATGTATTTTCCTCTCCCTTCCCCTTAAAATAAGAGCAGCGGGAACACTGTTGTACTTTGCTCGTAAGTCCCACGTTTCTTAACTGTCAGATATGGTCACATCTCATGGTTTCTTGCACTATCGTGATAATATACAATTTCTTTTATTTTGGTTCTGGCTAACCTATTCGTACTTTCGGGGTGTTTAAGCTACCTTAAGCATATCTTATATTTGACGGCTGTGATGTCTATAAACATTGTAGTCACAAAATTCAGCATGTTAGATAATACTAGTCACGACCTTAGCATTCTAGAAATGGGAAATAGGCTTTTCAAGAATGTTACATACAACCTGTTAAGTTGAACGGATGAGCCAGTGCTAACTTGTAAGGTAGGTGGATGGTTTCCATGAAGGCAAACATGCAATAATAAATAACATGTAATAATAAAAATCTGTTGTTTGTTGCAGTATAACACTCATATCAAACCACTAAGACTGAGAGAAAATATGCAATGGGTGAACAGGTTGTACATTTATTATAGGCAGTAGGGATGGTGCCGAATACAAATACCATATTTGGCAACACTCAGATAATGCATTCTCACCAAATGTTTTCTCCTTCCAAATTTGACAAATATTATTCGGATTCAGATCTATTTTCTCATAGATGCGGTTCACTCAGAAGTCAGCCAGTCAAGTTTTTCAATTAGAAACACAACGGCAGAGACACAGCGAGTGAGAGTTTCCTTTAACACTAGATAGGCCAGAGCGAAGCCATTGTGCTTTAGGGAATGTATAATTAAAATGACTTAGGTGCTGTAAATACAATATCATCGTCTTTGTAAATGACTGTGTTTTTAAAATTTTTAAAAATTGACTCAGTAAAGAAATACGTCACAAAATCCCTCGGTAGACAATTTTTTTGAGTTTTCTCTGAAACTGAGACTTTGAATAAACCAAATAGCATAGCTACACAACAACTGCCTGAAATGTAACAGATTTTTGTTTGTGTGTTTCCAGCAAACCGCCAAAGCTGCGCGTTCTCTGTGAAATTGAGGAGAGTGATGGTGCATTGAAAGCGCACTCCCAGGAGAAGGGCGGGAGAACTGTACTGAATGACCGAAGAAATTACCTTTTAAATATATTGCACTTTGTTTTATTTAACTACTTTTGTGTTTTGTCATACACGTTTTAGGGCTTTTCTCAGTGTTTCTGCAATATGCCTTAATACATTTTCCTATATAACAAAACCGCTATAATTTAAAAATACAAACCGTGAAATTGGTTTAGTAATCTTTATGAAATTAGGTCACTGCTGGTGTAGAAATCAATGCTATAATGCTGGATATTTCTGATGCCACTGGCTATTGGTAGCTGGCTATGTAGTAAAAAAGTTAAAACATTACAGAAACAGGTTGTTGGCTAATGACACCCAGCACTGAAGCATTTAGACTTCAGTGTCCCTCAGGTAGGGGTGGTGGGGTTGATGCAGATCATACTCTACAGTTCAGATTGAGGATGAGTAACTATTTTTTGATTTATAAAAACTATTTGACTATGTTTGAAGCTTGATTTTACTGTTTACTTAAGTGTTTACGGTTTACCTAAGTGTTATAAAAGCCTGTCATGGCTATATAACATATCATTGTTTGTTAAACACAGCTTTAGAAAGCAAATTGCCTGTTGTTAAACTGCATTATTGTTGATGTCATTGTAAAATCATGACTTTAATGCTTTCATATCTCAATAATCTCAGTGCCAATGATTGTAATGCTAAAAATCATTTAATACAGCTTCTGTGTTAAACTCCACCCACTTCCGGTTTACACCACTCCTATTTGCGGGTTTTATCCAAATACAAATACAAATTAAAGCCGCAAGTGGCGTTGGGAGGGGTCCAAGCATTGGCACCATCGAGCCCCCTATGGAGCGATTTTAAAATGGCTTTGTACTCATGATCATATGCCTTCACCCAACATATCTACTGAATATCATGATGATCGTATAAAATACGATAAAATTGATGACTTATGGCTAATTTTGTGTGAAGAGACGCTGTCGGATGACTTAGTTACATCGCCATGGATATGTCCTGGCCGCTTCCCGTAAAGGCCTTTACTATGTCGTAACACTTAGATGGCATGTCGTAACACATAAATGGTCCGGCGTGTATGCACAGCTGCAGTGTTTCTGCGCCGCAACTAAAAAAGGCGTCACACTAGTGTTGTCACGATACCAAAATTTTGACTTTGATACTGATACCAGGTTTAGTATTACGATACTCAATACTGAAATGATACTTGAAACTTAAACGATGCTAATTCGATACTCGGTACCTAACGATACTGAAATTACCTTGATAGATCAGAAACGTAATGTCCACAAGGGTTGACCTCATTTTCGAATTCATGGTTTATTAACAACCTGGTTCAGTAACAACCTTTAAGTTGAAGCCTCTTCAACATATTAATATGCATAGGCCTATAGTGTTACAACACTGAACAATAGAAAAAATATGTTAAAGATATTTCAAAAATTAAACAGTTGTAAAGTAAATTATCTTTAAAACAGGTCTTTCACATTTAAATAGATTTAAAAACAGCATATTTTAATAACAATACAGCATCTATCTATAATAAAATATTTCCAAATTGGAACACCTATTGCTACTGAAGTGAACTGAGTCAAAGCTTGCGTTGTATCAAGGAGCTGAGTGCACAAGCGCAAGTCACCTCACTTGCCAACCTTAGTTGCTACTGCCTTCTAGCGAAGATTCTGACAAATTACACTTTTCATCCTCTCAATCAGTAATGCGGGAGACAATTTTCCCTGGCTTTTACATTTGACTCAAAACTACCGAACGTCGGAATATTCTAATACCGAACCGTTTCTTTTTTTTTCTTTTCTTTTTTTTTTAAGTGCCGAGAAAGTGCTGAAGTTTTGGTATACCGTGCAACACTACATCAGACACATATTCCAATCCATTGCTCAGTTAAGCAGAGAATGCACATTTCAGAGCGCCACAGAGACAGATAGAATAATAACACATGAATGCACGTTTCAAATAATAAATACGACATTGAGAAAAAACTGAAAAAAAACGTAATATCAACTCGCGAACTGCGTGCTGAGCGCAAAGTAGCCTACCGTTTTATTTATTTAGACATTGGCAGATAAGAAAAATTTTGGTTACGTTGACCTATAAAACGCTATTCCAAAAGCAAAATCAGACATGTTATACATCGTTAGAAAGCTTGTACTCTCACCTACTGAATAAATGAATTGTCAATCAAGCCAAATTGCCCTAAAAAGGGCGACAACGACGTAAGCAACAGGTGTGGTATTACGCACAGCTATTTTTGAACGTAGCCTACCCAGTGATCAAAAATGCGCGTATATTTCGCCAACGGATTGTCCAAGACAATATATGACCACTCATTTGCAAAAGGGACAGCTCTACGCGTAGAACCAATGGTAAGATTGTATATTTATTAAATGTTTAGTCCCAGATATTGACTGTAGAATGACATGGTATAATGTAAAAAACAAAATTGTTTCGTTTATTTCGTTATTCAGTGAGCAGCGTTTTCACTGCTGTATTGGCATATTTTAGGGCTAATGTCGGGTTTATCTTGTTGCTACGGAATATTACATTACATTACAGGCATTTGGCAGACGCTCTTATCCAAAGCGACGTACAACAAAGTGTATAATCATAATCAGGAAAAAGTGTCGAAAACCCTAGAGAGAAGTACCGTTCCAAGTGCAGGGAACAACCGCATAGTTCAACTTGGACCCTGTAGGTTAAACTGATTAACACTAACACAAACAAGAACAGCAACAACGCAGTCTATGCAAAAATACAAGCAATAGTTAAGACGAGTTATGACTAAGTCACCTACGAAACAACTACCTAGTTACAACCCTAAGCTTACAGTCAATTTAGAGATGAAATTGAGAATACGATTTCTGTCAGCATAGTGACGGATTTAAAGACTAAACGAACTCACCCGATATTGTCTTCAAATGGACCGTATTATTTATTTAGACATTGGCAGACTACAGCATAAATTGCTGTAGGTCGTTATGTTATGGTAGCAACGGAACGAAGCAGACTATATATGTATTAGGCTACCGTCATTGTTTCATTATACCAGCGTGATTTTGCACGTTTGCACATAAACTCAGAACCTATCAATTAAATGGTTTAGCTATTTCTCAGCATAATGACAGATTCAAAGACTAAACGAACTCACCCGATACTGTCTTCAAATAATGTCTGGCACTGTCTTCTACTGCTTCCCCGGCGTTCAGACCGTCCCCTCACTGATAAAAACTAGACCCTACGGTGTCGGATTACTTGCGTCGCCATGGTTGTCGCTTGCCGTAAAGAAGTTTACTCGATGTCGTAACCGTTTAGATTTGGAGCTCCAGCTTTTCCGCACCCCACCTAATGAAAAAGTCCAAATGGTGTGCAAACCATATGGCGGACATAGGTGCTCCCAATAGGAAAGTTGTAGAGCACATTCAGATGCATCAGTCGATGAAGTTTTGTGTTGATCTGACTTACGGTGTGGGAGTTGACCTTTTAAACTATGACCCTTTGTTATAGCGCCACCATCTGGTCGACATAGGCGATTTTTAGTGCCTGAGTAGTGGGGGGCCATAGGAACCCACCTACCAAATTTGGTTGGTCTACAACTTATGGTTGCTGAGCCTCAGACATTTTAGCGGAGAAAACTGCCACGCCCCAACTGAAAAGTCTAAATGGCGGGCAAACAATATGGCGGACATAGGTGGGGCCAATGGCAAAGTTGTAGAGCACGTTCAGATGCATACGTCGATAAAGTTTTGTGTTGATCTAACTTATGGTGTGGGAGTTATGGGCTTTTACGCGTTACCCTTTGTTATAGCGCCACCATCTGGCTGACAATGTAATGTAATGACATATGTGATTTTTAGTGCCTGAGTAGTGGGGGGCCATAGGAACCCACCTGCCAAATTTGGTTGCTCCAGGACTCATGGTTGCTGAGCCTCAGACACTTTTAGCGGAGAAAAATAATAAGAATAATAATAATAATAATAATAATAATAATCCTAACAGATACAATAGGGTTCCACCAGCTTCGCTGCTTGGACCCCTAATAATAATAATAATCCTAAGAGATACAATAGGGTTCCACCAGCTTCGCTGCTTGGACCCCTAATAATAATAATAATCCTAAGAGATACAATAGGGTTCCACCAGCTTCGCTGCTTGGACCCCTAATAATAATCCTAACAGATACCACCAGCTTCGCTGCTTGGACCCCTAATAATCCTAACAGAAACAATAGGGTTCCACCAGCTTCGCTGCTTGGACCCCTAATAATCCTAACAGATACAATAGGGTTCCACCAGCTTCGCTGCTTGGACCCCTAATAATAATAATAATCCTAAGAGATACAATAGGGTTTCACCAGCTTCGCTGCTTGGACCCCTAATAATAATCCTAACAGATACCACCAGCTTCGCTGCTTGGACCCCTAATAATCCTAACAGAAACAATAGGGTTCCACCAGCTTCGCTGCTTGGACCCCTAATAATCCTAACAGATACAATAGGGTTCCACCAGCTTCGCTGCTTGGACCCCTAATAATGGCATCTCCCTCCATCCCTAATTCCTATAGAGCCTATTAAAATCAACCAATACATTATCAAACAGATTTTTTATTACCTTTGTACCCATGAAAACTACACTTTGGTCTTGCCATCCCTTAAAATCTCCATGCCACCTTCTTGCCAGTCCATAAATAAGTCTTGAGATCCACCTCCGATGAGCTGAAACCTTCAGCTTCAACGTACAGTGTCGGTAATAACTTAAATTTGCTACAAGTTTCCTTGCAGAACAAATAAAATGTGCAAACGTAATTGTCTGTCATCTGTTGACTTGTCTGATATGTTGGGCAGATAAAATTCCCTCCCTTGAATAACCAGGCACGATGAAGTGTATCACATAGGAAATAGGATTTATTTATGCAGAAAGAGTCCAGCACCTACACACAATAAGGTGGATAAGGCCGAACTGAAGAAAGCATGGGCGGTCCCTGCTTTTATAAGCAAAATGTGTTTTAACAATAAGCATAGAGTAAGATTTAACAAAGGAAATGATTTGCTGTGCCCATTCATACTACATAAGCACCTGGTGGCCGCTTAGTCTAAACAGGCTTTAAATCAGAAATAATTGTTTAGTGTTTAATCTGTCAGTTGCTTTCAGAGTCCTGGGCAGCATGGCGTCATAGCCGGTTTGTTCTTATCAGGATGGCAGAGGGAGAATGCTCCAGTTTGGACTTCTAGAAATGCGCGAGACAGAGAGAAAAGAAACAAATGCACACATATGCATAGACACACTTATAGACTAAAGGTATATAAGCTATACTGTCCATAAGTATTTGGACAGTGACACAATTTTCATCATTTTGGCTCTGTACGCCACCACAATGGATTTGAAATGAAACAATCAAGATGTGATTTAAGTGTACTTTCAGCTTTAATTTAAGGGTTTTGTCAAAAATATTGTATGGACAATGCAGGAATTACAACCATTTTTATATATACCCCCCCTCCTCCCAATTTTAGGGGCTCAAAAGTAATTGGACAAACTAACATAACATCATAAATTCAATTGTCATTTTTAATACTTCATTGAAAATCCTTCGCAGTCAATGACTGCCTGAAGTCTCATAACCTGATGCTGGGTTTCTTCCCTGGTGATGCAATGCCAGGCTTCTACTGCAGCTGTCTTCAGTTCCTGCTTGTTCTTGGGGCGTTTTGCCTTCAGCAAGTGAAATACTTGCTCAATTGGATTCAGGTCAGGTGATTGAGTTGGCCATTGCAGAACATTCCACTTCTTTGCCTTAAAAAAGTCTTGGGTTGCTTTCGCAGTATGCTTCGGGTCATTGTCCATCTGCACTGTGAAGTGCCGTCCAATGCGTTTTGAAGCATTTGGCTGAATCTGAGCAGATAATATAGCCCTATACACTTCAAAATTCATCCTGCTGCTTTTCTCAGCATTCACATCATCAGTAAATGCAAGGGAACCAGTTCCAGTGGCAACCATACATGCCCACGCCATAACACTAACTCCACCATGCTTCACAGATGAGGTGGTATGCTTTGGATAATGAGCAGTTCCTTCCCTTCTCCATACTCTTCTCTTCCCATCATTCTGGCACAAGTTGACCTTTGTCTCATCTGTCCATAGGATGTTGTTCCAGAACTGTACAGGCCTTTTCTAGATGTTTTTTGGCAAACTCTAATCTGGTCTTCCTGTTTTTGAGGCTTACCAATGGTTTACATCTTGTGGTAAACCATATGTATTTACTCTGGTGAAGTCTTCTCCTGATTGTTGACTTTAACACAGATACACCTACCTCCTGGAGGATGTTCTTGATCTGGCCAATGGTTGTGAAGGGGTTTTTCTTTACCAGGGCAAGTATTCTTCTGTCATCGACCAGTTGTTTTCCATGGTCTTCCGGGCCTTTTGGTGTTCCTGAGCTCACCAGTGCGTTCTTTCATTTTAAGAATGTACCAAATAGTTGATTTGGCCATACCTAATGTTTTTGCTATTTTCTTTTCAGCCTAATGATGGCTTGCTTCACTGACAGTAACAGCTCTTTGGACTTCAAATTGAGAGTTAACAGCAACATATTCCAAATGCAAATGCCATACTTGAAATCAAGACCTTTTATCTGCTTACTTGTAAATGATATAATGAGGGAATAACACACACCTGGCCATGGAGCAGCTGAGCAGCCAATTGTCCAATTACCTTTGGTCCCTTAAAAAGGGGGGGCCCACATATAAAAAGTGGTGTAATTCCTACTCCGTTCACCCCATTTGGACGTAAATACCTTCAAATTAAAGCTAAACTGCACTTTGAGCTCATATTCATTATTTAATTTCAACTCCAATATGCTGTGGTAGACAGCTAAAATAACAATACCTTTGTCAATGTCCAAATATTTATGGACCTGACAGTATTTCAAACTTGTTGTTGTTCTTGGGAGGTTCGGTGCCTACAGACGGACATGCTGCAAGGCCTAGGAATTTAGTGTTGCACAGAATTCTAGTTATGCTAGAGAAAACTCTCCTCCCTTCAGATACCACAGATATGTTGTCTGCTGGTTTGGCCAGCTCTTCTATCTTTTCTTTATGCAAGTCAACAGCCAGTGGCACATAATTCTACCAAAGTTGTGTTCAGGGAATATGTCTGCCATTTTTTACATGCCTATCTGAAATTTTATTTATTGACCTTTCAGTATTATTACAGGTTCATAAAGACAGTTATCATTAAAAACACTGAATTATTTTGCTGTTACAATAAAACATCAATACTAAGTAGACTAAAAATTTTAAATGTTGCAATTATCTAAGCTAAAATCTAACATCTCATATCTCAAATCTAAAATCCGCTGCCATTTTGGAGCACTGGCGGCGGCAGGATTCAAATCGTGGGTAGGCCACGATAATTTGTGAGTGGGCCAAATTATTTAAGATTGAGATAGTGTCGCAATAATTTAGTTAAGGACAATACGCTGGTAAAAGTAGGCTTAATTGTAATAATGTCAATTTTCATAAACGAGTGCTCGGAGACATCCTTTGTCATTGTCATTCAATTTGTCATTGAGGCTGAATGAGTTATATGACCTGTCAAAAAAACACGAACTATTTTGAGATGAAAATAACCGCACAGACCAGCACCAGCATAATGTCACAAACCAAAAGCCCAAATGTAATCAATATCATTGTTTTTATTGCAACACAAAATAATAATATGTAAAAGTTGAGCGATAGAGACGGCGATTTAGTTAAGCACTCTCCATTTAGCAACAGCCGGATGCATGGGATCTCCTAGAAAACACAACGCTATCACCTGCTAGAGTGCATGGGAAGCGTAGTCAGTAAAATTAACAACGGTGTAGGGAGAACATAAAATGCAGGTAAACATGGACAATGTCGCCATGAATTATAACCACTTAAACCTGCTAATTGTCTTGTTGTGAGTGAGTGGCCACCTCAAATCAATTAAATTCATACAGACATGGCCTAATCTTTTAATAAAAACACATTAGTCAGTTTTCCCCATTGCATCACAAAATATAAATTCACAGTCCTAATCTTTTATTCAAAAGTACAGTTCATTTAGTCCGTTTTTCTTTTCTTTTTTATTTATTTAATTTTACATAACAGGTCACGTACCCTACTAACAATTCTTGCTGGGCTAGGCTATTGAAGTAGCTACTTTCTTACTTTTCTTTTGATAACACTGGATCGCTGCGTTTGTCCGAGTTGCAGCTTGTAGCCTATAGGCCTACTGTTAATTGCTTTTCATTTACAACAACGCTACAACTGTTTCAATTGCCCGACTTCTCACACGTTACAGAAATATTCTCGTCACACTTACAATTGCTTTTCCCTATTTACAATGCTACACTGAATCATGCTTTTTTAAATCCAACTTCAGACATATCTTACTGTCAGACTGCACTTGGTCTTTGCTTGTGAATTTAATTTGGTCCTAAAACCAACTAGTAAGAGAAGTTTATTTGATTTATTTAAGTTTGTGTTCTTTATAGGAGGAGTTTTGAAAATGTTCATCACCTCATTATAATCTAAACAGTCAGTCAGATCTCTCTCAAAGGTTAAGAGACTTAGAGAGTTAAGGCGAGCTGTGAGCATGGAGCTTCTGTTCGCAGTCTTGATTCGGTTGACTCTTGAAAAAAGACGCTCAACAGTGAAAGTTGTCATTGGCAGGGTGATTAGGACTTTAAGGAAAGATTGGACATTTGGAAAGATGTCCTCGTTGCAGCAGTCAAACACTTCAACCATTGATGGAAATGTGTCACCTCTAGCAACCTTGCGATTTATGTGTTGAATGAACACCGACAGTTCTGCTCCCGTAAATCTGATAACAAATATTTTGGTCACATCATTCAGGCTCTCTGTGAGATCCTCGACGTCAGAGATTTTGGATGGTTTCATGAATACTGAGGTGGATTTAATTAAACCATATGAATCCTGTTGAAACCTAGCGTTTAGTTCATTGAGCTGGCAGTCCAGTATTTTGTTTGATATAATGCGCAAATCGTTGTCGCAGCTGACCCATGTTGATTTCCCCAGGGAAGTGGTGAGAACGGTGTCCTCTAGACAGCTAGGTAGTTTTTGTTTGCGTGATGGCAAAGAAATGTCCCAGTTCTCAATTTTGTTTTTTGCCATGAGTTAATTCGTTAATGCCAGGACCTTGAGGTATCCACTGGCTTCGGTTGAGCGTAAATAAGCACAAGATTGCTTAAGCCCCTGTATCAAGTCTATGCATTCTTTCACACAGAGAGTTGACAACTGTAAGCCCTTAGTAGCAAAGTCTGATAGCTCAAATAGTTTTCCAAACAATGTAAGCAGGAAAATGAATTTCTTTGTTTGCATTTGATTAAGCAACGACTGCGCGTCAAGCTGGGTTTGCCCCCCACGCTCTGAAAACTCTGCCAGCACCTCTAAAATGGTGTCAAGGAGGGTGATCACTTTGCTTACAGCACTTGACCTGGAGCTCCACCCTGTGTCAGCCCCTCTCTCCAATTCAAGGCATCTGCGATCTGGGTACATCTCTGATTGGACTGCTAAGAAATGGGCGTGTCTTTGCACAACATTCATGAATGAATGCAATGAGTTTAGAGTGTCAAAAAAGGTAGCTGCGTCAGCTGACGTCTTAGCCACAGCGGACAGCACTAAGTTTAACCGGTGGTTTGATCGTGACTTGTCATGGTGGCATTTTTTGGAAGGGCGTCTAGTCTGGCTTTAATTTTCGGATCGTACTTGCACATGAATTTAAAGATCTTGAGGAAATTGCCCGTATTATGTGCATCTTCGCCCTCCCAATGTCCACAAAGTGCAGTGTTCTGTCTAGCACAAAGTGTTATGATATCAAGCACCACTTTAATATGGTCTCGGTTTCTTTCGATCAGTCTAGAGTTCATTGCCTCGGGATTTAATTGATGCACCACGGTACCATGGTCTGAATGGAATTGACAGAACCCGTCGTATTTACAATGGGCGCTAGCATGGGTTTTACTGCTCTCGTGCCTGCGGCATGCCTGCTGAATGTGCTTCCAGTCACTAAAACCACGTCAGAATGAGTCCTCCGCTGTGTCCCCGTGTCCAAAATGTCTGCACATTTTACAGTAAATGGCATTTCTTGAAATACTATATTCCAGCCATTTGAATTTATGGTACCAGTGCGCCGCGAAACTACGGGACTTACCCGCTTTCACGGTAGCTGGATACCGTTGCAAATTTGGCTGCGTTGGCACGGTTCGTGTACTGAGGCTAAATCCGAAGGGGGAGTGGAGGATGTGGCTCTGTGGCCTGCTGTTGATCCCTGTCGGTCCCTCTCCCTCTCTGTTGGTCTCTGTCTCTCTGTTGGCCTCTGTGTGTGTCTCTCTCTTCCTCTCTGGTGGTGGTGGGCTCCCCCTGGATGCTGTTGTTGTCTGACTTCTCTCTTTGTCGAACTTTGGTCTGCTGCTGCTCGCTAACATTAGCTAGCTCGCTAACTACCCCTGGCTCCGCTGTTAACGTTAGTTCTGCTTCTTCATCTGGCAGCTGGGGTGCCGGTGGTGACAATGGCTCTCTCCTAATTCTTTTCACGAACTGAAAAAGGGAGGACTGTTGACATTGACATTTAGATTTTTGTTACTCATAGGTTACTAGCAGGTTCAATATTTATTTACATCTCGCAGGTTTGCGACTGTAACAAAGATATTTATAGGCTACTGTAACATTACCGGCGGACGTGTAGGCCTACAACTGTACAGTCAGCGCGCGCGGTGGGTGCTGCTATAACATCAACGTCTTCTGATCTGCTGTATTCAGCTGTGATTGGCTCAGTCTGTGGATGCTACAGTTTTTGATCAACAAGTGTGTTGTGTTTATCTCATAGGCATGACAATGGGGAGCGTAGTGTTTAATTGGTTATTATGAATAGACATTTTCAACTGCTTAAAAAAAAAAGTTTCAAAAAAAAGTTCAAAGAAAATATTGTGGGCCAGTGTAAAACATGGGGGGGCCTAGGTCCACAGTGCTACAGCGTGGGGGGGGGTAGCCAGTCACTGAATTTGGACTTTAGCAGCTTTCTGGCAAAGCCAAGACAGTTGAGTGCGTCTCTCTGATAGAGTGCACAATCCGAGAGTGCAGAGAGCCTCTGGGTACCCTGAGTACCTCTGGCCAGGTATAATTTTACAAGCCTGTTTCTGCATGCTTTCCTGCCTGTTAGCCTTGTCGGTAGTTAGGGAACTGTGCCAGACGGGGACTGCATACTCCAGCACCGGGCGTATGTAGCCTGTGTAGATGGAAACCAGTTCTGTGTCTCGGACACCAAATTTCTTCAGGAGACGCAGAGCAAAAAGCTTCCTGTTGGCTGAGATCAACATGTGGTCCACCTGACTGTCCCATCGCAAATTACTATGGATGGTGAACCCAGGACTTTGACTGTGTCACAGACTTCCAGGATGTACTGGTCAGTGGAGAGAGTCGGCAGGGCGGGTGGATGCCTCATCTGGGTGACATGTAAAACTTTACATTTCTTTGGGTTTAATTTCTTTTTGTGCTCTCTACCCAGATATCAAGACCATTCAGGGTTTGTTGGAGAGTACAGGGTAGTTGGAGCGTCAACGTCTGGGCCAGAGTCATGTCATCCACATATTTCCAGTGGTCTATTCTGTCCTGGAGGGCACTGTTAATCAGTGATAGGAAGACTATAGGCCCTAGTACGGTTCCCTGTGCAACTCTACACGTGGGGTATTCCCAATCAGAGAGATGTCCCAGGTAGCGCACTTTCCGACGGCGGTTGAAATTGCATCATTTTACAGTAGAACTGTCAACTTATTTAATTGGAATGTTTGCACACAATAATGTATCTTTCAATTTTGGATTTCTGTCATACTGAATGATGTAATGTAATAATTTTGCTCTAACAGGGGTATCCCCTTTGTTGTTTATTTTAGACAGTGTTTGATGTTTTTCTTTGTAAATACTGGTCCCTTGTATTTTTTTCTTGTTACAAACAAAAAATAGAAATAAGTTGACTTATGCAGTGTACCAAAAGAATACTGTTGCTCCTACTCTCATTCCTTCCTCTCATCAAATTGCTTTTATGAGGGTCACAAATTGTCTAATGTATAATATTGAATACAAATTGAAATACTTTTGGGTTACATGCCCAAGATAAACTGGTGTCCCTACTCAGGCCCATCTGGGAGATATGTGAGGCCCTGTGTGAAGTCAGCAGCATGGGGCCTGTATCATGGTACCCTACATACACGTGCAACACACATGCATGTGTTTTTTTCAGGTGAAATATACTGTAACAAGTACACCCATCTTTCACTCTCCACTCTTGTTTTGATGTAGCCTACCCTACATTGCACTGCTAATAGATAATAGACTACAATTCTAATATTTATATTAGCTTACAACCATATTTATTAAGATTTAGGATTTATAAAGTAACATTGAATAAGCACATTTTTAGGCTCTGCAATTGCACTGTATAAAAACACCACTGTAAATGCACCCAAGAGCCCAACATTGATGTATTACATAAAGTAAAAAAAGCTTAGCAAGGCATATGGTAGTACTTTGTGAATTCAATGTTTTGTGGTATTACATATTTATTTGAAATGACAAAACCAGGACCAAAGTGAAACCAGGGGCAGTTAAAATACCACCACTACTCTATTTTTCACATTGATCATGTAGCATGTGCGAAGATGCATGCCTCTTTTTGTTTTTAAAGTACACACAAATATTATTAAAATTAGGTAGAATTTAAGGATTCAAGTAGTCATTTTAATCATTGTTAAATAAAGCAATTAGCAAAACTGATCATGTGAATAATACTGGATATTCCAATCTTCCTCTGTCACTGTTCCAACTCAATTCTCCCTTCCCTTTATCTAACCCTCCTTCTCTCAACCATCCCTAGTTTCCCATCTTTTTTCCTCTCCACATCTTTTTCACAAAATTGAAATACAAAATGTTTTTGTGGTAGAACCATTTGTAAACATCTCGCTCTCTCGGTTGATCTGTGCCCACTGTCCAGCCATTCCTTCTTGTTCCCTTTCCTCCATCCTCTCCCCTCTCTCGTTCCTACTCTCCAGTGAAGGTGGTTGATAACACACTGACCATCATTATTGCATCAGCTGTGGGTGGAGTCATCGGCCTGTTTGTGGCCTTCATGCTGCTGAAGAACTTCACCCTTTTTGTCATCGCCAAGATTGAAGAGAAGAAGTGAGTAGATGGGCAAGGGGGGGGGAGGATGTAACAAAAATGGTGAAGTAAAATTAATTAGATATATAATCAAATAATAAGTTCCCATAGCTATTAGACTGCTGGCGTGGAACCAATCATTAAAGGTAAAAGTTCAATGGTGGTAATGGGGAATTTCTCAGAGCAAATTGTAGTTTGGCAGATTGAAATGAAATTGCTATTAAAAGAAATGTTAAAAGAGGCAGTCCAGAAAACATTAATTAAACCCTAGGACTCAAAATGGTTTTTGGCCGTTTTTCACTATCTTCATTTTTTATTTTATTTTTATTTTTTTTAGTTTTTTACATGATTATTAAGAAGAAGCCCCAAGTATTACATACCAGTTTTATCAGAAGTTTCTTGGCAACCCAAATCTACCAAAAAATTCTACTTCTAAGAGTTAGGTAAGGCAGTTCAGAGCAAAAAATTAATTTACGTTTTATGAAAAAAAAAAGTTTTTAGTAATTTATTTCCAAAAGTACATGTCTCACCTCAATGAAAACACGCTGCAATGTAAGTCCAGGGTGTATGTAGTACCCACACTAAATATCATGTCAATTGAACTTGCCATTGCTTTACAATGTGGCATTATGTACATGAAGAGCCTGAGCCTTGCACCTGAAAGGACACTATAACTAAAAATGTTGATAGAAATGTTTTTATTTCAAAAGCACAATTGAAATACAAAATATATATATTTATAACTAATGCCCAAGAACTATATATAATTTATTTTTATTGATGGTATAAAAAAATTATTTGTTTTTGAACAATAGTAAACTAAAGAAAACAAAAATAATAATAATAATAATAACTAGACAATTCCTGCAGAAATTGTGAAGTGTGGTTGCCGCCAACGCAAAGTCGACTTTGTGCTGAACAGAGCGAACAGTTGACAGTCAGTATAAGCAGAGACAGAGTATTGTGTACATGCTATAACATCAGGGCAACGAGTTTATTTGCGACACATAGATTCAGAGTTAAATTATCCTTTCATCAAAACTTGAGACCTCAGTGTTTTACTTGCGGTATGCGGTGACGAGTGACGGCGAATCATAAAGCTAGCTGGCATGTTCAGAGGGTCTTGGAAAAACCCTATGTCTACACTGCATGATCGCACCATTTAAAAAAAGCAAGACAGGGCTAGGGAGATTAAGTTGATTGACGTATGATTTTGCGTGAATTTCATCTCATTTTAACCACACAACTAAAAACATTTAATTGGGCTGTAATTCAGAGTGTAATCTGTTATCTCTGAGACCAACTCATAGACAGAGTAGCCTATTACGTATTAGCCGAGCCGAATTTCCAAGAACGAAAATGAGGTGAGAAATATGTGTTAAAATAGTTGCATTTTAACTCATTTTAAATACAGCTTCTGTGAATAAGTATCGGCTGGTAGCCAGTACTACTAGCTTCTGTTGCAGCAAGGGGTGCATCAACAACGCACGTGGAGTTGTGTACTTTAGCAAACGCATTGTGGTGAGGAAGCATTGCTTTCCCTGCTACAACAGACTGAATATGTAATGCAGCTCTAGTGAGACCAAATTCTCCAATACGCTGGGATATTAAACAGTGTTACAAAAGTAAAATTTGACATATTATAAATAGTTAGAAAGCTTATTCTATCACCTGTTGGATCAATAAAGTGTAGATCAAGCAAGTTTGTACTACAAAGTTCGACAACACCCAAAGCAACATGTGTGGTATTACAAGATGACACCGTTTTCTGGAGTAAGACCGGACCAGAAGCTGCTGCACATGTGTTGTTGACGGCATTGTTGCACTTTTTAGTACAGTCTGGCTTGATTGAGAATTCATTCATTCAGTATGTGAGAGTATAAGCTTTCTAACCATGTATAACACGTCTAATTTTGGTTTTGGAATATCGGTTTATAGGTCAACCAAAAGTTTTCTTGTCATCGCATTGAATGCATTCACTCTGTTAGCACTAGCATTCAAAGACACTACACCTAACGAAACGTCGTCAACGAATTTGCGTAATATCTTGTGAAATAGTATTATTACTGAGGACGTCTGGGTATGCCTAAGTCATGTGTTTGCTGATATACCTAGCTGACAGCATTTTCATTTGTAATTTTTCATTTGGAATACCGTTTTATCGCGTTCACTTCCGCATTCAGCTATATCCTTTCTGATGGCTAAGTCGCCAGGAAACCTCGTTTGAACAACACAATCCGTGCATGTACGTCTTCGTCAAGGACTTATCTAAAAAGTGGTATAAAGCATTTGAGGTTTACGAATGTGTTTTTTATGTAATTACGACAAAAGAGAGATATGCACCGTATCTGGGTTCTGAATACCCAGTAGATAAACCAGGTGAGAACGTAGAGCGGACTGCATCACGTGTGCAAAGCCGACCAATGCTGTAACTTCATAACTCACATTTGTATGACGTCACAGTTCCCATTCATTTTCAATGGGAAAAATTGGCCAAAAAAAGTAATTTCTCAAAAACCGTGCAGCAAAACTTTCCACAAAGTAATAGCACACGATTCCCAAAGAAGCCGGTCAATTTGACATATGGCAGGTGTATGTGGTGCGAAAACTCTGGGAGGAGTAGCGGTCCAAATAATGGGTGGAATAATAATAATAAATAAATAAATAAATAATGTGTGCGATAATAATAGTGTGATTGCCAAAGGCAACCACACTAATAATACATTTTATTTATATAGCGCTTTTACCCAACCCAAAGACACTTTACAATATATATATATATATATAGATGGTGGAAGTGAGTTCCATAGCCTGGGTGCAATATGGGAAAAGGCCCTGTCACCAAAACTGCGGAGGTTGGATGATGGGGTGGCAAGGAGGTTTGCAGTGGAGGACCTGAGGGAACAGGGAGGCTGGTAGGGATGGAGGAGTTCAGAGAGGTAGCATGGGGCAAGATTGTGTAGAGCTTTGAAAGTTAACAGGACGATTCTGCAGTCGATCTGTTGTTTTATTGGGAGCCAGTGAAGGTCACGGAGAATCGGGGTGATGTGATTCCAGGACTTGGTATTGGTGAGGAGACGGGCAGCAGAGTTTTGGATCATTTGCATTTGCAGTTTATGGAGTGATTTGGAGCTGATGCCAGACAGAAGAGTGTTGAATGAATGGATGAGTGTTTCAGCGGATGGGCGTGGGATGCAGGGAGCTTGACAATATTACGTAGATGGAAAAATGATGTCTTTACTATAGAACTAATGTGGTGCTCAAGTGAGAGGGTTGGGTCCAGGATGACTCCAAGGTTACGGACTAGGGGTGAGGGGGAGACTACTATGTCATCAATGGTGAGTGATATTTGGGCAGACTTGTTTAGTGTGGATTTTGAACCAATGAGGATGACTTCTGTTTTGTCACTGTTTAGTTTGAGCAAGTTGTGTTTCATCCAGGTTTTGATTGCAGAAAGGCAGGCTTCAGTGTGGGTTAATGATGGGTTGCAGAGGGATTTGGTGCTGATGTAGATTTGGGTATCGTCGGCGTGGCAGTGAAAAGCCAGGTTGAAGGGGCGGATGATTTCTCCAAGTGGTAGAATGTAGATGACGAAGAGGAGAGGGCCGAGAATGGAACCTTGAGGAACACCCTGTGTGGAGGTGGCTATGTCAGAGTTATGGCCTGAGAGGGTGATGAAGTGTTTCTGGTGAGAGAGATATGATTTGAACCAGTCCAGTGCGGTACCCTCAACACCCAGGTGCAGCAACCTTTCCAGTAAGATGTTATGGTTCACTGTATCAAAGGCTGCGCTTAGATCGAGTAGGATTAGGATGTTGAGGGCACCGCAGTCAGCCGATAGGAGTAGATCATTGAGGATTTTGGCAAGTGCAGTTTCTGTGCTGTGGTGAGGGCGGAATCCAGATTGGAGGGGTTCAAATAGGTTATACATGACATGAAGGCTTGGAGTTGGGATGCAACAATGCATTCCAGGGTCTTGGCAAAGAAGTGGAGGTTGGAAATGGGGCGATAATTGTTGAGGTTGGAGGTATCCAGACCGGGTTTTTTGAGAATGGGCATGACAGCAGCAGTTTCATAAGCGGAGGGGACTAGACCATGAGAGAGGGACACGTTAAAAATGGCAACAAGGTAGGGACAGAGAGCAGGTAAACAGGCCTTAGTTAACATGGTGGAGAGGGGGTCAAGAGTACATGTTGTTAATTTGGATGCACAGATGATGTCAGAGATGGTGGAGGGATCGACAGTGGTGAAACTATTAAGCTGGTTTGCAGGAGGAGCAAGGGGAAGATCAGTGGTGAAGGGAGGGGAGTTGTTTGGCAAGGGGGTAATGAAAGATAGTGAAGTGTTGATCTTGGTGATTTTTTCTTGAAAAAATTGCAGGAAGGAGTTGCAGAGGTCAGGAGAACTGGGCGTGGTGTTGTCAGGGGTTCTGAGCAGCGTACTGACGGTGGAGAAGAGGGTTTTAGAGGTTCTGCGGTTTTTGTTGATATCTGAGAAATAAGCAGATTTTTCAGCACTGAGGGAATCTCGGTATGGAATGAGATGATGTTTAAAGGCTTCAATATCAACTGTGAGCTTGGTTTTCTTGCAGAGTCGTTCCAGACGGCGGCCGGAGAGTTGTTTGGCAAGGGGGTAATGCACTTGCCAAAGTCCTCAATGATCTACTCCTATCTGCTGACTGCGGTGCCCTCAACATCCTAATCCTACTCGATCTAAGCGCAGCCTTTGATACAGTGAACCATAACATCTTACTGGAAAGGTTCATTGAACGAAGCTCATGGGTGTACCAGGGTGCAGATGAAGTGAAGGAGACAGTCTTGGTTTTTATGGGGGCAAGAGTGTTGAGAGTGTCAGAGATAACAGAGTCAAATGTAGTGGTAAATTCTTCAAGTGCCATAGGGGCAGAAGTGAGGGGTAGGGCAGAGAAGATTTTATCACTGAGGAGGAGAGGGTCAATGGATTTGATGCTACGGAAGGAGATAGATCTTCGACTAGTGTTATGGGGTGAAGGTAGAGGAATGTTGAAAACAATTAGGTTATGGTCTGAATGTAAGGGAATGTAAATTGTAGGGGATGTAAATTGTTAATGGCTAGATCAGCAGAACAGATCACATCGTGTGTGACCTTGGAGATGTGTAGGGAAGTTGACATGTTGGGCCAGAGAGAAACAGTCAAGTACAGAAATGAAGTCATAGGTGAGTTTACAACCAGGCAAATCAACATGGATATTGACATCATCAACTAGTAGAATACGAGAGGAGAGAGAAAATGCAATGGTGAGTAATTCTGATAGCTCTGAGGTAAATAAGGGGTTGGGTTTGGGTGGACGATACAGTAGGAGAGTGATCATGGAGCAGGGTGATTTAAAAGCAATATATTCAAAAGATGACACAGGTGGTAAATTTAATTCATTGATTGTCAGACTTTGTTTGTAACTAACAGCTAAACCACCTCCACGGCCAGTAAGACAAGGTTTAGATAGATGTGTATAGTTTGGTGGTCTCGCTTGATTTTGGGAGAAAAATTCTCCTGGCTGCTGCCAGGTCTCGCTGAGTAAAAGAAAATCAAGCTTGTTGTCCAGAATTAATTCAAACAGTAGCGGAGATTTATTATTGAGGGAACGAGTATTTATGAGGGCAGAATGTATTGTATGAAATGTGACGTTGTCCTTTGCCGCCGGAGGAAGAGATCGCAGGCAATTTGTATTTAGCCAGCGATGTGATTTATGTACAAGAGGGCGGAAATTTGTCCATATTGAGCAGATATTTGTGCCAGGGCTACGGTGCACAGTCTGATTTCGTCTTGATCCACGGTGGACGTAACGACATTGGCTTAACAGCAGCAAGATTTAGACTGTAATTATTTTTTAGAAGGTGGAGTTCTGATGTAGTATATTTTTGATTCTGGTAGACAGTTCGGGGAGACAATATTGGCCAAAATGATGTTAAACCGGGACAGAATGTTAGCAGGAGCAGCAGTGAGTTTAGAAAGTTATGTTTTAGAGAGCGGAGTTCAGGTGTAACGTTAGCATATGTCCGATTTCGGTAGACGATTGGAGAAGTCTGTCTTATAAACAGAAAGATTTTTGAGAAAAATGGATCTACCTGTTTTGGCAAGACATCTGCTGGTTTAGCGCTGCTACAAGGTAACTGCCCCCCTTCCAGAGCCCCAGAAAGTGAATCCACTTTCTCCAGCAGATGTGGTAGTTCTATAAGGACAGACACACAAGAAAACATCACATTGAAGTGTAGCCTACACATGCATATGTGACAGGTGCTGGTGTTTTGGTCCTCAAGTAGGGCAAGTAGGTCATTTTTCAGTTTTTTTGCAGATTATGAAAGTGCAGATTATAAACTTTCAAATGATGTGTCATACATTGAAATCTGAAAATAATTGAAGAAGATATGCTTATTTGAATGTTGGTACTCCTAAAATCAAGTAGCATAGAAAATCCCCTTGAAAGATCTTGAACTTTTAACACTTCTCACAGGGAGATAATGGGTGGGAACAATAGCTAGTTAACTCCACCCCAACCACTCCCCCGCTAGAGTACCTGTAAATCCTTGTCCATTTAGGGATTACCCTATTTAAAGCTTTATAACTCCAGATGTGAACACCACAGAGACTAGAAAAATGTCTTAAATGAAGCAATACATTTGTACCATTTATAATACTAGCATAGATTACTTTATATTCATAATTTTGTTAGAAATAAAGTGCCACAAATGCAATGGTCAAGGCAAAAAATCTAAAATGAATTTTCTCCTTTTTTAGTTCGCAATGAAATACTGTGAGTATTTCATTGCGGGTTAAAGTATACATGTCCTGGATCAAAAACTTCTTGACCACAAGTTCATAAAATCTAAGGGTGGATATGTAGAACTACTAAAGATCTATGAAGCAAAAACTAAGCAGTGTACCCAGCATCTCCAAATCTACCCAAAATGTCTAAATTATTAACACTGGTCTAAAATAGCTAAGGGTCCAGAAACAAATCCAAAATCTCTCCAATGCTTTTTGTCCATTGTAAAGCATATGAGCCCCTTATGAAGGTTTAAGATGAAACATAGATATAATTTAAACATTACATAATACCACTAACCTATTTAAAGACACTCAATTTCTAAAATAACGTATATAGCCTAACCAAAATATTTTGGGCAGTAATACTTACATAGCAATGATGAAATCTTATCTATGTTCAGTAGATGGAGACACAGACAGTAAATCAATGACAGTTCTATCCGCTTCTGTTTTGCTCCAGAAAACGATGTCAGATAGGTCTATCAGCAAACATATGGCTTAGCTATGCCCAGAAGTCCTCAATAATAATGGTATTTTCCAAGGAATTACGAAAAATCGTTGACAATGTTTCGTTAGGTGCAACGTCTTTTAATGCTACCATATATAGAGCGAATGCCATGGTAAGAAAATGTTCGGTTACGCTAACCTATAAAACGCTATTCCAAAAGCAAAATTAGACATGTTATACATCGTTAGAAAGCTTATACTCTCACCTACTGATTGAGCATCCGCCATTGTAGCAACCTCACAGAGTAAACAAACATAGGCTACTACCGCACGGCTTTATTTATGGGCGGTGGCTTGACTGAAACAAAGTGACAATAGCCAACGAAACCAAACATGCTAATTAAACTGCACCCCCATCACGCCTCCAAAACCCGGCTGTAAGAATCACTAAAACAAGCCGAATTTGCTGACAAATTATAAGTATTTAGTGACCCTAAAAATTTTGTTTATTCTATTGAGTGACTTCTTCAACACTTTAACTTTCGTAATATGAAAAAAAGGAAAACAGTAAAAAAAAAATTAAAAAACCTTTTTTGCCTCCTAGCGCGATTTCAAGATTTGCGACATGCGGACCTTTTCTCCAGCACCCGTCACATATGGTATAATTAAGGTCTTTAGAACTGAGATAAGGTGGCCTACTTACTTTCCAACAACCCAAAAGTTGTTCTTAACTGAGCATTCTCTCTTCTCAATTTCCGGTTCTCCTTTTCCAGCATATCTATTTTGCTCAGCAGCAAACCTCTCTCACAGGAGCCATCCTCATCATCATTAGAGCTTACCTGACAGACAGACAGACAGACAGACAGAAAGAAAGAAAGAAAGAAAGAAAGAAAGAAAGAAAGAAAGAAAGAAAGAAAGAAAGAAAGAAAGAAAGAAAGAAAGAAAGAAAGAAAGAAAGAAAGAAAGAAAGAAAGAAGCAGGCATCTCATTTTAGATGGAAAATGTAGAAATAACCTCATACTGCTTAAGTTAAATGAACATCAGTCATCTAAATACATACATCTGAAAAGAGAAGCAGTTTCTTTTTCCTGAAAGAAAAGATATTTCCCCCATTAGACCTGTTTCACTGACTTAGATTGCTTTTAGGCTATGAATCTAAAAGCATGCTGGGTAGGTATAAGCTATTATTTTCCTACCTTTGATGATCTTTTCTCGTTTTGTGCCAGTATCCTTGCAATTAGATCGTCATCTTTTGTGGGTGCTGGTGCTGCACTTGCCCTCCTAACACTAGGCGGATGCCTCGGCCTGGCATTACTTTCACTCTGTAAATAAGTTAATAACATTTGAAGATGATCATCTGAATGAACACAGGCTAACATTAACATTAGCTAACATTGACCATGGTAGACTTGATTTTAGGAAAAGGCCTTCCACTTACAATTATTGTTTCACCGTTGTCCTAATTGGCTTCGCTGTATTGGGAGTTTTGAGCCCTCTTTGTTTTCTTTGCTGAAACTGACCTGCTTTACATCTCTATTTAGTTTACAACTTTGAAAAAGAAACTCACGTTTAGCTTTGTAGTTTATGCAGAGCAAGTCAGTTAAAAGTTTGGAATGTATTTAATACACAATCATACAAAAACAAACTGCGCGTGACTGGACATCAGCGCATCAAGCGTTTTGATTGTAAAATTGATGTAGAATAATTGGTGGGCTAGTGCTGGCTATGTTCATGACATAAAATGGCCGCCATGAGAGTTAGAAACAGCAGTAACATTTTATGTTCACCTCCAGAGGGCGACGTATGTGTAGTCTTGCTGTAGTGTTGTGACTGCATGTTCACTATACAAGCAAGTAGTAGAACCTCTACATGATTACTTTTTAAAAGCTTGTGTAGTGAAGCAGTAGTGTTTTGACAACTTATTCACTACTAACACTAAGTAGCAAAACTCTCTGCTTGATTACTACTGGAAACACGACTGTTTTGCTACAGAACTCTACAAAACTCTACTGGTGTATCATGAGTTACATTACATTACATTACAGGAATTTAGCAGACGCTCTTATCCAGAGCGACTTACACAACTTTTACATAGCATTTTACATTGTACCCATTTATACAGCTGGATATATACTGAAGCAATTTCGGTTAAGTACCTTGCTCAAAGGTACAACGGCAGTGTCCAACGGCAGTACATAAACTACACATTCACTGCACAATTCCTACATGTCACTACATAGCCACTGCCACACGAATAGGTTTTTTGTAGTGATTCAGTAGTAATTTTTAATGAGGGACAACCAAAAACCACCAATGCAATAATGAAGGCTAATGAAGGGAAAACAAAGAGACAGGAAAACAGGAATACTGGGATTGGGTAAAAAGCACTCTGGTGCAGTGGTGGCTGGTGATACAATTTTTTGGGGGGGGCGCAGTTTTGGGGGGGACAAACAAACTGAAGCAGCACTTCATAGCTCAGCAAATAAAATAAATAAATAAATAAATCTAAAAACAACACAACACCCTAATGTTGCCTAAACACTGGCCAGTAGCACTACTTGAACATATTTTGCCCTCCTTAATATTATAAAATTATATGTAGAGATGACAAAATGCCCATTTCACCTACATCACCCAAAGTTACCAACAGGCAACAGCTCATTTCTAAATATGGAACTACTAAAGTCATTTTTACTGCCACTGTTACATTCTATGAAGTCATAAAAAAGTAGAAAAATATTAGCTAACTCCAATGTCATTTATAGAGCCTTCTGCAGCCATCTGCTGGACAAAATGTGAATGTGAATGCTGAAGTTTAAAGAAGGCAACCAAATTCACCAACCCACGGAATATCCCGGGATTATCGGAGCTCTCACTCTCATCGTGGCCATGCAAAGCCAACTCAAGGGCTCCACAAAATTTAACACAGTCTATTATTCTGGACAGGATGTGTCGATTTTGTCATCTCTTTGTTGTGCCTTCTAATGCCAATCCGGGAGCCTTCATCTAGCTGTTCAGCAGTGCTAAACCTGCCAAACAAATTTAGTCTCATACTATTGTCTAGACGGCTGCGGCTACTTTCGTGCCGTTGGCATTTTGCAGAAGGATGTTATAGGTCTTGTACCCCCGTCGTTGTCCACAACGCTTCGGTGCCGACACTTTGAAATAGCAAACAGGGAAAGCAATAAAAGGCATTACTTACACCACATCCAGCTAGCCAACTCCGTTTGTCATAACAAGAGCCCATTCCAGGTGTATGCTCGTCCTCGATCACTTGCCTGCTGCTGAATTTGTAAAATGGGTTAGTCCAGTCCAAGCTCCTTTATCCTCTTTTTTTCTTCCAGTGAACGCATTGTGAAAGGGTGTTTTTTTGTAAGGAAATAACCAAATTTTATTTTATTTCCGTGGTTCTACTTGAAGTTGCCATCTCCTGAAAGTACCGGTCAGCTAGCTAAGGAGCAGGAGTGACAGTTGTGCATCCGTAGTTATATTAATGGCAGGCGTGAACATGAAAGATAGTGTCGAGAATTGTCCAATCACATTAGATCAAAAAACAAAAAAACAATAACGATTTGCTGCCAATAAAAGTAGGAGTGCGTGGAAAATCTGAAGCAACCATTTAGAGTGCAGCCTCAGGTCACCTGCTTGCCAAAATTTGAAAGACTTACATACACACTCATTTTGCCGGCGCCCTTCACCCAGGAAGTAGGCTATAATCACACAGAAATTAACCAAATACAATTTGATTTTGGAACCAATTTTTAATGAATGCTGACAGGCGCTGACAGACTACCAGGCGCATTGTACAAGTGAACAATTTTTATTTTATAATTATTTCGCATCTAAGGGGGCAGCGCCCCAGCCACTGCTCTGGTGGTTTCTCAAGGGCACCATGACACCCTACTTTACAGGGTTTGGTACATTTTATGTTATGTTTCTTGATGTGCATTGTGCCCTTTTTAAAATGAATAAACTTAAAATATTCGCCATTTCACATTAGTAGGGGACATAATTGTTTGTGGCATAAGAGATGCTCAGCAGATGTGGCAAGGTTTCTGAAAGAGGCAAAGCTCACATTGACAAAAGCCATTGATATCTGTTGTGCCACTCAGATCACGTCCAACCATAAAAGTATGCTTAGTGAAGATTTTGAAGAACACAAGATAAAGAATTGTTAAAAATGGTAAACAGTTTGACAAGAACAAAGCAAAGGTAACTCAAGGTGAACAAAAATTAATGTAGACTGCAACAGATAGAGTTACTAGCATAAGCACAGACACACATTGGAGTCCGTTGTGGGAGTTTGTTATCATGAGGACTAGAGTTGTGCCAGTGAAAGTCGAGGAAGCCATTATGAGGCAGAGAAATAAGGAAAAACAGCCAGACATAGGCCAAAGCTTACGCTTAGAATAAATTTCTTGGAAGATAATTTAGAAGAAAGAGAGCACTGGTGAGCTCAGTAATCACAAAGGGCCTGGAAGGCCTCTACTGTTAATGACCGAAGAATTCACATTCTGTCTGACAGATCAAAAACGCTCTTTGGGAGGCAGGCGTGGATGTTTTAGTGACTACTGCCCTCAGAAGACTTCACAAACAAATGCAAGATGAAAACCACTAGTTGGCCAGGAACAGGGTGGTTAGGTAACAGATTACTAAGAAGTACATAAAAGAGCCTGCAGAGTTCTGGAAAAAGGTCTTGTAGACTGGCGTGATCAAGAATGACTTGTAACAGAGTGATGGCAAGAGCAAAATGAGGAGACCAAAAAGAACTGCCCAAGATTCAAAGCACCCCCATGTGTGAAACATGGTGGTGGGGGTTTTATGGTTTTGGCATGTATGGCTGCCACAGGTACTGGTTCACTTGTTTTCATTGATAATGTAACTGCTTATAGTAGCGACAGAACAAATTCTGAATTGTACAGAAGCATCTTATCTGCTCAAGTTCAAGAAAATGCCTCCAAACTCATTGGATGGTGCTTCATCTCACAAAAAACAATGATCCCAAACGTAATGCTAAAGCAACAAAATAGTTTTTCAAAGCCAAAAATAGGAAAATAAAAAAAGTAATTCACCAATTGTGTTGAAGAGAAAACTTAAAGCAAATAGCCCGTGAAACAAGCAGGAGCTGAAGATGGCTCCAGTGCCACCAAAGAAGATACTCAGCACCTGGTTAAATCTATGGGTCACAGACCTCAAACACGGGTGGTGGGCAAAATAACATGCCAGCATGGATGACAACACTGGAAATTCTAATGAGCTACCCCATGAGCCTGTAAAAGTTTCATATTTTACAGCCAACAAGCATTTTGATCACCTCACAAAAGATGTAGGGTAAACATCCCTATTAAGCCCACGTACCATATAAGCCCACTTGCAACTTCTGAGTCAAATCTAAAAAAACTACATCATAATTTTTTGCTGTGTGATGTTTTTTCAAATAAAGCTGCTTGTTACGTAAATGACACTTTTTATTGTAAGTCAATCACATTTGTCGATATTGAGTTATCGAAGCACATGTGTGGCATGTGCCTGCTGATCCCAGAAGAAGTTGCAAAAAAACTTAGGTGATTTTGGTACCCTCAGAAAATAACATTTTTTGTATATTTCTACTCCTGTTTTTGGAAAGTACTCACTTGTTATCAAAATTTAAGTGATTAGTGTTTTGAATGAGACATATGTTAGAATATTACCTGAATTAGAAATATTGTGTCTTTTGAAATCAAAATATGAGTTTCAGCACACTAGCAAACAGACCACATGCTGCATCAATACAGTAGCTACATAGTATGGTTCATTGCAATGACATAAGGCATGATAAGCATGTATAGTTTGTATTTTTGTATGCAGTTTATATTATTATACTGTTAAATAGACAATAAATGTGTATGATTATCTTTATTTATTTTTTAATTAACATTTTTACCTGGTGGGCTTAAAGGGGACTCTAGCAAAAAAATCACACTGACTGAGGTGGATGTAAATGAGTATAGCTAATTACTTCTCTACATGATCAATTTATACTTTTCATATTATGTTAGTGCACCATATATAGATTTATTTCATATAGTTGTTTTTTTAATGTCATGTGAGTAGAATAAAATATTCTGTCTTTTACCATAAATTCACTGATGTTCCCTTTAAGCCCACCTGTTCCCATTAAGCCCACTTTACTGTGTTTCAATGGGGATTTTCTCCCTTTTGACCTTTGAACCATTTTCCTCCCTAATTTTGACCTCACCTGATGAATCAGCTCCATAATTCAGATAATTAATACCCATATTGAAATATCAGTGATATTGCATAGGTCAATTCATTCTGGACAGGCCTGTGTTCTATCTTAACATTAGCAATAATTTTTTAATCTTTACTTTTCAGATGAGTTTTAGTTTAAGATGACTAAAACACGAAAGAACTACAGTTCATGCCCACGCATGATAGAAGCGCAAGTTCGTCCTGGACTATTCTATTTGCGCAATCATGAGGTCATTGAAAATCTACAAAAACAAGATGAAAGCCATGAACGACTTGTTAGCGTAAGACAAAGACAACCACAACGTGGGCAAACGATTGAAACAAACAAATAAAATAAAGCTTAGACCACCCTATAACCTATGTTATGTTACACTACTAAGATGGAGCATGGAGCAAATGATAGCCTTACTAAAACGATACAATCACCTCAAAGAGCATAGGCCTACATTTAGTCTAGGAGAAAGTAGAAATTGCAGAAATGTTGACATCTTTCTTGTTTATTTTGTTTAAGTTATAGGCTAATGATACATGAGCTTCAATATGTTATGACTGATGTCTCCTCATAATGAACTGTATGTTTTAATGTTACTCCACAATGAACTGAATGGTTTTAAAATGTGTTTTTACAATGTTTTCAAACTACTATCCTAAATGTGATTAACATTTGAAAAGTTATTGTTTAATTGTAAATCCTGAAATTGACTCATTTACTATCCTTAGAACATTAGTATTGAACCTGAAATTGTTTTTTGTTCAGTCAGTCGGTCTTCAGAAATCTTCATAAAAACACCTGCACTTTCAACCAGCTGACTGGACCAGAAATTTTAGCCAATTTCAAATGCCAACAGCACACCATAGGATAGAGATACAGACAAAATGACAACACATATTGAAAGATGAAGTATTGAAGAGTAATTTCCACTATAGTTTTGATTTTGTTCGTAAATAGTTTTTTGGCTACATTCCAAAGAAGACATGTTGTAAGTTTAGCTTTTTCTGTGTTGGCAACACAGCAAAAAGGCTGGTCATGCCTATTTCAAATGCCATTTACAGGCCATAGGATAGGAGTGGAGACAAAAATAGCTATTGAGAGCTAAGAGATTACAGATTTGAATAGAACAAGTTTGTATTGTTAAGATTTTTTAAATATATATTTATTTATCAACAAATCATGAAGTGGGCTTATTTGGAACACCCATGGGCTTAAAGGGTACGTTAGGTACCCATTAAGCCCATGCCAGACTTTTGACATATTTTGACAAATTAAACAATAAAAACATTAGAAATTGGTATAAATGAATTATTATATGAGAGATTAGACTTTCATTTTAACTAAAATGTTCTCACTTAAATTGGGGCAGTATACATTAAAAATGTCTGAAAAGCGGATTTGGTGGGCTTAATAGGGACGTTTACCCTAAAACAAAGTTATGCAGACATTGTATGATCCAAATACAGATCCAGGTGAGTTATTCTCATCCTTAAAGATAGCAAAATCCCTCACATATTGTTCACTTTAGACAATATTTCATAGTGTTTGAAATGACATTATTTTAACACAGGAATCATTGAACTAGGACTACTTGACACAACTTGGCTGCAGATTTAGTGTCAGAGTTGCCACAAATTTGCTAGCTATGTAGCTAACTCTGGTCTACGAAACATACCAACCTTATGATGCTATTTGCTTATTTAATTATTTTGATGGACACTGGTGACTTTTCTTCAGAACCAGTCATGCCAGTTTTTGATGTCTTGCCATGAGATTCACTGTGCAAATTAGCCTTAGGATATGATAAACTCAAGATTTAATTAGCTAACATTCTGCAGTAGGCCAGACCAGTAATTATAATGACATGCACATACAATGTTTGCCAATGCAATAATTACAATAATTCATGCAAAACTTTATTTTTATATTTTTTATTTTACATGAAGTACACTCAAGTAGTCCACAGAAAATAATGCTAAAATACTGAACTAGTGGTAAAGCTCCCTGGATGTTTAAGTTACTTTTGAGTTTTATTCACTAAAATGTCAGGCAGTTTAGTTCCAAAGGCAGACTAGTGGGTCTATATTTAAACTTCATGTGTAGCCTAAAGTTTTTCTTTCTTTTTTTGTTGGATGCATTGTAGGTTTTACCTAAGCGCAGTAACATCAGGAAGGTTTTTTCCCCAAAGATGGTATTCCTCAATATGGCTACTGTAATATTTATTGATTTTTCTCGACTTAATCACCTGAAATTGAAATATTCTTCCGCAGCCGTTTGAGCATATTATTTTACCGTTGTCAAGCAAAACTGTGGTTGGTAGTTCTAATTGGACCATTGTTATGCAAAAAATCTGGTTGGTAGTTCTATTTGCACCGTTGTTAAGCAAAGACCTCTGGTCGTTAATTCTATGAAAACAATGATTCTATCAAGGAAAAATTGTTCCTTCTCATTTTATACCATACAATTAGCACCAATTTTGGTAATTGTTATCATTACATTATTTAAGAAAACTAAACGAAACCATAACTAAATCAAATTAATCTCCCTAGCTCAGTCTTGCTTTTTAAAATGGTGTGGTCACAAAGTGTAGACATAGCGTTTTTCCAAGACCCTCTAAAACCAGGTTTGAATGCCAGCTAGCTTTATGATTGGTTCGCCGTCACTTGTCACCCAGCCAATATTAAAATTCAGCTGGGTTTTAAGTCAAAATGTCACGACAACGGGGGGTTAGGACCCAAACGCAGAGTGAGCGAAAAAACTCAAAACTCCAAGCGGTAAATTGAAACGAAGACTTTACTTTTCAAATCAGGAACAAAAGCAGGGAATAAAAGGCCTCGCAGGGCAACTCTTGAAAAAACACAAAGAAATCCATCAAAAACAGAGAACAGAATAAAAATCCCAAAAAACTCAGAACAAAACTTGGGCAGGGCAGAACTCCGGAAGACAGAGAACAGGCAGGAACACACAGGCGAAACTCACAGACGGAAACACAAGGATCCAGCACCCGTGTCAGGGAAGCAAAGAACTTAAATAGACACGACACTAACGAGACACAGGAGGGCACAATGCACAATCAGACCACAGAGAGGGAAGCGAAAATGAGACATAACCAACAAACAATAATTGAATAACTGAAAACAATAATACAATTAAACAGGGAAAAGGAACAGAACTACAAAATGAAGTGCCGCCATCTGGCGGCCCAAAAAAGGAAACGCAGACAAACACAGAACCATGACACAAAATGGTCTCATGGCATGCTTTTCATCCCGGCTAGCGAGCTAGCTAACTACTATATTCAAAACAGCGGTTACTATAAACGCAATTGTTAACAAAGATAGTCTACAGAAGAAAATGCATCCCGTAGCCATGAGTTAAATACGGAACGCCAATTCTACTATCCAAATAAGGGACGATTCATTATTTTGTGGGATGGTTGGCAATCCTAAATGAAGCCAGTAACTAGAACCGTGATTCAACGTTGCCATCAATTTCGAAATTGGACATTGAAAAGGAGAGGGGACGTAACAACAATTCAAAATCGAAAAAGAATAATGTTGCTGTTTCAACTGCTTTAGAATGCTGGATTTTGTAGCGCATTGATTTTAGAACTGTTAAAGTTTTTTTTTTGTTTAGAACTGTTGAAGTAGACCTTTACTGAGAATTAATGCCCACCCTTGGACCAATCAGAAGCGAGTATTCAGCCAAGCCGTTGTATAAATCAGTAAGAAATTGTTCTTAAATACCTATGTGAGTTCATTTAAAGCACAGTAGAACAATTTGATCTCTGATCCAAATGGAAATTCAGTTCTTCCAAGTAATGTTTAGCAAAATTGTTTCTAAAATTCACCTAAAAGAAAAAGGTTTGAATCCAAATGTGTTTGCATTTTTCACATAATGGATATGAATCAAAATTAATTTGATGAAATATCACAAATAGTTTGAATATTAAAGAACATCTTTAGATCAACCTCCACAAATGTTACATACAGAAAGTCACTATGACAAAAGGTACTTGCAGAGTTCTGCTGTCCTGCAGAGTTCCACTAAAAATTCACTAAAAATCCCTGCTGTATTAGACAAGTCTAGAAGTGGCAGTCTCTAGCTCAAGCAAGCCACAATACAAATCACAGCAAATCAAACCGGGGCTTAGTTCAGAGACAAGGCTCTGGCTATTAAATGTTTCCTCCCACAGTCCAAAGACATGCAGGTAGGCTAATGGGAGACACTAAATTTCCCATAGGTATGTGGGTGTGAATGAACGGTGTGTGTGTGCCCTGCGATAGATTGGTGGCCTGTTCAGGGTTTATTCCTGCCTCTTGCCCAATATATGCTGGGACGGACTCCAGCACCCCCCGTGACCCTGCCCAGGATAAGCGGGTATAGATAATGGATGGATGGGATTGTGTACCATATTGAATCTAATGCATATAGCCTAACTTTTATTTTTCACCAAATGTGCACAATAATTAATAAGTCTGGCTCTGAATAGGAGATAAAGCACCATTTTTTACTCAGGCTATGCCACGACAAATTGGTGTGCCCCAAACTGAGTGTTTTTAAAGTTTCCACCTTCTTAACTTCTCTCTGTTGGCCCACTCAGCTGGCCCACTCTGTGCTATCAGGACATTCGTACAAGGAGCCAGTTTTTGATATCTACAACTGCATTTTGACTAGTCAAAATGATAATAGAAGATATCTATAAATGTATTCAAGCTAGTCAGAATGATAATTGAAGAAATCTCTAAAATAAGATTGGTCTTGCTTCAAGATATCCATAACTTCTTTGTAAATATCTTAAAAGGGCTTTTGACTAGTAATAACTCAAATTTGAGATATCTCCACCTTAGTTTTGACTAGTCATAACTCCAGTTAAAGATATCTACAATTGTATTTTGACTGGTAATATCTTAGTTTCAGATATCAAAAAAGATCATTTAAATATCTTAAATAACCAGGAATTAAAGATATCTTTAATTGGAATTATGACTAGTCTTTCTTTTCCCTTTCTTGGCCTTTCCTATTTTTTCTGACGGAATAGGTGTGGAACCCACATCACTTTTTCCAGCTCAGGGTACTTTTCAGACACCCTATCATTATCTGGACTTGGTTGTTGCAGCATGAGTAAGCGGGATGCCACAAACTCACCAGCTGGTCATTTATCTAATTCAGCCTTATTGTACTTGGTAATTGTGTGGGTGTTTTATAATGTACTGTGTTTAGGCCAAACAGCTGTTTTTTGTATCTCAAGACTGTAACTATACAATATCCACACAGTGTTATAGTTAAGTACTTATGCACTGTTGTGTACCCCACAGCAGTGTAGCTGCTGGCCAAGAAAGTCTTTCTAGTTTTCTCTGTTGCTCACCCTTATCTTGTATTTTTGGGAATATGGTCATAGTTAAAAATAAGCAAATAAGTGAATCATGTGTTGAGCTTCCTGATGGCTTCTCTCTGTGTGTGACACACATTAGTGTGTCTATTTAATATTATTTTTGATTGATAATCAGATTTATATTTTAATAAATAAAAAACAGCCACTGTTATTTTTTTATTCATAATGACTCATTCCCTTCTGCCCAGTTGCTGCAAGGTCTCCATGTGGGCTGATGTCTGGTCATTGGTGTCCTGATAAGGCAAATGCATATCTCATATAGGATGTCAACAACCCATGTTACTATGTCTGGGATTTGCCCCACAAAAAGATACTTGAAGGGTTATTAAGGCAACTTGTGCTCAAAGGGAGCCTGCTTACAGATTGATTTGTGACCCCAACTATGAATGCACTAAATGCCTGGCCACATCAGAGGAAACCACAGGTAACCCTGATCCAGGCCTGGATCCTCAAGCAGTCACATTGGTGGAAATGCACTTTTCAGGGAACCTACCATTCAGAAATTATGACCAAGATATTCTTTTGGTCATGGCAATCTGAATTGCCTCCTGGGTGAAATATACCAGGCTGGTAGCCCCAATAGCCTGCAGCTTCTATCAGTCCTTGACTCAGCCTCGAGTCTGTCATGATCAGCCAGACAATGCAAGCCTCTTTCTTTGAATGTTCTAGAGCAGGGCTGACCAATATGTCGATCACAGAGGCCATTATGGTAGATTGCCGTGTTGTTTAAAAAAATGCATCTAATTCTTAATTCGTAAATGTCCAATATTACATGATAGCAACATGGTAACTTGCATTTTATATGGGGCAAAGCAGTTGTAGTGTCATGATAAATTAGGTCCATTTTAGTCAGGAAATATCGCTTTAAATATCCAACAGATAATGGTGTGAATATAAAAGCTGGTATTTTGTCCAGATATGATATTAGTCTATTGATTTTACTTTTATGCCAATACAGGTTTCTATACAATTTGGCTTATATTTTTACATGATCGTAACATACACTCACCGGCCAATTTATTAGGTACACCTTGCTAGTACCGGGTTGGACCCCCTTTTTCCTTCAGAACTGCCTTAATTCTTCATGGCATAGATTCAACAAGGTGCTGGAAACATTCCTCAGAGATTTTGGTCCATATTGACATGATAGCATCACGCAGTTGCTGCAGATTTGTCGCCTGCGCATCCATGATGCGAATCTCCCGTTCCACCACATCTCAAAGGTGCACTATTGGATTGAGATCTGGTGACTGTGGAGGCCATTTGAGTACAGAGAATTCATTGTCATGTTCAAGAGACCAGTTTGAGATGATTTGAGCTTTGTGACATGGCACGTTATCCTGCTGGAATTAGCCATTAGAAGATGGGTACAATGTGGTCATAAAGGGATGGACATGGTCAGCAACAATACTCAGGTAGACTGTGGCGTTTAAACGATGCTCAATTGGTACTAAGGGGCCCAAAGTGTGCCAAGAAAATATCCCCCACACCATTACACCACCACCACCACCAGCCTGAACCGTTGATATAAGGCAGGATGGATCCATGCTTTCATGTTGTTTACGCCAAATTCTTACCCTACCATCTGAATGTCGCAGCAGAAATTGAGACTCATCAGACCAGGCAACGTTTTTCCAATCTTCTATTGTCCAATTTTGGTGAGCCCGTGCCAATTGTAGCCTCAGTTTCCTGTTCTTAGCTGACAGGAGTGGCACCTGGTGTGGTCTTCTGCTGCTGTAGCCCATCGACGTGTTGTGCGTTCAGAGATGCTCTTCTGCATACCTTGGTTGTAACAAGTGGTTATTTGAGTTACTGTTGCCTTTCTATCAGCTCAAACCAGTCTGGCCATTCTGCTCTGACCTCTGCCATCAACAAGGCATTTTCACCCAGAGAACTGCCGCTCACTGGATATTTTCTCTTTTTCTGACCATTCTCTGTAAACCCTAGACATGGTTGTACGTGAAAATCCCAGTAGATCAGCAGTTTCTGAAATACTCAAACCAGCCCGTCGGGCACCAACAACCATGCCACGTTCAAAGTCACTTAAATCACCTCTCTTCTCCATTCTGATGCTTGGTTTCAGCAGATTGCCTGATTAGATATTTGCGTTAACAAGCAGTTGAACAGGTGTACCTAATAAATTCGCCGGTGAGTGCATTTTGCCAATTCAATTCAGTTTTAGTTGTATCATGCTTTTTACAGAGAACTGTCACAAAGACACTTACATTATAGAGTAGCAAGGCAAGAGACAGAGCAAAAAGAGCAAACAGAGAAAACACCAGGCAATAGTGCAGGGCAATCATGGTGGTGACATGATCTGGTCCATTTTAGGTTTCAGTTTCAATACCCGATGGACAATGTTTTGAATCTAAACTGGGATTTTCTTTGTCCACAAATGATGCTGGTCTAATGATTTTACTTTTATGCCAATACAGCTAGCCTACAATTGTAGCTACTTGATTTTAGAAATAGAAACTACACACATGATACTGGAAAATGTAGGCCAGTTACTAGCTATAAGCTAGTAGCTTTGCCCAACACTAGATATAGCACTCTACTACACACTAGGGGCAGAGGGAGATGCCACTATTTGTATTTGTATCTGTATTTGTTCAACCAAAAAAGCATTTGCATTTTTACTCGGATAAAAACTAACTGGGTGTGGCTAAAACGGAAGTGTGTGGAGTTCAACCCAAAGCTGTATAAAATGCTAACAATTCCAGATTTTTACTATTATAATCACTGTCACTGCTATTGTTGAGATGTTAAAGCATTAAAAGTCATGATTTTACAATGACATCAATAATAATGCAGTTTAACAACAGGTAATTTGCTTTTAAAGCTATATTTAACAAACAATGAACTATATGTTATATAGCCATAACAGGCTTTTATAACACTTAGGTAAACAAACAGTAAAATCAAGTTTCAAACATAGGCAAATGTTTTTATAAATCAAAACATAGTCCTTCCTTACTCTTGAACTGTTCAGTATTAACTAGCTACATGAACTGTACCACCACCTCTACAGAATGTAAGGCTAATATGTTTTGTTGTTTTTTATTTCTTAATACTGTATCTCCCCTCATTGTTGTAGCCACACTTTACCTTTATGTTTGATTTGAATATGCTTGGATAAATTCAATAAAACATCAAAAAGCTTCCCTGGGTGGAATACATCTACATCTTGTATTTATAAATATAAAGGTTTTGTTATATAGGCTACGGGGAAATGTGCATGGTAAAAGACAAAAATGTAAATGGATTGGAAAGTAGTTTAAGAAATACAAAGTGCAAACTTTTTAAAAAGTAATTTCTTCGGTCATAACAAATTCCTCACAATTTTACTTACCTTCTCTTTGGAGAGACTTTTTTTCGTATTCAAAGTCTCAGTTTCAGAGAAAACATGAAAATATATCGATGGCGTTATCTCCGTGGAGTGCTAAGCCATTTCTATCACTACAGCACCCACCCTAAAGACAATTGTAGTGAATGAATTTCCTGTGATTATATGTGTACAAGTGAGTTTAGATAATGCTTGATTTGGAAACTTGTATCAAGTTCTGGCTATTCAGTTGCTGAACACCATGGTGGAGTAGATGGTGACACGCAGGGTGTAAAATTAACACCCGCCAAATGCGGGTGATTTTGCGGAGTGGCTGGTAAATTTGAGAGGCTCAAGCCGGGCACCCACCGCACGCGTATCGGCCGCGAGCGCACTACGCGCGTATTACGCGCGTAACTGAAGCGTAGTTGAAGTACTGTTATTACAACGGCAGCGGGCGACGTCGTCTCCACCAGATGCGAACGCGTCGCGTACCGGCTGCGAAGCTCGCGCGACACAAGCGAACTGAAGCGTAGTTTTTCGCTTCAGTTCTATTTTTTCGGCTTGTCGCGCGTCACGATGGCCTGTTTATACACAGAAATATGCTCTAAAATGCTAGGTATACATGCTCTGATTTATATTTCATCCTTATATTACTGGGAGTGTGTCCCTAGTTACCTCCCAGATATTTTATAAGCAGCTAAAAAAATACAAGCCTTTTCGTTTTGTAAAAATAAATAAATAAATAACTGGAACCTGGGGAAAAGGCAAACTTAGTTTCGCTGTCTTATTTTGCGGAGGGGGTGGGGTAAATTTGAAAATACACCACAGAAAGACGTAGCCTATCGCACTTGTACTTCAAAGCTCCCGGTGTTCATGGCGTTGTGGTGTTCATATCCCTTCAAGATTAAACTGTTACTGTCTTTTTCATGATTAGCTGATTTTACTAAATCTGATAATATAAATGTTTTGACGTGAATGACAAGACAACACAGGAATTCCCAATGGTTGATTACGGATTATTTATTATTATTATGATCATTACATATTCTTCATGAAATTGGCACGCTTGTTAACCAAGCAAATAAATTAATACAGTTTGAGATTGATTGTTATGCAGGCTACGTTGCGATTTAAGTTTATGGTAATTCTTGAAAGCGTTTGCTTTCTCACGTATTTACGAGGTAACGAAATATTACCAAATTAACAAACTGAAAAAGTTCTCTCACCAAAGTATTCACTTAACCCATAATAAGCAGTCGTGAACAAACGTGAAATACACGACGTAATCCCACTGCAGACTGCGAGAACTACTAGGAATATATAGCTTTTACGCAAGCCTTTGCGCGACACAAACGGAACCAGTGGAGACACCCTACGCGCCGCGTCGTGCTGCTTCGCCGTGCTGCTTACGCGACGCTTACGCGACGCGTGCGGTGGGTGCCCGGCGTCACACGCCACAGTGGCGGATGCCCAAACTTTGCTGTGTCCCAAACCGCAAACTTCCATGCTCCACACTACCGTGCTCCGGAATACGCACTCCAGGCAATGCTTGGGACTACGCACTCCGAACCATGGAAGTGCAGTAGCACGGAGAAACAGTTAAATGAGTGGGATGCACTTCGTGACGACATCTGACCCATAACCTTTAACCTTTGCCATAACTATCGGTAAAATTCCGGTAATAAACCTGAGGGGAATAACGTGAGAGTGAGAGAACATATTATCGACCACTGAAATGTTACCGCATTTATTTCATTCAAGCGGACTAGACTCCGTTACCTATTTAAATGCAAGTCTTGTAAAAATTACACATAACTGTCTAAATGGGAAAAAATCCAACTTAATACATATACATTTTAGTTATATTGATATACTAATTAATTCCATAATCGCGAAAATTAAGTAGTGCAAATGTCGCTTCTTCTTAATGGCTATTTTGCTTCCTGCTACTTGGGTTACAACTGTGAATATGTAACGGATCGCTAGAAATGCTAGTAGGAACCAGCCTTTTTCATATTAACCTGAAATACACACGACGGGACACTTCTATGATCTCAAGTAAAGACAACTTCCATTAATCTCTATGCAGTGGTAGATACACGTCCCCGTAGCAGCTAAAGCTAGCACTGGGCAACCTCTGACTTATTTGCCGGCACAGAAAAAAATCGCGAAAGTACTGAAAAAATTACCTCCGGAGGATAACAAGGACGTTTTTTTCTACATAACTATGTACAGGTTGTTACTTATATTTCGCCTATTTTATATAGACTACAGTTGAAAATCTGATGTTTTTCTGTCTACCGAACGAACCTGGTCGATAGATGCTCACACTCTATAAGTAAAATAGTAGGCTATTACTGAAATATTATGATCTCGACTAACCAGTAATATCAGCAACTTTTTGCGAGCTAGCCACTTCAATTGAATTCTCCTTTTTGCTGTCAGAAGAGCAGTGGAAGGCAATCCGAGAGAGTAGCCTACACTAGATTGTCATCCGCCATTACCGTTGTTTTTGACCGTTTTCGCGAAAGGAATTGTGGTATTTTTCCCAGTCGGAGCATGCACGGATGCACACTTCAAATTTTGATCAAATGGAGTGCGCATCCGGGTACTTTATCCGTGCTCCGCAGTACCGAACTTCGGTTTGGACTTGCACTCCAAGATGGAGACATGCTCGCTATGCGCACTCGGAGCATGGAAGTATGCAGTTTGGTAGTTTTTCTGTAAACTAACACGGTAGATAACAGACTGGTGTATCTTGTTTGTTAAGTGTAGACTACTTGGTGATTAAAACAGATTTTTAATGGATAGATTGAATTTATGATATAAACCCCCTAACAAGGTATGAAGACGCTGTGTGTTAGGCTACTTTCGATTTGATTAGTCCGTTCGTTGGCACGCTTGATAATAAAGGAAAATTAATGAAAACAGGTTGAGATCAATGATTAGTTTAAAGGAAAGTTTTGCACCCCACCAATTTTCAGCTCAGTCGCGCTGCTTTAATATTGATTTTTTAAAAGTGGCTGGTAAAAAAGGTGAGTGGCTGGTAGAAGTTGAGAATCTACCAGACACAGTGGCTAGTGCATAAAAAAGTTAATTTTACACCCTGGTGACACATTTGCAACTGAGTAAAAGCACCTGTCATTTACTGTCGGGGAGATTGTGTTGTGAAGAAAATGGCTCGAACTGCCTGTGTTTCTTGACTGAGTTGATTTTTTCGAATTTATAAAATGCAGTTAGTTCAGGGGCAAATATTTAGGAAAGTTGTGGATGGAGGAGGATATAACGGCGTAATTTTAATTATAAATGGTGTCATTTTGGCCCAGCCTATCTAGTGTTCTTTCTGCAGGTGTGTGTTTGTTTAATTGTGAAACTTGGTGCTGACTTCTGAGTGAATTCAATCAAAGAGATGAGAAAAAAAATCTGAATCTGAATAATACTGGGCAAATTCTGGAGGAGAAAACATCCGGGGAGAAGACGTTATCCGAGTGTTTCCAAAAATGTTTGCTAGTGGTTGTATGCAGTATTATGAAGACTCTAAAAATAAATAGATGGATTTACTAAATAAATAAAATTGTTGGATTTGCTTAATAAAATTGTAGACATGTTACACGCAATTAAGTATATGTGATGTCTTCAACCTAATTAGTTTTACCTACCATTAATAACAATGGTAGGACACTGTCCAACTGTTTATTTAAATTTTTTTGGTTACACTACCACCCCATTACATTACATTACATTACAGGCATTTAGCAGACGCTCTTATCCAGAGCGATGTACAACAAGTGCATTAGTTCAAGGTGCAGAGGTGCAAAAGAAACATACTACAGTTAAGTAACGATCGTAGTGCCAGAAGTGACCACATAGATCAGGACTCCAACCCTGTAGAGTAACCTGTTCAGCAAACAAACAATCCTGCCAAGTACAAACTAGCACTGAAATCACATTTGCCTAATCAGAATCAGACAAAAACAATCCTGCCAAATAAAAACTAACGTGATTGTATTAGCCTAACTAGGTACATTGAGCTAAACTATAGGCTAGGGAGGGGTGGGGAGAGGTGCAGCCTGAAGAGATGAGTCTTTAGTCTGCGTTTGAAGGTAGTCAGATTCTCTGCTGTTCTGACCGTCATGGGGAGGTCATTCCACCAGCGAGGGGCCAGGACAGACAGCAGACGGGAGCGGGAAGTACAGACACGAAGAGGGGGAGGTGCCAAGCGTCCAGAGGTGGCAGAACGGAGAGGTCTGGCTGGTGTGTAGGGTCTGATGATCCTCTGGATGTATCCTGGTGCTGACCCCTTAGCTGCCTGGTATGCAAGCACCAAGGTCTTAAATTTGATGCGAGCCATAACAGGTAGCCAGTGGAGGTCAGTGAGCAGGGGGGTGACATGGAAATGTCTGGGGAGGTTGTAGACCAGACGCGCTGCAGCATTCTGGATGAGCTGCAGGGGTCTGATGGCGGATGCTGGCAGACCAGCCAGCAGCGAGTTGCAGTAGTCCAGGCGGGACAGGACCATCGCTTGAACCAGGAGTTGGGTTGCATAGGTGGTGAGGAAGGGGCGGATTCTCCGGATGTTGTACAGGAAGAACCTGCACGTTCGACTCACCGCTGTGATGTTCTGGGAGAGGGACAGTCTGTTGTCCATCACCACTCCGAGGTTTTTTGCAGTGGGTGATGATGACACCACGGTGTCCCCTAGGGAAATGGAAAAGTCAAGGAGGTTAGAGGATGGAGCAGGGATGAAGATCATCTCTGTCTTACCTGGGTTCAGCTTAAGATGGTGGTTATCCATCCAACTCTGGATGTCTCTCAGGCAAGCAGAGATGCGAGCGGAGACCTGTGTGTCAGAGGGGGGGAAGGAGAGAAAGAGTTGGGTGTCATCGGCATAACAATGATAAAACAACCCATGGGCAGAGATTACAGGACCAAGAGATTGGGTGTACAGGGAGAATAGGAGGGGACCAAGGTTAACTATATTACTGACTAAGGGGTAAGTTTTAAGCCTATGCTTAAAGACAGAAAGTGTGCCTGAAGCCTGCACATACGTAGGGAGTTAACTCGGTGCCACCACCAGCCATGCACGTGATTTCACTGTATTAATGTGTCTTAATTAATTAATCTCGAAGCTCATCTCGAATCTCGATGGGCTCTACCATCTTGCTTGCAGCTTCTCCTCAATATAGTGCTATATATAATATAATGGCTTTCCAAAATTCCTCACAAATTTTCTGACATCATCTGCAGAAAGGACCATGACACTGTACAGATGATCTGAATGAGGATGAAATAAATGACAAGTTTTTTTCTTTTGTCACTCTGACTTCTTAAAGCATTCCAAGAGAAGAGACTGAGACTAACTTAAGGCTCTTTTATCGAATGAGGAATTTCTCCCCTCAAGGTTATGGAGCCTTACAGTACATTTCTCATTCACCATGTGGTGATGACCATTCTTCATAGATCCATAGCTGCATACTAACTTGCTTTTAGCATAAGTCAGTATATTCAGATACAAGTATGCCTCAGTGTCAGTAACTGTGGAAGCAGGATTGCAGTTGAAAATAGTCAACAAGATCATTTTTGTTAACTGAAGTGAAAATGAGAGCAAAAACATTTTCAAAAAAACAGAAATAAAAACAATAACAACATTATGTGAAAAAGCAAACTATACTGTGTTGTTGATCATAATTCTTAGTTTAAATATTTGATCCAGTCGTAACTGTATATGAAAGTTTATATTGACATGACTGAAATTATATTTGCTCTGCAGGTCATGTCATGAGGCTGTGGTACTACCCAAGTCAATCAGACGTGTCATGCCCATTCAAGCTGGGGGGGCATGTGCCCCACCAGATTTTTGATATCTGGATTTTTTATATTTTTATTTTATTTTATTACTATTATTTTTTTATGCTATGTAGTTATGATCATTTTATGAGTCAAACGTATTCTTCTAATTATATCATAGATCATATCTCAAAAAGTCACACACCCCCTTTCCTTATGGTATTGGTTTCTTCCAAAAGTTTCTGGATGAAATCGGTTCTCAACAGAAGGTACGCACGCATAGAGCTATCTGTTGCGCATCAATGCTGGAGGAGATTTAGGCTGCAGCTTAACAGTGTGTTGCTGAAGTGGTTAGTAGAGCATCAATCCCTTTTTCAAACGTATGGAAATGCAATTAGTTATACACCCTTAAATGCATTTGAGAAATATAGGCATAGTTTGCTTTGCAAGATAATTGGCTAGTACTAGCTAAAGTTAGTAGTCATCCGTCAATCCGGTTGTTTAGCCTTCTGGCTCGCTAGCTAGTCGTTACTTGTGATAGCATAGCATTCTATTTAATATTGGTAAAGGAGAGCTGTGTGAATCTTATGGCAGTGAGCTGATAGTTTTTACCACCACTATCACAGGTTATAGTTAGCAAAACACTGAATTCCATTTGATATCTCCAGGTCAAGATGCAGAGGAAAATCTCGTCGTTCTTTAAAAAAACGACAGAAAGCCCCAGTCCTGTCCTCAGTCAGGAAGTTGATAGTGCAAGAGGTAGGTTATCCTAGGTGAGATTTATAGTGATAGGCTATTTTTCCTTCATGAAAATTTATGCAGATTTAATTGTGTGTAGGTGTGGTTACATGTTATATCTTTCAAGGAGGCTGAGCAGTTTGGAAAATAGGTTAGGCCTACTACTGCTCAGTATGAGCTTTTATTGGCAATGGAGCAGACACTGCTATGTGATGTCAGCAGTCTCATCTGTACTCATGCTGCTTCCTATGCATTGTATCTGAAAATACAGCTATTACCATGTTGGCAGGTTCCTTTCATCTGTGGCTTTATTATCTATGTTTTCTAAATTAATTTGCATTGTGGATATAGTCTTTTTAGGTGAATTTATGCCCCTTAAAATTTTTGGGTGAAGCAGACAAGATTTAGCTCTTTTTCAAGAAAAGCGGCAGCAGTGTAGAAGCTAGTGTAGATGTGAGTGTCATTTTCAATAACTATAACAGCACAAATAATTGATATGAAAATCCCCAAATAAATATATTTACCCTAATATAAAGTGGGAGATTACTGAGCAACAAAAACTGATTTAGTGACGTTTTAAAATAATCCCCCAAAAGTCTTTGAATATATATATATGTCAAATTGCAAAGAATTGCATCATTATTTTCTTTTTTTCTGGGGACGGACCTCCATGCCCCCCCACTCTAATTGTGCCTCCCCAGAATTTTGGCTTCCATGATGCCCCTGAAGTCAATCCAATTCCAACCTCTGTTTGTATTTGCATTAGCAGGACCATTTACAACCACCATTATGGTTAGTGTTAGTGAAAACCTTTTAGTCCTGTTTGGGAGAATTTTGACTCTAATGCAATGGTTGACAAAGCCAAATGTTGTTTTAGCCATACAAATCAAAGAGACACAATAATAATAATAATAATAACAATAATAATAATAATGGAGAACAAATAAGTTAAAAAAAGGGGAAAAAAAAATTCAATCGTGTGTGTGCATGTGTGTGTCTGTGTATGTGGGTAAAGCGGTAGTGGGGTTAGGAAGGTGTGTGTGTGGGTGTGTGTGCGTGGCCTTAGTTCACCGGCAGTTGTAGAGATTTTAGGAGTGGCGAGAAGTTTTTATTAGATTTTTCATTTTGTTTTCTGATTGAGGCTGAGATTTGTTCCATTGATATATGTTCTCTTAACAGGTTTAACCACTGTGAGACGGAGAGTTGATCTCTGTTTTTCCAGTTTAGTGGGATTGTTTTCTTGGTGATACTTAGGGCTACAAGTATTGGAGTTGTGTTTTGGTTGGACGCGTCGATTACTGATGAGTCTCCAAGTAAGCACAGTGATGGGGATAGTGGGAGGGTGCATCCCATAAGTAGTGATATGTTGGTGATGATTTCTTGCCAGAATTGATTGACTGGAGGGCATTGCCAGAGAGCGTAAAAGTAGTTGTCAGATGTGTGGAGTGTGCAGTGAGTGCATATGTCTGTGAATCCCATTTTGTACATCTTGTGTTGAGTTATATGTGCTCTGTGGTTGATTTTGTATTGAATTCGTTGTATATTAGTATTATTAGACATATAGAAGGTGTTTTTACAGATATTGGATCAAAAGTCGGCATTGATACTGATATTGAGGTCTTTTTCCCAGTTATTGGTAAGAAGAGAGATAGTGTTGTCTGTGGAAGATAGGAGTCTATATAGTTTGGAGAGAGGTTTCTTTGAACTTGCAATTATATTAATGTTTTCCATTAGTGGTGGTGGTTGAAGGGGGTTGTTAGAGATACTGATTTTTGCCTTGATTGCATTTTTCAGTTGGTGGTACTTTAGATATTGTTCTTTCTCAATGCCGTATTTCTGGACCAATTCTTGAAAGCTGAGTAGTGTGTTATTCTCAAAGAGGTGGTGCAGGTGTGTGATGCCTTTTTCTTTCCACTTAGTGCCTGTTATTGGTGATTTGTTTACTAGAAAGTCCGGGTTGTGCCATATGGGTGTATGTGCACTAGGTGTCATGGTGAAATTTGTGATTTTATTAACTTTCCACCAAGCTGTCAGAGTTGTAGCGATTACAGTGTTTTTAAAGCAATGGTGATGTTTTATGGTGTTACTAAAGAAAGGTAGGTCTGTGATAGATATGTCTTTGCATTCGTCTTGTTCTATGTCGAGCCATGTGTTATGGTAGTGGTTTGGATGGATCCATTTGATCAAATGCTGTAATTCATTTGCTAGGTAGTAGTGGTGGAAGTTGGGGGCGTCTATATGATTAGTCTTTTTATTTCTGTTGCCATTCTGGTGAATAGTGGTGAGATTGTCTGCCAAAAGTGTTTAAAGAACTCAGCGGGGTAGCCATCAGATCCTGGTGCTTTATTGTTAGAGAGATGTTCGACTGCTTTTTCAAATTCGGCTGTTGTTAATGGGGCGTCGAGGGTTTTAGCCTGGTCTATGTTCAATGTTGGTAGTATTATATTATTCAATAAAGAGTCTATTTCAGTTATGTGTTTATCTTTGTCAGTTGTATATAATTTGCTATAATATGTTCTAAAGAAGTCATTAATAGTTTGCGGGTTCTGAGTTGCATTCCCCACTGAGTCTTTTACCGTTGTTATGATTGATTTCTCTTTGTTATGTTTGAGTTGGTTTGCTAAATATTTTCCAGATTTTTTGTTGTATTCGAAGTGGTTATAACGTAGTCTTTGTAGTAAGAACTGTTTTTTTGTTGAGAATATTGTGAAGTTGAAATATGGTCTCTCTTAGTTCCTTTAGAGTTTGTTCTGTGGGATTTTCCGCATGGGAACATTTTCCGCATGTGTAACATTTTTATTTTTTGTTCCAGATTGTTTTCCAATTCTTGTTCTTTTTTTTCTTGTATGAAGAGTATGAGATGATTTTCCCTCTTAGTACAACTTTTGCTGTTTCCCAGAGTAGTGTGGGTGGTATGTCTGGAGAATCATTCGTTTCCATAAAGGATGTCCACTCTCTTTTATTTGTCATTGTCTTTCAATAGAGATGTATTGAAATGCCATCTAGTAGTGGTCTTAGTTATGTGGTTGTTGTTAAGATTGAAGCTGATTTGCGAGTGGTCCGAGATGGTGATTGGATGAATTTTGGTGTTGGATATATCTGATATAATGGAGTTGCTTGTTAGGAAGAAGTCGATTCTGGAGAATGATTGGTGGACGGGCGAGAAATAGGTGTATTCTCTTGCTGATTTTGTTTGGTTTTGTAGCTTCCATGTATCGCCAAGGCCCAGATCAGTCATATACTGTTTAACTGTTTCAGTGGAGTTTTTTGAGGGGTTGTTTGATCGGTCCTGTGTTGGGTTGATGACTATGTTGAAATCACCCCCAGTTATAACAGTTGAGTTGGGGAGATCAAGTAATAATGAGAAGAAGTTGTGAAAGAAATCTGGATCGTCTGTGTTTGGACAATAAATGCTTGCAATTGTTATACTGTTGTTGTTGATTAGACCATTAATAATGATATAGGGCCCTTCAGGGTCAGCTATGGTATTTTTGTGAATTAGTGGTACTTTTTTGTTAATGAGAATTGAGACGCCTCTTTTTTTAGAGTTGTATGAAGCAGAATATATTTGATTGAAATGTTGTGTTTTTAATTTGTTGTGTTCCGTTTCTGAGAGATGTGTTTCCTGTAACAGACATATTTCGGCTTGTAATTTGTTGATATGGTTTAGGATTTTAGTTCTTTTTGCTGGTGAACTAATGCCACGTATGTTCCAACTAACAAATTTAAAAGAGGGCATTAGGTATGTTGGTTAATACAAAAAAATGTACATTTGTATAATTCCATACACATCCTGAAGCGGCTTCACCATATAGCCTAATGCTCCCTTAACACATTTCTCTCCATAATATGCACATACATAGCCACACAGATGGGATAGCAAACACAGACAACATATATACAGTAAACATAGAACATATACATAACATGGGGTAGAGGACACAGACAACATAGAATTGGTGAGTACATTGTACATTTAAATGACATAGGCACAGTAAGGTACAGGCTACAGTGAGGGGCAGCTGGGTGTATACATTATTTTACTGCTGGCGTATTGCAGGGTGGCTGTCTAAAGCCAAGTGGTGTTGCTATCGCGGTAGAGCTGGCCATCTGTGTACAGTTTATCCACAGTCAATGCAACACGCCTGCCCTTCTCTCGGTATTGTTTCAAGATTGTGTATAGTTTTTTTCTCCTCTCTTATATTTCACATGGGAACTAATCATTAAGCCCATAATTGGTTCCTTTCAGTTCTCTTCCTTTGCTTTTTACAAGTTCCTTATGTTTGTAGTGAACAAATTTCGCCACGATGGGTCTCAGTCTCCCGTTTGTGTTGTTTTTTTGCCTGATTCAGTGAGCGCGATGAAAAGTGATTTGGCTTACGGTGTCGGGTGAGAGTTTGAGTGCGGATTGCATGAATTCCTTGATCGCATTTTCTGGGTTGTCGGCAGTATGTTCCGGTATTCCGTTAAAGATTAAATTGTTGCGCATGCTGCGGCACTGAAAGTCTAGAATAGTCTCTTTCATTCTTCGTTTTCGGTGGTGATGTGGTCAATTTTGGTGGAGAGTGCGTTTACTGCCACTTTCAGTTTGTTGTTTTCCATTTGCAGCGTCTCTATTTGCGACTGGCTGAACTCGAGACTTGTTTTCAACTCTTTGAGGTCATTGTGTACTTGTTCCAGAATTAAGAGTTTGTTGTTGATCGATTCAAGAACACTAACCTCAATTCTTGCCGGCTGCTCATCCGTCTCTGTAGACCAGTCTCACCTCGGGAGTTTCCTGCTGGGTTCCCGTTCCGACATGACGCACACCTCGTAAAAGTGCTTGTCGATAAAATTCTCCAAATTATCCACGATTGGGTAGGTAAATGGTTTGAATGAGGGCAGTAGCAAAAGTTCCGAAATATAATCCAAAGGTTTGTTTTAGATTGCAGTTGAGAGATTAAAGTTTTTTCGTAGCAGGGACCTGCCATGTTGAATTTCCCTGGTTGCTGCTTGCATGTCACGTCACGTCCGCATCTAAACCTCACGTCCTGTGTACTGCAAGAGAAAGATCTACTGCAAGGGAAAGATCAGGGTCTGTTACCTCACTAATAAAATGACATACCTGCACCTTCTTTATGGAACTTGATATTATTAAATCAGGCAGTAGTGTCTGTTTGAGTTCCATCTATGAGAGGATGAACTATGTAGTGTGAACAACTATTAAAGGGTGAAGAGCTATGAGTGCAACAGCCATAAGCAAATGTACAGCTATAATTGGATACATACATATCACAGAATGATAATAATGGGACAGGAATTTGTTTTGTGTTTATGTTATTATTGTTTTGCCTGGAAAATGCATTATTCTGACAACTTTCATTTCCCCTTTTCCTTCCTCCCTTATACTCCTCCTTCTTTTCTCCTTTCTCCTGCAGTAAAGAGTGCCTGGTTAGCTCCTCAGGGATTGATAACACAGAAAACGGCCTCTCAGGATCCAAAGCAGATTCTAAAGCAACACCAAAGAAGGCATGAAAACATGCATGTGTGTATATGTATATATGTCTACACACACACACATACACGCACATACACACACACACATGCACGTACGCACGCACGCACGCACACACACACACATATATATACATATATATGTGCAAATATATATGGCTAAACTGATATTTGAAACAATATGTTTTTTCTTTACCATAAAAAGATAAATAATAACTCAATTTTTTAAACTATGCTTGAGATTGGTAAACATGCAATATGCTCTGTATCCACTGGGCTGGGTCAAAGCAGGCCATACCCCCACACTCATTACATTACATTACAGGCATTTGGCAGACGCTCTTATCCAGAGCGACGTACAACAAAGTGTATAACCATAACCAGGAACAAGTATGACGAAACCCCTAGAGAGAAGTACCGGTCCAAGTGCAGGGAACAACCGCATAGTTCAACTTGGACCCTGAAGGTTAAACTGATTAACCCAACGAGAACGGCAACAACGCAGTCTATGGAAAAAATACAAGCAGTAGTTAAGACAGTTAATGCACCTAAGTCACCTACGAAACAGCTGCCTAGTTACAACCCTAAACTTACAGTCATTTACAGGGGGGTAGGGAGGGATGGGGAGAGGTGCAGCCTGAAGAGGTGAGTCTTCAGTCGTCGTTTGAAATGGGTCAGTGTCTCATACTCTAAATGCAAAGCCTCCTTCACCCAAACATGGAACACATATTTTGTTTCATTCTTGGCAGAAATATTGGATTTCTTTCTAAATGTATTAGTGCAATGCCAAACATTAATATTTCATTTTTATTTGTATTAGTCACAGATTTACTATATGTTACTTATGAAAGTTATATTTTTACCAACTGTGTTTACAAGTGGGCTAATTTCAGATTTAAATTAAATAGTTATAAATATAGATTTATCTAACTTCAAATAATATACTATTGTAAAATTGTAGTATATTGTATACTGTAGTATATAGTTGTAGAACAAGTATATGTAGCATGGGTACATAAATTTACATCACTATTGTATAATTAGTATAGAGATATAACTGCAATCCAAAGATTTAAATGGGTCCAGCTTTAAATGGCTGATTGACCAAAACACATGATTATCTCAGTTTCTTCTAAATCTTTCGATGTAATCATTAGTAAACTTTCTTTAAAATGTACCATCAGCAAACCAATAGTGAGCATCAATTATAAACACATTGTGTATGTAAATATATTTTATCTAAAAACTAGTGGAAACCTTTTTAGGTTACTAATACAAAATTAATCAATTTTATTACAGTATGAAAATAAAACTCACAATTCAAAAAAGTGTTGTGTTCCAATATTTAAATAGTGCTTGAGGAAAACTCTCCCAGTAACTTCAAACCTGTTAACTATATGTGATTTTTAAAATTATTTATATTGTTGAAATATTGTGGTATAATTAGACCTTAATTAAATATATCACAATAATATAAAAAATGTATGTATTATAGTGGTCAAACATGCATAATTAATAATGCATTACAGCCAGAAGATTTGGTTTAAATTGTGTGAAGGTAATATTTCTGTATATACCATGTTTTTAACCCAAACCAGGTGAGAGTTTGTGAAAATAACTGCAGCACTTTATTGGATAACCCTGGTAGGAAACTGAACTATTACTGAACCATCTATTAAATATTGCTGCTATAGTCCAATAAAAATTATTTCAGAATAAAATATGTTAAGTAGCCATAATTTCCAACATCAGTACTAACGTACAATAAAATATAAATAGTTGATTATTACATTACCAATAGTATGACTATTTAAAATAAGTAGTTTGCAAACAATGTACCTTTGAAAGATATTTCTCTCGTGTGATACTGTCTAACTTGAGTCTCAATTCCTAACGCACTTTGCTGATGCTGGCACCTGTCACCAAGGTTCCAACCTGATGGTCCTACTTTATTAAAGCGATTTCTGGGCATTAAATTGAATTTATCATGGCAAATGTAAAATATTAACACTGGTGCAAATGGGCTATGCATGCATTCAGCTCTGGTTTACACATGCAGTCATTGTAATGTATGCTGATATTCCTATATAAACAACAGCAACAAATGCAAATTCCACACCTAAAATAATCTCTAGAACTTTTGTTATCTTTCTTGTGCATGAACTAATGATGCACAGACACACAGCTATCAAGAAAGAGCTCAGCAGCCACTTGTTCAATAATTTTGCCCCCTAAAATGTGGGGATTATGTTTAAAAAGGGCTGTAATTCCTATGCCTGATATGCATGTAAATGCCCTCAAATTAAATCTTATAATCCGCACAATAACTTCATACGCATTGTTCATTGGTTTATTTCAAATCCAATGTATTGGAGTGTAGAGCCAAAACAACAAAGGTTGTGGTACTGTCCCACTACTTTTTCATCTAACTGTTTGTGTGTGTTAGATGAAATATATATATATATATATATATATATATATATATATATATATATATATATACTCATACTCATACAAACATACATTAGGCAATGTACTAATGGATTTTACAAAAACAGCTTTTAAACACTAGGTCATATTGCTGGAGCATGTATTTCCATGGAGAAAATGTTGACTGTATTTGCAAAAGACAAAGCTGTAGAACATAGGTAGCAAATGGCACAATATTTAACACATTCAACATTAATTACACTGCTGCACTGAATTTGCATGACTGCAAAGCAGAACTATATTCAAGCAATACAGAGGCATTATACAAGCCAAATACTAGGGGAGGGGTTTAAATGGTCATCAGTGAACTGATGAGCTGTTGGGGTATGGTCTGCATGCTGATCCAGTCCAAGTATGTTCGGATTTTCTAAGTTTCATGCTTTTTTCCTGACGTTCCCTTCCTTTGCTTCAAGGAGAGAGTCCCCAAAATGGCAGGATGAAATATGGCAGCCAGTTTCATTTCATGAAAGGGGAGGGAGCAATTACAAACCCTTGAGGGCCATTCAGTACCATTCTGGTTTGTTCCTCAACTACCTCCCTTTGCAGAGAACCTGTTCACTTGTTGCACATCACAGAATTTGTCGCAAAATAGCTTGCTCGAGGGATGAGAACAAGGGAAGGGGATGTGTTAAAGTGGATCCGAATGCAACCCTGGATAGATTTTGTCCTATTTGCTTGAGATGAAACACAGATAAACGCTTTAAGCACCCTCTGCTGGTAGGGGAGACTTTAACTGCTGCAAACAAATTACTGTAGAACTGCTAAAAATGCTGATGAGTGAAACAAAAAACAATCCTCCAATATATGTTCTTGTAGAAATTAAGATATTTTGATGATGCTGCTACTAACAATTAACCAGTACAATTTTAGCATGCATAAAAAGGGTCAACATTTTATATTTACAGTGTTGGTAACTGTCTTGTTTTCATAACTTGCAGAGTATCCACATGGGGTCAGTATCTGCACACAATGTGTTAAACTGGTGGATGAGACCGCAAAAGACAACAGGGATTAAACATGGGGAACAGGGTGCCAAAAGTAGGCAGTGTATTAATGTGGGGAACAGTGTGTCATTGAGAGAGATAAGAAGCTGCTGTGGATACCTATGTCGCAGCCTGCTTGGTGCTTACCACTGAAGCCCATCTCACACTGATGCACAGTAGGCTGACGCAGGCTGGAAGACAGGACATTGCAACACTGTTAGCACCATCGTGTCCTTTAGAGGCTGTTGCTTTTCAGTGCATATTAAAAATACATATCCCACATATAAAGTAGATACCACAATATACTTTTAGTGTCCCCAGTAGGATTTTAATATTTCCAGGATTCAGGGAACAAATCTAAATGTGCTTGTGGAACTGGTCACAGTAAATGTAATTAAAAAAGAACCATTCTAATTTCTTCAAATGTATTTTCTCTCACAATCTTTGTGGCAGTGGAAATAAAAATATCCATGAAGGGCAGGTGATGGGGTTGTTGAAATATATTAAAAGATGTGTGTGACCACTGACACTGACAAGAATTGACACATTTCTCTAATAGGTCTCAAGGGACACTAAATAAATGATAAAATAACAACAAAAAGTAAAATTCTTTGCGTTTTGATGATGAAACCAGGAAGCAGCACAGGAAGCAGAGAGGTGGTGGGCACAAGATTGTAGCACACTTGCAAGAGCCAAATTGGTTCAATATTCAGCATTTCAGAATATTACTGCTGCACTATATGCATACCAGCTATTTAAACTGGCCCTTAGCCATACATATATTTATCAGGGTAAAGTTGAACACGAATGTATCACATTATACTTTTTTTAGATGTACCTCATCTAAACATTGTTCCTGTGTGCAGCATAAATGCTGTTGTAGAGATGTTATATATAAAGGGGGAATTTTACTTGTAATTATCAAAGCTGAGGATTAAAACACAATGAATGAACCACCCCAGCCACCCACTCCAGTATCTATGGCCTCAAACTCCAAGAAAACAGAATGTAAGTGGGTTGGGTGGCAGCGTGGGAGGTTTTCATGGGTACGTTAACAATGCACACATATTTTATAATACTGAATGAGCAAATATGTCAATTATAATACGATAATATACAGGCAGCAATAAAAAAAATAATAGACAGGCAGAAAGGAATTGAATTCAGGCAGAGACCCAAAATTGCTCAGGATCATTGGGTTTTATGCTAGTGTTGTGGCACTAGCATAAAACCACAATGAGTAGTTCTCATATCTACTTTCTGATATAATTTTTAAAAAGCATTACAGGTATTGTTAGGATAACTTTAGATAAAAACAATAATTAAGTGACAATTACAAAACTCATTGTATATAATTTGATAATATAATTAACACCATCCATACATTATTAGCTAGTCCAGGCATGCTACCACCCACTCTGCTCCCCCAGAACTGACACTGTTACTACAGAGCAGATTCTAGGCATAGGCAAGAAAGGTGGTCACCTAGGGTCTGGAATCGATCCTCCCCACTCGCTCCCCACACCCCTTTCCCCGGTCCACAATTTCTCTGAAACCTTCCCTCAAACCACAAAATCTTGCCTAGGGTAGCAGAAAGGGTAGAGGCATGCCTGCTTATCCTTGTGTTTTCTTTCCTTATTTAAGGATATCCCTTTTCTCCATTGTTGAGCTATACATGTGAATGTTCTTAATACACTGAAAGATGCCTGTATGTACCCTTTGAATTTTGTATGGACTGTTAGACTTTTATCTCTCTTTTTCTCTTCACTCCTGTTCAGTTAGTAACTTTTTGGGACCCAAGAGGGTTGATGGTTTGGATCACAAACTGAGCTGTACCATGCACAAGCAGTGTTTAACTGTCAAAACGTCACTGTCAGTTGCTCTTATTATGTTGAAGTGGCAATAGGAAAAGATTTTCTTTTTTCTGTAATTATGAATGGGCAGTTTTTCTTTCAGTGGTCAAGCAATAATTGGTCTGTAGATTGTCTTTCTGTCAGTATAAACCAGTGTTTCCCAAACCTTTCCTTAGGTACCCTCAAGCCAGATAAAGGTATTTGATGTGTTCCACTGCAAGCACACTAAAACTAATCAAGCTGTGAGGTGTACTTATGATGGAACACATCAAATACCTGGATCTGACTGAGGGTACCTGAGGAGAGGTTTGGAAACCCCCAGCATGAACAAATTCAGACAAAAAGTCCAAAGGACTTTGTATCTTTATATTATACGTTCCTTGTCCCTCTATTCCACAGAGAGAGAACAATCTGAGATAAAAATTTCACTCATGATTGAGACTGTTATGAAATTATTATTTCTTATGTTATTGTGACATGTATTGTCCTGAGGTCTGTCTCTGTGCTCTGTGCAAGCCTCTGATCAAAATTGAAAGAGATACGTAATGTTGTGCAGTATCTCTTTCAGCTGTAATGTTGTGCAGGTAAAGTCTGAAAAGATTATGACATTCATAGTGATGGGAATAAAAATCATCATCACCATCATAATTAAAAGTACAGTATGTAGAATGAGTGGTAGCAGTGCATGGACTGTATGGATAGCAATGAAGAAAATATTCAAAATGAGCCCAAGGTTAAAAATAAATTAATGAATAGCTGTGTACTACGAAGACAGGTTGAAGCTGTGGTTATGAAGCTTTTTAGTATGTTTAATGTTTAACAATAGCTTATACAAATATTTTAAAACCTGCTCTTGTAGCATATGACAACTAAAATAGTCAATTCCCCATTTGCTAATCATATAATGCTTCTAGTAAACAGCAAATAGTGAACATGTTAATACTGCTGAGTAAAGTGGATACACAAGAGCTGTGATCCAGCCACAAATCAAAGATGTTATTGAGTTGATTCACAGATTAGAATGACTGATGTCTTGATGGGCTGCTTCATCGGAAGTGGGTTACATGCTACCAGAATACAGAGCTTGACTACAGAGAGTGTTCCCCTTACCCCTTATATGGTCACTATTCACCAGGATGAAAAGTCTCTGTAAAAATGACAATCTAAGCTTGACGTAAATAAAGTCTGTAAGCTTGCAACATGGTGACTGTGAATGCATGTGTCCATGTGTTGCATTATCAGTTGTCACACACCACAACACACCCCTTTTCCGAACAGAAGAGTTGGACACGGGGAGAATCCAGGATTTTCTGGTCTTTATTTAGCACTTTAGAGAGAGAGAGAGAATCTAGCTTTCTTCTTTTGAGCAATAATCAGGTGGCCTACATTTTTTAAATAGTTTGTTGGAATCTTTTTAAGTGCTAGGATGCAGTTTATAACATATGGTCACCGTTTGACAAATCCTGCAAGCAAGTTGAAATCTGGTATTCAGTTCAAATAACACTGGTTAAAACCAAACAGAACTCCAGATGCTTTTCAGCAAATTTTAACCAATGTACTTACTGATTACTGCGCCATTTCCAAAGCATGGCCTCAACGCCAACAGTGCTTATCTCAAAGCTTCATCTTTCCTCTTCTTTTGAATGAATGATCGATCCTCTGTCATGGCCATGCACATCAATAAATAATATTTTTGCTGGTTTTAATATCAAAATAAACATTTTGTTGAAAAAATTTGTGATGAGTCAAGAGTTTCTTGAATGAATCAAAACGTACTGAAAAATGTTCTGTAAAGAGAATGAAAATACACTAGCAACTTACATTTCCATTTATATAAATTAAATTAAATTTAAAAGAAACAATATTAGGATTAGAATACAGAAAATCCAGCTACTGGAGGATACATTTGAATGATACATTATACTCTCTGTAGCATAAATACTCAGTCATATGTCATTTGACTTTATTTAGTAGGAGTCCAGAATATAAAAATGCTTAACATATTTTCTCCCCATCATGTCATATAGCTCATATTGTCAGGATGCGTGGGGGGTTCGGACCCAAATGCAGAGGGGTAAAACAACTCCAAAAAGGGTAAGAACAAAAGACTTTATTTAACAAAAAAGGGTACAAGGGAACAAAAGGCCTCACAGGGCAACTCTTCAAACAAAGGAAAGCTTCAAACACAGAACAAAGAAAATCCAAAAATCCAGAAGCGCGTGGAAACAGAACATGGCAGGAACACACAGGGCAGGAACATGATCAGACCAAACCCAAACCAACAAGGATCCAGCACCTGAGTCCAGGAGACGGGAACTTAAATAGACAGACACTGACGAGACACAGGAGGGCAACATGAACAATCAGGCCACGAAAAGGGAAGGGAAAACGAGACAGCCAGAAAACAATGATTGGACAATTGAAAACAATCATACAATTAAACAGGGGGAGCAGGACACAAAACAGCAGTGCCGCCATCTGGCGGCCCAACAAGGAAAACAGACAGGAACACAGAACCATGACACGTATAGCTCTATAATTGTTAATAATGAAAAAATGAGAACTTGTGCATATCCAAAGCATCAAAAATAATACAACAACTTAAGTTACATAAAACAAAGTAGGGAAAAAGAACATGTAGTTATTTACAGGTGTAGCTTCATGGATAAGCACAAACCTCTAGAGATAGCACCAATGCAAAAATGGGCACTTCACCACTAGGTGCCCTTGTTGTGGCAGTACGACAGAGGTACAGTATGACAGTGGTACAAAAAATGTTTTTGTCAGGCTAAGCAATTTCCTTACGATATTTCACACAGGTCAATATACCTCTTACAGTTATTAGTACTAAGGCTAAAATATGAAAATGTCTGAATGTTTTCCATAACAAGAATTAAAGAACATGTGTGTTTGAAACACAATCAAAGGCATTTCTTAACACAGAAATGTTAAGTATACAGGTGAGAAACAAACATACATCATGCTCTTTAAATATACAAATATGCACTTGCTCGCAGTATCACTCAGCAGTGCACACTTCAATTCATCATCAGGGTAAGAACATAAGGTAAAAAAAATTAAATAAAAACTCCTGCTCTTCTATTTTGCAATAGTGGTTTGCTGAAAACATTGATCTGTTTCAGGAAGAGGAAGTACTTCTCAGAGTGACCTAAGGAGAATGAAACAATCTTATACACAACAGCTATTGCTTTTTTCCCCCAACAACAATGTCACATGACCTATTGGCCTCGCTGTATTCTTACAGAGTGAATGGCATGGGGATCTACAATTAGACATTTATAAACAATGGCTACACCATTTTCTGCAGTCACCGGTCTCATGGAAAGCTTTTCAATATTTTTGAGCTGTGAAAGTGTAGCTACACCCAGTAGGTGGATTTCAACTTCCTTTTTGTGGCTCCTTCAGCATAGTTATATTTGTTAAACTTTGAATTATCTCCAGGTACGAAATGCCAGCTGAAACTACGCAAAAAAATAAATAATAATAAATATATATATTATTGTAATTTAATTACAATACAAAACAATACCGTACGTTCGGTATTTAAACTACATCCCTCGGATTGAACCAGATGCTACGACCTTGTGCTTGTGGTTCTGTAATCCCTCCCCGACCCACTCAACATCCACTGATAAGCAGCGGTCCTTTATTATCCATCGAGGCATAACGCTGCATTGCTGAGGTAAAATGGGAAGTGGGGAGTAATAATCAAGCACAAAAATGTGACCGTAATGTTAACATATAAAACGGTAAAACATGTTCGGTAACTTTACAAGATGATGCATTTCAAGGGGTATATCCTAATGAGATAAATTTGTGTATATAGTTAGCCGTAGTAGTAGCTCGCATGCGATTTAGCCTCGTTACGAGATGTGTGAATAACTGATGGAGTAATTTAGCTGCAGTAACTCAAACGCTACGGAGACTTCCTGTTCTTTGAATCGCGCACGCTCTGTTGGAGCAAAGTGACCACTGCAAAGGTGTTTGACTATTGACTGCTAACGTAGCAAATAATTAATTATAATGAAATAAAAATTTGTTTTAAACAGGTGTACTCAAATTTTTGACTTGAAAGTATATCATAATACAGCCCAGTGCAGTGCAAGTGATATTTTAGAATCAGGTCAAATTATACAATTTTGCCTGATCACTTTAACAGTCAAAACTAGAATTATGAAGAAAGGCTTGTGTGTGCGTGCAAAGCGAAGTGGTGCGAAAGCATGTGAACTAAGCGTTACACTGACTATTGTGGTACTCAAAATATTTTCCTAAGGTTGGCAGGTCTGGTAGTCTCTTATTCATGCATATTCAAAATAGTGGGAAGTGACTTATACATAATAAATTTGTTGACTGTGATTCTTGACAAATCTTCAAAAGTTTAATAAGTTGTCCATTACCACTCTCAAAACAAAAAGCTGACTTGGCCCAAAGAGGATCCTAATGATTTACACTTGAAACCCTTGAAGGAGCTGATGCATGTTAAATGTCATGGCCTGTTCTCCATAAAGGATCTGAACATGAAAAACAAAGCCCAAGATAAATAAATATGTTTTCTGTAAATCTTCTCTTGAAATTCTATAATTCTATTCTAGAAAAGATTTAAGCCCTTTCAAACAAGGTACTAGATAAAAAAAGAAGTCAGTTTCTCCACTCCACTTTCGGTAACACCCCTTGGAAGTCTTCTGATATACTGTGGTGGTTTTACATAAACATTGATATGGCACAGTTGGAGCACGCACTCATTCTTAGGGGATAGTTTAGGCCTTCTGGTAGAAACAGGAGACTCACAGTTGCAGTGGCCAGGTATTCCCAGGAGGAGGGAGGTAGGTCTGAAGTCAACAAAGCCATGAAGTCAAATGTCCCCTGTGAACTCTGCTCATCTGGGAGCCTTTGGCCAGAGGAAACATGATCTTTGCTATCGTTCTTTTCTCTCTATCCTATGACAAATTGTGCAGACGGATGCAGTCACTTAATGGCCAAATGAGGTAATCAGCAGAGCATTATGTTTGAAGATCACAGTAGTGAGAAGTAATTGGAGGATACCTTCTATGGGTGTGCCAATAACATATGGGCATATCTGACAGTTCTCTAGAGTTCTCTTGGACTGCCCATGAGAAGCTTTCTCTGTGTCAATAAATGTCACTTATTGAACCTGCTGTTGCTGTCTCATCCTTGGAGTATCTGAGTCTGTTTCTGGGGTCACCACAACAACTTGGTATCATGAACAGGATACTGCTGCAGAGGTGCCACAAAGATACAGCAATGTTGAGGGTGAGCATGTTGTTATGTGTTGCCACCCTTATTAGTTAATTAATGCTGTAGAGAGACTGTAGTGGATACTCTGTATTTAGTCAGAATCAAAATCACTGGTCAGATTCTAGGAACTGGCATAGTGTGGTTTAATAGTGATGAGCTTGGGGGAACCAATGGCTATAGTATTATTCCAGGGTGGGCCTGGAGTGAAGGAGTAGCTGCAACGGCACTACTCTGGGACCAGCTGATGTTGTCAGTGGTCGGAGGTCTCCGGAAGAGATACCCTTGCTTAAAACTCTGGGTGGGTCTAGAACAGGTTTAGGTGCAGGGAGCACCTGTGTTAAGCTGACATGGCTCAGCACTTAGTGCACTGTGAGTTGTTGAATCGCCTCACTTAGGACCCTGGGCAGGTTTGGTACAGGTGGAGCTGCAGGTGCAGGGAGCACCCCAGCCTGTATTAAGCTTACGTGGGTCAGAAAGTGCAGTGTGAGTTGTTTGTGTTGTACATATATGGTATGAAGAGTGTAAGAGTCTCAGAGATCGGCATTGGTGATTGGAATGTGTTTGTATGAGTGGAGTGGACTGCATGGGTGTGTCCACTGCTCCTAAAGTGTTCGAACATGTGCACCTGCATTTTTAACAAACTGCTATCATCCTGCTGGATTTACTTCAGATTAACTGTGACTACCTATGTGTGTGTAATGTGTAGGTGGGGAGTGGACTACTTAACTGGTGGGTAGAGGTCACTAATAAGACCATGCTGTGGTTATTCAAGCACATATAGAGAATTGATAGTGTAAGAGGGAAGTCAAACTGGGACCCAGAAAAGGGTGGCATTTGAATGACCCTGCAGACTCATCACTGGACTTCAAAGAACCCAGAGCCGTGTGATAAAACAATAAGTTACTCGGATTTCCCTGGGATGAGCAGGCCATTGGGCCTCTGGAATGTTGCCATCTGGACACACCTAAGATAAGGGGAACTGGTCTCTTTGTCGATGGTTGTGGGGGTGTGTGTTGGGGGTCATTAAGACAATCACCAGGCCTCTGGAATGTTGCCATCTGGACACAACTAAGATAAGGGGAACTGGTCTCTTTGTCTATGGTTGTGGGGGTATGTGTTGGGGGTCATTAAGGGTCATTAAGATCACCCGGCCTCTGGCAAGATGGTGGGGCAACTGCGCTTAACAGTACCACAGTGCCCTTATGTGGGTCCCTCTGCCATTACACTTTTTATTTCTTTTCTGGATCTGGAATTTAAACCATCTGTTTATCCTATTTACAAACCCCGGAAAACCTTACAAACCATGCACATGTTTTCATTGTATTATTGTATTATGCCTTATGTAATAATAACATGGATTGCATGTAAAATGGTTAAACAAAAGGGTATTTTCATGACAACTGCACCATAATATTACATCCACTTGACATGTTTGGTATGGAAGTATTCAGGGAAATTCAAGCAGTTGAATGAAATATGTTTCATACCAAATAGAATTTAATAAAACATAGTTACAGAAACTCAGGAAAAAACTAACACAATGGAATGTCCTCTGGTAATCATCTCCTTTTCCCCATTTCCCCACCAATTGTTTTAATAGCAGCCTCCAAATGGTGGGGGCCGAAATTCGAGATTTATGATTCGGCCAGGTTAATTTATGGTAATGCCGCCACGATCAAACGCGGGATTTGGCATAAAAGGAAGGGAGACAATCCTGTCGAGGAAGATCGCAATCGACTTCCCACACTGCGCAGACTCTGTGATTTTGTGTGTAGCTAAACAGGCTGGGTAAGAACTTTTTACTCTATATTTATGTTTTTAAACCGTATAATTGATTGTGAATTTGAAGTTAATGACCTGCCTGCCTGTTCAATAAATTCTTCTTATTTTTAACTTGCGTGGTCTTCATGACTCTAATCCATTTTATCTTCTTTTCAGCCGAAATTCCGCTTAAATACTCAATTATGACTAGGACCTACTGATCAGGGGTCTAGTACAGCAAACGTCTTTAGTGGGGTTTTCAAGTTAGATAGGCGACCACGATCTGCCCGCTAACGGGATTGGTGGTATTGGTTCTGGTGTTTTTGACTTAAGAGGACCCATGGGCGTTGTACGCCGGTTCTTGTCAAATTCGCCTGAAGGAGCCCGATAGATACGCACCGTCCTGGGCTCATAACTATCGATGCACTATCCATGTTAAGGAAGGCATGTATTATGGTGGTCAGCCTCCAACCCTCTGGATTCTTCACCGAACTGAGATTTAACAATAGTGCTAAACCCGGGAGTATATATTGAGGAATGATGGCACAAGATGGGAGTGGTTACACTCGACTCTATGTTCCACGTATAGTTAAACCCAAATTTTAAATTATAATTCAATACGGAGTCAGATCGTCACGAGGGTAAAACCTAGTAACTGTTACGCTTACTTGCTGTGGTCATGGATATATTTGATGTGTTGTTCCGCGCATTTGTGAATATTCTGATGCTCCCATTGGAATATTGACAGTCCGGCGACAGATCAGATATATCTCTGATGACAGCATAGCCCCGTTTGCGAACAGAGAGTAACCAGAATGCTACTGATCCGTTTCAGGCCAGTTTTAAGCGGGATATGAAGCAACGCCTTCATATCTAACCCGTGGCAACGGAACCAGTGCATTCTTAATTATAATTGTGCCCTGTTCTTACGAACAGAGGAAAAATAACTAACATCGCCGTTTTGACTCACACCAGCCAAAGGAAAACACGCGGTGCCTTCCCCTCCAGCTACAAACCCTCATTGGTCTAGCTGTGAGGTGTTTACAATAGTGTAGCTTGTGATACAGTAATAATCTGTTGTATATGGCAAATGATCTGCCAATTATCTGCTGATGGTGTAAACTGAATGGTTTCTTTGCTTTGCAGGGCCTTTAGGTGAACTTGTGTGTAATTCAAGTTTAGGCTGAGATGGAGAGGAGGCCCTCTCCTGTGCATACTTTCGGAAGTTTTGGTGTTTAACATAACACCGAAAACAGACCTTTCATGCATTTTCCTGACTACATTAGTGCTCTGATTACCTACAGAGTAGATAGTATCTAAAACCGTTTCAAGCCTAGTCCTGAAAATCCCCAGAGTTTCTGCCTCTACTACGTGACCTGGCAAACCATTCCACACATTGACTACTCTGCATGAAAAAAGTCTCCCTAACGTCAGTACGGAATTTACCTTTTGCTTATTTCCATTTGTCCCCCCTTAAATATAAACAAACCTTTATTTTAAAAACAAAAAAACCACAAAATATATATACACAAATCATTGTAGGTGCTGGACAAAACAGGTAAGGCCAAAGCAAGGCCTACAGAAAACTTCTAATCCTAGTCTGCAACAAATAGTCATCTTTCTCTCGACAAAAACAAGAAATGGTGAGTCTTCCACAGGTCTCCCATTCTGACCTAAAACCTAACCAAAAACATGCACAGAAACATTATACATAAAGACAAACAAGGAATCACCAAACAAAACCACACGTCTGCAACATGCGGAGGATCCAGCCACAAACTGCTCCACAAAATCCTCTCTTGTACTTCAGCTGCAGCAGGCTTATTTAGGGCCACAGGCAGGTGAAGCCAATCAGGCAATTTGTTGTTTGCTTGTTGAGGTGGAGCACAGGAAGAAAGAGAAGCACAGATCACGAGCAGGGGGTTAGTTAAAGCACCTGCACATAAAGACAATGGATAAATTGGACCCAAAGATCCAGGAATAAAATGTCAAATGTAATAATAATCCATTGACATAAAACCAAAAGGTTGTGACCTGAGAATGCAGACTTTTGAAAATAAATCATTCTGAAAACAAAGAATTAAAACTAGCCAATTTCTTAACTTTCCTGGCAACCCTGAAATCTCGGTTGAGCCAATCAGAGAGGTATTGGCACAGCCAAACAGAGAGACATCTTAACCCAGGCACCAAGTTACCGGCCAGAGGTGGGTAACCCGGCTTCAAAGAGTAAAAAGACTGACCATGTATTTGCGCCACCAACATGCACTAAACCAGCTGATTACAATAATTAGTTCTCCTACCATGGTGGAGAGTTATGCTAATTAGAATCAGCTGGTTTGCATGGTGGTGGAGCAAATACATGGTCAGTCTTTTTACTCTTTGAAGCCGGGTTACCCACCTCTGTTACCGGCAACAATGTAACACACGCAATCATTCTAATTTAGGATTAAACAAAGCAAGCACTACATACAAAAGCGCAAAAAAGTAGTGCACGTAGCAAAGTCCACTCAGGACAACCAAAGCGGCACTATGGACAAAAGTACATAAAGTAGTGCAATACATTAAAGTGAAACAACTAACACCAACCAGTACTGCCAACAAAAGTACACAAACAGTGCAAGCAACAAAGTCCAACTCTGGACACACAAATCAAGCACTGTGGCAGAAGTACACAAAGCAGCACAAAGTGTAGCAGTTGTAACACTAGAAAAATCCAAATCAGACACCAAGCAAGCACTACAAAGACACAAAATAACTACTAAACACATCCAGGTAGGACTGCACTCAAGCATGGGGGGAAATTACAAGGGCCAAACAAAGTAGTGTGAAAAAAACAAAGCACTACAGCAAAGGGACTTAGACAGAACCAATAAAGGCCACACAGCGAAAGTAGCCACGGCAGAGCCCCGGAAGAGCCCCCAATTGTTACGTCCCAAATACGCCCACAACACAATGACAAGCAGAAAGAAGAACTGCGCACAATAGTCCAATCCCCAAGGGCGGTCTAATAAATGTATTGTATAATATAAGTCAGAACATGGGAAATTATTTATGGGAAATAAAAACATTAGGCAGGATTACTTCATGGGAGGAACACAATTGGAATGTGCTCAATATAAAAAGGATTAGGGAGTAATGGTTTAACAAAGCATTTCAGGTTCTGATGGGATATACAGCCAAAAGTATTGAGTATAAATCCAAGGAAGTTATACTTATCTTATACGATACATTTGTTAGACCACACTTGGAGTGTTGTGTGCAGTTCTGGGGACCGTACGACAAAAGATATAGAGGCTCTGGAAAAGGTTCAAGAAGAACAACCAAATTGATTCCTGGTATGAAAGATAAAAGCCATGAGGAAAGACTTAAGATGCTTAATCTCTTCAAGCTTAGTAAAAGGACTCAGGGGCGATTTGATTGAGGCTTTTAAATTCATAAAAGGGATCAACAAAGTGAACTACAAGAGATTCTTCAGGTAGAGTTCTGTTAGTAGAATGAGGGACATAAATGGAAATTAACAAAAGGTAAATTGCGTACAGACATTGGGGGAAACAAATTCACGCAAAGACGAGTCAATGTGTGGAATAGCCTGCTATGTCATTGTTACGACCCTTCTAGGGGTTAAGGGTGCAATATTTAAAATGATGTTTGGCACCAGGAGATGTAACTAAATATATAAGCCTTCTTGTGAGAACAATGAGAGACACACAAGGGGGACTACGGTGAAAGGGATTTTACTGTGATGGTGGTAGGGCTATTTACAAGTATTTACAGACATTTCCAAACATAAAACATGCCAAGACACACAACCGAGACCAGTAAAAAAAAAGGAGTGGTGCCGAAAATAACAAACACAATACCCTAACTACGAATTTGTAATATAACTAACCAAATAACAATACAGAAAACAAAACCTGTCTAACTAACCTAACTGCGACCAGCAGTCATAAATACAGGGGGCGACACCACCACTAAACTAATGTGCTTAGACAGAGCCCTTACCCTACGTGTCAACAAGTGTATAGGGGCCCCCGGAACTTACCTAACACTGGTCTCTGAAGTGAACCAGGGAGGACGAAAGTTTAGACAACACACAACTCTCTCAAATAACACACACAATCTAGCATTTGCCCAAACACACAGCACAAATGAGGAAACGAAAGGGTCCTGCAGAAACGAAATGGGGATATTTTAAATTGAGAGCTGAGGCGTGATTGGAGGAGACATGATTGCAGGAGGGAGCTGATTGGCGGATGGGGGGGATGAGTGGGAGAATTCTGATGATTGACAGCGGGGATGACCAATGGGAATAACGAAGGGCGGCACACGGACACCTGCGGAAATGACAGCAACCGAGAGAGAGAGCAGAACGAAAGAGGGGAGAAAAACGCACGCCCGCATCTCACACGCGAACGTAACAGTCATGTAGTAGAGGCAGAAACTCTGGGTATTTTTAAGATTCGGCTTGATACTGTGTTAGATACTATCTAGTCTGCTGGTAATTGGAGCACTAATTTAGTCAGGAAAGTGGTCAGCATTGCTGGGCTGTTCTCGTCATTATGTTCCAGCACATTTGGGAACAGTACCTAGGACTGTACAGCTACGATCGCAGCACGGATGTCACCGCAAGAGATTGTCCCACGGTGAGAGGTGCCCGAACGCATAGACTCATTACATTGGTAAAGAAAAGAAAGAAATGTATACTGGTAATCAGTGATCACTTTTCAAGGTCACAGCAACACAAAGGGGGGAGCCTGAAGGCTTCATCTCTGGACCACGGCCAGGAGACTGGGTCAAGTCAACATTAAGAGGCACATGAAGGTTGAGGGATGTGACACAAGCCCTTACCAACTAAAGGTCAATGATGTGATAAGACCTCATCTTCACGGTCAGGAGAGGTTACTATCTTATTCAGGAGATGTGTATTGTTCTCCGCATCCTTGGGAGAGGAGTGGCTCTCTGGATCCTCCTGAATGCTGAGACACAAGTACCTGTTGATCATCAGAGGCGAAGCCTTCTGGAAAACACTGCCAATACCTTTACATATTACAAAGTCTTTGTAATAAATGTGCTATTAGGGGTGTGCAGAGACGTCTTTATCTGTATCTGTATCTGTATCTGTTCAACCAACAAAATCATCTGTATCTGTATTTGGATAGAAGACAGGAAGTGGGCGTGGTATATACCGGAAATCACGTTAAATCAGGCAAATGTATTTTCTAACCTAATATTCATTGGCAGTGCAATTGTTGTGCCTTCAATGCATCAAATTGATTTAATATTGCCACATCCTCATACTGTACTTTTCATCTCTCTCTCTCTCTTTTTATTTTTAACTAAACTTTTTTATGAACTGTCTGAACCCCACCATCTGATGTTCTCATATTTTCCATTGGTGGCAACTGTTACCCTGAATGGACTTAGTGTTCATTATAGCCAAGACCTATGACTGATACATACAGCATGTTACATCTTAAACAGATACATATTGACTGAAATACAAGGTAAAACGTCGGTTTTTTCAATATTTCGACTGGGTTTTTTAATGGAGGAAATTAACATACAGCTAAAAACTACAGGTTCTAAGCTTCATTTTGATGTATAGGTTGCGGGGGTATGAAAGAAATCCAGCTGCCACACCAGGCTTGTGTCTCGCTAGCTCCCGCAACTCCTCCTCGATGTGAGAGTTTCCCTGAGTCAGCTCTTCAGCCCGCTGCCTGCTGTGCGCTGACTCGGTGGGGGCAACTACAGAACATAGCGATCACTTTTCAATAATGTGTAGTAAATGAAATGACTAGTTAGTGAAATCATAGTCCTATGGTGCAAACAGAATGGGCATTTTTATCTAGTGGCCATCCACAATGATATGAATCGATTTGAAGAAACATAATGGCTGATGCACAGAACTTATTTATTAAACGTTTTGCAGCGCAATGGCTCAAAGTTTGTTCGTGTGTGTAACCGGTGCCCCCCTGTAACTGGTGACAGTCTTATTTAGGTCGTCAAACTCAAGGCAGTGAAGTGACTCAATATTATCCTGTTAAAATCTGTACTTGAAAACAAAAAGCTACAGAGATCTTCAAATCATAAATATTCAGGGCTCCCATTGGGGACATTTATGACAGTGAGACGTACAAAGAACTCTCTTGCCCTGGTGGGATTCTGTGCATTATAAGTATAATTTATAATGTGTATTAATTCAGATTAATTCAGCCCCGTGTTAAAATCTTCAGGCATCAATGTGGCCTATACAACTTGCAATTAAGTGTAGCAATGGAATACTTCCTTGAAATGATCAAAGAAATAACATTCTTTATTAAGCAATAATTTATTAAATTATAAGGCTCTGGTTTGGTAAAGAAGAATTAAAAAGTGACATATTTTTTCCTCCCATCGTCCCTCAAAAAAACCAAGCGTATAGCGTTCCTAAATTTAATATGCAGCAAATCCTGTGTTAGTATGGTACTTTGAAAACCAGTGTTTCCAGCCTTGATGAGGTGTCTATAGCTTGGCTGAGCAGTGTAAGCAAAAAAAGAGCAGTTTGTTGTGTGTGTGTGACAATTGACTGTGTCTATGTAAGAATTTTAGCTTAATATAGGCCCAGGGACAAAGTATTATTTTTACAGATATTTTTGCGAGGGGGGCATTAATTCTGAGGTACAATTATTTTCCAAAATATTTTTTGCATCTTCAAAGAAGATGCATACTTCCCTGTGCCCAATGACTTTTGGTACTTAAAATAATTTAGAAAGCTGCCCAATTTGTTTCCACCATTAAAAAATTAATTGGCATTCCAATATTTGATTGTATAAGTTATCAAGAAAGATGCATGCTTTCCAGTCACGTTAAAGTTTTAAAAGTTTTTATTTGGCCAATTTTCCCTGACTTGTCAATGACATTTCATTATTGTGGTAGGAGATGTCTAAAGAACTGTCAATGCTCAGCTTTGGTCCTTGGGCTTTACAAAAGTCCAACCACAAAGCTTGGTGTTCATGTCTTTCAGCTTGTCAAGTTGCCTTTGGGCGTGCCGGGAGAGTTACTCTATGTGCATGACGTCGGTCTTCGGGAACTTGTCCTGAGTTCGCAGCAGAAGAAAACCGGCTTATGCTCCCCAGCACGAAGTAACTGCCGGTGGGTAGTAATGCGTTACAAGTAACGCAAATGAGTAAATGAGTTCGTTTTTTGAGGAACAGGCACTTCTCATGTTATTTTGTATCGGCTGTACTCATAACTCTTACTCGAGTATTTTTTTTGAACAAGTAGCCTACTCTTTATTTCGTTCCGTTTAACCAACTCGTTTGTGTTACAAATTAGTGATGGGCGAAAATGAACGAACTAATCTTTTTGAATGACTCTTTTTAGTGTCCGGTATGTAGGCCTACCGCACCAGCCTGTCGAACGTCCGAGTGCTCATCGGACTCTCCAAAACTGCTGCCTGCTACGTACGTACGGTAGGTGCAGTGCTCAAAGCATAGCAAGCGGAACAACCAATGAATGAGCGAGATTGAATGAACTGAACCATCAATGGAACAACCAATGAATGACAGCCTGCACTGACACAGTACACAGTCACTGAACGAGAACGAGATCGAATGTTCTCTCTCGAACTATCGGACCTCGGACGTCCCAACAGAGTCGAGAACTTGAGTCGAGACAGGCAGGCAGCCTGCACTCACTGAACGAGATAGAATTAACCTTTCTCATAAAACTAGGACGTCTGCTACTTGCCCCTCAAAAAGAAGTCGTTGGTCTGTCACATTTCTGTAACATCATATTGAGCTTACATAGCCTACCTACATACAAGTAGGATGCAGAATCAATGTATTAAGGTAGGGTCACCGGGGACAGCTCCCGTTTTTGGTAGCCTGTCCCCGGCTGGAGATGTCCCCGGAAATGTCCCCGTTTTTAACTGTGCGTTAAAAACAGACCGCAAAGTGAAATAATATTTTAAGTGGCAAGAAAGACCGGGCAGCAGAGCAGTTGACATCTCAATCGCGTTGTGCTTGTTTTGGCCAACAGATGGGGCTGGCGGGCTGCTCGTTATAGCAGCTTCATATCACTTCTTCTTCTACTAACTACTTGCTTGCGCTTGTTTTAGAGAAAACTGCTGTGGAAAACTTAGCCAGAAGCTAGCAAATGTCAAGTGAATCCACAACATTACCACAGACGTCTTTTCAAAACCATAGTTTATTACAGTACAACAGTTACCATGGTCAAAATACATTAAACCAGAATTGTCCCCCTTTTTTATTTCATAGATAGTAACATTGGATATTTAAATTATATATTGACCGCCGAACTGGAAATATCCCCGGTTTTCATTTCAGAAATCTGGTCACCTTATATTAAGGTTCGGTACATTTGCATGTATCAACTTGAAGGAACCGGTCCGGTACTGTGAAAAGAATCGGTCCGCCCACCACTATTACAAATAATATTCCCCCTTCATTGATGGGTGATGATGGCACTAGACGTTTTCTGTTGAGGCGGGGGAGCCGACTCCAGTGCTCTTCCACTAGCAATGCCACTTGATCACTTGAAGAATCATTCAAATTAATAACGAGACTGTCCAATCAGTACAGTGGAGAACAAGGGGTGATCCAAAGGCTTTAGACCAAAGCAAAGGGCTGCACTGACTGCATCTGCCATCCACCATTCCAATCAAACAAATTCAAAGATGGCAGATCAAGAAGCTGACTCAATCGATAATCTGTGGCCGCACCTTCTACTTTTTAAGCCCAAAGTAGGAAAGGAAATAATATTTTAATGAAATGCTGCTTCTGCTTCACCGAAATTTCAACCTTCAAAAACTCAACATCGAACCTACGGAAGCATATCGAAGTAAGTGTAACATTGCTAGCTAACTTAGCTAAAGATAAAACTGATGCTGTTTTTCTAACCTGCTTCTAAAATGTGTTTTGTTAGCTAGACTAGACCTTAGTTAGCGCTAGCCAGAGCCATCCTCTATAGCTCTGGCGCTAGCTAGCAAGCTGGGAGGCTAACATCAATGCAAAAAAGTATACTCACACATTGGTATTCGCATTAGTTGCAAGCTAACATTAGCTAGATTTAGGCGGGATAGCTATAGCTAGCTTCCAGTGGGTGGTAGCAGAAATAGTCTGCAAGGGACTGGTGGTAGTGACTAGCGCTAGCTAGCTAGTTGGGAGACGTAACAAAGTGAGTGCCGGGCTCACCATTTATCGAGTGTCTCAAGCTAAAGTTGACCACGCCGTTATTAATCTAGTGTGTGAGGGTTTGCTACAGTGGGTCAGAAGTGCAAAATACAAAAAGAAAATGCAAAAACAAAACTTTCAGCCCTGGAGTGCAAATGCAACATACAAAAACAAAAAGGAACGGCCCTGAGGTGCAAAACACAAACATACAAAAACTAGCAGCCCTGAGGTGCACTGTTGCACTTCGGGGCTACTAGTTTTTTTTTTTTGTATGTTGCATCTGCACCTCAGGGCTGCTAGTTTTTGTATGTTTGTGTTTTGCACCTCAGGGCTGCTCCTTTTTCTTTTTGCATTTTCTTTTTGTATTTGTGTTTTGCACTTCAGTTCTGCACATTTTTGTTTTTGTATGTTGGATCTGCACCTCAGGGCTGCTAGTTTTTGTATGTTTGTGTTTTGCACCTCAGGACCACTCCTTTTTGTTTTTGTGTGTTGCATCTGCACCTCTGGACCGAAAGTTTTTGTTTTTGCGTTTTCTTTTTGTTTTTGTATTTTGCACTTCAGGGCTGCACGTTTTTGTTTTAGTATGTTGCATCTGCACCTCAGGACCACTCCTTTTTGTTTTTGTATGTTGCATCTGCACCTCAGGGCCGAAAGTTTTTGTTTTTGCGTTTTCTTTTTGTTTTTGTGTTTTGCACTTCAGAGCCACCGTAGTTTGCTCCCCTTTTCAATTGTCGACCTACCTGCCTTCAAAGAGCTGGTAACCACACTGAATCCACAAAGCTCTGTGATGACTAGGAAGACTCTACGTCTTAAAATAGAGACTGCAGCTGAGGCCATGAAAACCTCTGTAAAGAAGCTTTTGAGCACTATCCAGTATGTGGTAACCACTACAGACTGCTGGACCGTCAGCGCAGCTTTCTCAGGGTCACGTGCCATTGGATCGAACCAGTTACACTCGAAAGACGCTCTGCAGCACTGGCCTGCAGACGCCTAGGGGGTCTCATACATTTGATGTGTTAGCAGCAGCCTTGGAAGACGTCCACTCAGAATATCACATCCGTGACAAAGTGGTGCACTGAAGAAGCTATCACTGAAGGTCAGGGGGTAAATTGGGGTGGGTGGACCCTGAGATCCCGTGGGAGGTGGGTGAAAAAAGGTACAATGAATGTCTCAGCTCAAAATAGTTGTATCTTTAATGTACTGTGCACAAAATTGTAATGAAGGAAAACAATGTTTTAAAAAGAATGTATACTATTGATGCAAGCTTTTACATAAAATATTTCAAGTTTATTGAGTGTCATTAATGCTGAGAATTTTTTTTACCTACGAAAATAATCAGTCGTCATCCTCTTTTGTCTTCCCTTTCTACCTCCTTTATCCATCTTTCTTAAACTGTCGAATTGAAACAAAATAAAACCAGCGGCGACTGGTGAGCTGAATATTGGTGGGGTGCAAAACTTTCTTTAATCTAATCATTGATCTAAAACTGTTTTAGCCTAATTAATTTTCAGTGATTAACAAGCAATCAAACATCTGACTAATCAATTGGAAAGGGACACACAGCTTCTTCGCATTGTGTTAGGGAGATTAAATAATAAATGCGATTTAGAAAAATCCATTTTAATCACTAAGCAGTGAGTATCAGTACAATTAATCCACAAAATAGGCTACTCAATACTATCATATATAACCAGCTCTCCCCGAATAGGCAGTTTTATCGAGTAGCCTAGGCCTTGTAGCCTACATGTATTTTTATTTGCAGTATGAAATTGTGCACATTTTTAATCAACATTATTTGCAGATACATTCCGCACTTCTTTCTCCACACTCGTATTCATGGCAAATATCTGCAATGCGTAGATTGTGGACAAAATTGAATTGCAGGTTTTGTTTTTGCTGGTTATTCTGAAAGCTAACACGGTAGATAACAGACTGGTGTATCTTTTTTGTTAAGTGTAGACTACTTGGTGATTAGAACGGATTTTTAACGGATAAATTAAATTTTTGATTTAATCCCCCTAACACGGTATGAAGTGTTAGACTACTTGCCATTTGATTAGTCTGATTGTTGGCACGCTTGATAGTAAAGGAAAATTACTAATTAAAACAGGTTGAGATCAATGATTAGTTTAAAGGAAAGTTTTGCGCCCCACCAATTTTCAGCTCACCAGTCACTGAATAAAACATTATGTGGGAAATAGCTATTCAATCCTAGCTTAGCTGCTGACCAGCAACCTGATGATTTTTCTCAAAAGTTGCCGTGAATAATAGCCGTCGTTCGTGGGGGCTGTTTATTCTGCTCTCTTTAAAATGTTGCATAGATGAAATTACATGTTAATGAAATTACCCGCTTCCAAACAATCAAGAAAATCAACGATATTTTTCTTTCTGTGCCTGTCTATATAAATGACTGTTCCTCCTGAGTTTTTTTCTTCGGATTTTTGATTGGTTGAAAGAGTAACTGGCTAGAGGGAACACATGGACTGGAGCATATGAAAAATGGATTGGATTGTCATAGTTATTTGTTAACTGCCGGTCAAAATTATTTATTTATTTACCAAAGGTGGGTGGACGCTGTCCACCCGCGTCCACCCCCAATTTAACCCCTGCTGAAAGTCAACACTCCTCTGCCTGCATCTGCTGCATGTGAAAGGCTTTTCAGCTGTGCAGGGCTCATTTTTATAAGTTAAAAGAGCCACACTGGGCACCAGAAACTTTGAAAATCAGCTTCTCTTCAAGGTCAACGAAAAATTCATGAAGTAGACCTGATTTGGACTGAAACTTCAGTTAATGCGTGGACTAAAAAACCTTTTTTTGCCTCCTAGCGCGATTTCAAGATTCTCGAATTGTGGATCTTTCCTCCAGCACCCGTCACAAATATCACTATTTCAACTGCATTGACTAGGCGAACTGTTCTCTGACTGGCTAAGAACAAAATCGATTAGATTTGTAACACGGTCATGAGACAACCATAGTAGCTTCACAACTATATCACGTGACGAGGCCTCACTCCATTGTTGCTTCATTTTGTCTAGGAGCAACTGATATAGCTAACAGAAGTGTCGGTACAGCTAAATAGCTTGCTAGCGACTTACAATAAGTGCGTACCGAAGGTTATTGGAACAACTACATAACACAGATCCAATAAGGTACAATACTCATATAACAGTCATAGCCATGAACACATTAAGTCCAGTTCACACAGTAAGCATAGGCTAGATCAATCAATCATCAATCAATCAAATTTTATTTGTATAGCGTATTTTACAGCAGTTGTCACAATACGCTTTACAGACAACCCTGGCCTAAACCCCCACAGGAGCAAGCCTAAGGCAACAGTGGCAAGGAAAAACTCCCTGTGGCAGATGGGCAGAAACCTCGGAAGGAACCAGGCTCAAGGGGGAAACCTATCCTCCTCTGGTTGGCCTATGGTGCTGACTGGTGATCAACATGTCAGTCAGTTTTACAGAGTTTATGATGTGGCTCAGATGATGGGCAGGGCCGGGTGGTGGTGGTGGGGAGCAGCAGGTGGCGACAGATGTGGGCAGGGTGGGGGCAATGACGAAAGAGGGGCTGGACCGCAGAATGCTATGGTAAGTCAATCTACAGTTGAGGCCAAAAGTTAACACACTGAGGCTAAAGACATTCAAACTCAACTCACAACTCACATTCAACTCAGAATTTTCCTCCTGACAGAACTGGTGTAACTCAGTCAGGTGGGCCTCCTTGCTGAGACACGCCTTTTCAGTTCAGTCAAATTTTCTATGGGATTCAGGTCAGGGCTTTGTGATAACCACTCCAAATACTTTGTTGTCTTTAAGCCATTTTGTTACAACTCTGGAGGTATGCTTAGGATCATTGTCCTGCTGGAATACCCAGTTGCAACCAAGTTTTAACTTTGTAGCTTGACGTGTTGCTTAAGTGTTTCTAGATAATCCTCCTTCCTCATGATGCCATCTATTTTCTGAAGTGCACCAGTCCCTTTTCCAGCAACAACAACCCCACAACATGATGCTGCCACCCCCATGCTTCACAGTTGGGATGGTGTTCTTTGGATTAAAAGCCTCACCCTTTTCCCTCCATACATAGCACTGATCATCATGGCCAAACAGTTAAATTTATTTTTCATCTGACCTGATAACACTCCTCCAAAAGGCTAGGTGTTTGTCCTGGTGATCACCTGCAAACTTTATTCTGGCTTTTTTATGCCGGTCTTGGAGTAGGGGCTTCTTCCTTTCAGGCCATGGCAATGTAGGATTCTCTTAATGATGGATGCAGATACTTTGGTACTTGATGCCTTTGACTCCTTCACCAGTTACTTTGTTGTTGTCTTGGGGTTCAGTTGAACCTTTCAGACCAAAGTTCATTCAGCCCAGGGAGTTAATTTGTGCCTCCTTCCTGAACAATGCAGTGTCAAATTATTGTTTGTACAGATGCTTGTGGTACCTTCAGTTGTTTGGAAATTGCTCTTAGGGAGGAACCAAACTTGTGGAGGTCCACAATTGTTTTTCTGAGGTCTTGGCTGAGTTGCTTGGATTTTTCCATGCTATCAAGGGAAAAAGGCAGTGGCTCTAAAGGTAGGCCCTTAAATATAGCCACACATGCCAATGAACTCCTAATTATGACCAATTATTACGCCAGTCAGAAGCTTCTAAAAAGTCATTACATCAATTTATGGAACATTTAAAGAGACAGTCAACTTGGAGTATGTCTGGTTCTCAACCGGGGTATGCGGGAGGTTGCAGGGGGTACCCGAGATGATTTGGCAAATTAATAAAATTTAGATTTAAATTTTTTTTTAATATTTTATTTTTTATTATATACATATTTTAAAGCAACTGCATTATGGAGGGTAAAATAGACATGCATTTTTTCTTTTCAAAAGTTAGAAAAAACCTTAATTAGTATGAGACCGCATCAATGTAATTTACAGTAGTGAGCAAGAAAGAACATCTGCCTGCACGCAAGCAGCGTAGCCTACGTCAGTTCACCTGCTACCTAGCTGTGTAATTGAACAAAATGGACAACTGGCTAAAACGTGCGAGCAGCAGAAAAAATCCACCCGAACCTCCAAAAAAATTCTTTCCGAACCTCAAAAAAGGCAAGGATCAAGCAAACAGTCAAATCCCAGCAGTTTCACGAAGAATATGTGCTGTTTGGGTTTATGTCTACAGCTGCCGATCCAACACAACCGCAATGTTTCTTTTGCAGAGAGAAGCTGGATAACTGCATGAAGCCCACGCATCTGCAGCGGCATCTAAACACTGAACGCATCGCATGTCGGTAAGCAACCCGACTTTTTAAAGAGAAAGCTCTCAGAATTTAGATCATGTCAGTTGACAATGCAAAAGGTATCGACAACATCAACCAAAGCACTGGAAGCGTAATATGCAGTGTCTTTACTAGTGGCGCAGTCTAAAAAGCCATACTCCATTGCCGAGGAGCAGATATTACCCGCAGCAGTTGTGCTGGCAGAGACCATGCTCGATAAAAAATCAGCAGACGCACTTAAGCTCATCAGTGCATCTGCTGATTACACAGTAACATTTGGTCAATATTTATGTTGACAATATGTGTAAACTGGTTTAATTAATGCTCTTATCAAGTCAAGTATTAAGAGGAAAAGCCTCTTAATAGAAATATTTCCCTTTTTTTGTCTGGTTGGATAAGGGGGTACTTGGAGTGGGAATTGTTTTTCCAAGGGGTACAGTTGCCCAAAAAGGTTGAGAACCACTGATGTATGTAAACATTTGACCCACTGGAATTCTAATATAGTGAATGAAAGTTTAAATAAATCTGTCTCTAATCAAATGTTTTAACATTACCTCTAATGGAACAAAGTAGATTGCCTAATTGACTTGCCAAAAGAAATGTATGGTAACATGAAATGTGCAGAGTTGTGAAAAACTGAGTTTGAATACATTTAGCCTAGGTGTATTTGACACCAACTATAGGAGACATGACGAGGTACAATATAGAGATAACGATACAATTGCAATATAAGTGCTGGATGGAGGTAAAGTGTAACATAAAAGTGAGGAACACTTTTGGGAGTAGCCTAGTCTGCAGCAGGCCGCTGGCTAAATCGGTTACACCTTTCCGATTTAGCGGAAGCTGTTCACACAGCAATACTAAACAGCTTGTTATCTAGTGTGGCGTGGATCGGGGCATGCCCCCGCGGTGCCCCTCCCAGCCTTATAGGCATCAGCCCAAACCTGCCACCAGGCCAGCGGTTCAGGACCCGGGACAGCGCCACTCTAGGAAGCCCAGCCACAGGACCCTGGAGAGCGGCAAACTGGAAATTCCCCAACTCCCTCCTTTGCACTCAACACACCTGCAATCAATGAGGCTACACAGCTGCCGCCACTCCAGGGGATCGGGCTGGAAGCTTAAAAGGAGGCCTTTGTCTCCCTTGAGGAGAGGGTTTTTGGGCTGCAGAAAGGCTGTTGATAACTGTTTATAACTTTTCCCCTGCTTTTCAGAATCCGGTGGAGACGCAGGATCACATCCCTCTTCCTGCTTTAAAGAGGGATCCCCTCAGCTGTCTCCCCGACGTCGCTACCCCTAAATTCGGTTACTTTACTTTACTTTAAAGACCAGCGACTTTAGTTGTTGAGTTCGGTTTTGTTTTGTCTATAATTTTGATTAAATAAAAGGCCCTGTTGGGCTATTTTTCCCCAAACCTCCGGTCTGTGTACTTCTGTGCCGCCCCGCCTGCACCGTCATGCCCAGTACGATGCCACACTAGTTAAATAAATAGCTGTTATCTAAACAGTTACTTTAGCAACTACTCCTGGCTCATTTCTCTGGTATCATGATCACATTTTGGAATGAAGGCTGTATTGAAAACAAATTATTATTGCCACTTATTTCCACTGGCTCAGCGACACCGGGACAGATCAGGCAGTGCTGATTTCAGGCCGGAATCTGCAGATATCCGGCTCAGAGTCGCTGGCTATCTGGCACCTGTTTCTCTGTTGTGATTTAAATGTGTTTGCGCCATTAAAATCTACCTTATGGCCATTACATAACCTTATCCAAGTTTAACATGTGAAATACGTTTACACCTATACAATTTCAATTGAAAAATATCGCAGTGTCCACGTTAGGCTACCAGCAAAACGTGCATGTCAGTCAAAATTGCATTGCAGGTTGTCAATTGAGGCAATTTCAAGTGGGCTCGCCCTGAATATCAATCCCCGTCTAAAGTAAACTACAAGATCTGAAAAACACGTTTTCAACTTACAAAAATGCCAAATTACACATACAAAACACTTACACTTGAAAAATATAGGCCTGCCATAAAAATATATCTAAATTACAATAAAAAATATTGGCTACCTTAGTTAATACAAATGAAAAATGCTGTATTCCAAATCAATACTGATACCCAATGCTTCCTAAATTCTTTTAAGTAACTTGGCCCTGTGTTCTCTCTTTTTGAGAATGTGGTGATATCTAAGTGTGAAATGGCAATCATTTATAGTGGGAATAAGCTTACTGAATAATTTCAGCTGTTTTTTTTTTTAATGACTACACAATATGTTTAAAGAACTGCATGCATGCAGTGCTTTGGGTGTATGGGAATCTCATCTTGAATAAAATGCATGAATGAAATAGTTTTGTTGAGAAAATTCTGTTCAGAAAGAAGATATGTTATTGTTTAACATTACAAAAGAAATTGTACTATTGACACTTCATCGGAATAGCAAGGCTATAGTACATAATTGGGGCAAACATATATCTGGGTAGGTTTGTAATATGAAATATGTATTTCAGAGGCCAAAATATTTCAAGTTTTTGATGTATTTATTGTCCCACCCACCACCCAAGGCCTTTTCTATATGCTTCTTGGTAAATGTTGTCATAGGGATGATTAAGTATTCTATGTACTGTATGTATGATGTATGTATGTATGTATGTATGTATGTGTGTGCAACATTTAGAATATTTTACACACGCAAATGTTGTAAATGTTGAAGAGGTTGCACATTTTGTAAAATGAACTTGACAAGCAAGTATAAGTATATCCTTTCTTGTGTGTATGTGTTCATCACCTGTTGAAAACATTCATTTAAATGTGTTCTTCCATGATGGTCTTTTGGCTGGACCGCAACAGCCCTATAAACGCAAATGTCTGTGACTGAATGACTGACTGATGAAGTTATACCATTGGTCAGGCTGTTCGGTCCAGTCATATAGTAGGTTTTGACCTGGTCTTGTTTATGTGATACTTTGATGTGACACTGAAAAGTTTGAATGACCACAATGTGTTTACATGGTAAGAAGAGAGAACACAGGGCCAAGTTACTTGAAATAATTAAAGAAGCATTGGGTAGCAGCATTGCTTTGGAATACAGCATGTTTTATTTGTGTTAGCTATGTCATAGTTTTGGCTGATTCCACCATTTCTTTTCCTTCCTGCGCCTTTTCTTCAGTTATTACGGCCATTGGTTTTTTCATGCACCTTTTCTTCAGTTATTACGGCCATTGAGTTGATTGAATTATACACGTGCAAATTTCCTTTTACAATTTGCACCTGTTGGTGTTCTATTTAAACCCTGAGCAAGCCGATAAGCTTTGCTTCAGTGTCACTTATGTTGCACGAGAGCCGGTATTCTGTCAAGCGAGGTAAAGGTAAAGGTAAAGGTAAAGGTAAAGGATTGAGCTGTGATATTGGATTGTTGTGGCTATAAAATTAGCACAACAGTCTTTAGCTTTTTTAGATTGTTGGCAACAAGTTAGTGCCACAATCTAAGCTCAGTATTCTTTCTTTAGGGTTTTACTTTTTCAGCCTCGGTTCGAGGTCTGTTTTCTTTGAGTTGCCCCGTTTTCTGCTCCGGCAGTTTTGTTTTATTTTCATACTCCTTAAGCCTTAGTTCTTTTTTACCCAGTACGTGGGTTGTGTAGAGCTTTTCTTTGGGATACTCTCCCTAAGGAGTATTGTTTTCCTTTTCCTTGTCTCTTGAGACTTTGTGGCTATTTTACCTCTGGTTAATAGCTTAAAGAACCCCCTGTTCAGTCGCGGTTGGTCTCCCAAAACTCCAACTCCCTCACAGTACACTGAAGCCACGAAATGGATGTACCAGCGACTCCAACGGGTTTAGAACAGGCTGTTGCAGCTCAACAGGCTGCCCTAACCGCCCATGATAGGGGCATTCAGATATTACATTCCCAACAAGCAACCTCTTATGAACGGCAGGGGGAAATGCTTGAACGCCTGCACCGTCAGGAAGAAAGTTTGCGCAGCCAGGAGAATGCACTGCGTGAGCTTGCTGACAGTGTTCGCCAACTGGCTTGCGCATTAAACCCCACAGTTCCACAAGCACCTTCCTTTCCCCCGACCCCAGAGCCGATGGTATCAGTCATTGTCCGCGAACCTAAACTGCAGCTTCCCCTGCGGTATGATGGAGAATCAGGGAGATGCAGGGGTTTTTTAGCGCAATGTACGATATTTTTTAGAGCTCAACCATCACGTTTCACTACAGAAGATTCACGGGTGTCTTTTATTTTATCCCTGCTAACAGGGACAGCCCTTGCATGGGCTGAGCCGCTCATTCGCTCACAAGCCCCTGTAATGAACACGTCTGGAGGTTTAATGGCAGAAATGGCGTCGGTCTTTGATCACGATATTAGCGGAGAAGAAGCAGCTACAAGGCTAACGCGCATTCGTCAGGGAGAGAACAGTGTTGCAGCCTTTTCTGTTACGTTTCGTTCATTGGCTGGTGAAACGGTTTGGCCAGAGGCTCCGCTCATGATGTTATTTAAGAATGCGCTCTCAGAGCCAGTGAGAGACGCTTTAGCAACTCTTGAGTCCCCGGCCACATTGGATGCTTTGGTAAGGACGGCTGTCAGGATTGATAACCGAGTGCGGGAACGTGAGCGAGAGCGAAGTGAGAGGAGGAACCGTTCCCTCCCATATGTTGCCTCTCTTCCGGGTAAACCTGCAGTTTTGGCTCCCCCATTAGGCTCTCTGAGCCATGACGAGCCGATGCAGATAGATAGCTCCACCCTACGCAATGTGCGTGAACTAAGGCAGCGCAGCGAATGGTGTCGGTATTGCAGACAGAAGGGACACACTAAGAATGATTGCCCTAAGCTGGGGGGAAACGGGAGGCCTCACTAGGTGAAAGAAAGGTCCCAGTGAGGCGTAACCCATCAGCCTTTCGAACCGTTTTATCTGTAGAGCTATCCTGGAATAACCAATTAGTTAAAACTGACGCCTTTTTAGATTCAGGCGCAGTTGACTGTTTTGTGGATTCAAACTGGGCTAGTGAACTTGGATTGCCTGTGGTTCTCCTTTCACGGCCTCGCCACATTACAGCTCTTGACGGTCGCCCGCTGGGCACCGGATTGGTTAAAAAAATTACCGACCCTGTCTGCATGCGTGTCCCTTTTGGTGGTCATTTGGAGCGAGTCAGGCTCTTCCTGGTTGATTCACCAGCCTATCCACTTGTTTTAGGCCATTCGTGGCTGATGAAACACAAACCGCACATTAACTGGGGAAATAAGAAAAATACAGTGATTCAGTGGGGTCCCAAGTGTGTCAAACATTGCTTACAGAGGTCATCACAAACTCCTAATGGTCATGGTTTGCAAAGAGAGACTAATTCGGCTTGGGACGATGAGGAAGAGGGGTTTCCGTCCAGCCCTATTGCGCCATCCCCACCTTCTGAGGACAGACAGGAGAGTTTGGATTGGGATTCGCGGTTCGACTGGGATCCTCCGGTTGACGACTTATCCCTAGGGGAGTTAACGGAACCAGAGACTATCTCTGACTCCATGCCCCACTCTCCTGCTAGTTCAGAGAATACCAGTATGGTGGGTGCGCTCGAATTTCCGTTGCCACCTAATGTACCAGCCGATTACGCAAATCTCGCTGAGGTATTTAGCAAACAAAGGGCTACCACCTTGCCACCTCACAGACCGTACGATTGTGCCATTAACTTACATCCTGGCACAGTACCGCCTCGCGGTTCCTTATATTCCTTATCAGCTCCAGAAAGTACAGCTATGAAGGAATACATCCAAGAGGCGTTAGCCAACAGTTTTATCCGACCATCCACTTCGCCGGCGGGGGCAGGGTTTTTCTTTGTGAAGAAAAAAGACGGTGGGCTGAGACCCTGTATTGATTATAGAGGACTGAACAATATCACTATTAAAAACCGCTATCCACTGCCCCTCATGAACTCAGCTTTCAAACGCCTCCAGGATGCGTCAGTTTTCACGAAACTCGACCTCCGTAACGCTTATAATTTAGTGCGTATACGTGAGGGAGACGAATGGAAAACGGCGTTCAATACGCACAACGGCCATTTTGAATATCGGGTCATGCCATTCGGTCTCACTAACGCCCCCTCTGTCTTTCAGGCATTTGTGAATGACGTGCTCCGAGAGATGCTGGAGAAATTTGTGTTTGTTTATTTAGACGACATTTTAATATTTTCTGCCAATCTTTCGGAGCACGTTAGACATGTTAGACAGGTTTTAAAATGTCTCTTGGACGCCCAGCTATTCGTAAAGGCAGAGAAATGTAAGTTTCATGCCAAATCCGTTTCTTTCCTGGGGTTCATTGTGACAGAGGGGAAGGTACAAATGGACCCAGAGAAAGTTTCTGCGGTCATGAATTGGCCTACCCCAGAATCGGTCAAACAAGTTCAGCGATTTTTCTCGTTCACTTTCTCCGGCTGAGAGAAATTATGATGTCGGGGATCGGGAACTTTTGGCGGTTAAGCTGGCTCTAGAGGAGTGGCGGCACTGGTTAGAAGGAGCTGAACACCCTTTCACGGTGTGGACCGACCACAAAAATCTAGAGTACATTCAGAACGCCAAGCGGCGCAATTCGCGGCAAGCTCGCTGGTCGCTTTTCTTCTCCCGTTTTAACTTCCTGTTAACATATCGCCCAGGTTCAAAAAACATCAAGCCTGACGCACTCTCCCGGATTTTTGATCAATCTGACAGTGACCACTTCTCTGAGCCCATTGTTCCTACCACCCAGATTTTGGCCCCAGTTATGTGGGACATCGAGTCTGTGGTGCGGAGGGCTCAACGACTGGAGCCGGATCCAGGTGGGGGACCCCTTAACTGTCTTTTTGTGCCATCCAAGGTACGTGCCCAGGTGCTGCAGTGGGGACATTTCTCCCATCTTACTGGGCATCCTGGCATCCACAGGTTTAAGGATTTCCTGGCCAGGCGGTTTTGGTGGCCTGGGATGGAGAGGGATGTTCGGGAGTTTATTTCAGCTTGTTCGGTCTGTGCCCGCAACAAGGGGTCTCAGCTCCAACCCTCTGGGCTTTTACGCCCTTTGCCCGTCCCGAGTCGTCCATGGAGCCACGTTGCCTTGGATTTTATCACAGGTCTGCCGGCTTCTGATGGCAACACAGTTATCCTGGTTGTGGTGGACAGGTTTTCTAAGGCAGCCCACTTCATCGCGCTGCCTAAATTGCCATCAGCACCAGAGACTGCACGGCTGGTAGTCGACCACGTCTTCAGACTGCATGGTCTGCCTCAAGACGTGGTGTCTGATCGCGGGCCTCAATTTGCCTCTCGGTTTTGGCGGTCGTTTTGTTCTCTTTTGGGTGCGTCCGTCAGTCTCTCGTCGGGATTCCACCCGGAGACTAATGGACAGACGGAACGCACCAACCAGACGCTAGAGAACACTCTTCGTTGTCTGGTTTCCTCCAACCCAACATCGTGGAGCCGTCATCTCGCGTGGGCGGAGTATGCGCATAATACGCTGCGTAACGCATCCACGGGGCTCTCACCATTTGAGGCCCAGTTTGGATTCCAACCTCCTCTGTTCCTGGAACTGGAGAAGAACAACGAGGTGCCGTCTGCTGGGTTCTTTGTTCGGCGGTGTCGGGCCACGTGGAGGAGAGTCCGTGCGTCCCTCCTGCGCTCCTCGGCCAAACAGAAGGGACTTGCCGACAGGCATCGCCGTCCGGCACCCTCCTATCGGGTGGGTCAACGGGTTTGGTTATCTACCCGTGACCTTCCTTTACGAGTTGAATCTCGTAAACTCGCCCCGCGGTTTGTGGGCCCTTTTAAAATTGTACGTAAAATCAACCCGGTCACGGTTCGCTTGCAGCTCCCTCGTTCCATAAAAATCCACCCGACGTTTCATGTCTCTCGCCTCAAGCCGGTTCTCGTGAGCGCATTGGCTCCGGCGGATGAACCGCCGCCTCCGCCTCGGCTCATTGATGGGGTGCCGGTATATACAGTACGCCGCATTCTGGCTGAGAGACGAGTGGGCCGAGGTGTTCAGTTCCTTATTGACTGGGAGGGCTATGGCCCTGAGGAACGCTGTTGGGTCCCCTCTAGAGACATTCTGGACCCTGAGCTTATTCATGACTTCCGCAGGCGTGGTTCAGAGGGCCCGTCTGGGGCCGGCCCTTAGAGGGGGGGTCCTGTCATGGTTTTGGCTGATGCCACCATTTCTTTTCCTTCCTGCGCCTTTTCTTCAGTTATTACGGCCATTGGTTTTTTCATGCACCTTTTCTTCAGTTATTACGGCCATTGAGTTGATTGAATTATACACATGCAAATTTCCTTTTACAATTTGCACCTGTTGGTGTTCTATTTAAACCCTGAGCAAGCCGATAAGCTTTGCTTCACTGTCACTTATGTTGCACGAGAGCCGGTATTCTGTCAAGCGAGGTAAAGGTATAGGATTGAGCTGCGATATTGGATTGTTGTGGCTATAAAATTAGCACAACAGTCTTTAGCTTTTTTAGATTGTTGGCAACAAGTTAGTGCCACAATCTAAGCTCAGTATTCTTTCTTTAGGGTTTTACTTTTTCAGCCTCGGTTCGAGGTCTGTTTTCTTTGAGTTGCCCCGTTTTCTGCTCCGGCAGTTTTGTTTTATTTTCATACTCCTTAAGCCTTAGTTCTTTTTTACCCAGTACGTGGGTTGTGTAGAGCTTTTCTTTGGGATACTCTCCCTAAGGAGTATTGTTTTCCTTTTCCTTGTCTCTTGAGACTTTGTGGCTATTTTACCTCTGGTTAATAGCTTAAAGAACCCCCTGTTCAGTCGCGGTTGGTCTCCCAAAACTCCAACTCCCTCACAAGCTATGGTAGCCAATATTGTTTATTGTAACTTGGTGTAATTTTGATATCAGTACTTTTAATGGCAGGCCTAGATTTTGCAAGTGTTAATGACTTATAGTGCTTTGTATGTGTGAGTAAATTTTGTATGTTGAAACAGTGTTTTTTCAGATATCATTTCTTTTTCAAAGTGTTTGATCTGAGAAAGTGTGTGTACTCACTGATTTGATGGCCAATGAGCCTTCATTGAGAAAAGTATCAGCAAGCTCCTTCAATTTGAGCTTCTGAGCTTCGTTTTCTGTTATTTCTTCTGAGGTCCACCTTTTGTGTTTATGAGGTTTATAAGGCATTTTTATAGGCTTAGCTGTAGGTAGGAGTCCTCTTTGCTGTCTTTGTTAGGTAGATCACAGACTTTACGTTATAATTAGAGAAGGAAACCCAGGCAACAGTTGTGACAAGTAGAACACTTAACGCTGGACAATAGCATGTACAGACATATTTACCATCAGTCTTTGCATGTCAGAAAATAACAGTAGTACCAAAGAAATTACCACAAGTGATTAATGATTAGGTAGTTGAAACAATACGTTTTCTGCAGAATGGGCATTTAGGTGAAGTTTGACATGATCACAGACTACAGTACAAAGAGAATATACTGACTATTAGTGAGATGAGTTTCCTTATTGAACGATATATAAAACAGATGGTAGTAGCAAGTGGTCGTATATACAGCTGTTCAAGGAACGCCTGAAATTGCGGTAAAAAAAGAACTGTTGTACAAATGTACTTTTTAAAATGGAATGTTTTTAACGGGGTGTTGTAGACACTACAGATGTATTAATTGTTTGTATGTCAGTAGTTAGAGAATAGGGCAAGGTAACATAGAAATGTCACATTTTCTGATAAGAACATTGTGGCAGGGCATGGTTTGCGGGAGGAATTCAGGGCAATTAGAGGACCACGCCTACTGGTTAAGTAGGCACACACCTGGATGATGTTACGAATCAGTCTAGGATTTAATAGTGTGCTTCTTTCCACAGTAGGCGTCTGAGACCGGGATCCCCCACTACGGCGAGAGGCAGGGCCGGCCCGACCCAATAAACAAAGTAAACATTTGTTTAGGGCCCGTAATTGGTTTGGGGCCCCCTCCCTCCAAGATATATATAAATATATATGTTTTTAATAAATAGTTGTGTTCCCTAAGACCATGGCTTTTTCATTAATCTAAATATATTTCTATTGGTGCCAAATCTTGTTGGCTGGGGCATATAGACTTTTTGTTTAGGGCCCCCAAAAACCTTGGGCCGGCCCTGGTGAGAGGGAGCACATACAGACCAGAGAAAAGGCTGAAAAGCGCTCGTATAATTTCATTTATTTTGTCTTTGTTATTTTAGTTCGTTGTTTTTGCCCAGATCCCGTGAGGGTGACAGACGAAGGTTTTTTGTTTGTATTTGTTGCTGATACGCTCTCTCTCTTGCTACTCTCAATAAAATTCCAGAGATATCCGGAATTTCCGCATCTCCCTGCATCCAGCTCTTCTGTCCCCATCAGGGTAGTCACGGCATGTGACAAATGGTTTATACAGTAGCCAAGTAAAAAAGCAGTTAGGAGAAATGCCACAGTGGTCAGCTGTTTTAATTGTTAAAGAAAATCAATGAATGTGCCGTCCTGAAATGTATATGGCTGGCTGTACGTGACTTTTGCTAAGCATATGCATTGAAGATTCTGATATTCTGATAACTGCAAAAGCAATAGTTTAAAGGCAATAGATAATTATTAGTTAGCAAATACGTGTGCATAAGAAATGAAAGATTTGCCTGAATTTGCGATTCCAAAGCAAGGATGTTAGCAGTGAGTCACCGAGTGAGTAATGTGCTCATGGTTTTAAAAAAGGCAGACTTGGCTCCGGTTGTATTCCATGTGGTCTGGCTATTTTGTTGCTGGCTAGAAAACGTTCACATTGAAAGCAAATGTAGCCGGTTAACTGAATAATACAGTGTATATGTTCAGTGAAAGACCAGCTAGATTTAGTGCAGAAGGATCCAGAAGAATTATACATTTTGAAAAATAATTAAAAAAGCAATAGTTGAAAAGTAATAGACAATTATGAGTGAGCAAATAAGTGTGCATAAAAAAATGAGACATTTGGGCAAGTCTCAGGTAGGATTCAATCCTGAGGCTCAGCAGTCCAAAGTCCATGAAGTTACCAGTGAGCCACAAACTTGCTAGCTGTCCTGACTGGAAAGTTTCTTGGGGGAAAAAGATATAATTCCATTTTGCTTGTGTATGCAACATTTTGATTGGTTGGTGTAGGTCAAGAATGTCCAATGGGGAGACATTGTTTGTGGGCTTGTGTCATTGTGATGATGTAATCAGGAAAAAGAAGAAGAAGGATAAAACGCAAAATCCCCTAAGTTTGGGGCTTTATTGTGTGGACGTGTGAATTCCTTCTGTTGAAATTGGGTCAGACTGTAAAGAAAGGAATATTTTTAAGGTCTGAGATCTGAGAGTCAGTGGTCAGTGTGGTTATTTCTGTAGGAAACCGTAAAAAAAAAACTCTTGGTGCTGTATAAGTATGAGGCATGCCACCCCACCAAGACGTAACTTGGTGGGATGGCATACCTTCCATCCCAATTACATTACATTTATTTAGCAGATGCTTTTATCCAAAGCGATGTACAAAAGTGAATATCATGGTCATTGGACAACAACACAACATAGGTTCAATAACGGACAGTACTCATTTCGTACAGCTATTTCTAGCCAGCCAGTTCATGCAGTGAACACTATTTTGACCTAACTTGTGCCAAGCCAAACTAGGGAGAAGAACAAGCTACAATATTAGGACAAATACAAATGACAAAAAGTGCTGAGATGGGGGTACATGTGACATGAGTGTTGAAAGGGGGGGATTTAAAGTGAAATCACAGTGATTCACAGAGTGGCGGCAGTTAGTCCAGATATAGTCTGAAGAGATGCGTCTTCAGACCACGGCGGAAGATGGGTGAGGGAGAGGTTCGAAGTGGGACAAGGAGTTCGTTCCACCACTGGGGAGCTAGGGTGGAGAAGCTCCGTGATCCCTTTAGTCAGGCGGGAGGGGGTGCAAGGCGCCCTGCTGCTGCAGAGCGGAGTGGTCAAGCAGGCGTATGGAATCGAATCATGTCCTGCAAGTAGATAGGGGCCGTCCTGTTGGCTGCAGTGTAGGCGAGGGTCAGGACTTTGAACCTGATCCTGGCAGCGACCGGTAGCCAGTGGAGTGACCGCAGCAGTGGAGTGACGTGGGAGAATTTGGGAAGGTTGAAGATAAGTCGGGCAGCAGCATTTTGAATCATCTGTAGTGGCTGTATGGCAAGCATGTTGACTACAGTTATTAAAGTCTATGAACGGAATGGTTCAATGTTAGCAGAGTCCAAACCTCAGTCCAAAGAACTGCATTACAGCTAGACTAGAACAGCTACTTATTTAGCTGACTTCGCCAGCTAACAAAGTCTTAACTTGTTGGCATAAACACCTGGGACCAACACAAATTATGAGCTGAAACCACAAACTCTGTGTTGTAGCTTTATTAGTAGATGATTCAGGACAACTACGCTGAGCAGGGGCATAGCTACGGGTGGGCCTGGCTGGGCCTAGGCCCACCCACTTCTTGCCTAGGCCCATCCTAGGATGCAACTCGCATCTCGTCTTTTAGCGCTAACAGCAAAAAAAAACAAAAAGACACGCGGACTTGTCACTGTCGTTACTTTGAGAGCGTAATTCCCTGCTGATACGATACCCCTCCCCCTACTTAGCCTAGTGAAAGCATTTTCATCTATTCAACATCTATTCAATCAAGCTCATCCAAATTCAGTGCGCGGATTCCACGAATACAGTACAAGGGAATGAAGCCGAAAGACTAAGTGAGAGGGATGAAAATGAATTGACTGTAAAATGACATCATTTTTTAAAACTTTTTTTATTTCGTTATTCATGAGCAGCGTTTTCACTGCTGTATTGGCATATCTTAGTGCTATTGTTGGGTTTATCTTGTTGCTATGATGGAATACGATTTTTTAGTGGTGAAAGAATATTTTTCTGAATGCCAAGATAGACAATATTGCCCTTTATGCCATGGGTGGGGGGTGTAGTTGTAGATGAGACTGCAGGGAGGGGGGCGCGTGTTAAATGAACGACCAGGGTGACTAACAAATAGGAAAGTACTTTTATATTTTGACTGAAATTTTCATTCATTTTCAGCAGCTGATTTATGAGACTTTCTCAAGCCAATATGTTTTGAGGATATCGATTAGTTTACGTTGCATGTTAGTCGTTTAACACGATTTTTAAGTCTAATAGTAATGACAAATCAGTATTACTGCAAATAAACCTGGCGAAAAAACATCCACACAAGTAGGCAAAACTAAATAGATAAACAATAGCAGTGTAACACAGCAGGCTGTTGCATAGCAGACCACTTTCGCGCTTGTAATGTACTGTAAATGCTATTGAGCTATTTATGGAATGAATTGTGTGGCCCACCCACTTTTATTCAGGCCCACCTGCAATTTCATTTCTGGCGACGCCACTGATGACGAGTACAGAGTTTTGCAGCACCACCATTGTCGCGCTGGTCATCCATTTACCAAGCACCCCCTCCCTGCAGTCTCATCTCTAACTACACCTCTGACACACTGGACAATAGTGTCGATCTGGGAAAACATAAAAACATTCTTTTACCACTAAAAATTCGGAATTAAAAAACAATATTAAAAAGTCAATATCTGTGACTACATATGGAATAAATATACAACCTTCCCATTGGTTTTACACATAGAGATGTGCCTTTCAAGACTATCTTGGACAATCTGTTTGAAATATACGCTCCTTTGAGATGCCTGGGTACCTTCCAAAATAGCTGTGCGTAATAACACACATGTTGTTTATGGTGTCGTCGCCCTTTGTCGTACAATCTGGCTTGATCGACAAAAAATCAATCCAATAGGTGACAGAATAAGCTTTCTAATGATGTACAATATATCTAATTTTACTTTTGGATTAGCATTTTAAAGCTCAGCGTAACCAAAAGTTTGCTCTCAGCATCGCCTCCTTACGCATTCATTGTGTGGTTGCAGTAAAAGACACTGCACCTGGCAAAATTTTATCAAGGACTTTCATAATTTCTTGGAAAATATTATTATTCTTGAGAACTTCAGAGCATGGCTAAGGCATATGTTTGCTGATAGTCCTAGCTGATATACTGTTTTCTGGACTGTCAGAAGAGGAGAACGGCAGCCTTGATTTTTTGTCCCTGTCTCTATCTACTGAACTCAGATTTCATTGTCCATATGTAAATGTTACTGGTCAAAATATTTTGGTTATATACGTATTATTTGAAATTGAGTGTCTTTAAATAGGTTAGTGTTATTTTATAATTAGGATATTTCAGACTGTAAAGTAAGCGTTTGTTATTAGCTAAATTGTTAGCTGAGTAGGGTTTCTGTTTCTAGCACCGGATGTGACCTGTGCTGGAGCATTGTATGGTTGAATATTGTCAACCCATTCCCATACAAGAAAATATTACATACTGTATAGTACAGAATAACATACGAGAGTTAATGATTACACATTTAGGTACTGTACCACATTGTGTGACAATGTTTTTACATTATTTTCAATCTGATATCAATGTTTAATCTTAAACCTTCATAAGGGCCTTTTATTCAATTTTGGAGAGATTTTGGACACGTTTCTGGACCCCTGGATATTTTAGACCACTGTACTGATGTAAAGCTTGTAATTCCCACTTACGATGCAAAAATGAGTTTCTTGAGTAAAACAGTTGATTTGTAGTGAAATACATGATAACGTTGTGATTTACAGCAATAAATAATATATTGAAATTTTGGATAGATTTGGAGACACTGGTGCACTGCTTACTTTGTGTATCATATATCTTTAGCAGTTTAGCACTCCTGTATATCCACCCTTAAATTTTACACACTTGTGGTCAAGGATATGTTTTTGATCCAGGACTTTGATCCAGGAATTGTTTAACCTGTTTTATATATGGGATCTCTCAGTATTTCATTACAAACTAAAAAAAAATAGCAAATTCATTTTAAATTTTTTTGCCTAGACAGCTGCATTTGTGGCACTTATTTCCTCCAAAATTACGAATATAAACTAATCTAAGTTAGTCTTGTAAATGATACAGATGTCTTGCCATTTTTCAAGTCTCTGTGATGCTCACATCTGGAGTTATAAAGCTATAAATAGGGTACCCCCTAAATGGGCAAATAATGGGCAGATTTGGCATTTGCACAAAGGGGTTAAGATTAAAGTGGCAGCCATTACAGTTTGTAAAAAAAATAAAATGGCCACCTTCATGCGACGTGTCACGCTGGCCAGTCAGAGAATTAACTATGGGCTGTGGAGAAAGCGTCATTTTGAAAAGGCAGTTTCTCTTCCAGTTCTTTTACAGTTCATTGGGAAGGAGCACTGAACTGCATAAGAACTGGCCCAGAAATAAAATTATTGATGAGTCTGCCATGTATATCGTATGAGTGTTGTGGAAATTAATCAAACTCGCTCCTGCGCGAATTATGTGCCAAAAGCTTATATTGTGGTAATCAATAGAAGCAGGCAATAGCATTTTCAGTTTCTCCAGCATAAAAAGAATTTCTAGGCTGAAAAGAATAGAAAAAAATATGTCCAAATATCACTATTCTGACTGTGTTGACTAGGTGCACTGATATCCAATTGGTTAAGAAACCGATGAGATTTGTAACAGGGTCAACCATAGTAGATTCACAGCTTCATCATGTGACGGGCCTTCGCAGTGGCTTCATTTTCTTCTCAGACTACATTTGTAAAACTGTGAGTACAGCTAAATAGCTCGCTAACTACTTTTTAGCAAACAGTTATGAATTTTGCAAGCTTAGCTAGCTAGCAACTGTTGCCTTGCTGTTTTTACCTTGTGTTTCATAATTAAAGTTTCAAATGCTTTGAAGTGAGTATTATTTCCCAAGACAGAACATCTCAAGTTACGTGTTGTCACACTATGTATTGTAAGGGAGAACAGCATCTATAACATGTCTAACTAGCTCTAAAGCTAATGTTATATAATGGTTATGAAGGCAATTTCAATATCTTGTACATAATAATTTTATGGGTTCATATCTGTGTATATATATAAGTATAAGTATTCTTATACACATATGAGTGTTCTTAGACTATAGCATATGATGGTCAAAAGTATTGTATCAATATAGCTAGGCTATTTAATTTTGGGAGTAGCCTACCCTACAGCAGGTTTTTTTGCTAAATTGGTTTCACCGCTTGTTACGACTCTCAGGCGTCTAGGGGTAGGAGGGAGTACGTAACATATTTATTGTTAATTAAAATGACAATAAAATGACTGGGTGGAAAGGTGTTGAGCGCGTTTAGTGTAAATGATCACAGACAAGATTGAAGATGCTATTAAAGGTGTTATATTGTAAAAGAGTGCAAGTGAGGTAATATTTACATTTTTACAAATATTCACACAAAATAAAGATACCACTAGGTCACAAGGCCAAGGGACACGGTTGTTGCCAAAGTAATTAAATAAACAAAACCAAACAGAGCTAGAACAAAAGATAAGCTGATTAACTAACTAAGTACAACAAAAGACTGTCAGGTTTCTGTTCCTGTTTTCTGTCTTCCTTTTTGGACCGCCAGATTGCGGTAGTTTTGTTCCTTTTCCCTGTTTAATTGTATTATTGGTTCCAATTATTCTATTATTGTTTTTCAGTTGTGTCTAGTTATCCCTTCCCTCTGTGGTCTGATTGTGCATTGTGCCTGTTTTTGTGCCGATTGTGCCCTCCTGTGTCTCGTTAGGGTCTTGTCTATTTAAGTTCTCTTCTTCCCTGACTTGGGTGCTGGTTCCTTGTGTTTTCGCTTGTGTTTCCGCGTGTGTCTCTCACCAAGTGTCTGCCTGTGTTCCTGCCTCTGTTTTGCCTGAGAGTTTGCCCATGTTTCCCCGTGCCTGTTTTTGTCCGCCTCTTTCTGCCCTGCCTGTTTGGCTTCTTGTGTTTTTGGATTTTCTGTTTTCTGTTTTTGGGATTTGCCCTGCGAGGCATTTTTTGGTTATCTGCATTTGTTCTAGAGTTTTTTTTGTAATTAAAGTCTGTGAATTTCCCTTTTGGAGTTCTTGGGTTTCTTTTTTTACTCTGCATTTGGGTCCATACCCTCGCCAATCCGTGCCAAAAGACTGCCTATCTAACTACTCTGACCAAAAATACACGGCTGGTAACCACCCCTTACTTAATGTGTCCTCCTGCGTGTAGCACCGGTGTATAGAGGCCTATGTCTTACCTGCCCCAGGACCTGAACCACACACAGACAACCACACATCCACACAAGCAGAGGAATGATCACACACACAGGTCTCTGGATCTCTACATGCACACACACACACACAGCGAAAATGGAGAGAGAGAATGAGAGAGACCTTGAGCGGCAGCAACCACACAGCTTTTATCTTCCAGAGGAGGGACTTGATTAGTGGAGGCGGGACCAGAATAATGATGATTGACAGCAGGGACAGCGAATGGAATGATGAATGGCCCTCCTGCAGTATTACAGAGGGAAAAACAACACAACAATGTGTAACGTAACACTATTATTCACACAGCTCTTCTGCCAACTAAACAGTTAATAAGCTAAATAGCTGTTTAACTATAAAAATATTTTAGTGACTTTAGCTACTCCAAGCTCATATCTCCCATATTGTGATGGCATTTCTAAATACAGGCTGTACTGAAAATGAATTTTTATTGCCAGATTGTATATTGCTGCAGATAGCCAGAGATGGATTGTCATGGATTTTATGTTCAACGGGGGCAAATAATTAAATCAGGTGACAGAGTAATTGAGCTCTTTATTTGATCAAATAGGAGAAACCGTTCAAGCACTCATCACAGAGCTCCAGAAAAGAATCTCAAACTTCTGTTTACACCTCTATCCTTTATATCTCTTTCCAACAGCCCTTAGACAGGCCTTGGTATGACAGTCGCACTCGCCGCACCATTTCTGTTTTTCTGAGAAACTTTGTTGCTTCCCTCAGAAACCTTGACCAAAACCCTAGTTCACTGGTGCTTTTGCAGGGTAGGTGTTCTTTCTTATCAGAACAGCTTGTCCTCTTTTGAGATACTCTTTTGATCATACACAGTATATGCAGTTTTCACATGCATAATAGAACTTTACATTTGACTATGTAGTGCCCTTGGAAGATGTTTGCCAATTTGATCTGATATTTGCAATGTATTTTAATTAATTCATTAATTTTTGGATTTGGGTAATGTTGTTCAGAGAGGCCAGTGTTTTTTTTCTGTGCCATTCGTGTGGGGCTGGCTGCAGTTTATCCTATGCACTTGGGTGATTTAGATAAAACCAGAACTACTTTAGAAAGTTCACAGAGAGTGAAGGTCTGGTTAAACTTTTGGTGAACTGTCTGGTGCCTATTGCTGTGCTGATTAGAAGATATGTTGTCCAATCACGCTGCATGATGGGGGGTTCGACAAGAGGTCAAGTGGGAACTAGTTAGGGGTTGCAGCAGAAGAGAGAACTGAATAGAGAAGCAGATGGTGCAGGGTGCAGGAGAGATCGTAAAACTGTTTAGTGAAATTGAGTTGAATGCAAGTTTTGGAATTGATTATCGGTTTTCGCCATCGTCATGGAATTAAGTCGCGGTACGGGATGGGAAGGTGCGGACGTTTTGGTGTAAATTCCAGTTTTTCTTATTTTCTTCTCGACTAAGTGTTTTCTCTACTGTTTCGGGTTAGCTAACCTGCAGCTAGCCACACGAAGAGGACAGCACGTGGCTGGACGAGTGTGTTTGTGTCGGACCTGCATTCGGATCGCCAGTGACTTGTTTTCCTGTGTGAGTGGGTAAACCTCAACATTATTCTTGTGTGGATTCATATGAGCTCCAACATGCGCGCCAACGTATAAAGACAAACTGTGCACGAACAGCCTAAAACCCCGGGTTATTTTCTTTAGTTTGTTATTTTGGTTTCGTGTTCATTTCTTTCATTTAATACTGTGACAGTTAAAGGGGCCATGCAGTGTGTATGGGCTGCCTAAGTTTGAATGGCGTCAAGTTGATGGCACTTTGGTGTTTTTTTTTTTTTTTTTAATAAATGCCACTATTGTAGTTAAAGATATATATTCTGGACTGTGTATAGTGTTATTGCATATTTTTCTCTTGAAATTGATTAAGCCCATTATAATTTGGTGTATTTTGGTATTGTGGTTTTACTCCTTATACATGGAGTCAAATGTTACGCACAAGTAGAGCACCATTTTAGGTTAATAAAATAACTGGTTCTTTGAGTGTGAGTGCTCAAAGTGGGGGCTTGTGAGTCAAAGTGTTTATGCATGGGAGTCATTGTTCACAAGCAGTATAGCTACATACTAACATCTTTAAAGCTACCTGAGGCCTCCCAGTCTCCCAGGTGAGATCCCTAGACATAGAGTAAACTGGTGCATCCCATCACAGCTCCTCCCATGCATTTTAGTGTATTAGTGGAAGTTTCATAGGTTTCAGTATTACCTATGTATATTATGTAAATGAGCATTGTGGTGGGAGGGCTACAACTATATTAAATTTCATTTGCTAGATTTCCGCCCACTTCTGGATTTTATTTAAATCTTACTTTACTAGATTCCAAACTATTAGCTGGGCTTCCCAGTTTCGTATCATCTGCAAATTTGGCTTATTTACTTTCTATATCCCTGTCAAAGTCATTGATACATATGAGGAAGAGCAGTGGTCCCAGCACCGATCCTTGTGGGACTCCACTTCCAACAGGTCCCTGCTCAGAAAATATCCATCCTACTGCTGTTGTGTTCTACCCTGCAGCCAGTTCCCGAATCCACTCTGAAATACATCCTCTACATTACATTTATTTAGCAGTCACTTTCATCCAAAGGGACGTACAAACGTGCATATCAAGGTCATTGGAACAATTACAAGACACAGGTTTGATAAGGTACAATACTCATACAGTTTCATACAGTTATTCATAGTCAAGAACAGTCCAGTTCACGCAGTGAACATTATTCTGACCTAACCTACGCTAAGTCAAACTAGGGAAAAGTACAAGCTACAACATTAGGACGATAATACAAAGTAAAATAAGTGTTGGAATAGAGGTACATGTAACATGAGTGGTATGAAAGGGGAATTTATGTGAAATGATTTGCAGAGTGGTGGCAGTTAAGGAATTCCTACTATTTTAATTTTACTAACAAGTCTCTCATATGGTACATTATGAAATTCCATTTGGAAATCTAAGTATATAATATAATAAGCCGTGCTATAATCAAAACACTTGGTAGCTTTTTCAAAGAATACCAGAAGATTTGTCAGTCATGACCTTCCCTTGCGAAAACCATGCTGGCTATTCCTTAGGATGTTGGTATTTTCAAAAAATACTTCCAATTTGTCTCTAATGATAGATTCCAGTATTTTACATGTGATGCAAGTTAAGCTGGCAGGCCTGTAGTTTCGTGGATCAGTACGGTCCCTTTCTTATGTATTGGTATTATATTACCTTGCTTCCAGTCCTAAGGACTGTCTAAAAATACCTGCCACTGATTTAAAGATGATCACACCTAACTCTTTGAGTATTACCCTTTGAGTATTAACTACGTTTGGGTATATGCTATCAGGGCCTGCTGCCTTATTTGTCTTTAATTTAAGTCATTCATCCAGTACTTCTTTATCCTCTATTTAAATATCTGATGAGACACAAGAGTACTGAAATGCCTTCCAGTAATCTGAGTCCTGTATCTATGTCAGACATATATCGAATCCAGATGGTACAAACTTATCTTCTGACTAGAAGAGTAGAGTGCAGATCTCCACCAGGCATGTTAGCTTTGCTGATGCAACAATAGAGGCTACACAATCAATGCAACCAGACAAACACAATACAAAGTTTTTACCACGTGCCACTGAAAATCCCAAAAACGACGATTCAGTGAAGTAACACTAAAGGTGGTGACATGTTAGCTAATTTCATTCATATCAGCCACGATGTGTTAGACAGAGCTAATGTTGATGTTATAGTCTGGCACTTTCGTGTCAAATCTGGACAGGAACAATCCGGTTAGGAGGAGTGAGGAGTTAGCACTCAATGTATTTCAGTGGACAATGATGGAAATTAATTCAAATAAAATACTTGTTGATCGATTTGCAAAATATTCAAGAATTCGGGTCCTTGGCCTGCTGGCAGCAGGCACAAGTATTAGGATGATCGGCCCAGTAGTATATGAAATTTGAGTGGGAGTTGTTATGCTGCTTATGTAATTCCAGCCATCTGCCATACTCAATCGCACAGAAGAAAAAAATAAATATTTTTGAAGCATTTGCATCAATTATGCTCCCTGTGTATGGAATGGGACGCGCTTTAATGGAAATTCAATCTCTGTAAAAAGTAACTGAAGTGGTGACAAATAAAAAGGCCATAAAGTTACAATCTATAAAAATGTCTGCCGTTCTGGCTTTGCAAAATCACATGGCATTCTAGATTTGCTGCTGGCCTCCCAGGGAGGTACCTGCGCAACAACTGGGAGAGAATGCTGCACTTAAATACCAGATAATTCAGAATAAACTGCAAAGACTGTTGCTGAAATACACGGTGAACCATCAGGATGGACATTCTTGGGTTGGATGGAGGGACTATTGGGGAACATCTACCTGTATGTCATTTTTGTTTATAATACTGTTTTTCTTGCTTGCTGTTATGACCGTCTTCACTTGTGTCAAGGTTACTTGTCTTTCCATCGGCCAAACAATGGCTCTTTGGAAGGTAGCCTATGGTCAGATGGGCTTTATGTTGTAGAGCAGTCCTTCCGGGGAGCAAGCACGCCAATGTGATGAGAACACAAGATTAGAACGTCAACACTGATAAATGTCCAGTGTTACTTCAACTCTAACAGAGTACATATGAGCCTACTTGGGACCATATGTACCCTGTAGGAGTTGATTTAACACTGAACATTTTACTGTATATTTAATAATGATACAATAATCAGCATTTGAGTTAAACCTCATTCTTTCTAAGGCTACACATTTATTTTCCAAAACATTGGACCAAATGAACTCTTCCCAAACAACGGCAGCACTTCATAATATCATTTTCAAAAACATTTTCTCGTTTATTTCGTTATTCATTGAGCAGCGTTTTCACTGCTGTATAGGCATATCTTAGGGCTACTGTCGGGTTTATCTTGTTGCTATGACAGAATACGATTTTTGAGTGGTGAAAGAATATCTTTATGAATGCCAAGATAGGCAATATTGTCCATTATGTCAAGGGCGGGGGGTGTTTTCTAGATGAGACTGCAGGGAGGGGGTGCGTGTTAAATGAACAACCAGAGCGACAATGGTGGCACTGCGAAACTCCATATTCGGCATAGTTGTCATGTATCGTCTACTAATGAAACTAAAACAACGCGTCTCTGTTTTTAACTTATACTTTGGTTGCAGTAGCACCGAATGTCTGAGTGTGGCGACCACTAGGGGCTTTGCACTAAGAGGTTAAGACTTATGCTGTAGTCAAAAGACTTATGCTGTAGTCTGCCAATGTCGAAATACATAATACGGTACTCTGTGGGCAGCACGCAGGTAGCAGGGATGCGAGTTGATATTTCGTTTTTTGTTTAGTTTTATTCAGTGTCGTATTTATTATTTGAAATATGTATTGTTATTCTATCTGTCTCTGAGGCACTCTGAAATGTGCATTCTCTGCTAAGCTGAGCAATGGATTGGAATATGTGTCTGACGTAGTGTTGCACAGTATACCGAAACTTCAGCACCTTTTCGGTTTGGTATTAGAATTTTCCGACGTTCGGTAGGCTACATTTAGGTCAAATGTAAAATCCAGGGAAATGTGTCTCCCGCATTACTTATTGAGAGGATGAAAGGTGTAATTTGTCAGAATCTTTGCTAGATAGCAGTAGCAACTAAGGTAGCCAAGTCAGGTGACGTGCGCTTGTGCATTAAACCTTGTTGATACAGCGCAAGCTTCGACACAGTACACTTCAGTAGCAATAGGTGTTCTAATTTGGAAATATTTTATTATAGGAAGATTGGAAATATTTTATTATAGGAAGATGCTGTATTGTTATTAAAATATGCTGTTTTTAGATCTATTTAAAAGTGAAAGACCTGTTTAAAGATTATTTAGTTTACAATTGTTTAATTTTTGAAATATACTTTATATATTTTTCTATTAGTGTTGTAACACTCTAGGCCTATGCTTATTAATATGTTGAACAGGCTTCAACTTACAGGTTGTTAATAAACCAGGTTGTTAATAAACCGTGAATTCAAAAATGAGGTCAACCCTTGTGGACATTTCGTTTCTGATCTATTAAAGTAATTTCAGTATCGTTAGGTACCGAGTATCGAATCAGTATCATTTAAGTTTCAAGTATCATTTCAGTATCGAGTATCGTGATACTTAACTTGGTATCGGCATCAAAGTCAAAATTTTGGTATTGTGACAACACTAGTCTCACACCTTTTTCAGTTGCAGCGCGGAAGCACTGCAGCTCTACATACACGCCGGGCCATCTAAGTGTTACGACATAGTAAAGGCCTTTACGGCAAGTGGCTAGGACACATCCATGGTGACGCAACTAAGTAATCCAACAGCGTCTCTTAGCACAAAATTGGCCGTAAGTCATCAATATTTTATACAATCATCATGATATCCAGTAGATATGTTGGGTGAAGGTATATGATCATGAGGACAAAACCATTTTAAAATCGCTCTATAGGGGGCGCAATAGTGCCAATGCTTGGACCCCTCCCAACGCCACTTGCGGCTTTAATTTTACCATTGCTTCTCTACTGAAATTGAACCTCCTTTGACCAGCCCCGCCCCCTTTTTCTTTCATCCTGACCGCTGTGAAGGCATACCCAGGCAATGCATTCGTCAGGCAGCCACCACCACACACTTGACCTTTGTGTAGTGCATGTGCAAAAGGGTGGGCATTGCTCAGTGCTCACACAGTGACAGCGTCATCATGGATAAACCTCCCAAATATCAGCCTGAGGAAGAATCACCATGGCCATCCTTAAGCAAATGCATGACACTGACTAGCTCCACTGACAAAACCTACGTTTTTACTTGTGAGCTATGCAAGCCGAGAGAAAATACACTCTCTACTGCAAAGACGTCAAACACAAATCTAAGAATACATATAAAGGTGAGTGTATTAACATTGACTTTGCTAGCCAATTTAGCAAAGTTTAGATAAGTTAGCCACATTGTAATGTTACATACAGGCAAGTGATTTAATTCAGTGAACGTTAACATTAGTCTGTAGTGTTAATTCGTCTGACAGCAATTATGTTCTATCAAAAACGAACATGTTGCTAACCAGCTAATGTCAGGTTTGCTGACATAAAGCAAACATTAGCTAATGTTAGCTGACCTAGTCATACTATTCTCATGTGTTTTGCTGCCCATACAATATGGCGCAATGCATGGGACTGGTCTTTCATGATAATCACCTACTATTAGATTACAATCACCTGTTTTTGCCGACCAAGGTGTCTGCAACCAATCCAATACTATGAATAGCTTAGCCAGAATCATTCAAATTAAGGTCTGGCTAGGCTGAGGTTGGCTTGCTGTTTTTTTGCCACCTAAGGTTAATATTGTAACAGCATACAATTTTATTTAAAGTTGATCTGGTCATATAGAGGGTAATTCTATGGACCATTATAAATGTCATGCTATTCTATATTAGAAGTTACCTGGCTAACTGAGTAATCCTGCTTGGTGCAATACCCCCACCTGGACTCTAGTTTCTGGAAGGCAGGTGTCTGACTGATGGACGTTGTATAGAAAACCAAAGCTGACATTCCTTGCACTTTCCCATGAATTGTGGGGTATTTTATTTTTTTGGTTTACGTATGACCTGTGAACAAGTGGGCACTTTTTGCAATAAACTCAATTGAGTGGCATTTTTTGCTGATATGTGACTTTTTTGTATTATATTTGGTTATAATTTCGTATCACATGTACATTGAACTACTTTTTCTAAGTAGCTTTAGTTAACCAAACTAGATTTTTCCCTAGGGTTTGCTGTAGTTCAACTTCTTCCAGTGTGAAGTAAATGGTAGCTTGCAAAGCAGCTTCCCCAACACTGCATGTTGTATGCCACACGCCTTTCAATCCTGCATGCTTGGCTTGATGTAAATCCACCTACATTATCAATGTGGTATGATAAATTACTATCAATTCTTCCTTACGAAAGGTTATCCAATGTATTGCAAGGAACCCTAGATGAGTTTGTAAAAGAATGGTCTCCCCTCAGTACGTACTTTGGTTATGAGTGTCCAGCAATAACCTGTATCGGAGTAGATTGATCCTAATTTGCTTACTAAGCATTTTGAATTTCTCCCCCCTGTGTTTTGTCCTGTTTTGTTTTGTGGTCTGATTGTTTTTCTGTTTTGTTTTGTACGTATGTGTTCATGCTGGGACCAGCAGTATAAGAAAGGTGTGTACTTAATTTGACCATATGTGTATGCTGCTCCTGATATGCTCTGTTTTGATGTTTAAAAAAAAAAAAAAAGAACATTAGGTCACTACACGTTTTACCATGGTATCGGCCCAGTATCTGATACTAGTATCATTGCATCTCCAGTAGACACATACCTCTAGTTGACCACTTGGACGAACTGCACCAGCACTCAACTGTTCAGCCTTTAAAAAAAAATAATGTCACTGCTTGAACAAGAGCGATGCTAATTGAGAAGATAGTGTTTACAGTCATACAATCACAATGAGGCACAAGAGATCCAACATGCTTCCATGAGCCAAAAAATCATTCTACAGTTAAGTGTTGGTATAGGGTGAAATTCTTTGATGCAATACCATTTTGCACCGATATCAGCCTAATATCTGATACTAGAATCTATGCATCTCTCAGACACATACCTCCCATTAACCACTTGGACCAGCTGCATCTGTACTTGGTGGTTGAGCATTAAAAAGAAAATAATGTCACTGATTGAACAGAAACAATGTAAACCGCAAAGATGTGTTTACAGCTGTACAACAGTATCACACTCATACATTATATCTCTGTACAATAATAATATTCCAACTTGATCACTGTGTACATAACTCTATTTGTATCTGTAGATGTCTGCTGAAATGTCAGCATATAGGCCCTAATTATATATTTTATAATCTTTTTTCTTTTTGTGTTATTTTTTGCCTTTGTACATCCTCTTCCAACCATTGCTCAATAGTGGCGTTGACAACAATGTAATTAACCCATTACATTACATTACAGGCATTTGGCAGACGGTTATCCAGAGCGACGTACAACAAAATGTATAACCATAACCAGGAACCCCACAAGGATTATAAAGTTTTTGTCTTATCTTATCACTACCTCCACTCCACTTCCTCAAGACTATGCCAAATTTCAACATTTTCTTTGCAGAGTCTAGATCTCTGACTCATAGGGGGATTTCCAGAGTAAAATTCTATCCTAGTCAGTCACTTTCAGAAATAACGGGTTGGATAAACCCACATGGACAGGACAAGAAACTTAAAGGGATAGTTCTGTTTTTGGACCCCTAGCCCTATTTCACTTATCAATGATGATGTTGATTGGTAGAGTCCATTCTCGGCACAATCCATGCTGTCCCTCATATACAGTGGTTGCTGGTTTCAGATGACGCGTTTGCAGATCTGCCGGCCAGAAGGAAATGGATGCTGGGTTCTCACAGTAGAGGGCAGCAGAGTGTAATATTTCCTCATAAGGACAGTTTCCACTATCATTTGTACTTGACGTCACACCGCGTTGCATTTTGGGGTGATTCGCAATCTTAAAATGAGTTTAGCTCTGTGATTTTAAGATAACATTAGTACTTGGGAAAAATAAAGCCCTAATACCAGCTGATATTGGGCTGGTATCAGCATATTAGCCATTCAAATATTTTTATGGATCTGGTAACTCTCTTTTAAAAAAATATATTACAACAGTTTGCAACATAAAACTTAGGGGTTTGACGTCCCCTAACAGGGACGTCAAACCCGTTTTGTCAATTTTTCAGAAAATAACAGCTGTTTTCTTTAATACGAACTGAAGTCAATTGGGTAATTATAAAAAAATCTAACCTTTTTGTTATAATAAAAACCAAACATAATACCATAAACTTTAAAATCGAGAGCTAGTTCAGTTTATGTAATTGTATGTTTAATATAAGTCAGCAGCACGAATAACCAATTGATTCTCGTTTTACGATTTTATGTTTTAAAATGAATGAATGAATTAATTAATTTCTTGCTGTTTAATTTCTGTTCTTGAAACGGAAAACGATTGGCCAAAAACTACACAGATCCTTTGTCCCCAATGATAGTTATTACTTGCCGAGGGAAACGGCTAATTTTTTTTAACATCATATTAAAGCAAACAGCTATTTTCTTATGTTCTGGAAAGTCGGCGATTTATATATTATCATTTGATTATACTGTAGCATTTATGCTCTTATGGATTTAAAATAAACTGTCAGACTCTGTTTTCTGAAAAATCGGTTTGACCTCCCTAGGGGGTATGCATCCTCTCATACTGGCAGCAGGTTGGGAACTGGGAATTGAAAAGACGCGTCTCCTTTTCACCGTAATTAAAAAATAAAAATAAAAAACATCCATTTGTAAAACTAAAATCCTTTACACCACACTGCAGACATGATATTAAGCCTACGTAACGACCATGACCGAAAGATGGCCGATAATGTAAACTCTTCATCTATTTCTTTGATGACAGACTGTCCGGTTACGCCTCTAATTACTCATTTGCGAAACAGAAGGAACCTGCTGGGTGAACAGAGATTTCACTTACGTTTCTTACGAATCTTTGAGCAAATAGAACATAAAAAATGTTTCTGTAGGTTTTTACACAAATATGTGGTCGTTAAACATTTAAAAGGCTGTGTTTTGATTACTGCTGTTACTTCCCAACAAGTTCATGCATATTATAAAACAATAGTCCTATGTTGCAAGCTAGCCTATTAATTAAAACGTTTTCATTTTTTTTAGGAGTTGGGTGAACGTATGGGTGTTAAACAAACAAACTCAATATTAATATAGGCCAGGTCTGACAGGGTGACTTTAAATTTGAGGGCAGTTTACTGGAGTTTGGCTTGTCTTCACACCCGCACTACCTGACAATAGCCAGGTGTTGATGTGCAATTCGGATGTGCGAATGTACTGTCTCTCCTCTGGCAGGCTATTGAACGATCAAACATTAGCCGCGTTTCCACCGCAGGAACTTTACCCCGGAACTAGGAACCTTTTGAGGAACTCAGTGCGTTTTGTTTCTTTACTAGTCACTGTAAAAATTTTCTTTTTTTTTTTTTTTTTTACACTGAACATTCAATAACATTTTCACATTCATGAACATTTTCTTTTCAGACTGAACATTCAAGAACATTTTCACATTGTATCTGTCCACAGGTTTTGACACCCTTCCAGACCTTGTCTGTTCATGAACCACTGGATTTGGCTGAGAGGGAATCACTCGGAGATGTGAGCAGTAGGAACTTGATTTGCTCTGCTGCAAAATGACACTTTTCATGGAGTGTTAGTCCCTCATCTCTGAGCTTTTTCAGCACCTTGTGGAGCCTGATGTCATGCTCACCTCTGTCTTTTCCCACGACGAGGATATCATCCGCATGGCTCAGGACGCCATCCGTTCTGTCAATCAGCTGGGAAATGCATTTCTGGAAATATTCCGACGCTGAGACTAGGCCAAATGGCAACCATCTGAAGTAATAATGGCCCACTGGAGTTATGAAAGTTGTGAGTAGTGCTGAGTCTTTATGGAGCTGGACTTGCCAAAATCCTGCAGTGGCATCTAACTTTGTGAAGACTTTTGCGCCCTCTAACTGTCCCAGTGTCTCATCCACGGCTGGGAGTATGTGGTGCTCTCTGCGGACACTGTCATTCAATTTGGTCCGGTCTACGCATATGCAAATCTTCTGATTGGGTTGTGGCACAACAATCATACCTGCGCACCAGTCTATCGGTTCTTTAACCCGCGCGATGACCCTCATCTTCTCCATTCTGTCCAACTCCTCTTTTACTTTTCTCCTCAGTGGTATCGGCACTCTGCGTGGCACTGACAGAGCATATGGGGTTGCAGAGTCAGTTGATTTTGTACTCGCCCTGCAGCCTCCCTAGGCCTGTAAATACCTCTGGGTAAGTTTTCTTGAAATATGTTTCAGGGTCATCAATGTGTTGGATTTGACTTAGGAATGTGAAGTCTCTGGATGGCGGGTAAACCCAGCAACGGTGTTGCTAATCCTGACACAACATACACTTACTCTTTAATTTTCCTCTCTCCCTTTTGCAGTACAGCATCGACCTGGCCCCTTGCAGTGGCTGGTTGTTTGGTCCACACAGGCATCTGCTGGATGAATGCAGTTTACCATCCCTGTCCTCTGAGTAGTCATCTCAGGAATTGTAGTCGCAGCCCCTGCATCAATTTTAAAACAAAGTGGCTGCCCATTCATTTTCAGTGATTGTGTCCATGCATCTTTAATTTGTGGTGTTTGAACAACTCCTAGAAAAGCAATGTCCTCTGACTCTGCCATTGTTTCAACTCTGCACACACTTTTACACACAGCTACAAAATGCCCCTTTTTGTGACATTTTCTGCATTCAATGTCTTTTGCAGGACACTCACTCCATAAGTGTTTGGGGAATTTTACACATTTTACACAATTGTTTCCTGTGGCAAAAGAGTGCCACCCCTCCTAAACCAAACACACTCACGGGAGACACTGGTTTCGTTTCTAGCACTTCCGTGCTATTTTATTTAAGCTCTTGGCTTTTCTCCGTACAATCAGTAATAACCGGGCTTTTTTCTCGCCGTCTTCTCACCGGCGCTCCTCCCGCTCCGGCTTCCGGTCTGGCTTTTAAAAACCCCAGGCTCACTGTTGAAAGCAATCAGAGGCAATCAGCGCAATTAAACAATTAACAATTATCGGCGCTGATTACCTCCAGCTGACAGTTGTGACGAAGGATCCGAGAGCCGCTCCTCTCACACTCTCTCTCTCTCTGCAGCCGACACTCAAACCACACCCACCCCACCACATTTCCATAGGAAAATGTTCCTGCTGTTCTCTGCGCGCCACCGCGCTGTGCTGGCTTTGTTGTTTTTCTCCGCGTTGCTATCACATCAACGTTAGCAGTGGACTCCACTGCTTGCATGGCTGGCTGTTGCTTTTTAACCAGTTCGCTCTCTCACTTGAGTAATGGTGTCTGCTAAAGTTAGCTGTGCATTAAGCTGCATTCTCTCAGACAAATGCACGTCTCTGATACCGACAACAAATCTCGAATCATTTCATCGTGCAGGTCTCCAAACTTGCAATGTTCTGCTAGCTGATGCACATCTGTAATGAATGTGTCCGTGTTTTCATTCTGTTCCTGGCAGCGTTCGTTAACCCTCTATGGTACGCATTATGATGCCAGTTGATAAAAAAATGTTTGCAATGTTTTTTGTTTGCAATGTTTTTTTATGGTAAGGAATGAAAAAAGAGAGTTATTGTTTAAAATTTGAATAAAATTAAAAAACATTAAAAATGAACTCTTTTCATAAGTTTGTTTCTCTGAACGTTACCCTCAGACAACATTGTACCATTGTGGAACAGCCTATAGGAATGAATTTAAGCATATTTCAGCAAACTTTACATCAACAATCTATCAAACCAAACTATCATAACCCTCTTCAAAACAAGAGTGAGTGAGTCATATTTAAGTGTTTGATCATTTGTGTTACATTTAAATGCTTGTTTTCAGTTTCCTGGTGTGTGTCTTTTCTGACATATGTTGCCACCATTTGTTGTGTTGCTGCCATCTTTGCCAAATTTATCTAGGTTAATCTGTAGAGAACTCGTAAATCACACTGTGCTTGCCAATAAAATGTGTATCAAAAGCACTTTTTACTTTGTCACAGTCTTTATTTTCCGTTTCTGTTAATGGCAGTGAAAACAAAATGTCATCTGCCTTGTCTCCCATTATATAAACGAGCAAATTTACCTGGTATTCATTGTCCCTTTCCTTCAGTTCGGAGGCAATATGGAATCTTTCGAATCTTCGACTCCATTGTGGCCACTCATTTGGTTTGGCGAAGTTGAAGTTTCCAGGTGGACTGATGGAAAATATCTGTTCCATCTTGTGACTTCTCCTTTTCTTTCGCTCGTCCTCCTCGCTTGTTTAGCTTGCGAGCTAGCTGTAACTAATTCGCGAAAATCTTCCGGTTTCACGAACTTTCGCACACTACTCTAGCTGTAAGCGGTCGGCGAGATATTCACATGGGTTTACTTTCACTCTGACACCATGTATTGTTGGCTTATGAGCATATTAATAAGACAATAACAGTCCGGATAAACTCATTGCAACTTACTTTAATGCCGCCATCTTGAACTCCTCCCCTGCCTACGTCACATACAGCACAATGCATTATGGGCTCCAGCACAATAACCACAGTCCATACTTCACAGCCAACATAAACACACAACACTAGTAGCGTAACATCAATACTGAGGAAGCAGTAATGTGATATTCACTTTTGATGCCATCACGATAGATAAAGTTAATTATCACTTGCTGAGTTAGTTTTCCAATGAATACATTTTTGAGAACTCCCTGCCTAAATATCACAAACTTGACCAGGAATTTTCAGCCGCATTAACGCTAAATAGTGATGAATGCTAACTTATCTGTTGTCGTTTCGTTTCCTTGCCTCAGCACCCCGCTGTCACAATCAAAAGGAACCAAAATAGACTTTGGGGAGAGTTTTGAATGATTTGGTTGATGATGTCAGCACCGCAGCACCGTAACATGATTGGACAATAATTTAACACGTTGTGTTGGTCACTCGTGTGAAATATTTTTATTTTTGCATATAATGCATATATTGCATTATATCATATAACACAAAAAGTGTGTAGAATATTGACACATCCTTTCTGAGTGTGTACAGTCCACATGATCATCGCATGATATATATATATATATATATTTCATGCAATGACCATGAGGGGCCAAACAGGAAATATATAAATATAAAGCTGAATATATAAATACAATTCCTGAATATATAAATGTAAGTCTGAATATATAAATATAATTCATAAATATATAAATATAAGCCCGAATATATAAATGTAAATCTGAATATATAAATACAACTCTGAATATATAATATAATCCCGAATATATAAATATAACTCTGAATATATAAATACAATTCCTGAATATATTAATTCAATTCCTGAATATATAAATGTAATTCTGAATATATAAATATAATTACTGAATATAAGTGTAACTCAGTTTATACTCAGGCATATCACAAGACAGTCGTTTTTATTTTTTGAATAATTTCTTTTTTTTTTCTTCATAGGCTACTGAGTGAGCAAAACAAGTTTAACATTAGCATCAGTAAAATTTTACAGTACAATCAAAGATAATCGCACAAAAACGTTGTATAATTAAAAGTTGAATGAGGCAATAATTCAGACTTAATTAAGGGGCTCTTATTTTCTTGGTATTAGGACCTTTCAGGTAGGGGCACCAAATTTCACAGGGAATGGCCCAAAGAGCTAGAGAAAAAGTAAACTAGACAATTCCTGCAGAAATTGTTAAGTGTGATTGCCGCCAATGTAAAGTCGACTTAACCTAATTAAAGACGTTCAATTTCAAAAATAACCCATATAACCGAAATATTTTGAGCAGTAACACTTTTGGACGACGAAATCTTATCTGTGTTCAGTAGATACAGACAGAGACAGAATGAATGCTGTCGCTCCCCAGTTCTAAGTAACTTAGCCCAGAAAACAGTATATCAGCTTGGTCTATCAGCAAACATATGCCTTAGCCGTGGTCATAATTTCTCAAGAATAATAGTATTTTCCAAAAAACGACGAAAGTCATCTATAAAATTTTGCCAGGTGCAGTGTCTTTTACCTACGAGTTAGGATAAGAAAGCGTTGCTTTCACTGCTACCACAGACTGAATGCGTAATGCAGCTATAATGAGACCAAACTTTAGAATACGCTAGGATATAAAACGGTATTACAACAGTAAAATTTGACATATTATACATAGTTTAAAAGCTTATTCTGTCACCTATTGGATCGATGAAGTGTAGATCAAGCCAGAGTGTACTACAAAGGACGACAATACCGAAAGCAACATGTGTGGTATTACTATTACAAGCTGACATCATTTTCTGGAGTAAGACCGGACCAGAAGCTGCTGCACACGTGTTGTCTAAGCCATGTTTTTGACTATGTTGTCTTGATTATATCACCAAGGCAAAGTATTCACACACATGAATGATTTTTTTTTCTCAGAGTGATAGGGGCCTATATTTGGTGGAACTGTCATGGCAGGAGACGTTAGTTATTTTTCCTCTGTTCGTAAGAACAGGGCACAATTATACTTAAGAATGCACTGGTTCCGTCGCCGCGGGTTAGATATGAAGGCGCTGCTTCATATCCCGCTTAAAACTGGCCTGAAACGGACCAGTAGCATTCTGGTTACTCTCCGTTCGCAAACGGGGCTATGCTGTCATCAGAGATATATCCGATCTGTCGCCGGACTGTCAGTATTCCAATGGGAGCATCAGAATATTCACAAATGCGCGGAACAACACATCAAATATATCCATGACCACAGCAAGAAAGCGTAACAGTTATTAGGTTTTACCCTTGTGATAATCTGTCTCCATATTAAATGATAATTTAAAATTTGGGTTTAACTATATGTGGAACTTTATCTTGTGCCATCATTCCTCAATATATGCTCCTGGGTTTAGCACTATTGTTAAATCTCAGTTCGGTGAAGAATCCAGAGGGTAGGAGGCTGACCACCATAATACATGCCTTCCTTGCATGGATAGTGCATCGATAGTTATGAGCCCAGGACAGTGTGTATCTATCGGGCTCCTTAAGGCGAATTTGGCAAGAACCGGCGTATAACGCCCATGGGTCCTCTTAAGCCAAAACACCAGAACCAATACCACCAATCCCGTTAGCGGGCAGATCGTGGTCGCCTATCTAACTTGAAAACCCCACTAAAGACGTTCGCTGTACTAGACCCCTGATCAGTAGGTCCGAGTCATAATTGTCCCCCTGAGTATTTAATCGGAATTTCAGCTGAAAAGAAGATAAAATGGATTAGAGTCATGAAGACCACGCAAGTTAAAAATAAGAAGAATTTATTTAACAGGCAGGTAGGTCATTAGCTTCAAATTCAAAAACAATTATAAGGTTTAAAAACATAAATACAGAGTAAAAAGTTCTTACCCAGCCTGTTTAGCTACACACAAAATCACACAGTCTGCGCAGTGTGGGGAGTCGGTTACGGTCTTCCTTGTCTAGCTACACACAGAGCACAGAGTATGTGCAATGCGGGAAGTCGATTACGATCTTCCTTGTATATCTACACACAGAGCACAGATTATGTGCAACATGGGGAAGTCATTTACGATCTTCCTCGATTGCTTTGTCTCCCTTCCTTTTAAGCCAAATCCCGCGTTTGGTCTAGGCGACATTGCCATAAATTAACCTGGCCGAGTCAAATCTGGAATTCCGGCCCCCACCATTTGGAGGCGGTTGTTAAAACAATTAGTGGGGAAATTGGGAAAAGGAGATGATTACCAGAGAGGACATTCCATTGTGGTAGTTTTTCCCTGAGTTTCTAAAACTATGTTTTTTCAAATTCTATTTGGTATGAAACATATTTCATTCAATTGCTTGAATTATCTTGAATACGTCCATACCAAACATGTCAAGTGGATGTAATATTATGGAAGCAGTTGTCATGAAAATACCCTTTTGTTTAACCATTTTACATGCAATCCATGTTATTATAACATAAGGCATAATACAATAATACAATGAAAACATGTGCATGGTTTGTATGGTTTTCCGGGGTTTGTAAATAGGATAAACAGATGGTTTAAAGTCCAGATCCAGAAAAGAAATAAAAAGTGTAATGGCAGAGGGGCCCACATAAGGGCACTGTGGTACTGTCCTGTGCAGTTGCCCCACCATTTGGCCAGACATTTAGACATTAGTTGTGTCCAGATGGCAACATTCCAGAGGCCCAATGGCCTGCTCATCCATAGGAAGTCCAAGTAACTTATTGTTTTACCACACGGCTCTCGGTTCAGTGAAGTCCAGTGATGAGTCTCAGCCTGCAGGTTCATTCAAATGCCAGCCTTTTCTGGGTCCCAGTTTGACTTCCCTCTTACAAGGGGTTGTCGGGTGTGTGTGGGGGGGGGGGCGGTCTGGCGGGTACGCATGCTAATAGCATTGATGACCTCTATATATATATATATATTCCTTTTTTTCTTTTCTTTCTCTCTTTCTCTTCTTTGTTTGATTATTGGTTTTCTTTCCTCTTTTTCTGTTTTGTTCTGGTTTGATTAGGTCATTTTATTTTATGACTTTGTTACCTCCTCTGCCCTTTTGTTTTGTTTGTCTTTGTTTACTTAAATAAATAAAAATAAAAAATTAAAATTAAAAATTTTAAAAAATCAACTCTAAGTCCAACAGGGACCATATGTACTCTGTAATAGTTGATTTAACACTGAACATTTTACCGTGTATATGCAAGCATGTATGTAGTTGAATAAATGAGCTTGACTCACAAAAAAAAAAGATTTGTAGACGCTGGGTACACTGCTTAGTTTTTGCTTCATAAATCTATAGTAGTTCTACATATCCACCCTTAGATTTTATGAACTTGTGGTCACGAAGTTTTTGATCCAGCACATGTATAGTTTAACCTGCTGTACATATGCAATCTCTCAGTATTTCATTGCAAACTAAAAAAGTGTGCTAATTCATTTTTTCTTTTTTGTCTAGACAGTTTCATTTTTGGCACTTTAGTTTATATGCATAATTTTAGAAGAATTAATCTGCATTAGTATTGTAAATTGTACAAATGTCTTGCTTCATTTAAGATATTTGTCAAGTCTCTGTGGTGTTCACATCTGGAGTTATACGGCTTTAAATAGGGTACCCCCGAAATGGGCAAGGATTGGCAAGATTTAGCATGTGCGCTAAGGGGTTAAGTATATGGCTCTTTAAAATGATTTCCCTGTGCCTTGGGATGTGTCTGAGTTCAGATAGCAGAGCAGTAAGTGATACTGGATTTCATGAGAGGGGGCAAAGTTCTGTTTCATGGTGATAGAGAAGGGGCATGTGGACTGGACTGTAGATCACAGTATTATGGCGCAGTCACACGTGCAAATGCAGGGGAATGACCATCGCCTGCCGAGGCGAAATTTGTATCTTGTCGTGCTGAATGTGGGCAGTGCAAGATGTGACGGACACGGAAATCAGTTTGCTGGTTTGTAGTCCATTTGAGTGGTTGTGATTGTTGGTCACACACGATCGGTTCACTAAAAAAACTACAGCTAATTACAGCCAAGTGGGTTCAACCACACACACTTCTTTGCTATTGGTTGAGGCTGCGAATTCGCCGGTCAAAGTTCACCAAAGTTGAACTCCACGCGAAGCGAAGATGCGAATTTTCTTTGCCGCTGGAAGCTTTTATTGGAATGTTTTATTCGCCCCTTCGCTCACAAAGAATGGAAGTGAACGGGAGGCGAATATTCGCCAATGTTAATTTGGTGCATGTGTGACCGTGCCCTTATTCTTTTCCCATGTAAAGTTGGTTGCACCTGCGGCAGTTTTTGGGTAATTGTAGCGAGAAACTGCAGCTGTATACACAAGAAAGTTTGTTGCATTCTGGTAGCAATGGCACGAATATATATATATTTACCATCATCGTTTTATTATACCAGCGTGTTGTTGCAAGTGTTTGCAGAGAAACGCAAATACTATCAATAAAAATGGTTTAGCAATTTCTCAGCATAATGACGGATTCAAAGACTAAACGAACTCACCCGATATTGTCTTCAAATGGATCCATGTCAAAGAAAAGTAATTATTCATCCTCGGTTCTGCAAAAAAATTCCACTCTTTTGCAGAACCGCAATCTCGCTCTATGTGTGTAATAATAGCTTCAAGAGCTTTTTTAGCATCCATGTGTCTCTTCAAACGCATCTTTAGAGCCGTTTCAAAACGAATTAAAAATGGAAAAAACTCACAGGCTTTTACAAACAAGTAGCAAGAAGTCTATTGGCGTCCATTGCTTCCCCGACGCGAAATTCTGGGCATGTTTTGTTGACATAGTTGAAGCATCATAGACTGCATCCGAATAGCTAAAGTTGCATGCCACTCAAAATTCAGACCCTCCCCTCATTGTTAAAAAGAAAATCGAGTCAGCATCGCAAATTACTTTGTTAATGACGAAAGGTACTGATTTATGGTGCCAAGAGGCTTTATCTGGGTCCGTGCAGTTAAAAATGGTCAATTCACCATCCGGTAACATATATGCTACTCCTTGTAAATATTATCCGGGCATATGGTGTAGAGATTCACAACTATCCGGATGATACGCAGATATATAATTCAGTGAAACCTGGTGAAGCACTACCGCTTTCATGGTTAAAGGCTTGTATTGTAGATACAAAGGTTTCGATGCATTCTAATTTTTTCTTAGACTCAAATAAAACCCAAATGTTAGGCTTTAGTTTCTAGAATGTGTTCTCTTACTCTAAATTGTCATGGCTGTTTGGTTGTTCCAAATACGGCTGTGAAAGACCTTTATTTTACCATTGATCCAGATTAACCACACACACATAAAACATATCCGTTGCTTTCTTTCTGTTAAGGAACATAATGAGGCACTTCCAATCAGTAGGGGATGCAGAGAAATTGATTTATGCTTTTTTATTACATCTAGGCTAAATTACTGTAATGCCCTGCTATCTGGCTTGCTAAAAGCACCTCCATGCTAAAGTACCTCCATCTTGTGCAGAATGCAGAAGCTTGCATCTTGACTAGAACTAAAAAGTATAGAGGGTATGCATTGACGTCACTTTCCCACTGGAATACGCCCCCTCAGTCGGGACTGAGTGGCAAAACATGCTGCCACATGGCTGCCTTTAGTATAGGAAACTGCAAAACCAGGAGTAAAACAAACGATTATCTGCTTAAATTAAAGGCAGTTGGACTTGAGAAAAGAGAAGCGTGCCTTTGAGTATTTAACCCCTCTGTGCAAGCCCCCTAATGGTCGGCATGCTGGCGTGGAGATGCATCTCTCTATCCCTGTCCTAGTAGCTATGCAGCTGTAGATTACTCCTGGCTGGGCCACTTTGTAATCCCCAATTTATGCCCATTACTTTATTGCACTCCCTGTTGTTCTACTGCAGGTTCTACCCATGCTGCCGGCGGGGCTCTTTCCCAAAATCGTGAGAATGTTGTTTTCTGGACTTCCCCACCACTGCGGTCTGGCCCCTCTTTCCTCGCTGCCTCCACCCTGCCCACTAGCATCACCACCTGCCGCTCCCCACCATCACCAACCGACCCCACCCGTCATCTGTGGCGCTGTCATGCCAAATTTGTTTCAGGCTGCAAAAATGATCTAGGTAACGTAATGAAATTCTAAAACCATTGTGACGTACTTAAAGTTTTGTTACAGCATCCATTGCTATTTCGACGCTGCCAGCCTTGCTACATTCTGTGGCGATAAACATTCTAAGACAACTCAGCAATTTCTCTGGTTTAATGGGTTGTTTTCCAGGCTGAAATGTGATCGTATTAGTAAAGGGTTACACATGCCATCTAACTTGCAAGTAGTTGGCATCTCCCTGAATATGAATTCAAAGTTTTTAACAGAAAATAATAAAATAAATGTGATTTTATCCACGAAAATAGCTATACAAAAAGGAAAAATAAATGTTGTGGTTGCAATCGCCATCGTAGACATCAGAAGGAAATATCACTGACAAAAAAATAAAATAAAAAAGTTTGCTCTCTTTGCAGTGGTTTGGGCTGGAGACAAGCTGTAAGAGCGGAATAAGCGGCCATGCATTTTTGGACCATATGGGTATCGATAGTCAAGGAGGACGTGGCCGATATAGTAGGACCAATTTTTTTTTTTTTTTTAACACTGACACATGGGCACTCCTAGCACTCTAGCACATCTAGTGTTTCTCGCTGCCCACTGGAACTATTTTCTCAGTGTTCATTTCTAAAATTGGTTGACAATGTTAGTAATGTTAATAATAATAATAATATAATAATGTTAAATATTCTTTAATAAAGTTATTTGTTTAGCGCAAAGCCCCTAGTGGTCGGCACGCCGGCATGCTGAGATTACTGAACTCAGACATTCAGTGCTATTGCAGCCAAAGTATGAGTTAAAAACAGAAACGCTTTTAGTTTCATTAGTAGATGATACACCACAACCATGGCGAATACGGAGTTTCGCCGCGCCACCATTGTCGCTCTGGTCTTCATTTAACATGCACCTCCTCCCTGCAGTCTCATCTGCACCTACACCCCCCCCCCACGAGAAAATGAGATAATGGACAACATCGTCTATCTGGGCATTCATAAAAATATTCTTTCACCACTCAAAAATCATGTTCCGTCATAGCAACAAGATAAACCCGACAATAGCCCTAAGATATGCCAATACAGCAGTGAAAACGTTGCTCACTGAATAACGAAATAAATAAGAAAAAGTTTTTAAAAATGATACCATGTCATTCTACAGTCAATATCTGGGACTAACTATTGAATAAATATACAACCTTACCCTTGGTTTTATGCATAGAGATGTCCCTTTTGAGACTGAGTGGTCATATATTGTCTTGGACAATCCGTTTGGGAAATGTACGCTCATGTGTGATGCCTGGGTACCTTCCAAAATAGCTGTGCGTAACACCACACCTGTTGTTTACGGCGTCGTCGCCCTTTTTAGTACAGTCTGACTTGATTTACAATTCATTTATTCAGTAGGCGAGAGTATAAGCTTTCTAACGATGTATAACATGTCTAATTCTGCTTTTGGAATACCGTTTTATAGGTCAGCATAACAGAAAATATTCTTAGCATCGCATTCACTTACGCGTTCACTCTGTTAGCAGACAAATACGATGCACCTAACGAAACGTGTTCAAGGATATTTCGTAATTTCTTGGAAAATACAATTATTATTGAGGACTTCTTAACATAGCTAAGCCATATGTTTGCTGATAGACCTAGCTGACATCGTTTTCTGGAGCAAAACAGAAGCGAATAGAACAATATCATTGATACTGTCTCTGTCTCCATCTACTGAACATAAAGGAGATTTCATAATTGCTATGTAAGTATTACCACTCAAAATATTTCGGTTATATACGTTATTTTTGAAATTGAGTATCTTTAAATAGGTTAGTGGTGTTATATAATGTAAATATTTCACACTGTAATGTAAGCGTTAGATGGAAGTGTAATAGTTTTTGTGAAGCATGCAACAGTGATGACGTCAGAGCTGGAACATTGCCAAAACGTGGTGGACGGGTGAAAATTGTTTTCATGTTGTCTCATCCCAATACAAGAAAACATACGAGAGTACAGAGTATAGAAATACACACAAGTTAATTATTACACATTTAGGTACTGTACCGCATTGTGTGACAATATTTTTGCATTATTTTTTTAATCTGATAGCAATGTTTCATCTTAAACCCTCATAAGGGGCTCGTTTATATGCTTTATAATGGACAAAAAGCATTTTATTCAATTTTGGAGAGATTTTGGATATGTTTCTGGACACCTAGCTATTTTAGACCACTGTACTGACTGAAAGCTTGTAATTCCCATTTGAAAATTATGCAACAGTGATTTTCTTGAGTCAAAACAGTTGATTTGTAGTGAAATACATGGATATGTTATGATTTACAGCAATGCATAATTTAGACATTTTGGATAGATTTGGAGATGCTGGGTACACTGCTTAGTTTTTGCTTCATACATCTATAGTAGTTCTACATATCCACCCTTAGATTTTATGAACTTGTGGTCAAGAAGTTTTTGACCTAGCACATGTATAGTTTAACCTCCTGCATATATTCAATCTCTCAGTATTTCATTGCAAACTTAAGTGCAAATTTATTTTTGTTTTTTTGTCAAAACAATTGCATTTGTGGCACTTTATTTCTTCCAAAATTATAAATATAAACTAATCTGCGTCAGTATTGTAAATTGTACAAATGTCTTGCTTCTTTTAAGCCATTTTTCAAGTCTTTGTGGTGTTCACATCTGGAGTTATAAAGCTTTAAATAGGGTACCCCCTAAATGGGCAAGGATTGACAAGATTTGGCTTGTGCCTTAGGAGGTTAATAAAGCAGGAATTGGTGTAGTACTAAAAGCCCCACAGCACATTCTTAATGCCTTTGTCTGAACAGTATCCAGTTTATCCAGAGCTGATTTAGCAGCAGATCCAAAAACAATACATCATAATACATATTCCAAGAAATTTGAATTCTCTAACTCTTTCTAATGGTGAACCATACATAAACAACCTAAGAACAGGCATATTTTTCTTAAAACCAAATATCATGTATTTGGGCTTAGAGGAAGATATTTTAAAGCCCCACTTGTCTGCCAAACCTACAACTAAGTTTTAAGCCTTTTGAGTTTGTTTTAAAAGAAATTCAACATTTCTGCCTCTCCTCCAGAGGGCGCCATCATCTGTAAAAAGGGATGGACCAAATCCATTATCTAAATCCTGAAATATATCATTGATCATAATGTTGAATAAAACTGGGCTTATCACACTCCATTGAGGAGTGCCATTGTCTATGACAGTTACTCTCGAACTTCATCCCCCAACCGTCACTTGTATTGTTCTTCCATTAAGAAAATCTTGGGTCCAATTGAACATTCTGCCTCTACCCATAGGAAAGCAAAATCCAAGAAGAGATCTCATAGTTGTTTCTTTCATTTTTCCTAGACACAAATGAGCTATTTTTAATACTAAGGTGAGACCAAAGGCTTTTTCTCCTACTTCTCAAATTCAACTCAGGAGAAACAACCACATATAATCTCATTTATGTCTTACTCTGATCAAAACAAGAGATCTCTAAATTATCTTAAATACGTCTAATTTAGGTTTCCTGAACATGGGACCATGAGATCAGAGAAAGAGCTCAAAGAAAACTCAGCTATGACTCCTAGGATCTCATGATTCTTCTCAAATATGTCTCAGTTTTCTCATAGTGACCTCATGAGAAACAACCGCATCTCAATTCAATATCCATTCGTCTTACTGAAGTCTCAAATTCATCCTCTCATTATCTCATCTTTTCTCCTAAGGGGGTTTTAGGAGCAACAATTCAGATTGAAGTGATCTCAAAAAGATGTACAATTGAGATCTTACTACTTTCTCAAGAGTTAAAGAAAAGACTATCCTGAGCAAAAGATTTTTCCTCTGGGTAATTCCTGCTCCATACAATTTAATCAATAATCCCTCTTTCCGGCTTGAGTCATATGCCTTTTCAATGTCAAAAAATACACTTACCACTGCTTCTCTATTGTCAATCACCTTTCTGGTGTCCAGATCTAACACAGCTATAGATTCCATTGTTGATCTGCCATTTCTAAAACCATTCTGGTATTTGACAAAAAATTCACTTTTTTCTAGGAAGTAAACTAACCTATTAGTTACCATTCGTTCCATAATTTTACAAATCACAGACGTTAAAGCTGTTGGACAATAAGAGTTTTGGCTTGATGGATCCTTACCAGGTTTTAATACTGGGATTATAACTGTGTGTTTCCATTCCTCTGGCAATTTACCTTCTTCCCAGATTACATTAAACATGGCTAGAATCTCCTCTAGCACAATGTCGTGAAGATGCTTGAACATTACATAGCACGACCCATCCCTTCCAGGAGTTGTGTTTGCCCCAGCTTGTATTGCATCTCTTAGTTCTTTCAAAGTAAAAAATACATTGATAGGTTCATGACTTTCTGTACTCCTTACTAATTTCCACTTCTCCTTTTCCAACATCTCAGCTCTCCTCCTGATCCTATCGTCTCCTAGACTCTCTAAACTATGCACTTGCTGAAATGCTTTTACACACATTCTTTGCTAGTGACTGCCTCAGCTTCATCCTCAAGCAAAATTGGCATTGATGGCCTCATATATACCCCAGACATTCTCCACACAGTAGACTACAACGGGCTCACTGAGGAATCAGGACATAGTGTACCACAATATCTCCTCCAGCAATTTCTCTTCTTTAATAACTTTCCTCGCCTCTGCTTGCAACCTTTTGTACTCAACAGCATAACACTGCATTGGAAATTTCCTCAGTTTCCAAAAAGCTTTGTTTCTGTTCCTTACAGCTATATCGCATTGTCTATTCCACCATGGAATGATTATTTGGGCCTTAGGACTCTCCTTCAAAGGAATAGTATTTAGTGCTACCTTGTAAATCATTGAGCATACAGATTCATTCCAATAATCAATGGAACTCTCGCTATCTACCTCTCCTACTGAAGCTAGAGTCTTCACCTTGAAATCCTCCAACAAGCCTTAGAAAAGTTAAATCTACTAGGTTGTTTAATTCCTTCAGTAATTAGCACCCTACCAAACCTACTTAAAATAGGAAAATGATCACTACCCACAGTGTTTTTGTCTAACACATTCCAATGCCCTATCCTGGTCAGATTTGCTGATGCCATAGTTTGGTCTATGCAGCTCGTACTATTCCCCCCAATATGAAACTGAGTTGACCTCCCATCATTTATTACGACCAAGTCATATCTATCCAAAAAATCCTCAATGACAGTTCCATTGCTATCTTTATCCTTACTACCCCCTAAAGGGTTATGCGCATTAAAATCCCCAACCCATATAACTGGAGACCTTACTTTATCCATAACTTCCCCCAATTCAGCTAATAACAGTTGATTACATAGGTTATAGAAAATTATAACTGTTATTTGGCCTAATGAACTCCATACTTCAACATCAACACACTCAAGGTTGGTATTAAAATCGATTATTTTATATGGAATACCTCTTTTAATAAATGTAGCACATCCCCCTCCCGACCTATTATATCTATCTTTCCTCAAACTCTCATATCCTAGTATTACAAAGTCTAAGCATGGTTTTAACCAAGAACACAAATAATTTCTGGTTTATCATTAAAAGCAGCCACAAATCTAAATTCTTGTCCATTTGCAATTAACTCCTGGTTTTCCTCTAGGAGTAATAGTCTCCACCTTTACCTTGCCCAGTTTCCCTACTTTCTTGGCCGCTTCAAGCTGATCTATATCTTTGCAAAAAACCATTAGTAACCCATTTGCCAGGATTCTTGCGTAAAACCCATTGCTTATCATTCGTTCCAAATTTTCAGTCAGTGTTAAAGGATTCAAAGATCTAAATCCCACAGACCCTTCTTTCTGATCTTTCATTTTAAACAGAATTTTAAACTCTTCAATATCTCCAGTCTTTCTTATTTTAGCCCCATCTTTTACGCTTGAATTACCGGGCCTTTCACTAGACGCTGTTCTCTCTTGCCAGACTTTTGTCCTTCTTTCAAACTAGCTACAGTCTGCCATTCTCCTTCCCCCAAAACCCCCTTCCCACTCTTGGCACCTGCCATAGAGCTGAACAATCTCGCCTTCCCTTGATCTATTATACTGATTTAACAGTCTACAATCAACCAAAGAAAAATAAAATAAATTAAAAATTCAAAGAATATTTCCAACATCTTGCAAGCAAGCTAGGCAGCAAACCACTCGTAGCCTGCCTACCACTCCTCTCTCTGACTCCCGCGCCTTTTTTCTTCTTCTCCTCCTCTCACACTTTGCACCACCCCCTCTCTCTACGCCTATGGAAGCCTTCCCAGTCCAAAAGTATATCAATGGGCACAGCAGTTCAATCTCACGTCTCACGAATTAGTTAGCTGCTCCGCTAGCCAGCGCTACGCTACGATCAACACAACGCACACAGCACTCATACGCCGGTATGCACTTACAGGTAGCCACCGCTACAGAATTTTTAGCAATATGGGAGCATGCAGCTGAAATCCTCTACGGAAAGCGATCTTACCTACGATCAGTAGGCAGTGTTTTGCGTCACTTCAGGTGCTTATTCCACTCGTACAGCTCGTTTCCAGCCCAAACCACTGCATTAAGAGCCAACTTTTTTATTTTATTTTTTGTCAGTGACATTTCCTTCTGACGTCTACGATTTCGATCGCAACCATGACATTTATTTTGCCTTTTTGTATAGCTATTTTCGTGGATAAAATCGCATTTATTTTTATTATTTTCTGTTAAAAACATTGAATTCATACTCAGGGAGATACTGAGCATACTGAGTCAATTTGTCAAAAACAAGCAGAAAACCCGTTAGATGCCAGTTTTCTTAGAGCACAGCAGGAACTACTAAGCACCACTGAAAAGGTTTTCAGAACGGCATATTATGTTGCAAAAAACAATCGCCCATACACCGACCACCCTGCTCTCATAGACTTACAACGTGTTAATGGACTTAATATGGGAAGAGTTCTTCATAGCAATGTTACATGCACAGATATTGTCCATTTCATTTCAAAAGAAATGAAACAAGCCCTGATGGCATGCATCAAGTGTACAAGACCCAAAGTGTCCATTCTGATCGATGAAAGTACAACACTTAGCAAGAAATCTTGTTTAGTTGTATATATTAGAGCATCTGTACAAAACTACTTGCAAGTTAGAAGACATGTGCTGCCGTTTACTAATACAATCACATTTCAGCCTGGAAAATAACCCATTAAACCAGAGAAATTGCTGAGTTGTCTTAGAATCTTTATTGCCACAGAATGTAGTAAGGCTGGCAGCGTCAACATAGCAACAGATGCTGTAATGAAACTTTAAGTATGTCACAATGGCTATAACAGCTGTTTTACAATGTCATTACATCACCTGGATAATTTTTGCAGCCGGATCAAATTTGGCGTGACAGCGCCACCTTAGGTTTGTCACTTATGTTGTGAGGTACTGTTCAGGTGGACCCAAATGCAGGACTCAGACACAGGTATTTCTGGGAATGTAAACTGAGAGGTTTATTTAAGAAAGCCAAAGAGCCAGACAGGAGTAGTGCGGATGGCGATGCTGGTTCGGGCTGACGCAGACAGGGAGACTGGAACGGAGCCAGATGCTGACGCGGGGCGGGTAACGGCGAAGAGCTGGCACGGGACTTGGCTGGATGGGAAGTTGCGGCGGAGGAGGCGTCAATCCCACGGGGACTGGGCTGGGCTGGGCTGGACTGGCAGGGTCGGACTGGACTGGACTGGCAGGATGGAACTGGACTGGGAGGCCAGCGAAAGGCGAGCTGGATCTGCCAGGCTGGGTGGGGGGGTAAAACTACAGACAAGGAGACGGGACAAGGGACGAGCACAAAGGCTGGGAGAGCTGGGGAAACTGAAGACGGACAGTGGTTAACAAGAGGAAGAACGAACACAGAATAGGAACAGGAAAGCAGGCAGGCGAGCTAGCTACAGGCTGGGAGAAAATTTTGAAAGAGTGCTAAACAAAATAATGTTTTACGAACAGGAGCCGAGGAGACACGGAGTACGATCTGGCGAAGGTCAGCGGGTGAACCGAGAATATATACTGGGAGAATTAGAGAAAAAGGGTGCAGAATGCTGAGTGAACAGGTGAGGGGAATCAGCTGGGAACTGGAGATTGGAGGGCTGTCACAGCGGGCACACCTACTCTGCGGGAAGAGTACAAAGATGTGCGGAGAAAAAACAATATACATGAGGGAAACGAGAGGAATATGACAACTTAGCTGCAATTAACTTGATCAAGGTGACTGACGGACTTACCGTATTGGTAATTTCAACCTGAAGAGGATGGGTTCCCCCCTTTAGTCTGATTCCTTCCAAGGTTTCTTCCTCTGTGACCAGGGAGTTTTTCTTTGCCACTGTTACCTTAGGCTTGCTCTTGTGGGGGGTTAGGCCAGGGTTATCTGTGAAGCGTATTGTGACAATTATTTGCGAAATGTGCTATATAAATACATTTTTATTAGATTCCAGCACCTGCAGTGCTTGGACCCCTACATAGATACCTCTCAGTAATAATTTGCTATATTAAAATCAGTCAGACAAATCGGTAGTTGAACCAACTGCACTGTATGGAAATGAAGTGGGATCTGCTTACAAAGCAAGATCTTGTGAACTATGACTCTCAACTGAAACCCTGCATACAGACTTCTGAAAAAAAAAAATAAAAATAAAAAATTCCTCCATGCATGTAGGAAAACATTGAACAATGCTTGCAGGGCAGAATTAGGCCAACATCCCAAAAGCCATTAAATTCTTGAGGCAACTTAAACGGAACAACATCCACTCATACCATTTTACTCGGCCCTGAAATGCCAAGAGCTAAGCCCAGGGAAAAGTCCCCTCATGTTTTATTTATTCATTCTTATTTTAATAATAACCATAATTGTTTTGTTGTTTTAGTATTATTGAAAAGCCAGAGTCTTTTTTCAATTTTCATTAATTGGATGAAAATTGTCCAGGTGACTTTCCTACCTGTGATAAAAATATTTTAGTAAATGTTAAAGCTATGCATACTGTAGGTGCATCTGCCATGCAAACAAAACAGAATTTTCTGTTTCAGTTCAATCTTGAAAATGCCTTTGAGTATTTAAGTATATGGCTCTTTAAAATGATTGCCCTGTGCCTTGGGATGTGTCTGAGTTCAGATAGCAGAGCAGTAAGTGATATTGGATTCCATGAGATAGGGCAAAGTTCTGTTTCATGGTGATAGAGAAGGGGCATGTGGACTGGACTGTAGATCACAGTATTATTCTTTTCCCATGTAAAGTTGGTTGCACCTGCGGCAGTTTTTGGGTGAGTATGTAACTGTTTATGTCCAACATTTTAAATGTATGTCTTTACCTATCACGTGATTTATATTAAAAAAGAATGCTTGTTTATCTGAGCATTCTATTTTAATTCTATTTCTCTTTTGTAGCAGAAGATTCTGTTCTGTTGGGACAGTTAAAATGTGTTTACCAAAGTTTGTGGTAGATTGCAATGATGAAAACAAAGCAGTAATCTGATTACCTAATTTGTAACAATAAGTCAGATGTTATTTTCCTTCTAAAGATGGATTTTGAATTGACAGCACTCCTTAAATTTAGACCTTGGGATAAGTATCTAACCAGAACATATTATTGGTTTCTGTACGTTTGCTTGAACGTTTCTTTGAGTTTCTTTAAATCTACATGTCATATTGCAGTTGTACTGTTTCAGACAGAGACAAGGTAGCTTTAATACATATGAAACCTTTGATGTATGTAAAAACTGGGCCTTGCACTGAATTATTATGATACAGCAGGCCTCCGTGAATGTTGTTGGTTCTAAATACAAAATATTGATAGGTTAATATTGAAAGAATAATAATTGTTAGAATAGTAAAAAGAAATTGACTCAGGCATTTTGTGCCATTTTCTTCACAAAACCCCTCTGCCAGCCAAAGGGTAACAAGTACTGATACTCAGGTGTGAATGGGTGTAAAATGGTAGCGTACAGTAATTGAGTGTTACAACGTTATTACACACACTGAATGATCTTCAGGTTTAACTATGCGATAGCAGAGTGAGAGCACCTATTATCGACCACCCGAGGGGGGGGGGGGGAATTGACCATCTGACATGCTATCATACAACCCCGATTACAAAAAAGTTGGGACGGTAAATGAAATGCAAATAAAAACAGAAAGCAGTCATTTGTAAAGTTACTTTCACTTGTCTTTATACTGTTTTTGTTTGAATACAAGGTATTTTATGTTTTACCTAATCAACTTCATTGTTTTTTGAAGATATACGTTTATTATGAAATTTATGCCTGCAACACGTACCAAAAAAGTGAACAGGGGCAGTTTAGGACTAATAAGGATGTGGCAAGCTGAAATAACAAGGTGATGTGAAACAGGTGAGGCAATCGTGTTATAGTATATAAGGAGCCTCCAAGAAAGGCCTAGTCCTTCAAGTGCAAAGATGGGTTGAGGCTCGCCAATTTGCCAACAGATGTGTCAGCAAATAATCCAGCACTTTCAGAACGACGTTTCCCAAAGTCAAATTGGTAGGATTTTGGGCATTTCACCCTCTACAGTGCACAATATAATTAAAAGATTCAAGAAATCCAGTCAAATCTCGGTGCGTAAAGGGCAAGGCCGAAAACCACTTCTGAATGTGCCTGATCTCCGATCCTTCAGACGTCACTGTCTTAAAAGTCGTCATGCGTCTGTAATATGGTTGGGTCAGTTTCCGGTTTTGCCGGTCCGGTCCGGTGTATGACCTTAAACCGGTTTGATTTTATGCGAACCGACTGAACCGGCATTTGTCATTATGAGACGTTCTGGCAAATTAAAAAGTAGCCTACATCAACAACTTGTGCCGACGGCACTAAATCTAACTTGTATTGCATTAGTAATACATATACATAATATTATGTTTGTTTATAAACGGAGCCACTAGTGTCTGAGTGCAAAAAATTTAAAAAAAGATTGACAGGCCGTGCGCAATTTAGTGCCACTCTCTTTGCAGTGGTTTGGGCTGGAAACGAACTGTAAGAGCAGAATAAGCCCCCGAAGTGAAGCACAACACTGCCTACTGATCGTAGATGAGATCTCTGTGAGGTTGCTTTCCGTAGAGGATTTCAGCTGCATGCTCCCATATTCCTCAAAATTCTGCAGCTGAGTGCTGTGTGCGATCGCGACCACAACATTTATTTCGCCTTTTTGTATATCCATTTCCGTGGATAAAATCACATTTATTATCATTTTCTGTTAAAACATTTCATTCATATCCAGGGAGATAGCCAACTACTTGCAAGTTAGATGACATGTGTAGCCATTTACTAATACAATCGCATTTCAGGCTGGAAAATAACCCAAAGAATGTAGCAGGCAGCGTTGGCTTAGCAACGGACGCTGCAACAAAACTTTAAGTATGTCACAATGGTTTTATAATGTCATTATCTCACCCGGATCATTTTTGCAGCCCGGATCAAAATTGGCGCCTGTAATTCCGATAAAACCCGATTTACCCAATAATGGTTTGCAGCTCAGAGCTAACGAGATTACATGAAACGAGCTAGCTAGCTAACTAGCTATTTTTTGAGAAAGTTGCTAGCTAATTTGATTGTTGGATGTAATTTGCGACCTGGTTAGCATATCTATAACAGGTTAAATAGTTTTCTGAAGACAATAAAAGTACTAAAAAGTGGGGGGGGGGCAATAATACTGTTTTCTGAAAATAATAAAAGTACTCAGAGGCGGGGGGTGATAAAACCTGCGTGAGAGGGGCCTGAGGAAAGAGGTCTGAGGAGGGAAGTCTGAGGTGCTGCAGTTGGACCCTTTTGGTTCCACTCGGGAGCGACTGAGTCACGTGCGACACCTAGTGGTAAAATTCGGTATTATCGGTCCGGTATTTGGCTTAATATCAAACCGGTTTGAAAATGTTTACATTGGCCCAACCCTAGTCTATAATGGATATCATGACATGGGTTCTGGAATACTTCGGTAAACCTTGCCTGTCAACAACATTCGCCGCTACATCTACAGATGCAAGTTAAGGCTTTACTATGCAAAGCAGAAGCCATACATCAACACTGTCCAGAAGCGCCGCTGACTGCTTTGGGCTCGGTCTAATCTGAGATGGAGAGTAGCACAGTGGAAGTGTGTTCTGTGGTCCGACGAGTCGACATTTCAAATAGTTTTTGGACAAAACAGTCGTTGTGTTTTCCGGGCCAAAGAGGAAAAGGACCATCCAAGCTGTTATCAGCGTCAGGTCCAAAAGCCAGTGGACATGGTATGGGTGTGTGTCAGTGCCCATGGCATAGGTAACTTGAGGGCACTATTAATGCAGAAACATATGTACAAATTTGAGGAGCAACATGTGCTGCCATCCAGACGCTGTCTTCTTCAGGGACGTCCCTGCATTTTCCAGCAGGACAATGCCAAACCACATTCTGCCCGGATTACAAGTGCATGGCTGCGTAAGCAGAGGTTGTGGTTGCTAGATTGGCCTGCCTGCAGTCCTTATCTGTCTCCGATTGAGAATGTGTGGCGCATTATGAAGCACAAAATACAGCAACAAAGGCCCTGTAAAATCTTGCAGCTGAAGACCTGCATAATGGAAGAATGGGGGGAAATTTTGCTTGCTAAACTTAACCAACTGGTATCTTCAGTGCCCAAACGCTTAAGAAGTGTTATTAAAATAAATGGTGATGTTACACCGTGGTAAATACTCAACTGTCCCAACTTTTTTGGAGTGTGTTGCAGTCATCAAATTTGCAATAAGTGTATATTTTCAAAAAACAATTAAAGGTAAAACATCAAATATTTTCCATAATGTCCCAATTTTTTTTGGAATAGGGGTTGTATTTATTTCCTATTTATTTGAGAGGACTGGACTGCCAATACCTATTAAAATGCAAGTATTAGCACTAGCAACTATTTTGATTCCTGCAACTTGAGTATTACAACTAAATATTGATAGAAATGCTGATAGGGACCACCTTTTCTTATATTAACCTCAAATATACAAGATGGGACACTTGTACAATTTCATTTCAAAGTAAAGACAAGTTCCATTAATCTCTACGGGCGGTCGATACATGTCCCCTTAGCTAGTGCTGAGCGACTACTGATATTTTCCGGCACAGAAAAAAATGTGAAAGTACAGAAAAAAAATTATCTCCAGAGGAGGAAATTTTTTTCTTCATAATAATTTTTTTCCATAATAACAGGTTGTTATACCAACATTTCTCCTATTTTATATACAATTGCAAATATGTTTACGTTTTGCTGTCTATTGCGCGAACCCTGCCGATAATAGATGCTCTCACGCTAAAGCCTAATTTATGTTGCTTACATTTTGCCTGGTTCTGTAATGTTGCTGCTCTAACCGGTTCTAACCTAGCTAGTGATGAGGAATGGTTTACAAATGACTGTCTTACTTGAAATCTCATTTTTGATTTTTTGCCTAGACAATTACATTTGTGGCACTTTATTTCTTCCAAAATTATGAATATAAAGTCATCTAAGCTAGTGTTGTAAATAGTACAAATGTCTTGCTTCATTTAAGCCATTTTTCTCTGTGGTGTTCACATCTGGAGTTATAAAGCTTTAAATAGGGTACCCCCTAAATGGGCAAGGATTGGCCAGATTTGGCATGTGCGCTAAGGGGTTAAATTAAGGTTAAGGTGCACGTATCCAATTGCCAAAGCATATTTAAATATCTGGGGAAAACAGCTAATTTAAAAGGTTGATTAACATGATTTTTAATTTTTAGGTCGCTAGGAGCTGGAATTTAGGTGGCATAACACGAGTGAAAATTCAGATAACGAAATTACATGAACCTGACATTGAGATTTGCATCAAGACGCCAACAAATTTATTCAGCAACATTATATCAAAGTAGGCAAAATCTCATAGTAATTCCAGAATTCCGATGTGCCTGATACAGAGTGTCAATTCACCTAGTATATAGGCTACTGTTGTTAATGTTATTGATAGCCTAGATTAGTGAAACATAGGCCTATTATGTGTTATTGTTTCACAGTGGAAAAACAGTTATTTGAAATATCAAATTAAATCTGTTCAGAATAAACACGTCCACTGGAAACGGTTGGTTGAATAAATCCATTCATGCATATTCATATATGAAATGACTGTAGCTACCATACTTATTTATGTTCAGAGTCATGGTCGTTTAAGTAACGTTCATGTAGAAGCAAGTAAATAAACATAGCCAAGTTTTGTAGGATACGAGCCAGGAAAACAAACTGATATTTTGTAATCTGTTGTACGCAGTCTAGCTTTCGGATAGGATGTGTAATATTACCTACTGGACCACACACCCATTTGGTGAAATATCTAGCATCGATAGCCACAGACTATTGTACTAAGAAAGCATACTAACCATAACCAAGATGAGTTTTCTTATTGAACAACATATAAAACAGACTGCACCCATAAAATCACCATTATATCTGATGATAAACGGGGGTCTCCAATGTAGTTGTGCGTAAATGTGGACTACTGCTAGTTATGATCGTGTCTGCCATGTTTTTAAATTGAAGTGCTTTTAATGGGGTGTTGTAGACATGAACAGATGTACTTTTTGTATGTCGCTAGAGAATAGGGGCTAGCTAACATTCATTTAGAAATTTGGCATTTGCAGGTAACATTAGCTACAGTAGTCTAGTAAAAAAAGTGGTAGTTAAACTGTAGAAATGCTACAGTATTCAGCTGTTGTCACTTTTAAAGAAAATCAATAAATCTGCCATAATGAAATGCATGTCTCCCTGTTAGTGACTTTGGCATCCCAGGGGTGATGATGGGTTTGCTTCACCAAAAATTCTGTCCAGCAGCCGCCACTGATATGCAAAAAAAAATATGTTTGTGGTGGGTTTGAGACTTTGTTTTAGTTCTCCCATTTAACAATTTAATTTTCCATTGATCCAAAATCAAAGTCAACTGGGCCTGCTCAGCATTTTTATACATGCCAGAGCATGACAGGATGTTAATTGCTTAATTGTATCATGCAATACACCTACAGTATATGGAAGCATCTGCATTCATTAGGTTTCTTCACTCATTAATTCCGTTTTTTCCTTTAATCTGTCACCGGTCCATATATTTAAATGTATAAACATATATTCTGTATATATGAACACACTGTATATGCACATTCTCAGCTTTTATTTAAATGCTCATGCTACCTCCTAACAACCACACATTTCTTTCCCACAGAACTTTTCCTGGAAAGGCCAGTGAATACTCTCACTACTGCCAGATGAAGCCATGAATCGCATTGCACTCATGCCCTTTCTTCTGCTCACTATGATGCTGCTGCTGTGGGGTGCAGTGTCTGTCATTTCAGCTCAAGGCCAGCAGCTGTGCTTTTCCAAACAGCACCAGGAGAAGACCATAAATGTCAGGGTTGCACTCTCAAAAAAGACAACAATCATGCATGCAGTTTGCCATCCTTCTGAACTGGATTGCCTGAAGGCTTGCTGCTCCACTGATCCAAAAGGTACTGCAAATCATTTCACTATGCTGTGTCTGTATAAGCCCGACACCCTTAAAGAGATATGGAGATAAAAATGATTATTACATGGAAAATATTTAATATATAAATACTCAAAAAATGTGCCTATCCTGCAAGCAAAATAGGAGCTAAAGTCGCAAGAAATATAACAAAGAAGAATGAGTTAGGCTTAGATGTGTGGGCCAAGTAAACATTGGTCCTCATTCACCTATATCTTCCAAGTTTTTTCTTAAATTTGTTCTTGAGAAAGGTCCTAAGAAAATTCTACGCCAGATTCAAAATGTATATTCTACCTTTAATATGGGTATGCCAAAATTTTCCCCCATTTTTTTTTCAAAAACACATTGTGGCAAGATCAGTGGCACCCCTCCTACCTTCCAACACACACTCACAGGAGACTGTCAGTTTATTTCAGCACTTACCTGCTCTTTTAGTACAGCCAACCGGCTCTTTGACAAAATGAACAAACACAGGTTTTTTTTTGGTATTTCCTCTTAACCATATAGCTGTCTCGTGAAGACTCCCGGTCTCGGCTTTTAAAAACCCCAGGCTCACTGTTGAAAACAATCAGAGGCAATCAGCACAATCAAACAATTAAGAATTATCGGTGCTGATTACCTCCGCCTGACAGTTGTGACGATGGATCCGAGAGCCGCTCCGGACACTCTCTCTGCAGCCGACGCCAAACCACGCCCACCCTACCACACACATTTTCACCACTTTCCCAGGTTAAAAACCATGGCAAACATGTGTAGTATGCCTGTTCAGTATGATTTATTGTGCATGTCACCCATGGAACTGACACTCTAAAGTTAGCTACTTTTAAAAGATTATTACATATATCTGCCATATTGAATTTTTCAGTCATTTAGAATTTTTTCTACAGAATTTCACAGGAAGCCACAGTAAATCCCCCTCCATCAAAGATTCTTAAAAATAATCAAATATGCAAAAATGGTAGAAATGATATTTGACCACACCTCCTTTAAGCCACTTTTCAAATTTTGGAAATATACAAATTTAAAACAGACCCACATGTCATGTGTAGCTCATTTTGTGAACCAAAGGTGACAATACATCAGCACTTCAAAATTGCTATGTTAAAATCATTAGTGGCGAAGGTACATTTTGGCTGAACAACAATAATTTTCTAATAGAACTTTGTGCAAACACACAGACTACTTTCCTTCTCTTTCAGTCCACCTCCCTGCCCCCACAGTCACACTCTGGCGGGAGCTGAAAGCAGGACATAACCCCCCCCACACACAAACACAATGGCCTTGTAAGTTGTTTCATTCACAATTTTAAAAACTACATTGCACTTCTTTAGGTAAATATTCATTAGACAATGACACTTCATAAAACACTACAATGTAAAGATGATGTATTTTAACCCCTTTGTGCAATCCCCCAGTGGCCATATGTCCTGAGATTGTTAAACTCAGTGTCAGTGCTTCTGCAACCAAACTAATACCTAGCTTTATTAGTAGACTATTCAGGACAACTATGCCAAAGACAGAGTTTCTAAGTGCCACTATTGTCGGGCCGGTCGTCCATTTCCCAGGCACCCCCTCCCTGCAGTCTTATCTGCAACTACACCCCCCATACATGACACACTGGATAGTAGTGTCAATATGGGCATTCATAAAAATATTATTTTACCAGTACAATTTTGTATTCATAGCAGCAAGATAAACCCAACAATAGCCCTAAGATATGCCAGTACTGCAGTGAAAATGCTGCTCACTGAATAACAAAATAAACAAGACAATTTTTTCTAAAATTATACCATGCCATTCTACTGTCAATATCTGAGACTAAATATGGAATAAATATTCAACCTTACTATTGGTTCTATGCATAGAGATGTCCCTTTCGAGATTTAGTGGTCATATATTGTCTTGGACAATCCGTTTGTGAAATATATGGACATTTGTGACACCTCGGTACCTTCAAAAAAAGCTGTGCGTAATACCACGCATGCTGTTTACAGTGCTGTCGGCCTTTTTAGTACAATCTGGCTTGATTGACAGTTATTTCATCCAGTAGGTGAAAGTATATGCTTTCTAACGATGTATAACATGGAATAGCATTACGTATCCCAGCGTAACGAAAGGTTTTCACTCTGTGGTAGCAGCAAAATACACTGTACCCAGCAAAACAGTATCAGTGAATTCTGTCATTTTTTGTAAAATATTATTCTTGAGAACTTCTGAGCATGGCTAAGGCATATGTTTGCTGATAGAACTAGCTGATATTGTTTTCTGGACTAAGTCAAAAGAGGATAACGACAGCATTGATTCTCTGTCTCTATCTACTGAACACAAAAGATTTCATCCTCCATATGTAAGTATTACCGCTCAAAATATTTTGATTATAGAGGTTATTTTTGAAATTAAGTTAAATACGGTGTTAAAAAAAACATTTTATTAATTTTTGGAGAGATTTTGGATATGTTTCTAAACTTGCACTGGGATGGTACAACAGTGAGAAACTACAATTGTAGGAACAACCTTGCCATTCTCTCCAAGCTCCCCTCTGGGCCCAGTTGCCATGACAGTGACTACGGATAAAGCGAGGACATGCACAGGGTCCTTGCCCGCAACTCTGGCTATGGCAGCTTTCTTTGTCACATTAAACTTCTGCATTCGCTGAAAAACTTCTCTCCAGTCTGAATCGAGTTTTCCCCCTAATGTAGTGTCAAACTCAGGATGCACTAGCTGCCTACATCCACTGATGATGTTCATGCCTATGATAGCGGGAACACCAGTATGGAAATTCTGCGGGTCCTTAACCACTAGGAACCCACACTCTGGCAAGGGGTCAAACCCATTGTTTCCACTTCTAACTCTAGGTAACCTAGATTGGCTGCAGTCAATGTGAGCCAGCCAGAGGTAGAAAGAATGTCCTTTATTTTCCCAAGTCAGTGTTCCCTGAAGAAAGCACTCTGTGATGGTGCTAACTTGACTACCCATATCGATCAAACTAGGACACATAACAGCACCAATCTTAAGATCTACCACAGGGCACGTTCCCACTGCATGTTCCAGTAACCTATTACGACTTTGATCAACTTTGAGTCTACTGTTGGCTCTCGCATTGTCCAACTCACAGCAAGGGTTCTCGTTTCCCAGTGCTGAGTGGGGCAATTGGTGGCGGACGCATTTCGGTTTTGCATACAATTTCTGGCAATGTGTCCCACTCCTTTATATACTTACCGACCTTGAGACCTCAGAAATAGGATGGATTTTGTAACCTCAGTGGGGGGTATGGGGTTCCTCCCCCAGAAAATTTGAGTTTTTGTTTCCTGCATTCTGGTGACTTTTAAAGAATGAAAATAACAAAATAATAAGTACACTGCAACAGCATTTTTATGTTAAATACTTTTAATTTTAAGAATCTCAGGCAACCAGACAATGTTTTTGTTATTGGTTGTTACTCACTAGCAGGAAATCTGTGTAAGCAACAATATATCCGAGTGCAAGTATACAGTTTGAGCAGAAGCAGAGCAAATCTAAGCAAGCAGGGGCTATTTGAAGGACAGGGTTTTGAGGGAAAGCATTGTAACATATGAACGTGAAATCAATAAGTCATGCTCTCAAATTGAATTGCTCTTGAATAAAGATAGGAAAAAAGCTCCATACATCTACAAATGCTTATTGTAGTAAAAAGTGCAATGCTTTGTAGCCTGTAGCACCATCCTTGAGGGAACATAGATGTGGGCCAGACCTGTGAAATTCAATTTGCAAGAAAGGAGTGAGCAAAGGGTAGAGTTGTCCATCCTCATTCTATTCTCTGTCACTATCTTTCTGACCATGCTGAACACCCTCTCTGATGATGCATTGCTGTGTGGTATGCACATAAGTGCCTTCATCAATTCAGCAAGATTCTTGAACCTTCCATCTCTTCCAATAATAGCCCAAAACCTGTCGATTCTTGCTTCCTCAGGAAGTTCTGCCCTGCCAACCACCTGGTACTCCACCACTTCTTCCCTAAGGCTATCCATGTCCAACCTGAGCTGTGGCAGTCTTTTCCCTAGCTCTATCACTGCAAATAAAAATGAACAAATTCAGCACAACTGAGCTGGATATTATGTTTTCTCTGTAACCATCATCTGTAACTTCTGTAACCAATTATACAGTATAAAAAAACTAATGACATAAATTTTTTTTTAAAGTTTCTTTACTGCACCTGACCTTGGGGAAAACTGATGCCATAACTCTGGGTCCAACACGGTCAGATTTTGGAGGGTGGTGATGTCCAAGGGAAATGCTGTCATCATCTTTGTGGTCACAGCTACAAAGAAGCCTCTCACTGCCCTATGACACATGATCAGATGCACAATTACAGCCATTGTATGATGGGATTTCAGTTATTTCTTTATGGGGTAAGCTGATTTGGATTACACAATAAAGCTTACTTAAACATCCTTGGGACTGAAGAGGAAAGGTCATCCATGTTATCCTCCAAGAATCTTTGTGCAGCCTCTCCAAGAAAGAGGTCTTCATCTGGCAACTGTTGGCTGGTATCCTTGAATTTGATGTCCTTCAGTGGGACATCAGCGATAAGGTGGGCTGGGAGAAATATTCCCAGGCATCTTCTTACCAGGCTGGTCATCTCCTTGTGCAGCCTATGTACCACCACCCCTTCAGCCTAGAAACACATGATGGATTAATCAGTGAAACATGATGTAATTAGCGAGGGTGGTCCTTGAGGAGTTGGTAATGATAAAAGAGTAATGCAAAATTGAACATGTAGAGATATACACGTGTACAAAAACAATACACTAACAAAAGCACGGGTCCTAGAGGTTAAGCAACCATCTAAAAATCACAACAAAAGGGCCAGAGGTTAGGGGGATAGAGAGAGGGGGATCAAGCCACATTACAGGTAAGGTAAGTATATACAGATAAGTATACCCTCTCTCTGCCCCCATCTCCAACCCCCCCCCCCAGTTAGCTGTTACATTTTAAGTGACAGTCCCTGAAAGTGAAACGTTAGACATATTTTCATTAAAAAATTATTAATTTTGGAGAGAATGTGGGACCTCATCTTTGATGGACATTTAAATATAATTCTCAAGGCGAAGAACCATCTGAGTATCACACAGGAATTATCCTTTAAGCCATCTATAACCCTGAACAAAGATGTGCAGATAGCTATGTGTTCACTGCTGATAAGATGCAATAAGTTCATCTTATGATAGACCTGAAACGCAACATTGAAATCTGCCAGTGGTTTCAGAGCCTGGGAGAGGAAGAGGAAGAAGAACTTTGTCTCCTTGCTGGCTAAATGGCCTGCCAGCATCTTCACCTTGCCAGGCTTCTCCACATCCTCGTGACTGTCAAAATATGCAGTGCATTCCACTGGTTGAGCATGCGGTTTATGCAGGTCAGCAGGCTGAGCCACCTCGTTGCACAGTACCTGAGAAGCTTCAGAGTCTCTGAATCTGTGAACTCAACAAACTCCTTGTAGAGCTCACATCGCTTGGCACTAAAGTTGAAGTAAGTTAAAGAAAAAATGAGGAAAGAAATGGTTAAAAAGTGAAATGTAAGGGGACCAAAATGACATCCAATATCTGTCAATGCACTCTAATGTAAGTGTAATGTGCAAAATATCAATATGCTTACCTGATGTCAAAGTGAGCATATATGCTGCTTAAGACCTCTTCACTTGGCTGGTGGAGAGCTTTGATGCCACATCCTGTTGCCAGCTGGACCAGATGACAAATACAACCTATGTCGATTAGGTATGGTAAATGGTAAATGGACTGCATTTATATAGTGCTTTTATCCAAAGCGCTTTACAATTGATGCCTCTCATTCGCCAGAGCAGTTAGGGGTTAGGGGTTAGGTGTCTTGCTCAAGGACACTTCGACATGCCCAGGGCAGGGTTTGAACCAGCAACCCTCCGACTGCCAGACAATCGGTCTTACCTCCTGAGCTATGTCGCCCCTAGGTATGGCTGAATCTCTTTGATCCGACTGGCCAGAGCTATGCCTCCCTTTCATTACACTGGCGTTATCACTGTTAAAGGCCACCACGTTGTTCCAGTCAATGTTTCTCTCACTAGAAATCAAAGTACAAAATTACTGGTCAGTGGTCAGCCTCCTAGAGTATTGTAATTTATATGGACAGTAATGATTTTGCATTTATCTTAGCACTGTGGTCAGGGTTAAATAGACCTAAATAGGTGCTCTGCTGTTCCAATGTTGTATGCTGGCATATGCAGGAACTTGGTGACCACCTCTTGAGTTTCCTCATCAAAAACTCTGGGCTGCGTTTCCCAGAGTCTCCTTAGCGCTACGTGCATCGTAAGGTATACCTTAAGGTCTTCCTTTAGGTCTCGAGCTGTTTCCCAGCGTCTCCTTAGCTAAGGTATACCTTATGAAAGGTATACCTTTAAAAGGGTGGTCTGAGGCACTCGTAAGCTGTCCATTAGCGCTGTGCTCCGGTAATCCTGTCACAGTTTTGCCTTATTATGCCAACATTTTGCTTTTCAAATCGACAGTTGTGCTACAGTGCGCATCTAGTAGCACTTCGGCATGCGAAAATGACAGTTTAATATTAACTTTACGAAAAGTAATTATCCAATCAACGTTTCTGTGCATAGCACGTCATGAGAATGTTGTCGTTTTACCTGTCTATCCCCATCATGATGGCGATTAAGTATAGGGCCTATCCATGATACTAATCCAATTTGTGAAAAGGAAAAAAAAAGTTTTTTAAAAAATGTATACGTAGTGGAGCTAACTGAGGATATGGCTTTTCTGACTGCATATCCTGTAGACATTAGTTTGTTTGTGTGTGAGTCAATGATCACTGACTTGGAACAAACCGCCGGTTTATTAAGAATATAAAACCTGTGTGTGCAAAGCCAACATTGAGTGAGTCTACTTGCATGACCGAACTAGAGCACGTTGATTGGCCTAGCCATAAACACACATACAGGTACGGTGGCTCATAATGAACAAACATATCCAAATGATCTACATCCCCTTCCTTTAGCTCACACCTCCTATATAAAACAAAATAGCACTGGGTAAATATCAACATTATGGAACATTTTTCTTACCATGTTGTTTTACGATTTTTGGTAAACAACCCAATAATGATATTCTTGGTTAAACTTAAGATTATCCAACAGCAAATTAAGGTGGATGAACAAATCACTTTAACAGGTAGACCTATTCATAAGGCATACCCGGTATAAAATTAATCATGATCAATTTCCACAGACGCGCAAATTGCCTTTCATCTACGATCATTTTTGCATTGCAGAGAAAAGTTCGCGGGAATCAGTGGATATGCTGCTACAGTTGCCTATATATTGTGTGACAAAAACAAATTAACATTAGACATTTGTTTCAATAAGAACAAAATAATTCACCCATATGTAGCCTATATCCTTTTTCCTGGTCTTCCACGAAGTCCCAGACTATGGCTTATATGTCCCGATTGATGCTTTTTATTTTATCCTTTGTAGCCTATATGTACATATTTATTGAAACTATCACAAGGTCTCGTCTTAATTGACTCTTAAAGAGATTAGTAGATGATCTCTAGTAGGCTAGCTTCCTCTTCTGCAATATTAGATTGATGTAAAATGATTATGACAACACTTGTTATATTAAAACGTCATTCATAAGCCTTTACAAGTGAGACAATCGATTTGCTTGGCATCGCTTGATAAACTTTTCAGCACCACAATGAAGGCCAGCTCCAACTTACGATGTACCTTTGAGGTGTCCCTTAAGGCAACTGTTAAGGTATAGTCTGGGAAACACTCGTAAAAAAGCGGTTTCCCTTTGAAAGGTATGCCTTAAGAACCTTCGTAGAACGTTAAGGTACATCGAAACTCGGAAACGCAGCCCTGGCCAATATCACAAACTCCTTCTCTGTGCTTCTGGTACTCTCGTCACACATGAGACCAAAGGGTTGATTTTGGCAAAGCTTTGTTACCTCCTTGTCCAATGCTGGGGCAATGGCACCTGTCAAAATATATACTGAAAATTCAGTTTTTAAGTCATACTGCTTGAACACGTGCAACTGGTTTGAACCTACAAAGTCAAAATAGGTAGATAATTTTAGCTAGGCTACTCTTAGAAAAAATGTGGGGAAGTGGTATAACATTAGGCTTACCTTTCACTATTTGAGTTGCCTTTGTTCTCCTACATGAGTACTGCTTGGCAATTTCTGAGTACGGAAACATATCTTTCACATACTTATTTCATCACTGAATGTGAAGGGGTGTCAGGTTTCTGTTCCTGTTTTCTGTTTTTTCCTTTTTGGCCGCCAGATGGTGGTAGTTCTGTTCCTTTTCCCTGTTTAATTGTATTATTGTTTTCAATTATTCAATTATTGTTTTTTGGTTATGTCTCGTTTTCCCTTCCCTCTCTGTGGTCTGATTGTGCATTGTGCCCTCCTGTGTCTCGTTAGTGTCTTGTCTATTTAAGTTATTTTCTTCCCTGACTCGGGTGCTGGATCCTTGTGTTTCTGGCTGTGTTTCTGCCCTGTGTGTTTCTGCCTGAGACTAGCTTCCTATGTGTTTCTACCCACGTTCCGTTTTCTCCGTGTGTTTGAAGAACTTTGTGTTTTTTGTGAGTAGCCCTGTGAGGCCTTGCCTTGGTTTCCTGTTTTTTGGTTACATTTTGTGATTAAAGTCTTTTTTGGATTTGCCTGTGAAGTTTGAGTTTTTTTACACTCTGCGTTTAGGTCCTACCTACCCGCACGTGACAAGGGGATGTTCTGTTTGGCCACTAACATAGCCATCTTAGTCTCAGCATATACTACTGCATCAGGTCTTCCTTTACCAAGCAGGCCTACGATGCTTTGCTGGCCCTGGTGCACTGTCATCGCCTTCTTATGTTTCTCAGCCTCTCGATGGTGATTCACATCGGTGCAACCCCCATGCTTGATGGAAAAATCGACGCGGCAGATTTTACAAAATGCATGAATCTTTCCTTTAAGTTTCCGTAAGAACTGGGAATTCTTCTTTCCAGGACGTCTGAAATTTACACAAGTATTTCTTTCTCTTCAAACTCTCCATTTCTCTCTCCATCAAGACAGTCACGACAGGAGGATGAGGCGAGCAGCTCTCTTCGCGTCGATACATTTGGTGTAGCTGTATTGTTGTCCGGGTGGAAACACTAGAATTTTAGAGTCGTAGGGCTTATACACGCTGTACAGTGTCAGAAACAGGTTGCGATAACGAAAAGGAAAAAACGGTGTATAAAGAAAAATGCTAAATAAAGAAAAAAATTTGTCATAAATCGGGAGAAATATGAGAGAACTGTGATCCCGGGAGGAAACCGGGAGAGGGCAATGAAAATCGGGAGACTCCTGGGAAAATCAGGAGACAAGTATGCTCCTTTACACTTAAAGCATATAGGTTTCCCATCATTCGTAAACTTCGGCTGAGCTTGGTGTTTCGTTCCAGTTACACTGCTTGTCTCTGCTCATTGAAAAGTAAGCTCCTTCACTGCATTAGTTAATTCAGCATTGGCTTTACCTTGCTCTCTGACAAATTTACAGAGTTCTTGCCTAAGAGAGGGATCCTAACGCCCTCTATAAACTGATCTCAAAGGACTAAAGCTGCATCAGCTACAGCATTAGGTGAGTGTTTCATTACAGAACCTAGTATCTGTGACAATGCATGTGAAAAATCACATTTTCCCCATCTCTATTTACGCCCATAGAAACTGTATGAAAGTTGCGGAACACTGCATTTCTCTCTGAATACTTCTCTGAGATAACTGAATAGGTCTCTGATCTGGTCAGAGTCACCATTCATGCGTAACCGCACCTCTTCCAAGGCAGGCCCTCTTAACAGAGATAATACAAAGTCTGCCTGCTCCCCAGAGGACTGGTCTCTAGCCCATAGGACACATTCAACCTCCTCAATGAAATCAACTGATCTCCCATTGTTGTCTAAATTTCCAGTAAAGGGTGCAGTGTGCCGTTCTCTGGGGACATACAAATATGTCTTATCTGAACCCTTACTCAGATTATCTAGAGTTGCCATAGCTTCATCATGCGTCATCATGCTTACTAAAAGGATAAAGTCTTTCAGTTAAATCTTCTGGTGCTATCTGGTCTTCACACACTTGGATCTCCAGTCCCTTCCATGTCTTCCACACCACTCCAGGCTGTCCACTCTGTCCAAGTTGTCTCCAGCACCTGCCCTGGTCTTCACCACTACCGTATTTTGTATGGCATTCAATTCTATGTTCTAAACCCCACTAAAACCTCTAGACCCTTTGAAAGCCACACAAGACACAAATTATATGTGCTCCCCAGCAGTGGTAAAGCAAAGTGAGCAGTAGGAGATAGAGGGAGCTAGAGCTCCTTCTGATGAGGTATTTATACAGGGTAAGCATCACCTCAGAGCTCCGTGCATGGGTCTCCTGCAGGTGTGGGCAGTTCCCTAAAAACAGACAGACCGGCCCATACTGATTTAGGCAACCAGCGCATTTGGGAGCAGAGGGATGTAACAACATGTATAGTTTATCCTGTTTTATAAATGGGATCTGTCAGTATTTCATTGCAAACTAAAAAAGAACAACTACATTTTTGCTTTTTTGCCAAGATAATTGCACTTGAGGCACTTTATTTCTTCCTAAATTATGAATATAAACAAATCTAGTTAGTATTGTAAATGGTACAAATGTTTCATTTGAGCCATTTTCCAAGTCTCTGTAATGCTCACACCTGGAGTTATAAAGCATTAAATAGGGACCCCCTAAATGGGAAAGGATTGGGTAGATTTGGCATCTGTGCAAAGGGGTTAAATATGAAGTAAATCCTGTGTTAGTATGGTATTTTGGAAACCCATTTTAATATGGAGCATATTAAAAATCAAACTATTATGCTTTTAAAATGCCAAAGGAATATAATAGGGTTAATTTCTTCAAATGTTACACAATAACTTTTTATATATCTCCTTGGACCCAAGTTGCACTTGCTAAATGAAGTTACTGAAGATAATTGAATTGTATGATACTGAAGGACTACACTGTGACTTCCAGCAGATGTAATGAAACAACTTACACCTGGGCAATTTGTATTTATTGCAGATTTGAATTGCAACATAGCTATTTTCAAGCCTGGAAAACTACAAGGAACTGAAAACTGTTATTTGTTTCACTGCAAAAGAGATGAAGATTGTCCTCTAATGACCATGAATGGGGTCAATACCTACAATATATTTAAAGGTGAGTAATGGCAGTTTTTTGCTGTTTAAGTAGTCTATTTCAGTAACATAAGGCCAATTGCATAACTAATAACCATCATATGTTTGTTGTTTTATGTTAAATTGACAAATTCATGATACACTGTAAACACCAATTTATGAGTAAAGCAAGGTAAGTGCCAGACACGGACTCAGTACAGGTTCAATATTGAATATTATGGACTTAAGTTTTGCCCCTAACTGGAACACCAGGGCCATAAAAATCCATAAAAAGTACAGTTTCAGCGCACAGGTGCTCCACTGAACAGCAAACATGGTTATGGCAACCTGAACTCACAAGCCATTCCTGTCTATTCAACAAATTTCCCACACCTAAAAGTCATGCTTATCCTACGAATGGCAGACTTCTCTCATCATGTGACTTAACCAGTTTCTCTGAATCAGTTTGGACCAGAATGAAAAATCTCCATTTTTCTTTCACTAAAGGTAAGCCAATCTTGACACTGAATTGAAAACATACATTTATTTCTTATTTTAATGCAATATGATGACTTATTCTCTAGCTTTTTCATCTGTTCTTTATCTGTCCAAATTGTATTGTATTACTTAGCGAACAATAGCCTATGACTGATTTTTGCCAATCTTTAGGTTTTGAATTATAACAGTATGTCGATGTGCATCAAGGTTATATTTAACAATGTTTGCCCCTATTCACAGTAAAAAAAGAATGCCTAAATGGAACAAGAAATGTGACGCTTGCAACTCCTTAATTGGAGTGTAAGAAATGCAAAGCCTGAGAAGCTAATTATCCCTACAAGGCTATAAAGCTAGAAAGTTATTCAAATAAAACATTTCAAATCCAGAAACATTGCAGTGTATTGAAAGTATAGATGGTGAATACATATTAATGGGTAATTCTATTTTCTCAATTATATAATTGGAAGTGTATACATTGTATTAGTAAAGCTTGAATATGGCATAAGTGAGTGACAGAGTCCAACTTAAATAAGATTTGAGCATAATGCTGTAATGCTGCTGAAACCTAATCTGGCTGACCTGCTCTTCATCCCTCGCTTATAGCATATTCAATACTAATACAATGAGTACACTTACAATTATATAATTGAGAAAATAGAATTACTCATTAATATGTACGCAGCATCTATATCCCTGCATTACTTTTCAAAGCTTCTGGATTTGAGAATTTTTTTCAAGTTCATTTATATCTTTATTGCTTTGTAGAGCTAATCAGCTCTATGCAGGCCTGCATTTCTTACTTGTAACACGCATTAAGATGTTGCAATTGTCACATTTTTTGTAGATCCATCCAGGTATTCTGTTTTACTGTGAATAGGGGCAACATTGTTAAATATAATTTTGATGTATATAAACATACTGTTTTAACACAAAACCTAGAGTGCTATGAATTTGCAAAAAGGTTCATGAATGAATAGGCTATAATCAATGCAAATGTCATAAATGACAACAGTGCTTATCCTATGGATTGACATTCTATATCTGCTGTGTGGTATGCTTGAGTGATTATTTTGGCTTAAACTAACAACAACAAAAATAAATTAATTACATTAATACTTTAATTTCACCCTGGGTTTTGGATGAGCAAATCTCTTCATTCAAAGAACCAAAGAACCAAACTTGTTACATACAGACAGCACATTGAATCTTGGGAATGGCAGTTTCTCAAAGATGCTAACGGACATTGTTTTTTAATAATTATACATACAGTATGTGCTCGGTTCCCTCATGTTATACATTTCAAAAGAACCAAAACTACACACTCTTGAAGCTAAATCAATTATTAATCATAATACTGCAAGCCTCACTGATCTAAACAAACAAAGCTAGCTAGCTAGTAGCTACATAGCTGGGTAGCATGCAAAGTAATACAAGACAACTGGGATTGATAAAGAACAGGTGAAAAAGTTTGAGAATGATTTAACACACTGCATTAATATGCAATTACAAGTTAAGAAAGGTTTTCTTCAACTGTGCGTTTGAAATTCAATATTGATGCTGGGTTACCTTTATTGATTCTGGGGGAAAGAAAAATGGTTGACTTTCATTCAGGTTTTTATTGATTCAGAGTAACTGCACTCTATGATGTGAGGAGTCTGTCAGTCATAGAATAAGTACAAATTTTAGGGTGCTGGAAATGAGTGCAAACAGATACAAATGGGTTGTGAGACCCAGGTTGGCTACAGGGATACGAATAATGGTTTCAATATGGCATTGGCATATTTTGAAGTGCAACTGAATTCCAGGATGCCAGCCCCATCAAGTTGACAAGTAATCACTGAACAAGCAAGTAATTATTTAACCCTTTGACACCCAAGGTGATTTTTTCCACTTTCTTTTTTTTTTTTTTAACAGATTAAACAGGTTTACCTAATAGATAACCCTTCATGCACCCTCCTCATTGTTCACCTGACTTGTCCCTATCAGGAAATGTCAAGTTTATGCCTGTATGTTTTGTTTAGTGGTAGGCCACATTGAGAAAAATAATTTTCACTTACTAAAAATATGTGATCAGGTTAGAGGTGTTAACAGTTTAACTGTTAATCGTGAATAAGAATGCCAATTGACTCCCTGACAAAAGCTTGCTGCTGAAACGCATCAGAGTTTGTTTTTAAAGGTTTAATATGACCATGCCACAACAATAAAGGCATTTTAATTGTTAAAAAGTAGAGTGCCTTGGAGTTTCCTTTGATTTTGATGTCTATATGTATCCCATCCAAAGAGCGCCTCAAACAAACTCAAATTGAGTCCAGGAAGCGCTACTACTCAAACATTGTAAGAATGTCAATTAATTTTATTGATTAGACAGATAAATTTCAATATAACATTCCAATGAATTCCAAAGCTGTTGATTAGATTTTAGATTAGAAAGATGGTTCTCCATTGTTAGACACAAATCCTCTCGACTGGTGGAAAGTTGACGAGTCATGGTTCCCTCAACTAACAGCATTATCAAAATACTATTTGTCCATTACTTGAACATCATGCCGTCTGTGTGAGGGTATGGAAGTGTTAACGATCACACGCAACTACAGTGAATTCAAAAGGGGGGTTTCTTTAAGTTACCACCGAAGTGGAAACCACTAGGTCTCAGTAAGAGACTTGAGGAAGGACCAACAAAAAAAAAAAAGACTCAACTCCAAAGGGAGAATATCCCAACACAAAGTAATGGTCTCTGCGGAAGAAAGAACTAAGGCATAAGGAGTGAGTAGAATTTTAGTAAGACTGCAGTGCAGTTGGGAGAAAAGCAAAGTAAAGGTGCCTCGTAACGAGGAAGGCAAAAACAGGGCTTAAATGGAAATAAAGATTGCAGCTAAATGATTAGTAGGACCGAAGTCTTACTACTAATCAAAACAAAAAGCTATAGTCTTCAAAACTCCTAAACCTTTTTCCTTACCACACTTTTCTCTAAGAGAGCTTTTCTCTGTACCGGCTATCATGTACGTAAGTAGACACTAAAGCGAAGAACAGATCTCACGTGAGCATATATAAGCTCTCTCAATCAGGTGCAAACAATCAGTAGTAATCAAAGGGAATCTCGGAGCACCCTCAGGCGGTTCTGAAGATTACCACACTCACTTCCCTGAATAAGCACTCAGTTTCCACTACAGGGATACCGAGTAGCCGATTAGCACGAAAAGGCATCGATTAGCACAAACCATATGGAACCATGACAGTCTGCACGCGTCTTCACAGCTTCTCATCTTCAGCAGACTGCACACCAAAATTATCCCAGAGCTGTAGTTGTAAACGTGCTACTATTTTGCTAAGTGAATAGCCTACCACTTGCACTATAGAATATATGAATTGCACTGTTGAAGAAAGCGATGTGTTCTTTTTTTAATGCATTAGTGGCTGCAAAAGTGTTATCAAAAAGACAAAACCAAAAAAAAAAAAAAAAAAACCAAATCAATTCATTTATTTATAACAAAGTTAAGCATAAAGAGTAGCATTAATAAGCAATACCTTTTGTCTCCATCCCACTGGTAGTTAAGCCAGCCTATAATAAAAATGTCAGTGGTCCTTCTCTCCTGAGCAGATTTCTCAGTCTGTTAATCCGTGTTTGTATAATTAAATTTTTTCCACCTGTGACTTTAATGCACAATGCAAAATCCTATTCTAATAATTGCTGTGACAAGTCTTAAATCACTCTTATATATACAACAAATTCATTGGTAGGCCTATAGCTTATCATTTGATCATTATTAATTGAGTGCCAACAATTGCTTAAAAGAATTGCACAATATTTGCATCCCTAGTTCAGTTATATCTCCAAAATTAAAGATATATTAAAAGTTTCAGTTCAGGTATATCATCTTAGATTACATGAATAGGTTGTATGGAGTAAACACATCACAGAGCTGTGTCAATAGGACATGCTTTATAAATTATACAATATGGCTGGGCGATTCAAATTTATGTTTTAGCATGATGTGCAAAATGGCCAAATCGCTAAAATCAATGTTATAAGGGGAAATGCGAGAGTTTTTTAAATTTATTATTACTGTTATTTATTAATTATTATTATTAACAAGAAAACGTTACATGATTACAGCAATAAGTCACATGGAAATGCGGCAGTTGATTGTTCGTTGTCAAGCAGAACGTCCCTGAAAACTATCAATCAATCACCCATCACATTCCTGGATACCATGCCAAAGAACGAAGATTTCGAGTTCGTCGGAACTGGTGGGCACACTGTCAAGACGGCAACAAATGCTTTGACAAACGATGAGCTTGTTCCCAAAAAAGGCAATGTCACTTTGGTGAGGTGGAAGTGGTTTTGTCTTGCGAGGTCTGACATCGAGCAAACCACTGTTCTGGGTAAAATTTGTGGAAAGCCTATTGCAACTAAATATGCGAGCACGACAAATTTATTCCAGGACCTGAAGCAGAACCCTGCAGCGGAATGGGAGCAATGTCAGACACTGCGAGATGCAGATGCTGACTGCAGTCCCAAAATGCCTGATAAAAAGCAGCTAGCTGCATCATTTTCCAGTGTCATCTCATATGACAGGTCTGCATGACTACCAATAACGGGACCAACATGATCATAGCCTTGAGATGAACAAGTGGACCCATCTCCAGTGATTTGGACACAGGCTTCACAACGCTATCGGTAAGTGTCTAGCTGTAACCAGCGTTGTTAATTAGACAACTGTAGTTGTAATTCTAACAATCCAGTTTCACACTAATTATTAAAAAACATTGTTTTATTTTAATTAAATCAAAAGCATAAATATTTCATATAAAACAAACAGCCAAGTTATTTTTGTGACCAAACATGAATAAATAATATAGTCTAATAATTGTGTGTGTATGTCGTCTTGTATGAATTAATGAAATTATGCAGAGTGAAACATTTTATTTTCCCTGTCTAAACATAAATAACAGAAATAAGGCTTATTAGGAAATGTTAGCCTATCACAATGTGTGGATGCTGTCTTTGTCACATTAATGATGAAATGGTTACATTCTAAAAGTTTTTCTTGTTTGTTTTAAAAAAATTTTTTTTTACAGAGAATGATGTGAAAGATTGATGGATTGACCATGCCATCGGGGTCTGTGAAAAGGTTGTCAGCGCTTACTCCTTCAGCTAGAAGAAGAGAAGGGACTTTGGTACAGGCTGAGGTCGGTCTATCCACTCTCCAGCTTATTACAGCGTCCCCAACCAGGTGGGGTTCAAGACAACAGAAAATTGAGTCCTGGAACAGCAGATAGCCATAGCCCTGGTCCTGGGCTCAGCGAAGAAAAGCAGGCACTTAGTCCCAAGTTGGCAAGATATTGACGTGTTTGAGTCAGTGAATAAAGCTGTAAGCCCACTGCAAGAATTTAATGAAGCTTCACTACACAAGGATGTCTACACTACTTCCGGGGCACTGCTCTGTGGCTGCCTTGCTGCATTTCACGCTTGGCATTTGTGTGTTGTATCGTGTTTGTTTACGTGGATGTGATTGTTTTTTTTACTTCGTACCTTGCTTGCACTGAAGTAGCAACTATGGATTTCGCTTTATGGAGTGTGATTGGACTGCTTGCGGTAATTTTAAAAACGTATTTTACCCAAGGATGCAACCACGGCTATGTTGCTGGTGGCGTAGCCTGTGAAATCCAATACAGCAGAGAATCCTTACTGTTGTTACGCAATCACATCTCTGGACTATTTAACCGTTGTAGACTCGATACCGAACTGTCTTAAAACGAATTCAAAGAGAGGTACTACACGGACGAAGCGAAAACGTGGATGTAAGGGCGGCATTCGTCACCGACTGAAGAGGCTGAAAAACAAACTCCCCCGCCTACTACCCTGCTCATCAACGCGCAGTCCCTGAAAGCGAAGACAGACGAGCGTCAGCCAACGCCCACTACCTGCACGAGTATCTTGGCGATCACTAAGACATGGCTGGACAGTAACATCGCGTCCAGTGAGGTGGAGCCCTCAGGCTTCTCTGCGTTCAGGACCGATCGAGACCCCAACATCACCGGGAAGACTTGCGGGGGCGGCGTCTGTCTCCTCATCAGGGACGAGTGGTGTCGGGCAGTTGTGGTGAGAGAGCACCTGTGCACCCCTGACATCGAGCTGCTGTGTGTCTCTCTTCGGCCTTTCCATCTGCCCAGGGAGTTTCCTCAAATTTTCCTCACCATGGTATATATACACCCAAAGGCAAATTTTAATAAGGCATTAGAGACTATTTTTAACCTTTCACAGAAACTTGAGTCTCTTTCACCTGATGCACCCAAGTTTATTCTTGGGGATTTTAATAACTGTTCTGTTAAAAAGTGCCTGCGCACATACTATCAGTATGTTGATTGCTCTACCAGGAAAAATAAGACTTGTGTTATGGAACTGTCAAAGACGCCTACACTGCATCCACGCTCCTACCACTAGGGGTGTCCACCACAGTGTGGTCTATCTCCGCCCTGTCTATCAGAGGCTACTAGAGAGGGAGAAGCCTCAAACAAGGTCTGTCAAAGTTTGGAACAATGACAGCATAATGGCTCTGCAGGGATGTTTCAACTGCACATTATAGGAGGTCTTTAATATCCCTGATATTAATGATCAAGTTGTAGCAGTGTCTGATTACATTAATTTCTGTGTAGACTCTGTGATACCTACTAAGACCTTTAAAGTTTATCCTAATGATAAGCCTTGAGTGTCCAACAAATTAAAGTATCTTTTAATTCAGAAGAAAAAAGCTTACAGAAACCTGGATGAAACAGCCAGAAGGGACATACAGAGACAAATTAAAAATAAAAAAAAACTAATACAGCTGGACAAGTACAGCTATAAACAAAAGATAGAGGCCACTCTGGCATCCAGCAATCCCAGAGAGGCATAGCAGGGAATTAAATCCATGACTAATGTTCTACACAAGGGCAGGGGTAAACCTACCTTTGTCTTGCATGGTAGTGAGGGACTGGAGATGGCAAACCAGCTCAACAGCTTCTTTTGTTGATTTGAGAGTGGCAACAGTGCTGAGGCTGCCACTGTGATGCCCCGCCTTCCCCCCCTACACCCAACTTTACCATCAAGGAATTTGAAGTCCTTCTCCTTTTTAGAGGGTGTAACCCACGAAAAAGCCCAGGCCCCAACAATATTTGTGGAAGTATTTTAAAGCACTGCGCTGAACAGCTAGCACCAGTGTTTACTGACATTTTAGGTCCTCTTTTAATCTTCACAAAGTCCCTACCCTATGGAAAATATCTACAATTGTACCCGTGCCAAAAATTCCCAGACACATAGGGTCCAACGACTTTCGACCAATAGCATTGACATCGCTGGTCATGAAGTGCTTTGAGCGTCTGGTGAAGAAGTACATCAAGTGTATCACAAACACAGCACCTCATGGACCCCTTGCAATTTGCGTATCAAACCCCTAGGGGGGTGGAAGATGCAATTCTGACTCTATTGCACTTATTGCACACTCACCTTGAGAAATCAAAGACACATGTTAAGATTTTATTTGTGGACTTTTCATCCGCTTTTAACACTATTCAACCCAGTATTTTAGCAGACATATTGGCTACAGAATTTTTACTTGAAGCTGGCTTGATTTTATGGATTGCTGATTTTCTTAGCTGTAGAATCCAGTAGTATGTCACTCTCTGACAAAATGACCACTTGCACAGGTTCCCCCCAGGGATGTGTTTTATCATCTTTATTGTTTATTCTATACACCAACTCTTGCACTAGCACTTTCCCTAATAGGCACTTTATTAAGTATGCAGATGACACTGCCTTGGTGAGCCTCCTGTATGATGGGGAGGAGGAGCATGGGCCAGTTTTTGACTACTTCCTAAAGTGGTGTGAGAAGTCAAACCTCCTAAACACCTCCAAAACAAAGGAAATGTCCATTGATTTTAGAAAGCTGCAATCCTCTCACCCTACTTTTATCAATGGGGAGCGAACACAATCTGTTACAGATTACAAGTACCTTGGCATTGTGCTCAACCATGAGCTTAAATGGGACATGTGGACTGACCTCATGAGCACTAAGACACAACAAAGAATATACTTTTTAAAGAAATTGCTTTCTTTTAATGTCCACAACAAAATGCTCCAAATGTTTTATTGTGCTTTTATTGAAAGTGTTTTAACCTACTGCATCATCTGCTGGTTTGGAAATGCTACTGAGGCACAGAAAAAGACTGTCAGAAAAACTGTAACAACGGCCAGTAAACTGTTAGGGATCAAGTTACCAAGTATGGAATGCATCTACAGAGACAGAATGGTGAATAAGGCAAACAACATTGTGGGTGACCAGAGGCACCCCCTTGCCTCCTCATTTGAATTGTTGCCATCTGGGCGACGATATCGCCCCCCTCTATTTACTAAAAATAGATCCAAGTTCTCATTTGTTCCACAAGCCATTAAGCTTCTAAACGGGTAATTCACTAGCACTTTTTTGTCCCCCATGCACTTTGACCACTCCTTTCTGGTCATAAAAGATGTCCAGCTGGTCTGGGCAGGAGTTACCCCCATCTTAACTATTTATTTTTATTTCTATTTTTTATATATTTTACACCTAATTTATTGCAATGTGTGAAGTATGTGTATTAGTATGTCTATTAGTGTTTTTTGTGATGTTATGATGAAATGCCTTGTGATTATGCTGCAAACCAGTTTCCCCATGGGGACAAATAAAAGTATCTATCTATCTATCTGAAGCGCTGTCTGGTGAAGCCTATGTGAGCATCTCCTGCCTCAGACCAGTGCTCCACCTATTCAACAAAAGCCTTCTCCAGCCAGAGGAGGGTGAGACAGAGCTCACAAAATAAATCAAAAGCACGACACTGGAGTACCTCAACAACAAATACGCTGACCCTCCCTGTTACAGATTAACTCCTGGACATGGCCTTACTGATGGACCCCCGGTTCTGAACCACTTAAGTAGAAGATGACATGGTGGAGGGAATCAAGAAAGGAGCTATTACGGAGATGATGTCTCTGTTTGCTGAGAAAAGCACACCCCAGCCTGGCACATCTGTGCAGGTGCACCGAGAAGAAGCTGAACCTGTGCCCAAGAAGGAAACTCTAGCAAGCTTCTTCAAGAAAGCAGTGTTATCTGCCTCCCAGTCAGAGGAAGCCAAAGTTGAAATTGAGCTATCAACCTACTTTTTGTCCCCTAACACAGACCCGCTTCAGTGGTGGAAGCTCCATGAAGCTAACTTCCCAAGGCTGAGTAATCTTGCAAAGAAATACCTCTCCATTCCTGCTACAAGTGCCCCATCAGACAGAGTCTTCAGTACTAGTGGGAACATTGTAACATGCCATAGGGCATACCTCAAGCCAGACGCAGTAGACAGGCTTGTGTTCCTCGCTAAAAACCTGTAGAAAATGAATGGGACATTCTTTTGTTTGACAGCATTTTATTTCTATTTTGAAAATTGCATTTTTTTATTTAGCAATTTTTTCAGGGATAGCCTACAAGTAGCATGTTTTCTTCAAATATATATATACAGTACCAGTCAAACGTTTGGACACACCTGACTGAATGTATGTTTCTCATGATCTTAAAGACATTTTGATCAAAAGGCTTATGCTGAAATGCTTGAAATTAGTTTCTTAGACAAATATAAATAGTGAAGTTGATGCCTATGTATGAATGTCTTTACAAAACTAAAATTATAATTTAAAAAAATATGTTTTTTGAAATGCACCCCCAAAAAGTAGTTTTCATTTAGAACTTCAGTGAAATTTAGAGATGGAGAATGTTGAAGCACAATGATTAAGTCATTTTAAAGGCACACATAGTAAAGGCATTTTCAACCAGCCTCAGAAATTGGCAATTACCAGCACCTCAGATTAGAGGCCAAATAAATGCTTCACTGAGTTCAAGCAGCAGACACATCTCAACATCAACTATTCAGAGGAGACTGTGTGAATCAGGCCTTCATGGTAGAATTGCTGCAAAGAAACCACTACTGAGGGAGACAAATAAGAAGAAGAGACTTTCTTGGGCCAAGGAACACAGGCAGTGGACATCAGACCAGTGGAAATCTGTCCTTTGGTCTGATGAGTCAAAATTTGAGATTTTTGGTTCCAACCGTTGTGTGTTCATGAGATGCAGAGAAGGTGAACTGATGATGTCTGGATGTGCGGCTCCTACCGAGAAGCATGGGGGAGGAGGCGTGATGGTGTGGGGGTGCTTTGCTGGTGACACTGTTGGCGATTTATTTAGAATTGAAGGGACACTTAATCAACATGGCTGCCACAGCATTCTGCAGCGACACGCTATTCCATCTGGTTTGCGCTTAGTTAGGCCATCATTTGTTTTTCAACAGGGCAATGACCCAAAACACACCTCCAGGCTGTATAAGAGCTATTTCACAAAGAAGGAGAGTGATGGATTGCTGCATCAGATGACCTAGCCTCCACAGTCACCTGACCTAAACCCAATAGAGATGGTTTGGGATGAGCTGGACCGGAGCGGGAAGGAAAAGCAGCCAACAAGTGCTGACCATATATGGGAACTCCTTCAAGACTGCTGGAAAAGCATCCCAGGTGGCTACCTCATGAAGTTGGTTGAGAGAATGCCAAGGGTGTGCCAAGATATTATACAGGAAAGGGTGGCTACTTTGAAAAATGTAAAATATAAGATAGTTTTGATTTGTTTTACTTATTTTGGTCACTGCATTTGTGTTATTTTATAGTTTTGATGACTATTATTCAAAAATGTGGAAATTAGTAAAAATGAAGAAAACCCCTTCTGTGAGTAGGTGTGTCCAGACTTGTGGCTGGTACTGTATATATATATATATATATATATATATATATATACACAATTAAAAATCAGCCTCATAAAATTACAGTTATCCAGATTATTCGACCATAAATTTGGAACTTCAATTAATAATCAAAATACAAATATTAAGGATCAAATAATTACATCAAAGATTTAAGAGATAACCGGAAGGATGTAGTTCTTGGATAGGCTATTTTGACTCAGATTCTCACATTCCAGCAACATCAAAACAGACACGTGTTTAATACAATGATTTATTAAACAATCGTACAAACAGAACATACACAAACTAATCTAAATAGGGAAACTTCTAAGTACGGGACGGTAGGGGTGCGTATGCGTGTGTGGTTGCATGTGCGCACGTGTCCCTTTGTCTGTGGACGAAAGGGGGAAGGGTAAACGATGGGTGGTCACGTATGTGTGGGGTACAGTGTAACCGGCGTGGCTGAATAACTGAGCTCAGCTAGGAAGGAGTATTGCTTCCGGTAGTGCCGGAGAGTGAAGCGTAAGTTCAGCTGTTAAGCAATACATGCAACCAAGCTGGTTATTCACCCACTATTGACTATACAACGAGTTTGATGTCGTTAGGGTTGTAAAGTTAGTTGGGGAGAAAGGGAGAGAGAAAGACCATGCATATGATTGATTTCCTACGATTAAATTGCCAGCGCAAATGATTCTAAAAGGCAAAACGGAAACACACAACGTCACATTAAACTCAATGCAAACTAAGCTAGACTATTGCCTGGGAAGTTTGCCAGTCTCACTGTCCATCCCTTCACGCAGGTAGCGGCCTCCAGTGGTTGCTGTGGGGTCCTGGAGAGAACAGTTTTGGTGTTGTGAAATTGTGGAGGTTTCCAAATGTCGGGGGCGCGGCGCAAACTGAATCCTTGTTCCGTAGCAGCGGTGATGTTGTTGTCCCCCCCGGTCGGTTGTCGGCAAGGTTATTCTTCCTGGAGCTCCTCGTGGTTAGTCGGCACATCGGGCGTGCACTGGTTTCCACGCGGGATGGATCAGGCTTAGTCGCCGCAGGCGAGCTAAATCGGCAGAGCATGGTTGCTGCGTACAGTGACTTTATCTGTGCGTTTAGATAAATCGACTGCCGCGATCTTAGGCGTTCTGTAAGCCCTTTGAATTGGAGTTCTACAGAGTTGTGAGAACTCAAGTTAGGCCCATAGGAGTTCCCTATTGCACGCAACAGTGTCCTGGCCACCGGACCAGCCCTCTGCACAGCGCCAGTCCTCTCAATGTCCCATAACGTGTTCCGACTTAGTCCAGGCGCCGCTCGCTCCCCGTGGCTCCGGTGCAGTGTCTCTTCTCGTCTGGGACCGCCAGCCAGCCACCGCCAGAACGGGAGACAGCCCCAACAAAAAGAACAGAAATAATATTAACGGAACACAAATTAACACAAAACGAACGAAAAGTAATCATAACGATAAAAATCCTCCTCGGAGGAACACAACCATTCACACCCCGGGCGACTCTCGCGTTCTGCCTTTCACCTGCCTTTTTGAAAAGCCTCCAGCTCGTTTCAGCTAACACGGAGCAGCTGCGCCACGCCCCCAATCCCTGCAGCCGGCGAATCAGCCTCCGCCCTAATCCCAGTCCGCAAGCAGACTCCAATTAACCAATTTCCCCGGCGAATCCGGCTCACCTGTCAGGCTACCTCCTGACAATTACAAACTATTGAAGAAGATGACAAAGAGCCTATCAAAGTGGCATGAATCCCAATGTAACAAACACGGTTTACAAATATCTGGGTTCTGCATTGCTGGAAAAATAACGTTTATATTCCAATAGTTATATTAGGAAATATAGTAGTAGAATATACAAACAGTAACATTTGTATTTTAATAGACAAACAGTAAAACAGCATGTAACCTATTAGAATAGCGTTATTCACATTGGTTTCACTTCATCTTCAATCACGTCATCCTTAATTGCATGGAAATAAACATCCTCATCCCCAGAAAGTGCACTTTCACCTCCTGAATCATCATGTTCATCAATAGAATAACGTATGGCTTGGAGTGGCAGTTTTACTGATTAATTTTATTTTGGAGGTAGGTTTCTGAAGTAATCCAACTACAGTGCAGCGTCTTCTAGGTGCACACACGGAGGAATTATGTTTATTGAAAAGGGCAGCATTAGATGTGATTGGTTCGATCAGGTGCCCAATCAGAAAAATGAGGAGGTGGAGTCATTATTCAAAGTCTGCCCAGACAACAACCTTGTATGACCAAGTGGCAGCCTAAGTGACCCTAGGTTTAATGTAGCGCAGTATTTGATCATGCTGACAATAAGGGTTTGAGGCTCATCATGTCCATCGCTCTTTATTTCGCTCATTTAAAAAAGATCTACAATGACACACATCAATATTGGCATAATTACAATGAGATATATGGCAGAATTATTCAATAAAATATTATTAAATTCTGTTCAGGAGAAGGGGGGTTTGGAAGAAGGCAATCTTAATTTTCTCTTTTGTCATTTTTGTTCATTCATTTTTATTTCAGCAATGTCCCTAGTCTAAAGAAGTGTAAAAATGAGATGTTGGCCCAACATAATGTATTTTGGTCTTGTAAGGAATTAGATTTAGTCGCAGGGAGGAAAATATGTTTATCTGACTCCATTAACTTCAAATCCTGTAAAGTGAAGATGTATGTGAATACGGGATCGCGTATACGTGCATTGGCTGCTCTGAAAAAGGGAAAAAACTGTTTATTATGACACAATATGACCGCTGGCAATAACCGAGGATAGGCAGTTTCAATGATGGAAAAGGTGAACACTTTATTTTATAAAGCAAGACAAAGACCGCTATGAAAAGAAAAGACACACAAACTAACAAACTAGGACAAAGAAAAGGAACACAAAGTGAGTATTGATGAATGCCAAAATATTCTGTACAGCAAAGACTACGGTACCAGGATAACTGTTAAGCAGATTCTCCCAGAATGTTTCTTTGGATTTCCCTTAAATCTAATCCTGAGAAAGCCTTCCACACCCCACAGCTCCCTTGGTTTGCCCAAATAAGGTCTGTACACGAATAGGCTGGTAACATCTGCCCCACCAAGAAACCCCCCACCCCTACTCCTCCCGGAAGAGAGAAACTGCATTTCCCCCCTCCTCTGTAGACACAGGAGAAGCATCAAAATCCAGTGACAGTAATAAGATACTTTGTGCGATGGCACGTGATGAATTGATGATTTTACCTATCAATTCTTCAAATACTTCTCAATCGGAGTCCATGGTGGTGACCCATCTGTGACCCAGACACTTGTTTAGGCATACCTACAGTATGTATAAATATACTATGCTTTACATACTTGTGATCATAACCCCATATACCATCTCATACCCGTTCAGTGTGCTTGTCTATGTATGATATTATTCACAGTCCCCCACATTTATCATATCATCCTTAGTTATCCGCATGCAAGTACATATGATGCATTCTTTCAGTCCATGGTAGTAGTTTTGTCTGACATAGGAGAGCCTGGGCCATTGTCCATGGATTGCAGAGCAGCAGTTTATGGCCCCCAATTGAAGTTTGTCTTGACCCTCCACCTGGTATGGCCACAGCTCCAAGAGGGTAAAATCCTGTCATCTGATTCCTCCAACTGATGTATTAAGTAGGCAGTATACGTCGTAAGAAGTAGAATTTTTTGAGCAAACGAAGCAATGAGAACAACTGAAACACAAAAAGACGCGGTGTTGTGTGTTCATACGGTGCAGTGTGCGACGGCCTCCAGGGAGAACTTTTGTAAAACTTCTTTCTTGTTCTCCGACCTCCACCTCTCAGCTATTGGTATAAATATCACATAGTTGGTTACGTCACGGTTGAGAGTTCAGAGGGCAGACTTCACATGCTAATGTACGGAGAGTCAACGCCAATCTCTCTTCTGTAGAGATGGGAATTCTGTGAATTCACGCATGTTTGATGAGTGGTGCAACTCGTTTCAGCAAGTTATAAAAACGTCTAGCACACATTCGGAAATAAGAGAAAGTGGACCCCCTCGTCTAAACTCCGCATTTGCCGAATGTACAGACAAAACTCTCCATTCTCCGTCCTACTCTGATTTAGAGGGCGAATGTATCATCTCCTTCGCCTTTTTTTCTTCTTTTGCATAGCTAGATAAACTAAAGCCACTTTAAACACTTTAAACTTTTTGTTTTGTGCTGTGAATTCGCATAGCCCTTCTCTTTATACATCCATGGCGTAGCCGCGAGACGTAGGTCTGGGCGCTGCCTTGTAATTATCCACGTCCCAGCGGCGTGGAGTGACTTTAAATGGTGCGGTGTTCTCACTGAGTATACCGACAACAGTGTTCCTGGACATGTTCGCCGGTGGTTCTCAATCCTGAAGTTCTTTCTTCTTACGGAGTATACTGCCAGCTTTAATAGCTCTCTTCCAGGAGGATAAGGCATTTGGGGCCACAAAAGCCAGCCCTTGCAGTTTTCAGCTGTTGTCCCTATCCTGTGGCATTTTATGGCTCCACTCATGTACAGCAGTGGAATTTTACAGCTCCACCAGTGTGCCACCACTGCCCCGCCTCCAGTTCCCTCAGCTTTGCCATCAACTCCCCCTGCCCCTCTCCCCTCCCCTGTAACTCCAGCAACAATTAAAATAATATAGTAAAAATAAAAGTAATATTTTTTTTTTCTTTGTAGTTTACTATTGTTCAAAAACAAAGAAACATTTTTTTATGGTATTTTATTTATTTATTTATGGTATATACACTAACCGGCCACTTCATTAGGTGACAGGGGTGGCACCCGGTGTGGTGTTCTGCTGCTGTAGCTCATCTGCTTCAGGGTTTGACATGTTATGCATTCAGAGATGCTGCTCTGCACACCTCGGTTGTAACGAGTGGTTATTTGAGTTACTGTTGCCTTTCTATCAGCTCGAACCAGTCTGGCCATTCTCCTCTGACCTCTGCCATCAACAAGGCATTTTCGCCCAGAGAACTGCCGCTCACTGGATATTTTCTCTTTTTCGGACCATTCTCTGTAAACCCTAGGGATTTTCATGGTTGTCCATGAAAATCCCAGTAGATCAGCAGTTTCTGAAATACTCAAACCAGCCCGTCTGACACCAACAACCATGCCACGTTCAAAGTCACTTAAATCACCTTTATTCCTCATTCTGATGCTTGGTTTGAACTTCAGCAGATCGTCTTGACCATGTCTACATGCCTAAATGCATTGAGTTGCTGGTGTACCTAATGAAGTGACTGGTGAGTGTAGTTCTTGGGCATTTCAATTGTGCTTTTGGAATAAAAACATTTCTATAAACATTTTTTGGTCTAGTGTCCTTTCTGGTGCAAGGCTCAGGCGCCAGGCTCTTCATGTACATAATTCCACATTGTAAAACAATGGCAAGTTGAATTGACATGATATTTGGTGTGGGTACTATATACACCCTGGACTTACATTGCAGGGTGTTTTCAGTGAGGTGAAATTATGTACTTTTGTTGTTAGATTTGGGTTGCCAGGAGACTTCTGATAAAACTGGTATGTAATACTTGGGGCTTCTTCTTAATTATGTGGAAAAACTGTAAAAATAAATAAATAAATAAATAATTAAGATAGTGAAAAATGGCCAAAAACCATTTAGAGTCCAGGGGTTTAATGGTAAATGCAGAAGAGAGAATGTGTGTATGAATTTCTGTCTTGGTTGCTGTCTAAATTACCCCTACTTTTGCTGCCTATCATGAAATGCAAGGTTAAAGTGAGCACATGCCTCTCATAGCTATTAGATTCTATGATTTTTATATATTATCCAAATGATCTGTCAATATGCACTGTTTTCAATCTTTGTATGTCTTTTACACATTATAAAAATTGTATTCCCTTCTTTAGGTTTGGAGATAATAAATGCTGTGTCAACTGCAACAAACAGAACTACTGCAGCCACAACTACGACTCATTCTACTACAACTCCAGCATCTATCACTCTGCTAACACCCACCACTACGACTACCAGACCCTCTATTAGTACTTCAACACCTACCACCACTAAAGCAAGCACTTGTACCGCCACTGTTGTTATTGCTCGAAAACCACACCAACCCACTGAAAAACCACCTATAGATCCAAATATAGCACTGCAAGTCACACCAATAACAAATACAGTATCCACAACGGCAACTAAAATTTTTACACCCCCCATATTTATTTCCATAGCTCAATCAGCACACCCCCGCACTGACCATGTCTACCCTGACAGCTTGACTCCTCTAGCAGGGAGAGATACTAACAACCTGGGAGCAGTGAAATACAGCCTGGTAGCTGCTGTGGCAGTGGGACTAGTGTGTTTGACCTGCTTTGTGGCCTTGGTGGGAAGGAAAGCTGCAGAATCATTCAACCATAGACAATACACCCGCTTGGAGCTTAACAACCTAAAATATGACATCTAAAGTACATCTGCTTAGACACAATGACATCAAGTTGGGCATCTGACTTGCCCTTGTGTCTGGAACTTGAAGCTCATTCACCACATTAACTATAATGCTAATTTCTGAGCAGTGAAAAGAGCCTTATTACTCATGTAATTACTCTGTGTCTCTGACCGTTTTTTTTTCTTGTTTCTCTTGACTTCCATTGGCACAACTGTGGTCCTTATGTTGACAAACATCCATAACATACTCCACAGGCAATCAAAAAGGCAACCAAAAAAGCAATTGAACTGACCAGTTATGATTCTCTGAATTTATATGGTGAAACAATTTTTTTAAATACCCTTAAATGACTTTAAAATTACTTTAACCGGATCTGAATGGTTTGATCACAAATCTAAAATTGTACAAATCAAGAAAAAAAGATGTAATTGTCCCAAACATTATGGTGTTCATATGTCTACATCTAATCATGTCATATCTTTATCTTATATTAATAAACATCTGCTGGTAGAATGTACCCCGTATAGGAAGGAAATTATTCTTTACAGTGTGTGATTTTTTTATTTGCCATCTGAATCAATAAAATCTAAAATTTTTACAAAAACTTTTTTTTGAGGCATCCTTGGCTCAGTTAGGTCAGGAACCCACATTGCCAGGTCACACGCTCTGGTTGCTTGGCCCCTTCCTACTTACTGAAATCACTGCTTTGGGCAGTATTATTGCAGTAAGAGTTCAATCCTCAACAGTGTAAGCCAAGCTGGCAGTTTCCACCTCACAGCTCAAGCTGAGCTCCCAGCTTCAAACTTGCAGATCTCAACTCCCCGCTCACTCTGCTATCTTTGGGTTACTGTAGGTTACACATATGTATGCCCAACACCACAAGCCACCAGAACAGCTTCAATGCACTTTGGCATAGATTATACAAGTCTCTGGAACTCTACTGGAGGGCTGGAACATCATCCTTCCAAAAGATATCCCTCATTTGGTGTTTAGATGATAGTGGTGGAGAGCACTGTCTAACACGTCGGTCCAAAATCTGTCAAGTGTTGACAACTGGGTTGAGATCTGGTGACTACGAAGGCCAAAGCATATGATTCCCATAATTTTGATACTCAAACAATTCAGGGACCCTGTGGAAGTATGGGTTTTCTTCATTCTTTTAATGTTTTTACATTTCTTCTTATTAAAGATTGTACTGATCAAGTATATATTTAAATGTATGTGATTATGGGATGATCTCTGAAGAACAATAGGTATTCTGTGTTATGTCTATTTGTAACTAAGGAAAGACAGTGGTCTCCCTGTACACTGATGCATACTACCTAAAGAATCTTTGACCCCCAGTTGCAGGAGGGAAAATTGTAAACATTTACTTGGGTGGAATTTTGTAAGTAACTTCTGGTGGGAAACAGTCTTGTGCAGAACACCTTTGAGTTGTAAGAGAAGAGAAAGAATACTGATTTAGAAAGAACTGAGTTGCTATATCTAGTAAATGTATAGATTATATTCTATTAAAATGAATGAATGAAAATCAAAGTAATCACGGCAACAGTATTGATATAAACATAGTTTGTTAGAACATGGTGGTATGTATATGAGTCAATATTTCAGTTGGATTACAGCATGTAGTGAATGCATGTAAAGTGCATGTACTTTGAAACTGGAAGATGGAACAATTGTTAACCATGAGGACAAATACTTGTTATTCAAGTCATGCATATATATTTCTCTGTAAGTGTGTAGTGAGATATCTGTCATTGATTAAAATGGAAGATTATATAATAGTTATTGTTAAACTAACTTATGAAACATATGTTTGACCTAGGCTGGGATTGGTTATTTTAAAGGGAAGATACATCAGGGTAGGAGGAGATCTGGTTGTATAAAAAGGATGTAAAAAAATAATGGGAAGCAGCTCTCTATGTATCTTTATGGTACTAGAGACCTCCCGTAGGCCTATGTACATGAAAAGGATTATTGATTAAAGAGAATAAAAAAGGTTATTAGAAGAAATCATAAGTTCTAGTCTTTATTCTTGCATCACCGACTCACCCACCGAACCTAAGAAGGGATTTTCCTCCACAACCCCTCATGCTCTGTGGGTGGGGGCACTGTCATCCTGAAAGAGACCACTTCCATCAAGATAGAAATAGTTCATTATAGGATAAAGGAGATCACTCAGAATAACTTTGTATTGATCTGCAGTGACAGCTTTCGACCACAATTTTCAACCCTATTTAATGATGTCTTTCCCATAGATCTAAATGCAGATGCCACTTTAGTCACTCTTCCTATTCAAACACAAGCCAGTTGAGCAGTGTTTGTGACTGAAGCTCCTGCCATCCGTGTCCCAATAATGAACCCTCTTTCCAAGTGACTTAGATCTTGTCCTCTTGCCATCTTGGGGCGACGTAGCGCAGGAGGTAAGACCGATTGTCTGGCAGTCGGAGGGTTGCCGGTTCAAACCCCGCCCTGGGCAAGTCAAAGTGTCCTTGAGCAAGACACCTAACCCCTAACCCCTAACTGCTCTGGCGAATGAGAGGCATCAATTGTAAAGTGCTTTGGATAAAAGCGCTATATAAATGCAGTCCATTTACCATTTACCATTTGATACAAAATCGTTGTCAACTGAACCTGCTCATTATTTTTATACATGCCACATGCCATGATAAGATGTCAATTGCTTCATTGTGTCATGCAGTACACCTGGTATGGAAACATCTGCATTCATTATATTTGTCACCCGTCTGTATATATGTGTATAACTGATATATATATATATATATATATATATATATATATATAATATCAGTTAATGCAACCATAATGTTCATTGGAAAATTCTGCAAACTGCACAGCAGTGGGTCCTGTTTCACATAAGTGGCTAACTCAGTTACAAGCGCATTGCACCCGCGGGTGTTACGGGTGTTGTGACACCCGTACTTTCACAGAAACACGATTCCATCCCCCCCACTTTTTCCTGAGATAGTCATCAATGAAACAAAACTAAAATCTGTAAAAACAGTACTTCAGAGAATGAGTTCCCATGGTGAAATGAAACAGCTAGCTATCTAGCACAACAACTAGGATAGCCTATCTCAATCATCCCAAATGCAAGCCAGCTGGCTAACAAACTTAATCCAAGCTAATTGCAGCTGATATTATGTAAAGAATAAACCACGATGGGCTGTCCCGTTATTGGAAAATAATGTATGACGGGGTGGTGATGCGGCCGAGGCGAAGCCTTTTATATTATTTTCCAATAAGGGGACAGCCCAGAGGGGTTTATTCCACTTACACAATGGGTTACGAATAATGACTATATATGGTTACTTTAATATTTATTGATTTTTATCGACGTAATCACCTGAAATTGAAATATTCTTACACGGCCATTTGGGCATATTATTTTACCGTTGTCAAGCAAAATTCTGGTTGGTAGTTCTATTTGGACTGTTGTTATGCAAAAACTCTGGTTGTTAGTTCTATTTGCACCGTTGTTAAGCAAAAACCTCTGGTCGTTAATTCTATGAAAACAACGATTCTGTCAAGAAAAAATAGTTCCTTCTCGTTTTGTACCATACAGTTAGCACCAATAGCACCAATTTTGGTCATTTTTGTCATTACATTATTTAAAGTAATAATCTCGAAGATTTTCATTAAAATAAATGTCTGTTAAGTCATTATCTATCGCTCAATTAGGTAACACAATGGTGATTGAGCCTATTATTATATTAATTAATATTATTATTATTATAATAATTTATGATTAAAGAACTGGGTGTCTGTGGCAACATTCTCGGGAAAAAATCACAAGCGGCGCATAGATAGTCACCCATCAGTGATTGGTCCTCCAGAGAGGGTAGGCAGAGCTAACGCAACAGGCTTGCTCTTCAACTCACTTGTGTGTGAGCAGCGTACTGTTTTTTCCAGTGTCTGCTAGCGTTAAAGGTAGGGGGGGGGGGGGGGGGATTTTGGAACTTTTTTGTGTAACATGAGAGGTCATATTATTTGTTGATGTAGATTTCGTATTACATTTGATGACAATGTAACGTTACTAAATTACATAGCTATTTGCACAGCTAACGCTAGCTACCGGACCATGTCAATAAAGGCAACATTAGTTTAGGCAATGTTGCGCACAGTATCCATTTCTCAAATCAGGTAACGTTGCGTTAGCTAGCTAGCTAATGTAATTAACACAATCTAATGTCAGCTAACAATTAGAAAAAACGCTAGCTAACGCTACCGACCGGTACCGACCTCGCAAAACGTCTCTCGAATGCAATGCTACCTTGTTGCAGCGTTGCAATGTAGCTAACTAAAGGCCAGTTCAGATCAATGATTCGCAAGGAGACTGGATGCAACTTGCTAAATTCCAAGACGTCTGATTGTAAACGTTCTAAAACTGCACTTGGCAATTTGACATGGTGGGTCTTTTGAGACCCTTGGCAACGGCTTCAGAGGCTCTGCAACTAATCAGTTCACACCGGCGCAATTTTCTCTGCAACATTCTAAAACCGTTTCGTCTCGCTGCGAATCATTGATCTTAACTGGCCTTAATGTTACCGTTATTTACATTGCCATCAAGTTCATCAATATATAAGCCGGGGTATAGGTGGAGCAGAGCCGGGTCTGATTTCTGTGTAAAGATGTCAAGCCGGAGAAAACTAAATAAAAGAATACGGCAATATGGATTAGCGTTGTTATTATTTTATTACGCTTCCTCATGTTCCTTCAGCCTTGATGCCCTTTTTTGATGAAATCTCCTTTGTTTTTGTTTTATTCGTCATATCGTGATTGCTAATTTAACACCCAGCTCAGCTTTATTCTCGAACAGTTTAGCTAGCAAAACCAGAAACAAGGCAGTTGTTTCAAAAATATCACACAACAATCATTCACGATGATGATGCGCGAGATACATAATTGCACGAGCCACAGCAAATCCCGCGAATTCTTCTCTGCAGTAAGATGTTCATACCGAGCAAAAGGTGGATAAAGAACATTTGTGGAATTTTGATCATCACTAATTCTACCCCAGGTCTGCTACAGCATTTTAACCCGGCTCGGCAGTGTAAAGACAGCTTAAGTTAGCCTAATGTTAGACAATGAATGAGTATGTACATAAAGTTACTTGTATAACAACCAGTTTTTATTCAGTAAATAATAAGTGTAATAGTTGGCGTGGCCCAGGTGCCAAATGACTGACGTCACACAGGCGACACTGGTTGGATCCGGTTGGATCTATGGGAAGTGAGGTTCAAAAACACACCTGCAATTACCGCTTCTCACCATTGGTACCGCGAAAGAGCACGAAACTGTGAAATCTTTGAGATTGTAACTTTAAGAAAACTGCATGAAACCATAACCTAATCAAATTCATCTCCCTATCTCTGTCTTGCTTTTTTAAATGGTGCAGTCACGCAGTGTAAACAGCATTTTTCCAAGACCCTCTGATACCGGGTTTGAATGCCAGCTAGCCTTATGATAGGTTCACCGCCAATATTAAAATTCAGCTGGGTTTTAGGTCAAAAAGGTCTCATGGCATGCTTTTTATCCCGGCTAGCTAGCTAGGTAACTACTGAATTATATTCAAAACAGCAGTTACTATAAACGCAATCGTTAACAAAGATACAAAAGAAAATGCGTCCCATAGCCATGAGTTAAATGCGGAACGAATATTCTACTGTCCAAAAAAGGGACGATTCCGATTTGCAGGATGGTTGGCAACCGTAAATAAAGCTAGCAACAGTAACTAGAAATGTGATTCAATGTTGCCATCAATTGTGAAATTGGACATTGAAAAGAGGAGGGGATGTAACAACAATTCAAAAGTGAAAGAATAATGTTGCTGCTTAAACTGCTTTAGAAGGCTGGATTTGGTAGCGCATTGATTTTAGAACTGTTAAAAGGCCGAGTGTCCCTTTACTTTATTTGTCCCTTGGACCAATCAGAATCGTGTATTCAGCCAAGCCGTTTTATAGTTAGCTATATAGTATTGTCACAGCTAGATAGCAAGTTGAAGTCTGAATACCCCCCTCTTTTGGGGACATCTCTTGCACCCTTGGTTTACAGTCTGTAGCAGTCAGACCAATGTTGGCTAGCCTGATAGTACGTGCTTGCTTTAGCGATAGTTTGCTAGCGACAGCCAATGAGCTTGACATGGTTCAACATTCTCATTGTTCTTTTTGTTATGCAAGATACGAGGCAAATGCTCAAAAGGAAAAGGCAGAAGAATATTGACTCCTTTTTCAAGTCAAGTAGTCATGTAAGTGGAGTTATTGTGACATGGGCTTGCTAGGTCTTTGCTTTGGAAGGAAACTGAAAGCTAGCTTGCAATCTCTTATTGCAATCATTCAATTTTACAGTAGTACATTAATTTTGTTTTTGAGTTAATGCTATGTATATGTTCATTTACGTAATTTAAAGCTATTTGTTTGAGCTTAAAACCTTGTAAAAAATTTTTTTAAACTCATTCATATTACTGCTGTGTTCTGCTTGTTTAGGATAGGCAATCACATCAGGCAGCAACCTCAATGAGGTATCGTTTTATTCAATATTTAGTCCCAGATATTGACTGTAGAATGACATGGTATCGTTTTTTAAAACATTATCTCGTTTATTTCGTTACTCAGTGAGCATGCGTTTTCACTGCCGTATTGGCATATCTTCGGCTATTGTCGGGTTTATCTTGTTGCTATGACGGAATACGATTTTTGAGTGGTGAAAGAGTATTTTTATGAATGCACAGATAGATAATATTGTCCATTATGAAGTTCAGACCCTCCCCTCACTGATGAAAACTAGACCCGACGGTGTTGGATTACTTAGTTGCGTTGTCATGGATGTTTTCTAGCCGCTTGCCGTAAAGGAGTTTACTAGATGTCGTAACACTTTAGATGTGGAGCTACAGCTCTTCCGCACTGCAAATAATAAAAAAGTCCAAATGGCGGGCAATTTTAGCAGAGAAAGCTTCCACATCCCAACTAAAAAGTCAAATTGGCAGGCAAACAATATGGCGGACATAGGTGGTCCCAAAAGCAAAGTTATAGAGTGCATTCAGATGAATAGGTCGATGAAGTTTTGTGTTGATCTGACTTATGGTGTGGGAGTTATGGCCTTTTACGCATGACCCTTTGTTATAGCGCCACCATCTGGCCGACATAGGTGATTTGTAGTGCCTGAGTAGTGGGGGGCCATAGGAACCCACCTGCCAAATTTGGTTGCTCTAGGACTTATGGTTGCTGAGCCTCAGACACTTTTAGCAGAGAAAAATAATAAGAATAATGATAACTAGACAATTCCTGCAGAAATTGTGAAGCGTGGTTGCCGTCAATGCAAGCAGTGCTAGGTAGTTGCTATGTTGTTCTGGCAGTGACTTTTAGTATTTTAGGTGGTGTTCTAGGTTGTTGCTAGATGGTTGCTATGGAGTTTGGGGCCGTTGCTAGGGTGTTGCTAGGTGGTTGCTATGAAGTTCTAGGTGGTTGCTAGGGTGTTGCTAGGTGGTTGCTATGGAGTTCTAGGTGGTTGCTAGGGTGTTGCTAAGTGGTTGTGATGGAATTCTAGGTGCTAGCTATGGAGTTCTAGAGGGTTGCTAGGGTGTTGTTAGGTGGTTGCTATGGAGTTCTAGATGGTTGCTAGTGTGTTGCTAGGTGGTTGCTATGGAGTTCTTGGTGGTTGCTAGTGTGTTGCTAGGTGGTAGCTATGGAGTTCTAGGCAGTTGCTAGGGTGCTCTCGGTGGTTGCTAGGGTGTTGCTAGGCGGTTGCTATGGAGTTCCAGGCGGTTGCTAGGGTGTTGCTAGGCGGTTGCTATGGAGATCCAGGTGGTTGCTAGGGTGTTGCTAGGTGGTTGCTATGGAGTTCTAGGCAGTTGCTAGGATGTTCTAGGTGGTTGCTAGGGTGTTGCTAGGTGGTTGCTATGGAGTTCTAAACAGTTGATAGGGTGTACTAGGTGGTTGCTAGGGTTTTGCTAGGTGGTTGCTATGGAGTTCCAGGCGGTTGCTAGGGTGTTGCTAGGTGCTTGCTATGGAGTTCTAGGCAGTTGCTAGGGTGTTCTAGGTGGTTTCTAGGGTGTTGCTAGGTGGTTGCTATGGAGTTTTCGGTGGTTGCTATGGAGTTCCAGGCAGTTGCTAGAGTGTTCTAGGTGTTTGCTGGGGTGTTGCTAGGTGGTTGCTGTGGAGTTCTAGGCAGTTGCTAGAGTGTTCTAGGTGTTTGCTGGGGTGTTGCTAGGTGGTTGCTATGGAGTTCTATGCGGTTGCTAGGTGGTTGCTATGGAGTTATAGGCAGTTTCTAGGGTGTTGCTTGGTGGTGGGCTGTTGCGTTCGTAGTGTTGTGGATAGCAGTCGTCAGATGGATGGTAAGTCATACACAGCTCCTGGTCCAGGCCATGATACTGTCACGTCTGGACTACTGCAACTCCCTCCTGGCTGGCCTCCCAGCATCAGCCACCAGACCCCTTCAGCTCATCCAGAATGCAGCAGCACGTCTGGTTTACAACCTCCCTCGTGACTCCCACGTCACTCCCCTCCTCATCTCCCTCCACTGGCTACCAGTGCAAGCTCGCATCCGGTTTAAGACACTGGTGCTTGCTTTCCAAGCAGTCAAGGGGTCAGCTCCTGGTTATCTGCAGAAGATGATCAGACCCTACAAGCCGGCCAGATCGCTCCGATCAGCTACTACAGGGCGGCTGATTCCTCCCCCAACACGAGCAGCAACAAGGTCTCGACTCTTTGCAGTTCTGGCCCCACGATGGTGGAACGATCTTCCAGTGGAGGTCAGAACAGCAGAGTGTCTGAGCACCTTCAAACGGAAACTCAAGACGCACCTCTTCTCTGTGTACCTCTCTCCTCTTCCCTAAACCCCCTCCCATAACTATTAAAAAAAAAATAAAAAATAAAAAATAAAAAAATAAAAATTTTTGGTTCAGACTTTTGGTTCTTGTTTCTCCTTAATGTATGCTACCATAGTAAAGGCTTTTTATCTGCATTTTGTTCAATGGACTTAAGTGGACTTGATCCTGAGTTTGGTTACACTGTTGTAAGTCGCTCTGGATAAGAGCGTCAGCTAAATGCCTATAATGTAATGTAATGTAATAAAAGGGAAATATAAGGTGTTTTATATATTAGAGACATAAATATTTTAATTGTCTAATAAGTATTGTTTTATATTATAGAACTATAATTATAATAACTGTATAGTGATGGTGACAGGTGGCTCTCCAGAGTCGTTGAGTAAAGTAGGAGAGAAGTGGCGTGAAGAAAGAAAAATTAGTCTATAGATCCAGCTATGCTGAAAGAAGTGAAGGAGTTCATAGCTAATAGTGTAAGTAAATACTTAAATGAAAAGGACAGGCCCTTCCCCATGAAAAAAGTGACCGAAAAGTGAGAGCCGCAGGTATTCAAAGCTTGTGGTTTGATCATTAGGAGTGGAATGTTAGGCGACTAGTGGGTCGAGCAAAATAATTCTATGAGGAAGCGAAGCTGAGTGACACCACGAGAGATGTGTGGCAACGTGATGCAGAAAGGCTACACAAAGTGTAAATGAGGAAGTTAAAAATGGAGATGAGATGTGGGAGCGAGTAACATGTTTGAAGATGGAAATGGCAAGTTTAAAGAAAATAATACATGACCAACAGCGAGAGTTGGATAAAAGGCAATGCGTAGTGTTACATGTAAGAATACACCTAAAGTTAGTCGTAGAGAAAACGGCTGACAGGGTGGAGGTAGCAGCCGTGTATGTATCCTTGGCTGATTTACAATCTTGTCAGTATCGTGGTAGAGATAACCACAACACACAGAGTTGCCGCCGCGAACGCAACAACAAACGGAAAATACAAAAGGATCCGTGTATTATGTGTAAAGGATCTGGCCACTGGGCCAGACAGTGCCCAACTCGATTCATATAGCCTGGTGGAACAGTTCAAACCAGACATCTCTGAGAACCAAAAATAAAAATATTTTAGCCAGTAAATAGCAAGTAATTCTTTATTTCTAAAGAATCAGAATCAGAATCAGAATCAGGTTTATTTCCAAGTAGGTTTTCACATACAAGGAATTTGTTCTGGTCTGGTGATGCATAACAGTGAACATAAAATAAAATAAATAAAATTAAATAAAATTAAATAAACATAGTGCAATAAACATAAAAATAGTGCAAACAGTAAACAGTAAACAATAAGCAATAAACATAGTGCAAGGATAAGCATAGTGCAAGGGCACAAAGTGTTATAATAAGTACAGGTGCTATGTCTGTTTGGTGGCCGTGGGGGTCAGGATAACAGAATGTGTCAGTGGGGGTCCTGGGCCTTGTTGATGAGGCCAGCTGCAGTCGGGAAAAAACTGTTCTTGTGACGTGAGGTTTTGGTCCTGATGGACCGCAGCCTTCTGCCGGAGGGGAGTGTTTGAAAGAGTTTGTGTCCAGGGTGGGAGGGGTCGGCCACAATCTTTCCTGCCCGCCTCAGGGCCCTGGAGGTGTGCACGTCCTGGAGGGATGGCAGGTTGCAGCTAATCACCCTCTCAGCAGCGCGAATGATATGGTGTAGTCTGCCCTTGTCCTTGGCAGTGGCAGCAGCGTACCAGATGGTGATGGAGGAGGTGAGGATGGACTCAATGATGGCAGTGTAGAAGTGCACCATCATTGGCATTGGCAGGTTGAACTTCTTCAGCTGCCGCAGGAAGTACATCCTCTGCTGTGCCTTCTTGGTGAGGGAGCTGATGTTCAGCTCCCACTTGAGGTCCTGGGTGATTATGGTGCCCAGGAAGCGGAAGGACTCCACATTGTTGACTGGGGAGTCACACAGGGTGATGGGGGCCGGTGGGGCTGAGTTCCTTCTGAAATCCACAACCATCTCCACTGTCTTTAGAGCGTTTAGCTCCAGGTTGTTTTGGCTGCACCAGGACACCAGATGTTCAATCTCCCACTTGTAGGCGGACTCATCCCCACCAGAGATGAGCCCAATGAGAGTGGTATCGTCTGCAAACTTCAGGAGCTTGACTGACAGATGACTAGAGGTGGTATACAGGGAGAAGAGTAGAGGGGAAAGGACGCAGCCTTGAGGGGAACCGGTGCTGATGGTCCGGGAGTTGGAGACGTGTTTCCCCAGCTTCACGTGCTGCTTCCTGTCAGACAGGAAGTCGGTGATCCACCTGCAGGTGGAGTCAGGCACGTGCAGCTGGGAGAGCCTGTCCTGTAGCAGAGGTGATGATGGTATTAAAGGCAGAGCTGAAATCCACAAACAGGATCCTGACATAGGTTCCTGCAGTGTCCAGGTGCTGGAGGATGAAGTGGAGGGCCATGTTTACAGCATCGTCCACAGACCTGTTGGCTCTGTATGCGAACTGCAGGGGGTCCAGGAGTGGGTCCGTGATGGTTTTAAGGTGGGACAGTACAAGGCGCTCAAAAGACTTCATTACCACAGAGATCAGGGCGACGAGTCTGTAGTCATTGAGTCCTGTGGTCCTTGTTTTTTTGGGGACGGGGATGATGGTAGAAGTCTTGAAGCAGGCTGGTACGTGCCATGTCTCCAGTGAGGTGTTAAAAATGTCTGTGAACACCGGAGACAGCTGATTGGCACAGTGCTTCAGGGTGGAGGGAGAGACAAAGTCTGGTCCAGCGGCTTTGCGGGGGTTCTGTCTCTTGAATAGCCTATTAACATCCTTCTCCAGGAGGGAGAGAGTCATCATTGTGATAGGGGAGAGGGAGGGGGCCTCTGAGGTGGGCAACTGTGGAGAGGCCCGGGCCCCTGCTAAGATGGGGGAGGAGCTGGTGGTCTGGAGCTGGTGAATGGAGTCACAGGGGATGGTGTCAGGACTGTCCCATTGTCTTTCAAATCGTCAGTAGAACTCATTCAGGTCGTTGGCCAGGCGCAAGTCATTAGTGGAGTGGGGGGCTTTTGGTTTGTAGTTGGTGATCTGTCTGAGGCCTTTCCAGACAGAGGCTGAGTTGTTTTCTGAGAACTGCTGTTGAAGTTTCTCAGAGTAGAATCGTTTAATGCTTCCTCCTTCGCCAACATTAGCTGTCTGAGTTTAGCTGTAAACCAGGGTTTGTCGTTGTTGTAACTAACCCTGGTGCGTGATGGTACACAGCTGTCCTCACAGAAGCTAGGCAGGTTGCAGCTAATCACCCTCTCAGCAGCGCGAATGATATGGTGTAGTCTGCCCTTGTCCTTGGCAGTGGCAGCAGCGTACCAGATGGTGATGGAGGAGGTGAGGATGGACTCAATGATGGCAGTGTAGAAGTGCACCATCATTGGCATTGGCAGGTTGAACTTCTTCAGCTGCCGCAGGAAGTACATCCTCTGCTGTGCCTTCTTGGTGAGGGAGCTGATGTTCAGCTCCCACTTGAGGTCCTGGGTGATTATGGTGCCCAGGAAGCGGAAGGACTCCACATTGTTGACTGGGGAGTCACACAGGGTGATGGGGGCCGGTGGGGCTGAGTTCCTTCTGAAATCCACAACCATCTCCACTGTCTTTAGAGCGTTTAGCTCCAGGTTGTTTTGGCTGCACCAGGACACCAGATGTTCAATCTCCCACTTGTAGGCGGACTCATCCCCACCAGAGATGAGCCCAATGAGAGTGGTATCGTCTGCAAACTTCAGGAGCTTGACTGACAGATGACTAGAGGTGGTATACAGGGAGAAGAGTAGAGGGGAAAGGACGCAGCCTTGAGGGGAACCGGTGCTGATGGTCCGGGAGTTGGAGACGTGTTTCCCCAGCTTCACGTGCTGCTTCCTGTCAGACAGGAAGTCGGTGATCCACCTGCAGGTGGAGTCAGGCACGTGCAGCTGGGAGAGCCTGTCCTGTAGCAGAGGTGATGATGGTATTAAAGGCAGAGCTGAAATCCACAAACAGGATCCTGACATAGGTTCCTGCAGTGTCCAGGTGCTGGAGGATGAAGTGGAGGGCCATGTTTACAGCATCGTCCACAGACCTGTTGGCTCTGTATGCGAACTGCAGGGGGTCCAGGAGTGGGTCCGTGATGGTTTTAAGGTGGGACAGTACAAGGCGCTCAAAAGACTTCATTACCACAGAGATCAGGGCGACGAGTCTGTAGTCATTGAGTCCTGTGGTCCTTGTTTTTTTGGGGACGGGGATGATGGTAGAAGTCTTGAAGCAGGCTGGTACGTGCCATGTCTCCAGTGAGGTGTTAAAAATGTCTGTGAACACCGGAGACAGCTGATTGGCACAGTGCTTCAGGGTGGAGGGAGAGACAAAGTCTGGTCCAGCGGCTTTGCGGGGGTTCTGTCTCTTGAATAGCCTATTAACATCCTTCTCCAGGAGGGAGAGAGTCATCATTGTGATAGGGGAGAGGGAGGGGGCCTCTGAGGTGGGCAACTGTGGAGAGGCCCGGGCCCCTGCTAAGATGGGGGAGGAGCTGGTGGTCTGGAGCTGGTGAATGGAGTCACAGGGGATGGTGTCAGGACTGTCCCATTGTCTTTCAAATCGTCAGTAGAACTCATTCAGGTCGTTGGCCAGGCGCAAGTCATTAGTGGAGTGGGGGGCTTTTGGTTTGTAGTTGGTGATCTGTCTGAGGCCTTTCCAGACAGAGGCTGAGTTGTTTTCTGAGAACTGCTGTTGAAGTTTCTCAGAGTAGAATCGTTTAATGCTTCCTCCTTCGCCAACATTAGCTGTCTGAGTTTAGCTGTAAACCAGGGTTTGTCGTTGTTGTAACTAACCCTGGTGCGTGATGGTACACAGCTGTCCTCACAGAAGCTAATGTATGACGTCACAGCCTCTGTGTACTCATCCAGACTGTTGGTAGCAGTCCTGAAAACATCCCAGTCAGTACAGTCCAAGCACGCGCGAAGATCCTCCATAGCTTCACTGGTCCACTTCTTAGATGTCCTCACAACAGGTTTGCAGAGTTTTAATTTCTGCCTGTATGCAGGAATAAAGGGAGGCGTTCTGATATTGGAAAGCATTTGTGGGGCGCACACGGAAATAGAAAATAAACACCCTAGATACAATAGAAAAGCTAAATACAAATTACAGGGACAATTAAGAAAGAGTAATAACAGTAGAAATTAGATGAACAACATTAAGCAGTTCTTTTTACAGTGGTGTAAGCAGCAGTTCCCAAATAAAAATAAGGCACCATCATATGTTTCCCTTTAATCAAATAAAGAAAATATGTCTACAATAATTGAGATTATAAAATAGATTATGTTAATGAACTTCTGTCAAAAATTAATCAGCAACTTAATATATTTGCATTTTATGGAAACAAAATAACTTTTGTACATTGTGGGAAGAGAGTCAGTGTCTTAGAGAATAGCATTGTGTACGTATGAGTGGTGTGGACTGTATGGGTGTGTCTGATGCTAGAAGTGTTTGAACCAGAGACTGTAAAAAATATGGACAAAGCTACTGTGACGTCACCCATTGCCTCTCCGTGGGTCTGTAAAACACGTTTTGAAGCTCAATGGCGGGCGCGGCCATGTTCTCGATTTGGAGCCAAAACCATAGAGTTAAGCGGTCTTGTGATTTTTACAATGTGATTGACAGTCCCGTGCGGAAAAGCCCATCAACCTGAACGAACGATTGCAGAACGAACTTGAGGCTAGTTGACTGTCTGCCGTTATGTTTTAAAATATATGATCAAATGTTTACGGAGTTTAATTTCCATCCGTGACTGTACTGTGTCATGTAATCACGTTATATGTATGACATTAATCATACAATTATGTTCAGTTATCTTCAATTTATGTTTCTCGGCAAAACGAATATGCTTAGCTAGCATATCAGTTTGCCAGTGAGCTAGGTAAGCTATCCGTGGTTAGCTCACGCATTAGCAATATGAACTACAGGGGAAGAACATCGACTGCACTGATGGTCAATCAATCAGAGATGTGTAGACTACTGGTGATTTGACTAGGCTAATTTTCATATAACTGTCTGGTAGACCTGCTGTTAACCAAGCAAGTTATCGTCGTAGGTTTTCGCCACAGTCAAGTTAATGAGCCATTAACTGCTACTACTCCATCGCCGTTTGTGGTGTTTACTTACTGGGTGACGCTAGCTGACCGATCGTTCGCAAGTCACTTTTTACCGAATAAAAATTAACACTGTCAGCGGTGATTAACAAATCTACCAAGTATTTTAATAACTGATCTGCAGGCGTGTAAATATGACAACGCACTTTGTATAGCAAGTTTTCCACCTGGTGCATGAAGACAAAAATAATGTACATTGAATTTCTAATTATTATTATTTTCTTGCTAGCTTCTAGCTTTGTCACATTCGTGCAGCATAGCCCAGGTAGACATTTACGGAATGTACACGACTGACAAGCCGTCAAACACGTTTGACAGATGGAATATTTGCCAGTTAGGGTTAGCTAGCTAGTCAAATGGCTTGGTAGCCGAAGTTGCGAACTGTTTTAGCATAGGCTACTGGACTACCACATATAGCAAATAAGCGTTAGCTGATTACGCTTTCTGCCAACTAATTATTTGGTTAAGAGGGCTAAAGGAAATAGTAAAAATGACTCGGCTACCGCAAAACTTCAGAGGAGGATTATTTTATTGTCGTCTAGTGCAGCTGTAAATAGCACACGCTATAATGAAACCACTACAAAATGGGATGCCTGCATTTTCTGACTTTGCACAGGTGGACCGTGGTCGGAGCCGCAATGTCAAGGCCAAGAGACGCCACCTCCCACCCCAGTGACCACAGATTGTAGCCCCTACTGTAGCTCAGTCCTCCGCAGTAATCCGGAAGTGACGCAAGCTGTACCTCATTGGTCCAGAACAAATATTGGCACTGTGCCCAAATGACGCAATAAATCATGAAATCGACCCATGGACACTCATAAGACGAATAAAATACACCTATTATGACTATTTGTTCTTGTGAGAAAAAATTATTGACTTTGTATTTTGATCGCATTTGTACCGTAGACTTACATGGAAACCGGATATGAAAACACCTATACTGGAGCCATCCGTAGTGGCGCTAGTGAGCAACCAGGAACTACAACACCAGGAAATGAGCTTCAAAAACGAAGTCTGGTTTTGGCCGCTTGGTTCGAACACACGCGCCTGCGTCTGTAAACTGTTTTAGCCTGATTGAAGCTGAATCTCTAAGTATACATGTGCAAATTATACATGTCCAATTACCTCTGTATATGTAAAAGGAATGTAGGGTGACTGTGCAGTGATCAGTCAATCTACAGATTAGTTTACGTTGTGTCCACATTAATGCAGTTTAAACATTGCACAGTTATGTTAAAAGAGAAATATGCAGTAATGTGTATTGTGATGAGCTATGAGGCTGCATTACAGCAGGCTATGCAGCAGTGTCAGGAGAAGGCAGAGCTGAATTGTTTGGTTTTCGATGTTCGATGTGTGGTTTTTTCTCTGTTCCAGTGCACCTGGACAGCCAGTTTTGGTTTACCTACACTATTGGTGGCTTTAATACAGAACTTAGTCAAGGATTCCATAACTTACACATGTTGTTCAATCGAGCAATGGCTGATGTGTTGGCTCGATGCCCAGGGCTAGAATCTGAGGGGATTCATATGTTGATGATTTGCTTATCTCATCTCCTGACAAGGAGACTCACATGCAGGACCTTGGGATACTCCTGCAGCATTTGGCTAACAGAGGGGTTAAGTGTAATCCTCACAAAGCACAAATTGCACAGAGGAAGTTGTATATTTGGGATATAAAAAACTGGCTGCTGACCACACTGAGGCAATAAGCATGTGCAATCGCCCAAACACCATTTGGGGGTGCACAAGATTATGGGATTATTTCACTTTGTTGGTTGCATATTTCAAATTACTTTAAAATTGTATAACCACTGAATGATTTGTTGCAAGGGGCAGGAGGGCCCCATGGTGTAATTGAGTGGATGTCAAACTGTGAGGTGGCGTTCACCACTTTAAAGCAAAAACTGTGTGTGTGGCCCCAGGACTGGGACTGCCGTTCACTTTGTTCACTCATGTTTTGGGGGGGCATATGTCTGCGGTGCTCACACAGAAGCACGGGGACCGGCAGTGGCTGGTTGCCTATTTTTCATCCAGGCTGGATGCTTACAGGCAGTAGACGGGGCTACGGATGCTCTAAGGCAAGCGCTGCCACTGATAGGAACACAAGATGTGGAAATTGTCATGCCTCACGCTATCCTTGATATTTTGTCAGAAAAAATCTTCTGTAATTCATGTGGTCAGGGGAAATGACTAAATTAAGTACAGAATCCGTAGAAATTGAGCGCACTTTGGAGGAGTTCTGTCATAAGCGGAAAATTTCTTTATTTAAAAAATGTGTGGAACCCAATAAGAACCAGAATACAAAATGATTGCAGTTGTCTGATACATTTCCTTCTGTTAAACATGCATCTAAAACAAATTTTCTCAAGCAAAATGACTTTTATCCTATGTTAGATCGATATAGAAAGCAGCAGATATTCATTTGGCATTACACCAGATTATGTGCAGGAACAATGAATCACAGCTTCCAGGATAGCTCTGGAAGCACGATGAAAAAACAGGAAGGAGGTAGAGGAATGATGAGAATGAAATTAAAACCCCACATTAAAAAAATAAATAAATAAATAAAATAAAAGTCATGCTATGAAAGTAGTTTTGTTAGAAACATAAGGGTGAAGTGTGATAGAAAACAAACCTGCTCATTGTGTTTTACTACATGAAATGTATTTTTATGTGTTTATAACAAAACTATGTATGTAACTAATTGTGCAAAATTGAAAGATACTGGGAATGAGCGACTTTCGAGGAAGAAGATATGTGGATGAGCTAAGGGAGTCAGATAAAGTTCTGGGCGGCCCGCCAAGTTTCAACTGCAACAATTTTTGGTACAAAGAGGGAGATAAGAAGTTTGCCACAGGTGTCTGAGAAGGTCACGAATATGTAAACATGATTTGAGGGATACTTTGTAAATGGAGTAAAATGACTGCACAGATCATGGAAAGAAAAGGTGCTGCTATATAACAAAATGAATGCACACAACTTTTCTCTGTTACAGTGGTTGACTAGAAATTAACATCTTTCCTCTGTTTTAACAGGAACTGGGTGTTGACTTGGAGCTAATACGAGCTGAGCCAGAACCCACTAACTTCCCCTTCTAATTTGTAGGTGTCCCTATGAAGTGGCGATGTGTGGTGAAGAACTGAATTGAAGATACTTTAACAAAATTATTGTGTGAATCTAACTAAAACTATTAGGTTTCTCTGCAGATACAGGCCCAAGAAGTCGGAGAAGCAGACGACCTCGAGCAACTATAAACAGATTATACAGTGCAGCACCACCAGCCAAGGCCAGCTGGGGTGGCCTGCATTAAGAATTAAACCAAGAGCCCCTTTGAAATAAGTTACTGACTTTTTCAAAATCCTTTTCCGACTCTTTATTTTTATACAGACTGTGTTGAACACGTTTTTAGGGATGACACTGATGGTGACAATGAGTGTGACGGTGACGAGAGTAACAATTTGAGTGGACAAAACGGTCATTTGTGGATTGCTCACAAAGAAAGAGTAAACGGATTTGATGCGCTCGGATTATCAAAACACGAGTGGTTACATTTAAGAGCAGGAAGACAATCTGATAAACTTATATTAAGAGCAAATAGTTTACAATTTCCAGTTTAAATGATGCCTGCAGGTTCAAATAAATTGGCTCAATTTCATCCAGTTCTGCTACTGACATGGGGGATTGTCATACTTTCCTTTGTAGGAGGTCTTGGCTGACTAGCCTTGACTGTAGACCCCCTTCATGGCATTAATGGAAAACAAGGCAGAGGTGGATTGAACGACAATAATCAAAGACATAAATGAAGCTACCGATTGAATCACTATCACCAAATAAAAAAAATAAATGAAAATACGCAGAGGATTCAAACATTTCTGATTGCTGGGTGTGAATTCATCAGCCACACATGGCAGCAGGTCTTGGTTCTGCATATGCTTGTTATGAAGGTGCAGGAATTCCAGACAGGTGTTTGAAATAGTTTGTACTTTTTCTTTTGAACTACAGCAAAGATGTATTTGACATTTCAGCCATAACAGTAGTTCATAGTGTCTCAGCAACTGAAATACTGCCTCATTATTTTGTGTAATGTTCTGCCATGTTTCTACTGATTGGACCAAGGTCAGAGTCAGTGTATCTGAGTGACTTAAGTGTTATCTGTAGCTGTTTTATAAAAAGACAAGGCTGAACCATTAGAAGTACTGGAAATTCATCAAACTCCTTCTTGGAATTGGGGTGTGTTCAGGTGGTTGAAAAATGGCCTGGGGGAGATGGGTACTGTTATCATGCAAGGACTTTTGATGGTCTGTTTCGCCCAGATGCTAATAAGTTGTGCTTTTAACCTTTTCACCCGGGGTGTTCATAAGGCTACCCCAATTATGACCGTCAGATTGGAGCCCAACATTATACAGGAATGGCCAGAAGCAACGCAAGGGCTTATGGCTGATGATGATATTGTGATCTGAACCACAGATCGCAGAAGGAGGTTGACAACTGAGTGTGTGGTGACTCGCTCCAATGACGGGAAAGATCTCCGCAAAGAGACAACCTAAGGCAGGCAAGTCGACCCCTCAGGTCACCGAGTAACATTTGTGTCTTATTGCTGGAATAAGTACTGAAGGGAGAAGAGTTTTCTCTAGCATAACTAGAATTCTGTGCAACACTAAATTCCTAGTAAATTCCTCGCCGTATTAACTGTTAACTGTTAACTTAACAAAATTCACTTTAAAAGCTTTACGAAAATTCTCTCCTTATCCTTTGCAGTCGACATCATTAAAAAAAATTCAAAAACATGCAGACAACCTTTCAGCGGGAAAATAAAGCAGCATCCAGTAAGCGGTCAGGCGATGGAGCAGATGACGTTTACATTCCAAGATGGAAATACTATAAAGACCTGCTTTTCTTGAAAGAAGGAGGAGAACCCAACAAGACTGAAGATAATATCCCATCCCAACCCATCCAAATTGAAACCACAACTCCAGACAAGATGGCTTCTAAAAAATGTAACAAAACAAAAATCGGGACATCAGCAAAGCAGAGTATGGAGTACCTGTTCAGGATCAGCCGTCACAGCATTGGGCGTATTGTCATAGATACCTGCAAGGCATTATATCAAAGCCAACGAGAAGAGGATATATATTGGTTACCGAACATTCTTTTTCAGTTACGTTGCCCATTGCCCATTGCCACCAGTGTATCAGGGCAACTTGAGTTGCTGGTAATATTGCTGGCAATATTGCCCAAAAAAGTTGCCCGTGTATCATGGCCTTAAGGGGTGGTCATGGTGGGACTGGTTTATGCATATTTTTGTGTCCGAGTGCATTATTTCCTTTTAAAATAATTTAATCAATTCATGACATGTATCACTTTATTCTATAAAACCTATTTAGTTTGAATACATTTTCAGTACATTCAAATAATATATATTCTTTTATGTTTTGGCATCTCAAACCCCCAAAATGTCAGGCGGCGCAACCGTCCGTGCAAATGAACAGATTAAGAAAACTATTAAAAATGGCATTTTAATGATAATAAATTCAAAATAAAATACTATGGCATGATTTTATGTTTGAAACCTTTCAAATAAACCACATTTTACAAATACCAATAGTTTTAAAGCTGTTGATATAATTGAAAAACTTTTGTTCAGCAATTTGTATGCTCTCAAATGTCAGGGTGGCACAACCGTAATCATGGGGCTTTTATTGTGAAGTGAAGAGGTAATAACAGTAAACAGTATATTGCATCATCAAGAGGACCCCAAGTGACCTTTATGGCTGAGTGAAAAGGTTTGTAGATCTCTCTCAAATATTGATAAAAATAGCTACTTTCAACTCGTAGGTAGGCTGGTACACTTTCCATATCAGTTGGTACAACCAATGTAAAACTAGGAAAATGTTATTTTATCATAAAACTCTTTATTCTATCCAAAAATTATATGTATGCAATTGATAGCAAAGGCAAAAGCTAAGACAGGCGTCCAAGTAGAAGCCAGTTTAATTTGAAATTAGTTGCAAAAGTCAGGTGGCGCAACCAATAATTCAGGTGGCGCAACTGCAAGGAATGTCACTATATGAAATAAATAATGTTATTTAAAGCTCTAAAATTATCTATTACATTTATAAAAATGTTTATTCGTTTTAATTTAACCTCTTAGCGCACAACCCCTAGTGGTGGGCACGCCGGCGTGCCTAGATTACTAAACTCAAACAATTGGTGCTACTGCAACCAAAGTGTGAGATGAAAACAGAAACGCGTTGTTTCAGTTTCATTAGTAGACGATACACGACAACTATGCCGAAAACGGAGTTTCGCAGCCCAACCATTGTCGCTCCGGTCGTTCATTTAACACGCACCCCCTCCCTGCAGTCTCATCTAAAAAACACCCCCCACCCTTGACATAATGGACAATATTGTCTATCTTGGCATTCATAAAAATATTCTTTCACCACTAAAAAATCGTTTGCCGTCAATATCCCTAAGATATGCCTATACAGCAGTGAAAACGCTGCTCACTGAATAACGAAATAAACGAGAAAAAGTTTTTAAAAATGATACCATGTCATTCTACAGTCAATATCTCGGACTAAGTTTTGAATAAATATAAATCCTTACTGTTGGTTTTACGTGTAGAGATGTCCCTTTTGATACTGCGTGGTCATATATTGTCTTGGACAATCCGTTTGGGAAATATACGCGTATCTGTGACGCCTGGGTATCTTCCAAAATAGCTGCGCATAATACCACACCTGTTGTTTAAGGCGTTGTCGCCCTTTTTAGTACAGTCTGGCTTGATTGATAATTCATTTATTCAGTAGGCGAGAGTATAAGCTTTCTAACGATGTATAACATGTCTAATTCTGCTTTTGGAATAGCGTTTTATAGGTCAGCGTAACAGAAAATATTCTTAGCATCGCATTCACTTACGCATTCACTCTGCTAGCAGACAAATACGCTGCACCTAACGAAACGTGTTCAAGGATATTTCGTAATTTCTTGGAAAATACTATTATTATTGAGGACTTCTGAACATAGCTAAGCCATATGTTTGCTGATAGACCTAGCTGACATCGTTTTCTGGAGCAAAACAGAAGCGAATAGTACAGTATCATTGATACTGTCTCTGTCTCCATCTACTGAACATAGAGGAGATTTCATCATTGCTATGTAAGTATTACCGCTCAAAATATTTCGGTTATATACGTTATTTTTGAAATTGAGTATCTTTAAATAGGTTAGTGGTGTTATATAATGTGAATATTTCACACTGTAATGTAAGCGTTAGATGGAAGTGTAATAGTTTTTGTGACCCATGCAACAGTGATGACGTCAGAGTTGGAACATTGCCAAAACGTGGTGGACGGTTGAAAATTGTTTTCATGTTGTCTCATCCCCATACAAGAAAACATACGAGAGTACAGAGTATAGAAATACACACGAGTTAATTATTACACATTTAGTACTGTACCGCATTGTGTGACAATATTTTTGCATTATTTTTTTAATCTGATAACAATGTTTCATCTTAAACCCTCATAAGGGGCTCATTTATATGCTTTATAATGGACAAAAAGCATTTTATTTAATTTTGGAGAGATTTTGGATATGTTTCTGGACACCTAGATATTTTAGACCACTGTACTGACTGAAAGCTTGTAATTCCCATTTGAAAATTATGCAACAGTGATTTTCTTGAGTCAAAACAGTTGATTTGTAGTGAAATACGTGAATATGTTGTGATTTACAGCAATGCATAATTTAGACATTTTGGATAGATTTGGAGACGCTGGGTACACTGCTTAGTTTTTGCTTCATACATCTATAGTAGTTCTACATATCCACCCTTAGATTTTATGAACTTGTGGTCAAGACGTTTTTGACCTAGCACATGTATAGTTTAACCTCCTGTATATATGCAATCTCTCAGTATTTCATTGCAAAAAAAAAAAAGTGCAAATTTATTTTGGATTTTTTGTCAAAACAATTGCATTTGTGGCACTTTATTTCTTCCACAATTATGAATATAAACTAATCTGCGTTAGTATTGTAAATTGTACAAATGTCTTGCTTCATTTAAGCCATTTTTCAAGTCTCTGTGGTGTTCACGTCTGGAGTTATAAAGCTTTAAATAGGGTACCCCCTAAATGGGCAAGGATTGGCAAGATTTGGCTTGTGCCTTAAGAGGTTAAAGATACACTTTCAGACCTTTTTTATGATTATAATTTTTAATAATTTTAGATGCCACCTACATTGGTGGTATAGTGGTGAGCATAGCTGCCTTCCAAGCAGTTGATCCGGGTCACTGGGTCATTGCCCATGGAGTGGTAGGCGGTGGTATGAGACTTGATGACACCAGCGGCTGCAGCAGCTCTGACACTAGTTCATTCTCAAAGCTGGCACCCTGGCCTGAGTGAATACACTCAGGGAAACCGTAGATGCAGAAAACAGTCCCACAGCTTTCTGGAAATCTGCTTTGCAGTCTGGTTCCTCCACGGGAAGTCATGGGCCATCTTCGTGAAGTGGTCAGTTGCCACAAGCACATCAACAGAGCTCTTGTTCTTGTCCTCCGCTGACCAGAAGTCGATGCAGACGAGCTCCATAGGAGCTGAGGTCTTTATGCTTTCCAATGGGGCTCGTGCTGAAGGCTCTGGAGTCTTGGCAAGTACACACCTGTCACAGCACCGAACGTACTCCTTCACATCTTCTCCATGTTAGTACAGAAGAACTGTTGTCTCGTTAGGTGGAGAGTTCAGACTTGACCTTGGTGTCCTGCCAAATCATGAACTCCCTCCAATGCCTTGTCCCTTAAACTCGCTGGCAGCACTACTATGCATTTAATGTTTTAAAATCTTGAAATACTTTTGATGAATTGCATTTCGATATTTGAAATTAATTTTTTCAGTGGACTTAAGCTGATGTTTCTTTAAGTGTATCAAACTAAAACATGACTTTGTTGTTGTTCAATCACAATCCATTACAGTGTATCTAATCAATCTACTGCACTGTAGCCTATTCCAGTTGTTATACCGAATGTGATCTCATGATGTATCCTGTTTTTGATCAATTTACTACTTTTACTTCAATAGAGACTATTGACTAAAACACTTTTTGTATTTGAAATAAAAATGCAATTATTCAGCATATTTCCTGTCATTACTAATGCTGTCAGGTGGCACAACTGATAATCATCAGGTGATGCAACCAGGTAAAATATTCATTTAAACCAATAAATAATAGGTTAAAGTGAACAAATGGTTGATAACTATGATGTGAATAGCTATTGTATTGAATGCATTCATTTGTATATTTGTATAATTATTTTTCTGTCTTTAAATGTAAAATCGGATGCTAAAGATACTAAATACCTGGCCACTAGAATGCAATAATCTTAAATTATTGTAAATACAAAACACAACCACAAAATAGTAATGTGTTAGGCACTGTAGACATTCTAAGGGGTACTTGCCAAATATTTCACTTAGAATAAATAGTAGGAAAATATATATATTTTTTACAAATATTTGGTTGCGCCACCTGACATTTTTTGAGTGGTGAAGTTAAAAATACAGTCAAAAAATGAATTTAAACACTTCGAAATGTTATTTAACAAATGTTTAAACACATTGTTCCAGACTCAAAAATATGCATTACATCCATTTTGAAAAGACTTTTTAAAAATAATTTTTAGAAGCTTTATTTATCATTGACCCTTAACATGTCAACATGGAAAATGGCTCTGGTAAAGATAGGGGTGATCATAGGGATAGTATTGTTGGTGTTGTTATTTGCCTCATGTTGTGCAGTTCCATTGATTCAGTCCCTGGTCAAAGGTATGGTAACTTCAGTCACTGGGCAATTTCCAGTTACAACTAACCTGGAAAGGGACATTACCAATGCAGATAAGTGTGAGAAAATGATTGTAGAAGAACCAGTGTGGCTAATCAATAATGACCCCTCCATCATTGAGTGTGGTAAACTGACGCCAGGAAAAGGAAATGAACCATTACACAAGACGCACAATGGTGCAAGGAGGGTGGGGTGTTTTGCTGTGACTGTCATTCAAACAGGACCTAACGAGTATCGCAATCAATATGGAAACCTGGTGAATGCTAAATTGTCCATATGGAAACCCTCTTTGCGAATGGGGTGTGAGAGGAGGTGCTGGCTGGGAATGCTGGAACCTCCATCCACAAGCCGCCTGCCTGGTGAAAGATCCTCGGTTCTGGGATGCTTACGCTAGATGCATCTATGGAGAAACTCCTGCGTGTGGCAAAGACTACCAGCGCTGCGAGGAAAAGAGCGACCCGAATCACTGTGCATCGAATGTGCTAGTAACCTCTCCAGAGTGATAACCCTCTACAGTGCGTAAAGTACCTGGGTGGAAGAAGCACACATCGACTACACAACTCGCGTAATGATAAAGAGGATCGATAACAGCAAGAGTATCTGAGTGATGTGCTAGCAACCTCTCCTCAGCATACAAAGAGCCAAGCTACGACTCGCAAAGAGCCAAACTGGACGGAAGTAGATGACGGCGCCGGAAATGAAAATGAGTGAAGCAAAAGTAAAAGTTATAATCAAGAAACCAACATAACCAATTAATAATTAACTGATTGATTAAATAGATAACTAACCAGAATTATGATGTTAGAACTCCATTTTAACCATCTTATGTAACTGTATAATCTTGTGCACCTGTAACCCGTGGCTGGTCAAATTATTAATGTACTCAGGCTTAAGCACGCGATATGTATACATGAAATTGTATTCGTTAGAAGGAACTCAGACTACACTGAACCTCGTTGTGAAACAAAAGCCACAGTTTGCCCTGTTGGTGTTATTCAGGAAAATTCAGGCGATGAAGATATAATCCAATCCATCGCACTCAGAGGGCAACATTCACGTGCGAAAGGGGGGCCACGTGATGCATGTTCGGGGGCATGCCTGAGCAGCACTCTGCCTTACTGCTCATGTTCAGCTACAGTTGTGTGGGTGAGTACTGGACGACAACTGCTGGGCAAACTGGTTTGCTAGTGGCAAAATTAAGCAACAAAAAGGCTGTGTAGGGAGTCTGTTGAATTGTTTACTTCTCAACGAGTCAATGTGGGCTGAAAATATTTAGTAGTAAAGAGAATATGTTATACTGATTGTTACGCAGACTATACTTGTTATACTGCTTTGGATCTCTTTGGTCTGTGTGAATGGTGAAATAGCAAGAACTGTGAGGGAAATGAGCATTGTGTGGCTTTTACCGCAAAAGAGGGGATGTTTTCCATGCGATGCTCTGCTCTGCTATTAGGTCTCCCTCCAGCCGACAGTCATCATTTTGATGATCGCTGAGGTCATAGGATAGCGTTTTGCTGTCTGACCGGACGGAATCTGACAACAGATCTTAGGGAAAGTTTGTCAAATGTGATCTATACATGTATTAACATGAATACATATTAATCAACGTATACCAAATAACTTTGGACCACGCCCTGCAAGAACCTGGTGCAATTCTCATCCTCCACGAGGACCTGGAGCTTGGAGCGGAAGGAGTGTTTCTTCTGCTCTTCCCGGTAGAGGGCGGAGAGGCTCTGCTTTGTTTGAGCAATTTCGCTGCTTACTTCCAGGCCTCGGGACTGGAGGAGGCTCACTCTCCGGAGGTCAGCATCGAGACCCTCAAAAACTGCCCTCCGTTCCTTCGCCTTCCTCGCCCGACTGCCCGGAAGTAGCCCCCTATACCCTCTATAATCATCGCCCACCACTCAACCGGGGAGTCAAAGAGATGTTTTAGACTCACCCACTCCAGGTATCGCCTCGAGAAGGAGCTGAGGGTCCTGGAGATGACTGGTGTTCATTTTCCAGAGACCCCTGCCAGCTGTTATTGGCTTCTCCCACACCAGGGACACGGTCACCATGTGGTGGTCTGAGAAGTGCACTGCCTGGATGGAATAAGCATGCACCCCCAGGCCTGGGGTGAGCAGGAACATATCAATTCTTGAAGAGGAAGCACCAGAGGAACTCATCCATGTATGTTGGGGGGGAGAGGCGCCCCCGGCATCGTGGAGGAAAAAATCCCCCAGGATGGACCGCAGCTCGTCGCTAGATCTATCTTTCCTAGGTTTACTGCGGTCTTCATCTCTGAGGGTACAATTAAAATCTTCCCCCATGACCACCGCCATTGTGCAGTATAAGAATGGTATTAGTTGTTGAAAGAGGGAGACCCTCTCTGCCACGCCTGTGGGGCCGTACACATTGATCACCCTGAGTGGGGAACCCCCGACCTCGATGTCAGTGACGAGGATTTGCCCACGCTCTACATCTTCAGATGTGACTATTTTAATGTACAGGTTTTTGATCAATGTGCTGACCCCGTCGGCCCGAGCGACATTCAAGCTGGACCAGAGAGAGTCTCCCATTTTCCATTCCCCACTCAGGACACCGTCCATCTCCCGAAAAGGGATACCACATTCCTGTAGTAGGACGATGTCCGAGGGGGCCTGCTGTAGAATGGAGAAAACTGAGTGCCATTTGTCTGGGCTTTTGATTGATCGGGTGTTGATTGTAGAAATGGTAAGCTTATGTGTCATGATGAATTATATTGTTTTAAGGTGTCGTGTGTACCAGTATTACTGTTTTGACATTTCAAGGCAGATTTTATTAATTGTGTCCATAACAGTGATCGGGTTATTTAGGCGCCTACTCACCCCCGATCCTTGTCCGCACATAGGTCCCCCTTCCTGATTGCCTGGCAGGCTCCGCCCTGGAGAGGTGGGACAGTGTGGAATTGTCCCCAGGTTCCCTTCAGCCTCAGGAGGTGCTCGAGAGGGGTGCAGCTGAGTACTCCCTGCTGCAACTGGGTCTGGAACAGGAGCCGGCTGGTCCCTGATGACAATGGGCCTCATTCACCAATATCTTCCTAAATTTTTTCTTACATTTGTTTTTGAGAAAGGTCCTAAGAAAAGTCTACGTCAGATTCATGACGTGTTCTTAAACCGCAGAATTGTTCACAACCGTGTTCTTATAATGATGAATCCCATTGTCCTCGTAAACTGAAAGTGCATGCCAGTTGTTCCTAATTAGCATAGGTAAATGCCCCGCCAATCCCCATAAAAGGGCATGAGACCGCAGGGCCGTGTGCACACAGAAATTGAAAAGAAAAGTTGAGTCACCCCCCCGATAGTGTCACCCGGTGCGGTCTGCACCCCCTTAGTGACGCCTAGTGACAAATAAGTGTTCTCTTCTCCAACATGTCCTAAGTGCTTAGTTTGTATTCAAAATTTAAACATTTGCTTTTGCAGTATAGACTAAACATTGCATAATTGAAACCCCCAAAAATAAAAGGTCACTACAATGGTTTGATTTTTATCATTTATTTACAGATGAACTCCCACTGAGGCAACCACCATCTGAGGTGGAACCTGGCACCTTAATGCTTTGTAAAATAATGGAAATAATTATTTAAAAATATAATAAATGATAAAAATATTATTGTAATTTAAACCTATAATATTATACAACTGTAGAATTGAAGAAAACACAATAACCAATTATTTTGCACAAACATGTGTGCATAAGTGTGCTCTTGAGTGTGCGTAGCTTCTGTTCTTACCTAAGAACAAATCCCAAATAAGAAAACATTAGTGAATGTCAGAATCTTCGTGAAAACTGCGTAAGTGGGTTTTAAGAAGAAAATTCTTCTTAAGAACGGTTGGTGAATGAGGCCCAATGAGTGGTGTGGTGCAGGGCTGTGACAAAGTTTTATTAACCAATTATTGCGGTGGTGATTTTCGAGGGGGAAGCTGAGGCCTATTTTGGGGGTGGATATTAATGTCCTGTCTGTATGTGGGTTTTTGTTTTAGTTGTGGTTTTGGTAGAATATGGCAAGTTATTGCTGGATTTGCGGGGTTCTCTATTCTGTTCTGTTGTTTTGGTAATGGTTCTTTTTGCCCTCCTCTTTTTCCTTGCCAACTGCCAATTGTGAGAGAAGTCCATGTCTGTGTTGGAGGAGTCCGACTCCTCCACCATGATGGGGGTGTCGGAGTCACGCTCCTCTTTAACTGGTTTTGTGCCGATTGTGGTGGGTACATGGGAAACAGAGGGTACTATGCTTTGGGGGAGACTGAAAACGGTGTTACTGGGTGACGCCGATGAGGTGCTCTGTGTGACTGTGAGTGACTCAGCCTGGGGACATGTCGTGGGATCTGACCTATTCCTGGGTTTGGGAATGGGGGGTGGTGGGGGTGATGGGGGGGGTGGCAGATGGTTGAGGGGGCGTGGTGTTTCGAGCCCTGTTCGCGTACGAGAGGGGGCAATCCCGGAAAAGATGCCCCCTCGCTCCGCAGAGATTGCAGGGCTTCAGGTCACGGCACGCCCTGGTCTAGTGCTCACCTCCACAGGTCTTGCACTTGACCACTGTGCAGGCTGTGGCTAAGTGGCCTAACTCGCCGCAGTTCCTGCACAGTTTGGGCATGCCGTTGTAAAACACCACACCCTGATTCCTCCCCAGTGTAATTGTGCTGGGGATGTGACACACCCCCCCAACTGCAGAGGGGTCAGGCTTGAGTTGGACCAGCCATTTCCTGGCCCCTGTCCAGACTCCATCCTCATCAAGCACTTTCCTGGCTTCAGATTTTACTTCACCATATCTGCCCAACCACGTACTCACATCGTGGTCCTGCACAGCTTCATTATAAAACTGCACAGTGACCACTTTGTTTTTTGTGTCGGACAGCGGCTTGATGGAAAAATTACTAAGGGGTACCCTGGAACCTCTAAAGAGGTTCCAGAACCTCTCCAGAACATTGGAATTCTTAAAGCTCACCTCAAAAATGTCTGAGGGGCCTGGAACCTTCACCAAGCAATTCAGGTCACTCTGTGAGAAGCCCATTGCCCTCTGAAGCACCACCCTAGAAAATTCCAGACGGGTCAAACCTGTCACTCTTCCAGCCTGTGCTGTAGCGTTTGAGGCAGCAGCGTTGACTCTCCCCCCGGTGGTTGCTGCCTCCACGGCGCCCCTCTCGGCTGCGCCATTCGCCCCTTGTACCACCAGGGGGGCTCTGACTGATGCTGCTGCTCCCATCTTCTCTGTTCGCCTTGTAGCACAGCCGGACGGCGTTGTGGCGGCGCATCCCTGACACTGCAGTGGTCATCCTCCCTCTCCCCCAGGCTAGGACCCGGGCTGTAGCAGTTGAAGAAGAGAAAAGAGGACCGCGCTCAGGAATTGATAGTCTGTCCCAGAGGAACCAGAGATAGGTAGGCTTTAGGGCCCAGACACGGCACCCTCTATGCCTGGGGACCTCCTTTCCAGCAGGGGCGCTGGACGTTGTTCCCCTGTTGAGTCTGAGGAGGTCCGCTGGTCCCTCTATCTACCTGCTCCTCGGCCTGGAGAGCAAGAGAGGGGAGAAAGGAGCAAGGGCGAAGGCCCAGCAAGGCTAGCGTAGCCCAAAGGTCCGCCAGACCTTCAGAGGAGAGAGAGACAGAGAGAGAAAAGGAGAAAAGAAAGGAGAGACACCTGCTCCAATTACACTCCACACACCCACAAACCCCCCGTCTCACACCTGTTAAGTGTGAGGTTAAAGATTTGTGCGCGATGAAGAGAAACCCGAGCACACGTCCTACACCAGCAGTCCTAACAAGGATTATGGGTTTGCTTCTCAGAAAGTTACAGCTCATAAGCATAACACACACTGACCCGCCCTGCTCGGAGTCTCCCCTTATATTGTCTGGGCTATGCAAATAACTTTACTTGCCGGAGCAGCCGCTGATTGGCTGCCTATCTCTAACTGTTCAGCCAATCGCCGACACTCCTGCCTCTACCCAGCTCCAAGCTGCCACACATACACAAGTCGGCAGGGAACAGGGGGGAAACTCAATAACTACTACAAGAGACGCGATACACAACAAAACTGTACAAGCACACGTAACACGAATATCTACACTTTTAACACACAAAAGTACGCTAACTACACCTAGCTACACACAGCTATATACAAGCAAGTATTTACATGGTGCCAGCAATGGCAATTGTAGCTAGCTGCCAATCGTAGCTAATTGCCTAGCTAGCTACCCCAGGGTCGCCACAATAGCTTAGCTTGCTATTTTTCCTACAGTCTAAGCTCGCGTCAGAGCTAGGTAGACTGATAGATCGCTAGCTAGAGAGTTAGCAAAGCAGATAGCTAAATATCCAGCAAGAAATCTAGAGAAATAGATAGCTAATAGCTAGTTAGCAAGCAAGAAATCTAGATAATGTTAGCTAGCTAGACAGACATAACTACAGGTCGCTAGCTAGCAAGACAAATAAAGTTAGATAACATTATTAGCTAGCGAGACAGCTAGATCGATCGCGCGCTAACTAGGAAGATAAACCATATTTTTATCTTCCTAGCTAGCTAGGGATTTTCTATCTAGCTGTCTCGCTAGCTATATGTAGGCTATATCATGGTTCAATGTATATATACAAATCAAGATATGATATATTCACAAAAGCATCGCTAGCTAGCTGACACATACAGGAATAAATAAATATCATTGACGTTGTTGCAGAGATTGACGTAACCGGAAACGTAACCCCGGAAGTGAATGGGGGGATAAACTTTGTAGGGGGATGAAATTGTTGTGACAACGCCCCTATGGGACAAATGAATGGCGATTTCCGAATTCCTTTAAAATAAATTGACATGACATTTGGACGTTTTTTTTGTATATAAAAAAATTCTGTGTCATTTTAAAAAGTCAATTGCTAACGGCTAAGTGGTTAGCCACCTGAGATGACCCGTCGCACAATTACATCATCACACATAGAGCTGTTTCGATACACACGCGAAAACCGTTTTCTTCTTGTTGTTTCCGTTAGTGTAATAAATTATACATTCTTCTGTTTTTTACAGTTGTATATATCGTTGAAAACATCTTAATATAAATAGGCTACTTGCGCTTCACAAGCGTTGCCAGGGAACCTCAAGAGCTGTGACGTAAATAACATGAGCAGCAGTGTTAGTTTTTTGTTAGCAAAATAATTGTTTCGGTTGAAAAACGACATCGGAATTCAGCGGATCCCGTGCCATTTAAGAGAGAAATGTGACCGGATAAAAACGTCCAAGTTTTAAACGCCATCTTAAATCACAGACGGTGACAGGGACGGTTATGTGAAAATCCATTCATTTTTTCCATAGAGAAATTTCCCTTTGAACCGGAATTCCATATATGGGCAAGGTGTTTGCTTGCGTTACGTCAGACTAATGTAGATGTTCAGTCGCTCGCTACGCACAGCAACCGTACAGCAACGTTCGGAACCAATCGCTGCTAGTACTTCCCCTCTAGACAGCACAGAAAATTTCCCGATAAATACGTCATCAACGATGGGCAAATCAAATTCTTTGGGTACTCATTTTCAAGACTTGAGCCAATACGAACATTCTACCAACCAACCGATCACTTTGCAGTCGACATTTGTAACTAATTTCTCTGGTGTACTGGTAAATCCTGAAAATAGGATACAGGTCGGACAAAATTAATAAAAACGTAATAAGTAAAATAATAATATCAACAAAGAAACTGCTATGGTCAAAACATTAGATAACTGATTGTGGAAAACTACCTGTCTGCCTCCATATTGCTAGCTACTAGCTGTATTAGCTAAATTGTAGTTTTCAATTCGGGACAGAATTTAGCTATCGTAGATTTATTTTAACTAGAGTTTAGATACCTCGCGAACCTGATTAATCCCTGGAATTTCCTGAGAGATTTCCGTTACTGCACAGGCGTGTTGCAACAGATGATACCTCCATAGCGATATTAAGGAAGAAATGGCACCGCAGCCAACGGGGAGAGACGTTTTATGCAGGAAAAGGTAAAGCACTGTTACCTCTAAAACGTCAATTCAAACTTTCCCTGGAGAAAACAATACATGGAATTTACACATTGCGCATATCTGGCAATAGCTGCTGAATATAATTGCAGTTTTCAAAACAGACTCGTAGTTATCGCTCAGTGATCTTGAACTAAATGACGATAGACTGTTCTTGTAACTTGAGATGGCAGGTTCAATTCTCAGCTGTAGCTTTGCTGTTGTATCCTTGAGTAAGGTACTTAACCTGTATCAAATGTCCAGCTGTAAGTGATAAATGGATTGTATGTTAATATATAACCTATATATATATATATATATATATATATATATATATATAACCTTCAGTGGCCCTGGAGAGGGGTATCTGCTAAATGCTGAAAGTAATTCTATGCATATAACAATGACAATGATGTTGTAGATTAAGTAGCTGCTATGAATGTGTGTGTGTTTTTAGTAGGAAGGTAAAGCGAGAATGGAACTCCAGCTGGAATACCAGACTGAAAGAGATTGTTGGCTTCCTGCCTATCTCTCTGCCAGCCAATGGACATGTGCTCACTAAGGTTCCTCTCTTAATTTCTCCCTCTGCTCTGCTCTCTCACTTTCTCCTTTCTTGGTGTTCCTTGCACTCTCTGCCCTCATACCACATCCCTGTACTGGCAGAGCACAGTATGTGGGTATATCATATCAGAACCGAGTCAAGTGATATACAGTCATTTGATATACAGCAGGCCTGCAGACAAAAGTAAAACATATCCCTGCTAATTTAGAAAAGAAACGTCTAAAAGTGATTTGTGACAATGCCCTTTGTGAAACGGACTATACAATTAACATTAAATTAAACTGAATTTCTATGATTGTACCTTTATTGATTTGTTAGTACTCATATGTTTTTCTGTGTAAATTCTCGGGGATCCTGCTGCGGTGGCTTTTCTTGCCCAGGTCTCATATGTGCTTCTGGTTTGTGTAACACATTTCCTGTAATGCCCTGCAGAAGGAGACCCTGGTCCACATGCTGCAGTATCTGGACTTCCTCCAGAGCCACATCCAGAGCCTGCATAGAAGGCTGCCTCCTCACTGCCTCCCACAGATTCAAGAGAGAGGTGGGACAAGTTGCTTGCATTATGTTACATTTACATTCAGCTGTTTCACACCAAAAATTCAACCATCCACTAAATGAGGAGTCTCTAACTAGAGAGACACAAGGTGTGGCCTGTTTTTTGTTTTCACCTTAGAATTGGAAGCACATTTCTCAGACATGAGAAACCAGGTGAGTAACTGCTGGTAACTGATCAATTAAGTGGCAAGTAGCTACAAAGCCCAGTAGATCCAACGGCTTTCCAGGGGAAAGATGAAATATTGCTGCTTTATGGTAGTCTAAGGTGTTTTCTGTGGATAGCATTGCACTGCATATTTCACTGCTGCTGTCATTGCAGTGGGGTTGGTCTACGAGAAAGGAGAACAGCCAGCCAGAGCCCCTGCTGGAACTAGAAACTCCAGTATGCTTTCTCAAGGCCAATCACAAACGTCTCTGCAGCTGTCCACAGAAGAGACTGTCCCTTTGCACAGGTACCACTGAGCAACATCAGCAATCATGTGATTCTAGTGATGTGTAAATTTTTGATGAAGAGAAATAACTTACCACAATGTATCTCTCTTAAATTACTATAGTTATATCATGGCCAGTGCTGTAGTGGTTAAAAAAAAAAAAAAAAGTGGGTAAAAAGGGGCCAGCCCATTTTCAACCCTGGCACATGACTAGCTGGGCCCACCTTTGTGCAGCTGGTTTATGCTGTAGTGAAAATATGAGCTGACCCGCTTTTAACATTTTGACAGTTTAATTACTATTCACATCAGGGCTGGCAGTAATCCCTTCTCACGGCTCGACAGTGCTCCCATTTGAAACTGATGGGGGTGGCAGTGTAGTAAAATGGCTAAGGATTTGATCTTGTAACCTAAAGGTCACAGGTTCGATTCCCGGTAGAACACTGCCGTTGTACCCTTGAGCAAGGTACTTAATTTGCATTGCTCCAGTATATATCCAGCTGTATAATTGGATACAGCATAAGTCACTCTGGATAAGAGCGTCTGCTAAATGCCTGTAATGTGTGCTAACTGGAAAAATAATTTTGGAACACATCTAATTGGGATGCATTAGTGTATTGCTAAATTGGGAGCACATAGAAAACCTATTAGCATGACACCCTGCTTCTTCCAATTGGTTCAGACATTTGGCTGGATACATTTGTGTAGTTTGTTTTAGGGCTGTCAAAAAGTATTCGAAGTTCTAAAACTATTCGAAAACTCTTCGAACCAAAATTTGAGCATTAGAATATTAGTTTTGGATCCCGCGTTTTTGATTCCGCGTTTTGTAATTAACATAAATATACAGGCTTTAATTTATTGCGGCGAATCATGTTCATGCACTCAAAGTTCATTTCCTGTGCTAACGTTACTTCGTCTGTCACATCAAAAATATTGAAAACTAACGGTGAAAATGGCAGCAGCATCGGAGGAGTTGGTCCCACTAGCTGGTAGTAGAAGCCCTGTTTGGGAAGTAACGTTAACACAGGAAATGAACTTTGCGTGCATGAACATGATTCGCCACAACCATCCTGCTTTTAAATGTAGCAAGCTATCTTGATCCTCGCTTTCAGAAATTAGTGCCAATAACCTCCGGTGATACTTTCAGCTCCATGGACACCTAACGTTACTGGTCAGCTAACAATTTAGGCTAAATAATGTTCCCATATGGCAGGCTGTGTTTCCTTTCTGTTCTGAAGATTTTGATAAAATTGGATGATGAAAGAAGTTAAACAAACTAAACAGAGTAAGTAATTTATGTTGTTTTAGTACAGGTATTAGCCGTTTGAATAGTTTTTGTGTTAAGAAATAAACAGGGATTTCCTATAAACAATCATTTCCCTATTATTGTGATTAATAAATGCTGAGTTGTGGCAAATTACATCCACGAGAAAGTTCTTTATTCATTTGCGCATTAGGCTATAGAAACGGCAGGGGGCTCATTTATAAAATGAACTGCGTGCACGTCAACACTTGTCTCTACCTCAAGTCATGTTGAAATTTTATAAATCACTACTTTGACGTGATTTTCTACGTAGGCTACGCGCTACGTAGTTGATCTAAAATACGTTCTATAAATGAGGCCCCCAGATGTAGTAACCTAGTATGAAAGTTCACCGATGTCCTCTATTCTACTGCCCCCTTGTGGAAAATAACGGGTAGGCCAGTTTGGAGGGAGCGTCACGTGCATATTGCGCCCGACAATGAGCAGCTTATTTTTGTGAATTATAAGCAAATGATATTCGAATATATTCGAACGCTAACTTATTACAAAATCTAATATTCGAACTCAATTTCATGGCACTTTTGACAGAAATTAGTTTGTTTCCCATTAAATCTTTTAGTATCAGTATAGTCAAATTCTGTCAGTTCTCTCAATTCAATCCTCTCGCATAACCAGTTCTTTAATTAAATCTCTTTTCAATATCAATTTTCTCAAGTAAATAACAATCTTCCCCTAAATTATGGGGTGTCTGTATTCAGTTTACATAGATAATACTAAGGGAAAATAATCAATATGCAGTATGAATATGAATATTCCAAGTAATCAGTGACTAACAATAGAATTAATGAACAATCAATATTTAATTTCTGTATGATTTTCTATGTTTCTGTCAGTAATTCTATTTTTTTAAAAGTGAAATTATCATTAGCATTATAATTAATAATCAGTAAAAAGTAGTCCAGTCTAGCAAGGCAATCCAATAAAAACATGATTTAAAAACAAAAAAGATAGTCATTTTAATAACTGTCACTATACAACTGTATCCCCTTGCCAGTTATCTTATAAAGTTATTAGATTTAGGAGGTGAAGTGGGAGTTTTTGGAAAGATACTTCCTGTATATAAATTGAATAGTAGCCTAAAAGCTAAATATAAGCAAACTACGTAGCTTAAAAGTATGGGTTCAAAGTATGTGTTTCAGGGATTAAATATAGTACTATATGTCAAATACAAGGTAATTTCAATGATTAGAACGCCCTGTTTTGTGTTTTTAATTTGCCAAAATAGTCTAAACCTCTGTCTTCCATAATGCTTTCATTTTCACATTGACTAAATTGTCTCAATTGGCCCGCTGTAATGCCACTCGCAGGAGTGTGTGTAGTGATCTGTCGTCCCAACTCGCTCGATTTAAAAACATCATTTAACCATAAGGCACTCACAATTTCCCAAATAAACTTCCTTTGACAGAAATTCTGTTATCAGTAGCCTATCGAAGACAACCTGCAACCATAGGCGCGATTGATTAGGTACATCCCAACGCCCAAGTGATGGATAACACCAGCCAAGGTCAGGCAGAAGCTACTGGAACCCTATTGTTTTTGTGCAGTTTTTAAAAATTATTATTAGAGGTCCAAGCTGCAAAACTGCTGGAACCCTATTGTTTTTGTTAGGATTATTCTTATTATTTTTCTCTGCTAAAAGTGTCTGAGGCTCAGCAACCATAAGTCCTAGAGCAACCAAATTTGGAAGGTGGGTTCCTATTGCCCCCCACTACTCAGGCACTAAAAATCACATATGTCGGCCAGATGATGGCGCTATTACAAAGGGTCATGCGTAAAAGGCCATAACCCCCACACCATAAGTCAGATCAACACAAAACTTCATTGACTGATGCATCTGAATGCGCTCTACAACTTTGCCATTGGCATCACCTATGTCCGCCATATTGTTTGCCCGCCATTTTGACTTTGATTTTGGAAACTATAACTAAACTAGAAACTATTTTCAGTAAAGATATATAGAAACATAGGCTATCCTTCAGTTGAAGGGAATAATCTTAAATTTCCTATGATGCTGCGTTCGCGTTTCTTGATGTGTTAACGTTACTGCAGTTTGCTAGGGAAACGCGAATTACTACTTTACAACAGTAATTACATAACAGTAGTAGCCTACATTAACTTTTTTTGCCTGTTTTATTTTTATTTATTTATTTGTCTTCCCCTACTGAACTAAGTTTGGATAGACTGCAAACCATCTGATGTCCTCATATTTTCCCTTGGTGGCAACTGTTACCATGAATGGATTTCATATTCATTATAGCCAAGACCTATGACTGATACATACAGCATGCTACATCTTAAACGGATGAATATTGACTGAAAAACAAGGTAAAACGTCGTTTTTTTCAATATTTCGACTGGGGTTTTTTAATGGAGGAAATTCACACATACAGATAAAAACGGCAGGTTCTACGCTTGATTTTGATGTATAGGTTGCAGGGGTTTTAAAAAAATCCAGCTGCCACACAAGGCTTGTGTCTCACTAGCTCCCGCACCTCCTCCTCGATGTGAGAGTTTCCCTGAGTGATAGCCGGGAACGGTCAGCTCTCAGCCCGCTGCCTGCTGTGTGCTGACTCGGTGGGGGCGACTACAGAATATAGCGATTACTTTTCAATAATGTGTAGTAAATGAAACGACTACTTAGTGAAAGCAAAGTCCTGTTGCAAACAGAATGGGCATTTTTATCTAGTGGCCATCTACAATGATATGAATCCATTAGAAGAAACATAATGGCTGACGCATAGAACTTATTTATTAAACGTTTTGCAACGCAGTGGCTCAAAGTTTGTTGGTGTGTATAACTGGTGCCGCCTCTCTCTCTCTCTGCCTGTGTAACGTTAGATAGAGGCTATGGAGCTGAATTTTTTTTTCTTTTTCCCCCGAATTTGAATAATAACGAGCAACTTCGGGTAGAAGAAATATCTGTTTCCATCGCATTATTCATGCTTTCCCGAATACGGTATTTGGATTCAGATACATCCCTAGCGGAAGCACTGCAGCTCTGCATACAGGCCAGCCATCTAAGTGTTACGACATGCCATCTAAGTGTTATGACATAGTAAAGGCCTTTACGGCAAGCAGCTAGGACACATCCATGACGACGCAACTAAGTAATCCGACAGCGTCTCTTAGCACAAAATTGGCCGTAAGTTATCAATATTTTATACCATCATCATGATATTCAATAGATATGTTGGGTGAAGGTATATGATCATGAGGACAAAACCATTTTAAAATCGCTCCGTAGGGGGCGTAATAGTGCCAATGCTTGGACCCATCCCAACGTCGCTTGCGGTTTTAATTTTAATTTTTTTTTTTCTCCAGGGAAAACGCTTTTATTTCTCAGACAGTGTGGTGAAAACTCTTGAAACTTGGTAGGCATGTTAGGGATGTGTGAAATTGTGATATATTACAACATGGCAGCTATTGACCTGATAGTGGCACTATAGAGCATGTTCAAACATTTATAACTTTGAAGATTCATAACTTTTGAACAGTTTGACCTACATACATGCAAAACTATTAGAAGCCCCTTTTCAAAAGGAAAAAAATAATATTATTGGGCCAATACAATGTGCAGGTTACATTCCTGCTATTTCAAATTCTTTGAAAAACACAAAAAAAATCTTCTCATGAACCATCCATCCGGTCCATGTTTTGGATTTGGTGTGATCCATCATTGTACCAGTCCCTAGCTAAATAGTCCATGCATCAACATATGACTTAATTGTGAGCCAATCAAATTACCCCATATTGGGCGTGTCTATTAAAATCACTGTAATTAATTCCAGGCATGGTCATTGGCCTTGAAACATTCTGAATTGAAGTGCAAGTCTTTCTGTGCAAAATGAAACTTGAATGGTGTCACTAGCTTGAAAAACATGACTGTTATAAACTAAGAGGCTATTTAGCATTATTTGCCATCTGAAACATAATACCTACAAATCTTCTACTCATTAACCATGCATCTCATGAAGATGCCATTTGGAACAAGTACACTTTGTTCAGCTGTCTAACTAAATTGCGAAGGAGAAGTTTTTTATGTTCAAAGATGGTGAAAGGAGAGCCAATCATATTTCAGTATATGAAAATAGCATATGATGCTAAGTAACCATACTCATTCTTGATCTGATTCCAGACTTGGTCTTTGGCCTTTAAACTTGGTCAGAAACGAAGGGCGGGTCATTCTGAACAAGACAAAACTTGAATGGTGTTCATAGCTTGAGAAATATGGCCACTATAAATAAAAGTATATCTACAGTAGCATTCATAGCCATTGTTCCATCTGAAAAAATAGTACCTAAAAAAATCTTCTTCTCATGAAGCATAAGTCTGATCAAGATGCCATTTTGAATCAGAAAACTTTGTTCAACTGCCTAAATAAATTGCGAAGGAAAAGTTTCGATGTTCAAAGATGGTGGAAAGAGAGCCAATCATATTTCAGTATATGAAAATAGCATATGATGCTAAGTGACAACATTAATTCTTGGATTGATCAATTTCAGGCTTGGTCTATGGCCTTGAGAAGTGTTCTGAATCGAAGGGCACATTCTTCAGAATAAGGCAAAACTTGAATGGTTTCAATTGGATGAACTATATGGGCACCAGTAGGGTTTAATACACTACATGGACAGAAGTATGTGGACACCTGACCTCCAACATCTCATCTAAAATTCTGTGCATTAATACTAGAGCCCGACCGATATATCGGTATGGCCGATATATCGGTCATTATTTGACTTTTTTGACGACATCGGGATCGGCAGTTATGCCGCCGATGTGCCCTGATTTTTTAATAAGTATAATAAAAAAACAATGATTATTTATCTGTACTTGTCTGTTCGAACGTTGTAATTGCTATTTACTAGAATTATCCAGTAGAGGGAGCTCTAATACAAGTGTGAACTGCAGCAGCTGACGCGCTACTTCTCTAATAAGACGTTTGTCACTCGTGCCTCATCCAATATTCTCCACTGCAAGACTTGTCTGCACAGATTCGATTGCCGCAATAAAGGTATGTATATTTAGTGAAAGTTTTTAATTAAATGCGTTTATACGACCACTATGTTTATCAATCCTCATTATCAAGCGAGCGAGCTAGCTAACATATTTGGTTCACTTTAGCAAGCTAGCTGGCTAGCAAGCCTTTATGAAGTGGCAGTGAGCACATAAGCAGCGTAGGATCTACATTTCCAGAGGACATCGCTGTATTCTCAAATAAATAACCAGGTAAAATAAAATGGTGATTGAATGTATCACACATTTGTTTTTTTTTTATCTGAGATAATGATATTAGCTACTATATGATGCTGTGTAAATAGCCAACACGTGATTGCAAGCGAGTGTGTCATCTAGTCACGCGTCATCGTAGCAAGCTAACCAGACGCAGATAAAACACTTCTAACATGAATCATTTTAAGCCATGTTATCTAACTTTGTCGTGATAACATGAGAGAAGGATTGCTGCTGGAGAAGTGAATCAACCAACAGTTAGCGCGGGTAACCTGCACGAAAGCGCATTGTAGTTTTTTTCACGTATTTCATCCAGTCAATTTAATTTCATCTAACGTTACACTTGATTCACTCTTTAGCTCCGCTAGACAATGTCTTACTCTTTGAGATCATGTAGTAGAAATAAAATAAGAAAATATAATTCATTTAACTTACTGAGAATATATAATTAGAAATAATAAGACTGTGTCAATAGCTAATGCGTTATTGTGAGCGAGTGTGTCATCTAGTCACGCCTCAGAGCGCATTGTAGTTATTTTCACCGCCTAATTCGAATGGGCAGGGAAGCTCGGTAGATAAAGTCTTACTCTTTGAGATCGTGTAGTAGGAATAAAATAAGAAAATATAATTAATGTACTGAGAATAGATACTAAGACATAATTATAACAAATTAATAACAACAACAATAATAATAATATTCATAAAAATACATGTTTGAAACTGGAAAACTGATTTTTTAAAATTAATTTTTTATAGATGGCTGGAAAAGAAAGGAGTAAAAGCAAGGTGTGGAGTTATTTTGATTTCACACACTTAAAGGTGATGTTAATATATTTAATTTAATATCTTTTACTTTTTTTTATCTAAAAAGTTCTTTGTGTTTATTTTTATTTTTATTTGTTTGCTTATAAGTTAAATGTTCTTAAATATAGAAACTTCAATAAAATATAAGTTTTTCAAATTGATTTGAAAATGTTGCACTTTTTGACAAAATATTGGTCAAAACATCGGTAATCGGTGGGCTAGGACTCTCCAAAATCGGGATCGGCATCGGACCCAAAAATCTGGTATCGGTCGTGCTCTAATTAAAACGGAGTTGGTCCACCATTTGCTGCTATAAAAACCTCTACTCTTTTGGGAAGGCTTTATACTAGATGTTGGAGCATTGCTGCAGGGATATGCTTCCATTCAGCCAGAAGAATATTTGTGAGGTCAGGCACTGATTGGGCTATTAAGCCTGGCTTGCAATTGGCTGATTATGGCGCAAATTAGCACATACAGCTAAAAACTACAGGTTCTAAGCTTGATTTTGATGTATTGGTTGCGGGCGTTAGAAAGAAATCCAGCTGCCACACAAGGCTTGTGTCTCGCTAGCTCCCGCACCTCCTCCTTGATGCGAGAGTTTCCCTGAGTGATAGACGGGAACGATCAGCTCTCAGCCCGCTGCATGCTGTGTGCTGACTCGGTGGGGACGACTACAAAATATAGCGATCACTTTTCAATAATGTGTAGTAAATGAAATGACTAGTTAGTGAAATCAAAGTCCTATGTTGCAAACAGAATGGGCATTTTTATCTAGTGGCCATCCACAATGATATGAATCGATTTGAAGAAATATAATGGCTGACGCATAGAACGTATTTATTAAACGTTTTGCAGCGCAGTGGTGTGTGTAACTGCCCCCCCCCCCCCCCCCCCCCCCCCCCCCCGCCCGTGTAACATTAGATAGAGGCTATGAGAACTTGACATGGAGCTGACTTTTTTTTTTTTTCCCGAATCTGAATAATAACGAGAAACTTCGGGTAGAAGAAATATCTGTTTCCATCACATTATTCGTGCCTTCCCAAATACAATATTCGGATTCGGATACATCCCTAGTATGTATGTGTATATATATATATATATACACACACACACACACACACACATATATATATATACATATATAATAACAGTAGAATAAATATCAATATAATGTATACACACATACAACCTCTGGAGACATGACGTCACTGTACAAGCTGCTTTAGAGTTACTTGAAATGTATTTTGTTGCTTTAAATGACGAACCCATTGATGCCACTACAGCAGCCAAGGCTGGTCATGAGAAACATTTCCAAGTACTGTATCTAAAATACCCTTAATGACACACAAAAACTGCCTGGACTAATTGAAAACATCCACTAAGTCAACAAATTGAACTATTCCTTTAAAGTGATGAAACATGCGGTTCTCTTCCTTACCTAGGGACTGGTGGGTATCTGGGTGTACGTACTCCAGGGGATCTCTGCTCTGACTTTTGGGATTGGACAGCCAGTGATGACAGTGGCAGTGGGATGCTGGACTCCTCCCCAAGGTGGGTACACCACTGCACGAGAATGCCAGGGCCTCCACAGCACCTCGAAACCCAGACCTGGGTATAAAAATAGTCCATACTTTGGAATCAGGGCGAGGTAAGGGGCGGGAGCCCCATGGAAAGAGAAACAGAGAAGATAAGGTTCAATTCAAGTTTATTTGTATAAAGCTTTTTACAGATAACTGTCACAAAGACACTTTACAGAGTAGCAAAACAAGAGACAAAGCAAAACGAGCAAACGGAGCAAACACCAGACATGAACCCCCAAATAGCAGGTACATAAGGCATAAGGCCTTCTCCCTGTGGGGAGAAAACCCTCAAACGGTGGCGGGAAAAAACTCCCCAATGGGAAAAAATCTTGAGAGGAACCCGGCTATAGAGGGGGAGCCCATCCTCCACTGGCCAGCCTAGTGTAAAGTAGTAGACAGCAAATAAAATGGGTTGAAGAGGTTACAGCTGAGGTGAATGCTAACAGGAATAGTAATAGACCAAATGATATAGTGGGCAGTTTAGAGGAGCCGGATGATGGATCTGGAGCTCCAGACAGCATCAAGGCATAGGCAGTGGAGGAACACAGCTGAAGCAGTCCATGACCATGGAGCGAAGGACAGGACTGGAGCTATTGACACTCCAGGATTGGATTCAGGCCGAGGAAACAGGCTGCAGTGGACTTTGGACTCATGGCGAGGTAGGGTGAGGGAGCCCCGTCTGCATAGCAGTAGTAGTTAACACCATCACTGCTTATGATGCCCTGAAGAGGAAGCATGTACAAGGAAAAAAGCAAAGGACCCAACACAGATCCTTGGGGAACTCCAAAGTTTACCCTGGAATACTCAGAGGAATTATTTACCCTAACAGCCTGAAGTCTGTCAGTGAGTTAGGATTTAAACTACATAAGGGCTTGCCCAGTGACACCAACTGATTTTTATAGCCTATGGAGGAGGATATGGTGGTCTGTGGTATCAAAGGCAGCACTCAGGTTCAATACTCGGACGAGGGCTGTCTCAGTACTATGATGCTTCCTAAAACCAGACTGAAACCTCTCATACACATTTTTATCCTATAGGGAAGAAGAGAGTTGTTGTGCTACACATTTCTCAAGAACCTTTGATAGAAATGGAAAATTTAAAAAGGTCTATAGTTAGCTAGGTCTGGTCCAAATTTGATCTCTTGAGCAGTGGCCTGATTTGTGCCTTCTTGAAAGATATGGGAACATAGCCGGATAGCAGTGAAGAGTTAATTATGTTAAGAATTGGTTTGCTAAGAACAGGCAATAACACCTCCAGTAGCTTTGAGTTTGGGGTCAAGAGTGCAGGTGGTTGATTTGGAAGAAAGAACTAGTTTGACTTGTCATAAGGTTGATAGTTCAGTTATTACATTTAAATTAAATTATTGGCTTATTTCAAATTTAATTACAGCTCAGTATTCAAGAATCACTGTTTAGGGAGTCACCCTCAGCTACCCTGTAAGTGACACAGCACTCTGAATACTGAACCCAGAACAACTGGAGATCACCCTTTATCAACCTCAACACTTAAAATTATTTAGAGGGAATTGACCCTTGGCACTTATAAATTCAGGTGTCTCTATTTGACTTCGTTGGTGGATCATTCCATCGGCATGAGAAAGGAAACACAATCACACATATACAAAAATATAAGCTTTAATGACAAATAATTCCAAAAATTAAGCAGTTTGGTTGTAATATGGGATAGGATACTGGCACAGTATAGCACAATACAACTCTGTACATATAATGTAGCATGTAGTGACGAGTCAGACATTACATTATTAGTATTGTGGTTCATAAGTGATATGCTATCTCAACAAGGTTTCTGGGTACCGCTACACAGAAACTTATTATGAACTAGTACAATTCTACGCACATAGCCTATGATTAGTATGAGACAGACAACAATCAGTTACACTCAACTCATAACACAAAGGTCTTTAACAATACAATTAGATTTATAGTCCAGCAGCTATCTTGCTATTGCTGGTCTTATACAGATGCACACATAAATAGCTAACGGTAGGTTAAACTTCGAATTATGGCGTTACTTACGAGTCAGAGTGTGGAGAGAAGAGGAAGAGAGGAAAGATGGAGGAGAAAGTGATCCCCGAGACCCGGCTGAGGCAACACATGCTAGGTTCAAAGCTGGAAAATGCAGCTTGGGACAGGTCAGCTACGGCTCAGGTACGGAGGATAAAGGAAAAATTTGAAAAAGGAAAAAGAAGACGACGTGGCCTCGGTGGTCATTGACTTGAAAACCTGGCCGGGTGAAAGAGCGATCTGAGCTGTCATTGGCTGTTTGGAGGGCAAACCTTTATATCACATCCACCTTTCCCATTGGGGGAAAGCCTAAATTTCCCACTAAAAAGAATATTTCATCAGGTTTCAATAACTTTGGTGAATATTTATTCAATTTTGAAGTAGTTGGATAATTATTTAGCAATGCAAGAAAGGTGAATATACTTTGTACCTCGACTTTCGTTGCGAGTATTAAAAGATAACCATACCAAACATGATTACTTTCGGTTCAGGTTACGGGAAGATGAAGAATTATTTCTTAAGCGGGCAGCATACTTCTTGCGGAAACGAAGTTCGGCGAGGTTGTAAGAACAAAATGACGTGATTGCAGAGAAAACAAACAAACGCATTCCCTTGCCGAAGTTCTTTTCAGCACTTCTTGCACCTTCAAGATTTTCTAACTAGCCGAAATCACCGCAGATGACACCAATGTGAACATCGTGTGTGATTGGTCAGAAATTCAAGGTGGGCGTGATTTATGTTGTTTTATTTTCGCAAGCTGATTCCCCATCTCCATGGAGACCACACTGCCGGGAACGTTACAACAATAACATATAAACATAATACATAATAATACATTGGCAATTCAATCCAATAATACATTTACAATCCATTCGCTGCCATTGCTGTTTTGTTTCCCAGCGAGTAGCCGTAGCCTATTGATACTTTTGTTGCTACGTGCAGTTGCTACAGATAGAATGATTCCATTTGGGTAACATGTGATTGGTGAGAATACTGAATGGGCGGAGTCTTAACTAATGGAATGTTCAGCGAAACTGCATCGAGTATAAAACAATTTTGTCCGTAGAGAACTTCTTTGGTTTTGGCAAGCCGAAAAAAATTTGACTTCTTTTGAAGTATGCTGTCCGCTTTAGTTGTGCAGGCTAGGGAACTCAGAAAGGCGATGCTGTAAGATTCTCACTTTGAGTTTTTCAGACCTGTTGGATATTGGAATGGTATTTGCTAATTATGCTTAATACAATTAGAATTTTCTCCATTCGCTGGTGTGAATGGAGCGGCCTTGAAATACTGAGGGTGCCCGCTAGTCTCTCGGTGGTTCTCTATAGGGGTATGCACCAATTGTCTAGGTGCCGAGTTTTTTCAGTCCGAAGCTACCACACCGTGGGGGGTTCATACCACGAGCGTGGTTAACAACGAATTAACATTCATTACTATGCCTCCACTACATTCAAGCAGGTTGTTAATCCCCCCCCAGTTTCATCTATAGCTTTGATTTTAGAATTATGAGTATCAGACACAGGCTCATTTGGGAGCTTATGCAGAAATAAAGCATTTTGTGCCCTCAAAGAGAGGACTGCAGAGAAACAACTTACAGCTGCCCTACTGACTAGTTCACTCATAAATATGGGAGTAAACGATTCCAGTCATTCTATGTCTCTAGGAGGCAGGTCTGTGATTAATCAATCAATAAAATTTTATTTGTGTAGCGTATTTTACAGCAGTTGTCACAATACGCTTTACAGACAACCCTGACCTAAACCCCCACAGCAGCAAGCGTAAGGCAACAGAGGCAAGGAAAAACTCCCTGTGGCAGATGGGAAGAAACATTGGAAGGCTCAAGGGGGCAACCCATCCTCCTCTGGTCGGCTCAGGGTGCTGACTGGTGACCAACATGTCAGTCAGTTTTATAGTGATATCAATAAAGCTGTTGTTGACTAGTGTGAAAACAGATATTTTTTCTCTTAATTCCTAATATTTTACTGCAAAAGAAAGTCGAGAAATCGTTACTGCTACCAGAAGCTGGAATTTGAGGTTTAGTTTCTGCATGATTATTAGTTAGATCAGCAACTGTTTTGAATTGGAACTGCGGATTATTCTTATTTTTTTGTATAAGCTTTGAAAACTAAGTAAGCCTTGCATTGGAGAGAGAATGCTTATAGGCACCAAGACTCTCTTTCCATGCTAGGCGATATACCTGCTGTTTAGTGGAATGCCACTTGCATTCCAGTTGGCGAGACTTCTGTTTAAGAGCCTGTGTATGGTCAGTATACCAAGGTCCAAGTCTCTTCTCAATAACTTTTTTACTTTTCAATGGAGCAACGACATCAAGTGTTTCACATATATTATTACATATTGGCAATAGCCAATCCCTCTGCCAGATCATCAATTGAGCTTGTAAGTCAAATTGCCTCCAGGGGGCGTCTGGTTCGTGATGTCACAGCCCAATGTTAAAATCCTATTGACTTTTAAAAAATCATTGATTGTAAAATATTTATAGCGATTAAAAATAAAGGATTTCTCACGTTTTTTTGGGACCGTCATTCTCTGCCGTAGCATGTGCTTGTTTATATTTATTTCAATCTCTGGAGGGGAAAAAAATGGATTTATGTCGATTTACGATCTGTTGGTGGTCCTGAACTACACTAAATCAAAGTCGCATGGATATACGTCACAACCACGTGTGCTTGTAAGTCTACCTGCCAACTGCTTGTCTGGGATCAGATTTCCCTTCCCAGGTCCTAACCTTAACCATTAGTAGGGGAAAGATATGGTTTATAAAGTTTGGGTTAGCTAACGTTAACGTTAGGAAGGGCTGGATCAGCAGGTAGCTAGCTAGCTGTCAAAGTCAGGTTTATTTGTCATTACAAACCATATGCTGTACAGTACACGATGTAACGAAACTTTGTTTCGCAAGGCTTCGGTGTAACCGTAGACCGTATAGGGGTGTAACATAGACTTTCAGTCTGCTCACAGCACTGAAGGAATACACACATTGTGAAAATTAGAATGACTGCAGTTGCACTTAGACAAGACAGGTGCAGCAGTTGCAGTAGGCAAGAGATAGACAATTTCTAATAAACTGTTTTATTAAAACATAGTAAGTAGTAGACATATTGTCGGTAATTTATCGAAAACCATGCTGTATTGTTGTTGTGTTGTGATAAAAATATATATGACTCCATTTTAAATCACGTCTTAAGTTAGTTAGGTTAGGTTGTACTCTTTTATACGGTCTATGGTTGTACTTTATAGATCCCTGAAAGGAAATCCTGTTGTCATCACGACCGTACAATTATGATGTGAAATAAACAATATAACTTAATAGTAATAAATCTGTTATTTCCAGTAATTTTAAATTGAAATACGATATCAAAGTGACATTAGAAGTAGAAGGGCGCAAGCGTGTTCCAGCTGAGCCGTGACAATATAAGCGTGCGTCATGAGCACAGTACCGGTATGTGTAGTTCCTAAGCGTACTAAACGTACACAACGTTGTACCTGGTACTTGTCATGGATCAGTTGTGCTGCTGATATTATATTTCATGAGTCATATATGTCATGAGTACTGCATACCAACGGCTAACTGGTTCCCGACTTGTAACTAAAAATATCGCTTATTGAAAATTGCCCCATTCATTTTCTCATTGACAAATTTGCGGGAAAACGAGGGGAGTGGCTTGGTGACGTTTTCACTTACAAGCTCTATAGACAAGGAGTAAGCTGAAACATCTAAATCAAAGTATTCCAGAATTGTATCAAGTTTGTAGCAGTGTTGTAATAGTGCGACCTAAGTACATTTTAGGTTCAGATGTTCTGGGGTGAGCTAACTGTAGGTGTAGTGTTATGAGAAAATAGGTTATATGGATAGATTACAACATCACTGACATCACCACCAAAACGTAAGACCAGATCTAAAGTATGACCACAATGTGTGGGACCGACAACATTTTGAGTGAAGTTGATGGATTCAAAGATATTAACAAATGCAGATGTAAGAGGATCATCTGAATTTTCATAGTGCAGGTTGAAGTCACCTAACATTACCACTTTGACATAGTTTATACCTAAGTGAGAGAAGAATTCTGTAAAGTTATGAACAAAGCTAGAGCATGGGCCAAGAGGTCTGCAGACAGTCACTGACAATTGTCTGAAAAAGGTAGTGCCTGCCGTCATTGGGCTGAGAAAGGTTCATTAATAACACTTCAGAGGAATCTAATTTATAATCTGGTTTTGGAATTGCATGAGTAAGGTCATTGTAAATAGTAGCAACACCGCGGGGGGATTTGACACTCGTATATGAAACCAGGCAGAGATGACTCATTTAAAGAGAAGTTCTCATCCACTTTCAGCCATGTTTCAGTGAGACATAATACATTAAGACAATAATCAGTGATTATTTGCCTTAGAATTAAAGGAGTAACATGGTGGTTTTCACACTTTCTTGGTTTTATGTGCTATTTGCACAAGAGGCATTAAAGAAACACAATGAGTAAAGTATTAAATATGTCCATTCTTTATTTTTGGAGAAATATGCATTTTAAATTTATCGTCCTATTTTCAACCGGTTGAGAATGTTATCGACTTAGTGCGTCACAAGTACAGTAACCACTCCCCTTTCCACACCCCGTAAAGAAATCTGACTGGCCACACCGTCCTGCTACAAGTGTGCTGTGAAGTTTAGGTAGCAAACAACAAGGCTGAATCCTTCTGATGTAATTTACATAGAAACTATACGCTCAGATCGCCTAGTTTCACTCACTGTCGCCAAGGAGAATCGATAACGTTTCAGAAAATATATAACTTTAAAAGGTTTAATTCAATCTTCTACTGGGAATTTTGCCGTTTATTGAGGGTGTGACAGAAAATTTCGGTGCCGCTGACTATAATCAAATGTTTTTCAGATTTACCGTTCATTTTAAGTACATTTTTATGGGTTAGTGCTGTCCGATTGTGCTAGCTACTTCACATTAACCCTGTACAGCGATCAGTAAAGGCTAACAGCACAGCACCACTTAATTATTGTCACTTCTATCACCACTGTAATGAACTAAAAAAGGCGACAAACTACCTTTTTCTGTGAGAAGTGTATTGTCGAGCTCACATGCATACACTGCTGGCGACATTCTAAAGCTCCGTTTTGCCCTCCCTACTGTCAGTCAGATTGCTGTGATAGCTCATTCTAAATCATATTTGGGAACCCATAGATAATTCATGACCCATAGTTTGTGCCGCTGGCTTACAGGCAAGACAATGCAAATATTTGACTAACGTTAGGTTCACTTATTAGAGTGCCTTTTAAGGACTATTAGACTATCTCTGGTTGGTTATATTCATTTATAGCTAGCTAGCTAACGTTAGCTAGCTATGTAGTTTGCTTTCATAATGTAATGTTATCGATAACATTAGCTAGTTTGCTTTCATAAGGACATTATAGTTGTGGTTTTATCTTAAGTTGGCTAGCTAGCTAGCAAAAATTATTATTGGATATAAGTCAACGTCCTTAGCTATCGATACTTGATATACTAAGTTAGCTAGCTTGTGAAAATTCAGTCTCCCAAGATGAGCGCATATCATGGAGGTAGCTATGGTAACGGGGCAGTGTCTATCAATCATAGCTAACTGACAGTTCTCATTATCGCGCCCGAACAGTTCGGGTTAACTTTTATAGTGGGAAATTTAGGCTTAGAAAAATGCATTTTAAAATACATTTTAATGACTGAATAATAAAAAAATTATGCACATTTGTTTTATTTTTGCCTAAAGACAACTGGCAAGTGTCACATTCAACCACCATGTTACTCCTTTAAGGGATCTTATGTTTAGTAATCCAAGTTTCAAAATATTATTATTTCTGCAATTAATGACAGCATGGATTGTCTCAGTATTGATCAAATTTTTGTGGCAAAATTTAAAAAAAATTAATTATTTAGAATATGGGGGACAGACACAGTCTCAATAGGGTGAAGTCTACTCTGAAGTTTTGGGGAGCTAGCAGACATCTGTGTAGGGCAGAGTGTCCGAGAGCTGGCCTTGGCTCTGAATAGTCCATTTTGAGAATTCAAATTAGAGGCTATGTGTCTAGATAGAAGAGTGGCACACCACTTGGCTAACTAGCGATTTAATGACAACAGTCAGCTATATATTTTGTCGCTGCACCGAATAGGGTAGGGACCAGAGCAGGTTACTGACCGGCACATCGTCTTTGCCATCAAACACACAATTTCGAAACGACTTTTTTTGACCTCCGATTGCCTCAAAAGGACGTTGTTAGTACCGGCATGACTCGCGTTTTGGGAAATTTATGTTTATGTTTTCCCTTAGCCAACACTGTCAGATTGTCCTTTATGTGAGTCGCTCTAGCACCAGGAATACAATTTACTATAGTCACTTGTTTAAAAACTCTCACATCTTGGATTCAGCCATCTCTCAGCAAGAGGATGATGGAGCCTTCTTGTCAGTGAGTTATCACATTGCCAGTCCCCAGTGAGCTATATGTTGTCACTAATGTTCCCACCCTGTGACATACTGCTTTTATTGCAGAGACCCACATACTGTATAATCATCAACTTTCATATTTTTCTGTACTCTACAGTATGTAATGTTTTCTTGTATGGGGATGGGATGACTTTAAAGCAATATTCAACCGTCCACCACGTTTTGGCAATGTTCCAGCTCACATCATATCTGGTGCTTGAACCACAAACCCTGCTGAAGCTACCAATGAACGCTTACGTTACAGTGTGAAATATCCTCATTATAAAATACCAACCTATTTAAAGTCACTCAATTTAAAAAATAACATATATAACCTAAATATTTTGAGCAGTAATGCTTACATATCAAGGATGAAATCTTATCTGTGTTCAGAAGGACAATAGCGTTGTCCTTCTGCAGAGAATCAATGTCGTTATCCTCTTCTGACTTACTCCAGAAAACAATATCAGCTAGGTCTATCAGCAAACATATGGCATAGCTATGCTCGGGGGGGGGGGGGGGGGGGGGGTTTGCAGTCTAGAAAAAGCAAAAAAGTTTATGACTACGAAAACATAACCTCTAGTGACTTCTTAAAGGTTTGTTTACCTTTGTATTGTTTGTAAACATTGAAGCAAAATAGGCCTGTATTTTGAGTTATGGTGGGGTGAGAACAATTAAAAGAGCACACTGTCCATCTAGAAGTTCTACTCTTCAAGAATATAGGACTATATAACCAAAATTCATTCTTAAGATAAGTTACATATTGCACCTTTAAAAGGGACATTCTTCTGCTAAATTAACTTAATTACCATGACAAAATAGTAGGCCTACTTAGTTAGAATGTTTTATCTTTTTGTTTAACAATAATATAATTTGAACTGGGTCATTTTTTTATATTTCTGAAAACTAGAAACACTCCCCTATTCATATATTTTTGAATGATGGCGATATCTCTCTCAGATCCAGAGTTATGAGCTTTTTACTTCTCCATGTGTCTAAAAGTAAAAAGTGATAAAAATGGCTTTAAAGATTCTGTTCTGTTACATTATAATTCCACTGAGGAGCATGAGACAAACTTTCCTAACTAACTTAGATGCTTGATTATTTTTTATTAGCTAGTGTTATCTCTATTAATTTCTGGACACTGCAGCAGCTTGTAAAGACTGCTCCTCTCGTTATGATCATAATCGTCATTAGAATGCAGCCCTCTTTGTCAGCTGTAGCAACTGTAGCCTAACTCTCAGTTTTGCTAGCTCACTCAGGGCTCCAGACTAACTTTTTACATTGGTTGCACTGGTGCACCTAACTTTCTCATTTAGGTGCACCAGCACATAATTTAGGCACCCAAATTTTTTCACCGCGCCTTTTGGCGCCACAATAATACATTTTAAGCGCTCCCATACACATTGGTAATTTCTTAACACATTATGTAAATGATTGTAATCAGGAATAAAGGTGCAGATAAATGTTTTTTCAAATTTAAAACACAGCACAAACAAGAAATCGCAATAACATCAATTGTTTAAAAAATAAACTTAAAAAGTGCTGATGTTTAAAGTGTTTGACAAACTCAAATAAATAAATCAAACTCAAATAACTCAGACAAAAGTGTGCGCTGCTCCCGGAGGAGACAGGGCGCGGTTTCACACATACATGCCTTTTTTTTTTTTTCCCACCCACATTCAGCAAAAAGAATATCAGGGTCAGAGCCAATCAGAGACAGAGTAGGGGCATGTCTTCGCAGAATGCGGGTGGAAAAAATAAATAACGCTACACATATACACATAATAGTATAAAGAATAATATAAGTCGTAATTTTACGAGAAAAAAAATCATGATATTATGAGAATAAAATCATAAAATTTTGAGAAAAAAAATAATTTTCAGGAGAATCAGCAGCCAACGAAACCAAGAGGACAGTCTAATGGCAGCCTGAGCCTGCAATTTCCTCCAAGTCCGTGTGGTTCTTTCTTCGGAATAGACACAGTTTCTTGCACAATCTTTTAAATGTCCTGATACTTATGATATTGTGGTGCTGATGTGCCAAAAGATTAAGTATTTAGTTATTTGTGAAACCTATACTAAAGTATAACTTCACAAGATGCTCCACCTTCCTCAGACGGCAGGCTGCTCTTCTGATATTTCCCGTCTAAAATAACACATAAGCCGCGTTTCCACCGCAGGAACTATACCCCCGGAACTAGGAACCTTTTGAGGAACTCAGTGCGTTTCCACCGCAGGAACTAGGGTCTAAATTTAGTTCCTGGGGCTTTATTTTACCCCCCAAAAGGTTCCTGCTCGGGGGGTAGTACTTTCCGAAAGTACAGGAACCTTTTGGGTGGCGCTTGCAGCGCTGAACATTTCTGATTGGTCGAGTACTCGCAGCATTTTTTTGTGTTTTTTTGTTTTCAGGCGCCATGTTTAAAAATATGCAGGCGCAAACCGATTTATTTTCATAATAACTTCAAATCAAACTTGTATGTTATGCGGCGCAGTAGCCTACTTTTGGTTATAGCCTGCCAACGTCTTGGAATTATAACGTGTGCTCTTCTGCTCTTTTCTTGCTTTAGTATTCGTTTTATAAAATGCTAAGCATTCGTGCTGGGACAGCATATTACGTACTAAAACATTCAAACGGATTAATTCGGTTGCTGAATATTTTCTTCCGGATTTTCTTTGTTAGCCCGTTGTAATTGACTCAAAACGTTTGATACAGTTATGTGAGGTATGCGGTAGTTCTGCGTAATTAACATTGGTGATACAGTACAAGCAAACTGGAAATCACCTTCCGCACTTTTTGTCAGGGTAAAATAACAGGTTAATTCTAGTAATCGTCCCTTTAGCTTTTTCAGACTGCCGTAATTTTACTCAATTTTACTGCCATTTTTCAATTCCACGAAAAGACCAGGAAGACTATGGACTAATTTATGGTGCATGGTTCGCATCTGGAGGGCACACTTCGCTGCTCGGCTAGCAGTAACTTCGAAGGAAAGCAAACGGTGGCTGTACCACTACTAATTTACATTTTCACGCAAGTCCGAGTTTTCGTTCTATTCTTGTCATTTTGCGATTAGCCTATATGGAATTGACGACGAGAAAGTAATCAAACAGCAAATTGTTTACAACGTGTGCATGTTTTCTGCTGTTGTTGCCAGTTATACATATAAATGTGAATGCATTCTGTCGCTTTGGATGTCAAGACATGAAAGCGAATGTTCGCATAAAAACATAATGAATGTGTTTGAGAGGATATATGAAAATCAATAAATACAAAAGTAACCATATATAGTCATTGTTGGTAACCCGTTGTATATACGTGGAATAAACCCCTCCGGGCTGTCCCGGTTATTAGAAAATAATGTAGGCTACTTCGGTGGTAGTATGGGGTTACAGAAGAAATCATATGACAGATGGACCGACGACAACGTCGCTTTTTCATATGTAAGTGGGCTAATTTGCCTAATCTTCGCGGTACTTTAGACCCTGGTGGAAACGCAGACAACCATTGGCTGAAGGAACCTTTTAGTTCCTGGTAAAGTAGTTCCTGGGACTGAAAGTTCCGGGTAATTTTGGTGGAAACGCGGCTATAGTCTAAAATTACGACTTTATTCTCGTAATATTATGACTTTTTTCATGTAAAATTACGACTTTATTCTCATAATATTACGACTTTATTCTCGTAATATTACGACTTTATTCTCGTAATATTACGACCTTATTCTCGAAATCTCCGATTTTTTTTCCCCTCGATGTGGCCCTAATACTCTGTCGTAACACACAGAGACAGACCTGCTAAATGTCAGGTGCACCGGTGCGACCAATGAAAATGTTTAGTCGCACTTGACAGATTTTTGGTCGCATGTGCAACCAAAATGGTCGCACTCTGGAGCCTTGTCACTACATTCACAAAACCTTAAAAATAAACACTTTCCCTTTCGTTTTCATGGGGGAAAAATCACCATGTTGTAAGAATGGAAATTTAATTAGTTGAATCACTCAAACATTTTAAATGCCCTAAAAAAAATTTGCGCTGTTTTGGCGATTTGCCAACAATTTGCATCCGTGACATCCGACGGGTTTCTCCAGGCCACCATTTTAATCAGATGTATTGTACCATTATAACAGCAGCTCTAGATAAAAAGGGTAGGCACCTACGTAGCTCAACTGGAACAGGCTCCGCTTTGGCTCAATCAAACACTGTTTATTTTCAGATAACATATTTATCACGTTTATTTTTTACTTGTCCGATCAGACAACTGCATGGAGCATTCCACTTGCCCGAACAGAGTTTACTGGTCCCGGGGAAGCCGGCAAGCGTTAATGTCGAGCCCGGAGAAACTGTTACTTGCTGCATGCTAATCCCCCCTGTGTTAATCATGGCTAGCCGGCATTAGCCTACCTGACTGCACTCAACATCATTCTGATTCTCCTTTCTCTTCCTCTTCAAATATTTTCGGATGTCCATCTGGAAAATTTAATTGACTGGATCCGCCAGTTGTCGTCACTGAATGATAGTTAATGCCAGTGCTTGAGATGGGCAGGAGCTGTCGGGACTTGTGCCGACACTTCTTTTGATTACCAATATTAATTTATTTTAATCAGTATGTATTTTGAGGAATAGCTACCGGCACTTATTTTGGTCCAATTCAGACACTGGTTAACACTATGGTATTTTTGTAATATTTGAAGCGTCAATACCTACCTTTCCGTTGTCTCGCTGAAGAAAAAAAAGTGCCACTTTAACAGGCAGTGCGACCTGTGCTCGCTGCAAGTCTTCCGACCACCTCAGAAAATAGCGAGAAAGGAGCAAGCATGGAGCGCGCAGCCTTGGCTCTTATTGAAAATAAATATGTGGACGTGACAGTATGGTTTTGAAAGCACACTTAGGCACAAATATTTACATTTTTAATTTAAGAATTTAATATATAGGCTATATATATATATATATATATAATTTTTTATTTTATTATTTATTTTTAAATTTTAATGTATGGTGTGGCAGCAAAACCTTACCAGCGGAAACGTTGAATGCCATTCCAAAAGTAAAATTAGACATTCAATACGGTGGTGCAATGGGTAGCACTGTTGCCCCCCAGCAAGAAGGTGGGTTCGAATCTCGGCTTTGGGCCTCACAAAAACTCTGTCATTCCCACTGCAATATACATTTTAAACAAGGACAAATAGACTGTCACTACTTTATAATGCAGCTTTGCCTGTTATTTATGGAATTGTTTGTGGTTTAATGTAATTTTATGTGAGCCTTTCATGGGTGTATGTTTTTATGTTGTTTGTGAGCCCCTAACCTAAGACAATTTTCTAACACTGTGATAGACAATAAAGTTTTTTGAATCTTGAATCTTGAATCTTCTGTGTGGAGTTTGCATGTTCTCCCCGTGTCCATGTGGGTTTCCTCTGGGTACTCCAAAGACATGCAGGAAGGCTCACTGGAGACTCTAAATTGCCCATAGGTATGTGTGTGAGAGTGAATGGTGTGTGTGCCCTGCCCTGTGACCTTCATTCCTTTTGCGACTGTAACCTGTCCATGTCTGTAACATTTGTACATTTTTCATCTTTAGATTAGACCTTGAATAATTTTTTTTGATGTAATAAATTTCTTCATTTTAATCTGGTTGTTAGTCATGCATTTTGATAAATATTCATCAAACTAGTTGTTCTGCCTATTAACAAATTCAGTGGTTTAATTGACAATTGATGTCTTTGATGACAATTATCAAATTAAATCAAATAAATATATTTTATATGTCCCAAATACGGTATTCGGATTCGGATACATCCCTACTTCCCAGACTGATATTATAAAGAAACTAAGTCCACCATTTGATGAAAAGCCCATACAGAAACTAGCTTATTTGTATATGACCAAATAAACAAACTGATTTCACCTTGCCACATTATGTATTGATATTGTGCTCAAACATTTTGACTAATCAAACATTCAGTCATACAAGTTTTATCCATTTACTGGGGTTGTCTTTATTCATAAACATCATCGATCACTAACAGTACAACACAATCAGTTGAACTGCAGAATATTGACAATCATAATTAGTACCATGGAAGGCATAGATTAGCCTACTGTTTAGCCATGTAGCCTGCAGTGAGGCTCTTTTCATGCAATGAAACAAGCTTCACTTTCTGTTCTTAAGTTGCAAATACTTTAAACTAGTAAATGATTGTATGTTTTTATGTGATGAAAAACGCTTCACTTTCCATGCATAATTTACAAATAGTTCAAACTAGTAAATGATTTTTGTTTTAACATTTGTTTGCAGCCAGATTTGTGAGTAAATGTTTTGAAATCAGCTTTCGATAGGTCTATAATTGAACATATGTGCATAGCTGATGCTGCAGGTATAACAGGGTCAGGATCTGACTATCTCAATACTTTCCTCCTGTGTCACCAGGTAATTTGCATCACAGATTACCTGTACGTCACAGAGCAGACATGCTGATACTCCTTCAGGAGTATTGCCTATTAACGTTCTTTTGTTGGGGGTCTCATGGCACTTAATTGTATTTTAGGTATTTTTTGTTACTGCACATAAAGAGGCCTATTTTACAGAGTTGTGAACTTGCTACTATTTTGCTGAACGAATAGCCTACCACTTGCACTATAGAATATGAATTGCACTGTTGAAGAGATCGATGTGTTCCTTTTATAAGACTGCTTTAGCAGCTACAAAGTGTTTTCAGAAAGACAAAAATAAAGACTAAAGTGGTTCATTTGTTTTTTAAAAAGTTAAGCTTAACTAATGTGAAGGAGTGGCCCTTCACTAGCTTAATTGTTTAATTGATTGTATTGAATTTTAATTGATTCAATTTAATTGTTTCATTGATTTAATTTGTGATTGTAACCCAGGTGCAATTGATTGGCTAAGCCTATTTAAGTGGCTGTCAGTAGGGACGGGAGAGAGGGAAGGTGAGCCACTACTAACATTTGTACTACTGGGGCTATTAAAATAAACGATTAGTCCTTTTTACAAGTCTTGTTTTTCTCAGTTGTTTTTAAGCCTTTTTTCATTTGGAGTCAAGTGGAATGTGGCCCCTTTCCCTGTGGGGCGACTCACTTTTGAAAGGCTTTTAAAGGGATTTTACACTGAGTTTTTATTGGACTTGGAAGATGTTTTTGGACAAGCCAATGATGCAAAGAGTTGCATTTCTGGTCAGAGGTCCTAAGAAAGATCCAGGTGGGGCTGAAGGTGGACCATTGGGACCAGACAGAGCACCAGGGCCCAGAAGTGGGAGCAGCTGGAATACCCCTTGATTGGCTGGGGAGCTGTAGCTAGCTCTGTTTGAAGGGGTAATGGTCCAGAGGCTGTGGGACAGCAACTCTGAAAGCCAGTAGGAGGAGCCTATTGGGAGGTGGTGTCCTGGCCCTGTAGAGTTGTTGAGGCCAGAGGGAGGAACTACCTGGTGTCCCTAATCGGGGGGCTGGCCTCAACAATCTGGGAGAGGAGCTACCCAATGTGATTTTCTTTATGGAATGCGATGTTCTAAATTGACTGCTTCGGAAGCACCTGCCCCTTGTCTTGCAAACGTGGTATGCAAGACTGGAGAGGGGGGAGGAAATGTGAAGGAGTGGCCCTTTACTAGCTTAATTGTTTCATTGATTGTATTTAATTGTAATTGTAACCAAGGTGCATTTGATTGGCTCAGCTTATTTAAGTGGCTGTCAGTAGGGACAGGAGAGAGGGAAGGTGAGCCACTACTAACATTTCTACTGCTGATGCTTTTAAAATAAATTATTAGTCCTTTTTACAGGTCTTGTTTTTCTCAATTGTTTAGACATTTTGACAACTAAGCAGGATTAATAAGCAATACCTTTTGTCTCCATCCCAGTGGGAGTTCTGCCAGCCTGTTATAAAAAAATGTCAGCGGTCCTTTCCTGCGCAGATTTCTCATTCCATGAATCCGTGTTCATAATTTCGTTTTTTTTTTGCCATTGTGGCTTTAATGCGCAATTCAAAATCCTGTTCTAATGATTGTTGAAACATCTTAAATCTTTCTGATATATACAACTAATTAATTGGTTGGCCTACTTTGAGTCATATTTATAGGCCATATTGTAGATTTTAAGTCTCTTGGTTAATCATTATTAACCGATTAATGGGTGTCGAGGATCAATTAAAAGAATTGCACAAAAGTTCTGACGTGATAGCTCCTCACATTTGGGGGCATGTGGAGCTTGACTGCACCTGCCTTGTTCTTGCAGGTCATCATGGTCGCTGTTGCTAAGAGACCACCTGCTGGACTCACCTGTTGGCCTGGGCTCACCACCGAGATATGGCTCTCTGCCCCTTCAGGCTGTTTGTGATACTGAAGAAGGCCTGAACCTCAGCCCCTCCCTTCTCTCCTCCCCCGCCCATGGACTCACACATCTTCTGCCCCAGGGCCAGGAGCTGCAGGGTAATATAGTCACACACACACCTGCTGTCCCAGGACCAGGGGGGTATACTATGATGAAAGCTTAACTTACCCTAGGGTTCTTTGCGTTAACTGGCTTCACAAAAACCTAACAACCTTAAAAAGGTGGTTATCAACATGCTAAGTGAACATTGGCTTTATTACTCAAGCTCTGTGCGCATTACAGTAAAAGTGGTGGTGTGTCAAAAAATGAGCCTATAGCAGTAGAACATGAAAAAACGACTGATTTGGACAGATACGAAGAACATAAAACAATCAATGTCAAAATGTAACACCAACAAAGTTGTTGCCACCAACAAAGCCAAGGACAAGCTTGACGAAAAAAAATTATGCTAACAGCATAAATTTGTTTGTTATGCCTTGTTTGCCTGGCCACTACTAACGAATAAATGTACACTCACTAATTGTCCTGCGGTCTATTTCTAATGTGACAACTGCTCATTCTACAGCTTCTAAACCTTAAACTTGATAGCCTACAGGATATTTAAAATGGCCTATTCCCTGAAGCAATCACAGCAAAGTTTATTTATAAACTCAATTATATGACTCCAGCATTGTCCCATAGTTAAGGGAAGTAAATATGGACACATAGTCTAGGCAAGCTTCTTCAACCCTATGTACTGTATTCCCTCAGTTGAGAATCTATATATTTCATACAGTGTATCCTCGGAGAAAGCTGGCGGATTAATTCAGTCTGTAAATAATATTCACCCTGCAAAAACACCCCCAAAATCTATGGGATCCTTGAGAAATGGACACCTTTTCTAAGGAGTTATTTAGTCAAAGGGTGGTGCTTATACACTCGCCGACCACTTCATTAGGTACACCTGTTCAACTGCAAACTGCACCCGTTAATGCAAATAGCTAATCAGCCAATCACGTGGCAGCAGCTCAATGCATTTAGGCATGTAGACATGGTCAAGACGATCTGCTGAAGTTCAAACCAAGCATCAGAATGGGGAAGAAAGGTGATTTAAGTGACTTTGAACGTGGCATGTTTGTTGGTGCCAGACAGGCTGGTTTTAGTATTTCAGAAACTGCTGATCTACTGGAATTTTCACGCACAACCATCTCTAGGGTTTACAGAGAATGGTCCGAAAAATAAAAAATATCCAGTGAGCGGCAGTTCTCTGGGTGAAAATGCCTTGTTGATGGCAGAGGTCATAGGAGAATGACCAAACTGGTTCGAGCTGATATAAAGTCAACAGGAACTCAAATAACCACTTGTTACAACCGAAGTATGCAGAAGAGAATCTCTGAATGCACACCACGTTAAACTTTGAAGCAGATGGGCTACAGCAGCAGAAGACCACACCGGGTGCCACTCACCTAATGAAGTGGCCGGTGAGTGTATATGAAAATAACCTGCCAGGTTGGCAGTGCAGCATAAGTTACCATGAAAATATTACCCCAATTTATAGTGAGTCAGCTTTGTGATATGAAAACTCAGGGTTAAAGTTTAAATTAGCTCACTAACCTCATAATCTCACTTTGTACTTATGGAGGTATTTTTGTAGTAAAAGTCACACATATGAAAGTGGTTTCACAAATATCTAAACGGTTTCAAAAATATGTATATGGTTCCACAAATCTGTAAATGGGTTTCACAAATATCTAAACCAGGGGTGTCCAGACCTTTTTGGCTTACGATTTACTTGGAGGGTTGAAAATGAAAATTGAAAAGACGTCAAATTTGGCCATTGTTTGGACATTCAATGCTGAAAATGGGTCCAGTTACAGCATAAATTATCCAATACTGGAGTATCAGAATTGGGGATAGAGTATCAGTACATAATGCACATGCCGTTGACTGAATGCTATCCACAACTGGTGTACATGACAGTGCCTCTAGCATCAAAGCCTTAGACTATAGTTGGCATCAGCCTCAGGAAAAAAATGGTATCAATGCACATCCAGTGCTAATTCATACCTTGCTGTGGCTGGGGAACACAGCCCAACTGGAATTTGAACCTCCCAGTCATGAGATGCATGAATGCAGTGAACAGTGCACCACCCAAAGGCCCTGCATCTGCACACTTTTAAAAAAAGACATAAATGCACTGTGTAGAAACATTGGAATTTACTCATAAAACAAGTCTTAAAGAGTGTGCATCTTTCTCTACCCTTCCCATGCCAGGTAGTTGGGTATAAATAACTTGCTCTCCGTAGATATATGGAACAGCTGTCTGTCTGGGGACTGGGATGTCATTGACTGGCTGTAATGCAGGGTTCAAGAATGCCAAGAACCTGAAAAAAAACACTCAGTATTTTACTAATCTTTCCCAGGTGAAGCCACTGAAACAGTACTTACTAACTAAACGTGTTGGCATAAACTCTCTCTCTGGGGACTGGGATCTCATGGACTGATGTCAATCTGGTCTTCCAGAACGTTCAGAACCTGAAGGCAAAAAAAATAAAAAAATAAGTACAGACTAAAGAATTTTAATAAGTGCACACTGGAGAGGGACAGCAACACTGATGTTTTAAAGAGTGAGCTAGCGAGCTGGTGACATCGTGGAACCATCAGGTGCTTTCCATCTTAAAAGAACTCACCCAATGTATCAAATGACATCACATCATGTGACATGTTGCCAATGGCAATTGCCAATGATTCAAGATGACCAGGTAACAACAGTTTTTTTTTAATTAATGTTTTTTTTATTTTTACGAGCAACACCATCAAGTACTGCATACATTTTTTAATATTATTGGCAAATTACCCAGGAGTTATGTCGCCTAAATGCACTTGTGCATTATGAATCACTTTCAAAATATAACCTCTCAAAAGATGTTTGCACAACAAGACATTTACGGGTAAAACAACTATAATCCAATCAATTATGTTGTAAAACTAATTCTAGATTACCTAAATCACAAAAGAAAAGATCAACTCAAAGCACTGCATGTATTTCCAGGGAACTGTAAACAAACACTGCGACTAATGGTGAACTTACTTGCTGAAGACGTGTGAATAAACACTATCTGGAGACTCCATCATGGACCAACTGTGATTCTTTGTTGGAGAACATCCTGAACTTGATTTAAAAAAGGACAGTTCAAGTTTTCACAAAGTAATCTGAAGAAGCCATAGAAAAGGTTTTTTTTTTTTTTAAAGTGTGCAGATTCCACTATTTGAAGTGGAACTTTTGGTGTCAGACAGTCTGCAGTGTGGAATAAGAATTTAAAAAAATGCAAACAGTATGACTGATTATGAACTTACTGGCTGAAAATGCGTGAATAGACTCTCTGTTTGGACACTCTGTCATTGACTGGCTGTGACGCTGTGATGGAGGACATCCCGAACCTGAGGGGAAAAAAACCCATACTGTTATGTTCCTACTGTCACTTCACTTTCTAGTTGGTTATCTGTTTCTTTCCTGCGCGATCTTTGCTTCAGTTCGTAGTATGGGTGTGGTTTCCTCTAACTCTCTCTCCCCTCAGCTGACCATTCTCACCTGTTCTGGTCGCATTCTCACGCACTGGTCAATCACTCACATTTCATTAACCTGTTCCCTGTTTGCATTCTCACGCTCTGTTCAGTTATTTCTCAATTCACTCACCTGGTTCACATAGTATATATTCTATGTTCCCCTGCTCTTCAGTGTCAGATTGTGCCTCTGTTTACAGTGCCTTTCCAGCGTTTACTCCTGTCAGTTTGTCTCGTGCTTGATCTTGCATATTTCCCGACCCCCGTTTTCTGCCTCCCGTCTTTGCTTTGTTGATTTCCTGTTTTTGACCTTCGCCTGTTTTTCGACTTTGATTTTGCCTACTGTCTTGTACTTTTGCCCCGGTGGATTTTTCTGGTTTTGATCTTTTGCACAAACTGACTATGAGACTGCCTGCTGTATTGTGTGCTGTTGCATTAAACATCTCCTACGGGAGTTTCGCCACTCCGCTGTCTGAGTCTGCATTTGGGTTCACCAAACTTCAACTTGTGACACATATAGTTCAATTTCTCAATTAATTTTGCCGTTTAGCCTATATCACCTTGTTTTCCCTGGATGATGGGTCTGATTGGGAAAATGAAATATATAAAATATTAAATAACTCAAATAGGACATGAATTTATTTTGAAATTATTAATTTGTCATCAACATCAGTTTGACTATTTGTAAAGCAAATAGTGTGGATTGCTTCTTGAACTTTGGACTCACTCTGAATGTACTGAGCCAGGAGATACAACTCCTAATATACAATGTTTATCTCAGTTTCCTGATGAGTTCATCTTTTCCTGGACACCCCTTAGTCTGAGGCTGTTTTTCTTGATTTGGGCTAGGCCCCTTAGTTCCAGTGCAGGCAAATCTTAATGCTACAGCATACAATCACATTCTAGACTGTTCTGTGCTTCCCCAGCATTCTAGTGAAGGCCCTTTCCTGTTTCATGCTTGATAGTGCCCCTGGGCATACGGCAAGGTCCATATAGAAATGGTTTTTTCGAGAACGTTGTCGAAGAACTTGACTGGCCTGCACAGAGCCCTGAGCTCAACCCCATCCAACACCTTTGGGATTAATTGGAGAGCCAACTGCAAGCCGGGCCTAATCGCCAAATCAGTGCCCAACCTCACTAATGCTCTTTTGGCTGAATGGAAGCAAATCTCTTCAGCAATGCGCCAACACCTTGTGTAAAGCTTGTCCCTACCACAGAGCTTCTCCAGCCTAGCTCCACAGTGGTGGAACAAACTCCCTGTTCCCCTACGAACTACTCAGTTATTGCCCATTTTCTGCCGTGGTCTGAAGACTCATCTCTTCAGACTATACCTGGACTAAATCACCACTTTGCAGGGCACTCACAATCTGGGAGTTTTTATCACTTAAATCCCCTCTTTCATGGTACACATGTACCTCCTGGTCCACTTTCATGTTACATGTACCTCCATCCAGCATTGTACTTTGTATCATTATCTTGATGTTGTAGTTTGTCATGCCTCCTAGTTTGACTTAGCATAGATTTGGACAGAGAGTAATGTTTACTGGGTGAACTGGACTGTTTTCAAGGCTATGAATAACTGTTACAAAATTAGTATTGTACCTTATCGGACCTGTGTTTGTAGTCGTTTCAGTTACCTTCGGTATGCACTTATTGTATGTCGCTTTGGATAAAAGCATCTGCCAAATAATCAATCAATCAATCAATCAATCAATCAATTTTATTTGTATAGCGCTTTGTCACAAAGCAGCTTTACAGAGAACCAGCCCCCAAAGAGTAAGCCTAGGGCAAAAGTGGCAAGGAAAAACTCCCTGACTGATAACAGGAAGAAACCTTGAGCTGAACCGGACTCAGAGGGGGAACCCATCTACCGCGGGCAGGCACTGGTTTGTTATGGAAAGTCAATAGTGGCAGGAGGCAAGGGTACCCAGCTGGTCTAGCTGGTCTAGGGCTGGAGCTCCGGGCCAGGGGGGGGTGCTCAGCAAGTTTGGGCTAGAGCTCCGGGCAGGTGTTAGGGGGTTCAAAAGGTATATTAGCAAGCAGAGCAGAAGAGACAGAGGTGCCTGGGTGCAATACGGAAAACCCCAGCAGAATAAGGCTATAGCAGCATAGCTAAGGGAAACGGAGGCAGGGGCCAGCGCAGCCATGTGGGCAGGCTTGAGACAGTCATCACCAGACCATGACCGGTTCAGCTTAACACAGCACTACCAATGATGATCCAGTGACAGCACTAACCGCTCAGTCCACCAGAGACTCTATAGCTATGCCCGCCACCCACTCCTGCCCCTCAAATATAGGAGAGACTAAAAAGATGTTTTGAGCCTAGCTTTAAATAAGGTTATAGTGTCTGCGCCCCGAACACGGGCAGGCAACTTGTTCCGCAGGAGGGGAGCACGATAGGAGAAGGCTCTACCACCTATGGTACTTTTAGCTATTCTAGGAATAACAAGGAGGCCTGCACCCTGCGAACGGAGCGTTCGTGAGGGAATATAAGGAATGAGTAAATCATTTAAGTACAGAGGGGCAAGCCCATGTAAGGCTTTAAAAGTAAGAAGTAGTATCTTATAGTCTATTCGGAATTTAATTGGCAGCTAGTGAAGCGATGCTAGCACTGGGCTGATGTGTTCGAATCTCCTTGTTCTAGTGAGAATACGAGCTGCTGCATTTTGAATTAGCTGGAGCCCTTTCAGAGAGGAATTTGCACATCCAGACAAAAGAGCATTGCAGTAATCTAATCTTGAAGTAACAAAAGCATGACCTAGCTTTTCTGCATCATGTCATTTTTGAGATATTTCTCAAGCGATAAAAAGCAACCCTAGAGATGGTTTTAATATGTATATCAAATGCAAGATCTGGATCAAAGGTAACACCACGATCTTTGATTACAGCACTTGAAGCAATGTTAAGCATATAGTCAGATAGTTTGCATCTGAGGGACTTGGGCCCCACTACCATTATCTCGGTCTTATCGGAGTTAAGCAAGAGAAAATTTTGGGTCATCCATTCCTTTATGTCTGTAAGACAGGCTTTGATCTCTGACAGCTAGACAACTTCATCAGGTTTAACTGATAGATACAACTGGGTGTCATCTGCATAGCAGTGGAAATTAGTGCCATGTTTGCGAATAACTTGTCCCAGGGGGAGCATATAAAGAGAGAAGAGCAAAGGCCCAAGCACAGATCCTTGTGGTACTCCATATCTAACGCTGGATTTATAAGAGGAATCATTATTAAAATGCACTAATTGATATTGGTCTGATAGGTAAGATCTGAACCAAGAGAGTGTCTGTCCACAGAGGCCTACAAGATTTTCAAGCCTATCCAGAAGGATGAGGTGATCAACTGTGTCAAATGCTGCACTTAAGTCTAAAAGCACAAGTACAGAGATGCAGCCATTGTCTGAAGCGAGGGGTAGGTCATTGAGTACTTTGACCAGGGCTGTTTCAGTGCTGTGAGAGGGTCTAAAACCAGATTGAAAAACTTCCAATTTATGATTGGAGTGCAAAAGTGAACCAAGTTGTTTTGAAATGGCCTTTTCTAGTATTTTAGAAAGGAACGGGAGGTTCGAGATAGGCCTGTAGTTAGACAGGTCATTCACATTCAAGTTTGGCTTCTTAAGAAGGGGTTTGATGACTGCAAGTTTAAGAATTTGTGGTATGTGTCCAGATGCTAAAGACTCATTGACAATATATAACATTGGTGTTCTAATCACTGGTAGTAGCTCCTTGAAAAGTTTCGTAGGGATAGGGTCTAGAAGACAAGTAGAAGATTTCGAGGAATTAACTATGGCATTAAACTCCACGAGGTCTGTTGGAGCAAAAGAGTTTAGATAGGCCGCCCATCTTTATGAAGATTCTTCTGAAGATTCTGCATCCATGCGTTGAGCGGATGGAAGGGCAGACCCTATATGAGGATTGGAAGGAGAACTTTGAATCTTGTCCCTGAATTTTATAATTTTGTCATCAAAGAAATTCATGAAGTCACTGCTACTAAATGATATTGAGACACATGAGATGAGTTGGTAACTTCAAGTTTAAGCATTCTATGGAAAACTGCTAATAAATGGAATTTTAAGGGATGCCAAGTACCATTTTCTCCATTACTGCTGTCCGATCCCAGGGGAAAGAAGACAAATCCATTGTCACTGGGTAGATAAACAGCTTTTCTGACAAGATCTTTGAGTTCAAGCAATTGCCTTCTTGTCCTGTCACTTAAACTTTGGGCATAGGCTATGTTCAATATCTTAGACTGACAGGGCTTGTCAAAGAAGTTTGATGAGTGACTTTGGTTAATTATATTACATGCTCATGTTCCATCCAGTCTTTTCTCCTTGACACATATAAAGTTTTCCCCATGAAGCAACAGTCTTTGCTTTTTGTGGAAATATACAATGGCCTTGTATCAGGGTGCCTGTCGCTACCTCTTTTTGCATGTTGCATTTCACTAATTCGCTTGCTCACCTGTGCCATTGGATTATGGCTGTTCTTGACACGGTTTTTGAAGACTTGCAAATAGTATTCAAAGGGAAACCTCAAAAACTCATTTAATGAGCAGTCAAACCTTGAGACATCTTCTTACAAATGTATCAGACTGTGTACATTGTACACATTGAATGTTTTTCCATAAAAATCAGCACACTTTGTGACAAAATGTTTCATGAGTTCCCCTGCATATGAAATAAGCATGTTGTATATCACCGTCAGAGTCCAGCATGATTGACAGAGCCACAATTAATGTTTATAAGTGAGCGTAAGTTTTACATGAAACAACATTTTGAAGAACAATTGGTCAAATGTATAATACAAATTGCAGATATTCGGTAGCTTTCCGCCTGTCAACCTCAAGCAAACTTCAGGGCTGCCTTACAAACTAACATGGCTCCATTCAGCATTGTTACATTTTTAGAGATTTTGGTTTTTTCTCTTGCAAGTAACCGACACAATTTTGGACCTTGAGTCAAGAAGACTAAAATGCATTTCACTACGCCTAAACAGGCCAAATGCATGTAATCCAGAATAAACAAGCTTACACAAAGGATACCTGTATTGATTAGTGGGCTTGTTGTAATATGGTGATTTTTAAATGTTACTTGACTGAATTTGTAATCTGTTTGGGCAGTAAATATTTAATGACTGTTAAATACAACCCTTTCCTTCCAGGTGCGTTTAACCACACACCTCTCATAGCTGTAGTAAGCATTATGGTTTTTAATACACTTTTATAATGCTCTTGCTGATGCATTGCATATGAAGGCTTTGATTGTAAATTTTATCACATGCACAATACCTCTTGCTCTAAGATTCTGAAGCTCTTCCATAAAGTCTTCTACATATTCTTCTAAAGGACATGGTTTTGCATTGCCACAGAATAACACAACAACAAAAGGATCAAACTTATGGAACTTTGACAATATAGGCCAAAACTGAATATTGTTCAATTTAAAAAGTCGAACTCAAACGACATTCACACACAAGTCAACAGAGTTATGATTTTGAGAAAATGATTTGCACTGTGCAATGTTACATTGGATGACTGGTTCTGAACCATAATAAAGATACTGCCTATTACATTTAGTTCTACATTTCGCAGTTTGAGGGGTTTCCATGAGGGTGTGAGCATCCTTTGGCAGCTAGTACCCCTGTTTTTAAAGAATTCCTAATATCTCATTCAAAGACCTCTGCGTGGAATTGTGTTTTATTGTTCAACTTTTTACTGTAAGTCATTAGCCAGTACCAAGTCCGATATACCAGTATCTGAATCAGAGGCTGAATATAGGATTTCTGGCTCAGAGTTGAGAGTTCGTGTTCAGAGTATCCATAGTCGGGTGAATTTTCCTGATCTTTATCCGAGAGCCCATTTTCAAGCTCAAGTCCATTATTAACCTGATCATTATTTGCAATCCCATTTCCAAGTCCATCTTCAAATTTATTATTTAATATGTCGCAGTCAGTATCGTGAGAGTGGGCAAGAGCGTATACATCAGCCCTCAGTTTCCGGCATTTTCGTAGGTATTAGGGATGGAGGGAGATGCCACTCTTTGAATTTGTATCTGTATTTTTTCAACCAAAAAATTATTTGTAAGTGTAAATTATTTGTAAATACAAAAAACATTTGTATTTGTATTCGGATAAAAACTAAGTGGGTGTGGCTAAAACCGGACACGTGTGGAGTTTAACACAAAGCTGCATAAAATGCCAACAATTCCATATTTTTACCATTCTAATCACTGTCACTGCTATTAAAGCTGTGTTTAACAAACCATAACAGGCTTTTATAACAATTAGGTAAAAAAAAAAAAAACTGTCAAATATTCACCTGCCGGTACCTATCTGCTGAATCAGAGGACTGAGTCTTCTGCTAGGCGTTCCCAGCAGACCCTCACTACACGTGTAGGCCTACCTGGTCTGTCTGGCAGCTTCCCCTGCAGCTTCCCCTGCCATCAGATCCTGGTCTGTCTGGCAGCTTCCCCTGCCATCAGATCCAACTTACCACCAGATCAGTTGGTGATCAGTTGACAGCTCTGCTCTTCTCTTCACCCGAGTGTCCAAAACAAATGGCCGCAGGTCTGATGAAACAACTACAAAGTCGATCATCGACCTTTGGCCCAAGGTGTTCTGGTACCATGTACACTTATGAACATCCTTGTGTTTGAACATGGTGTTCATTATGGACAAACCATGACTAGCACAGAAGTCCAATAACATAACACCGCTTGGGTTCAGATCAGAGAGGTCGTTCCTCCCAATCACGCCCCTCCAAGTTTCCCAGTCATTGCCAACATGAGCACTGAAGTCTCCCATTAGGACAGTGGAGTCAGTAGGTGGGGCCTTTTCCAGCACCCTTCCCACCTTCTCCAAGAAGGCCGAATTCTCTGAACTGCTATTAGGCGCATAAGCGCAAATAACAGTCAAAGTTTTCCTCTCCGCCACACCCAGTCACATCGAGGCGACCATCTCGTCCACTGCAGTAAACTCCAACTGAGTGGCCACCTGCCGGGGACTTGTAAGCATCCCCACCACCCCCTATCCAGGAGTTTGTGTGTAGATGTGAGTCCAACTATATCTTGTTGGTACCAGAGAGGTAACGTTCCTCATGCCGAGAATCAGTTTCCGTTGTCTGGGCAGATGACGCACGGATCTACCCTGTTCTTTCACCCTGCTCGTCGGACATTGCACCCGACCCCTACCCTGAACCTTGCAGGTGGTGGGCCCACACGGTTTTCCCACGTAGTCTTTTCGGGCTAGGCCCGGCCGAGAGACATGGGCTGCCCGGCCACCAGGCGCTCGCCTGCAGACACCACCCCAGGCCTGGCTCCAGGGATGGGTCCCGGTAACCCTATTCCGGGCAGGGTAAACTTAGCATTGTAATTGTTCACCATAGTAGGGGTCAATTGGATCATGTTCGTTTGGGTCCTCACCCCAGACATGTTGGCTCACCAGCATCATCATTACTGTTAGCATCATGCACATCACCAGAACCTTGTGGGCTGTTAGCAGCTGTAGGTGTTAGTGGTAATTCATTAAGATGCCCCCTGTCCTGGTTTAGTTGATTTAAAGCCTCATTCAGAAAACCAATATAGTCTGCTGCAGGGGTTAGTTCACCATCACCAGCGGTAAGGTTTGCCAAAGCCTCGTTCAACCGATCAAAGTAGTCTCCAGCCATTTCATGCATGACGTTAGTATCCTGGTTAATATTATTAACAAGATGTAGCAGATCTGGGTTTATGAAAGCATGTTGAATGTTTTCAGCAGCTTGTGGGAGTTGCCTTGATTTCTAACATTAATTGCTTGTAAAATTTGTGAGTTAATACTCTCTGTGCTGTGTGCCCAGCGTAACTGATCTGGTTGTTGCCTCTGTGCCATTTCTAATATTTTTCGAAGAATTTCTGAAACACTGCGAGACGTTGTTCAGCCAAACGAAACTCAGACTCCTTCAAAACTGTGAGACGTTGTTCAGACGTAACTCACGACTGAAGATTTTCAGAGCTTACAAATGCACTTGTTCCTTAAAGGATCGCCTTTCTGCGTCCTCTGGCTTCTGGATAATTGCTTCAGCAGCTGGTTGCTCCTGGAGGTGTGATATCCGGGCTTGTTGGTTGCTTTCCTCAGCACTGCAGTCCTCTCGATGTCCAGGGGCTTCCTCAGCTGGTTGCTCCTGGAGGTGTGATATCCGAGCTTGTTGGTTGCTTTCCTCAGCACTGTAGTCCTCTCGGTGTCCAGGGGCTTCCTCAGCTGTTACTGCAGAAAAACCAATATTTAGCTGTTCTAGTTTCAAACCATACTTTTCATCAAAACTTACAAGTATCACAAGTTGTTAATAAACTTACCACACTCTTCAAGCAGTTTAGGCTTTTGTGTTGTGGTCTGTTTCACCACCATTTCTCCCACGACCCTCTCCGCCACGTGGTTCTCAGGACCTGATTCTGTAGAAATAGTTTCATTTTATCTAAAATGCATACAAAACAACAGTCTGGTAACAAACATACTTTAAATAACTCTCACCGCTAAAACATTTCCTTTTTTTGCGGAGCTTTAGATGGGATTTTTTACCCTCTTCAAAAGTTTTTTCTGGTTCTTCTTGACCTGTATAATAAAGAGTATCTGTAAATAACTGTAAATCCTTCAAACAGCATACTAAACAGTTTAAAGAATGGATTCTTACAAATAAGTGTAGGTGTCAATAAGCTTGCGTTCTCCTTGGCAGGGTTGATCCGCCCTTGCTCCGATGTTTGTGGATTTGTTGGTAGACTTGGCCCCAGCTCTTCATTAGTTGTCAAGATCTCTAGAACTGGTAAAAAGTTATCCTGTTTTATAAGCAAACTCAAAAGGCGGTCCCATGAGCAATGTCGTTAATGCATATGCAAATTGCTAACCCACCTTCGTTCAGAACTTGAGTGCTGGGCATATCTGTTAAAAAATAAAAATAAAAACACTTTAGCTTTAACAGACTTTTGCTTTAAGTGTATTTATTTCAGAGCATTAGAAAAAGAAACTCAAATAAATGTATATACTTACAGGATTCATCGTAAAAGGTGACTCCAGACATTCTTGATTGTGGTTTGATAACTTCTCACCAAAGAAAAGAAGCACACCTTTCTCTGTGTCACACAATTTGACAGCCCTAATTTATGCTCGGAGTGTAACCCCCCAAACCTCCACCCTTGATACTTTTAGGGGAGTTGTCTCAATGAAAAATAAAATATTTCGTTATAAACAGTAGTTTGAATTACACTATTTTACAAAATCCTGTAAATTACACTTAAAGCAAAAGTCTGTTAAAGCTAAAGTGTTTTTATTTTTATTTTTTAAATAATAGCTGTTCCAATATATCTCTCGAAATGTCACGGGGGTGCCTGTGTCCTCCCTCAACCCCGCCTTCTGCACGCATCTCCTGACGTAAATGCAATTACCAGATGTATCCTACCCATCTACACTTTGTGTCACTTCAGCTACCCCAAAATCCTCTCTTATAAACCTCTCTATAACGCTTTAACACTCCAGATTAGTTTCGCAATAACACCGCTTTTTGCACACTTGCTTGCTTTTTCATCCATTTCTCTTCGCAGCTTAACATGACTTTTACCCTGTTTTCCCCACTTTTGCTAATCCATGCTTTTCAACAATATTGCTATTTATTCCGCTTACGTTGTTTCATTCCTTGCTTTTTTCACACACTTATATCGGCACCCTATCGGCTTGTTAAGACTCTGCATACTTGCCTGGGCATATGTTCATCGCTCTAACGTACAAACCACTGCTTTGAAACTTAGTTACTTACATGTTCTCACATATTGCTTGATTTACTGGTAAAGAATAAATAAATGTTTCAAGTTGCACAAGCAATTGCCCCACAAGGAGTTTAGTTACACCTAGCATTCTTAACATTTTAATTATTTTTTATTTTATTATTTATTTTAGTTTTTTCCCCTATTTTTTGTCCTCACGATCTGGCAACCACAACCCCCCTTTCCCCTCCCCTTATCCCTCACCAACCAAACCATATCAGAGGTCAAAAGGTCAAACCGATCAATCAAAACTTGAAAATATGTACATCATAGAAAACCGGACCATATCAGAGGTCAAAAGGTCAAGGGGGCAGGGCATAAATCAATCATTTTGACAGGAGGTACATCATATTTCTCTCTTGCAGGTTCTGTAAAAGGACTTGTCTCATATAGGTCAAAGAGCAAAGGTTTAGGGTAAAACAGACGGGTCCCCTAGAGCAATAAGTTTTACTAATAATCACTTTACCTGTCCCGCGCCACTGAGTGTGTGATAATTTAACCAGCTGGACATTTGGGAGTGTTTTGGTGACTTCAAAACTGGTGGAAAAAATCTGAAATATTAATTTTAGAAACATAAGCGACATTACAAACACATTTAGGCCTACTTGTTGACATTGTTGGCTCAACTGTTTATTCTTCTCATATATAAGTCTCTATAAACCATCTACATCAGTGTTGATAATAGTCTTCAATTATAGAACATTCAGGCCTGCAGGCTGAGTCAACATCGACCCCCACCCTCGCCTTCCCCACCGATACAGGTAGAACATTGCCTACAATGTGCCATGGAGCTAGAAGTGTTATTGCAGCGAGAAACTGGCCTGCTATTTCCGACGATCTGTAATCAGTGCTCCACTTGGCCACAGTGGCTTGTCACGCTCTGCAACACTGCTGCTCTCGCTCCGCCCTCACCACCATCCTACTAAATGCAAATTTTATAACATTGACACTCCTGCTGGTAGTTTTTACATTCTCACAAAGTATGCCTAGGCTGTGTTGTGTCCAATTAGCCAAACTTGAGGCATCGTTAGCATTAGTGGCTGCTTGATTCACCCACTCACCGGCAGTTACTAGTTTGTTTAGCACTCAATTATGGTTGTATTGAAATATAGCTTGGGTTAACGTGTTACGTATTCCTAGACCTAGACGTAACCAACCCTCAACTGATCTCCTTTCCTTCCCTGGACGGGAGGAAGGAAGATGGGCGAACATTTTTTTTATATGGGTGTTACGGCTGGCTCGAGGGGCCGCAACAAACAAGTCCAGATTAACCAAAAAACAAACCAGAAACTGATTTAAAAACAAAACCCCAACATTTATTAATTTACACTAACACGCAAACTACAACAAATGAAAACCATACACAAGTACACAACACAAAAAGATCTCCACAAAACACAAACCACACACAGCCCCAAAGAAGATCCCTCTTCAGCCTCATATTAGAGGGCTTATATTGGGCCACAGGCAGGTGGGGTGGAGGCAATCAGGCAATTAGGTAATTACCTCCACCTGCACTACGCAGACCAGCAGGGCAGGGGACGTAACAATAGGTCACTAATCTCATCAACTAAACAACAAAATACCTCACACATTTCTATCCAGAGCAAAAGGCCCATATCTAATTTTACCTATTGTATACCATCTAGAGTGTTTGACTAAACCAGTGGCTACAATAGACTTAACTTCTGGACAAAACTCAACCCAATCAGAATTAGTCATATTAACCCTAGTATGGTTATTAATTTCCTTAGATATTATCCCAGAAGGTCCTTCCGTATAACATTTCCTTGGTAAATAACTATAATATATATGATACAATATTGTTTCCCACTTTGGGTTTGCCTCCCATTGTTTAGTAAATTTGTGTTAGATTAAACATCCCTAACAAGAGGATAGTTCCCAATCCTCTTAACAATTTCCATTTTCTTGGTTTTCGAACTTCGCAAACTTGAGGTTTCCCTCCTTTTGCGAATAAAGAAAGTCAAGGTACCTCCACACAATTTGTGTGGTACATATAAACATTTCAGTTAGAGATAGTGGGGCCCATGCTTTCCTGCTGAGAAGCAGATACTGTGAATGCTCCATGTTCCCAAAAGGGCATAACGGCATCAGTAAGCACTCACATGGCCAATTGTGCCCGCAGTCGTAAATAGTAAAAGTATTACAAATAAATAAATAACCATGCAAAATTAAAACAAAAGCTGTGTCTACACTTAAATGAAAATAAAAAAGTTGCAGAAAAAGGCCCCTTAAAAGGAATCGAAAAAGATATTTAATAAAATATTCAAAAAGGCATCTAAAATTCCTTCCCTGGTGCCCTGACCAGACAAGATGTCAATTTTATGTTCGTATGGAGGCCAATGTTCAATCAGCGCAGGTTGTGAAGGTGGAACTAACTTGATCTCACTTCTGTGAATCTACAATCTTAACATATTGTATTATGTGTGACTTTAACTGAGGCAATCCTCTATATATTTTAGTTAAAGATAAATAAATCTGTGTTTGGGAATTATGAAAACCCTGGGCCTAACAAGTTCAAGTCCAACACCATTTCTGAAAAAAAAAAAAAAAAATTGCACAGAACTACAAATCAAAATTAAAGAAAATTTGAAAAATCCTCGGAGAGCTAACTTTCTTGCATGCTTTTTAACCTCTGAATAATCAATAACCAATCTATAAGAACAATCCGGTTTACATACAGGGAGTAAGAGTGACGAACAGGGAGAAGTAGTTTATTTCACGATGCCACATTCCTCCAAAATATCAATCGTTTTCTTTACAGATTCTTCTGCTTTAGGTTTACTAGGATATTTGGCTTTCGGAGGAGGGGTTGTTATATGTGCAGGCTCCATATAAATCAACTCACAGTCCCAGTTATCCATTGCACAAACAGTGTCAAGGCCAGGGAGCCCCTGACAGGGATAAATCTGAGTAGAGGAAGAATCGCATTCAAGCGGCAAACATGCTTTTTATTCTTCATTCATTGCAATATTTTACTTACATGCAGTCTTGGTCTCAAAATATACCTGTGACATTATTCTTAACTGCAACTGGACTATGCAGTGTTACCAACTTTGTTATCACGTCACCAGATGTGGACATTTATAGTGATTAGAATAAGTAGCATACACAAGATGTTCCACGTTTCTCTTTAATTTCTCCAAAAACAAAGATGCAGTATATGCGTTTATCGTAGGAGAATGCACAACATGCACAGAATGTACCTTATAACAGCGCATTACTGGTTCGCGTGACTTCTGTCTACAGGACGTACAGTAACACTTTGAGGTTTCCCTCACAGGTTTTCTGCAATGCAAGATTGGCAACATTGGGTGCTTAAACCAGTGCATAGTAAGCCTAATTACAATTAGGCTTTTCACAATTGAATTTTGACTTTTATCTACTTAAACACACACGTTCTGGACCAATTATTCCAGAAGTTTTACTAGCTAATGTCTCCAAATATAATGTTAAAGTGAAACTTTACATCACAGTACAAACATTTCTCATTATGAGCTGCACATACTGTGTAGTAGTACAGATCCAATGTTGTCCTCATCACTAGAATTATGATGTCAGAAAATGTTGTGGAAAATCAACACGGTTTATTGATCTAAGGAAGAGAGACTGGGACACTGCTTCAAGCTTCAAGCCTATTATTATATTTGCAAATAGGAGACACAGTTCAAAAGCTCTCGCAGGAGCTCAGGAAGCGAATCTCAAAAAGTTTCTGTCTGTTTGATTTATACACTTTCTAACACTCCTTTGTTCCTTCACACCAGTAATTTTCCACTCACATGTTGTTAGCCTAGGCTGCATGGGTCACACAGACTCTAGTCTGCTGGCATGAAGTTTGACCTTGCCAATAAAGAGGAGCAGGATGTACTGCCTCCTCCCTAAGGGGAGCGGGCGGGGGCTTACAAGAGAAACATTAAAAAGTGGCTGCAACAGATTATACATTCAAAATACAAGCAGACAATCACATACACTGAGGCACAGTTTAGAACATACACAGTACATAATACATATGCCTTCTTATTCCTAAAAGTTTGTTTTTTCATTTAATCACAATTTTCAAAAAACCCAAAACATTGTGAAATGACAGTACTGTTCCTTATTAGCCATGATACGCTTGCACATGGTCAGAGTCAAATTCACTTGTAAAGAAGTGTCTTTCAGTAATGACACCTTCAACTTATAGTTAAAGAAGGGATAAAAGTAAATCATTAAATCCATTATTTTTTTGGCCATTTTAGCTAGCAAAATTCAGCAACAAACGTTCGGTGACAACAGACCTGGGTCAAATACAAATACATATTTGTATTTGTATTTGAAAATGTACTTAAATACATATTTGAAGTATTTTCAAATACATTTACACATTAAATACTTTGTGTTTGATTTATTTAAATTATATGAATGGGAAACCAAATACCTTCACAAATAGTATTTTAAAAATACATTCCTTTAAATAAATACTTATCTGGGAAACCAAATACTTTTAGTATTTAGAGCCTTTTAAAAATACATTAAAATACAAATATAATTTTTGAAATTTTTCAAATACGTACCAAAACATTTGATAAAATTAATTATAATTCATTATAAAAATTAAGTATAATTAAAGCCGCAAGCGGCGTTGGGAGGGGTCCAAGCATTGGCACCATCGCGCCCCCTATGGAGCGATTTTAAAATGGCTTTGTACTCATGATCATATGCCTTCACCCAACATATCTACTGAATATCACGATGATCGTATAAAATATTGATCCGACGCTGTCGGATGACTTAGTTGCTTCGCCATAGATGTGTCCTGGCTGCTTCCCGTAAAGGCTTAGATGGGATGTCGTAACACTTAGATGGGATGTCGTAACACATATATGGCCCGGCGTGTATGTACAGCTGCAGCGCTTCCATGCTGTAACTAAAAAAGGCGTTACACTAGCGTTGTCACGATTCCAAAATTTTGACTGTCATACCGATACCAGGTTTAGTATTACGATACTCAATACTGAAACAATATTGATTCAATATTCGGTACCTAACAATACTGAAAATACCTTCATAGATCAGAAACCTAATGTCCAAAAGGGTTAACCTCATTTTCGAATTCACAGTTTATTAAAAACCTGGTTTATGAACAACCTTTAAGTTGAAGCCAACATATTAATAAGCATAGGCCTATCGTGTTACAACACTAAACAATAGAAAAATATATTAAATAAATTTCAGAAATGTAACTATTGTAAACTAAATAATCTTTAAACATGTCTTTCACTTTTAAATAGATCTAAAAAGAGCATATTCTAATAACAATACAGCATCTTCCTATAATAAAATATTTACAAATTAGAACACCTATTGCTACTGAAGTCAACTGAGTGGAAGCTTGCGCTGTATCAGGGAAGTGAATGCACAACCGCAGGTCACCTCACTTGGCAACCTTAGTTGCTACTGCCGTCTAGCGAAGATTCTGACAAACTACACTCTTCATCCTCTAAATCAGTAATGCGGGAGACACATTTCCCTGGCTTTTACATTTGACGCAAAACTACCGAACGTCAGAAAATTCTAATACGGAACCGTTTTTTTTTTTTAAGTACCGAGAAAGTGCTGAAGTTTCGGTATACGGTGCAACACTACGTCAGGCACATATTCCAATCCATAGCTCAGCTTAGCAGAGAATGCACATTTCAGAACGCCTCAGAGACAGATAGAATAATAACACATAAATACGCATTTCAAATAATAAAGACGACATTGAGAAAAAACGAAACAAAAGACGAGATATCAAGTCGCGACCTACGCGCAGAGCAGCCTACCGTTTTATTTATTTAGACATTGGCAGATGAGAACATTTTCGGTTACGCTGACCTATAAAACGCTATTCCAAAAGCAAAATCAGACATGTTTTACATCGATAGAAAGCTTATACTCTCACCTACTGAATAAATGAATTGTCAATCAAGCCAAAGCAACAGGTGTGGTATTACGCACAGCTATTTTTGAACGTAGCCTACCCAGTGATCAAAAATGCGCGTATATTTCGCCAACGGATTGTCCAAGACAATATATGACCACTCATTCGCAAAAGGGACATCTCTACGCGTAAAACCGATGGTAAGATTGTATATTTATTAAATGTTTAGTTCCAGATATTGACTGTAGAATGACATGGTATAAGGAAAAAAACAAAATTGTCTCGTTTATTTCGTTATTCAGTGAGCAGCGTTTTCACTGCTGTATTGGCATATTTTAGGGCTAATGTCGGGTTTATCTTGTTGCTACGGAATATTGCATTACATTACATTACAGGCATTTGGCAGACGCTCTTATCCAGAACGACGTACAACAAAATGTATTACCATAACGAGGAACAAGTGTGTTGAAAACCCTAGAGGGCAGTAGCCTACCGTTCTAAGTGCAGGGAACAACCGCATAGTTCAACTTGGACCCTGTAGGTTAAACTGATTAACACTAACACGAACAAGAACAGCAGCAACGCAGTCTATGCAGAAATAGAAGGAATAGTTTGAGGAACGAGTTAAGGAACGAGTTAAGACTAAGTCACGTACGAAACAACTACCTAGTTACAACCCTAAGCTTACAGTCAATGTAGAGATTAAATTGAGAATACGATTTCTCTCAGCATAATGACGGATGTAAAGACTAAACGAACTCACCCGATATTGTCTTCAAATGGACCGTATTATTTATTTAGATATTGGCAGACTACAGCATAAATTAAACGAACTCACCCGACACTGTCTTCCAATGCTTCCCGACGGTCAGACCGTCCCCTCACTGATAAAAACTAGACCCTACGGCAATAGTTAAGACAAGTTAAGTCACCTACGAAACAACTACGTAGTTACAACCCTAAACTTACAGTCGATTTAGAGATTAAATTGAGAGTACGATTTACAGCATAAATTGCATCTTTTGTTTATATTCAATATTAGTAAATGCCGCGAGAAACTGCAGCTGTAGGTCATTATGTTATGGTAGCAACGGAACGAAGCGGACAATATATGTATTAGGCTACCGTCATTGTTTCATTAGACCAGCGTGTTTTCGCGCGTTTGCACAGAAACTCAGAACCTATAAATAAAATGGTTTAGCTGTTTCTCAGCATAATGACAGATTCAAAGACTAAACCAACTCACCCGATACTGTCTTCAAATGGATCCATGCCAAATAAAAGTAATTATTCATACTCTCAGAAAGCTTTTACTGAAAAACTTTTGGTAGCCTATCCTAGCATGCACTCTGGGTGGCGCTGTCAGACCGTCCTTTCACTGATAAAAACTAGACCCTACGGTGTCGGATTACTCGCGTCGCCATGGATGTCGCTTGCCGTAAAGAAGTTTACTCGATGTCGTAGCACTTAGATTTGGAGCTCCAGCTTTTCCGCACCCCACGTAATGAAAAAGTCCAAATGGCGGGCAAACCATATGGCGGACATAGGTGATTTTTAGTGCCTGAGTAGTGGGGGGCCACAGGAACGCACCTACCAAATTTGGTTGGTCTACAACTTATGGTTGCCGAGCCTCAGACATTTTAGCGGAGAAAACTGCCACGCCCCAACTAAAAAGTCAAAACGGCGGGCAAACAATATGGCGGACACAGGTGGTCCCAATGGCAAAGGTACGTTCACATGCATATGTTGATGAAGTTTTGTGTTGATCGGACTTATGGTGTGGGAGTTATGGCCTTTTACGCGTTACCCTTTGTTATAGCGCCACCATCTGGCCTACATAGGTGATTTTTAGTGCCTGAGTAGTGGGGGGCCATAGGAACCCACCTGCCAAATTTGGTTGCTCCAGGACTGACTTATGGTTGCTGAGCCTCAGACACTTTTAGCGGAGAAAAATAATAATAAGAATAATCCTAACAGATACAATAGGGTTCCACCAGCTTCGCTGCTTGGACCCCTAATAATAATAATAATAATAATCCTAACAGATACAATAGGGTTCCACCAGCTTCGCTGCTTGGACCCCTAATAATATTGAAATTATTATTATCGTTGTCTAACCAGGATTTATTTATCTCAGAATTCTATACAGTCAGTAGCCTATGCAGAATAATATACTGTCAGAAATATTTAGCTGAAAGATTTGCGATTATAACATGTAAAATGTTTAGATTACAAAAATAATGACCCTGCTTCACACCTGTTGTTAGTTTGCCAATGAAGCCAGCTGACTTTATATACCCCAATCAGACATGCAGTCAATGGAGAGGATGGTGGTTGCAGAGATGGCGACACGACAAGGAACAAGAATGCCAAATTTACGATCTACAATAGTCGAGTATTATGTGCTGTCACAGGACATTATTGGAAATTTCAAAGCTTGTTGCAAATATTGAAATGATCAGATATTATGTTCGATGAAGGCACTTTCCAATCTACATACACATTTAAGAGTGAGTACTTCATGTATCTAAGGATGTTTTAAGGAATTCGGTAATTGGTGTAGATATAGTTTTATTAAGGCAGTGTTTACTCAACCTTCAGACAGCATTGGCAAAGGAAACACTATTCAGATGTCTAGCGCTCTGATTAGTCGATGGCCATGTGCCAAACCCTAATCCTAACTCTAACCGAAACTCTAAGCACCTGGACATTATTTTGCCAGAGTAGCCCCACACTCCCAGAATTAGCATCAATTAACTTGCAATGGTGATGGCACTTAAGGCTGTTTTATACTTCTGCGTAATACACGTAAAAATGGGTCTGCGTAGGGGTTGTGCAGAATGTGTGGCATGTGCGACGGTTGCAGACCACGGCCGCGTTGAGGCCGCGTACCTCCTCAAGAATTTAAAAGCGCGTAGTTAGCAACCAGTGCCCGCATACGCCGTAAAGAAGATGATTGGTTGACTGCTGACATGAGGTCACTGGCATACGGCTCTGGCTAACAGGTTATAACAGTTGATTCACAAAACCGATAGGCAAAGTTATATATGCGGATAAAAGCGCTTTTGTCAGGGGAATGTCTTCGTTGCTACAAGTTACATCTAGCTGAGCATTTTTGTGGTCATTGGTGCAATATTTAGTATGTTTGGAAATATGAATGAAGGTATTTTCTTTCGAACTATGATGGTCAGTAACAAAATCTAATTACGTGGCCTGCGCAACCTGTGCAACATGCCGCACAAGTATAAATGATCTGCCCGTTCGCGAGTGCCGCACACAACGCAAACTATGCAGACTACGCAGAAGTATACCACAGCCTTTAGTCGTTACTTTTAGGTAATTTCTTCCCCAGGATCTGTTATTCATTTTAAACATTTTATACAAATAAATAATACACTGTTGTGATAATGGCTTATAAATTATATACTACTAATAACAGGAATGTTAAACCTTTACTTCAGAAATATTTTTCTGAAAATATATAGTTTGTTTGATCTATAGCATTTTAGCCTACCTATGGTTTGTTGAGGGCTGGGCACTGGCGTGGTCTTTGGCGGTTCCCGTCCCCCAAAAAACTTTGTGCTTCTTAGGAGTCTAAATCCCTGTATGGCAAGTTTTTTGGATGCTCAGAACCATTTATTTGAGGCTGCTGTTCTGCTGCTCTTCTGTAATCGACTTGTATGGCAAGTATACACAACGTTGTTTACACTGATTGTAAAACATACATTTTTCAAAGAAATTTGAAGCAGTGAAACGGCAAAGGAAAATGCACGTTCTCCCATGGTAACTTTAAGCATGGTTAAGTGAGTATGCAAAATCTGTTACTGGCACAGCCCTAACTTACCACATTTTTCATTGTTCCCAGGATGTTGGGGGCACCGTTAGTCTCAAGCCACGGATAAGGCTAGCTAGCTATGTAGCTAAGTTTGCAATAACACGTAATAGACTGACTAACGTTAGTGGGGGTCTAGCCAGGCAGGTCACCAAATTCTCCCTAGCCAGCTAACGTTAACCAACATGAGTCAATGTTAGTCTAGGTAACGTTAGCTATGGATACCTCTGGTCCTGTGGTTCTCGCGCTCACTATGTTTGGTAAAATATCCCTCACTGGATTCATTGTTGCTGTTCTTTGAACATTAACTAGCTAACGTTGGTTATTCCCATAATTTATCTCAGAATAAAAAATGAAGACGTTTGCTACTAGCTTGCTAGACTTGTTGGCTAAGCTAGTCTAGCTAGTTACTATTTTAGCAAGCGACCTTGGTTCTTGGTTGGCATAATGTTGGTAGGTCTAAGGGTTTTAACTTTATTGAGCAAATAATATACATACACTTAAGTAACTTAATTCAACAATGAATATAACATTAGCTATTTCTCTGAACAGGCTAGATAATGTAATTACCACATATCATTCTTCATCTTGTCTTCTACAAAATTGCGGCAGTGACTTTACGAAGGATGGTGGGGAAAAAAGAACCATAGTCCACTTCCATTTGAATGTGAATTGTCAACAGTGCTCGCAGCCATGGCGCAGTTCGTCTGACCGTTTCTGTTTTAGAAGGGTTTTTAAAGTACTTATTAATTTAGATAAAATTCACAAATATGAATATTTTGGATATCTATATTTCACAAGTTTAAATTGGGTAAATTGATTCATGTTTTTGGGTTACAACATTGTTGAGTTTTAGTGCTGGGAAAGCGATAAAGCAACAGGCTGAAATCAGTTGAAATAAAGGCATTGCTGACGCGATTCCTACACAATTTAGCTGTCCATGGATGACTACTGTTCACTGGGAGGCTACTGACAGCTAGCTAGCAAGCAAATTATGATAAACTAACATTGTTAATTTGTTGTCAATCTTATGTGCATGACTCAATGTGATGGTGACTAAAGATTACCCGTGATGGGGCTTGTGCTTACTTCTCTTCAGCCATGGCGCTCTTTCTAGCTAAGGAGCAGGTGTAGCCTACACTACAGGTTGAGTTATGTTAGCAGAACGAGGGGGATAAATGGAAATTAGCAAAAGGTAAATTCCGTATAGATATTGGCAAGAAGTTTTTCATGTAGAGGGTAGTCAATGTGTGGAACAGTCTGCCAGGTCACATAGTAGAGGCAGAAATTTCTCAAGACTAGGCTTGATATGGTGTTAGGTACTGTCTAGTCTGTAGGTAATCAGAGCACTAGGTACAATTTAGTCAGGAAACTGGTGAGCACTGTTGGGCTGAATTGCCTGTTCTTGTCTTTATGTTACCAGATTTGTGGTACCATTTACGTATTTGTGACTTTTGCTACAAAAATACCTCCATATGTAGTACACCACTCAGGAGCTGCACAATAATACACACACACACACCCACATGTACATGTGCAGCATTCACACACATACAAACACATCTGAGTTTCTTCCTTTTTGCAGCACTGTTTGAAGATGTTTGGGTTACCCCCAAATCCAGCTCCCCCAAAGTTCCCAGCCTGCCGTGCATTTCCTCAGCAGAAAAGGTAAAAAAACACACACACACATACACACACACACACAGACCTGTCTCTGAAAAACACACCTTTGTACTGATACATACAAACCTGATTTTTGAAAAACACATTTTAAACAAACAATTAATACATGATTATACTGTAAACAGTGCCTTCAAAAAGTATTCACCCTCCTTGAACTTTTTCACATTTTGTCCCGTTCAATTACAGTACCTTCAATTCCTTCCCTTCAACACAATATATTCAACACATTTATAAGAACATAAGTGATTATGAGAACAGGCCATTCAGCCTTCTGAATTTTTATTCAACATTTTTTAATATAATGGTGAAATATTTTTATTCAACATTTCTTTTTTCAAAAATGAAAGACTTACATTTCTCATTTACAAAACTATTCACTCCCTTCCCCAAGTAAATGCTTTGTTGATGACTGTTGTTGCAGCAGTTAGGCCTACAGCTCTGAGTCTTCTCGGATGAAGATTTTGTATGTTTTTGGCTGTTCCCCCATGCAAATCTGCTCCAACTCTGCCAAGTAAGATGGATAATGTTGGTGGACAGTCATTTTCAGGTTATACCACATATTTTCAGTGGGATTTAAATCTTGGCTTTGGCTGGGCCAGTACAGAATACTGTCCGTCTTGTTTTAAGCCTTCCCTTAGAAGTTTTTGCCATGTGTTTTGGCTTATTGTCCTGTTGGAAGACGAATTTCTGCCCTAAATATTGTGTTGCCTGTTGTGGACTAAAATATGTTCTGAAGGATTTGCATGTATTTAGCTCCGTTCATTGTACCTTCAAAGGCAAAAAGCCTTTTGCTTCTAGTTCGTCATATCATGATGCTGCCATTACCATGCTGGATGGAGCTTGGGTATTAGGACAGGTGGCATGGAGCCAGTTTTAGTAGTTCGTGCTAGTGTATCTACTGATTATGATGTACAGTCCGTAAGTGTTTGGACAGTGACACATTTTTTGTTGTCCTAGCTCTGTACTCCAGCACATTGGATTTGAAATGAGACAGTGGATATGAGGTTGAAGTGCTGACTGTTTGCTTTAATTTTAAGATATTTACATCCATATTTCAGCCATATCGGCTGAACCATGTTGGAATTGCAGCCCTTGGGGGACCAAAAGTAATTGGAAAATTGCTGCTCAGCTGTTTCTTGGCCAACTGTGTGTTGTTGCTTCATTTTATTTGAATACAAATTTTAAGACAAATTCCATTTGGAGATAAAAACACAGAAAATTCAAAGAATTCCACTGTGGTTCTCAAACAAAAAGCAATAAAATGGAGTGGATAAGTTAATATGTAAATATATAAATATATAAATAAATAAATGTAATCATAATTTGATTATAAATTATTCTGTCCATCACCTTCAACACAGTATTGATATCAGCCTATAATTATTGTGTTCAACTGAGCTTTTTTTCTTCTTATATCGGGCATAACCCGGATCAGATGGCACTACTCCTAGATCAATAGATAGATATATAATATGGGTGACAGAGGGAGCTATCAAGGCAGTTGCATCTTTCAAAAAATGAATGGGAATACTGTCAAGACTAGGGTTGCAAAATTCCGGGAATATTCAAGGATGGAAACTTTCCATGGGAATTAACAGGAATTTATGGGAATTAACAGGAAATAACAGGAATAAAATGGTAATATAGCCCTATTTGCTCAGGCTGCATTTACCATGTCATATGCAGAGAGAAACAAACTTTTTACCATATCATAAGCAGACATAATTGCAAAAATTCTCTATGACCAAAAAAAAAGACTTTTCTCTTAACACCTAAAATAAAAACCGTAAAAACAGTCTTCCGGGTGTTGTTTTAGAATTCTATTTACATAGATAGTTGAAGCGTGAGTTTTTAGAAAAAGTCAAGGAATGACAGACGTGAAATAAACATTAACAAAATACATCCCATTTTACTGCGCAAGGGGTCAGCTGACCCCGCGTTTCTAGTGATGAGCAGTATACTGTGGGTAGTGCCAAGTGACGTCGGCAGCACACTACGTGACCAGAAGACCAAAGAAAGTTTTGAAGAGAAGCTAACTTCTTGTCCAAAATTACCAACATTTATACAACGTCTCCATGCCACTTCACAGCGATAAAAATGTCCTACTTATCAGACGGCGTTAATTTCGTCAACGAAAAATATTCATTACGACCCCTTTTTCCCTGACGAAAACAAAACACAGACCTGCCAACCTGCACGCAATTTGTGTACCAACCACGCAATTCTTGGTCAAAATACGCAGGTAACGAAATGCCAGCTGAAACTACGCAAAAAAAAATATATATTATTGTAATTGAATTACGGAAAACAATCAATTAATACAAAACAATACCGTACATTTATTCGGTATTTAAACTACATCCCTCGGATTGAACAAGATGCTACAACCTTGTACTTGTGGTTCTGTAACCCCTCCCCGACCCACTCAACATCCACTGATACGCAGCGGTACTTTATTATCCACCGAGGCGTAACGCAGCATTGCTGAGGTAAAATGGGAAGTGGGGAGTACTAATCAAGCACAAAAATGTGACCGTAATGTAACATATAAAACATTAAAACATGTTCGGTAACTTTACGAGATGATGCATTTCAAGGGGTATATCCTAATGAGATAAATTTGTGTATATAGTTAGCCGTAGTAGTAGCTCGCATACGATTTAGCCTCGTTATGAGACGTGTTAATAACTGATGGAGTAATTTAGCTGCAGTAACTCAAACGCTACGGAAACTCCCTGTTCAAACTTTGAATCGCGCACGCTCCGTTGGAGCAAAGTGACCATTGCAAAGGTGTTTGACTACAGACTGCTAACGTTGCAAATAATTCCTATTATTGCAGCCAGTCACCCGACCAGCCTTGCAGTTAGAAAATAATCATGACGTCAGATGACAAGGATACTAACAAGGAGAGCCTTCCATAATATGGCATAAGAGAGAGAGCAGCAGACCTACTAAAAAGAAGCGAGTCCATCCCCCCAGAAGTTCCTCGCAAAATATCAGAAGCAATGGCCATGCCTCCGCCCCTCAAAACTTCGCACCATTCATTTTGCACATTGTCCAATTATGATTTTGACATTAGCCACCAAGGAGCTTCGGGTAATAATTTAGCTAAACCTCTAGTTACAAAGGCCTACATTCCTAGATAATTTTTCAATTGAATACTGTTTTTTTCATTAGGCCTATATGATGTGTGCCTATATAAGCTGATTCAATTATTTAATTATTAAATAAAAATGGAAATCGTGAACAGAAACTTTGTTTTATTCATAATTGACTTTTTTACATCGCAACATAAGTTTTTTGTTTTTTTTTTACATTACAACGTAAGTTTCTGTAAATACTTGAAAATGAAAACATATGTTAAAATATACAAAATAAATTGTTTCCATTTTTATTTAATAATTGAATGCAATTCACTTATGGTTATCTGTTTGTATAAGCACACATATCATATAATGAAATATCAATCATGAAAAAAAATTGTTTTAAGCAGGTGTACTCAAACTTTTTACTTGCAAGTATATCATAATATAGCCCAGTGCAGTGCAAGTGATATTTTAGAATTAGGTCAAATTATACAATTTTGCCTGATCACTTCAACAGTCAAAACTTGAATTATGAAGAAAGGCTTACGTGTGCGTGTGTGCGTGCAAAGCGAAGTGGTATGTGCGAAAGCATGTGAACTAACTATTGTGGTACTCAAAATATTTTCCTAAGGTTGGCAGGTCTGAAAACATAACGAAATAACAATTCAGAATAGGCCTTAGGGTTTAAAGTGAACAACTCATTTATAAAATAAATGTTTTACAATAAAGAATAAATGGAAATAGATTAATTAAATCTCCTCAATTAGCATGCTCAATCAAGCTACATCACATGGTAACAGCTAGCTAGCAGAAGGTGTTAACAAGGTGTAAACTGTGTACTTTGCATTAGGCTACTATCTGCCAGTTAACTGAAATATCATAAAAAATATAAAATATATTCACTCCAGTAATATAATCAAACCTTACCTGAAAGCATGTAGTCCTTTGGCTCAGACAGTGTGGTAGTGTTAGCAGTAATGTGGGCTGCACACGTGATGGGAGAATGCACTGTGCATGCAGAGGGTTGTAATTTTACTGAATTCCTATTTAAAGGTGCAGTGTTTAATGTAGAATTTAGTGGCATCTAGCGGTGAGGTTGCAGATTGCAACCAACTGAATACCCCCCTTCCTCACCTCCCCTCACCCCTCCCTTTCCAACGACATAGGAGAAGCTACGGTGGCCTGTAATTTCCAAAAATGATGTCATCGTCTATGACAGCATCGAGTAGCCAAGTGTCAAGTCATGAGGTTCCTTGATAGATTTATAAATTGTATTTAGTTATTTAGTCTGTAAAACTATAGGTCATAGCTTACCAGTAAGACAGCGATTATGATTGTTAATTGTTCCGCATTGTGGTAGCATTTCATTGCTAACATTAGCTAACGTTAGCTGCTTTGCATGGTAAATCATAGAAAAACTATTACACTTCTAATTCTTACATTACAGTGTGAAATATCCTCATTATAAAATACCACTAACCTATTTAAAGACACTCAATTTCAAAAATAACGTATATAACCGAAATATTTTGAGCAGTAATACTTACATATCAATGATGAAATCTTATCTGTTTTTAATAGAGACAGAGTAAATCAATGATATATTTCTATCCGCTTCGGTCTTACACCAGAAAACGATGTCAGCTAGGTCTATCAGCAAACATATGCCTTAGCTATGCCCAGAAGTCCTCAATAATAATAGTATTTTTCAAGACATTACGAAAAATCGTGAACAATGTTTCATTAGGTGCAGCGTATTTTACTGCTACCACAGAGTGAATTCGTAAGTGAATGCGATGATAACAAACCTTTGACTACGCTGACCAATGAAACGCTATTCCAAAAGCAAAATTAGACATGTTATACATCGTTAGAAAGCTTATACTCTCACCTACTGAATAAATGGATTGTCAATCAAGCCAGACTGTACTAAAAAGGGCGACAATGCCATAAACAACACGTGTGGTATTACGCACAGCTATTTTGGAAGGTACCCAGGCAAATGCGCTCCCTCTAGAGTTAGTCCATTCTGGGCTACTGTAGAAACATGGCGGTGCAACATGGCAGCCTCCGTGGAAGAGGACCCACTCCCTATGTAGATATAAAGGGCTCATTCTAAGGTAACAAAAACACAACGATTATTATTTTCATAGGATTATACACTAATTAAAACATACGTATGAATATTATATTCCATTTCTGCCAAGTCTGTTCCGCTAGATGCCACTAAATTGCACCTTTAAAGGGATGCTGGCAAATTATCAGCACATGTGATGGGAGAGTGCACTGCTGAAAGCAGTGCATGGTTACAATTCAATTAAATGGGAATCCTTTTAACCAAAACATGCCATAAGACCTAGTATTGCTTTTTTATGCATATTCCCCTCAAATAAGTTCACTATTAAAAGGTAAGATTTTTATATTGAAATTGTGCAAAATTCCCGAGCTTAACTTCCCTTCCAAAATTTCCGGAAATTTACCGGAATTATTCAGACCTTTTGCAACCCTATATGGAACCCTAAAAAGTTTTTGTGTAACATGAGAGGTCATATTATTTGTTGATGTAGATTTCGTATTACATTTGATGACAATGTAACGTTACTAAATTACATAGATATTTGCACAGCTAACGCTAGCTACCGGACCATGTAAATGGTAAATGGTAAATGGACTGCATTTATATAGCGCTTTTATCCAAAGCGCTTTACAATTGATGCCTCTCATTCGCCAGAGCAGTTAGGGGTTAGGTGTCTTGCTCAAGGACACTTCGACACGCCCAGGGCGGGGTTTGAACTGGCAACCCTCCGACTGCCAGACAATCGGTCTTACCTCCTGAGCTATGTCGCCCCACCATGTCAAGAAAGGCAACATTAGTTTAGACAACATTGCACTGTAGCCATCTCTCATATCAGGTAACGTTGCGTTAGCTAGCTAGCTAATGTAATGAACATAATCTAATGTCAGCTAACAATTAGAAAAAACGCTAGCTAACGCTACCGACCGGTACCGACCTCGCAAACCTCTCAAATGCATGCTACCTTGTGGCAACGTTGCAGTGTAGCTAACTAAAGGCCAGTTCAGATCAATGATTCGCAATGAGATTGGATGCAACTTGCTAAATTCCAAGACGTCTGATTGTAAACGTTCTAAAACTGCACTTGGCAATTTGACAAGGTGGGTCTTTTGAGACCCCAGGCAACGGCTTCAGACGCTCTGCAACTAACCAGTTCACACCGCTGCAATTTTCTCTGCAACATTCTAAAACCGCTTTGTCTCATTGCGAATCATTGATCTGAACTGGCCTTAACTTTACCGTTATTTACATTGCCATCAAGTTCATCAATATATTATAATGATCGGAATAAAGCCGTCTTTACACAGAGCATTAACCCCGGGGTATAGGTGGAGCAGAGCCAGGTCTGATTTCTGTGTAAAGATGTCAAGCCAGAGAAAACTAAATAAAAAAATATGGCAGTATGGATTAGCGTTGTTATTATTTTATTACGCTTCCTCATATGTTCCTTCAGCCTTGATGCCATTTTTTGATGAAATCTCCTTTGTTTTATTCTTCTTGTTCTGACTGCTAATTTAACACCCAGCTCAGCTTTATTCTTCAACAGTTTAGCTAGCAAAACCAGAAACACCAGGGGTAATATTTTGCAAAGCAGTTGTTTCAAAAATATCACAGAACAATCATTCACGAGAAAGACAATGTTTATTGTGCACGAGATACATAATTGCATGTGCCACAGCGAATCCCACGGATTCTTCTCTGCAGTGTAAAGATGTTCATACCGGGCAAAAGGTGGATAAAGAAGGTCTGTGGAAATTGATCATCACTAATTCTACCCCAGGTCTGCTACAGCATTTTAACCCGACTCGGCAGTGTAAAGACGGCTTAAGTTAGCCTAATGTTAGACAATGAATGAGTATGTACATAACGTTACTTTTATAACAACCATTTTTCACTCAGTAAATAGTAAGTGTTATAGTTACAGTCTCAGAAGACATCATTCCCTTTTTCGCTTTCATGTATACTGGTGACCTCGAATTGTTATGGAGGCCTGGCCCAGGTGCCAACTGACTGACGTTACACAGGCGACACTGGTTGGATCCGGTTGGATCTCTGGGAAGTGAGGTCCAAAAACACACCTGCAATTGCCACTTCTCGCCATTGGTACCGCCAAAGAGAACAAAACGGAGATCTTTGAGATTGTAACTTTAAACAGCTGTAACTCATGAACACCATGTTTGATCCCAACAACATTTTGTATATAAGTAAAGTCTGAGGAAGCACGCAAGTTTCAACACGTTTGCCAATAGATGGCACTACAAAAACCAAATAAGTTTAACTCTTCAACTGTTTGACAAATCAGGCAGCAATGTTGTAAAGGATATCTTTGTCAAAGCCCCCACCAGTGAACAACTTTGCCTCAAGAAACAACATTGGCAACCATTTAGTTTTTCTGCCATTTAGAATTTTTAACAAAACTAACTTTTGCAAACTAGGCTGGAAAGAATCGGTGGAGTCTGAAATTGAATAATTATCAAAAGAATGTTGAACTTTAAAAACAATATGGCTGTCATATGCAAATAAATAGTTGAGGACATAGCCATTTTTACTAAAAAAAACTGCAACTTGTGTATGCATCATTAAACCTGGAACACATGTACAATGGTTGACTCAGAGGCAGCATGATAATTTTGGTGGTGCTTAGCCAATAGGTGGCAGTAAGAAAATAAATAAAAATTTAACTCAATTGTTTGAGCAGTCAAGGTGAATCTTTGCCTGCTATGTCTTTGTGTCAGTCTGCCATTGAATGTACAATAATAAAGTCATATCTGGAAAAAAATATGGTCGCCATCAGCCAATCAGATGTCGGTGGGCATGTGATAGGCTTAGCAATGGCTGATCATCATGAAACTTGTTTGTATGTTGGTCTCAAACTTGGGAATACTTTGTCAAAATTTGGGACAGACACTGAAAAGTTGTTTTTACCATAAATCCAATATGTGTCCCAACAGCTTATAATTTGTAATTTCCGCATGCTGCTTGGACCCCATTATTTGCAGCTGCTGGAACCCTACTGTTTTGTTCTGATTATTATTGTTATTATTATTTTCTCCCAGGCTTAATGAAAAGTGGTAGGACTGTTATGCTTGAGGTCCCCTATGATTGATATTAAAATGACACCCATTGCCCAATCTGTGGCGCTATAGTGATCAATATAATATTCTATATATAAATGGTCATAAGTTTTGAAGGTAGTGTCACTGGATTCCTTTTGCTGAACAAAAAGGTCTCTTGGACCATTAGATTGTGTATGGCTAGATATTTAGCTATTTACAATTTTCTGAAATGCGCTTTGCCTCAGCTCACAAATCTTTAGGCTGCTATTACTTTTTCAGTGGTTATAGCAAAACGTGGGGGAATGATAAGCTAATTAATTTTCAGTGGGTGTGGCCTCTCACAAAATGCATAAAGTTACAAAAACTTTGTCATAAAAATCACTGTTGTCGGAAACAGGCCCACATGTAAAGTTCGTGTCAGCCTCTATTTATTATTATTATTATTATTATTATTATTATTATTATTATTATTATTATTATTATTATTAGTAGTAGTAGTAGTAGTAGTAGTAGTAGTATTGTTATTAGGGATCTAAGCAGAGAAGATGTCTAACTAAGTCCTATGTAAATATTTTTTCGTGTTTGCCTATATGTATGCTTATATGTATGTATGTGAATATGTATGTTAAATTGAATAGAATACTGCATTAAGTATATATTTGGTAGTTGTACCTGTCATATCCTCAGGTGTCAGAGTTGGACGATGCTCTGAGAAACAGGGGCGGGCGAGTCTCTTCCCTGAGTGAGGGGGAGAACTGCAAGGGGAGCGACATCACTTGGACCCCCACCCAGGGGGCCTCACCCAGGAGGGGAAGCCACATCCACCAGTGCAAAAAGGCCCTGCGGTCTCGCTCCAACCTGAAGAAGAAATGTGTGAATGGCTTCATCATGTTCTGCCGTATCAACCGCAAGATGTACTTAAGGTAAAAGGCATACACACACAAGTGCGTATGCACAGTTGTTCACATATACAATTCTACATGCAGTGAGATGTATTCAGTTCACTGGGACATTTTGTGAGCTTAGAAATACAGCAAGGATACAGTTGGGATTAGTGGGCTTCAGTGTCTGCAGATTCAGTCCCAGTCCTGGTGGACCACAGTTTCTGCAGGTTTAGCTCCAGTCCTGGTGGGCCACAGTGTTTTCAGGTTTTTGGTGTGTTTTAGCACTGAAGTGCTTGCTTTAAGTCATTCAGTTCAATTCAATTTTATTTGCATAGCGCTTTTACAGAGAACAGTCACAAAGACATTTTACAGAGTAGCAAGGCAAGAGACAACAGAAAAAACTCCCAGTGGGGAGAAAACCTTCAAACGGCTGCAAGAAAAATCTATGGGAAGAAATCTTGAGAGGAACCCGGCTATAGATGGGGAGCCCATCCTCCACTGGCCAGCTTGGTGTAAAGTAGCAGACAGCAAATAAAATGGGTTAAGCAGGTTACAGCTGAGGTGAAAGCCAGCAGGAATAATGGAAGACCAAATGGCACAGTTCCGAATAGTGCGGTTTAGAGGAGCCGAATGATGGATCTGGAGCTCCAGACAGAATCAAAGCAGCCCATGACCATGGAGCAAAGGACATGACTGGAGCAATCCCGTGGATTCAGGTGAAGGAAACAGGCTGGAGCGGTCTTTGACCTCAGGGCGAGATAAGGGGCGGGAGTCCCATGGAAAGAGAAACAGAGAAGATAAGATTAAGGCCAGCATGACACTTGATGCTAAGCTACCTAGTATGCCAGCTCTGTAGGGCCAGCTTGACTTGGCACTTGAGGCTAAGCTAGCTTGCGTGTCTGCTCCGTAATGAGAGCTTGACACTTAAGCTGAGCTACCTAGTGTGTCAGCTCTGTAAAGGCCAGTTTGACACTTGAGGCTGAGCTAACTGTCCTTATTGATTGTTTAAAGTCCACACACCTTGTTGCCAAAGTCCGAATTAGTTGCTGGGGGAAGCACTAGCTAAGATATCTATGATTAGTTACTACTGTAATTTACAGTATACTGTAGTTAATAAAATACTATTAATGTGTTATATGCTCCACTACATTCGTATAAAAGGAACAGCAATGAGAAATCAATTGGTAGAGTGGTTTTACAACTGTCACTCATATATCCATATAGCAATCTTCACTTACGACAATTTTAGGCCTTTAGTCTACGATTACCCATGAAAATATGATCCTAGCCTGCTTTTGTGAAGGTCACTCTTCTATTAACCCTATTGGGCAAGCCCCCTAGTGGCCAGGATGCCAGCCTCCTGAGATTGCTCAACTCAGGGTGCATCCCAATACTTTTAATTCCTCACCTCCTTTCCTCCCATCCCCCAATACCACTCATCTCCTACCTGGAAGTGTGTGGAAGAAAGGCGAAGAGGAGACTTTTGAAGCTGCTTCAGTGTGCTTTGCTCATCTCCAATATTGGGATATTGACAGGAGGGAGAACACAAAGATCGGTTTCTAGGGTACAGAGGAGATGAGGTGGTAATGGAGAAAAGAGTGATACGTTTTTCAAGTAGTGGGATGCACCCCTCAGACATTCAGTATGCCTGCAAACAAACAACAAGCTCTGTGTTTTAGCTTTATTAGTACACAATACACAAAAGTTATGCAAATTAATGTTTTTAAGTGCCACCATTGTCACGTAGGTCATCCATTTAACAAGCATCCTATCCCTGCAGTCTCAACTGCAAATACACCCCAAAGCATGGAACACTGGACAATAGCATCTATCTGGGAGAAAAATATTCTTTCAGCACCAAAAATTTGTATTCCGTCATAGCAACAAGATGAAGCCCACAACAGAGTTGAAGATATGCAAATACAGTGGTGAAAAATGCAGCTCACTGAATAGCTAAATAAGAAAGAGGAGTTATTGTGCAATTATACAACGTCAAGATATTGTCCTGCTAAAATAAGACATAAACATTGATTTAGTTGAAATTAGCCAATAGTGACTTAGGACTGATTTTTATAGAATGGGTCACATGTAGTTATAAAGGTTTTAAACGTAAGATGACAAGCTAGCACCAGAGTTATGTTAAGATTAACGTTACCGAGACCATAAGGATCACAATGGAAATAAGCCTTTGGGCTTTGTTGTGTTTATATCCTTTTGATGATTTTTGTATCTGGGGCATCTCTGGCTAGAGGGGCCTCTTGTATTTTAATGATCAATAAAGAATTTCAATCAATCAATCCATCAACCATAGCTGCCATTTGTCACCAGTCACACGTAGTGACTACTTTATGTCTAGGTTTTCGTGATCTGTATCTCTCAATGTCAAATTCAGTGTGAAATATAGTTTTGAAGCTTTTAAACATAAGATGACAAGGTAGTACTGGAGATTCACGTTTTTTTGAGGCTAGCCAGCTTGCCACCAGTCACATCACATCAGCTGCCTTTTCGCAGCTACAAACTGATGTATTGGGTTTCATCTTATTTTACTTGAAGTGTTTTTGCTTTGATTATCTTCATGCCTTAATGCCAAATTCAGAGTAAAAATATAGTTTTAAAAGTTTTAAAAGTAAGATGACACATCATTTGGACATCTAGCTAACGTGACCTATACTCTGCTCTTATCTGTGTAGCCCTAGCCTCACCTGCCTTGTGTGCTCTGGCAGCTCTGGGTGCGTCCCAATACTCTACTATGTGTCCTCTTTTCTTCCACTACCACCTCACCTCCTCCGTGCCCCGGAAACCGATCTTCGAACACTCCCTCCCTCCAGCGTCCCAAAATCGGAGGACACGAGTGGATGGCACAGACCTGTACTGCTGAAGTGGGTTCAAACTTGTCTCCTCCCCTCTACATGCTTCTGAGTAGGATACAAATGGTAGTGGGGAAGTGAAGGCAAAGAAGTGAGGAGTGAAAAATAGTGGGACATTATCCACTTTGAATGCACAACCGGAGACAGGGCAGGCAGTTGTCTGATTGGTTGTTAAGATTCAACTGCAGTGTAATTTGGAGTGGCTGATTTCAGAGCCTAGGGCAGTCAGGGATCTTTATTTACCTTTTAATTTATTGATATCTGTCAGGATGTGAAGGAAATTTAACCAAATTTGAATAAAAGTGTTCTTACAACAAACTTACATACTGCACCTATCAGTAGAACACCTTTAACCCCTTAGCACACATGCCAAATCTGGCCGATCCTTGCCCATTTAGGGGGTACCCTATTTAAAGCTTTATAACTCCAGATGTGAACAGCACAGCGACTTGAAAAATGTCTTAAATGAAGCAAGACATTTGTACCATTTACAATACTGACTACTTAGATTAGATTATATTCATAACTTTGGAAGAAATAAAGTGCCACAAATGCAATTGTCTAGGCAAAAAATCAAAAATGAATTTGCTCTTTTTTAGTTTGCAATGAAATACTGAGAGATTGCATATATACAGCAGGTTAAACTATACATGTCCTGGATCAAAAACTTCTTGACCACAAGTTCATAATATATAAGGGAGGATATGTGGAACTACTATAGATCTACGAAGCAAAAACTAAGCAGTGTACCCAGCATCTCCAAATCTATCCAAAATGTCTAAATTATGCATTGCTTTAAATCACAACATATTCACGTATTTCACTACAAATCAACTGTTTTGACTCAAGAAACTAACTGTTGCATCATTTTCAAGTGGGAATTACAAGCTTTCCGTCAGTACAGTGGCCAGAAACATATCCAAAATCTCTCCAAAAATGAATAAAATCCTTTTTGTCCACTATAAAGAATATAAATGAGCCCCTTATGAAGGTTTAAGCTGAAACATTGATATCAGGTTAAAAAATGCAAAAATATTGTCACACAATGCAGTACAGTACCTAAATGTGTAATACTTAACTCTTGTATGTATTTCTATAGAGGGTATGCAATGACGTCACTTTCCCACCGGAATACGCCCCCTCAGTCGGACTGAGTGGCAAAACATGCTGCGACATGGCTGCTTTTAGTAGAGAAAACTGCAAAACCGGGAGTATAACAAACGATTATCTGCTTAAATTAAAGGCAGTTGGACTTGACAGTGATCCTTACAACAAGAACCAGTGGTCAGTCCATGGACATTCAACAAGAAATCGGAGCTACCTTTTTACAGACTGCCGAAAGCTAAAGAAAAGAGAAGCAAATGCGTCGCTGAAATTCGCAGAAACAACTCGAATCCAGGCACTGAAACGTGGATTTGCGGTTGTTATTTTGTCAGGTATGTTGGATTTTTGGGTAAAATCACATCATTTATATGCTTGGCTAGCTAACACTATCTAACCATCCCCCCTTCATTTGTAGAACACAAGGTTCATCATCATGGATGTTTTTTTAATAAATGCTGACAAAATCTTTACAGTTACACAAATGTTAAATATTTAATTGATGAGTAGTCAATACAGTACATAACTTAAGGTATGATTTTACCCAAAAATCCAACATACCTGACACAAAATGACAACCGCAAATCCATGTTTCGGTGCCTGGATTCCAGTTGTTTCTGCGAATTGCAGCGATCCATTTGCTTCTCTTTTCTTTAGCTTTCAGCAGTCTATAAAAAGATAGCTCCGATTGCTTGATGAATCTATTTGTACAGTCAATCGCACAACAACTTTCCCATTTTAGATGTGTTTTTTGTGTTTTCGCGGAATTCAAGCTGAACGCTAACGCTGCCAGTAGTCTTTCTGCCACTCACTGGGTGTAACCGCATTGAATGGACTGGTAAATGGACTGCATTTATATAGCGCTTTTATCCAAAGCGCTTTACAATTGATGCCTCTCATTCGCCAGAGCAGTTAGAGGTTAGGGGTTAGGTGTCTTGCTCAAGGACACTTCGACACGCCCAGGGCGGGGTTTGAACCGGCAACCCTCCGACTGCCAGACAATCGGTCTTACCTCCTGAGCTATGTCGCCCCATTGACTTCCACTTACTGTGACATCATGTGCATACCCTCTATACTCTGTACTGTCCTATGTTTTCTTGTATGGCGATGGGACGACGGAAACTATTTTCGACCTTCCACCACATTTTGGAAATGTTCCAACTCTCACGTCATCACTGTTGCATGCATCACAAAAACTACTAAATTACCAATGAACGCTTACATTACAGTGTGAAATATCCTCATTATAAAATACCACTAACTAATTTAAAGACACACAATTTCAGAAATAACGTATATAACCGATAATTTGAGCAGTAATGCTTACATAGCAATGATGAAATGAAATTACCAATGAACGCTTACATTACAGTGTGAAATATCCTCATTATAAAATACCACTAACTAATTTAAAGACACACAATTTCAGAAATAACGTATATAACCGATAATTTGAGCAGTAATACTTACATAGCAATGATGAAATCTTATCTGTGTTCAGTAGATAGAGACAGAGAGAGTAAATAAATGATGCAGTTCTATCCACTTCTGTCTTGTTCCAGAAAACGATGTCAGCTAGGTCTATCGGCAAACATATGGCTTAGCTATGCTCAGAATTCCTCAATAATAATAGTACTTTCCAAGAAATTACAAAAAATCGTTCACAATGTCAGGTGCAGTGTCTTTTACTGCTACCACAGAGTGAATGCGTAAGTGAGTGCGATGATGAGAAAACATTTGGTTACGCTGAGATACAAAATGCTATTCCAAAAGCAAAATTAGACATAGACAAAATTAGACATAAAATTAGCTTATACTCTCACCTACTGAATAAATGAATTGTCATTCAAGCCAGACTGTACTAAAAAGGGCGACAATGCCGTAAACAACATGTCGTATAACACACAGCTATTTTGGAAGGTACCCAGGCAACACGAATGTGCGTATATTTCACAAACGGATTGTCCAAGACAATATATGACCACTCAGTCTCAAAAGGGACATCTCTACGTGTAAGACCAATGGTAAGGTTGTATATTTATTCAATATTTAGTCCCAGATATTGACTGTAGAATGACATGGTGTAATTTTTGAAAACTTTGTCTTGCTTATTTTGTCATTCAGCGAGCAGCGTTTTCACTGCTGTATTGGCATATCTTAGGCCTATTGTTGGGTTTATCTTGTTGCTTTGATAGAATACAATCTTTGAGTGGTGAAAGAATTTTCTTATGTATGCCCAGATAGACAATATTGTCCATTATGTCATGGGTGGGGGGTGTAGTTGCAGATGAGACTGCAGGGAAGGGGGTGCTTGTTAAATGAACGACCAGAGTGACAATGGTGGCGCTGCGAAACTCCGTATTCGGCATAGTTGTCGTATATTGTCTACTAATGAAACTAAAACAAAGCGTTTCTGTTTTTAACTCATACTTTGGTTGCAGTAGCACTGAATGTCTGAGTCCAGCAATCTCGGCACACTGGCGTGCCGACCACTAGGGGCTGTGCACTAAGAGGTTAAGTAGGAATGGCCAGATTTTGTATCTGTGTGAAGGGGTTAAGAAACAGTGTATCTGAAGGAAAGAAGTTACCATAAACCTACTATTACCTCATATTCTGTTACCTGAGGAATGTTTTTAATTGCATTTGAAACTACTGTATACCTTTTCAGAGGGACACAAGTCTGATAATGATGATGGATTGAATTTATATAGGCTATTTTACCAGTTATACTGGTTGTGGTTTCAGGATGACTGTGTGTGGTTCTCTCTGTGCAGGACTCACCCTGGAACCCCCTCCACTTTGGTAACTAAAGAGCTAGCCAATTTGTGGCACATTATGCCCAGACAGGACAGATGTGTGTACTGGTCAGTCTCTCTCTTTCTCTTTATCAGTGTGAAGCTCTCTCTTTCTCTTTATCAGTGTGAAGCTCTCTATTTCAATTTCTTCCTTCCCCTTGCTGTTTCTCATACTCAGGCAGCATTCAAATACTTGTCACAAAAAATATGTGCATTAGCAGAGGAAGGATAATGGAAGGATAAAGGATAATGGAAAGTATCACAATAAAACATAATTCATCAGAATTTTGATATATTAAATTTCTATTTGTATAGTGCTTTTATGGAGAACTGTCACAAAAACGCTTTACAGAGTAGCAAGGCAAGAAACAGGAGAAAGCAGAAGAGCATAGAACACTAGGCCTGAACCCCCAAAAAGCAAGTACAAGAGGTTAAAAAAAACTGAGGAGAAAACCCTAAAACGGTGGCAATAAAAACTCATCAATGGGAAGAAATCTCAACAGGAACCCGGCTATAGAAGGGGAGCACATCCTCCACTGGCCAGCTTGGTGTAAAGTAGCAGTAAAATGGAATGTAGCAGAAATGCTACAAGGATCTTTCATAGCAAATAAAATGGGTTAAGCATGTTGCAGCTGAGGTGATAACTAACAGGAATAATAGAAGACCAAAGTTCGGTATAGTTCAGTACAGTGCAGTTTAGTGAAGCCGGGTGATGGATCTGGAGCTCCAGGCTGCGTCAAGGCATGGGCAGGAGATTTATGTTATATAAATAATTAAATAGCTACAAAATGTTATTTATGATTTATGTCAGGTCCAGAGGGGATTAGAAAACATATGTACAGTACTGGTTCAGCATCACTCCTGTTCTTATTTCTTTGTCCTCTCTCCTCCTTCCCTTTCATGTTTCCTTGTGACATGTTCAGAAGGAATCAAAGAAAGGAAGGAAACATCTTCAATAATTCCAGCACAGCCACACATTTTCTTTCTTTCTACCACTCCCTCTTTTCACATGCACTCTCTCTGTTGCCATCTCTGACACATCCTCAGTCTCTTATCATGAAGATTTACTATGCTTTTCTATCACCTGCACAAACCTCAGTGGAAAGGTCTCTCTCTCTGTCTCAGTGTGAAGGCTCGGCGTTTCAGTCGGCAGCAGAACAGGAATGTGCGGAACCTGGGGACAGAGGGAGAAGGGGAGGGAGAGGAAGGTGCGGCCAGCCCCCTGCACATGCTGCTGGCGCACAGGGACCTGTTTGCAGCCACCAGGGGGCGCCCTTGTCCCAAAAATACACGCACATCACATGCACACTGCACACATGCTACATGCTAACTCGCAGAGCTTTCTGCAAAATGTACCAATATTTCTACATCCAGGGGACAATGCAAAAGTGCCTGTGTTCATTAAATTATTGGACACTTGGTCAGACTTGAGTCAGATACATATTTCAAATACTATTTAACTAATTTACAATGACAGATTATTATATAAAAGTTCTTATTAGATGCAGGTAAAATATGCAGACAATTTGCAGTTTTCAGTGAAACCGTTTTAAAATAGTAACTACTCAACATGTACAATGAATGAAAGAAAAAAGTTTGATTGTTGGAAAAATTGTTTCTTTCAAAATAAATTTTAATGGTGTAAAATATTTTGAGATTTTCTTTGTATAATTATTTTGTCTAACCCGAAGCACAAAATTACCAACCCTGAGCACAAAATAGTCACCTCAGTTTCTCGTATTAGTCACACACTGTAAACTTTTACAGTGTGTGAAATCTTTTTTTTAAATATATATATTTTAAAGGTTTCTGTAATTTTTGAACATCACTGATGACATTTTACAAATAATTTAGTTTGTACTTTCCATATTTATGCATCTGTTCTGATTCATTATAGATTTTGTTTTATATATTATACACTGGACTTATTTATGATGACAGTATCTCAAATCTGTCCACAAAACATTCTTGTTTAAATATACAATGTGCGATATGTGGAGTTTGTAGGGTATTCTTAGTTTTGTGATTCTTTTGAAAGGTTAAGATTTGGATCTAGGTTGTTAGGTCTCCACAGTTTCTTGAAGTTATTGTTATCACTTCTTCCATAATAAAAAAAACATTTTTGAAATGGTGTTTCTTTTAGTCCTGCAGTGGGTTATTGAGTTTTTTATAGCTGTAGAGCTGTTCAGTCCAGATAACAATTCCATCCATCCATTATCTATACCCGCTTATCCTGGGCAGGGTTGCAGGGGGTGCTGGAGCCTATCCCAGGGTGCATTGGGCGAGACGCAGGAATACACCCTGGACAGGCCGCCAATCTATCGCAGGGCACACATGCCATTTACTCACACACTCATACCAATGGGCAATTTAGAGTCCCCAATTAGCCTACCTGCATGTCTTTGGACTGTGGGAGTAAACTCACACAGACACAGGGAGAACATGCACACAGAAAGGCCCAGGCCAGATTCGAACCCAGGACTTTCCTATGCAGTGCACAATCTGACATCAAGATGCATACAATTATTTTAGAACTAGGAACACTAATGCCTGCCAAAGGTGATTCAGTGAAAACTTTAAATACCACTACAAAACACAAGGCTGTATATTAGTATTGACTTTGTGGTGACTGCAACATTTAATATGCAGGTATTCTATTTAGCCTGGGAAGAGTGTCGTGGGGCCATATTTATTAAGCATGCTGAAAATGACCATCAGTGCCACAATATTCACTGCATGTTTTCAATTTTGTGGGGTATATACTAAGACTGGTTATGTAAATGGACACAGCTGCAGTAAGTTCATTTAAATGCACATCTGGTATTTAAGATGTGCCTTGCCCATGGCAGAAAAACAACGTTGTAGTATCTGGTGAAGTCAGATTTTGGACAGGTGTCAGGATTCAAAGATAGAATGGATAGGCACTATCACCTGTAAATGTTAACGTGTCTCATTAGTAAAAACTTCAGAGCACAGAAGTTGTTTAATTCCATACCCAATAGTTAGCTTCATAGTTTGTTTATTGTCCTCTTATTGAGGAATTTTTTTCACAGTCAGGTGCCAGTGCATACATGCATACTGATATTTTTGAACAATTAAGGTTAGCTTTAAGTTGCTTTCTGTGTCTTAACTTCGTTCTCAATACACATTCCCACACACATGCCCACAAACTCTGTAACAGCTTCCCATTGTCAGAAACAGATGGTCACATATCGAGTTCAATCATTGTTTGTAAAGATAAACAATAGCCACAGATCAAAGGGGTGTCAGCGGCAGCAGACCATTTTGGTGTCCCCAGGAAATCTGGTAAAATGTATATTCCTTCCTGGGAACGTTCACACTTGCCAATCATATCTCTCAACAGAATGCTTAAACCCTCACTTGTGGCTGTCTCGCTGAGATTCGGACGGAGCAATTGTCGAGGCACTGTGGCGAGTCTACCTTTGCTTATCGTAATAAAACCTTTTCAATTGGAATGTGGTCCTCAGTGTGTTACTTCACTGGTCCCAAGTTGGTTCCACAAGGGAGAAGATTCCCAACAATACATAGATACCGTTGAGGCCAAATGTTTACATACACCTAGGCTAAAGACATTCAAACTCAATTTTTCGCAACTCCACACATTTCATGTTACCATACTTTTCCTGTGTTAAGTCAATTAGGATATTTACTTTATTTCCATAAAAGTTCATTCAAAAATAATTACGAAGAGACAGTTTTATTTCAGCTTTTATGTCAGATTTTCAGTGGGTCAAAAGGTTACATACACTTTGTTCGTATTAGGTGCCATTGCCTTTTAATTGCTTAACTTGATTCCAAATGCTTGGGGTAGCCTTCCACAAGCTTCTCACAATACTTTACCGGAATTTTTGCCCATTCCTCCTGACAGAACTGGTGTAACTCAATCAGGTTTGTAGGCCTCCTTGTCAGACATGCTTTTTTAGTTAAGTCCACAAATGGGATTCAGGTCAGGGCTTTGTGATGGCCACTTCCATACTTTCACTTTAAGCCTTTTTGTTACAACTTTGGCGGTATGCTTAGGATCCAGTCCTGCTGGAAGATCCAGTTGCGAACAAGTTTTAACTTTCTAGCTGATGTCATGAGGTGTTGCTTCAGTATTTCTAGATAATCCTCCTTCCACATGATGCCATCTATTTTCTGAAGTGCGCCAGTTCGTTTTCCAGCAAACACCCCCACAACTATGATGGGCCATAATGATCTGCGCTATGTATGGAGGGAAAAGGGTGAGGCTTTCAATCCGAAGAACACCATCCCAGCTGTGAAGCATGTGGGTGGCAGCATCATGTTGTGGGGGTGTTTTGCTGGAAAGGGGACTGGCGCACTTCAGAAAATGGCATCACGAGGAAGGAGGATTATCTAGAAATACTGAAACAACACCTGAAGACATTACATTACAGGCATTTGGCAGACGCTCTTATCCAGAGCGACGTACAACAAAGTGTATAACCATAACCAGGAACAAGTATGACAAAACCCCTAGAGAGAAGTACCGGTCCAAGTGCAGGGAACAACCGCATAGTTCAACTTGGACCCTGAAGGTTAAACTGATTAACACTAACAACGAGAACAGCAACAACGCAGTCTGTGGAAAAAATACAAGTAGTAGTTAAGACAGTTAATGCACCTAAGTCACCTACGAAACAGCTGCCTAGTTACAACCCTAAGCTTACAGTCATTTGAAAATGGGTCAGTGTCTCAGCTGTTCTGACCTCCACAGGGAGGTCATTCCACCATCGTGGGGCCAGAACAGACAGGAGACGTGTTCTGGAAGTGCAGGTGCGAAGAGGGGGAGGTGCTAGGCATCCTGAGGTAGCAGAACGGAGGGATCTGGCTGGCATGTAGGGTTTGAATATCTTGTGGAGGTATGCTGGGGCTGATCCCTTGACTGCCTGGTATGCTAGGACCAATGTTTTAAATTTGATGCGAGCTATAACAGGCAGCCAGTGGAGGGTAGTGAGCAGGGGAGTGACGTGGGAGTGTCTGGGGATGTTGAAGACCAGACGAGCCGCAGCATTCTGAATGAGTTGCAGGGGTCTGGTGGCAGATGCCGGTAGTCCAGCCAGAAGTCCAGGCAGGATAGAACCATTGCTTGGACCAGGAGCTGGGTTGAGTAGGTGGTGAGAAAGGGGCGGATTCTGCGGATGTTATACAGGAAAAATCTGCATGCCCGGCTTACTGCTGCAATGTTCTTGGAGAGGGACAGCCTGTTGTCCATCACCACTCCGAGATTCTTGGCACAGGGTGATGATGTCACTAAGGTATCCCCTAGGGAAATGGAAAAGTCGAGGAGGGGAGAGGATAGAGCAGGAATAAAGATTAGCTCCGTCTTTCCCGGGTTGAGCTTCAGGTGGTGATTGTCCATCCAGCTCTGTATGTCCCTCAGGCAAGCGGAGATGCAGGCAGGGACCTGTGTGTCCAATAGGGAGAAGGAGAGAAAGAGTTGCGTGTCGTCGGCATAGGAGTGATAGGACAAGCCATGGGCAGATATTACAGGGCCAAGGGATCTGGTGTACAAGGAGAAGAGAAGGGGACCGAGGACTGAGCCCTGGGGAACTCCGGTGGCGAGGGGGCGGGGTGGTGATACCTTACCCGCCCAGGCAACCTGGAAGGAACGGTCAGAGAGGTAAGACTCAATCCAGTCAAGGACTGTGCCGCAGATCCCTGTTGCTGCCAGGGAGGACAGGAGGATAGAGTGCTCCACAGTGTCAAATGCAGCGGAGAGGTCTAGAAGAATCAGGACAGAGGAGAGGGAGGCTGCTCAGCTTCATATATATATGAAGACATCAGCTATAAAGTTAAAACTTGGTCGCAACTGGGTCTTCCAGCAGGACAATGATCCTAAGCAAACCTCCAAAGTTGTAACAAAAAGTCTTAGCAATCGCGTAGTTCAGAATTCTCGACACAAAAATAGTTAACCAATCCTTCTAAAACAAACTTTGCGGAATTGTAAACAATTTACACGTGGGACACGTCCTCCGATTAGATCGCATGGGAACCGGCCTGCCCATCCGCAAACAGTCGCTGGTAAACATATTATAAAGGCGGGCTGCATGCTTGAACATTTATATAGCGTTTATATACGGCATTTATATAGCGCTTTTATCCAAAGCGCTTTACAATTGATGCCTCTCATTCACACACACACACTCACACACCAACGGTGAAAGGCTGCCATGCAAGGTACCAATCATCTAGCTGTGAGCAATTAGGGGCTCGGTGTCTTGCTCAGGGACACTTAGACACGCCCAGGGCGGGGGATCGAACCGGCAACTCTCCAACTGCCAGACAACCGCTCTTACCTCCTGAGCTATGTCGCCCCAAAAAACGGCATTCATTCTATGAGCTATGGCGGTCTCGCAGGTGTATTGTGGACACGCAGCTTTGTACTTTGCAAATGCCCGGGGCGAATAACAGGGACGATTAAGACCGGCAGTGACCAAAGACACTCCTGCAGTCGGCCGCAGGTGGGTGCGTCATCCATTTGAAAAACTGTTTGTTACACGTGTAGCGATCGCTGATTTGAGAATTCCCGACACGGAAATAATTAACCAGTCTTTCTAAAACAAACTTTGTGGAATTGGAAACACCAGAGGACCTCTGGAGACATCTGGTGACCTCTGGTGACTTTTTTGTGAGTTCTGGTGACCTCTAGTGACCTTATTTTGACCACAGGTGACCTTTTTTGTGACTTCCAGTTACCTCTAGTGACACGTGTAGCGATTGCTTATTTCAGAATGCCAGACAGAAATAATTAACCAGTCCTTCTAAAACAAACGTTGTGGAATTGGAAACACAAGAGGACCTCTGGTGACTATTTGGTCACCTCTGGTGACATTTTTTGGGACCTCTGGTGATTTCTGGTGACCTCTGGTGATCTTTTTTGTGACCTATAGTGACCTTTTCTGTGACTTCTGGTGACATCTGGTAACCTTTTTGTGACCTTTGATGACCTCAGGTCACCTTTGCTAACCTTTGGTGACTCTGGTGACCTTTTTGTGAGCTCTGCTGACCTCTGGATACCTTTCCTGTGACCACTGGTGATGTCTGCTGACCTCTGTTGACATACGGTGACCTTTGGTGACCTTTATGTGACCTCTGGTGACCACTGGTGACCCTCTGGTGACTTTTGTTGTGGCAACTGGTGACCTCTGGTGACCTTTTTTGACCTCTGGTGACCTTTTTGTGACTTTTGCTAACCTCTAGCTACCTTTCTTGTGACCTTTGGTGACCTCTGCTGACTTCTGTTGACATACGGTGACCTTTGGTGACCTTTATGTGACCTCTGGTGACCACTGGTGACCCTCTGGTGACTTTTGTTGAGACAACTGGTGACCTCTGGTGACCTTTTAATGGTTTCTGGTCACCTTTTTTGTGACCTCTGGTGACCTCTAATGACCTTTGGTGTCTTCTGGTGACCTAATGATGACCTCTGGTGACCTTCTTGTGACCTCTGGTTACCTTTGGTGAGCAGCTCAGGTGACCTTTTTGTGGCTTCTGGTGATTTCTTTTGACCTCTGACCTTTTATGTGACCTTTGGTGACCTCTGCTGACATCTGGTGGATTCTGGTTACCTCCGCTGACTTCTGGTGACCTTATTGGAACCTCTGGAGACCTCTGGTGACTTCTGACCATTTGGGGACCTCTGGAAACCTTTGGTGACCTTTTTGTAACCTCTGGTGACTTCTGGCTACCTCTAATGACCTCTGGTTATCTGTTTTGTGACATCTGGTGACCTTTTTGTGACCTCTAGTGACCTCTGGTGATCATTCTGTGACCTCTGGTGAATTTGTGTGATCTCTGGTGACCTCTGGAGACTTCTAGTGACCTCTGGTGCCCTTTTGATGACCTTTGGTGACCTCTGGTGACCTTTTAGTGAACTCTGGTGGCCTCCAGTTACCTTCTTGTGACCTCTGAGGACCTCTGGTGACCACAAAGTCACAAAATGTCACCAGATATCACCAGAGGTAAAAAAAAAATTAAAAAAAAGTCACCAGAGGTCAGCAGAGATAAGAAAAACATCATCGGAGGTCTCCTGCGGTCATCAAATGTCAAAAAAAGGTCACCGGAGGTCACCAGAAGTTCAGAGGTCACAAAAAGGTCACCAGAGGTCACAAGAGTCCATGTAATTGTCACCAGAGGTCACCAGAGCTAACCAACGGTCACATAAAAAAGGTTACCAGAGGTCACCAGACATCACCAGAGGTCACCAATGAACACCAGAGGTCACATAACAGGTATTCAGAGATCACCTGAGATCACCAGACCTCGCCGGAGCCCACAAAAAAGTCACCATAGCTCACCAGAGCTAATCAGAGGTCACAAAAAAGGTCACCAAAGGTAGGTCAATGCCACAAAAAGGTCAACAGAAATAACTAGTGCTCACCAAACGGTCACCAGAAGTAACCTGAGGTCAACAGAAGTCACAAAAAGGTCAGCAGAGGTCAACTGAAGTTACCAGAAGTAACTGGAGGTCACCAGTGGTTACCAGAGGTCACAGAAATGTCACCAGAGTTCACCAGAGGTTACCAGAGGTCACAAAAAAAGTTTTTAAAATGTCACCAGAGGTCACAAAAAGGTTCACAGGTGGTCACAAAAGGTTACCAGAGCTAAGCAGGGGTCATAAAAAAGATCACCAGAGGTCAACAGTGATCACCAATAGGTCACTAAAGGTAACCAGAGGTAACCAACAATCACCCAGATGTCACGAAAAGTCACTTGAGGTCATCAGAAGTCACTAAAACGTCACCAGAGTTCACCAAAAGTGAACATAAGTCACCAGAGCTCACAAAAGGTCCGCAGAGGTTACCAGAGGACACAAGAAAAGTTAACCAAATGTCCCCAGAGGTGACAAAAATCTCACCAGAGATCCCCAATGGTCACCAGAGGACAAAAAAGGTCACCAGAGGTCTGCAAAGGTAAAAAAAAAAAAAAATCACCACTGGTCAGGAAAAGGTCACTATTGGTCACCAGAGGTCACAAGAAGGCCACCTGAGGTCACCAGATGTGACCAGAGGTCAACAAAAAATCCCCATTAGTCACCAGAGGTCAAAGAAAGTCACTTTTATTGACTTTCCATAACAAACCAGTGCCTGCCCGCGGCAGATGGGTTCCCCCTCTGAGTCCGGTTCTGCTCAAGGTTTCTTCCTGCTATCAGTCAGGGAGCTTTTCCTTGCCACTGTTGCCCTAGACTTACTCTGTGGGGGCCGGTTCTCCATAAAGCTGCTTTGGGACAAAGCTCCTTTGTTAAAAGCACAAAACAAATAAAAATTGGTTGATTGATTGAAGGAAGATCACCAAAGGTCACCAGTGGTCACCAGCAGACGTCACCAAAAGGTAACCATTAGTTACCAGATGTCGCCAGAGGTCCCAAAAAGGTCACCAGACAACACGAAAGGTCTGAAAAAGTCACCAAAAGGTCATCAGATATCACCAGAGGACACTTGACATCATAAATGGTCACCAAAAACCACCAGTGATCACAAATAGGTCACCAAACCTTACCCAACATCACAAAAAAGTCACCATTTGTCACCAGAGGCCACCAGAGGACAGAAAAGGTTATCAAAAGTCACCAGAGGTCACAAAAAGGTCACCAGAGGTCACCAGCCATCACCAAATGGTCAACAGAAGTCAAAAAATGTCACCAGATGTCACCAGAAGGCCACAAAAGTCAAATAAAAGTCACCAGAGGTAAAACAATAGTCACCAGAGGTTACCAGAAGTCATCAAAAGGTCACCAGAGGCCACGCTATGATCACCAAAGGTTACAAAAAGTTTACCAGAAATCACCAGAAGTTGCTAGAGGTCAAAAAACGTCACTAGTGGTTGCCAGAGATCAAAAAAGGTAAGGAGAGATCAGCAGAGATCACCAAAAGGTCACCAGAGGTCAAAAAAGTCCCGAAGGTCAGGATGTCACAAGAATGTCACCAGATGTCACCATAGGTCACCAGAGGTAAAATAAAGCTCACATAAGGTCACCAGAGGTCACATAAACGTCACCAGAGGTCACCAAATGGACAGCAGAGGTTGGTCACCAAAGGTCACCAGAGGTCACAGAAAGGTCACCAGAGGTCCCCAAAGCTCAAAAAAGGTCACCACAAGTCACCAAAAGGTCGCTATAGGTCACCAGAGGTCACCAAAAAGTCACCAGAGGTTACCAGAGGTCACATAAACATCACGAGAGGTCACCTAATGGTCAGCAAAGGTTACAAGGTCAAAAATGGTCACCAAAGGTCTCCAGAGATCACAAATAAGTCACCAGAGGTCACCAAAGGGACAGCAGTAGTTGGTCACCAAAGCAGAGGTTGGTCTCCATAACGTCACCAGAGGTTACCAAAAAGTCACCAGAGGTCAAAGAGTTCACAAAAAGGTCACCATAGGGCACCAGAGGTCAACAAAAGGTAATCAGAGGTACCTAAAATGTCACCAAAGGTCAAAAAAGGTCACCAGAGGTCACAGAAAATTTACCGGGGGTCACTTAGAATCCCAAAACAGTCACCATTAGTCACCACAGGTCACTAGAGGACACAAAAAGGTCACCAGAGGTCACCAGTAGTCAACAAAGGTCGTCAGAGTTCACAAAATGTTTACAGGAGATCACCCAACGTCAGAAAAAAGGTCACCAGAAGTCACCAAAAGGTCAACGGAAGTGTAAAGAGGTCACCAGAGGTCCCCAGAAGTAAAATAAAGGTCACCTGCGGTTCCCAGAGATCAAAAAGTGGTCACAAAAAAGTTACCAGAAGTCGCCAGAGGTCAAAAAAGGTCACCATAGGTAACCAAAAGGTCACAATTTGTCACCAGGAGTCCCAAAAAGGTTACCAGAGGACAGCAGAGGTAACCAAAGGTCACCAAAAAGTATCCGTTGATTACCAGAGGTTGACGGAGGTCCCAAAAAGGTCACCAGACAACATCAAAGGTCAGCAAAAGTCACCAAAAGGTCACCAGATAGAACCATTGGTCTCCAGAGGTCCCCAGAGGTCAGAAAAGGTCACCATAGGTCACCGGAGGTTACCAAATGGTCACCAGTGGTCACTAAAATATCACCAGAAGTCAAAAAAAAGTCACCGTAGGGCAGTGGGCATCACAAAAAGGTCGCCATTTGTCACCAGAGATCACCAAAGATCACAAAAAGGTTACCAGAAATCACCAGAAGTCGCCAGAGGTCAAAAAAGGTCACCTGAGGATACAAAAAAGTCAGCAAAAGTCACCAACAGTCAGGAAAAGGTCACCATTGTTCACCAGATGTCACTAGAGGTCATCAAACGGTCACCAGAGGTCACCAGAAGTGAAAAACGTCACCAAAGGTCAGGAAAAGATCACCATTGTTCACCAGAGGTCACAAAAAGGTCACAATTGTTCACTAGAGGTCACCAGAGGTAAAAAGAAAAGTCTCCAGAGGTCACCAAAAGGTAGCCATTGGTCCCCAGAGATCACAAAAAGATCACCAGTGGTCACCAGAAGTCCCCACAGGTTATTAGAGGCCACAGAAAGGTAACCAGAGATCAACAAAGGTCACCAGAGGTGGTGAAATAAGGGCACCAGTGCTCACAAAAAGGTCACCATAGGTTAACAAAAGGTCACCAAATGGTCACCAGAGGTTACCAAAAGGTCATCAAAGGTCGACTGAGGTCACTCAGCATCACAAAAAGGTTACCAGAGTTCACCAAAAGGTAACCAGAAGTCATCTGAAGTCACTGAAGGTTACCAGATGTCACCAAACGTTGCCAGAGGTAAAAGAAAAGTCACCAAAGTTCATCAGAGCTCCCTAGAGGCCACAAATAGGTCACCAGAGATCACCAGAGGTCAGCAGAGGGAACAAAAGGTCACAAAAGCTCTCCTGATGTCTCCAGAAAGTTACCAGAGTTCACCAGAAGTCACCATAAATCACAATAGCTCACCTTAGCTCACAAAAGGTCACCAGAAGTCACAACAATGTCACCAGTGTTCAACAGAGGCCATTAGAGGCAACTAAAAGGTAACCAAATGTCCCAAAAAGATCACCAGAGGTCACCATATATCAAAAAAGGTAATCAGATGTAACAAAAAAGTCACCAGAGGTCATAAAAAGGTCAACAGAGGTCACCAGAGGTCACAAAAAGGTCACTAAAAGTCACCAGAGATCACAAAATGGTCTCCAGAGGTCACAAAAAATTCACCACAAGCCACCAGATTTCGCAAAAAGGTCACCAGATATCCTCAGAGTTCCCCAAAGGTGCAATAAAAGTCACCAGTTGTCACCAAAGGTCAACAAAAAATCACCAGAGGTTTCTAGAGGTCAAAGATGGTCACCAGTGGTCACCAAATCGTAACCAAAGGTCTCCAAAATGTCACCATTGGACACCAGAGGTCACCAATAGGTCACAAAGTGTCACCAGTGGTCACTAGAGGTCAAAAAAAGACCCCAGAGGTCCCCAGAAGTCACTTGAGGGCACAAAATGGTCACCAGAGGTAACAGAAGAGTCACTAGAGGTCACCAAAAGTCACAAAATGGTCAAAGCGGTCACCAGAAGTGAAAACCGGTCACCAGAGGTCACCAAAAGGTGACCAGAGGTCACAAAAAAGGTCACCAGATATTCTCAGAGTTCCCCAAAGGTGCACCAGTCATCACCATAGGTGACCAGAGGTCAAAAATGGTCAACAGATGTCACAAAAAGGTCACCAAAAGGTCTCCTGAAGTCACCAGAAATCATCAGATCTCACCTTAACTCTCCAAAGATCACCAGAGGTCAATAGAGGCCACAAAAAGGTAACCAAAGGTCACAAAAAGGTGTTCAGAGGTCACCAGACGTCAATAATGGTCATCAGATGTCACAAAAAAGTAACCAAAAGTCACAAAAAGGTCACTAGGGGACACAAAAAGGTCACCATAGGTTACCAAAGGTCAACAAAAGGTCACCAGAGGTCACCAAAAGATCACCAGAGGTTTCCAGGGGTCAGAAATTGTCACCAGTGGTTACCAAAATATAACCATTGGACACCAGAGGTAACCAATAGATCAGCAAGTGTCAACAATGGTCACTAGAGGTCAAAAAACATCCCCAGAGATCACCAGAAGTCCATTGAGGACATATAAATGTCACCAAAGGTCACAAAAAGGTCACCAGAGGTCACCAGAATTAAAAAAGGTCACCAGAGGTCACAGAAAGGTCACCAGGCCTAACTAGAGGTCACAAACAGGTTACCAAAGGTTCTCAAAGATCAAACAGAGGTCAACAAAAGTCACCAGAGGTCATCTGAAGACCCCAAAAGTCACCAAAGGTCACCAGAATTGACCACAGGTTACCAGAGATTATGAGAGGTCACAGAAACGTCACCAGAGGTCACAAAAAGATCACCAGAACTCACCAGGAGTCACCAAAGGTCACTAAAAAAAATCAGCAGAGGTCAGCAGAGGTCACCAGATGTCACCAGAGGTGACAAAAAAGTCACCAGAGGTTACAATAAGATCTGCGGAGGTCACCAGAGCTCCCCTGAGGTCACCAGAGGTAAAAAAAAAAAAAAAAAAGTCACCAGAGGTTACCAAAGGTCACTAAACGGTCACCAGAGGTCAAAATAGTCACCAAAGGTTAGGAAAAGGTCACCGTTGTTCACTAGAGGTCACCAAAAGGTCACCGGAGGTTACTGAGGACACAAAAACGTCCCCAAAGGTGATATAAAGGTCACCAGAGCTCACCAGAGGTCACACAAAGGTCACCAGCGGTCCCCAAAGGTTGCTAAAAGGTCACCAGAGGTCACCAAAGATCACCAGAGGACACAAAAATGTCCCCAAAGGTGATATAAAGGTCACCAGAGCTCACACAAAGGTGCACATGCTTATTACCTTAGCACAGTCAGCAGTCAGTTTTTTATTCCCCTGTGAAATAACATAGCCCAAATATACAAATATACAACTTCCTCCTGTGCAATTTGTGCTCTGTGAGGATTATACTCTACTGCCAACCAAATGCTGCAGGAGTATCCCAAGGCCCTGCATGTGAGTCTCATTGTCAGGAGATGAGATAAGGAAATAATCAACATATTGAATCACTTCAGATTCTAGCCCTGGGTATCAAGCCAACACATTAGCCACTGCTCGATGAAACAACATGGGTAAATTATGGTATCCTTGACTTCATTTTGTAAAAGTGTATTGCTTGTCACCTATGGTGGATGCAAACCAAAACTGGCTATCCAGGTGGACTAGAACAGATAAAAACCATTGGACACATCCAAAACCAAAAACATTCAGCACTGCCTTCTTCTCCTGACACTGCTGCATGATCTGCTGTATTACAGCCTCATAGCTCATCACAATACACATTACAGCATATTTCTCTTTTCCCTTCCCATCTTTAACCCCTTTGCGCACATACCAAATCTTGCCAATCCTTGCCCATTTAGGGGGTACCCTATTTAAAGCTTTATAACTCCAAATGTGAACACCACAGCGACTTGGCTTAAATGAAGCTAGACATTTGTACAATTTACAATACTAATGCAGATTAGTTTATATTTATAATTTTGGGAGAAATAAAGTGCCACAAATGCAATTGTCTAGTCAAAAAATCAAAAATGAATTTGCACTTTTTTAGTTTGCAATGAAATACTGAGAGACTGCATATATACAGCAGGTTAAACTATACATGTGCTGGATCAAAAACTTCTTGACCACAAGTTCATAAAATCTAAGGGTAGATATGTAGAACTATTATAGATTTATGAAGCAAAAATTAAGCAGTGTACCCAGGGTCTCCAAATCTATCCAAAATGTCTAAATTATGCATTGCTTGTAAATCACAACATATTCACGCATTTCACTACAAATCAACTGTTTTGACTCAAGAAACTCACTGTTGCATCTTTTTCAAGTGGGAATTACAAGCTTTCGGTCAGTACAGTGGTCTAAAATATCTAGGGGTCCAGAAACATATCCAAAATCTCTCCAAAAATGAACAAAATGCTTTTTGTCCATTGTAAAGCATATAAATGAAGTTTTAAGATGGAACATTGCTATCAGATTAACAAATAATGCAAAAATATGCGCAATGCGGTATAGTACCTAAATGTGTAATAATTAACTCTTGTGTGTATTTCTATACTCTGTACTCTAGTATGTTTTCTTGTATGGGGATGGGATGACATGAAAACAATTTTCAACAGTCCACCACGTTTTGGTAATGTTCCAACTCTCACGTCATCACTGTTGTATGCTTCACAAAAACTATTATACTACTAACTAAAGCTTACATTACAGTGTGAAATATCCACATTATATAATACAACTAACCTATTTAAAGACACTCAATTTCAAAAATAACATATATAACTGAAGTATTTTGAGAAGTAATACTTTCATAGCAATGATGAAATCTTATCTATGTTTAGTAGATAGAGATAAAGACAGAGACAGTAAAGCAATGATACTCTTCTATACACTGCTGTTTTTCTCCAGAAAACAAAGTCAGCTAGTTCTATCAGCAAACATATGGCTTAGCTATGCCCAGAAGTCCTCGAGAATAATAGTATTTTCCAAAAAATTACGAAAAATCGTTGACCACATTTCGTTAGGTGCAGCGTCTTTTACTGCTACCACAGAGTGAATGTGTAAGTGAATGCGATGATAAGAAAATTTTCGGTTACGCTGACCTAAAAAATGCTATTCCAAAAGCAAAATTAGACATGTTATACATCGTTAGAAAGCTTATACTCTCACCTACTGAATAAATGAATTGTCAATCAAGCCAAATTGTACTAAAAAGGGCGACAATGCCGTAAGCAACAGGTGTGGTATTACGCACAGCTATTATTGAAGATAGCCGAGCCAGGCGTGACAGATGCGCGTATATTTCGCAAACGGATTGTCCAAGACAATATATGGCCACTCATTCGCAAAAGGGACATCTCTACGCGTAAAACCAATGGTAAGATTGTATATTTATTCAATGTTTAGTCCCAGATATTGACTGTAGAATGACATGGTATAATTTTTTTTTTTTAAGTTAGTCTCGCTTATTTCGTCATTCAGTGAGCATCTGCTGAGCATTTCACTGCTGTATTGGCATATTTTAGGGCTAATGTCGGGTTTATCTTGTTGCTACGGAATATTGCATTACATTACATTACAGGCATTTGGCAGACGCTCTTATCCAGAGCGACGTACAACAAAATGTATAACCATAACCAGGAACAAGTGTGTCGAAAACCCTAGAGGGCAGCAGCCTACCGTTCTAAGTGCAGGGAACAACCGCATAGTCCAACTTAGACCCTGTAGGTTAAACTGATTAACACTAACACAAACAAGAACAGCAACAACGCAGTCTATGCAAAAATACAAGCAATAGTTAAGATGAGTTAAGTCACCTACGAAACAACTACCTAGTTACAACCCTAAGCTTACAGTCAATTTAGAGATTAAATTGAGAATACGATTTCTCTCACCATAATGACGGATGTAAAGACTAAACGAACTCACCCGATATTGTCTTCAAATGGACCGTATTATTTATTTAGACATTGGCAGACTACAGCATAAATTGCGTCTTTTGTTTATATTCAATATTAGTAATTGCAGCGAGAAACTGCAGCTGTAGGTCATTATGTTATGGTAGCAACGGAACAAAGCGGACGATATATGTATTAGGCTACCGTCATTGTTTCATTATACCAGCGTGTTTTCGCGCGTTTGCACAGAAACTCAGAACCTATAAATAAAATGGTTTAGCTGTTTCTCAGCATAATGACAGATTCAAAGACTAAACGAACTCACCCGATACTGTCTTCAAATGGATGCAGGCCAAAGAACTGTCTTCCATTGCTTCCACAACGCTCAGACCCTCCCCTCACTGCTAAAAACTAGACCTACGGTGTCGGATTACTTGCGTCGCCATGGTTGTCGCTTGCTGTAAGGAAGTTTACTAGATGTCGTAACCGTTTAGATTTGGAGCTCCAGCTCTTCCGCACCACACCTAATAAAAAAGTCCAAATGACAAACAATGTGGCAGACATAGGTGGTCCCAAAAGCGAAGTTGTAGAGCACATTCAGATGCATCGGTCGATGAAGTTTTGTGTTGATCTGACTTACGGTGTGGGAGTTATGACCTTTTAAAGTATGACCCTTTGTTATAGCACCACCATCTGGCCGACATAGGTGATTTTTAGTGCCTGAGTAGTGGGGGGCCATAGGAACCCACCTACCAAATTTGGTTAGTCTACAACTTATGGTTGCAGACCCTCTGATATTTTAGCAGAGAAAGCTTCCACGCCCCAAGGAACAAGTTAAAATGGCGGCCAAACAATATGGCGGACATAGGTGGTGCCAATGACAAAGTTGTACAGCACGTTCAGATGCATAGGTCGATGAAGTTTTGTGTTGATCTAACTCATGGTGTGGGAGTTATGGCCTTTTAAGCAAAACCCTTTGTTATAGCGCCACCATCTGGCCGACATAGGAGATATTTAGTGCCTGAGTAGTGGGGGGCCATAGGAACCTTCCTGCCAAATTTGGTTGCTCTAGGACGTATGGTTGCTGAGCCTCAGACACTTTTAGCGGAGAAAAATAATAAGAATTAAAGTCGCAAGCGGCGTTGGGAGGGGTCCAAGCATTGGCACCATCGCGCCCCCTATGGAGCGATTTTAAAATGGCTGTGTCCTCATGGTCATACCTAACGATACTGTAATTACCTTAATAGATCAGAAACGTAATGTCCACAGGGGTTGACCTCATTTTCTAATTCATGGTTTATTAACAACCTGGTTGATTAACAACCTGTAAGTTGAAGTCTCTTCAACATATTAATATGCATAGGCCTATAGTGTTACAACACTGAACAATAGAAAAGCATGTTATATATATTTCAAAAATTAAACAGTTGTAAAGTAAATAATCTTTAAAACAGGTCTTTCACCTTTAAATAGATTTAAAAACAGCATATTTTAATAACAATAAAGCATCTATAATAAAATATTTCCAAATTGGAACACCTATTGCTACTGAAGTGAACTGAGTCAAAGCTTGCGCTGTATCAGGGAAGTGAATGCACAAGCGCAGGTCACCTCACTTGGCAACCTTAGTTGCTACTGCCATCTAGCGAAGATTCTGACAAGCTACACTTTTCATCCTCTAAATCAGTAATGCGGGAGACACATTTCCCTGGCTTTTACATTTGACGTAGAACTACCGAACGTCGGAAAATTCAAATACGAAACCGTTTTTTTTTTTTTTTTTTTTTTAATTTCCGAGAAAGTGCTGAAGTTTTGGTATACCGTGCAACACTACGTCAGACACATATTCCAATCCATTGCTCAGTTTAGCAGAGAATGCACATTTCAGAGCGCCTCAGAGACAGATAGAATAATAACACATAAATACACATTTCAAATAATAAATACGACATTGAGAAAAAACGAAACAATAAACGAAACAAAAGACGAGTTATCAAGTCGCGACCTACGCGCAGAGCAGCCGACCGTTTTATTTATTTATTGACAGATGAGAAGCAACAGGAATCACAAACGGATTGTCCAAGACAATATATGACCACTCAGTCGCAAAAGGGACATCTCTACGCGTGAAACCAGTGGTAAGATTGTATAATTATTCAAAGTTTAGTCCCAGATATTGAATGTAGAATGACATGGCATAATTTTTAAAAAAAACTTTGTCTCGTTTATTTCGTTATTCAGTGAGCAGCGTTTTCACTGCTGTATTGGCATATTTCAGGGCTAACGCCGGGTTTATCTTGTTGCTATGGAATATTACAGTAGCCTACATTACAGGCATTTGGCAGACGCTCTTATCCAGAGCGACGTACAACAAAGTGTATAAACATAACCAGGAATAAGTGTGCCGAAAACCCTAGAGAGAAATACCGTTCCAAGTGCAGGGAACAACCGCATAGTTCAACTTGGACCCTGTAGGTTAAACGGATTAACACTAACACGAACAAGAACAGCAGCAACGCAGTCTATGCAGAAATAGAAGGAATAGTTAAGACGAGTTAAGACTAAGTCACGTACGAAACAACTACCTAGTTACAACCCTAAGCTTACAGTCAATGTAGAGATTAAATTGAGAATACGATTTCTCTCAGCATAATGACGGATTTAAAGACTAAACGAACTCACCCGATATTGTCTTCAAATGGACCGTATTATTTATTTAGACATTGGCAGACTACAGCATAAATTGCGTCTTTTGTTTATATTCAATATTAGTAATTGCAGTGAGAAACTGCAGCTGTAGGTCGTTATGTTATGATAGCAACGGAACGAAGCGGACTATGAGGCTACCGTCATTGTTTCATTATAACCAGCGTGTTTTCGCGCGTTTGCACAGAAACTCAGAACCTATCAATAAAATGGTTTAGCTATTTCTCAGCATAATGACAGATTTAAAAATTAAACGAACTCACCCGACACTGTCTTCCAATGCTTCCCGACGGTCAGACCGTCCCCTCACTGATAAAAACTAGACCCTACGGCAATAGTTAAGACAAGTTAAGTCACCTACGAAACAACTACGTAGTTACAACCCTAAGCTTACAGTCGATTTAGAGATTAAATTGAGAGTACGATTTACAGCATAAATTGCGTCTTTTGTTTATATTCAATATTAGTAAATGCAGCGAGAAACTGTAGCTGTAGGTCATTATGTTATGGTAGCAACGGAACGAAGCGGACAATATATGTATTAGGCTACCGTCATTGTTTCATTAGACCAGCATGTTTTCGCGCGTTTGCACAGAAACTCAGAACCTATAAATAAAATGGTTTAGCTGTTTCTCAGCATAATGACAGATTCAAATACTAAACGAACTCACCCGATACTGTCTTCAAATGGATCCATGCCAAATAAAAGTAATTATTCATCCTCTCAGAAAGCTTTTACTGAAAAACTTTTGGTAGCCTATCCTAGCATGCACTCTAGGTGGCGCTGTCAGACCGTCCTTTCACTGATAAAAACTAGACCTACGGTGTCGGATTACTTGCGTCGCCATGGTTGTCGCTTGCCGTAAAGAAGTTTGCTCGATGTCGTAGCACTAGATTTGGAGCTCCAGCTTTTCCGCACCCCACGTAATGAAAAAGTCCAAATTGCGGGGAAACCATATGGCGGACATAGGTGCTCCCAATAGGAAAGTTGTAGAGCACATTCAGATGCATCAGTCGATGAAGTTTTGTGTTGATCTGACTTACGGTGTGGGAGTTATGACCTTTTAAAGTATGATCCTTTGTTATAGCGCCACCATCTGGCCGACATAGGTGATTTTTAGTGCCTGAGTAGTGGGGGGCCATACGAACCCACCTACCAAATTTGGTTGGTCTACAACTTATGGTTGCTGAGCCTCAGACATTTTAGCGGAGAAAACTGCCACGCCCCAACTAAAAAGTCTAAATGGCGGGCAAACAATATGGCGGACTTAAGTTGGGCCAATGGCAAAGTTGTAGAGCACGTTCAGATGCATAGGTCGATAAAGTTTTGTGTTCATCTAACTTATGGTGTGGGAGTTATGGCCTTTTACAGAAAACCCTTTGTTATAGCGCCACCATCTGGCTGACGTACTGATTTTTAGTGCCTGAGTAGTGGGGGCCCATAGGAACCCACCTGCCAAATTTGGTTGCTCCAGGACTTACGGTTGCTGAGCCTCAGACACTTTTAGCGGAAAAAAATAATAATAAGAATAATAATAATCCTAACAGATACAATAGGGTTCCACCAGCTTCGCTGCTTGGACCCCTAATAATAATAATCCTAACAAATACAATAGGGTTCCACCAGCTTCGCTGCTTGGACCCCTAATAATAATAATCCTAACAAATACAATAGGGTTCCACCAGCTTCGCTGCTTGGACCCCTAATAATAATCCTAACAGATACAATAGGGTTCCACCAGCTTCGCTGCTTGGACCCCTAATAATCCTAACAGATACAATAGGGTTCCACCAGCTTCGCTGCTTGGACCCCTAAAAATAAAATCTCCTTCGTCCTCAGACATTTTCTGGTTCGCTAGCTAGTAGTAATACAACAGTAATTTTTTACGACCAACCTAGTGTTATTGTCTGCAGGTACGCCCACATCAGAAGTCGCGCAATGATACGCATCCTCGAGTTCGACACTAAACTGCCTGGATATACTTCCTGCATTTGTGAAGGAAAGCAACAAAACAGCGTAAAATATTAACATAACGAAATAACTAATTGAAAAGTGAAGGGCGACAAATTCATTAGAAGGACAATATCGGTCATGAGAAGCAGGGATGTGTGTTTACAATGAGTCTAATGTGGAATTTGATGTTGAGTGGGCTTCTATTGGGGGGGGGGGGGGGGGGGGGGGGGGGTTGCTCACACAGATATCAAAAATCTACAAATATCTAAATATTGAAGCAAGCAACCTAAAAACCGTCTGGGATGCACATAAAACTCCGGGTACGTGTGAAAATGAGTGTTATAAACTGCAATTCCCCTTTAATAGGCTATGTAGTTATGTTGTTGTGGACTTTTTTTGGTAATATTTCGAAATAGTAGTATTAAAATAGTATTCATAAAAAATAGTAAAAGTTAAGAATTTAAAATGTTTATTTCTTCCCACATTTGGGGCACCCCTATGGATGGACGGCGCCCCTAGCATTCGCCTATACCGCCTATGCCACGGGCTGGGCCTGCCTAGATATTTTATACTGATGGAAAGCTTGTAATTCCCACTTGAAAATGATGCAACAGTGAGTTTCTTGAGTCAAAACAGTTGATTTGTAGTGAAATATGTGAATATGTTGTGATTTACAGCAATGCATAATTTAAACATTTTGGATAGATTTGGAGACACAGGGTACACTGCTTAGTTTTTGGTTCATAGATCTTTAGTAGTTCTACATTTCCACTCTTAGATTTTATGAACTTGTGGTCAAGGAGTTTTTGATCCAGGACATCTGTAGTTAATCTCTCGGTATTTCATTGCAAACTAAAAAACAGCAAATTCGTTTTTGCTTTTTTGCCTGAACAATTGAATTTGTGGCACTTTATTTCTCCCTAAAGTATGAATATAAACTAATCTAAGTTAGTATTGTAAATGCTAAAAATGTCCTGCTTTATTTAAGCCATTTTTGAAGTCACTGGTGCTCACATCAGGAGTTATAAAGCTTTAAATAGGGTACCCCCTAAATGGGCAAGGATTGGCCAGATTTGGCATGTCAGCAAAGGGTTTAATATACTGCGGTGTTTAACGAGACAGAAATGGGGAGCAAACAGCACTAGCTCTACAGTAGATACAGGCACACAAAATAAACAAAGTAGACAATGAAAATGAACAGTATGTGCAGTGGTTAAATTGGGTTTTCTAAGGAGGGGGAGCCCTTGTTTACATATTACTGTCAATGGTCAACGTCTTTCAATGCATCTTTATTTACATCTCACAACATCTTATGCCACGTTTACATCTCACACCACTTATTTATATCTCATGCCATCAGTTCACATATTAGCTTTACAGTCATTTCATTTTAATTCATGAGGTTCCAAATAGGGCTGAAAGCATGTTTCTCCTGTCTTTCCTGTCTCTCTCTACAAGCTGTATGGTCTGCTGACCTCCTGGTCATGACCCACTTCTTGACATACTTTGTTGGGTTCCAAACCTCTAATGGTGGACCCACTATGTTGATAAACATTAGGCAGGAAACATTCTGTACCTTCAGCTGAGTGCGAAGTGGTGAGACAACAGTGTTCATGACAGAAAATCCTCGTTCACATTCGGCTGTGCTTATTGTATCAGCTGCTTGTTTCAGTTTTAAGAGTCCCTCCCTGGGTGTCATATCTGGATTCTGTTTAAAGTCCCTGAAGGCTTGCTTTACACTAGAGTAACTTATTTTGAAACAATCAGAGTTCTCTTACTTCGAGCTCTCCATAGAGCAATGGCACTGGAGTAGGCCAGGTTTTAGGTGAAAGCACATTCAGCTTTTCAAAAAGTTCAAGTTCATCCTTTGGGACCATCCTTGAGATCATGCTGTTGCTCAGTTCATGGAAAAACTTCTTAGGTTCAATGAGTTTTTGCTTGGCATTTGTTTTAACCAACACGCCTTTAAAAGTGCCATTCTCAACAGCCTGAGAGGCAATTTGATAGTGTGGCCCTGGTGTCTCCTTCATAACTGAAAAAAATTATGCCTGCCTTTTTACCATATTGACAGCATCTGACAGATGGACATTCCTGTCCTGCAATGACTCTGACAAGTCTTTTAGCTCTTCTAAAGCATCAAACATAAGTCCAAGATTTTTAATAAAATCTGTGGAGGCCAGTTTTGCTGAGAGCCCTTCATACATGCATCTCTCAGCAGAGCTCCTTCTTTCATCTTTACCAGCACATGAGAAATGTTGGTGCAAAGCACTGTACATGTTCCACACAGCTTCAACAGTTCTGTAGGAAGAAGCCACCCATCTCACATTTAAAACACGGCCTATCTTGCGCAAATGTGCACCCACTGCTGATGCTGCTTGATCCAGCTCTCTGAGATTTTTAGGAGATTGACTATAGAGACAATACAGCTTGTCTAAGAAACTGGTAAAGTGGTTTGTCTCTACACAGCTCTTTACAGCATCTCCTACAGAAAGTTCTAATCTGTGATTTAAACAGTGCCAGCCAACTATATCTGGATATTTGGCTTTTAACTTGACATAAACCCCTGACTTCTTACCCAACATCACTGATGCCCCGTCTGAGCAAAACCCAAGGCATTCCTTAAGAAATTCATCATCTAAACTATTGTGCGTGAGGCACTTGAGCAATGAATCAGTTATGCCATCTGCTGTTGTCTGGTCCAGTTCAATGACATCCAAGAAAAAAGTAAGTGGGTCTGAATTTTGTACAGATGCTCTAATATATACAACTAAACAAGATTTCTTGCTAAGTGTTGTACTTTCATCGATCAGAATGGACACTTTGGGTCTTGTACACTTGATGCTTGCCATCAGGGCTTGTTTCATTTCTTTTGAAATGAAATGGACAATATCTGTGCATGTAACATTGCTATGAAGAACTCTTCCCATATTAAGTCCATTAACACGTTGTAAGTCTATGAGAGTAGGGTGGTCGGTGTATGGGCGATTGTTTTTTGCAACATAATATGCCGTTCTGAAAACCTTTTCAGTGGTGCTTAGTAGTTCCTGCTGTGCTCTAAGAAAACTGGCATCTAACGGGTTTTCTGCTTGTTTTTGACAAATTGACTCAGCCAGTTTATGACTGTGAGATGTTTTGTGGTCATATAGCTTTTTTCTCAGTGATTTCATTTGTTTTTCTTTTGTGTTTCCATATGGAGTGACATTGCCATTTTTCCATTCAGAAGAAAATGTATGTTTGTTGGACCCTGACCTTAAAACCCTGGTGAACCAGCATCTCTACAAATCTCACACCCTAGCGCTTTATTTGACGTAAATATGAATGGAAATTTTGTCTTGAAGTGTTCAAATTGTGAAAAAGTTCAAACAATCGGCAAACTTGCAGCTGTGCTGCTACGGTCACTGCTAATGGCTGTACTGTGCCTGTGCTGCTGCTGAGGGCTGTGCTGCTGCTGCTGCTGCTGGGGGCTGTGCCTGTCCTGCTGCTACTGCTGTTGCTGAGGGCTGTGCTGCTGCTGCTGCTGTTGCTGAGGGCTGTGCTGCAGCTACTGCTGTTGCTGAGGGCTGTGCTGCTGCTACTGCTGTTGCTGAGGGCTGTGCTGCTGCTACTGCTGTTGCTGAGGGCTATGCTGCTGCTACTGCTGTTGCTGAGGGCTGTACTGCTGCTGCTGCTGTTGCTGAGGGCTGTGCTGCTGCTGTTGCTGAGGCCTGTGCTGCTGCTACTGCTGTTGCTGTTGCTGAGCGCTGTGCTGCTGCTACCGCTGTTGCTGAGGGCTGTGCTGCTGCTACTGCTGTTGCTGAGGGCTGTGCTGCTGCTACTGCTGTTGCTGAGGGCTATGCTGCTGCTACTGCTGTTGCTGAGGGCTGTGCTGCTGCTACTTCTGTTGCTGAGGGCTGTGCTGCTGCTACTGCTGTTGCTGAGGGCTGTGCTGCTGCTGCTACTGCTGTTGCTGAGGGCTGTGCTGCTGCTGCTACTGCTGTTGCTGAGGGCTGTGCTGGTGCTACTGCTGCAAAGTTCACATTTATATCAGCCATGGCCTCTTTTCCATCATACTTTAAATGCATACACCTGCTAACAGACATTCAGTATACTACTGTGAAAATAACCAACAAAATACTTGTTAATTATGGCCAAATTATTAACTATGTTCATTTTGGTGCACTTTTATCCTATTACAACAATTTCTGTCATGTCTGGGAAAAACAATATCTGTACAGTTTATGCTAAAACATGCAGTTAGAGTAGATGTGCAATGGAGCACTTATAACGAAGAGAGAACACAATAGCATTAGTTAAACATGTTTCTGATTATGAAAAATTACTTATTCTACACATGACTTTGGGCTTTAATATCGTCATTGTCTTCATTCCTATTCAGCATTAGTTTTTTATTTATTTATTTTTATTTTTTTAAGCAAAACGACCACACTTACCAAAAAAAGAAATCTTTTAAGGTCCTCTTCCTCTTCATTGTTAAAACTGACTGTTCATTAAGCCTCTGAATGAATGAACACAATTAGCTTAGCTAACTAAAAAGCTGCCAGTTATCCAAATTACTCAGATATATTCCACTTATTTTACAAACGTAAACTCATCGTGTTCCGAACAAAACACGGGGAAGCGGCCGCTTCCACAAGAAGTTAACGTCCGTTCAACGTTAGTTTTTCTCATGAGGAATGTGGCTTATAGTTTTAGGCTTTATGTGCGCTAACAGTTACTGGCTGCTAAAGTTAGCTTAATTTCAGCTGATTTACACAGTTTCTGATGTGATGCCTGCCTGAGAAGCTAAAAACAGCCATTTCAGTCCACCAAGGCAACACACAGCTAATCCTGCTTAACAGACAGCTTAGTAAATACACATAAAATGTTAGCTAACTCGGAATTGAACTTTTGAAACTTACTGAGGAGAAAAACAATTTGACGGAATCGGAATGTTCGAGATTCGCGCCATTACAAACTCGGTTTGCGTGATGGCGTGCGGGCGCACGCGCGTTTGATGACATCTGATAATTGTTACGAGCTCATTGTTTACATAGTTTTGGGTGTAGAATTCGACTCAAATGTCTCTATTTGTTGTCTAGAGAATTATACATCGAGACTTACATGCTATTACATTTACTGGGAGATTTAAAAAATACAAGTGTGATATGATGATATGATATTGAAGGAGACGGAGCTCAGCTCCGGCAAGGTGCAATTTGGAAGTGAGGAGGCGGAGCTCAGCTCCGGTGGGCTACGGCCCAATTTAACCCCTGAGCATGTGCATTCATTTTCTCTGGGTACCTGCCCATGTTGGTATAGAGGGAAATTAAGAAGTAGATATTCTGGCCAAACAGACCCTAAGACTCCAAAACATTACTTACTTACAGTACACATTTTACTTAGTAAACCTGAGGCCAAGGTTTATATCTACCCTACTAACAAAATGTGGTTGTGGCGACGTACTATTAACGTCTTCTATTGGTCTCGTAACGTCCGCGTTACGTCTCAATTTATGTAGTATTAACGTAAAAACGTAAGACCAGCGCCCCGTCGCTGCGACGTCACAAAACAACGTTGTAGATACGCAATAGTTACGTCCTTACAACTTTACGTTTGACAATGTAATAGAATAACCTTACCACAACGTTGTGATTACGTCGCCAGGCAGTCATCCGTCGTAACGTTATAGATTTACGTCGCTGACACGTTGTTTAAACTTCTTTATTACGTTATTTACCTTTCCACAACGTTGCAGATTGGTCACTTACTTACTAAACCCTGACCATACATTTTGATTTTGAGTGTTAAAAAAAGGTATATCATGGTGTTGTAATTTTGATCTCCATTCTATCCTACCAATGAAATGCCATTGCTTCTGTAATTCATATCTTCAAAATTTAAGATACTTTAAGTGCAGCAATAAAAAATGTACATATATCAAGCCCAAATAGAATAGAAAGCCTTTATTGTCATTGTATAGAATACCATTGAGATCAGGTTCAAGTTACATTTTTAGGTAGGCAATATTTGCAAGCATAATTATGGTACAGAAGATGAGACAAACATACAAAACTAGATACAAAAAAATAAAAAGGGCAAAGGGTCGTTTCAGGACAGTAATAACCATAGACCAATGATTTCAACATTAATAGTGTTGAGTATTTTTGTCTTTTTCAAGCGGTGAACTACATTTAAGTTAGGATCACCTTGGATCAACTTGGAATACAGTCACTCTTGTCTCAGGCATGTCTTGAGTGGGGAAGGCTGGACCTCGGGTTCTTCACTGGGGCAACAGTCATAAGGCCACGTGTGGGAGCTGAAAGGATATGAAATTGGACCAAGTAAGAAAAATACATTGAGTAACACACGCAGCAGGCTAAAATCGTAATTGTGTTTTGACAATGAGCAAAGAGCTCATTGTCAAAACACCTTCATAACTACCTTCATTCTGATCTTGTGCTCTAGTTTCCATTTGAGCTGTTGGGCCAAATGTAGAGAACTCTGCAAAATAAAATCAATTTAAGTCAGTATTTGGTGAAAATACAGAGAAATACTCTTGATTAATATTGATTACACAATGCACTGGCGCGAAGCCAAAGCCAATTTTTTTAGGGCCACGATTACACCAGGTATAGAGTAATAATGCTAGAGGATTTTGACGAAAAAAAGTTGAGTTTTTGTATTTCTAATGGAAATAATGTTTAGCTAAATGCTTTCAAAAGAGCGCAAAAATAGCTTTCAAAAAAGGCGCCAACAATGCTAGCTTGAAAAGGCTTGCTAGCTCCAGTTTGTCAAACACCAAAAACCAAATGAAGACCACACAACTATTTTATATCATATTTATGATGCATATTTTAACCAACATGTTGATATCTCATTAGGACGTGGACAAGGTGAATTATAGCTTTCAAAAGAGCGCCACATACGTTAGCTTTAAAAAGAGGCGCTGGCAACAATGCTAGCTAAAAGGACATGAACAAAGGTGCTTTACAGACAGCCGTTTATACATGTCGAATTAGCTCAATTGTTAGCTAACTAAACAGGCCATCGCCGAGATCAGCTAGGTAATGTTAGCTGGTCTTACACTACATTTGCACTGGGCTATTAGCGTTAAATACTCAAAGTAGCAAATATGATATCCAACAGAACACTAACTCAAATTAGTCCCAAACAGACGCCATTTCACCTACTAACTTAAAGCATTAGCAACATTAAGCTAGAACTGCAAACATGCATGTTGAAAGTAGGACTCCATCATTACATTGCAAATACTACTAACTGAACAGGTCTCCAATGCATTCAGTTCTTCTTGTTAGCTTTTACGGCGGTTGGCATCCAGTATTGCTGCATTAATACATTCAGTTAAAAATATAAAGGCATAATGAAACGCTTACCTGCTCTTGAACGCCGTCAAACCCAGATTTTCCCACGGAGAATTTGAAATCACAACGACCTTCTTCCAAGAGCACGTCACAGCAACATGCGCATGTGATTGGATATACCGTCTTCTTCTTGTTTTACAGCGGGTGTACACAGCTTATTGGTGAATTACCGCCACCTTCTGCTCCGGAGTGTGTATCAGACAATAGATTTACACTCAAAAATCCCTTCACCCTAAGCTATTTTTTATCCTCCATGCTTTACACCCAGTCCTACTATAAAATCCCTATCCATGTCAGCCACCCTAGAACCCTATACCTGCATATCCATCATATCCTATATTTAAATAAATAAATAAATAAATAAATAAATAATAATAATAATAATAATAATAATCATCATAATCATAATCATCATAATAATAATAATAAACCCTGCATTGGATATAACGTGACAGATAGACATATTACTGTAAACCAATACGTCATTTACAAACGTTCTGACAACCTACCAGTAACGTTTCAAATTAAGTAAGTATGAGGACTGTGATATAACGTCATCGTTACGTTATTAAATTACATCGTATTTACGTAATTCTATAACGTTACTGCAACGTTGCAGAACAGTCTCCATGAGGTCAGGTTATTTTGCGACCATAGAGCAATGTTGTCACAACGTCACCTGTTGGTAATGTTGCGACTTACCAAATTGCGACCAAAGTGTAACGTTGTCATTACGTAGTGTGTTTGTAGGATAATTTCATATGCACAAAATCTGGCAGGAACACTGGGACAATGGTGAAACAGGTAGACACTTGTACAGAATAGAGAAACACGTTGCTGCTGGGAGAATGGGGGGCTAGAATTGGAAAGAAGAAACCATTATAACACGCTTAAGAATTGGTCATACAGGACTGAATGATACATTGTATAAAATAGGTAAGCATCCGACAGAGAAATGCATACACTGTAATGAACCAGAATCGGTAGAACACATTATTTCAATGTAATACATACAAAACAAAACAGAACTAAACATACAGAACAAAACAGTTCATTAATATCATTGAGGAATGGAAAATGCAGAATGTCATTTGAAGGTTTTCTAGGAAAGCCAGCAAACAAAATATTCAGTTACATCATCAGCTCACACTCCAGTGCAGTTGGTGGCGGTAATGCACCAAAAGCTGGTTTACCAACCGCCATTAAACAAGAAGAAAAAGCAGAAGGAGAAGAAAAAGAAGCAGCAGCAGCAGCAGCACAAGAACAACAACTTTAGTGAGACGACAGCTAACGTTTGAATTTCTTCAATCGGTACGAGCGTTATTTGATGTTGTTAGCCCTTATTTAAACACATTTCCAATATAGTTCATCGTACCTACCAACTGTGGGGAGCTGAGTGTTCTTCTATTCATAGTTAATTATACAGCCAGTTCGCAAAGTTGAACGTCGCTTCAGAATGTCAGTACAGCAAGCTAGCTAACATTATCTCTCCAACAAGATCTTGGCTAACTTCATTATGTTTCTTTGTGCAGAGGCAGGGACCATGAGAATGCCAGTACGTGTATTGCGCTTACCCAGAGGCCCAGACCCCAACAGTCGCGGCTTTGACCCGAGCTCTCCAAGATACGCCTCTTTGTGTCGGACCACAATTTCTGCTTTTACTGAATCGCGAACAGACTGTAGTTATCTACGTAATGAACAACATACACGCTCGGTTCTGAGGGAACAGTACCTGAGAAGTCTTCTTGCTATGTCCCTAAAACAAATCCGCTTCAGCATGTACGAGAGAGTACTGGTGGAAGCAAAATTCGGAGCCGCCGATATCGACGTTCTTAATTTCCAAGTGTCTGATTTGCAAACTCCATTAGGCGTTCAGAAGGAAGCTTTGATCCGTTGCCCAGATGTTATTTCATACACATTTGAACTCTGTGAAACCAGCACATTGCCGTTTTCTGCCTGTTGTTGATGACCGGTGTACATGGATTTTTTTTTGTTGAGAAATTATGTTTAATCCTATTGCATGCAGCAATAAATAAATGAACTTCTACGTGAAAATGCAATTCTTTATTAGATGGGGCATGTGTCTGGAAGATTTTAGTCTAGTAACCAGAAAGCTGATTTAAAACCATGTAATTTGAGAACAAGTTCATTTAAAAACATGTACCTGATGTGTAATACACATTCTCACAAAAATGGCAAGTTACTCAAGCATACAAAGCCCTGTCTGTAAGTCCTCATTAAAACTTGCAAAACCTAGGCCTGCATTAAAAAATATGAATATCAAAATGAGGCCAACTTTTTTTTAGTCTCTGTCTACAACTCACTTGTGTGTGAGCGGGGTACTATTTTTTCCGGTGTCTGCTGGCGTTACAATAACTGGAGTGTGTTATGGCACCCTAAAAAGTTTTTGTGTAACATGAGAGGTCATATTATTTGTTGATGTAGATTTCGTATTTCATTTGATGACAGTGTAACGTTACTAAATTACATAGGCTAACTATTTCCACAGCTAACGCTAGCTACCGGACCATGTCAAGAAAGCCAACATTAGCTTAGACAACGTTGCGCACAGTATCCGTCTCTCATATCAGGTAACGTTGCGTTAGCTAGCTAGCTAATGTAATTAACACAATCTAATGTCAGTTAACAATTCGAAAAAATGCTAGCTAACTCTACCGACCGGTACCGACCTCGCCAACCGTCTCTCGAATGCAATGCTACCTTGTTGCAACGTTGCAATGTAGCTAACTAAAGGGGCAGGCAACAGTTCTGCTACTAACCAGTTCACACCGCTGCAGTTTTCTCGGCAACATTCTTAAAACCGTTTCGTCTCGTTGCGAATCATTGATCTGAACTGGCCTTAACGTTACCGTTATTTACATTGCCATCAAGTTCATCAGTATATTATAATGATCGGAATAAAGCCGGGGTATACGTGGAGCAGAGCCGGGTCTGATTTCTGTGTAAAGATGTCAGGCCGGAGAAAACTCAATAAAAGAATACGGCAGTATGGATTAGCCTTGTTATTATTTTATTACGCTTCCTCATATGTTCCTTCAGGCTTGGTGCTCTTTTTTTTTTGATGAAATCTCCTTTGTTTTTGTTTTATTCTTCTTGTTCTGATTGCTAATGTAACACCCAGCTCAGCTTTATTCTCGAACAGTTTAGCTAGCAAAACCAGAAACACCAGGGGTAACATTATGTAAGGCAGTTGTTTCAAAAAATATTACACAACAGTCATTCACGAAAAAGGCTGTTTATTGTGCACGAGATACATAATTGCACGAGCCACAGCGAATCCCGCGAATTATTCTCTGCAGTGTGAAGATGTTCATACCGGGCAAAAGCTGGTTAAAGAACGTGTGTGGAAATTGATGATCACTAATTCTACCCAAGATCTGCTACAGCATTTTAACCCAGCTCGGCAGTGTAAAGACAGTTTAACAACCATTTTTTATTCAGTAAATAATAAGTTATAGTTGGCGTGGCCCAGGTGCCAACCGACTGACGTCACACAGGCGACACTGGTTGGATCCGGTTGGATCTATGGGAAGTGAGGTCCAAAACCGCACCTGCAATTACCGTTTCTCGCCATTGGTACCGCCATAGAGAACGAAACGGAAATCTTCGAGATTGTAACTTCAAACTTCTATATTTTGCGTGTGCATCTGATGTTTTTATTGGCTGATGTACCTAAATGTCCAATGGAGAGACATATCATGTTTTGGCCTGGAACATTTGTGATGATGTAATCAGGCAGAGAAAAGAAGTTAAAAACGCAAAATCCCCTAAGTTTGGGGCTTTATTTTGTGGATGTATCAAGTTGTTTGTGAATTTTGTTTGTTGAAATGGGATCAGAAGGTACAGAAATGAATGTTTTTAAGGGCTGAGAGTCTCGGGTCTTTGCAGTTATTTCTGTAGGGAACCCTGAAAAGTGCCAAACTCTCGGTGCTATATTGGTATGGGGCGTACCACCCCGCCAGGGCGTAAATTGGCAGAATGGTATACCTGCCAAATTATTTGAAAAAGTTAGCATTTACAACTCACTGACATCCCATTGAGGGCCACTCACAAAGATTATACAAAGAACTCTGGGATACCCCCTTCAGTATGAATCATCTGCATCATACTGGCTCAGTCATTTCTGTTGTCTATCACAGAAATATTTCTAAAGTATCTTAAAATTATATTTGCATTTTAATGCTATATGAAAAAAATACTGTAAATGCTATATGAAAAAGTATTTGGTTTCCTAGGAAAGTATTTATTTAAAGGAATGCATTTTTAAATACTATTTAGGAAAGTAAAAATAATTTAGAGAAATCAAATACAAAGTATTTAAACTGTAAATGTATTTGAAAATACTTCAAATATGTATTTACTACATTTTAAAATAAAAATTCAAATACATATTTGTATTTGACCCAGGTCTGGCCAAGACTGAAATTCAAAAACTGAAAGACAGCAGGGTATTCCAATTTGTAAATTAGTAAAAACTTCAGTACACATTTTTTTTTTCATATTTCAAGTTTAATTTCATACCCAATAGCCAACCATCTCCAGAGTCACTGTCTCTCAACTTATAAAATACGCAACTGTTCCTAAAGATGAAGGAGCCATGCATTTTAAAAAGATTTTTAAAAATATTCTTTCACAAATGTAGGGGAGAGTCACGATAAATGTAACACTTGATACAGGTAACACAATCAATAATGTACAATGCAGCTACCATAGCCATTTCAGGTTTGTACACTTGCAAATCAGTCCTCTACCACCTCCCAAAGGAATGGAGCAATGTGATAACATTACATCACATTATATTTGTTTAGCAGACGCTTTTATCCAAAGCGACGTACAAAAGTGCATATCAAGGTGATTGGAACAACCACAAAACACAGGTTCGATAAGGTACAATACTCATTTTGTACAGTTATTCATAGCCAAGAACACAGTCTAGTTCACACACTGAACGTTATTCTGACCTAGGGTTGCTAAATTCCGGGAATATTCAAGGATGTAAACTTTCCATGGGAATTAACGTGAATTTATGGGAATTAACAGGAAATAACGGGAATAAAATGGACATATAGCCCTATTTGCTCAGGCTGCATTTACCATGTCATATGCAGATAGAAACAAACTTTTTACAATATCATAAGCAGCCATAATTGCAAAAATCCTCTATGACCCCCTCCAAAAAAAGACTTTTCTCTGAAAACCTAAAAAAACCCTAAAAACAGTCTTCCGAGTGTTGTGTTAGAATTCTATTTACATAGATAGTTGAAGCGTTTTTAGAAAAAGTCAAGGAATGACAGACTTGTGGAATAAACATTAACAAAATACATCCCATTTTACTGCGCAAGGGGTCAGTTGACCCAGCGGTTCTAGTGACGAGCAGTATACCGTGAGTAGTGCCAAGTGACGTCGGTAGCACACTACGTGACCAAAGACGGAAAGTTTTGAAGAGAAGCTAACTGCTTGTCCAAAATTACCAATATTTATACAACGTGTCCATGCCGCTTCACAGCGATAAAAATATCCTACTTATCAGACGGCATTAATTTCGTCAACGAAAAATATTCGTTACGACCCCTTTTTCCATGACGAAAACAAAACATAACGAAATAACAATTCAGAATAGGCCTTAGGGTTTAAAGTGAACAACTCATTTATAAAATAAATGTTTTACAATAAAGAATGAATGGAAATAGATTAATTAAATCGCCTCAATTAGCATGCTCAATCAAGCTACATCACATGGTAACAGTTAGCTAGCAGAAGGTGTTAACAAGGTATAAACTGTTTACTTTGCATTAGGCTACTATCTGCCGGTTAACTGAAATATCATAAAAAATATAAAATATATTCACTATATATAATCAAAACTTACCTGAAAGCATGTAGTCCTTTGGCTCAGACAGTGTGGCAGTGTTGGCAGTAATATGGGCTGCACACGTGATGGGAGAATGCACTGTGCATGCAGAGGGTTGTAATTTTACTGAATTCCTATTTAAAGGTGCAGTGTGTAGAATTTAGTGGCATCTAGCGGTGAGGTTGCAGATTGCAACCAACGGAATACTCCCCCCCCCCCCTCACCTCCCCTCACCCCTCCCTTTCCAACGACATAGGAGAAGCTATGTTGGCCTGTAAGTTCCAAAAATTATGTCATCGTCTACGACAGCATCGAGTAGCCAAGTGTCAAGTCATGAGGTTACTTGATAGATTTATGAATTGTATTTAGTTATTTAGTCTGTAAAACTATAGGTCATAGCTTACAAGTAAGATAGCGATTATGATTGTTAATTGTTCCGCATTGTGGTAGCATTTAATTGCTAACGTTACCTAACGTTAGCTGCTTTGCATGGTAAATCATAGAAAGACATGATGCGTCACAAAAACTATTACACTACTAATTTTTACATTACAGTGTGAAATATCCTCATTATAAAATACCACTAACCTATTTAAAGACACTCAATTTAAAAAATAACGTATATAACCGAAATATTTTGAGCAGTAATACTTACATAGCAATGATGAAATCTATCTGTTTTCAATAGATAGAGACAGAGTAAATCAATGATACATTTCTATCCGCTTCTGTCTTACATCAGAAAACGATGTTGGCTAGGTCTATCAGCAAACATATGCCTTAGCTATGCCCAGAAGTCCTCAATAATAATAGTATTTTCCAAGAAATTATGAAAAATCGTTTCGTTAGGTTTTTATTTTGCGGCCGCCACGCGGCTTTCGGTTTTGCAACAAACACAAAGCGGTGCTGCAGGTTCTTGCAGCACTTCCTCCGTCGCCAGTCAGCACACGTCTGCCTCCGTAGACCGCCTTTTAAGCGCCCAGGCTCACTGTCGAGGTAATCAGCAAATTGTCAATCAAACAATTAAACATCCGTGCTGATTAGCAATCCCCAACAGCTGTGGCGCAGAGTCCGAGAGCCGCCCCGCTCACTCTCTCTCTCTGCAGCCAACGCAAAACCACGCCCACACTACCACATACCCCCACCGCCCGACTTAGGCCGGGGAGCCATCCGGCCGATGACCGACCCCCCCCCCCCACCCCCTTCGGGGCGAGAGAAGAAGTCTGCCACCACCATCTGCGCCTATGAACCACCTTGAAATTAAAGGGCTGTAGAGCCAGATACCAACGGGTGATTTGCGAGTTGGTATCCTTCATGCGGTGGAGCCATTGGAGGGGAGCGTGGTCCGAACAGAGGGTGAATGGGCAACCCAGCAGGTAGTAGCGCAGGGACCCTACCGCCCACCGGATGGCGAGGCACTCCTTTTCTACCGTGCTGTACCTCGCCTCCCGCTGGGATAGTTTGCGGCTGATGTACAGCACCGGGCGATCGACTCCCTCCACCTGCTGGGTCAAAACAGCCCCCAGCCCTCTGTCCGACGCATCGGTCTGCAGGATAAAAGAGAGCGAGAAATTAGGGGTGAACAAGAGCGGCTCCCCGCAGAGGGCTTCCTTTACCCTATCAAACGCTCGCTGGCACGGCTCCGTCCACTGGACCGGATATGAGGCACCTTTGCCAGTTAAATCAGTCAAGGGGCTGGTCAGCTGCGAAAACGCCGGAATAAACCGCCTATAGTAGCCGGCCAACCCCAAGAACCTCCTCACCTCTTTTTTCATCTTGGGTCGTGGACAGGTCGCAATTGCCGCGGTTTTATCCACTAGAGGTCGCACCTGTCCAGTTCCCAAGTGGTACCCCAAATACCGTACCTCCGCTCGGCCAATCGCACACTTCTTTGGGTTAGCCGTGAGCCCCGCCTGCCTCAAAGACTCGAGCACCGCCTCCAAATGCCGCATATGCTGTGCCCAGGTGCTACTGTGGATGATAACGTCATCCAGATAGGCAGCAGCATACGCAGCATGTGGACGCAGTAGCCGATCCATCAGGCGCTGGAAGGTGGCTGGGGCCCCGAACAACCCAAACGGAAGTGTTCAGAATTGGTACAAACCGTCCGGAGCGGAGAAAGCCGATTTCTCTTTGGACTTTGCAGACAAGGGAATTTGCCAATAGCCCTTAATCAAATCCAGTGTCGAGAAAAAACGAGCCGTGCCCAGCTGATCCAGGAGTTCGTCGACCCTAGGTATAGGATAGGCATCAAAACGTGACACAGCATTCATTTTCCTATAGTCCACACAGAACCGAATAGAGCCATCCGGCTTACTTACCAGCACGATGGGGCTATTCCAGGCACTGTGAGACTCCTCTATTACGCCCAACTCCAGCATGGCCTAGGGGCGACATAGCTCAGGAGGTAAGACCGATTGTCTGGCAGTCGGAGGGTTGCCGGTTCAAACCCCGCCCTGGGCATGTCGAAGTGTCCTTGAGCAAGACACCTAACCCCTAACCCCTAACTGCTCTGGCGAATGAGAGGCATCAATTGTAAAGCGCTTTGGATAAAAGCGCTATATAAATGCAGTCCATTTACCATTTACCATTTACCATTTCTGCCTGCACCAATTTCTTTTTGTGCTCAGGCAGTCTATAGGGACGGGAACGTACCGTCATTCCCGGTGGGGTGTCGATATGGTGGTGTATGAGGTTAGTGCGCCCTGGTAGGCTTAAAAAATGGCTTAAATGAAGCAATACATTTGTACCATTTACAATACTAAATTAGATTAGTTTAGAGATCAAAAGAGAGTCTGATCGTCTGTGTGCGAGAGAATACTACTATGTGTGAGAGAGTTTGATTGAAAAACGGAAGGTAGTTTGATTGAAACGGGAGGCAGCTTCCATTATCAGTTCCTGATTGGCTTACAGTCTTTTCACAGACAAGGCCCGCCCCCTCTCAGCAACTCCACCGACAGGGAGTATCTAAAGCATCTTAAATGACATTTGAGAATGTGCAGGAATAAAATTGGAATATTGTAACTGAGATGCTTTTAGCACGGTTTCACAGCAGGTAAAAGCTGGAAGGCTTTAAGCCTTCAAACCTGTGATTTTACAGGTGTGCTATTACTTTGTGGAAAGTTTGGGTGGATGGTGTTTGAGAAATTTGACTTTTTTTGGGAAATTTTTCCCATAGAGAATGAATGGCGGAATGTTCACCCTTGTGATGTCACAATGCTGTCTTCTCACCTTTGTGATGTCACAATGCTCTGTCTTCTAGCAGCAGTACTCTGGTCTCTCTCTAGATTTGAACATTCTGCCATTCATCTCTATGGGGAAAAATTGCCCACAAATTGTGCAATGCCTCATTGGACATGGTAGAGAGTCCTTTGTCCATTGGTGGAGATCAGCCTTGCCCCCCTTCCTGATTGGCTGATGGTTGATATTTCATAATTTTTGAACCGTTTGTCATAGAGAACTATGGGTCGCGTAATTGGACTCAGTAAAGACCTAGCAACCGCCTAGAACTCCATAGCAACCCCCTAGCAACATCCTAGCAACCGCCTGTAACTCCATAGCAACGACCTAGCAACACCCTAGCAACCACCTAGAACACCCTAGCAACTGCCTAGAACTCCATAGCAAACACCTAACAACACACTAGCAACCACCTGTAACACCATAGCAACTGCATAGAACTCCATAGCAACCACCTAGCAACACCCTAGCAACCACCTAGAACTGCATAGCAACCACCTTGCAACACTCTAGCAACCGGCTATAACTCCATAGCAACCACCTAGCAACACCATAGCAACCACCTAGAACTCCATAGCAACGACCTAGCAACACCCTAGCAACCACCTAACAACACACTAGCAACAACCTGGAACACCATAGCAAATGCCTAGCAACACCCTAGCAACCGGCTATAACTCCGAAGCAACCACCTAGAACTCCAGAGATACCACCTAGCAACACCCTAGCAACCACCTGGAACACCATAGCAACCACCTAGCAACACCCTAGCAACAATCTGGAGCACCATAACAACTGCCTAGCAACACCCTAGCAACCGCCCATAACTCCATAGCAAATGCCTAGCAATACCCTAGCAACCGGCTATAACTCCATAGCAACCAGCTAGCAACACCATAGTAACCACCTAGAAATCCATAGCATCCACCTAGCAACACCCTAGCAACCACCTAGAATACCCTAGCAACCACCTAGCAACACCCTAGCAACCACCTGGAACACAATAACAACTGACTAGCAACACCCTAGCAACCGCCTATAACTCCATAGCAACCACCTAGCAACATCCTAGCAACCACTTAGAATGACCTAGCAACCCCTTAGCAACACCGTAGCAACCACCTAGAACTCCATAGCAACCACCTAGCAACACACTAGCAACCACCTGGAGCACCATAGCAAATGCCTAGCAACACCCTAACAACCAGCTATAACTCCATAGCAACCACCTGGAACACCATAGCAACGACCTAGCAACACTCTAGCAACCACCTGGAACACCATAACAACTGCCTAGCAACACCCTAGCAACCGCCTATAACTCCAATAGCAACCCCCTAGCAACACCCTAGCAACCACCTAGAACTCCATAGCAACCACCTAACAACACACTAGCAACCACTTGGAACACCATAGCAAATGCCTGGCAACACCCTAGCAACCACCTAGAACTCCATAGCAACCACCTAGCAACACCCTAGCAACCACCTGGAACACCATAGCAACCACCTGGAACACCATAGCAACCACCTAGCAACACCCTAGCAACCACCAGGAACACCATTACAACTGCTTAGCAACACCCTAGCAACCGCCTATAACTCCATAGCAAATGCCTAGCAACACCATAGCAACTGGCTATAACTCCATAGCAACCACCTAGCAGCACCATAGTAACCATCTAGAACTCCATAGCATCCACCTAGCAATAGCCTAGCAGCCACCTAGAATACCCTAGCAACCGCCTAGCAACACCCTAGCAACCACCTGGAACACCATAACAACTGCCTAAAAACACCCTAGCAACCGCCTAGAACTCCATAGCAACCACCTAGCAACATCCTAGCAACCACCTAGAAACATCCTAGCAACCACTTAGAATAGCCTAGCAACCCTCTAGCAACACCCTAGCAACCACCTAGAACTCCATAGCAACCACCTAACAACACACTAGCAACCACCTGGAACACCATAGCAAATGCCTAGCAACACCCTAGCAACCACCTGGAACACCATAGCAACCACCTAGCAACACCCTAGCAACCACCTGGAACACCATAAAAACTGCCTAGCAACACCCTAGCAACCGCCTATAACTCCATAGCAACCACCTAGCAACATCCTAGCAACCACCTAGAATACCCAAGCAACACCCTAGCAACCGCCAATAACTCCATAGCAAATGCCTAGCAACACCATAGCAACTGGCTATAACTCCATAGCAACCACCTAGCAACACCATAGTAACCATCTACAACTCCATAGCATCCACCTAGCAACACCCTAGCAATCACCTAGAATACCCTAGCAACCACCTGGAACACCATAACAACTGCCTAGCAATACCCTAGCAACTGCCTAGAACTCCATAGCAACCACCTAGCAACATCCTAGCAACCACCTAGAATACCCTAGAAACCACCTAGCAACACCCTAGCAACCACCTGGAATACCATAACAACTGCCTAGCAATACCCTAGCAACCGCCTAGAACTCCATAGCAACCACCTAGCAACATCCTAGCAACCACCTAGAATACCCAAGCAACATCCTAGCAACCGCCAATAACTCCATAGCAAATGCCTAGCAACACCCTAGCAACCGGCTATAACTCTATAGCAACCACCTAGCAACACCATAGCATCCACCTAGCAACACCCTAGCAACCACCTGGAATACTCTAGCAACCACTTAGCAACACCCTAGCAACCACCTGGAACACCATAACAACTGCCTAGCAACACCCTAGCAACCGCCTATAACTCCATAGCAACCACCTAGCAACATCCTAGAAACCACTTAGAATACCCTAACAACCACCTAGCAATGCCCTAGCAACCACCTGGAGCTCCATAGCAACCACCTTTAACTCCATAACAACCACCTAGCACCACCCTAGCAACCGCCTAAAATTCCATGAAACCACCTAGAACTCCATAGAACCACCTAGCAATACCCTAGCAACTGCCTCAAACATCATAGCAACTACCTACCACTGTTCACTCTGTTCAGCAGAAAGTCGACTTTGCATTAGCGGCAACCACACTTCACAATTTCTGCAGGAATTGTCTAGTTAGTGTGGTTGCCTTAGGCAAACACACTATTATTATTGCACATATTCTTTATTAGTGTGGTTGCCTTAGGCAATCACACTACTATTATTGCACATATTATTATTCTTTCCGCCCATTTTTTGGACCGCTACTCCTCCCAGAGTTTTCGCACCACGTACATGTGCAATATGTCAAATCGAGCGGCTTCATCGGGAATGGTGTGCTATTACTTTGTGGAAAGATTCGTTGCACGGTTTTTGAAAAATTTGAATTTTTCTGGGCAATTTTTCCCCATAGGGAATGAATGGCAGAATGTTCAGCCTTGTGATGTCACAATGCTCTGTCTTCTCACCCTTGTGATGTCACAATGCTCTGTCTTCTAGCAGCAGTACTCTGGTCTCTCTCTAGATTTGAACATTCTGCCATTCATCTCTGTGAGGAAAAATTGCCCACAAATTGTGCAATGCCTCATTGGACATGGTAGAGAGTCCTTTGTCCATTGGTGGAGATCAGCCTTGCCCCCCTTCCTGATTGGCCAATGTTTGATATTTCATAACTTTTGAACCGTATGTCATAGAGAACTATGGGTCGCGTCATTGGACTCAGTAAAGACCTAGCAACCGCCTAGAACTCCATAGCAACCCCCTAGCAACACCCTACCAACCACCTAGAACACCCTAGCAAATGCCTGGCAACACCCTAGCAACCGGCTATAACGCCATAGGAACCACCAAGCAACACCATAGCAACCACCTAGAACTCCATAGCAACCCCCTAGCAACACCCTAGCAACCACCTAGAACACACTAGCAACCACCTAGAACTGCATAGCAACCACCTTGCAACACTCTAGCAACCGGCTATAACTCCATAGCAACCACCTAGCAACACCATAGCAACCACCTAGAACTCCATAGCAACGACGTAGCAACACCCTAGCAACCACCTAACAACACACTAGCAACAACCTGGAACACCATAGCAAATGCCTAGCAACACCCTAGCAACTGGCTATAACTCCATAGCAACCACCTAGCAAAACCATAGCAACCACCTAGAACTCCAGAGATACCACCTAGCAACACCCTAGCAACCACCTGGAACACCATAGCAACCACCTAGCAACACCCTAGCAACAATCTGGAGCACCATAGCAAATGCCTAGCAACACCCTAACAACCAGCTATAACTCCATAGCAACCACCTGGAACACCATAGCAACGACCTAGCAACACCCTAGCAACCACCTGGAACACCATAACAACTGCCTAGCAACACCCTAGCAACCGCCTATAACTCCAATAGCAACCCCCTAGCAACACCATAGCAACACACTAGCAACCACCTGGAACACCATAGCAAATGCCTGGCAACACCCTAGCAACCACCTAGAACTCCATATCAACCACCTAGCAACACCCTAGCAACCACCTGGAACACCATAGCAACCACCTAGCAACACCCTAGCAACCACCAGGAACACCATAACAACTGCCTAGCAACACCCTAGCAACCGCCTATAACTCCATAGCAAATGCCTAGCAACACCATAGCAACTGGCTATAACTCCATAGCAACCACCTAGCAACACCATAGTAACCATCTAGAACTCCATAGCACCCACCTAGCAACACCCTAGCAGCCACCTAGAATACCCTAGCAACCACCTAGCAACACCCTAGCAACCACCTGGAACACCATAACAACTGCCTAAAAACACCCTAGCAACCGCCTAGAACTCCATAGCAACCACCAAGCAACATCCTAGCAACCCTCTAGCAACACCCTAGCAACCACCTAGAACTCCATAGCAACCACCTAACAACACACTAGCAACCACCTGGAACACCATAGCAACCACCTAGCAACACCCTAGCAACCACCTGGAACACCATAAAAACTGCCTAGCAACACCCTAGCAACCGCCTATAACTCCATAGCAACCACCTAGCAACATCCTAGCAACCACCTAGAATACCCAAGCAACACCCTAGCAACCGCCAATAACTCCATAGCAAATGCCTAGCAACACCATAGCAACTGGCTATAACTCCATAGCAACCACCTAGCAACACCATAGTAACCATATAGAACTCCATAGCATCCACCTAGCAACACCCTAGCAACCACCTAGAATACCCTAGCAACCACCTGGAACACCATAACAACTGCCTAGCAATACCCTAGCAACCACCTAGAACTCCATAGCAACCACCTAGCAACATCCTAGCAACCACCTAGAATACCCTAGCAACCACCTAGCAACCACCTGGAACACCATAACAACTGCCTAGCAATACCCTAGCAACCGCCTAGAACTCCATAGCAACCACCTAGCAACATCCTAGCAACCACCTAGAATACCCAAGCAACACCCTAGCAATCGCCAATAACTCCATAGCAAATGCCTAGCAACACCCTAGCAACCGGCTATAACTCTATAGCAACCACCTAGCAACACCATAGCATCCACCTAGCAACACCCTAGCAACCACCTGGAATACTCTAGCAACCACTTAGCAACACCCTAGCAACCACCTGGAACACCATAACAACTGCCTAGCAACACCCTAGCAACCGCCTATAACTCCATAGCAACCACCTAGCAACATCCTAGAAACCACTTAGAATACCCTAACAACCACCTAGCAATGCCCTAGCAACCACCTGGAGCTCCATAGCAACCACCTTTAACTCCATAACAACCACCTAGCACCACCCTAGCAACCGCCTAAAATTCCATGAAACCACCTAGAACTCCATAGAACCACCTTGCAATACCCTAGCAACTGCCTCAAACATCATAGCAACTACCTACCACTGTTCACTCTGTTCAGCAGAAAGTCGACTTTGCATTAGCGGCAACCACACTTCACAATTTCTGCAGGAATTATTACTTTGTGGAAAGATTCGTTGCACGGTTTTTGAAAAATTTGAATTTTTCTGGGCAATTTTTCCCCATAGGGAATGAATGGCAGAATGTTCAGCCTTGTGATGTCACAATGCTCTGTCTTCTCACCCTTGTGATGTCACAATGCTCTGTCTTCTAGCAGCAGTACTCTGGTCTCTCTCTAGATTTGAACATTCTGCCATTCATCTCTATGAGGAAAAATTGCCCACAAATTGTGCAATGACTCATTGGACATGGTAGAGAGTCCTTTGTCCATTGGTGGAGATCAGCCTTGCCCCCCTTCCTGATTGGCCAATGTTTGATATTTCATAACTTTTGAACCGTATGTCATAGAGAACTATGGGTCGCGTCATTGGACTCAGTAAAGACCTAGCAACCGCCTAGAACTCCATAGCAACCCCCTAGCAACACCCTACCAACCACCTAGAACACCCTAGCAACGGCCTAGAACTCCATAGCAACCACCTAACAACACACAAGCAACCACCTGGAACACCATAGCAAATGCCTGGCAACACCCTAGCAACTGGCTATAACGCCATAGGAACCACCAAGCAACACCATAGCAACCACCTAGAACTCCATAGCAACCCCCTAGCAACACCCTAGCAACCACCTAGAACACCCTAGCAACAGCCTAGAACTCCATAGCAACCACCTAACAACACACTAGCAACCACCTGGAACACCATAGCAAATGCCTGGCAACACCCTAACAACCGGCTATAACGCCATAGCAACCACCTAGCAACACCATAGCAACCACCTGGAACACCATAGCAACCACCTAGCAACACCCTAGAAACCACCTGGAACCCAGTAGCAACCACCTAGCAACACCCTAGCAACAATCTGGAACACCATAACAACTGCCTAGCAACACCCTAGCAACCACCTGGAACACCATAGCAATGACCGAACAACACCCTAGCAACCACCTGTAAAACCATAACAACTGCCTAGCAACACCCTAGCAACCGCCTATAACTCCATAGCAACCACCTAGCAACATCCTAGCAACCACTTAGAATACCCTAGCAACCCCTAGCAACACCCTTGCAACCACCTAGAACTCCACAGCAACCACCTAACAACACACTAGCAACCACCTGGAACACCATAGCAAATGCCTGGCAACACCCTAGCAACCACCTAGAACTCCATAGCAAACACCTAGCAACACCATAGCAGCCACCTGGAACACCGTAGCAACCACCTAGCAACCACCTGGAACACCATAACAACTGCCTAGCAACACCCTAGCAACCACCTAGAATACCCTAGCAACACCCTAGCAACTGCCTATAACTCCATAGCAACCACCTAGCAACACCCTAGCAACCGGCTATAACTCTATAGCAACCACCTAGCAACCCAATAGCAACCGCCTAGAACTCCATAGCAACACCCTAGCAACCACCTAGCAACACCATAGCAACCGCCTAGAACTCCATAGCAACCACCTAGCAACATCCTAGCAACCACTTAGAATACCCTAGCAACCCCTAGCAACACCCTTGCAACCACCTAGAACTCCACAGCAACCACCTAACAACACACTAGCAACCACCTGGAACACCATAACAACTGCCTAGCAACACCGTAACAACCGCCTAGAACTCCATAGCAACCACCTAGCAATGCCCTAGCAACCACCTGGAGCTCAATAGCAACCACCTGAAACACCATAGCAACCACCTAGCACCACCCTAGCGACCGCCTAGAATTCCATGAAACCACCTAGAACTCCATAGAACCACTTAGCAACACCCTAGCAAATGCCTCAGACGTCATAGCAACTACCTACCACTGTTCACTCCGTTCAGCACTAAGTCGACTTTGCGTTGGCGGCAACCAGACTTCACAATTTCTGCAGGAATTGGTGTGCTATTACTTTGTGGAAAGATTCGTTGAACGGTTTTTGAAAAATTTGAATTTTTCTGGGCAATTTTTCCCCATAGGGAATGAATGGCAGAATGTTCAGCCTTGTGATGTCACAATGCTCTGTCTTCTCACCCTTGTGATGTCACAATGCTCTGTCTTCTAGCAGCAGTACTCTGGTCTCTCTCTAGATTTGAACATTCTGCCATTCATCTCTATGAGGAAAAATTGCCCACAAATTGTGCAATGCCTCATTGGACATGGTAGAGAGTCCTTTGTCCATTGGTGTAGATCAGCCTCGCCCCCCTTCCTGATTGGCCAATGTTTGATATTTCATAACTTTTGAACCGTTTGTCATAGAGAACTATGGGTCGCGACATTGGACTCAGTAAAGTCCTAGCAACCGCCAAGAACTCCATGGCAACCCCCTAGCAACCCCCTAGCAACACCCTAGCAACCACCTGGAACACCATAGCAAATGCCTAGCAACACCCTAGCAACTGGCTATAACTCCATAGCAACCACCTAGCAACACCATAGCAACCACCTAGCAACACCCTAGCAACCGCCTATAACTCCATAGCAAATGCCTAGCAACACCCTAGCAACTGGCTATAACTCCATATCAACCACCTAGTAACACCCTAGCAACCACCTGGAACACCATAACAACTGCCTAGCAACACCCTAGCAACCACTTATAACTCCATAGCAACCACCTAGCAACATCCTAGCAACCACTTAGAATACCCGAGCAACCACCTAACAATGCCCTAGCAACCACCTAGAACTCCATAGCAACCACCTAGCAACACCCTAGCAACCACCTGGAACACCATATCAAGCACCTAGCAACACCCTAGCCACAACCTGGAACACCATAACAACTGCCTAGCAACACCCTAACAACCGCCTATAACTCCATAGCAACCACCTAGCAACACCCTAGCAACCACCCAGAATACCCTAGCAACCGCATATAACTCCATAGCAAATGCCTAGCAACACCTTAGCAACCGGCTATAACTCCATAGCAACCACCTAGCAACACCATAGCAACCACCTAGAACTCCACAGCAACCAACTAGCAACACCCTAGCAACCACCTAGAATACCCTAGCAACCACTTAGCAACACCCTACCAACCACCTGGAACACCATAACAACTGCCTAGCAACACCCTAGCAACCACCTATAACTCCATAGCAACCACTTAGCAACATCCTAGCAACCACCAAAAATACCCTAGCAACCGCCTATAACTCCATAGCAACCACCTAGCAACATCCTTGCAACCACATAGAATACCCTAGCATCCCCCTAGCAACACCCTAGCAACCACCTGGAACACCATAGCAACCACCTAGCAACACCCTAGCAACCACCTGGAACACCATAGTAACCACCTAGCAACACCCTAGCAACCACCTGGAACACCATAGCAACCACCTAGAACTCCATAGCAACCCCCTAGCAACACCCTAGCAACCACCTAGAACACCCTAGCAACAGCCTAGAACTCCATAGCAACCACCTAACAACACACTAGCAACCACCTGGAACACCATAGCAAATGCCTGGCAACACCCTAACAACCGGCTATAACGCCATAGCAACCACCTAGCAACACCATAGCAACCACCTGGAACACCATAGCAACCACCTAGCAACACCCTAGAAACCACCTGGAACCCAGTAGCAACCACCTAGCAACACCCTAGCAACAATCTGGAACACCATAACAACTGCCTAGCAACACCCTAGCAACCACCTGGAACACCATAGCAATGACCGAACAACACCCTAGCAACCACCTGTAAAACCATAACAACTGCCTAGCAACACCCTAGCAACCGCCTATAACTCCATAGCAACCACCTAGCAACATCCTAGCAACCACTTAGAATACCCTAGCAACCCCTAGCAACACCCTTGCAACCACCTAGAACTCCACAGCAACCACCTAACAACACACTAGCAACCACCTGGAACACCATAGCAAATGCCTGGCAACACCCTAGCAACCACCTAGAACTCCATAGCAACCACCTAGCAACACCATAGCAACCACCTGGAACACCATAGCAACCACCTAGCAACCACCTGGAACACCATAACAACTGCCTAGCAACACCCTAGCAACCACCTAGAATACCCTAGCAACACCCTAGCAACTGCCTATAACTCCATAGCAACCACCTAGCAACACCCTAGCAACCGGCTATAACTCTATAGCAACCACCTAGCAACCCAATAGCAACCGCCTAGAACTCCATAGCAACACCCTAGCAACCACCTAGCAACACCATAGCAACCGCCTAGAACTCCATAGCAACCACCTAGCAACATCCTAGCAACCACTTAGAATACCCTAGCAACCCCTAGCAACACCCTTGCAACCACCTAGAACTCCACAGCAACCACCTAACAACACACTAGCAACCACCTGGAACACCATAACAACTGCCTAGCAACACCGTAACAACCGCCTAGAACTCCATAGCAACCACCTAGCAATGCCCTAGCAACCACCTGGAGCTCAATAGCAACCACCTGAAACACCATAGCAACCACCTAGCACCACCCTAGCGACCGCCTAGAATTCCATGAAACCACCTAGAACTCCATAGAACCACTTAGCAACACCCTAGCAAATGCCTCAGACGTCATAGCAACTACCTACCACTGTTCACTCCGTTCAGCACTAAGTCGACTTTGCGTTGGCGGCAACCAGACTTCACAATTTCTGCAGGAATTGGTGTGCTATTACTTTGTGGAAAGATTCGTTGAACGGTTTTTGAAAAATTTGAATTTTTCTGGGCAATTTTTCCCCATAGGGAATGAATGGCAGAATGTTCAGCCTTGTGATGTCACAATGCTCTGTCTTCTCACCCTTGTGATGTCACAATGCTCTGTCTTCTAGCAGCAGTACTCTGGTCTCTCTCTAGATTTGAACATTCTGCCATTCATCTCTATGAGGAAAAATTGCCCACAAATTGTGCAATGCCTCATTGGACATGGTAGAGAGTCCTTTGTCCATTGGTGGAGATCAGCCTTGCCCCCCTTCCTGATTGGCCAATGTTTGATATTTCATAACTTTTGAACCGTTTGTCATAGAGAACTATGGGTTGCGACATTGGACTCAGTAAAGTCCTAGCAACCGCCAAGAACTCCATGGCAACCCCCTAGCAACCCCCTAGCAACACACTAGCAACCACCTGGAACACCATAGCAAATGCCTAGCAACACCCTAGCAACTGGCTATAACTCCATAGCAACCACCTAGCAACACCATAGCAACCACCTAGCAACACGCTAGCAACCGCCTATAACTCCATAGCAAATGCCTAGCAACACCCTAGCAACTGGCTATAACTCCATATCAACCACCTAGTAACACCCTAGCAACCACCTGGAACACCATAACAACTGCCTAGCAACACCCTAGCAACCACTTATAACTCCATAGCAACCACCTAGCAACATCCTAGCAACCACTTAGAATACCCGAGCAACCACCTAACAATGCCCTAGCAACCACCTAGAACTCCATAGCAACCACCTAGCAACACCCTAGCAACCACCTGGAACACCATATCAAGCACCTAGCAACACCCTAGCCACAACCTGGAACACCATAACAACTGCCTAGCAACACCCTAACAACCGCCTATAACTCCATAGCAACCACCTAGCAACACCCTAGCAACCACCCAGAATACCCTAGCAACCGCATATAACTCCATAGCAAATGCCTAGCAACACCTTAGCAACCGGCTATAACTCCATAGCAACCACCTAGCAACACCATAGCAACCACCTAGAACTCCACAGCAACCAACTAGCAACACCCTAGCAACCACCTAGAATACCCTAGCAACCACTTAGCAACACCCTACCAACCACCTGGAACACCATAACAACTGCCTAGCAACACCCTAGCAACCACCTATAACTCCATAGCAACCACTTAGCAACATCCTAGCAACCACCAAAAATACCCTAGCAACCGCCTATAACTCCATAGCAACCACCTAGCAACATCCTTGCAACCACATAGAATACCCTAGCATCCCCCTAGCAACACCCTAGCAACCACCTGGAACACCATAGCAACCACCTAGCAACACCCTAGCAACCACCTGGAACACCATAGTAACCACCTAGCAACACCCTAGCAACCACCTGGAACTCCATAGCAACCACCTAGCAACACCCTAGCAACCACCTGGAACACCATAGAATCCACCTAGCAACACCCTAGCAACCACCTAGAATACCCTAGCAACATCCTAGCAACCACCTAGAATACCCTAGCAACACCCTAGCAACCGCCTATAACTGCATAGCATATGCCTAGCAACACCCTAGCAACCACCTAGAATACCCTAGCAATCACCTAGCAACACCCTAGCAACTATCTGGAACACCATAACAACTGCCTAGCAACACCCTAGCAACTGCCTATAACTCCATATCAACCAACTAGCAACATCCTAGGAACCACTTAGAATACCCTAGCAACCCCCTAGCAACACCCTAGCAACCACCTGGAACACCATAGCAACCACCTAACAACACAATAGCAACCACCTGGAACACCATAGCAAATGCCTAGCAACACCCTAGCAACCGGCAATAACTCTATAGCAACCACCAAGCAACACCATAGAAACCACCTAGAACTCCATAACAACCACCTAGCAACCGCCTGTTACTCCATAGCAAATGCCTATCAACACCCTAGCAACCGGCTGTAACTCCATAGCAACCACATATCACCACCCTAGCAACCGCCTAGAATTCTATGAAACCACCTAGAACTCCATAGAACTACCTAGCAACACCCTAGCAACCACCTGGAACAGCATAGCAACCACCTAGCAACACCCTAGCAACCACCTGGAACACCATAACAACTGCCTAGCAACACCCTAGCAACCGCCTATAACTCCATAGCAACCACTTAGCAACATCCTAGCAACCTCCTAGAATACCTTAGCAACCGCCTAGCAACACCCTAGCAACCACCTAGCAACACCCTAGCAACCACCTATACCTCAAAATAAACCTCCTAGAAACCACCTAGCAACACCCTAGCAACCGCCTATAACTCCATAGCAACCACCTAGCAACATCCTAGCAACCACCTGGAACACCGTAACAACTGCCTAGCAACACCCTAGCAACCGCCTATAACTCCATAGCAACCACCTAGCAACATCCTAGCAACCACCCAGAATACCCTAGCAACACCCTAGCAACCACCTGGAACACCATAGCAACCACCTAACAACACAATAGCAACCACCTGGAACACCATAGCAAATGCCTAGCAACACCCTAGCAACCGGCAATAACTCTATAGCAACCACCTAGCAACACCATAGAAACCGCCTAGAATTCTACGAAACCACGTAGAACTCCATAGAACTACCTAACAACACCCTAGCAACCACCTGGAACAGCATAGCAACCACGTAGCAACACCCTAACAACCACCTGGAACACCATAACAACTGCCTAGCAACACCCTAGTAACCGCCTATAACTCCATAGCAACCACTTAGCAACATCCTAGCAACCTCCTAGAATACCCTAGCAACCGCCTAGCAACACCCTGGCAACTGCCTATAACTCCATAGCAACCACCTAGCAACATCCTAGCAACCACCTAGCAACCACCTAGCAACACCCTAGCAACCGCCTATAACTCCATAGCAACCACTTAGCAACATCCTAGCAACCTCCTAGAATACCCTAGCAACCGCCTATAACTCAATAGCAAATGCCTAGCAACACCTTAGCAACCGGCTATAACTCTATAGCAACCACCTAGCAACACCATAGTAACCACGTAGAACTCCATAGCATCCACCTAGCAACACCCTAGCAACCACCTAGAATACCCTAGCAACCACTTAGCAACACCCTAGCAACCACCTGGAACACCATAACAACTGCCTAGCAACACCCTAGCATCCACCTAGCAACATCCTAGCAACCACTTAGAATACCCTAGCAACCACCTTGCAATGGCCTAGCAACCACCTGGAGCTCCATAGCAACCACCTAGCACCACCCTAGCAACCGCCTAGAATTCCATGAAACCACCTAGAACTCCATAGAACCACCTAGCAACACCCTAGCAACTGCCTCAAACATCATAGCAACTACGTACCACTGTTCACTCAGAAATATGACATTTTTTGGCCAATTTTTTCCCATAGAGATGAATGAGGAACGTGACGTCATACATATGTGAGAGGTGAAGTTACAGCATTGGTCGGCTTAGCACACGTGATGCAGTCCGCTCTACGTTCTCACCAGCCACCAGAAAGGATATAGCTGAATGCGGAAGTGAACGCGATAAAACGGTATTCCAAATGAAATTAAAACGCTGTCAGCTAGGTATATCAACATACATATGGCTTAGGCATACCCAGAAGTCCTCAATAATAATAGTATTTCACAAGATATTACGCAAATTCGTTGACGACCTTTGGTCAGGTGCAGCGTTTTTGAATGCTAGTGCTAAAAAAGAGCGAATGCATTTAATGCGATGAAGAGAAAACTTTCGATTGACCTAATACCGATATTCCAAAACCAAAAATAGACGTGTTATACATGGTTAGAAAGCTTATACTGTCACCTATTGAATAAATGAATTCTCAATCAAGCCAGACTGTACTGAAAATGGCAAAAACGCGGTCAACAACACGTGTGCAGCAGCTTCTGGTTCGGTCTTACTCCAGAAAAAGACGTCAGCTTGTAATACCACACATGTTGCTTTGGGTGTTCTCGAACTTTGTAGTACAAACTGGCTTGATCTACACTTGATCGATCCAATAGGTGACATAATAAGCTTTCTAACTATGTATAATATGTCAAATTTTACTTTTGTAACACCGTTTAATATCTCAGCGTATTGGAAACTTTGGTCTCATTAGAGCTGCATTACGCATTCAGTCTGTTGTAGCAGGGACAGCAACGATTTCTCACCCCAACGCGTTTGCTAAAGTACACAACTCCACTTGCATGTTGTTGATGCACCCCTTGCTTATACTTATTCACAGAAGCTGTATTTAAAATGAGTTAAAATGCAACTATTTTAACACATATTTCTCGCCTCATTTTCGTTCTTGTAAATTCGTCTCGGCTAACACGTAATAGGCTACTCTGTCTATGAGTTGGTCTCAAACATAACAGATTAGACTCTGAATTACAGCCCAATCAAATGTTTTTAATTGTCTGGTTAAAATGAGCTGAAATTCGCGCAATATCATAAATCAATCAAATTAATCTCCCTAGCCCTGTCTTGCTTTTTTTTTTAATGGTGCGATCACGCAGTGTAGACGTAGGGTTTTTCCAAAACCCTCTGAACATGCCAGCTAGCTTTGTGATTCGCCGTCACTCGTCACCGCATACCACGAGTAAAACACTTTTTATCTCACGTTTTGATGAAAGGGTAATTTAGCTCTGAATATATGTGTCGCAAATAAACTCGTTGCCGTGATGTTATAGCATGTACACAATACTCTGTCTCTGCTTATACTACAGAAACTGTTCGCTCTGTTCAGCACGAAGTCGACTTTGCGTTGGCGGCAACCACACTTCACAATTTCTGCAGGAATTGTCTAGTTATTATTTTTATTTCTTTCCACCCATTTTTTGGACCGCTACTCCTCCCAGAGATTTCACACCACATGCACGTGCAATATGTCAAATCGAGCGGCTTCATCGGGAATGGTGTGTCCTATTACTTTGTGGAAAGTTTCGTTGCACGGTTTTTGAAAAATTAGAATTTTTGTGTGCAATTTTTCCCCATAGAGAATGAATGGCGGAATGTTCAGCCTTGTGATGTCACAGTGCTCTGTCTTCTAGCAGCAGTACTCTGGTCTCTCTGAAGATTTGAACATTATGCCATTCATCTCTATGGGGAAAAATTGCCCACAAATTGTGCAATGCCTCATTGGACATGGTAGAGGGTCTTTTGTCCATTGGTGGAGATCAGCCTTGCCCACCTTACTGATTGGCCGATGTTTGATATTTCATAACTTTTGAACCGTTTGTCATAGAGAACTATGGGTCGCGTCATTGGACTCAGTAAAGACCTAGAAACCACCTAGCAACACCATAGCAACCACCTTGAACTCCATAGAACCACCTAGCAACATCCTAGCAACCACCTGGAACACCATAGCAACACCCTAGCAACCACCTAGAATACCCTAGCAACACCCTAGCAACCACCTGGAACACCATAGCAAATGCCTAGCAACACGCTAGCAACTGGCTATAACTCCATAGCAACCACCTAGCAACACCCTAGCAACCACCTAGAACACCCGAGCAACCGCCTAGAACTCCATAGCATCCACCTAGAACTCCTTTGCAGCCACCTAGCATCAACCTAGCAACTGCCTAGAACACCCTAGCAACCACCTATCAACACTCTAGCAACCACCAAGAACACCCTAGCAACCACTTAGCACTCTATTGCAACCACCTAGTACAGCCTTGCAATGGCCTAGATCTCCATAGCAACCACTTAGCAACACCCTAGCAACCGTCTAGAACACCATAGCAACCACCTAGCAACAACCTAGCAACTGCCTAGATTCCCATAGCAACCACCTAGCAACACCCTAGCAACCACCTAGAACACCCTAGACACCACCCAAAACACCCTACCAACTGCCTTAGAACAGTAAACCAACTACTCAGCATGGTTCACTCTGTTCACCACAAAGTTGACCTTGCATTAGCGGCAACCACACTTCACAATTTCTGCAGGAATTGTCTAGTTATTATTATTCTTATTATTTTTATCCGCTAAAAGTGTCTGAGGCTCAGCAACCATAAGTCCTAGAGCAACCAAATTTGGCAGGTAGGTTCCTATGGCCCCCCCACTACTCAGGCACTAAAAATTACCTATGTCGGCCAGATGGTGGCGCTATAACAAAGGGTCATGCGTAAAAGGCCATAACTCCCACACCATAAGTTAGATCAACACAAAACTTCAACGACCTATGCACCTGAATGTGCTCTACATCTTTGCCATTGGGAGCACCTATGTCCGCCATATTGTTTGCCCGCCATTTTGACTTTTTCGTTGGGGCGTGGAAGCTTTCTCCGCTAAAATGTCTGAGGCTCCACAACCATAAGTCCTAGAGCAACCAAATTTGGTAGGTGGGTTCCTATGGCCCCCCACTACTCAGGCACCACAAATAACCCATGTCGGCCAGATGGTGGCGCTATAACAAAGGGTCATGTTTAAAAGGTCATAACTCCCACACCGTAAGTCATCTCAACATGAACTTTATCGACCGATGCATCTGAATGTGCTCTAAAACTTTACTATTGGGACCACCTATGTCCGCCATATTGTTTGCCCACCATTTGGATTTGTTTATTAGTTTGGGAGCGGAAGAGCTGGAGCTCCAAATCTAAGTGTTACGACATCTAGTAAACTTCTTTATGGCAAGCGACATCCATGGCGATGCAAGTAATCCTACACCGTAGGGTCTAGTTTTTGTCAGTGAGGGGAGACTCTGAATGTCGTGGAAGCAATGGAAGACAAAACCAGCCAGAGTGCATGCTTGGCTACTAAAAGTTTTTTAGTAAAAGCTTTTTGAGAGGATGAATAATTACTTTTCTTTGGCATGGATCCATTTGAAGACAGTATCAGGTGAGTTCGTTTAGTCTTTGATTCTGTCATTATGGTGTGAAATAGCTGAACCATTTTATTGATAGTATTTTAGTTTCTGTCCAAACGCTTGAAAACACGCTGGTATAATAACACAATGACAGTAATTCATATATAGTCTGCTTCATTCCGTTGCTACCATAACATAACAAACTATCTTGTCTACAGCTGCAGTTTCTCGCTGCAATTACTAATATTGAATATAAACAAAAGATGCAATTTATGCTGTAGTAAGTAATACTACTTAAATAAATAATACGGTACTCTGAGCGCAGTACGCAGCTAGCAGGGATGGCGAGTTGATATTTCGTTTTTTGCTACTAAAAGTATGTTAGTTCAAGCTTTTTGAGAGGATGAATCATTACTTTTCTTTGCCATGGATTCATTTGAAGACAACATCGGGTGAGTTCGTTTAGTCTTTGAATCCGTCATTATGCTGAAAGAAATTGTATTCTTAATTAATCTCTAAATTGACTGTAAGCTTAGGGTTGTAACTAGGTAGCTGTTTCGTAGGTGACTTAGTTAATGCACTCGTCTTAACTATTGCTTGTATTTTTGCATAAACTGCGTTGTTGCTGTTCTTGTTTGTGTTAGTGTTAATCAGTTTAACCTACAGGGTCCAAGTTGAACTATGCGGTTGTTCCCTGCACTTGGAACGGTACGTCTCTCTAGGGTTTTCGACACACTTGTTCCTGATTATGATTATACACTTTGTTGTACGTCGCTCTGGATAAGTGCGTCTGCCAAATGCCTGTAATGCAATATTCCATAGCAACAAGATAAACCCGACATTAGCCCTAAAATATGCCAATACAGCAGTGAAAACGCTGCTCACTGAATAACAAAATAAACGAGACAAAGTTTTTTTAAAATGATACCATGTCATTCTACAGTCCATATCTGGGACTAAACATTGAATAATATACAATCTTACCATTGGTTTTACGCGTAGAGATGTCCGTTTTGTGACTGAGTGGTCATATATTGTCTTGGACAATCCGTTTGTGAAATATATGCGCATTTGTGACGCCTGGGTCGGCTACCTTCAAAAATAGCTGTGCGTAATACCACACCTGTTGCTTACAGCTTTGTCGCCCTTCTTAGTACAATTTGGCTTGATTTAGGCTACAATTCATTTATTCAGTAGGTGAGAGTATAAGCTTTCTAACGATGTATAACATGTCTGATTTTGCTTTTGGAATAGCGTTTCATAGGTCAGCGTAACTGAAAATCTTCTTATCTGCCAATGTTTAAATAAATAATACGGTAGACTAGGCTACTCTGCGCGCAGCACGCAGGTCGCAAGTTGATATTTCGTCTTTTGTTTCGTTTTTTCTCAATGTCGTATTTATTATTTGAAATGTGTATTTATGTGTTATTATTCTATCTGTCTGGGCGCTCTGAGATGTGCATTCTCCTGCTAAGCTGAGCAATGGATTGGAATATGTGTGTGATGCCTATTTTAGTTGCAGTGCGGATTCGCTGCAGCTCTACATACACACCGGACCATCTAAATGCTGTTTTTTTACTTTTGTATAGTCTGCATAGTTTCCGTTGTGTGCGGCACACGCAAAGGGCCAAATCATTTGGGCAGCATATTGCACAGGTTGCACAGGCCACGTAATTAGATTTTGTTACTGACCGTTATAGTTCAAACGACAACACCTTCATTTGTATTTCTAAACCTGCTAAATACTGCACCAATGACCACAAAAATGCTCAGCTTAATGTAACTTGTTGCAACAAAGACATTCACCTGACAAAAGCGCTTATAGTTGCATATTTAACATTGCCTATCGGTTTTATGAATCAACTGTTATAACCTATTAGTCAAAGCTGTATGCCAGTGACCTCATGTCAGCAGTCAACCAATCATCTTCTTTACGGCGTATGCGGGCACTGGTTACTAACTACTCACTTTTAATTTCTTGAGGAGGTCTGCGTCTTCAACGCGGTCTGCAACCGTCGCACATGCGGCACATTGCGCACAACCCCTACACAGACCCATTTTTACGTGTACTATGCAGAAGTATAAAACAGCCTTTAGTGTTAGGGCATAGTAAAGGCCTTTACGCCTAGCGGCTAGGAGACATCCATGGCAATGCCAATATGTTGGGTGAAGGTATATGATCATGAGGACAAAACCATTTAAAAACCGCTCCATAGGGGGCGCAGTTGTGCCAATGCTTGGACCCCTCCCAACGTCGCTTGCGGCTTTCATTAGTGTGGTTGCCTTAGGCAATCACACTACTATTATCTCACATATTATTATTTCTTTCTTTCCACCAATTTTTTGGACCGCTACTCCTCCCAGAGTTTTCACACCACATACACGTGCAATATGTCAAATTGAGCGGCTTCTTTGGGAATCGTGTGCTATTACTTTGTGGAAAGTTTCGCTGCACGGTTTTTGAGAAATATGACTTTTTATGGGAAATTTTTTCCCATAGACAATGAATGGGGAATGTGACATCATTCATATGTGAGTGATGAAGTTACAGCATTGGTCGGTGATGCAGTAGGTTTTAACCGGCTTTATCTACGGGAAATTTAGAATCCAGATGCGGTGCATATCTCCATTTTCATCGTAATTACAGAAAACACACATTCGTAAATTTCAAATGATTTATACCATAATGTAGATAAAACCTTGACGAAGACGTACATGCACGGATTGTGTTGTTCAAACGAGGTTTCCTGGCGACTTAGCCACCAGAATGGATATAGCTGAATGCGGAAGTGAACACGTTTTAAACGGTATTCCAAATGAAAAATTACAAATGAAAACGCTGTCAGCTAGGTATATCAACAAACATATGGCTTAGGCATACCCAGATTTCCTCAATAATAATAGTATTTCACAAGATATTACACAAAATCGTTGACAACGTTTTGTCAGGTGAAGCGTCTTTGCTAGTGCTAAAAAAGAGTGCATGCATTGAATGCGACGATGAAAAAACCTTCGGTTGACCTATAAAACGATATTCCAAAACCAAAATTAGACGTGTTATACCTGGTTAGAAAGCTTATGCTCTCACCTATTGAATAAATTAATTCTCAAACAAGCCAGACTGTACTAAAAAGGGCAACAACGCCGTCAACAAAACGTGTGTAGCAGCTTCTGGTCCGGTCTTACTCCAGAAAAAGACGTCAGCTTGTAATACCACACATGTTGCTTTGGGTGTTCTCTAACTTTGTAGTACAAACTGGCTTGATCTACACTTCATCGATCCAACAGGTGATAGAATAAGCTTTCTAACTATGTATAATATGTCAAATTTTCCTTTTGTAACACTGTTTAATATTGCAGCGTATTGGAAACTTTGGTCTCATTAGAGCTGCATTATGCATTCAGTCTGTTGTAGCAGCGAAAGCAACGCTTTCTCACCCCAACCCGTTTGCTAAAGTACACAACTCCACTTGTATGTTGTTGATGCACCCCTTGCTGCAACAGAAGCTAGTAGTACTGGCTACCAGCCGATACTTATTCACAGAAGCTGTATTTAAAAAGAGTAAAAATGCAACTATTTTAACATATTTCTCGCCTCATTTTCGTTCTTGGAAATTTGGCTCGGCTAACACGTAATAGGTTACTCTGTCTATGAGTTGGTCTCAGAGATAACAGATTAGACTCTGAATTAAATGTTTTTAGTTGTGTGGTTAAAATGAGCTGAAATTCACGCAAAACTATAAGTCAATCAAATTAATCTCCCTAGCCCTGTCTTGCTTTTTAAAATGGTGCGATCACGCAGTTTATACGTAGGGTTTTTCCAAGACCCTCTGAACATGCCAGCCAGCTTCATGATTCGCCGTCACTCGTCAACGCATACCGTGAGTGAAACACTGAGATCTCACGTTTTGATGAAGGGATAATTTAGCTCTGAATATATGTGTCGCAAATCAAGTCATGGCCGTGATGTTATAGCATGTACACAATACTCTGCCTCTGCTTATACTACAGAAACTGTTCACTCTGTTCAGCACAAATTCGACTTTGCGTTGGCGGCAACCACACTTCACAATTTCTGCAGGAATTGTCTAGTTATTATTATTTTTCTACTGCTTCTCCCCAAATTTTCACCTGTTGCTCATGCTCAAAAACTCATGCAATTTGGCAGGCACATTTGGCATTGCTGCCAATTTATTCATGCATGACACACATGCCACTGGCACTCAGGACATCCACCAATTCTTTTCCTCATGTCTACAACCTTATCTTAACAAATGATGTCCTAGAACCTCTAGTGTCTGACTTAACGATTTTCTGCCATTTTGAATTCTTGGAAAAACAAACTTTTTCATACCTCTTCTAGAATGTTTGTCCAATTCTGACCATATTTGGCATGTTTGATCTACAGCATGTCCCTGTGATAATTTGTGAAGGGAATTTTGAAAAAAAAGTCAGCCGGAATGTACTTTCCATTTAGACAGAAATGGCTGACCACACCCAAAATATGTGTATGGCCACAAACTTATGCCGATTTTGACAATACTTCAGGGAATGATAGACAATAATGTATTGCAACACAGCCTCACAGTGTTGCAATACATTAGAGCCTGTGGGGGGTACTTTTTGCAAAATACTAATTTGCATAGGCTCCATAAGGCCAAATTGTATGAAATTTCACTGGAACCCTCAGGAAGCTTCCCTCCAACAGTCCTGAAAAGTATATCCCCCTCAATGCTAAATTCTTAATGATAATCAAATATGAATATGCAAAAATTGTACAAAAGATATTTTACCACACCTCCTTTAAATCCAGCCAATGTTCAAATTTAGGAAAAATACAACTTGTAAACGGACCCATGTAAATGATGTAGATCATATTTTGTGCACTTACGACCCATGGTGGCACTACAGAACCACTTAAAAATTGCAAAATTCAAATAATTATTGCAGATGTGCCCTTAAATGCAATAAACACCAAATTTGGTATGCAAGATATTTGGATAAGGTTTGCAGTCCTGACGAAGTATAGGTTGCTATGATACATTTTGGCTGAACAACAATTACTTCACTGATAGAAATTAGTTCAAATACACAGACTGCATTCCTTCTCTTTTACTTCCTCTCCTTGCCCCCACAATCACAACAACGGAGCTGACAGCAGGCCATAAACACCCCCCCCCTCCCCACACATACACAGCTATATTGTTTTCTACAAGCATAATGGCCTTGTAAATGGTTTCATCCATCATTTAAAAAACTACATTATTGCCATTTGTATATTCATTAGACTATGACATTACATATATATCTGTAAAATAAGTGATCATTTTTACATGGCAGTATTTCATGCAATGTCATTGTCTACTGCATATACAAAAGGCAATATTGTTGACTATTTTTTATTATTATATTGATGTATTCCAGGGGTCAGGGGTCTTTTTCACCTCAAAAACTCATCTTACAATCTTTGCAGTAATTTGTGCAGTTACAGCATATGATGCATGCTTACCATGGAAATTACAATGTTTCTCAATTAACCTGCTCACAGTTAACTTCTGGGAAATTATGTTATTTCCATGGAAAGCATGCATCATATGCTGCAACTGTATAAATTACTCTAAAAACTGTAAGATGACTTGCTGCCACTTTCTATGCAGGTCACATTTTGTAAACATGAAAATACATACTATGCATAAGGACTAAACAATTTTCCTATCAGGACAGCTTTGTTGGGCAGCGGGTCATATTATGATCCTGATTATATAAAGCTAATTGAATACATTATTGATAGCACCACTATTACAACTTCACTTCTACATTTTAAACCAACCTGGGGAAGGGAAGTATTCTCAATAATCGTCAACGTTGTAAGTTGGACTAAATGCAGGCAACAGCTGCAGTGCATGCACAAAGACTGTAATGAAGTGCATGCAGGACTCTGCACTAGTGACTCATTGTACATGCATTAAGTTGTGTGTGTAGCGTAATCAACTGTTTGAATCCAGGGAACATATCAGTTATAATCCATAGCATATATTTCTCATTTTGGGGTAGCGTGCTTTACTTGCATTTCACATTACATGACCACTTGTGGGTTAGAAGAGGACAGGCAGAAAGGCAAGGAGACAGCAGACAATGGGGGAAAAATCAACAATGCAAAGGGGTACATTTTCTCCTGAGGGGCAAATGACCTGGTCCTCCACGAACATGAGGATCATATCTGTGCATTTTCCACGGCTGGAAGAAGAAAGGACTGAACCTTTCACACTTTATGTCTCCCTCTCCCATTGAAGCATGCACAACTATGGTATGCAGACAACTAAAATGTTGCAAGACTATATTTTTGCAGACACTTCAGAAAGATACAAATTGCACTCAATGCTCTGCGGTTCACCCATGGTTCTTGGCCTCACACATCACTGCTTGCAGGTATATTAATAATAACAGTAATAATAATAATTATTATTTTTATTATTTCATTTCATTTTTTTCTCCTGGGTATGGAGTTAAAGGCTTATAACTTCTGTTTGGATGGGTAAAAAAACAATTGGTAGGACCATTAAGGCTGCGGTCCCCTACGATCACTAATAAAATTACACCAATTGGCCAGTTGGTGGCGCTATAGCAATCTATAGAATGTTCACATGTCAGACATGTCAGTGCGATGCAAAAAACAGTAGCTACACTTGTGAAAAGTAGCAAGCTACCAGCTGTTAATCATACTATCTGTCTGAGGCCTAGTGGAAATGCATCTGTGCAGGTCATCACTAGCTAACATTTAAATTTCTTCCATACAAATACAAGTTATGAACTTTGCCAACCAATATTAGGTTTGAAGCTAAAGGAATTAGCAGGTCCATTAGCTCTATATTTTCTTATAAATTAATCATTTGGCTTGGTAAAAAAAATGCATGTTAGAGCTTATGTTCTACGATTTTGAAGTTTGAGAATTTATGATGCTGCATTAACAACTGATAGTTTCTTGTTTACAGGAGGTTTCAGACACTAATGGTATTAGATGATGTATATTTTGACCAAATAGTGAGAAATGCCATTTCCTGGCTTGATTAAGGGTGTGCACTCTCATGGTGCAGATATTATACTCAGGCTCTCTGTAGTAACCAGGGGCCTAGTGCTGCACCCCAGACCCTGTCTAACCCTGCTGGGCAGTCTCCAAAGTAATGATACCACTAGTTGGTGTATGGGTCAGTTACATGAAGAATGTCTCTCACAGTAGTGTGCAGAACTGTCAGTCTGCACCAGCACTTGCTGGGATCTCAAGTTCCCAGAGTCTTAATGTACGCACATACCTACTAAGAGGTGGGTTGTGGGGGGAAGACTGTGAGTGAGTGAGAGTAAGTGCATGCTTGAATGGGGGCGTGTACAATTTGGCAGATATAATTACACCAGCTGGAGTCTTTACTGCTGACGGAGCGGTAGAGTCCAAAAACAGCTCTAAGAGCAGGGTAGCAGAGACAGGAGACTTGCTACGAAAGCAGCCAGAATGGCCAGCAAAGGTGAGAGACAAAGACACACCTGTGTGCACACTTGGGTGGTAGCCAGTCCTATTAGGACTAGGTGAGGTGAGGGATGGCATAATTCTTAGTGGAGGGGACTCCCTGGAGACCCCTTTGGTTGTTTTTTTTTACAACCCATGTTCCAAACCCAGACTATGGAACTTCCTGCTTGTCTTCAGGATTTAAAGGATTAATTGTGGAATATTAAAAGCACATTCAGAGTAGCATTCAGAGTAGTGAGGTGAGTCCTTGTCATTAGAACTGAATTTCAATGTCTGTGAACTGACTTTCATGATTGGTATTTGGGATTTATCTGTGTAAAAATTATTGGTGTAGTTGGTATGCTGTCTGTGGGATCTTATACATGCGGAAAGATTCTTCAATATTGGATTTTACTAAGACAATCTCCAGATTCAGATTTGTAGCTGCAGTAATGGGAGTTAGCTCATATGAAGCCCCTATCTTTATCTGGGAGCATGTGTGTGTGCACGTCTGTGAGTGCGTTAATCTGAGTGCTCCAGAATGCTGAACTCAGCTGTTATGGATATGCAAAAAAATAAGGATGAAAAATATGGATGCAGTTAAACTGTCATTAGAGTTTCTTGTGGAAAAATGCAATTGAAGTACAGAATTTTCATTATATTGTGGGATAAGCAAGGATTAATTAAAAATGTTTCTTTTCTGAATCCAGCGGTTCCAACAGTCAATGCCCTTGTTAAAATGTTCAGCACTCTGCAATATTGCATGCTAGAACCCCTCACTTAACTTCATGTAAAATATATTTAACTTGAGTTAATTTAATAATCATGTTTATAATTAGAATTATCAATAAAATCGCCAAATTCATTAATAGGTTAGTCCACAGAAAACTGTTTGAATCAACTAACAAGTCAAAGCAAGCTCTATATCAGGTTTAAAGATTAAATAATTGAATTTACCACAAAGCAGTCAATTAGATTAATGCATTGAAACCACACATCTTTATTGAATGCAGGCTCACTATTTCTAAACTAGACAATTCCTGCAGAAATTGTGAAGTGTTGTTGCCGCCAATGCAAAGTCAACTTTGTGCTGAACAGAGTGAGCAGTTTCTGTAGTATGAGCAGAGACAGAGTATTGTGTACGTGCTATAACATCATGGCAACTAGTTGAGCGACATATATTCAGAGCTAAATTATCCCTTCATCAAAACTTGAGATCTCAGTGTTTTACTCACGGTATGCGGTGACGAGTGACGGCGAATCATAAAGCTAGCTGGCATGTTCAGAGGGTCTTGGAAAAATCCTACGTATACACTGCGTAATCGCGCCATTTAAAAAAACAAGACAGTGCTAGGGAGATGATTATATATGGTTACTTCTATATTTATTTATTTTTATCAATTTAATCCGCTGAAAGTGAAATTCTTCCACGGGCGTTTGGGCATATTATTTTACCGTTGTCAAGCAAAACTCTGGCTGGTAGTTCTATTTGCACCGTTGTTAAGCAAAAACCTCTGGTCGTTAATTCTATGAAAACAATGATTCTATCAAGAACAAATAGTTCCTTCTCGTTTCATACCATACAATTAGCACAATTTTTGTCATTACATTATTTAATAAAACTGCATGAAACCATAAGTCAATCAAATTCATCTCCCTAGTACTGTCTTGCTTTTTAAATGGTGGTCGCGCAGTGTAGACATAACGTCTTTCTAAAGCCGTCTTTACACTGCCGAGCCGGGTTAAAATGCTGTAGCAGACCAGGGATAGAATTAGTGATGATCAGTTTCCACAGACGTTCTTTATCCACCTTTTGCCCGGTATGAACGTCTTCACTGCAGATAGGAATCCGCGGGATTCTCTGTGGCGCGTGCAATTATGTATCTCGTGAACAATAAACATTGTCTTTTCTCGTGAATGATTGTTGTGTAATATTTTTGAAACAACTGCCTTACAAAATGTTACCCCTGGTGTTTCTGGTTTTGCTAGCTAAACTGTTCGAGAATAAAGCTGAGCTGGGTGTTAAATTAGCAATCAGAACAAGAAGAATAAAACAAAAACAAAGGAGATTTCATCAAAAAAGGGCATCAAGGCTGAAGGAACATATGAGGAAGCGTAATAAAATAATAACGTTAATCCCGTCAATTTATTTTTTTATTTCGTTTTCGTTTCTAAATATCAGCTACCATACGGTCTTGGGTTTTGTTTGTAATTAATTCCCAGATCATGGGCTTCCCTCCCTTTAGCTAAAATTTCAAAGAATCCCTGATTATTGATCATTTTGATAATTATAAAAATGTGATTGTTTTCTCTGGCAAACTTACTAAGAAATATTAATCATTCATAGATTTAAAGACTGTTCTTTTCACTTAATTGCAAGCACTGTTTATTAGCTTCAGAGAACACAGTTCTACTTTCTTCACATCAAGTAGGTCCATCAGCAATGATTTTGCAACCAAATTATGAAAGTTTACTCAGTCACTTTGAGTAGTTAGCCGTTTTCAACTCTCATTCATGAAATTGCCATTGTATTATGGGTTTTCCATCATGTAGGCCTAGTAATAATGGTAGTAGGTATCCGATATATGACGCTCATTTTGGTTTGAGACATTCGAGTGGCTGGAATATTCATGTTCAGATTATATGGTAAATCAAATCCAAACCCTTCCTTTCTTCTCCAATTTTCAAATTTTTTAAGCAATGCGTAGCCCTCACATGCAAGAAAAAATGCATGGAAACAGTCTATTTAGAAGTACGTTTTTAAAAGTGTTTCGGAGAAGAATCTGGGCTCAGCCCCTGATGGTTAACAGTCCAGCCAACGCCCCTGCCTTAGACCAACTCATAGACAGAGGATAGTAGCCTATTACGTGTTGGCAGAGCCGAATTTCCAATAATGAAAAGGAGGCAAGAAATATAGGTGTTAAAATGGTTGCATTTTAACTCATTTTAAATACAGCTTCTGTGAATAAGTATCGGCTGGTAGCCAGTACTACTAGCCTCTGTTGTAACGAGGGGTGCATCAACAGGAAGCGGAGATGTGTACTGTAGCAAACGTGTTGGGGTGAGAAAGCGTTGCTGTCAGTGCTACCACAGACTGAATGTGTAATGCAGCAATAATGAGACCAAACTTTCCAATACGATGGGATATAATACGGTATTACAAAAGTAAAATTTGACATATTATATATAGTTAGAAAGCTTATTCTGTCACCTATTGGATCGATGAAGTGTAGATCAAGCCAGATTGTACTACAAAGTTCGACAACACCCAAAGCAACATGTGTCATATTACAAGCTGAAATCGTTTTCTGGAGTAAGACCGGAACAGAAGCTGCTGCACATGTGTTGTTGCCCTTTTTAGTACAGTCTGGCTTGATTGAGAATCCATTCAATCAGTAGGTGAGACTATAAGCTTTCTAACCATGTATAACACGTCTATTTTTGGTTTTGGAATATCGGTTTATAGGTCAACCGAAAGTTTTCTCATCATCGCATTCAGTGCATTCACTCGTTGTTAGCACTAGCAAAGACGCTGCACCTGACAAAACTTTGTCAACAATTTTGCGTAATATCTTGTGAAATACTATTATTATTGAGGAAATCTGGGTATGCCTAAGCCATATGTTTGTTGATATACCTAGCTGACAGCATTTTCATTTGTAATTTTGCATTTGGAATACCGTTTTTATCGCGTTCACTTCCACATTTAGCTATATCCATTCTGGTGGCTAAGTCGCCAGGAAACCTCGTTTGAACAACACAATCCGTGCATGTACGTCTTCGTCAAGGTTTTATCTACATTGTGGTATAAATCATTTGAAGTTTACGAATGTGTGTTTTCTGTAATTACGACGAAAAGGGAGATATGCATCACATCTGGATTTTGAATTCCCAGTAGATAAAGCAGGTCAAAACCTACTGCATCACGTGTGCAAAGTCGACCAATGCTGTAACTTCATCACTCACGTCACATTCCCCATTCATTCTCTATGGGAAAAATTCCCCCAAAAAAGTCATATTTCTCGAAACTTTCTACAAAGTAATAGCACACCATTCCCGATGAAGCCGATCGATTTGACATATTAAGGCAACCACACTAATAAATAATACGTGCGATAATAGTAGTGTGTTTGCCAAAGGCAACCACACTAATAATAAGAATAATCCTAACAGATATAATAGGGTTCCACCAGCTTAGCTGCTTGGACCCCTAATAATCCTAACAGATACAATAGGGTTCCAGCAGCTTCGCTCCTTGGACCCCTTATGAACAAAATTGTAACTCATCAAAAAATAAATCACTTTCAAGTGTTCCAGGGAGAAAACACTATTTTGAGAGTATGTCATCTGGTTAATAACAACATGATTGTTGCTGTCTTTTCCTCTTTGCAAACCTGCTTTGTCAGTGCACTTTTCACCAACTTGTAAATTGGGCCATTATACATTTTTGTAGAATAGAATATAGGCTAAAATTAAAAGGATACAATTAATCATATATGTGGAACACTATTTCCTTCTCAAATATGCCACACTGCAAAGGCACATTTTCAAAGGCCAATTTCTGTTTTCAAATAAATACTTCATTGCACATTCAATGTACAGTTATTGTTAATTTGGCTAAAAGGTTACTGATGTTCTTAGATAACTTGAAATAATGTGTACTTTCAGAGTGGGTCGTTGAGTAACGTACTTTCTATGTCCCTGTCAAGGTCATTGATATAAATGTTGATAATATCCCTACTACTCTTCGTGTTTTACCCTGTAGCCTGTTCCAAATCCACTATGAAATATCTTCTGCAATTCCTACTGTCTTTCTTTTGCTGACAAGTCTCTTGTGTGTTAGCTTATCAAATGCTTTTAGGAAATCTAAGTATATAAAATCATCAGCCCTGTTATAGTCAAAACACTTGGTGGCGTCTTCAAAAAATACCAGGGTTGACAGGCATGACCTTTCTTTGTGAAAACCATTTTGGCTATCCTGTAGGATGTTGTTATTTTTAAAGAAACACATCTAACTTGTCTCTAATGATAGATTCCAGTATTTTACTTGTGATGCAAGTTAAACTGACAGGACTGTAATTTTCCTGGATCAGTACGGTCCCCTTATATATATATATATATATATATATATATATATATACACACTCATTTTGTTGCCTTTCTATCAGCTCAAACCATTTTTATTCTCATAAATCTACACACAATACCCCTTAATAACAAAGCAAAAACAGGTCTAAAAACATTTGCAAATTTATTAAAAATAAAAAACTGAAATATCACATTTACATAAGTATTCAGACCCTTTACTCTGAATGTTGTTGAGGCATCTTTGGCAGTGATTACAGCTTTGAGTCTTCTTGGGTATGGGTAAAATGAATTTGAAAAGTTAAACAAAACTGAAATAGGCTAGATCTAAAGCACTATTTGCATAGCAGTTCATCATTAATCTAATATCCATGCTTCTGCCTAAAATGTCTAAAACCATATTCATGAAAAAAGTTACTCCACTGACGGGAGACTAAATACAAATTAAACCCTTTTTTTCAAGTAAATTTCCCATAAATCACTTCAGCTATCTATCTGTTTTATCCATCTATCTACCCACTCATCAGTTCATTCATAAATCTGTGGATTTCAGTAAATGATAATACATCTCTAGGGAAGGTAGGGAAACTAAATGCATTTTAATGGTTCGCATCGGAAATGGAATCTTCATGGAAAAAGAAAATTGGGCGATAATAAATGGATTTGATTCAAACTGTAAATTTTGCAAACTGGGGCTCCCAGACACCAAACAAGAGACAGGAGGGTGAAAGGGTCCAAATGCTCAGCAAAAGGCTATGTGGCAAAGCCCCCTTTGACACCGCAAAAAGTAGACAAGATAAAATAATTATTTTTTTTAATTCTGATTAGTCTCCATTAACACAATAGTTAACCCATAAATCATATGTATATTTAAATTGTTTAAAACGTTTGTGATGATTATTTATGTTATTTGCCTGGAGGACACACTTTAAAGGAGAGGATATCAAATGGTGGGAGTTGAAGACAGCTTGTCTCTGGTGTGACATTTTCCCCGTGAGAAAATTAGTGACATCAATGAAAAGAAGACTGAATGAAGAAGGCTGAATATAGAGGCATATTATTATTCTTGTTTATGATTAATTACAATTAACTTTTTTCTGTTAATAAGCTGATGGACAGCTGCATACAATGCATTTAGTTCAACTGACTTTTCTGGCTGCTTCAGAGGCTAAAATAAAACAAACTACAATATCTTAATTTGGAGACAACGCTTATTATTTTTCCTTCGAATTACATCACTGATTAATTGCAAAAATTGGCCAATAATGTGCAATAATCTGCTTGGATGTGATTATTTATCTAATGTGAAAGTACAGCATATTTGAATCAAAAAGAAATATTTGTTTTCCATGTGATTCGTTGTCGATAAAAGTGCCTACACTAGTAATTTATTTTAGAATGATTTTAATTGATATATTTATTTTAGACCACAATGGCACAATTAAGTAATGTGCTTCATAATGGACATGACGCCACCCCATCCAGTGCTCGCAGGAGTGTGTGCCTCCCTTCAGAGCTAGACTAACTAATTACCTGGGGGAAACCCTGCTAATATGATGTGGAGAAAAAAAAAACTATGTCTATATGGCAACGGATTATCCAGACCGTTGGCGCACATGTTAATCAAGGGAGATTAATGAAAACAGGTTGAGACCAATAAGGGAAGTTATCGGTAATACCGATATCAAGGAAGTTTTAGAGGGAACCAGTGTGAAAATAGTAGTCTGACATTGTGAAAATGCTAATTAGATTAGCTAGATACCTTGTGATTTATGCTCTGTGTTTTTATGATGTACCATTAAATTGAAACATACCGCTAATGTAGTCGCAGATTAATTCAATGGCTGACACCCCATTGACCAGTGATTCATATGAGGTTGTTGCAAGCAAAGGCAAAGCAGCACTGCCACATGATGATTACAAAACATTTGCCAGTGCAGGGTGTGTGTAGCCTACATCCGGGTATTGTCTAAGGCCAACCACACTACACCCCCAGACTGCCCCCCAACTATGATTAGACGATCGATTACATTTCATTTAGGCACGGAGACAGCGTGGTACTTCGATATTAGTAATGACAGAATACTCCGCGTTTCAATAAATACATTGATGAGGACTGCATTTAATTGTGTCGTTCCATGTGGCAATGATGTGTATTGCATTTAACTGTAGCACAAAAAACCGCTTACTAATGTTGAACTTCAATGACAGGCCACTATACAGTCCAATAAATACAATAACAATGATTGCTTTGCATTTTGTCACATACAAAGCACCCTATGCTCACGTGAATTAGCTCTCACAAACAAATCTCTACTGAACAGACAAATGTAATACGTTTTCATTTCTTGACTTCTTGCTTATATGCTCTGCCTGCAGTGAGACCGGGGTGCTGGAATGAGAGATGCACGCGGGAGCGACGTGTCATCTAATCCCCGTCCTTATTGTGTGTGGTTTGTTTTGTTTGTGTTTCTGTGTTTTGTGTGAGCGCACAAAGTCGTAGTGTGTCTAAGAATGACGGATTGTGTGCTTCATGGGGAGAAGGACTGGAGAACTTTACAATCACTTAATGCATGTGGAATCAATTTCATTCCTTTGTGGATTTTTGAGATTTTTCAGCCAATCAGATTTTAAGACATCTTTTTTCAATAGAACTTGCATTACTCAGGCCAATCGCAGCACGTATACGCTCACTTCAACCGATGAGTTGCCCAAATTGTTATGAATGAACCCTTCAAACCATTAGTATTTCTGAATCTTTTTATTTGTAAGGTTCATACTATTTATTATTTATAAGAAAATACTTCCCCTATTGGCCTTCTTTCCTGTTGAGGGATGAGGGAGATCCCTTTGGGGTTGTCTATAAAAACGTAAAAAGAAATTGATGCACTAGCTAGATAAATCTTTCTGGTCTGTCAGATAGCATCCGTAGCCTGACATATAACATTACTATTTTGACCAGGCCCTTCAAGTGTCCATTTATGCATGCCAACCGTGTGCAGATTAACTACTTGTTACTATCACAATTTATAACTACCAGTTGTTGTGTCTAGTTCCTGTTACACATGCACTTTATAGCTCATTGACTTTCTAAGAACAGGTGTACAGACACCTGCGTTTAGTAGGACTAACTACTGTTGCTGCCATTTGTAACCGAACTGGGTGTGACTTTGACTAGCCCTTGCGTCATCTAAAAAACACACCAGGTTAAATATTAGGTATGATTATATAGTATAAATTATCTTAAGTTTCCTGTTGAAATGGATTTGTCAAGTATATTGGGAGGTGTTGTGGTAGGTAGGATTTGTTGGTGCCCATTAACATTGTAAGGAATGATAGATGAAACTTTCCCGTAATACAGTCATTTTAAAAGCATATGTATCTTATATTTACCTTTAATGTCTTCATAAAATGATAACTGCTGTTAATGAATTCATATGATGGCAAGAAAACTGTTTTAACATTTTATTTACTGTGTCAAAAACGAAATGAACCCAAATACTCTCTTCTGTGTTTATTCACATATTTGGAGCAGATCATGACATTGATCATACATTGCTCTGGTGTTCATATATTTTTACATATGTGTCCTTATTACTTATTTTACAGATTGATAGCACCCATACAGCAAGACTGCACCTCCTTGTTTTATTTTAGCCTTGTCTAGCTATCTCTTTTTATGTATTTGTTTCCAATATAGCACAAATGTGAATGTGGGACATTTATTTTTCGTAGCATGCATATTTCTGACAGATTGTGGTCTAAGAGGGTAAATAATCCCGCTAAACATGAGAAGTCTCATTAAGAAAAAAATAGCTTGTTAAAATTCTCGGATTGCAGTTGTGAAAAAAACCCAGCATACAGTCTTCCAGGGTCGAAGCTGAGAACTATTGCTGCAAAATAACACAAGTTAATTGAAAATGCAAAAAAAAACTTTATTTGAAGTCATTGTGACGACAGACAATTTCACAACATATGACAATTTACCCAACACTGGTTTTTGTCGTCTTAACTACAGCCAAGCAACTGGCCTAGTTAAACGCTTACTGTAGATATGTTGAACCGGTTGCAGTGCTTTATAACATAGTAAGCAGTGGTGAACACGTTTATGGTGGAGTGAAATGCAGCTTTGTCATTCTTATAATAGCCAATGTATTTTTAATGCGTTATCTAGGATCTTCGCAGCCTGTTTATTATTTTCATCTTTTTTGCCTTTAACAATTCCACAAACAGTGAATATACGTGATAAAATACTGTTGTGCAGTTTTGGACCATGTTCGTAAGCTTGGCAGCCCGTCTACCCCAGAATATCCAGTCAGCTAACTAGTTTACTTCAAAATATTTCTGGATCATACCTATAGATAGTATTATACATGCACGCACAGGTCTGCAATTCTCAATGGTATGTAGAAAACTATTGACACGTTAAAACTTAGCCATAGGTTATGGAGCTAAGCTATGAATATAAACGTGTTTAAACCAATACTCAGCAAGGGTTGGCAGAGATACCATGGTAGGGAGGTCAAACCTGTTTCGGCAATCTTTCAGGAAACATATTTTGACTGTTTATTCTTCATGCATGTCATAAATGCTACAGTATACTCAAATAACATATAAAAGGGCAGCAACACCGTCAACAAAACGTGTGCAGCAGCTTCTGGTCCGGTCTTACTCCAGAAAAAGACATCAGCTTGTAATACCACACATGTTGCTTTGGGTGTTCTCGAACTTTGTAGTACAAACTGGCTTGATCTACACTTCATCGATCCAACAGGTGATAGAATAAGCTTTCTAACTATGTATAATATGTCAAATTTTCCTTTTGTAACACCGTTTAATATTGCAGCGTATTAGAAACTTTGGTCTCATTAGAGCTGCATTACGCATTCAGTCTGTTGTAGCAGCGAAAGCAACGCTTTCTCACCCCAACGCATTTGCTAAAGTACACAACTCCACTTGCATGTTGTTGATGCACCCCTTGCTGCAACAGAAGCTAGTAGTACTGGCTACCAGCCGATACTTATTCACAGAAGCTGTATTTAAAATGAGTTAAAATGCAACTATTTTAACACATATTTCTCGCCTCATTTTCGTTCTTGGAAATTTGGCTCAGCTAACACGTAGTAGGCTACTCTATCTATGAGTTGGTCTCAGAGATAACAGATTAGACTCTGAATTACAGCCCAATTAAATGTTTTTAGTTGTGTGGTTAAAATGAGCTGAAATTCACGCAAAACCATAAGTCAATCAAATTAATCTCCCTAGCCCTGTCTTGCTTTTTTTAAATGGTGCGATCACTAGAATTCCATGAAACCACCTAGAACTCCATAGAACCACCTAGCAACACCCTAGCAACTGCCTCAAACATCATAGCAACTACCTACCACTGTTCACGCTGTTCAGCAGAAAGTCGACTTTGCATTGGCGGCAACCACACTTCACAATTTCTGCAGGAATTGTCTTGTATTTATTATTATTATTATTCCGCCCATTTTTGGACTGCTACTCCTGCCAGAGTTTTCGCACCACATACACGTGCCATAAGTCAAATTGACCGGCTTCTTTGGGAATAGTGTGCTTTTACTTTGTGGAAAGTTTCGCTGCACGGTTTTTGAGAAATATGACTTTTTTTGGCCAATTGTTTGTGCAACTTGAAACTTTAAAAAAAAAAAAGTTTTATCCTTTACCAGTAAAACAGGCAATATGTCAGAATATGTAAGTAACTGAGTTTTAAAGCAGTGCTTTGGACGTTAGTTTAAAGAAAACAAGCCCAGGCATGTATGCATAGTCTTAACAAGCCGAATCGGGGAGTGTTTACGCGGTATAAGAGAGGTTTTTAAGAAAGCTAAAGTAGAAAAAAGCACACACGTTAATTACTTAGCTGATTTCCTGCAACAAAACAGAAGTGGAGGGTCTCTAGGTAGATGTTCACAGCTGAGTAGCGAGGATCAAAATGGCCACAGCGAGCCGGTAATCATGGACAGAGTTATGGAGGAGCCACTGTAGCTTTAGAGCAATGCCCCCCACACCAAGTTTCGAAGAGCCCCATCAATCAATAGTCGGCGACGTTTTGTACGCCGGGAGATGCATGCAGAAGGCACAGACACGTCCGTGACGCAAAGTGGGGATGTATCGGAACAGGTGGGGTGCCCTGTGAAGCGCGGGCCATATGGTAAACATCAATTCAAATTTCCCGCGAGGAGAATGTTTTATGCCTTTTCTTTTTCTGAATACAGACACAGACCTAAACTTAAATTTTTCAACAACCATGTAAGAAAGAAAACATTTCTTACAAACAACTTGATTAGAGTCTAAGAAAAAAGGTTTTCGTAATATTACTCACATTTTTAAGCCTTTAAAAAGGGGTTTAAGTGGAGATTGCACACGTTAGATACCATATAAGGGTGTATAAAACATATTGAATAATTACACTGATCTTCATAAAATGTTGTATTAAAAATATTTTTAGCTAAAGCCTAAATTGACATCACGTGTTGATACAAATGGATGTTTATGGTATGCTCTAGCCTCTGTGAATCCATGCACATGGCAAAGGCATCCCTGCTTTTCCAACGGGGCGAGTGCGTTGAGGGTTTTATAAATGAATAAAGATAATAGAGATAATAGGGGTTTTTATACACCCCCATGTCAGAAAGAAAACATGGGGATGCTAGCTACTTCATTTTTAAGTCTTTAAAAAGGGTTTAAAATTAAAATTGTGCACGTTAGGAGCCATATAGATGTGTTTGGTATCTATAGGCAGCAAAATGTTTGAATGGGTTCAAAATCGTGTTGAATAATTATACAGGATTTTGTAAAACAGTGTAATTCAAACTACTGTTTATAAGGAAATATTTTATCAGCTGAGGTCCCCGTGAAGCGCGGGGGGAGTACACAGGCACACAGACACATCCGTGACGCAAAGTGGGGATGTATCGGAACAGGTGGGGTGCCCTGTGAAGCGCGGGCCATATGGTAGACATCAATTCAAATTTCCCGCGAAGAGAATGTTTTATGCCTTTTCTTTTTCTGAATACAGACACAGACCTAAACTTAAGTTTTTCAACAACCATATAAGAAAGAAAACATTTCTTACAAACAACTTGATTAGATTCTAAGAAAAAAAGGTTTTCAGGCAACAACCAGATCAGATCAAAACAACACCCCACAAGCTGCTGAAAACATTCCAAATGTTTTTATAAACCCAAATCTGCTACAACTTGTTAATAATATTAACCACAACACTAACGACATGCATGAAATGACTGGAGATTACTTTGACCGGTTGAACGAGGCTTTGGCAAACCTTACCGCTGGTGATGGTGCACTAACCCCTGCAGCAGACTCTTTTGGTTTTCTGAATGATGCTTTAGATCGACTAAACCAGGAAGGGGGGAATCTTAATGAGTTACCACTAACGCCTACAGCTGATAACCCACAAGGTTCTGGTGATGTGCATGCTGCTGCTGCTAATAGTAATGATGATGTTGGTGTGGTGACTTGTGGTCCTGACATGGTAGTGGTGCAAAGGCCCTCCTTTAATTGTGTCGAAATTAAAGAAACGGTTTAACTTTGCATCCTTACACGACGTGAGCAGCTATGAGGACTTCTATAATGTGCTGCTAAACTTACTAGATCATTTATTGCGTAGAGCTATGCAGTTGGCTAGACCCAATGATGTGATTCAGCTGGAGTTGCGTGGTGACTCCTGTCTGAGGGTGTGTCCATAATTGCTAATGGCGGTAGTGTCGATCGGGACACATTTTTGGGAATGGTTGAAGAGCAATTTTGAAATCCTTTCTGATGATACATTGGAACTGGTGGTTCAGATCGTTCAAAACCCAAATGGTGGTGCCCGTAGAAAAATAGCCACATGTCTCAGAAATGAGATTTTAAGAAAAAAACTACATCATCTATTTGTAAGTCACAACGCTGAGAATAACCTCTGCTTTGCCATTTGCTTGTCTCAAATGTTAAACCCTGAATTTACATTAGAGCGGGTGGAGCAAGATGCCATACATTTACAGATGTCTGTAGGCCTGGGCGTGCAGGATATGGTGTCTTTTTCAGACATACAAATGTTTGAACAACTGTTAAAGGTCAAAATTGTTGTGTGGTACCGTAATGCTCAGAATGTCTTTTGCAAATTTCAAACAAACCCAGAGCCGCATCCAAAAACCGTGTTTTTGTACCTAGAAAACAAACATTACTTTGGTATAAAGTCGTTGAAAGATTTCTTAGGCAGTGCGTACGTGTGTGATTACTGCTACACGCCTTTTACAGCAAAAGCTAACCACCGATGTAAATACTACTGTAATGTTTGTTTTAGTGCTGAATGTTCTTCGCACCCTTTAAAATCGGTAAAGTGTAAAGACTGTGGACGTATATGTCGGTCAGCCTTTTGTTACACAGCGCATAAAGTCGCCAAACTGAATAACGCTACATGTAAAATGAGCGCCCCATGCGACACAAACAAGTATTGCGAACAGTGTGGCAGGATGAACATCGTCAGTGCTAAAAAACCTGTAACACATCGTTGTAGTGTGCGGCGTTGCGTCAACTGTAATGATGAGCTGGTTGCTGATAGTAGACATGATTGTTACATTCAGCAAGTCAAACCTGAACAGCCAAGCGAGCGCTATGTGTTTTACGATTTTGAGTGCCGACAGGATGACAGTGTACATGTCGCTAATTTTATATGCTGTATCGATTTTAACGGGGTGCGCTGGACAGCAGCAGGTGACGGTTGTGTGGAGGCCTTTTCCCGTCGGTTCCGTACCCCAAAATACAAAGGGTACACATTTATTGCACACAATTCAAAGGGTTATGATGGCTACCTAATCATGCAACACTTAATTAAACAAGGCGTCACACCATCCATTATAGCTCAAGGCAGCAAACTGCTTTGTATCACCGATGATGCATTTGAACAGCGTTACATAGATTCCCTCAGCTTCCTCACAATGAAGCTGAGCGCCATGCCATCGGCTTTAGGCTTTGAAAATGCCAAAAAGGCTACTTTCCACACTTTTGGAACACAGTCGCAAATCAGAATTATACAGGCCCGTACCCACCACCTTTATACTATGGTTACAATACCATTTCAGAAAAGGAGAGGTCTGAGTTTATGCAATGGTACGCAACCATATCTGGAAGGGTGTTTGACTTTCGCAAGGAGATGTCTGAGTATTGTATTAATGACGTGGTCATTTTGCGGGAGGGGTGTCTGAGATTTAGACGCGAGGTACTCAGCTGCACCGGTCTTGACCCTTTTCAGGGTGTTACAATAGCTTCTGTATGTATGAAACAACCATAAGGGCGGACCGTTTTAAAATAAAAGCCAAGACTATAGTTGCAAGTTATGATTTTGTAATATTGAACAAAGATGAATGATATCAGCACAAATTATGATGCAAATATAACATTAATTAATTATTAGTATGCTTGCAAGCCTATAGACTGCATCACTTTTGTCAACTGTTCTTGTTATTGCCATATTTGAGCTGTGTATTTCCTCTCCTGAGAAAAAATGTGATAAAATGAACTCATCTGAAGGTAAATTAAGAGAATCATATGTCCACCATAATTTGTATATTACTGAATATTGTAAATATTCATGTAAACTGTATATTATTATAGGTACAGACCTTACATAAGCCCCTTAGGGTTTCTTGTCACTATTACACAATTTTCTGCTAACTAGTTTCTTTTCCTTTGTTGATTTTAAATTTGTGCAAATAAACAGTGAACTAAAAAAAGAACTTATCTAAAATATGTTTTTTTTTTCTTTAAACAACAACAACTATACATGTTTGGACAAAATGAAATAAAATAAAATGGTTAAATCCAGACACCCTGTAAGGTAGCACGGGTAGGTAAAGATCCCTAGGTGGGTATATTTTGGCTTTGATCAGACCAAAATAGTTTTCGATCGGTTCAAAGTCACGGAAGATGATGGTGGGGTGATCTGTAGGTTAGACTTTAGTCTTGTTCACAAAAGGGTATAGCCTGGTAAAATCATAGTAATGTATCTGCTCATCTTCTTGCACCTTATATTTAAGCCGAAGAGCATTAGTTCTACCTCCAAACAGAGCATCACGTGGCTCCAGACGTTCTGGATAATCAGAACAACGCCGGAATGTCTGTACCTCGGGACTCTCCTTTTTTAGTCTTACCCATTCGTGCTCCCACCAAACAACCACATGCAGATTGTAGGTGTTACGCTGAATATCAATTTTTTCTTGAGATTTTCGATACATGGAGCCAAAATCTTGTTTTGTGAGCGGATTAAAGGTGTTTGCATCAAAACACTGAGGACAACCATGGAACAGACAACCGAGGAACTCAAAGGCTGTACGTACACCCCCCACCTCTGAATACCCGTCTAAAAAGTACGGCCCAAATTTAACCTCCCCCCGGTTCAAAGCATGTTGTATGAAAACATTGTCACGATGGCTCAGATATTCTAACCACTGAATTGTTGAAAAAGACTTTTGCTTGAGAATGTAATTGTCAGGCGTAGTGATAGCCAGTGTGTCTTTGGGCAAAAAACTTGTGCAGAATTGTTTCATACATACAGAAGCTATTGTAACACCCTGAAAAGGGTCAAGACCGGTGCAGCTGAGTACCTCGCGTCTAAATCTCAGACACCCCTCCCGCAAAATGACCACGTCATTAATACAATACTCAGACATCTCCTTGCGAAAGTCAAACACCCTTCCAGATACGGTTGCGTACCATTGCATAAACTCAGACCTCTCCTTTTCTGACATGGTATTGTAACCATAGTATAAAGGTGGTGGGTACGGGCCTGTATAATTCTGATTTGCGACTGTGTTCCAAAAGTGTGGAAAGTAGCCCTTTTTGGCATTTTCAAAGCCTAAAGCCGATGGCATGGCGCTCGGCTTCATTGTGAGGAAGCTGAGGGAATCTATGTAACGCTGTTCAAATGCATCATCGGTGATACAAAGCAGTTTGCTGCCTTGAGCTATAATGGATGGTGTGACGCCTTGTTTAATTAAGTGTTGCATGATTAGGTAGCCATCATAACCCTTTGAATTGTGTGCAATAAATGTGTACCCTTTGTATTTCGGGGTACGGAACCGACGGGAAAAGGCCTCCACACAACCGTCACCTGCTGCTGTCCAACGCACCCCGTTAAAATCGATACAGCATATAAAATTAGCGACATGTACACTGTCATCCTGTCGGCACTCAAAATCGTAAAACACATAGTGCTCGCTCGGCCGTTCAGGTTTGACTTGCTGAATGTAACAATCATGTCTACTATCAGCAACCAGCTCATCATTACAGTTGACGCAACGCCGCACACTACAACGATGTGTTACAGGTTTTTTAGCACTGACGATGTTCATCCTGCCACACTGTTCACAATACTCTAATGTAAATTCCGGGTTTAACATTTGAGACAAGCAAATGGCAAAGCAGAGGTTATTCTCAGCGTTGTGACTTACACATAGATGACGTAGTTTTTTTCTTAAAATCTCATTTCTGAGACATGTGGCTATTTTTCTACGGGCACCACCATTTGGGTTTTGAACGATCTGAACCACCAGTTCCAATGTATCATCAGAAAGGATTTCAAAATTTCTCTTCAACCATTCCCAAAAATGTGTCCAGATCGACACTACCGCCATTAGCAATTATGGACACACCCTCAGACAGGGAGTCACCACGCAACTCCAGCTGAATCACATCATTGGGTCTAGCCAACTGCATAGCTCTACGCAATAAATGATCTAGTAAGTTTAGCAGCACATTATAGAAGTCCTCATAGCTGCTCACGTCGTGTAAGGATGCAAAGTTAAACCGTTGCCTAATTTCGACACAATTAAAGGAGGACCTTTGCACCACTACCATGTCAGGACCACAAGTCACCACACCAACATCATCATTACTATTAGCAGCAGCAGCATGCACATCACCAAAACCTTGTGGGTTATCAGCTGTAGGCGTTAGTGGTAATTAATTAAGATTCCCCCCCTTCCTGGTTTAGTCGATCTAAAGCATCATTCAGAAAACCAAAAGAGTCTGCTGCAGGGGTTAGTGCACCATCACCAGCGGTAAGGTTTGCCAAAGCCTCGTTCAACCGATCAAAGTAATCTCCAGCCATTTCATGCATGTCGTTAGTGTTGTGGTTAATATTATTAACAAGTTGTAGCAGATTTGGGTTTATAAAAACATTTGGAATGTTTTCAGCAGCTTGTGGGGTGTTGTTTTGAGTTATAGCATTAATTGCATGTAAAATTTGTGAGTTCATGTTCTCTGTGCTGTGTGCCCGGCCTAACTGATCTGGTTGTTGCCTGAAAACCTTTTTTTCTTAGACTCTAATCAAGTTGTTTGTAAGAAATGTTTTCTTTCTTATATGGTTGTTGAAAAACTTAAGTTTAGGTCTGTGTCTGTATTCAGAAAAAGAAAAGGCATAAAACATTCTCCTCGCGGGAAATTTGAATTGATGTTTACCATATGGCCCACACTTCACAGGGCACCCCACCTGTTCCGATACATCCCCACTTTGCGTCACGGATGTGTCTGTGTGCCTGTGTACTCCCCCCGCGCTTCACAGGGGACCACAGCTGATAAAATATTTCGTTATAAACAGTAGTTTGAATTACACTGTTTTACAAAATCTTGTATAATTATTCAACACGATTTTGAACCCATTCAAACATTTTGCTGCCTATAGATACCAAACACATCTATATGGCTCCTAACGTGCACAATTTTAATTTTAAACCCTTTTTAAAGACTTAAAAATGAAGTAGCTAGCATCCCCATGTTTTCTTTCTGACATGGGGGTGTATAAAAACCCCTATTATCTTTATTCATTTATAAAACCCTCAACGCACTCGCCCTGTTGGAAAAGCAGGGATGCCTTTGCCATGTGCATGGATTCACAGAGGCTAGAGCATACCATAAACATCCATTTGTACCAACACGTGATGTCAATGTAGGCTTTAGCTAAAAATATTTTTAATACAACATTTTATGAAGATCAGTGTAATTATTCAATATGTTTTATACCCCCTTATATGGTATCTAACGTGTGCAATCTCCACTTAAACCCCTTTTTAAAGGCTTAAAAATGTGAGTAATATTACGAAAACCTTTTTTCTTAGACTCTAATAAAGTTGTTTGTAAGAAATGTTTTCTTTCTTACATACCATACGGCCCGCGCTTCACAGGGCACCCCACCTGTTCCAATACATCCCCACTTTGCGTCACGGACGTGTCTGTGCCTTCTGCATGCATCTCCCGGCGTACAAAACGTCGCCGACTATTGATTGATGGGGCTCTTCAAAACTTTGTGTGGGGGGCATTGCTCTAAAGCTACAGTGGCTCCTCCCTAACTCTGTCCATGCTTACCGGCTCGCTGTGGCCATTTTGATCCTCGCTACTCAGCTGTGAACATCTACCTAGAGACCCTCCACTTCTGTTTTGTCGCAGGAAATCAGCTAAGTAACTAACGCGTGTGCTTTTTTCTACTTTAGCTTTCTTAAAAACCTCTCTTATATCGCTTTAACACTCCCCTATTCGGCTTGTTAAGACTATGCATACATGCCTGGGCTTGTTTTCTTTAAACTAACGTCCAAAGCACTGCTTTAAAACTTAGTTACTTACATATTCTCACATATTGCCTGTTTTACTGGTAAAGGATAAAACTTTTTTTTTTTAAAGTTTCAAGTTGCACAAACACTTTGCCCCACAAGGAGTGTAGTTACACCAAGCATTCTGAACATTTACATTTTTTTAAATTTATTTTTTTTAAAAATGTCTATATTTTATCCTCACCATCTGGCAGCCACAACCCCACCCTTTCCCCATACCCTTATCCCTCACCAACCAAACCATATCAGAGGTCAAAAGGTCAAACTGATCAATCAAATCTTGACAATATGTACATCATAGAAAACCGGACCATATCAGAGGGTGAAATATTAAGGGGGCGGGGCATCAATCAATCATTTTTTGACAGAAGGTGCATCATATTTTCTTCTGGTATCTCATTTTGACCAGTTTCAAGTGATTTGCATCTCGGCTGCCACTTTTAATATTCAGAATAGGCAGTTTATTTGTAAACTCTTGCAAAGTCAAAAATACTTAAATTTCTAAATTAATTTTAATTAGCTTAATTCTTTTAGTTGTTTTATACCTCTTCCCAGAGTTCATTTTCCTATTTACATTTTCTGTTTGTGTCTTCCCTGTCTAGGCAATTTCTTGGTAATTAATATGTATTATAGATAGTTATTTATTATCTTCATTATTTAGAAAAATGGTTTTAAGTTAAAGAGTTCTCTCTCCCTGGCTCCTGGCAGTGATGGACCTGATCTACTGGCGGGAGATGGGCAGAACAGGGGTGGTGTTGACCGGGTTGGTGTTGGGGCTTCTCTGCCTGTTCCAGCTCAGTGCCATTACTGTGATTTCCACCATGTCCCTGAGCATCATGTGCTTCACGCTCCCTGTCCGGCTGCTATACAAGGCCCTGGAGCTGTTCCACTGGGGCAGTGGAGCCCACCCATTCCAGTGAGTAAGATACAAATGCTGCTGAGCCACACTTCCACCTCATACATTCTCCACACCTTCTACAAGACATTACCACAGATTTCTTATACTCATCCCTCCATTCTTAACATTACAATTTCTATCTCTCTATTGTTGAACCCAAAGAATTCAAAATTGATGCATATTTGTGATCAACCACATACTTTGGCCAGTTATACTTTTGGAAAATTATAAATCTTCAGTTTTTATCTCATGTTTAAAGTATCAGAATCAGGACTGCAAAAATGAGGTGGCATTTCATAAGATTAAGTCATCATTTCTGGAGGTATGACTGTTTGAATATTGTGTTTTTGCAAAACAGTTCAGATAACTGGCTTTAAAGATTATGTTGGGAATGTTTCCCTTTTAATCAAAATACACCCTAAAACCAGGAACTAGTGTGTGAAATTTTATATTTATATATTCCCTAACACAGTTCTTGTTATGGGTTTGAATATGGTATGGTTTCATTATAAATTGTGTTTAAACCATGAATTCACAAGAATATGAGAGACGTCTTAAGTGTAACTTCTGATTTGACTCTAAATTCTAAATTCATTCTTACGCTTCTGTATTTATTTTTCTTGAGAGGGAAATAAAAGGTACACCAAAAGACGTTTCCAAAGCAGGGTATCTACTTCTGTAAGTCAAAAGACAAACACCTCTGCCTTGGAAAGGGTTTTCCAACGGCTTCCACCGTTCTATGGCTAGGGCACCCTCTGTGCGGGATAAATCCTCTGCCTTCTAACCGAGGGTGCAGTGTCAATGGGAGGCATTGTCTGTGGCTCTATAAGGCTGTTACGACGCCAGTCGTAAGTTTGTGTTTACATTTGTTACTTTTGTGTGTTTCTTCGTTCCAGTTGTCATCTAATTCCGTTTCCATATCTGGTTGCTCGGCTTGAAAAAGCCACTGTTTGCTGCCTACCAGCGGAGACTAGCTCGTCAAACTTGTGGTTGGTGTGTTGTGTTTAGTGATTGCCTCGTTTGACTGCGTATTCGACCCTATCTTTGTTTGACTCCGATTCCCACCTAGCCCTTCTGGTCTGTATTTTTGTTTGCCCATTAAATCTTGTGTATGACCACTGACTCATTTCCATCGACTCTGATTCTTGCCTTAGCCCTTCTAGTTTGTTTGCATTTTGTGTTTCTGACCTTTCGCTCTCGTGTTCGAGTCCGATTCTCGCCTAGCCGCTCTGCTTTGTTTGCTGATATTTTTTGCAGTTTGCTTTTTCCTTTATTGTTTTTTGAAGCTACTTTGGGTGGAGACCTTAATGCTCCTTGGGGGCAATGCTATTTGGGCTTTTCGTTTCCAACTATCAGCTAACTGTCCAACGTTCAACATTCAAAGCCACCTCATGCCCAGTACACTTCGAAGACTAGCCAGCATTCAGTTAGATATGGATAGGCAAATACGGACCAGAGCTACTGGTCAGTTTGCAGTACATTTCCCTACCCATTTTCCTTATCATTTACCCTGTTACGATCTGACCCTAGACCAGGTCGTAACAAAGGCAGAACAGCACACCCTCATATCACAACTGATTTTCCCATTGGGGGACAGGTTTCAATAACTTTAGTAAAATATTTAGGTAAATTTGGTAAAACATGATTCCTTTCGGTTCAGGTTACGGGAAGATGAAGATTATCTCTAAGCGGCGCAGGCTAAGGAACTCAGAAACATGGTACTGTAAGATTATAATAGCCTGCATTCATGTTGTATGCTTCAGACCATTTGGTTATCAGAACAGTATTTGTTAATTATGCTTCATATGATTCTACTTTTATCCATTCGTTAGTGTGAATGGAGTGGCATTGAAATACCGAGGGCACCCGCTAGTTGTCGGTGGTGCTATCACTGAGTTTCCTCAGTCCGAAGCTGTCACAGAGCAGGGTTCACACCTCATACATGGTTAACAATGCACAAACTTTTGTTACTATGCATCCACTACATGCAAATAGGTTGTTAATACACCCAGTGTCATATAGGCTATAGCTTTTGATCTCAAATTACAGGCATCTGGTATAAGGGATCTGGAGATAGCATTGGAATGCTGAAAGTAACAGATACAGGCTCATTTGGGAGATTATGCATAAATAAAGAATTTTGATGCTGGACTTCCATAGAATTTTACATTTTGCATCTATATTTGTGGCTGCTAAAACAGTAAATGTGTTTGTGTTTGTGTGTGTGTGTGTTTGCTCGGTTCGCCCTTCTCTCCTCAGGTCTTACATCGAGCCTGATGCCAACCTGACAGATGAGCAGACAATAGTCTATGTTCAGCAGATTGTTGTCCTGACAGCCTCCGCCATCACCAAAATCAAGCAGCTGTTCTTTGTTGCAGATCTGACCGACTCCATCAAGGTTTGAACCCAGATTTTAAACAAATTGCTAAAATGGTGGCACTCCCTCTATCCTCTCCCCTAAGATCCAGCTCAGCTGGTGTGATTATTATTTTATATGTACCATGCCAAAAAATATTTGATATAATAGTAAGGTTGAATAAAAGCTGAAACACATGACCTGAAGAACTGCTCAAATAAGGGTTTGAAGTACTCTATATTAGCCCATAAAATTTGAAATCAATCTTGCAGATCCTTTTCAAGCAGTCAGAATGGCTAACAGCATGTCATCATTCCTGCTGCTTGTTCTACACTGAGAGTATTACCTCCAGGGATAGGTCTACTGATTCTATTATACTTGATAATTTAGGCTACATTGACATTGCAGGCATTTGTGTTTAATTCCATTTATTTAAGAGAGTGTTTGCGTATTTAGTAAATGAGACCAGTCAGTATATAATAATTATAAAATGGAGAGCTCTGGTCCTGGATGCTGATTGGCCATTACAGTGTTCCAGCTAAAATACACAATCGATATAGACTGTTTCAAACTGACAGCAGTAACAAACACTGCTGCATATATGCATCAACCAAGACCCTCTAAACCCCTTTGCGCACATGCCAAATCCAACCAATCCTTGCCCATTCAGGGGGTACCCTATTTAAATTTTTTTTTTTTTTTTTTTTGGGGAGCAGGGGGAATGTGTTGTGGGTGGAGGATTGGGGAATTAGATGAATCCTCAATATCCCTGTCATCAAAGCATATACATGGTTCACAGAGTTGGGCTGAACAACAGAAAACCCTCCCAACAACGATGAATGAAACAGTGAAATTGTCCTTACAAGCTTTTCTGGTCAGGCACGACCAGTGCCGAAAAATCTGTAAAAGACTAGATCTCATTGCTTGAGCATAGAATGTGAAGAAATGTCTTTTTGGTTGCTGTTTTCTTATCTGCAATGTGCACAAAGTGCAGTTACCTCTCATGGCCACATGGTGCCATCTTTCATGTTAATGCACATTTGATATGGTTTTCATATGTTTACATAAGGTATTGGCTATGTTATTATTTTAGTGTTCATGCAAACAAAAAGTGCATAGTGCTGCTACTTTTATTTGTGGTTTTCAATATAAAACTTGGTGAAATGATTTCAGTGTGTGTATCAGTATTTTTTGAACATTTTCAGCACATTTTAACAATACCGCGATAATACCGATGACCGTGATAATTTTGGTCACTATAATTGTGATATGAAATGTTCATACCGTTTCATCTCTACATTTCGGTTATATACATTATTTTTGAAATTGAGTGTCTTTAAATAGGTTAGTGGTATTATAGAATGTGGATATTTCACACTGTAATGTAAGTGTTAGTTAGTAGTGTAATAGATTTTGTGAACCATGCAACAGTGATGACGTGAGAGTTGGAACATTGCCAAAACGTGGTGGGCGGTTGAAAATAGTTTTCATGTCGTCCCATCCCCATACAAGAAAACATACGAGAGTACAGAGTATAGAAATACATACAAGAGTTAATAATTACACATTTAGGTACTGTATTAATAATGCAATATTTTTTGCATTATTTTTTAATCTGATAGCAATGTTTCATCTTAAACCTTCATAAGGGGCTCCTTTATATGCTATATAATGGACAAAAGGCATTTTATTCATTTTTGGAGAGGTTTTGGATATGTTTCTGGACCCCTAGATATTTTAGGCCACTGTACTGATGGAACGCTTGTAATTCCCACTTGAAAATGTACAACAGTGAGTTTCTTGAGTCAAAACAGTTGATTTGTAGTGAATTGCATGAATATGTTGTGATTTACAGCAATGCATAATTTAGACATGTTGGATAGATTTGGAGACGCTGGGTTTTTGCTTCATAAATCTATAGTAGTTCTACATATCCACCCTTAGAAGTTTTTGATCCAGCACATGTATAGTTTAACCTGCTGTATATATGCAATCTCTCTGTATTTCTTTGCGAACTAAAAAAGTGCAAATTCATTTTTGATTTTATGTCTAGACAATTGCATTTGTGGCACTTTATTTCTTCCAAAATTATGAATATAAACTAATCTGCATTAGTATTGTAAATAGTACAAATGTCTTGCTTCATTTAAGCCATTTTTTAAGTCTTTGTGGTGTTCACATAAAGCTTTAAAGAGGGTACCCCCTAAATGGGCAAGGATTGGCAAGATTTGGCATGTGCGCTAAGGGGTTAAGCAAAAAAAAAAACTTGGTCACTACGTCTGGTGCAAGACAGCTGTACTCCTCCTTGACTGAGCGCATGGACACTCGACGTGAGCACTCTGCTCACTCCCTGGTCTCCCTCTGTCCCCACCGTAGAGAGAGACAGGCACAGAGCTCCCTTACTCTCACCTCCCTCACGGGCACTGCAGCAGTACGGATCTACCTCACTCTCACCTCCTCGTAAGGAGAGAGAGGCACAGATCTCCCTCACTCTCGCCTCCTCGAAGGGAGACACAGAGGCACAGATTTCCCTCACTCTCGCCTCCTCACCGAGCATGGGAAGTCCGCTTCATGCACTCCCCCTCAGACAGGGAATCGGACTGCTCCCCACGGCAACCCCATGCAGAACACCGCTCTTCTCACCCTCGGTGAGGCGATGAATCAGACTGCTATTCTTCTCCATCTCAGGGGAAACTGCGGTCTCATACTGCCAGTCTTGCAGGGATGATTCACTTTCGCCCCGTAGGAGGCGCCGATACAGATCACGGTCCCACATCTCTCAAAGAAACTAATCTGGCTCCAGTCCCTCTGACTCAGACAGCTGGGATACCACACTCCACACTCACACTCCTCATATAGCTCGTCAAGAAGGTCTCACAGGTTTCCAAACAGACCACACTGGAAACACCTTGATGCACTAGCTAAGGACATTGAATGTTTCGATCCCGAGAAGCTCGATTACAACGTGGTAGACTACCTGCGGGAGATTGCACATAGCCTGTCTGAGCTGTCGCGAGCGACTGAGGAAGAGAAGGCCAAACTCATTTAAAAGATGACCTCTCGCCCTGTTCGGGCATTCATAGAAGCATAGCCCTTTTCTGTTTGTGACAGTTATCACCGGCTGCGCAAAGCATTATCCAAAGAATATGCACCCTTTGCTGATGAGACATCAGCCACAATTTCTGCAATTCAGGTAAAACATGGCCGATCTGAGCACCCTTGTGATTTTTATAATTGCTTGAGATATGCTTTCTTCCAAGGAATAAATATGCCTGGTCTTAAGGAAGACCGAGCCTTTAGGTTTTTATTCCTCCACAACCTGTACCCATCCATTCATGCTCTTGTCACCCTTGTGGCCCATGGTGATGATCACTGAAGGCCCTCAATGCACTGCATCCAGAAAATGGCGCAAATGGCCTGGGAGGCCATCATCCGTCCAAGTGGTCAGAATGAAAAGAAGGAAGAACCTAGAGTTCTTGAAATAAAAAGCTCCGGAACCCCACTTCAGCTTGAGGGTTCAGGACCTCTCCTCTCATCATTAGACAGCAATCGGCAGGTGGAAGGAATGATAGGGGTCCAGGAGTTATGATGGTAGGCAGAGAGACTATGGGAACCCACGCCATAGCCATGGGCAAAGGTGTACAGACAGGAGTGGGGGGGTGATAGAGCATAGGAATGATGACTCACAGCAGGACAGCAGATTCAGGAAGCTGGATAGGAAACCAGACGCGAAGCAGCTCAGAGCTGAACTGGACTCCATTAAGGACTCCTTAGCCGACCTCACTCAAGGCATAGCCTCTTTTGCAAAGCCTTTAACCCTGTGGGGTCGGGAGCTCTGCCGGCGGAGCTCAACAAGATGAAATTAACTTTTGTTTCTATTTGGATGATTAACTTCACAAGCAGTTATCATACAGACGCAACAAAAACATTGTCAGAAACCTTAGAATCGCAACTTTCCAGTGCGCCCATTGGTAAATAATATAAATTGTTTTAAATGTTTTAAATTTGATCAATTAGACCATGTATGCTTTGTTAATCCTTACTCATTACTATGTGAATTTCGCTCAGCAGGAAGTCCAAATCGCATTCACATGCTTAGGACATTATAATTACTCTCCATAGAAGGGGACTAGGGGAGGGGCGATGCGAGATCCATGTGAGAAATGCCAAGCCTGCGAAAGCAGGATAAAATGTAAAAGCATAGCCTAATTCACTTCTTTTGAGGTAAACATTTCATTTAATTTTGGAAAATGACTGGACTTGACGTGCTTCATGCCTTGTTGGAGAGCGATGATGAAGAAGACGTGAACCATAGAGGTCCGGTCACTGAAGTCGACACTGATGAAGAGCGGTGTCATTTCGAACAGTGAACTGATCCAGCTGAGGATCAACTTCATGAGTAAGTGTATTTCTTATGATCATATTGATAAATTTGTGTACTGTATTGCAACTTATCTGTGTGTTTATATGAATATACAGTGATATGTGCGTTTGTAAATTCCCACACTACGAACGATTCAAACAATTGCGTCTCAAAATTATAGGCTAGGTCTACCTCTCTGCATCTGGTTGTGTTAGAAGTAGCAAGTAGAGAGGCATGTACTGTTACTGTATTTTTTACGATCTTATTGGTAATAAATAGCCTATGCGTGGCGTGTAGTGGAGTGGCTAGGATTCTAAAACTGGGTGTCCTCGCACAATCGATAATAGCATACTGTATGTTAGTTTGGGAAATAGCAATAAAATAACCACTTAGCTAAACAGACCTACTTCAGACTGAGGCATTGTTATTGATGAGTTGCGTGCAGTTCAGTTGGAATATCAATGTTTATTTAGATTAGATAATGTTGTTTCGTTGATAGCTTGCATTATTTGTAAATATTTGTGCTGTATTAGAACTTCTCTGTGTGTTTGTAGGAATATTCACTAATATGCGCACCTCTAAATTCCCACACTACGAACGATTCTAACCATTGCATCTAAAAATTACAGGCTACCTCTCTGCGTCTGGTTGTGTTTGTTTGGTTCTTTGTTTGTATATGATGTAACTAGGTCACATTTCCTAAGTTTTGTTTTCATTAGTTAGTGGTTTGTCCCTTTTTTGTAAAGCACATTTAATTTTCACCTGTTGAAGGAAGTGTGCTATATAAATAAAGTTTGATTTGATGTCACATTTCCTAACAATTTTGTTTTTATCATATTTACAGAGATGCTGATCAGGAAACACGGCCTAGTTCACCACTAGCTAAGAGGCCACGCAGGCGTTGCAAGAGTACACCAGTCTCATCTCATCTTCCATGCGTATAGTTTGCTTCAATAAAGGTTCTGAAAATCAAAAGATGTCTTTGTTTCTGTCTTCTAAATGGCTCACTGAGTCTTTGTCTTAGTGGTGGGGAGGCATGCGGCCAGGTGTGAATAGCCTACTTAGCTGGCAGGTCGTCCTACCCAATGCATATTCATTACAGAAAGGCCATTTGCCCTCCCATTCTCACCTGATGTTGAAAAATAGTAGTAGTAGTCACAACACTAACTTTTAGCAATGTATTTTATATTTCTCATTGGATTTGCTCAAATATTTTGTCATCATTTGATACCCAAGACCTTGATGAACTCATTTCAGTGACCAAAAGTCTTATTCACAATTGTTCAGTGTGCTTTATTACAACATTCCTGTGCATGTTCAAAACTACTGTTTACAGTGTGTGTGTTTTTAGAGCAGTCTAAAGTCCACACATGATTATGACCTTACTGCTTACTTACTGCTGCCATATTATTGTAGCTGAGTCTGTGCTGAAAACAAAGATATGAAACACTTTGGAATCACTGTATATAAAGTTGATGAAATTTACACAAATGTCAGAGCATCGCACAATTACCAGTGTGCCTCATTTTACCCTTAGACCCCAGAGGGTTAAGTCACAAAAGGTGATTCTCCAGAAATCGTGTTTTAGTTGAAAACACTTTTTTTCACCCAAATTTTTTTGCAGAAATGACTTCTTAAACATGTATACTTTCTAATACCTTAATATCAAACTTGCGTTCGATCAGTAAACATGAGAAAAAGTTAAATAATTAACCTCTCTTTCTCTCTATCTCTCTCTGTCTGCTTGTTGTGAGGGGACCATTCTGCATGACATTCCTGCATAAGCAGACCTGCCAACCTGCATGCATTTTGTGTACCAACCACGCAATTCTTGGTCAAAATACGCAGGTACGAAATGCCAGCTGAAACTACGCAAAAAAATAAATAATAAAAAATATATATATTACGGAATTACGGAAAACAACCAATTAACACAAAACAATACCGTACATTTATTTGGTATTTAAACTACATCCCTCGGATTGAACCAGATGCTACGACCTTGTGCTTGTGGTTCTGTAACCCCTCCCCAACCCACTCAACATCCACTGATACGCAGCAGTACTTTATTATCCATCGAGGCATAACGCTGCATTGCTGAGGTAAAATGGGAAGTGGGGAGTAATAATCAAGCACAAAAATGTGACCGTAATGTTAACATATAAAACGGTAAAACATGTTCGGTAACTTGATAAGATGATGTATTGCAAGGGGTATATCCTAATGAGATAAATTTGCGTATATAGTTAGCCATAGTAGTAGCTCGCATGCGATTTAGCCTCGTTACGAGACGTGTGAATAACTGATGGAGTAATTTAGCTGCAGTAACTCAAACGCTACGGAGACTTCCTGTTCAAACTTTTAATCGCGCACGCTCTGTTGGAGCAAAGTGACCATTGCAAAGGTGTTTGACTGTTGACTGCTAACGTAGCAAATAATTAATTATAATGAAATATTAATCATGAAAAAATTGTTTTAAACAGGTGTACTCAAACTTTTGACTTGAAAGTATATCGTAATATAGCCCAGTGCAGTGCAAGTGATATTTTAGAATCAGGTCAAATTATACAATTTTTCCGGATCACTTTAACAGTCAAAACTAGAATTATGAAGAAAGGCTTGTGTGTGCGTGCAAAGCGAAGTGGTGCGAAAGCGTGTGAACTAAGCGTTACACTGACTATTGTGGTACTCAAAATATTTTCCTAAGGTTGGCAGGTCTGCATAAGTAGTCAGGAAATACCTTGTGTTTTTTACAATCTAGTCTACTTTTTTACGAGTGTCGCGGGAGATTCTATCACGTGTGACAACGCTGGTAACGTGGCTAATGCTCTCTGCCAAATTACCGAGCTGAATTTAGATAGTGCCAGTGACAAGAACGAATGGATTGACATGGTAAAAGTAAATGAAGTAAAGGGATACCTCGGCCTTTTAACAGTTCTAAAATCAATGCGCTACAAAATCCAGCATTCTAACGCAGTTAAAACAGCAACATTATTCTTTCGATTTTGAATTGTTGTTATGTCCCCTCCCTTTTTCAGTGTCCAATTTCACAATTGATGGCAAGGTTGAATCACGGTTCTAGTTACTGGCTTCATTTAGGGTTGCCACCCATCGCGCAAAATACTGAATCGTCTCTTATTTGGACGGTAGAACAGGCGTTTCGTATTTAACTCATGGCTACAGGACGCATTTTCTTCTCTATCTTTGTTAACGACTGCGTTTATAGTAACCGCTGTTACTATATAATATAATTCAGTAGTTAGTTAGCTAGCGAACCAGGATAAAAAGCATGCCGTGAGACCATTTTGAGCTAAAACCCAGCTGAATTTTAATACTGGCTAGGTAACAAGTGACGGCGAACCTATCATAAAACTAGCTGGCAGTCAAACCCGGTTTCAGGGGTCAGGAAAAACACTGTACAGTGCATGACCACACCATTTTAAAAAGCAAGACAGAGCTAGGGAGATGAATTTGATTGAGTTATGGTATAGGTCCACCACTCTTATTTCCAAATGTGTGCTAAGCGTTTTGATGCCTTGCTGAAACGAGTAGCACCATTCATCAAACATGCGGGAACTCACAGAAATCCCATCTGTACAGAAGATAACATCTTAACATGTTAGCCTTTCGCCTACTTTAGTTAACCTAGTTAGCGCGTACGGATGCTATCCTGCACGCATGAGTAGAAGCTACGGACACAGCTACAACCCGCGTTGAGGCTTGCGGCCAGTGCCAGTTCGAATTTGAAGCAAGCCCGCACAATTCCTTCAGGAATTGTAACCTTTCTAGTTGCCCATTGTGGTTTATTCCTTACGTATTCCATGCATTCAACATCAGATTGGTAGAATATACCACCACAATGCATTATGTGTAATTTGGTATCTATTTAAGCTCTAGTAGCTACATTTCCCAGTAGTTTGTGGTAGTTTAATTACTTTTAAAATGATGTAAAGTACTATTCTTTTCACTGGTGAGTAGTAGGACAGCAGCTATTGACAGCTTGTCAAAGGCATCATTATTATTCAAGGAGGGGTGTGACTAAGGCTGAATAAATTAATTCAAAGTCTGAGTGGATGTGAACAAGAGGCAGTGAGGATCCCAACTTCTGCTTTCACCCTACATTAAAGTTGATTTCTAAGCAGTTTAAACATATGTATTCCATGCATTCAACATCAAATAGGTAGAATATACCATCACAATGCATTATGTGTAATTTGGTGTAACTGGTATCTATTTAAACACATGGTTGCTAAGGAAATATGTCACAAAAGTGTGGGAATCCCTTGTCAATCTTTGGAAGTGAAAATCTCTGGTTTCCTGGCAGCCCATTCAGCATAAATGTCTAACTTCAAAACAGCACAACTTCCTCAGTAATTGTCCAATCCCATGTATGATACATCTATTTGAAGCTCTGTTTCTCAGCTTGCATATACTATAAAAAAACTCAATATCAACTTTCCTGCATCTAAGCCTGGTTTTCTGGCTCCTGTCACAAATGTCAGAGCATGGCACAGTCACTAGTGTTCCTCAGTTTACCCTCAGACCCCAGAGGGTTAAAGGGGGGTAATAGGGACACCCTCACAGCATGACTAGGCCAAGATGCCTCTCCACAACCAAGAGTCTTGTGGGGTGGGAAAAAGGATCTGCAGGCAAAGCGGAACACCTGCTAACTTCCGAGAAATCTGTCTTGTTAATAGCCAAAGCCACTCCACTTTTGCAGTTACTCTGGGACTTAGTCCAACATGGAAACACCAAACGCATTTAAGGCACAGTTGTTATTGAAGACTGTAAGTCTGAGTGCACTGTTGGACACTGGATCAGAGGTCCATGTGCCCTGCTACTTTCTCAGAAATTGCCCAGGTAATGCTGGCAGCCAGTAAACATCTCAATGTGGAATCTTGTGACTTAAACATCACACCCAGGACCGTGCTTCCATCACTTGAAGAACCTGGTTCGAGTTTGGTTTCCAGGGAATAAAGATGATCCATCCTTTCTACATTTCCCAATTTAACACCAAACGCCCACTCATTGGAACATACCTACTTAGCAGGTTGGCTCCATTGATCGACTGGAACTGGAGACAGCTAAGGGCACAAGTCACCTCTCCTAAACCCTTTGATGTTGGTACAACTAAACAACCATGCAAACCAATGGAGGGGCTGAGACACTCTCAGCCACTGCGGACTCATCCAAAATAGAACTTGAGTCCCACACACACCATTCTGGAGACCCAGTATCCCCCAAAAACCTCTCATCTGCTCTCAGTGACTTTCCTCAGGAGACCGAGTACACTTAGCCTCCAGCCCATTTTCGACACGAACGTGAGTCATTCCTGTGTGCCTTGGATTTGGCCAAACCACAACTTTACAGTTCTTTACTCACTGGTGGGGCATGGGTGAATGTGCAGGATGCCCTTGTGGCAATCTAGTCTGAGAAGTCTGCCATCTGTCCAAGACTTAGATGACCTTCTTTCCCACAAAGACGCTTGTCCACCCTTCATAAGAGCCACAGACTACTCTCAGCTGAATTCCCATATATGTCAATGAAGAGCATTGGGATCTGTGCATTTGCTTTTCAGATCATGAAGAAGCAACTGACCCACTACTTCAGTGTGGTGCCCCAGCTGTCCCACTCCATCTACATTGGAGCCAATACACTAATTTGGTCGGGGTCTGCGCTTGATACCATTAATGGCGTCTTGTGGTCTCAAGTGTGCACAGAGGACAAACTCCTATACGCAGACTCAGAGCATATGCGCTCTGATTAAGTAATTCCCTAGGTCTGTCGAGTGGCGAGTAAGTTTGACATGGCTATTCCCACTAAGACCACCGGTATTCCCACTAGACTTATGATCCTGAAGTGGCAAGCATTTGAGTGCTCAGGAGCTTTCTTCCAAACTGCTCTGTATTTCTACGAGCTAAACCTAACCATTTGCGGGACCCTCTTTTAGAAATTTACACCCACTCTACTTATCTCTTGGTCCAGAATCTGATCAATGCAACCAATTATGTGACCGCAAGAAAACTCTTAGGCTACCTAATTGATAGCTCTTTCCACAATTTTGAGCCTATGGTTAGTGAACTCCCTAATTCCTTGATACTGGAAGACTGCAATGAGGTATACTTCACCCGTCCTTTGAAAATGATATTAGTCGTCCCCAATAAAGTGTTCCCTAGTGACACCATTTGTTGAAATGACCAAAATCAAGAATTTGGACGATGAAATCTTATCTGTGTTCAGTGGAAAGAGGCAGAGACAGAATCAGTGTTGTCATTCCCCAGTTCCAACTTATTCCAGAAAACAGCTAGGTCTATCAGCCTTGTCTTAGCCATACTCAGAATTTCTCAAGAATAATATTTTTCAAGAAATGACGAAAATCATCCATAAAATTTCACCAGGTGCAGTGTCTTTTACTTCTACCACAGACTGAATGCATAGTGCAGCTATAATGAGACAAAACTTTCAGTTATGCTGAGCTATAAAACGCTATTCCAAAAGTAAAATTAGACATAGTACATTGTTAGAACGCTTATTCTTTCACCTATTGGATCAATTAATTGTCAGTCAAGCCAGATTATACTACATTTTGGACGACAACATCGTAACATCGTTTCGTCATACTTGTTCCTGGTTATGGTTATACACTTTGTTGTACGTCGCTCTGGATAAGAGCGTCTGCCAAATGCCTGTAATGTAATGTAATGTAAACAACGTGTGGTATTACACACAGCTATTTTGAAAGATACTCAGGCGTCACAAATTCCACTAGAGATGATTCAAAATACCGCTGCCTGACTCATCTTCAACCTTCCCAAATTCTCCCACATTACTCCACTCCTTACACTGCAGCCAACAGCATGGCCCCTATCTACTTGCAGGACATAATTTGATTATATAGGCCTGCTCGACCACTCCGCTCTGCAGCAGCAGGGCGCCTTGCACCCCCTCCCACCCAAGTTACAGGATCACGGAGCTTCTTTACTCTAGCTCTCCAGTGGTGGAATGAACTCCCTGTTCAATATTCAATTTTTCAAACTTATCAGTCGTGTACATTCCATAAATGTCTACCTGGGCCATGCTTCACGCATGTGACAAAGCTACTACAATCGCGATTTTGGGATAAACACTGCAAAATTTTCAGTTTCACAAAGCGAAATAAGAGTCTTAAGGTTTATTTACTGGATAACATAAAACACACGATGAAATCACACACACAGAATTTAACAAAATTAACCATCTTTGTAAGATTGGCATTTAGAAAGGAACATGTTTTTAGCATTTAAGACAGTGGTTCTCAGAATCGGTCCTGGGGGCTCCTTGCATATATTGGCTTTTCTCCATTGGTTTTGATGATCTACAAGAAAAAAAAAATAGCCTAATAACAATTAGAAATTCAATGTAGGCCTACATTATTTTTGTCTTCATGCACCAGGTGGAAAACTTGCTATACAAAGTGCGTTGTCATATTTACACGCCTGCAGATCAGTTATTAAAATACTTGGTAGATTTGTTAATCACCGCTGACAGTGTTAATTTTTATTCGGTAAAAAGTGACTTGCGAACGATTGGTCAGCTAGCGTCACCCAGCAAGTGAACACCACAAACAGTGATGGAGTAGTAGCAGTTACTGGCTCATTAACTGACAGTGGCAAAAACCTATGACGATAACTTGCTCGGTTAACAGCAGGTCTACCAGACAGTTATATGAAAATTAGCCTAGTCAAATCAGCAGTAGCCTACACATCTCTGATTGATTGACCATCAGGGTAGTCGATGTTCTTCCCCTGTGGTTCATATTGCTAATGCGTGAGCTAACCACGGATAGCCTACCTAGCTCACTGGCAAGCTGATATGCTAGCTAAGCATATTCGTTTTGCTGAGAAACATAAATTGAAGATAACTGAACATAATTGTATTATTAATGTCATACATATAATGTGATTACATGACACAGTACAGTCACAGATGGAAATTAAATTTGATAATATATTTTAAAACATAACGGCAGACAGTCAGCTCGCATCAAGTTCATTCTGCAATCGTTCGTTCAGGTTGATGGGTTTTTCCGCGCCGGACTGTCAATCACATTGTAAAAATCACAGAACCGCTTAACTCTATGGTTTTGGCTCCAAATCAACAACATGGCCGCGCCCGCCATTGAGCTTCAAAACGTGTTTTAGAGACCCACGGAGAGTCAATGGGTGAAGTCACAGTAGCTTTGTCCATATATTTTTACAGTCTCTGGTTCTAACCAGTCCCACTACTATTGACGTCCCCGGGGTCCTAGTGCCAGTCTAACTAGTTCCTCATGCTTTTGCTCTGTTGCTCACGTGGAGCCAGGACCCCCTACTAACCCTACTCACCCTATAACCATTGTCCCTCCTGTCAGAATTAACCGTAGCAGACCAAAAAAACATACTCTGCCCCCTACTGGCAGAAAATGAATAGAAGTAATTTAATCTATGTCCCCCCAAACTCTCTCCCTTCCGCCCTCCGAAGCATAGCTATAAAAATTAGACTTTTAAATGTAAGGACGTTAAACAACAAATCCTTTTTATGCAATGATTTTATTACATCTAATGATATTGATATTTTTTGTATCACTGAAACTTGGTTAAAAGCAGAGGAATACAGCGCATTGAATGAAGCGACTCCTCCAGCTTTTTCTTGTGCTCAGAAACCTCGGCTGTCTGGCCGAGGTGGGGGGGTCGCTGTCATCTACAGACGATTATGTCTATAAGCTCGTATCCTGTGGGGAATTTTCCTCCTTTGATAACTTAACATTTTGTGTTAACAAGCATAAATCTATTTTATTCCTTTTAATTTACCGCCCTCCTAAACCTAAATAGCATTTTTGTCTCTGAATTCTCAGACCTGCTCTTTTTGCTTCTGAGTAACTATGACTGGATCTGTATTATTGGTGATTTTAATATTCATGTATGCTGTCCTAGTGATGCACTTGCGGGAGAAATTCTCAACCTTTTAGAGTCTTTTAATTTTATTTTACACCCCACAGGGCCAACACAACACACATATTCTCGATCTTGTTCTTTCTCATGGTCTGAAGAATGATAGTATGGAACTTATTAATATCTGTATCTGATCATCTTAGCATTGTGTTTAAATTATATTCCTCTCCGCCCCCTAAAGTTACATTGGCCCCATTCGCTCTCGCATCATAAACTCAACAACAGCTAGCAAATTTTTGGATGCATTTTCGTCCCCCTCCTCCGAGCTGCCTCTCTTCTCTGACACTGACCTACTGGTGAACTCCTTTAACGACCTCTGCCTGGCAACATTGGATTCAGTTGCCCCAATCAGAATTAGAACCAAAACAATTTCAACAACCACATCCGCTCCCTAAAGAGAGAGGTACGCAAAACAGAACGTAAATGGAAGGCCTGCAAACTCCACGTTTATTTTGAGTATATGAAGGATTTAATGAAGAAATACAATGCCGCAGTTAACCTCTTAGCGCACAAGCCAAATCTTGCCAATCCTTGCCCATTTAGGGGGTACCCTATTTAAAGCTTTATAACTCCAGATGTGAACACCACAGCGACTTGAAAAATGGCTTAAACGAAGCAAGACATTGGTACAATTTATAATACTAACGCAGATTAGTTGATATTAATCATACCCATGCCACATACATGTGCAATATGTCAAATCGACCGGCTTGATCGGGAATGGTGTGCTATTACTTTGTGGAAAGTTTCGGTGCATGGATTTTGAGAAATTCCACTTTTTTTGGGACATTTTTCCAATAGAGAATGAATGGCGGAATGTTCACCCTTGTGATGTCACAATGCTGTCTTCTCACCCTTGTGATGTCACAATGCTCTGTCTTCTAGCAGCAGTACTCTGGTCTCTCTCTAGATTTGAACATTCTGCCATTCATCTCTATGGGGAAAAATTGCTCACAAATTGTGCAATGCCTCATTGGATTTGGTAGAGAGTCCTTTGTCCATTGGTGTAGATCAGCCTCGCCCCCTTCCTGATTGCCCGATGTTTGATATTTTTCAACTGTTTGTCATAGGGAACTATGGGTCGCGTCATTGGACTCAGTAAAGACCTAGCAACCGCCTAGAACTCCATGGCAACTGCCTAGAACTCCATAGCAACCACCTAGAATTGCATAGCAACCACCTTGCAACACCATAGCAACCACCTGGAACTCCATAGCAACCACCTAGCAACACCCTAGCAACCGGCTATAACTCCATAGCAACCACCTAGCAACACCATAGCAACCACCTAGAACTCCATTGCAACCACCTAGCAACACCCTAGCAACCACCTGGAACACCATAGCAACCACCTATCAACACCCTAGCAACCGCCTATAACGCCATAGCAAATGCCTAGCAACCACCTAGCAACACCATAGCAACCACCTAGAACTCCATAGCATCCACCTAACAACACCCTAGCAACCACCTAGCAAAACCCTAGCAACCAGCTATAACTCCATAGCAACCACCTAGCAACACCCTAGCAACCACCTGGAACACCATAGCAACAACCTAGCAACACCCAAGCAACCACCTAGAATGCCTTAGCAACCGCCCTGAACTCCATAGCAACCATCTAGCAACACCCTAACAACTGCCTAGAACTCCATAGCAACCACCTAACAACACACTAGCAACCACTTGGAGCACCCTAACAACTGCTTAGAACGCCTTAGCAACCACCTAGCAACACCATAGGAACCACCTATAACTCCATAGCAACCAGCTAGCAACACCCTAGCAACCACCTGGAACACCATAGCAAATGCCTAACAACACCCTAGCAACCGGCTATAACTCCATAGCAAATGCCTAGCAACACCCTAGCAACCGGCTATAACTCCATAGCAACCACCTAGCAACACCATAGTAACCACCTAGAACTCCATAGCATCCACCTAGAATACCCTAGCAACACCCTAGCAACCGCCTCTAACTCCATAGCAACCACCTAGCAACATCCTAGCAACCACTTAGCAACACCCTAGCAACCACCTAGCAATGCCCTAGCAACCACCTGGAACTCCATAGCAATCACCTAACAACACACTAGCAACCACCTGTAACTCCATAGCAACCACCTGGAACACCTTATCAACCACCTAGCAACATCCTTGCAACTGCCTAGAACTCCATAGCAACCACCTAGAACACCCTAGCAACCGCCTTAGAATTTCACAGCAACCGCCTAGAACTCCATAGAACCACCTAGCAACACCCTAGCAACCGCCTCAAACTCCATAGCAACCACCTAGCAACACCCTAGACACCACCTAAAACACCATAGTCACCACCAGAACATCATAGCAACTACCTACCACTGTTCACTCTGTTCAGCAGAAAGTCGACTTTGCATTGGCGGCAACCACACTTCACAATTTCTGCAGGAATTGTCTAGTTAGTGTGGTTGCCTTAGGCAATCACACTACTATTATCTCACATATTATTATTTTTCTTTCTTTCCACCCATTTTTTGGACCGCTACTCCTCCCAGAGTTTTCGCACCACATACACATGCAATATGTCAAATCGAGCGGCTTCATCGGGAATGGTGTGCTATTACTTTGTGGAAAGAATGGTTGCACGGTTTTTGAAAAATTTGAATTTTTGTGGGCAATTTTTCCCCATAGGGAATGAATGGCAGAATGTTCAGCCTTGTGATGTCACAATGCTCTGTCTGTTCACCTTTGTGATGTCACAATGCTCTATCTTCTAGCAGCAGTACTCTTGTCTCTCTCTAGGTTTGAACATTCTGCCATTCATCTCTATGGGGAAAAATTGCCCACAAATTGCCTCATTGGACATGGTGGAGAGTCCTTTGTCCATTGGTGTAGATCAGCCTCGCCCCCCTTCCTGATTGGCCGATGTTTGATATTTCATAACTTTTGAACCGTTTGTCATTGAGAACTATGGGTCGCGACATTGGACTCAGTAAAGAGTCAACCGCCTAGAACTCCATAGCAACTCCCTAGCAACACCCTAGCAACCACCTAGAACACCCTAGCAACCGTCTAGAACTCCATAGCAACCACCTAGCAACACCATAGCAACCACCTAGAACACCATAGCAACAACCTGGAACACCATAGCAAATGCCTAGCAACACCCTAGCAACCGGCTATAACTCCATAGCAACCACCTAGCAACACCATAGCAACCACCTAGAACACCATAGCAACCACCTAGCAACACCCTAGCAACCACCTGGAACACCATAGCAACCACCTAGCAACACCCTAGCAACAACCTGGAACACCATAACAACTGCCTAGCAACACCCTAGCAACCAGCTATAACTCCATAGAAACCACTAGCAACATCCTAGCAACCACCCAGAATACCCTAGCAACACCCTAGCAACCGCCTATAACTCCATAGCAAATGCCTAGCAACACCCTAGCAACCGGCTATAAATCCATAGCAACCACCTAGAACTCCATAGCAACCACCTAGCAACACCCTAGCAACCACCTGGAACAGCATAGCAACCACCTAGCAACACCCTAGCAACCACCTGGAACACCATAACAAATGCCTAGGAACACCCTAGCAACCGCCTATAACTCCATAGCAACCTCCTAGAATACCCTAGCAACCGCCTATAACTCAATAGCAAATGCCTAGCAACACCCTAGCAACCGGCTATAACTCCATAGCAACCACCTAGCAACACCATAGTAACCACCTAGAACTCCATAGCATCCACCTAGCAACACCCTAGCAACCACCTAGAATACCCTAGCAACCACCTGGAACACCATAACAACTGCCTAGCAACACCCTAGCAACCACCTAGCAACATCCTAGCAACCACTTAGAATACCCTAGCAACCACCTAGCAATGCCCTATCAACCACCTGGAGCTCCATAGCAACCACCTGAAACTCCATAGCAACCACTTAGCATACCCTAGCAACCACCTAGCAATGCCCTAGCAACCACCTGGAGCTCAATAGCAACCACCTGAAACTCCATAGCAACCACCTAGCACCACCCTAGCGACCGCCTAGAATTCCATGAAACCACCTAGAACTCCATAGAATCACCTAGCAACACCCTAGCAACTGCCTCAAACATCATAGCAACTACCTACCACTGTTCACTCTGTTCAACAGAAAGTCGACTTTGCATTGGCGGCAACCACACTTCACAATTTCTGCAGGAATTGTCTAGTTTATTATTATTATTCCACCCATTTTTTGGACCGCTACTCCTCCCAGAGTTTTCGCACTACATACACGTGCAATATGTCAAATCGAGCGGCTTGATCGGGAATGGTGTGCTATTACTTTGTGGAAAGTTTAGGTGCACGGCTTTTGAGAAATTATACTTTTTTTGGGAAATTTTTCCCATAGAGAATGAATGGCGGAATGTTCACCCTTGTGATGTCACAATGCTCTGTCTTCTCAACCTTGTGATGTCACAATGGTCTGTCTTCTAGCAGCAGTGCTCTGGTCTCTCTCTAGATTTGAACATTCTGCCATTCATCTCTATGGGGAAAAATTGCCCACAAATTGTGCAATGCCTCATTGGACATGGTCGAGAGTCCTATGTCCATTGGTGTAGATCAGCCTCGCCCCCCTTCCTGATTGGCCGATGTTTGATATTTCATAACTTATGAACCGTTTGTCATAGAGAACTATGGGTCACGTCATTGGACTCAGTAAAGACCTAGCAACCACCTGGAACACCATAACAAATGCCTAGGAACACCCTAGCAACCGCCTATAACTCCATAGCAACCTCCTAGAATACCCTAGCAACCGCCTATAACTCAATAGCAAATGCCTAGCAACACCCTAGCAACCGGCTATAACTCCATAGCAACCACCTAGCAACACCATAGTAACCACCTAGAACTCCATAGCATCCACCTAGCAACACCCTAGCAACCACCTAGAATACCCTAGCAACCACCTGGAACACCATAACAACTGCCTAGCAACACCCTAGCAACCACCTAGCAACATCCTAGCAACCACTTAGAATACCCTAGCAACCACCTAGCAATGCCCTATCAACCACCTGGAGCTCCATAGCAACCACCTGAAACTCCATAGCAACCACTTAGCATACCCTAGCAACCACCTAGCAATGCCCTAGCAACCACCTGGAGCTCAATAGCAACCACCTGAAACTCCATAGCAACCACCTAGCACCACCCTAGCGACCGCCTAGAATTCCATGAAACCACCTAGAACTCCATAGAATCACCTAGCAACACCCTAGCAACTGCCTCAAACATCATAGCAACTACCTACCACTGTTCACTCTGTTCAACAGAAAGTCGACTTTGCATTGGCGGCAACCACACTTCACAATTTCTGCAGGAATTGTCTAGTTTATTATTATTATTCCACCCATTTTTTGGACCGCTACTCCTCCCAGAGTTTTCGCACTACATACACGTGCAATATGTCAAATCGAGCGGCTTGATCGGGAATGGTGTGCTATTACTTTGTGGAAAGTTTAGGTGCACGGCTTTTGAGAAATTATACTTTTTTTGGGAAATTTTTCCCATAGAGAATGAATGGCGGAATGTTCACCCTTGTGATGTCACAATGCTCTGTCTTCTCAACCTTGTGATGTCACAATGGTCTGTCTTCTAGCAGCAGTGCTCTGGTCTCTCTCTAGATTTGAACATTCTGCCATTCATCTCTATGGGGAAAAATTGCCCACAAATTGTGCAATGCCTCATTGGACATGGTCGAGAGTCCTATGTCCATTGGTGTAGATCAGCCTCGCCCCCCTTCCTGATTGGCCGATGTTTGATATTTCATAACTTATGAACCGTTTGTCATAGAGAACTATGGGTCACGTCATTGGACTCAGTAAAGACCTAGCAACCGCCTAGAACTCCATAGCAACTCCCTAGCAACACCCTAGCAACCACCTAGAACACCCTAGCAACCGCCTAGAACTCCATAGCAACCACCTAACAACACACTAGCAACCACCTGGAACACCATAGCAAATGCCTAGCAACACCCTAACAACCGGCTATAATTCCATAGCAACCACCTAGCAACTCCATAGCAACCACCTAGCAACACCCTAGCAACCACCTGGAACACCATAGCAACCACCTAGCAACACCCTAGCAACAACCTGGAACACCATAACAACTGCCTACCAACACCCTAGCAACCGCCTATAACTCCATAGCAAATACCTAGCAACACCCTAGCAACCGCTATAACTCCATAGCAACCACCTAGCAACACTTTAGCAACCACCTGGAACACCATAGCAACCACCTAGCAACACCCTTGCAACCACCTGGAACACCATAACAACTGCCTAGCAACACCCTAGCAACCACCTATAACTCCATAGCAACCACCTAGAATACCCTAGCAACACCATAGCAAATGCCTAGCAACACCCTAGCAACCGGCTATAACTCTATAGCAACCACCTAGCAACACCATAGCAACCGCCTAGAACTCCATAGCAACCACCTAGCAACACCCTAGCAACCACCTAGCAACACCATAGCAACCGCCTAGAACTCCATAGCAACCACCTAGCAACACCCTAGCAACCACCTGGAACACCATAGCAACCACCTAGCTACACCCTATCAACCACCTGGAACACAATAACAACTACCTAGAAACACCCTAGCAACTGCCTATAACTCCATAGCAACCACCTAGCAACAAACTAGCAACCACCTAGAATACCCTAGAAACACCCTAGCAACTGCCTAGCAACACCCTAGGAACCGCCTAGAACTCCATAGCAACGACCTAGCAGCACTCTAGCAACCACCTAGAACTCCATAGTATCCACCTAGCAACACCCTAGCAACCACCTAGAATACCCTAGCAACACCCTAGCAACCGCTTATAACTCCATAACAACTGCCTAGCAACATCCTAGCATCCACCTAGAACTCCATAGTATCCACCTAGCAACACCCTAGCAACCACCTGGAACACCATAACAACTGCCTAGCAACACCCTAGCAACCGCCTATAATTCCATAGCAACGACCTAGCAACATCCTAGCAACCACCTAGAATACCCTAGCAACCACCTGGAACACCATAGCAAATGCCTAGAACTCCATAGCAACCACCTAGCAACACCCTAGCAACGGCCTAGAACTCCATAGCAACCACCTAGCAACACCATAGCAACTGCCTAGAACTCCATAGCAACCACCTAGAACTCCATAGCAACCACCTAGCAACACCATAGCAACGGCCTAGAACTCCATAGCAACCACCTAGAAACACCCTAGCAACCACCTAGAACTCCATAGCAACCACCTAGCAACACCATAGCAACGGCCTAGAACTCCATAGCAACCACCTAGCAACACCCTAGCAACCACCTAGCAACACCATAGCAACCGCCTAGAACTCCATAGCAACCACCTAGCAACACCCTAGCAACCACCTGGAACACCATAGCAACCACCTAGCAACACCCTAGCAACCACCTAGCAACACCATAGCAACCACCTGGAAGACCATAGCAACAACCTAGCAACACCCTAGCAACCACCTGGAACACCATAACAACTGCCTAGAAACACCCTCGCAACTGCCTAGAACTCCATAGCAACCACCTAGCAACACCCTAGCAACCACCTGGAATACCATAGCAACCACCTAGCAACACCATAGTAACCACCTAGAACTCCATAGCATCCACCTAGCAACACCCTAACAACCACCTAGAATAACCTAGCAACCACCTAGCAGCACCCTAGCAACCACCTGGAACACCATAACTGCCTAGCAACACCCTAGCAACCGCCTATAACTCCATAGCAACCACCTTGCAACATCCTAGCAACCACTCAGAATACCCTAGCAACCCCCTAGCAACACCCTAGCAACCATCTAGAACTCCATAGCAACCACCTAACAACACACTAGCAACCACCTGGAACACCATAGCAAATGCCTAGCAACACCCTAGCAACCGGCTATAACTCTATAGCAACCACCTAGCAACACCATAGCAACCGCCTAGAACTCCATAGCAACCACCTAGCAACACCCTAGCAACCACCTAGCAACACCATAGCAACCGCCTAGAACTCCATAGCAACCACCTAGCAACACCCTAGCAACCACCTGGAACACCATAACAACTGCCTAGCAACACCCTAGCAACCGCCTATAACTCCATAGCAACCACCTAGCAACATCCTAGCAACCACCTAGAATACCCTAGCAACACCCTAGCAACTGCCTATAACTCCATAGCGAATGCCTAGCAACACCCTAGCAACCGGCTATAACTGCATAGCAACCACCTAGCAACACCCTAGCAACCACTTGGAACACCATAACAACTGCCTAGCAACACCCTAACAACTGCCTAGAACTCCATAGCAACCACTTAGCAACATCCTAGCAACCACTTAGAATACCCTAGCAACCACCTAGCAATGCCCTAGCAACCACCTGGAGCTCATTAGCAACCACCTGAAACTCCATAGCAACCACCTAGCACCACCCTAGCGACTGCCTAGAATTCCATGAAACCACCTAGAACTCCATAGAACCACTTAGCAACACCCTAGCAACTGCCTCAGACATCATAGCAACTACCTACCACTGTTCACTCCGTTCAGCATAAAGTCGACTTTGCGTTGGCGGCAACCACACTTCACAATTTCTGCAGGAATTGTCTAGTTAGTGTGGTTGCCTTAGGGCAACTACACTATTATTATTGCACATATTATTTATTTATTATTATTATTCCACCCATTTTTTGGACCGCTACTCCTCCCAGAGTTTTCACACCACATACGCGTGCAATATGTCAAATCGAGCGGCTTGATCGGGAATGGTGTGCTATTACTTTTTGGAAAGTTTGGGTGGACGGTTTTTGAAAAATTTGAATTTTTGTGGGCAATTTTTCCCATAGAGAATGAATGGCGGAATGTTCACCTTTGTGATGTCACAATGCTCTGTCTTCTCACCCTTGTGATGTCACAATGGTCTGTCTTCTAGCAGCAGTACTCTGGTCTCTCTCTAGATTTGAACATTCTGCCATTCATCTCTATGGGGAAACATTGCCCACAAATTGTGCAATGCCTCATTGGACATGGTAGAGAGTCCTTTGTCCATTGGTGGAGATCAGCCTCGCCCCCCTTCCTGATTTGCCGATATTTGATATTTCATAACTTTTGAACCGTTTGTCATAGAGAACTATGGGTCGCGTCATTGGACTCAGTAAAGACCTAGCAACCGCCTAGAACTCCATAGCAACCACCTAGCAACACCCTAGCAACCACCTGGAACTCCATAGCAACCACCTAGCAACACCCTAGCAACTGCCTAGAACTCCATAGCAACCACCTAGCAACACCATAGCAACTGCCTAGAACTCCATAGCAACCACCTAGAACTCCATAGCAACCACCTAGCAATACCATAGCAACGGCCTAGAACTCCATAGCAACCACCTAGCAACACCCTAGCAACCACCTAGCAACACCATAGCAACCGCCTAGAACTCCATAGCAACCACCTAGCAACACCCTAGCAACCACCTGGAACACCATAGCAACCACCTAGGAACACCCTAGCAACCACTTGGAACACCATAACTGCCTAGCAACACCCTAGCAACCACTTGGAACACCATAGCAACCACCTAGCAACACCCTAGCAACCACCTAGAACTCCAAAGCAACCACCTAGCAACACCCTAGCAACCACCTAGAACTCCATAGCAACCACCTAGCAACACCCTAGCAATGGCCTAGAACTCCTTACCAACCACCTAGCAACACCATAGCAACCGCCTAAAACTCCATAGCAACCACCTAGCATCACCCTAGCAACCACCTAGCAACACCATAGCAACTGCCTAGAACTCCATAGCAACCACCTAGCAACACCCTAGCAGCCACTTGGAACACCATAACAACTGCCTAGCAACACCCTAGCAACCACTTGGAACACCATAACAACTGCCTAGCAACACCCTAGCAACCGCCTATAACTTCATAGCAACCACCTAGAATACCCTAGCAACCCCCAAGCAACCACCTGGAACTCCATAGCAACCACCCAACAACACACTAGCAACAACCTGGAACACCATAGCAAATGCCTAGCAACACCCTAGCAACCAGCTATAACTCCAAAGCAACCACCTAGCAACACTATAGCAACCACCTTGAACTCCATAGCAACCACCTAGCAACACCCTAGCAACCACCTGGAACACCATAGCAACCACCTAGCAACACCCTAGCAACCACCTGTAACACCATAACAACTGCCTAGCAACACTATAGAAACAACCTAGCAACATGCTAGCAACCACCTAACAACACCCTAGCAACACCCTATAACTCCATAGCAACCACCTAGCAACATCCTAGCAGCCACCTAGAATACCCTAGCAACACCCTAGCAACTGCCTATAACTCCATAGAAAATGCCTAGCAACACCCTAGCAACCGGCTATAACTCCATAGCAACCACCTAGTAACACCCTAGCAACCACCTGGAACACCATAACAACTGCCTAGCAACACCCTAGCAACCACCTAGAACTCCATAGCAACCACCTACCAACCACTTAGCATACCCTAGCAACCACCTAGCAATGCCCTAGCAACCACCTGGAGCTCAATAGCAACCACCTGAAACTCCATAGCAACCACCTAGCACCACCCTAGCGACCGCCTAGAATTCCATGAAACCACTTAGAACTCCATAGAACCACCTAGCAACACCCTAGCAGCTGCCTCAGACATCATAGCAACTATCTACCACTGTTCACTCCGTTCAGCACAAAGTCGACTTTGCGTTGGCGGCAACCACACTTCACAATTTCTGCAGGAATTGTCTAGTTATTATTATTATTATTCCACCCATTTTTTGGACCGCTACTCCTCCCAGAGTTTTCGCACCACATACATGTGCCATATGTCAAATTGACCGGCTTCTTTGGGAATCGTGTGCTATTACTTTGTGGAAAGTTTCGCTGCACGGACTTTTTTTGGCCAATTTTTCCCATTGACAATGAATGGGCACTGTGACGTCATACATATGTGAGTTATGAAGTTACAGCATTGGTCGGCTTAGCACACGTGATGCAGTAAGTTTTAACCGGCTTCATCTACGGGAAATTTAGAATCCAGATGCTGTGCATATCTCCATTTTCGTCGTAATTACAGAAAACAAACATTCGTAAACTTCAAATGATTTATACCACAATGTAGATAAAACCTTGACGAAGACGTACATGCATGGATTGTGTTGTTCAAACGAGGTTTCCTGGCGACTTAGCCACCAGAGTGGATATAGCTGAATGCGGAAGTGAACGCGATAAAAACGGTATTCCAAATGCAAAATTACAAATGAAAACGCTGTCAGCTAGGTATATGAACAAACACATGGCTTAGGCATACCCAGAAGTCCTCAATAATAATAGTATTTCACAAGATATTACACAAAATCGTTGACAACGTTTCGTCAGGTGCAGCGTCTATGCTAATGCTAACAAAGAGTGCATGCATTGAACGCGACGATGAAAAAACTTTCGGTTGACCTATAAAACGATATTCCAAAATTAGACGTGTTATACATGGTTAGAAAGCTTATGCTCTCACCTACTGAATAAATGAATTCTCAATCAAGCCAGACTGTACTATAAAGGGCAACAGTGCCGTCAACAAAACGTGTGCAGCAGCTTCTGGTCCGGTCTTACTCCAGAAACAGACGTCAGCTTGTAATACCACACATGTTGCTTTGGGTGTTCTCGAACTTTGTAGTACAAACTGGCTTGATCTACACTTCATCGATCCAACAGGTGATAGAATAAGCTTTCTAACTATGTATAATATGTCACATTTTACTTTTGTAATGCCGTTCCATATCCCATCATATTTGAAAGGTTCGTCTCATTATAGATGCATTGCGCATTCTTTGTAGCAGTGATAGCAACATTTTCTCACCCCAACGCTACAGTACACTTCTCCGCTTGTCTGTTGATGTACCCCTCGTTACAACAGAAGCTAGTACTACTGGCTACCAGCCGATACTTATTCACAGAAGCTGTATTTAAAATGAATAGAATAAGCTTTCTAATTATATATAATATGTAAAATTTTTCTTTTGTAGTACCGTTTTATTTCCCCGCGTATTGGAAGTGGTCTCATTATAGCTGCATTACGCCTTCAGTCTGTGATAGCATTGAAAGCAATGCTTTCTCACCCCAACGCGTTTCCTACAGTACACATCTCCGCTTGCCTGTTGATGCACCCCTCGTTACAACAAAGGCTAGTAGTGCTGCCTAACGATACTTATTCACAGAAGCTGTATTTAAATGAGTTAAAATGCAACTATTTTAACACCTATTTCTCGCATCGTTTTCGATATTGGAAATTCGGCACAAACATTTTTTACTGAAAAAATTTCAAAAATCAGATCCCAGACTGATAACAGCCGGCCTCACAATCTACCTACCCCAGAGCCTCTAACTCACAGATCATCTGATGTTTTATTCCTCAGTTCTTTTACATCAGTGTCTCTATCTGCACTCAATAATATGGTTAAGCACATGAAGTCATCTACTTGCCCCTTGGATGTGGTCCCTACCAGACTACTGAAGGAGATTATGCCTGCTGTTGTTCCTTTCATTTTATCTATTGTAAATAACTCTCTGACCTCTGGCTTTGTCCCCGCCTATTTTAAAACCGCTTTAGTCAAACCTCTCCTTAAAAAATCTCAAAACTTCAATTTTTATCAAAGATCCTAGGAAAAAGCTGTGTTCAAACAATTAGTAGCGCATTTGAGTGACGACAACCTATTTGAAATATTACAATCTGGCTTTCGATCCCTCCACAGTACTGAGACTGCGCTGCTCAAAGTCTGTAATGACCTGCTGTTGGCTGAAGACACTGGTGAATGCGCCATCTTAGTTCTGTTGGACCTCAGTGCAGCCTTTGACACAGTCTATCATAACTTGCTCATTGACAGACTGGAAAAGTGGGCAGTTATAAATGATGTGGCCTTAAGCTGGTTCAGGTCCTACCCATCTAATAGATGCTTCTCTGTGACTGTGGCTGGCTCAGTTTCTCCCCCCATGGACATATTTGATGGTGTTCCACAGGGTTCAGTCCTGGGTCCCATTTTATTCTCTATTTATATGCTCCCTCTTGGTGTCATCATCCGCAAATATAACGTCCAGTTTCACTGTAACGCCGATGACACACAGCTCTATATTCCAATCAGACCCGGTGACCAGTCTAATATTGCAACCCTTCACAAGTGCCTTGCTGAAATAAAATATTGGATGTCAGACAACTTTCTCCAGCTAAACCATACAAAAACTGACGTCATTGTACTTGGTTCCCCCGCAAACAGAAATCAAATCTTGGCAAACCTAGGAGAACTAGCAATCTATCCTAAATCCTCAGCCAGAAATCTTGGTGTAATTTTTGATCAGGACTTGTGTTTCAAACCCCATGTAAAAGAAATAGTTCAGTCATGTTTTTATCATTTGAGAAATATAGCCAAGGTTAGGTCCTTCATCTCTGCCCCATATCTGGAGAAACTCATCCATGCTTTTATTTTCTCCCACCTCGACTATTGTAACTCCCTGTATACCAGTCTTAGTCAGAAATCAATCCACCGCCTACAGTTAGTTCAAAATGCTGCAACTCGGCTCTTAACTCAAACCAAAAATGTGATCATATTACCCCTGTCTTAGCATTCTTGCATTGGCTGCCAGTTTATCTTTATTGATTTTAAAATTCTTTTAATTACTTTTAAGGCCAGGCATGGGATGGCCCCTCCCTATATTTCTGATCTTTAATCCCCCTATGAGCCAGGACGCAGACTGAGATCCTCGGGTAAGGCGTTACTAGCCATTCCAAAGTCAAGGCTGAAAACCAAAGGCGACAGGGCCTTTGCTGTCAGAGCCCCTAGACTTTGGAACATTCTGCCAGAAAATATCAGGCTTGCAGAGTCAGTTCCCCATTTTATTTCACGTCTTAAGACATATTTGTTATGATAAAGCGTTTATTGCGAGATTTATTTATTTATTTTTTATTTATTTATTTTATTATTATTTTTTTTTTTTAAATGTTATTTTATTATTTTTATTTGTTTCTGTGTTTTGTATTGACTATTGTGAAGCACTTTGTTACCTGTATTGAAAAGTGCTATACAAATAAAGCTATTATTATTATTATTATTATTATTATTATTATTATTATTATTATTATTATTATTATACCTGGACTAACTGCCACCACTCTGAATCATTTCACTTTAAATCCCCCCTTTCATGACACTCATGTTACATGTACCCCCATTCCAGCACTTTTTGTAATTTGTACTTGTCCTAATATTGTAGCTTGTTCTTCTCCCTAGTTTGGCTTGGCATAAGTTAGGTCAGAATATTGTTCACTGCGTGAACTGAACTATGTTCTTGGCCAGTAATAGCTGTAAAAAATGAGTATTGTACCTTATTGAACCTGTGTTTTGTAGTTTTCCAATGGCCATGATATGCACTTTTGTACGTCGCTTTGAATAAAAGCGTCTGCTAAATAAATGTAATGTAATGTTTGTTTCACAAACGGATTGTCCAAGACAATATATGACCAGTCAGTCTCAAAAGGGATATCTCTACGTGTAAAACCAATGGTAAGGTTGTGTATTTATTCCATATTTTGGAGATATTGATAGTATGACATGGTATCATTTTAGAAAAAATCCTCTTGTTTAGTGTTCAGTGAGCAGTATTTTTCACAGCTGTACTGGCATACCTTTGGCTATTGTTGGCTTTATCTTGTTGCTATGACGAAATACGAATTTTTAGTGGATCGTTTTCATGTATGCCCAGATAGACACTATTGTCCAGTGTGTCATGCATGGGGGTGTAGTTACAGATGAGATTGCCAGTGCGGCAGTGGTGGCACTCAGAAATGTGTGTTCTGCATAGTTGTCCTGCATCATCTACTAATAAAGCTAGAACACTAATTTGGTTGCAGGAGCACCAAATGTCTGAATTCAGAAATCTAGGCACGCTGGCGTTCCAACCACTAGGGGCACTGCACGAAGTGGTAAAAAATTTTGTCACTAGTATATTTTTGTTCCCCATCAGGAAAGACTGTTATTTGAGCTATGGCTGGAACTGGGTGCACTGGCCATGTACATGGTCAGCATGTTCAACTGCACAAAAGGCGCTAGAAGCCATATTTTTTTTGTTTCTTTTTAATAATATAACTGTTAAAAAGGATGATTTTGATAGTGCAAAGTGTTTTTGATGATTTTTATTGTGCAGATGCCCCCACCTCCACTCAGTCTGTTTAAATGGATTATTATTAGAGACTCATGTCTAAATTAAGTTGCCATTGGGGGTTAGAATTTTAAAAGTGTCAGTCATTAATCTGCAGGAATTACTTTTGAATGTGGAAATGATTTGGTGTTGTCTTCTCAGTTTGTAGTGCTCATGTACCTGCTGACCTACGTGGGGGTCCTCTGTAATGGCCTCACCCTGCTGATCATTGGTAAGTCTTCTGGTCACCACACACTCTCGCTTGCTCAGATCACTGACTGAACACTCTGAACACTTACTGCACATACTCCATATCAGCCCCGTTCCATGCATCTCAAAAGCATTTCACTCACATCTCACTTGATTTGGTGTTTTGTTCATTTGTATGATTTGCTACTTATTGAGAGCTATGTCTCTGTGTCCAGTTAGCTTGTTGGTTGCAACAGGACCACAAGCTATATTTTTAATAGCCGCATGTTGAAAATTGAATGGACAACATCAATGACCTCAACAACAATGACCCTTTTTTTAAAAATCACCAACATACTGTAATGTAAGTCTTTATTCAGTGTAGCTTCTAGCAGTTCAGCTCATTTCATTGTCATTGTTGTTAAATGGATCTTATGTCTGACCAATAGGATTTGACCGGTATGCAGTGTGTAGTGTGTGTACACGGAAGTGATTGTCAGATCTATTGCTGTTTTTGTACCCGCTGTATGGCCCCTGACGAGGTGATTACTTACCCTCACTGCAGCTAGGCAGAAGCAGCATTGTATTCCAATTTTCACCAGTAAACAACTCAACTTAATCACTGGACTCTTGTCGTGTCATTGCGAGTGCCTCCGGAGACTGTGGGTAGTTTTTTTCCTCATTAATACATGGGACTGAGCATCCAGCTAGTAAGAAAGCTAACTACTGTAGCCAACGTGGGATAAGGCTAGCCACTAGCGAAGAGTAAAGACACGACAATACTTTTGAATTAATTCTGGAACAACAGCACACACACATGCTACACAATGAAAAACATATTCAGAGCTGCTGCTGAAATGAAAGGGCAAATTGGCTTGAACCCCTTACTTAACCTACATGTAAAATATATTTTATGTGATTTAATTTAATAATTATTATTGAAAATAAGAATTATAAATTAAATCGCCAAATTCATTGATAGGGCAGTCTACAGAAAATTGGTGGAATCAACCAATAAGTCAAAACAAGCTCTATATTAGGTTTTAAGATTAAATAATTGAATTTAATACAAAGCAATCAATTAGATTAATGGATTGAAATCTTTACATTCTTTACTGAATGCAGACTCACTACTTCTAAATTGCAAAATAGTAGACATACAACAAAACATTAAACAATTGATTTAGTTATACCGAGAGAGAGAGAGAGAGAAAGAGAGACGGATAAGCCAGAGCTTGCCAAAATGTTACTCACTCCCAGTTTAAACAGCACAGGAGGAAAAGAAAACCCACTAAAAACACTCACAACCAAGGAACCACCACCAAAATAAAAAGAGATACACTCTTCTTCAAGGCTCTGAAACCAACACAACACAACTTTTTCTTGTGGCCATCTTAAATACCTTACCCAGCATGACTTGAGGATGTTTGCCCTGTTTGGGTGATGCCGAGTTAAGGTGTAGGAGAGAAGGGAAGGGGGGGTCAGACTCATTTATGACAAAGACTGGCCTACCTAAAGATTGCATTCAAGCTTAAAGAGGAAATGGGAAAGGGAAATGTTAGGCATGTAGCCATGCAGGGTCTCCGACCCCCGATATGGTGTCCTGTGTCTTCTGGTTTTTCTCATCTGAGGAGTTGAGAAGGTGAGGCCCTGCCAAGATTAGGGTCAGTGGATTTTAAATGGCCCCAATCAAATTTTCTTTGATGCTTGTGATGTGGAGGCCAGGCCACATTCTTAGAAACAATATAATATTGTATCAAATTCACAGTTTCCCTCTCTAAGGCCATAATCTATGTACTACATATCTCACAGTGGTTACTAGTGTATTTAATTATTAGTGTTTCAGAATCCCATGTGCCAAACCGACTCAGCGTATTTCACAGGTGTATTTGCCAGGTGTGAAGATGTCAGGGTCATAAGTGACCAGTAGCCACTCTGTCCCAAAAATCCATCAATCTATCATTGTATATACCCGCTTATTCCTGGTCAGGGTTTCGGGGGGGGGCGGGGGGGGGGGGGGCTGCTGCTGTAGCGATCCCAGCATGCATTGGGTGAGAGGCAGAAACAGGTCACCAGTCTATCACAGGGCACACAAACCATTCGCTCACACACTCATACCTATGGACAAAATTAGCCTACCTGCATTAAGGCTGTCAAAAGTGCCATGAAATTGAGTTTGAATATTAGCTTTTGTAATTAGTTCGAGTTCCAATATATTTGAATATCATATGCCTATAATTCACAAAAATAAGCTGCTTATTGTCGGGCACAATATGCACGTGACGCTCCCTCTAAACTGGCCTACGTGTTATTTTCCACAAGTGGGCAGTAGAAAAGAGGACATTGGTGAACTTTAATACTAGGTTACTACATCTGGGGCCTCATTTATAAAACGTATTTTAGATCAACTGTGTGGCGCGTGTGTAGAAAATCACGTCAAAGTAGTGATTTATATAATTTCAACATGACTCAATTTGACCGTGGAAACGGTCGTGGCTCTACGTCAGGTCTTCACTTGACACAAGTTCATTTTATAAATGAGCCCCATTCAGTTTCTATAGCCTAATATGCAAATGAATAAAGCACTTTCTCGTGGATGTAATTTGCCACAAATCGGCATTTATTAATCATAGGGAAATGATAAAATGATTTAAATAATAGGAAATCACAGAAAATCATAAAAGACTACAGCCACCCAGTTTATGGTCTATTCTCGCTGCAGCTGTCTGGTAGACGCTACCGGAGCATCCGGGCACGGACGACCAGACTCACAAACAGTTTTTTCCCGCAGGCCATTAGGCTTCTCAACCAGCAACATTAATCTCAGGGTTAATATCATTAATCTCAACATTGATCACATGACCTCCTATGTGTGCTCCTTCACTTCCTATGTACATTCAATGTACATTATCACAATCTTATGCACATATTCATCAGCACTCCTGCACTTTATATGTTTAATATTTAAATATTTAATACTCCTATTCTCATTATCCATATCCCCCATCTGTACAGGCTGGTACTGCTGCTAATGTTTAATATTATGTATATTTTTGATATTTTTTGATATTTTTGCTGTTTTGCTTCTACGTAGTTGCTGCCTGCCATGTCATAAGAATTTCTTTGCTCAGAATGACCTTGTGTTATACTGTGCACTTGACAAATAAAAACACTTAGACTTTGACTTTGAATTGAAATCCCTGTTTATTTCTTAACACAAAAACTATTCGAACGGCTAATACCTGTAGTCTAAAACAACATAAAGTACTTACTCTGTTTAGTTTGTTTAACTTCTTTCATCATCCAATTTTATCAAAATCTTGAGAAAAGAAAGGAAACATAGCCTGCCATGGGAACATTATTTAGCCTAAATTGTTAGCTAACCAGATCTGTTGAACAAAGTGAAAAAAGAGACTGGCTCGCGAGGCTAGCTGACCAGTAACGTTAGGTGTCCATGGAGCTGAAAGTATCACCAGAGGTTATTGGCAAGGAAAACCAGACGATCCACTTGCTCTGGGTCCAGGGCAGAACATTTTTTGTTGACAGAGGAAGTAACGTTAGCACAGGAATTTAACTTTGCATGCATGAACATGATTCGCCGCATGAAACTAAAGCCTGCATGTTAAATACGCGGGATCCAAAACTAATATACGAATGCTCAAAATTAGGTTCGAACTTTAAAAAAAGAAAGATTTTCGAATAGTTTTCGAACTTCGAATATTTTTTGACAGCCCTAACCTGCATGTCTTTGGACTGTGGGAGGAAACCAGAGTACCTGGAGAAAACCCATGCAGACATGGGGAGAACATGCAAACTCTACACAGAAAGGCCCAGGCCGGGATTCAAACCCAGGACCTTGTTGCGATAATACCCACTGCACCACCGTGCACAATTTCACTGCTAAATAGGGATTAGGGACTGATCATTACTTTTTATTGTTTTCGGGTATGGAAGTATGTTCGCTAATTTACCAAATGTAAAACAACCACAAATTATGACCAGTGGCTCAATTTAATTGGGCAAGCTGTGATTAATGTTGCCCAGGTATGAAATATTAAACCAACTTTTAATTAAATGATTATGTAGTGGGATGGGCTATTAAATAGATCTCAGTAAATGCTGTGGGCTTAATTTGAGCACCAATCACCTGTAGTTGTGACAGTTCAGTTGCAGTTTTTAATATCTTGCAAAGTTTCAAATCCATACCCACTTCATGTGATAATTCATAATAATCTACTACCATGCAAAACTGTTTCAGTATGCACCGGTCCAGTTCTATCCAAATTTATTCGTATTTTTACACCCAGACAGTTTACAGTGGAACTGTGCAAAAACCAGGCCTGCACCCCCAAAAACTGCACCGGCCAGTTTTAGTCATGGCCTTACTCTTTTAACCAAAATGCATTTTATTTTTTTCACATTTTAGTCATGCCTTCTTAATTCATTTTAGTCCAAACAGAAATGACAAAAAATAATATCAACTAGACAATTCCTGCAGAAATTGTGAAGTGTGGTTTCCGCCAATGCAAAGTCGACTTTCTGCTGAACAGAGTGAACAGTGGTAGGTAGTTGCTATGATGTTTGAGGCAGTTGCTAGGGTGTTGCTAGGTGGTTATATGGAGTTCTAGGTGGTTTCATGGAATTCTAGGCGGTTGCTAGGGTGGTGCTAGGCGGTTGCTATGGAGTTTCAGGTGGTTGTTACGGTATTCTAAGTGGTTGCTAGGATGTTGCTAGGTGGTTGCTATGGAGTTATAGGCGGTTGCTAGGGTGTTGATAGGCAGTTGTTATGGTGTTCCAGGTGGTTGCTAGGGTGTTGCTAGGTGGTTGCAAGGGTATTCTAGGTGGTTGCTAGGGTGTTGCTAGGTGGATGCTATGGAGTTCTAGATGGTTACTATGGTGTTGCTAGGTGGTTGCTATGGAGTTATAGCCGGTTGCTATGGTGTTGCTAGGCATTTGCTATGGAGTTGCTAGGGTATTCTAGGTGGTTGCTAGGATGTTGCTAGGTGGTTGCTATGGAGTTATAGGCGGTTGCTAGGGTGTTGCTAGGCAGTTGTTATGGTGTTCCAGGTGGTTGCTAGACTGTTGCTAGGTGGTTGCTATGGTGTTCCAGGTGGTTGCTAGGGTGTTGTTAGGTGGTTGCTATGGTGTTCCAGGTGGTCGCTAGGGTATTGCTAGGTGGATGCTATGGAGTTCTACGTGGTTACTATGGTGTTGCTAGGTGGTTGCTATGGAGTTATAGCCGGTTGCTAGGGTGTTCCTAGGCATTTGCTATGGAGTTGTAGGCGGTTGCTAGGGTGTTGCTAGGGTATTCTAGGTGGTTGCTAGGATGTTGCTAGGTGGCTGCTATGGAGTTATAGGCGGTTGCTAGGGTGTTGCTAAGCAGTTGTTATGGTGTTCCAGGTTGTTGCTAGGGTGTTGCTAGGTGGTTGCTATGGAGTTCTATGTGGTTGCTATGGTGTTGCTAGGTGGTTGCTATGGAGTTATAGCCGGTTGCTAGGGTGTTGCTAGGTATTTGCTATGGAGTTATAGGCGGTTGCTAGGGTGTTGCTAGGGTATTCTGGGTGGTTGCTAGGATGTTGCTAGTGGTTTCTATGGAGTTATAGGCGGTTGCTAGGGTGTTGCTAGGCAGTTGTTATGGTGTTCTAGGTTGTTGCTAGGGTGTTGCTAGGTGGTTGCTATGGTGTTCCAGGTGGTTGCTAGGGTGTTGCTAGGTGGTTGCTATGGTGTTCTAGGTGGTTGCTATGGTGTTGCTAGGTGGTTGCTATGGAGTTATAGCCGGTTGCTAGGGTGTTGCTAGGCATTTGCTATGGTGTTCCAGGTGGTTGCTAGTGTGTTGTTAGGCGGTTGCTATGGAGTTCTAGACGGTTGCTAGGGTGTTCTAGGTGGTTGCTAGGGTGTTGCTAGGGAGTTGCTATGGAGTTCTAGGCGGTTGACTCTTTACTGAGTCCAATGTCGCGACCCATAGTTCTCTATGACAAACGGTTCAAAAGTTATGAAATATCAAACATCGGCCAATCAGGAAGGGGGGCGAGGCTGATCTACACCAATGGACAAAGGACTCTCTACCATGTCCAATGAGGCAATTTGTGGGCAATTTTTCCCCATAGAGATGAATGGCAGAATGTTCAAACCTAGAGAGAGACAAGAGTACTGCTGCTAGAAGACAGAGCATTGTGACATCACAAGGCTGAACATTCTGCCATTCATTCCCTATGGGGAAAAATTGCCCACAAAAATTCAAATTTTTCAAAAACCGTGCAACCAATTTTTCCACAAAGTAATAGCACAACATTCCCGATGAAGCCGCTCGATTTGACATATTGCACGTGTATGTGGTGCGAAAACTCTGGGAGGAGTAGCGGTCCAAAAAATGGGTGGAAAGAAAGAAAAATAATAATATGTCAGATAATAGTAGTGTGATTGCCTAAAGCAACCACACTAATTACAGTCAACAAAAGAACCAAGTATTTTAGTCACATTTTAATTCAAATAAATTCTATTTTATTTGTATCGCACATTTTTCAGAGAACTGTCACAAATACACTTTACAGAGTAGCAAGGCAACAGCGCAAAAAGAGCAAACGGAGCAAACCCCAGGCCTGAACCCCCAAATAGCAAGTTCATAACTTAAATAAATGTAAATACTTTGTAACATACTCAGAGTGTTTGCGACAACACATCAGTTGTGACAGTGCGTCCCTTTGTCATGAATGAACACTGGTGTATCTAATCTAGGAGCCAAAAGTGAGATTTAGACTCAGAGACTTCTTGGTAAGATTAAAATTAGTTGAATCAAAAATATTAAATTATCATCTGTCATGTCTTAAATTGTCTTAAAGTCTTAAATTGTCATCAATTCATCAGTCATTAAATTTAATCAAAGGCTGTCATAAAAGTTGTACTTCATAAAAGTGTGTCAAAAGAAACACCAGACTGCTATATTGTAAATTCAGACAAGCAGATGTGACAAAATGTCTCCAGAGAAAAGATTACATCAAAACAAGGAGTTTGGCAGTGTTTGGAAAAGTTTGTTACAGGATTGTATTGTGCTTTCCGTTATGACCCATAACTTACCTCTGTTTTAATAACCAGGTGCACACTACTGGACGCAACACTGACTTAGTATTTACCACAACCCGAAAGAAGACCCAGTTATTATACAGCAAAGCAGGGAGTTAGATCTATTTGTCCTAAAGGAGTTCTATGCATATATACAGGATTAGCACAGGTTGCAGGATCTCCCCGGGCAGGCAGATGTAACTCCCACGCAAGATGGTCTTCTGGTCTAAAAGTCCACCCTCCAGTTCCTTACAGATGATTTGAGTTTGACGGCGATTACCATTGTTTCTATCACTACAATATGCACTTTCTATAACTAAAAGTAACACAAAGGCTTCTATAAGTAACTTAACATGTTATAGAACAGGTTGTTAACAAGTTCCAGACAGTGTGGATTGTAGGCAGTAGACAACTCTGAGCTGTAGACCAAGACTAATTTAAAAAGATGCACATTATCCATATATAGTCCGGCATCTTTCTAATATCGCTGCTTCGCGGCACTCCCGGTGTCCTCACAACAGGCATCCTTTAGAATTGTTGCCAAGCAATGGCGTTTGTTGTCTCTCAGGCGCATTTTTGGATCCGCATTTCTGCGACAGGACCGAAAATCCCCAGAGGATACGTAGAATAATAACCTGAAATGTATTTGTTTAAATGCTGGATGTATAAAAAATACGTTTTTGGAACTTGAGGCTGCTATGAATAGCCCCCCTATGACATAGTTGGGATTGCAGAGACATGGCTTGGGGAGGAGGACGGGGATGAATATAATATAGAGGGATACAAACTCATTAGGAAAGATAGATCCAGTATGAGAAGTGGGGTGTAGCTCTCTATGTAAAATAAAATCTTAATGAACAGGAAATTACTGAAATTGACAAACTCATGCTTAGTGAGGATATTTGGATTAAGCTAATACCGGAACATGAAAAGGGCCTTACAGTAGGCATGTGTTACCATCCGCCTGCTTCTGACAGTAGTGTGAATTCAGTGCTCTTTTGAAACAAAAACCTTGAAAGGCTTGTCAGGAAGGTGACTTTAATTAGCCTGTTATTAATTGGGAATTGATGAAAGGATAAGGAAAAAGTGAGGAAGATTTATTAGATTTTATAAGTGACCTTTTTTTGGTACAGTCAGCCTACGAGAGGCAAATCAGTTCTGGATCTGGTGTTGTGTAATTATCTTGACAGAATTTGTAACAGAAATAGGTAATCGGGTTACTTAGCACAACTGATCATTCTGCAATTTAGCTTTGATATATTTTGGCAAATTAACAGGGCCTCCTCTAAGGCCAGTCATTTCTTTAATTTTAGATGAGCTAATTTTAACAAGATGTGAGCAAGGTAATATAAAACCAATATATCAGGGAAAGGGACTGTACTGACTGTATTGAACTACAGGCCTGTCAGTTTATCTTGCATTACACTTAAAATACTGGAATCTGTCATTAAAGACAAGTTAGAATTGTTTCTTGAAAATAACAACATAACCAGCATGGTTTTTGCAAGGGAAGGTCATGCCTGACAAACCTTTTGGTTTTGTTTGATGAAGCTAACAAGTGCTTTGACTATAACAAGGCTTATGATATTATGTACTTAGATTTCCAAAATGCATTTGATAAAGTAACACATGAGAGACTTCTTAGTAAAATTAAGACAGTGGGAATTACAGGAGGTATTTGAGGAACTGGCTCGGAAGTGGCTACAGGGCAGAGCACAAAGAGTAGTAGTTAGGAGGGTCTTATCTAGGGGTACTGTGGGAAGTAGAAGCCCAAAAGGATCAGTCTTCCTCATTTATATCGATGACCTTGACAGGGACATTGAAAATATATTAGTTAAATTTGCAGATGATACAAACTGGGAGGCACAGCCAATAGTTTTGAATCTACCAAAGTAATCCAAAAAGATTTAAACAAAATCCAGAATTGGGCAGAAACATGGCAAATAAAATTCAATATAGCTAAATGTAAAGTTCTACATGTGGGACATAAAAACATAAGGCAGCATTACTTCATAGGGGGGGGGGACAAAATTGGAATATGTTCCATTTGAAAAAGACTTTGGAGTAATGGTTAATAAAAGCTTTTCAGGTTCTAGGCACTGTGCTGTAGAGGTAAAAAGGCCAACAAGATGCCAGTAGTATTGAGTATAAATCAAAGGAATTTATACTTATCTTATACAGTACAATCCTTTTGTTAGACCACACTTGGAGTATTATATGTAGTTCTGGGGACCATACTACAAGAAAGATATAGAGGCTCTGGAAAATGTTCAAAGAAGGGCTACCAAATTGATTCCTAGTTTGAAAGCTATGAGATAAAAGCTATGAGGAATAACTTAAGATGCTGAATCTCTTCAAGTATAGTAAAATGAGACTTGGGTTTGTTTGAGAATTTTAAATTCAAAGAGATTCTTTGGGTTGAGTTCTGTTTGTAGAACCAGGGGACATGAATGGAAATTAGCAAAATGTAAATTCCACACAGACATTAGGAAGCATTTTTTCACTCAGAAAGTAGTCAATGTGTGGAATAGCCTGCCAAGCCATGTAGCAGAGGTAGAAAGTCCAGAACAGGTTTTCAAAACCAGGTTTGTTACGGTGTAAGATACTATCTAGCCTGTAGGTAATCAGAGGTTTAATTTAGTAGGAAAATGGTGAGCATTGTTGTACTGAATGGCCTGTTCTCATCATTATGTTATGTTGTATTTATATTGATAATATTTATATATTTGTAATATAATAGTTCAGACATACATGCAGTTACATCAAACGTAGTCAATTCCCCATGACACACCTGCCAGCCAAGAATGGGAAAAACGTGGCAAACTTTGGATTCCCTGAGGGTCTCGGTGACATTGATTGCATGAATGTGTAACTGTGCGCCCCAGCAGAGAACGCTCTTATATACAGTGAGCGCCATAATGTTGGGGACAAAGATATATACATTATTGATTTGGCTCTCTACTCCACAATTTTAGATTTGTAATCAAACAATTCACCTGTGTTAAAAGCACATTCTCAGGTTTCTCAGCTTTTATTTTAGGGCATTTTTACACATTTGGGTTTCACCAAGTAAAAATTACAGGACTTCTTATTTGCAGTCCCCCCATTTCAGGGCGTCATAACGCTTGGGACAAATTAGTCAGATTTGTTCAATTGCTTCCTTAGTGTAGGTATGTATAAGTATCAGTATCTAATTTTGATTCTAGGCTTTTGATTGCCTTTGGAGTCTGTTATTGATGTTTGTCAACATGAGGACCAGAAGTTGTGCCAATGGAAGCCATTATGAGGCTGAAAAATAGGAAATAAGAAAAAAAACAGTCGGAGACAAAGGCCAAACCTTAGGCTAATGGTTGTAACATTATTAAGAGGAAAGAGATCACTGGTGAGCTCAGAAATCACAAGGAAATTAAAATGAAAACAAACACTGTAAACATCTGAGAATGTGCTTCAGATGTATAGATAGGTTAGGTGGAACAATACAGCCCCCTCAATACAAAAATTTGTTTACAAAATTTTAAAAAATTACAGTGACTAGGTATCTCCATGTTAGTCCATGAAAAAAAAGGATTGTAACCCCTTCGCACATATTCCAAATCTGCCCAATCCTTGCCCATTTAGGGGGTAGTCTATTTAAAGCTTTATAACTCCAGATGTGAGCATCACAGATTCTTGAACAATGGCTTAAATGAAGCAAGATTAGATTAGAAAACCTTAGATTAGTTTATATTCATAATTTAGGAAAAAATAAAGTGCCACACATTGTCTAGGCAAAAAAGCAAAAAAAAATTTAGTTTGCAATGAAATACTGAGAGATCCCATATATAAAACAAGTCAAACTATACGTGTCCTGGATCAAAAACTCCATCACAAGTGCATAAAATCCTAGGGTGGATATGCAGAACTACTAAAGATCTATGAAACAAAACTAAGCAGTGTCTAAATTATACATTGGTGTAAATCACAACATAATTATGTATTTCACTGCAAATCAACTGTTTTGACTCAAGTTTTCTATCATTTTTAAGTGGGAATTACAAGCTTACAGTGGTACAGTGGTTTAAAATATCTAGCGGTCCAGAAACATCTAAAATCTCTCCAAAAATTAATAAAATACTCTTTGTCCATTATAAAGCACATAGGCTAAATGTGCCCTGTATTAAGGTTTCAGATGAAACATTGATATCAGATTTAAAAATAATGCAAAAACATTGTCACACAATGTGGTACAGTACCTAAATATCATTAACTCTTGTATGTTTTTCTCTACTCTACGGTATGCAGTGTTTTCTTGTATGGGGATGGGACAACATTAAAACAATATTCAACCTTCCACCACATTTTGGCAATGTTTCAGTTGAGGTCACATCCGGTGCATTAAACACAAACACTACTTGGAAAATCAATGAACGCTTACGCTACAGTGTGAAATATCCTCATTATAAAATACCACTAACCTATCTAAAGACACTCAATTTCAAAAATAACATATTTAACCTAAATATTTTCAGCAGTAACACTTATATTTTGACGATGAAATATTATCTGTGTTCAGTAGATAGAGACAGAGACAGAATCAATGTTGTCGTTCCCCAGTTCTTTTCTTGTTGGCTACATTATGTAGTTTTGGGAGGTTAACCAGTGGTGCAGACTAATCTGGAGTGAGACTCAGAGACCTATCGGTAAGATAAAAATGAATATAATCAAATTACTATGTCAAATTTCATTAGACAGGAAAACATAAATTGTCATAAAATCATCAATTAATAAAATTAATCATAAAGAGGTTATCATAAATGTTATAATAAAGGTTGTACATGAGAGCATAAGAAAAGTTATGATGACAATAGGCCATTCATCCCAACTTAGCTTGTCGTAACTTTTTTTTTTTTTTTGATATAGCAGCACACAACAGATAAGAAAAGCAATGAATATAAAAACCCACAACAACCAATAAAAACAATCACAAATTAAAACAATCAGTAAAAAAAAATTATCAACCTTTCAAAAACTATAACAAAAACCCAATAGAAAACAATAAAATGGAAAACAGTGAAAACCAATAAAACCAATTGTATTTCATGAGAGACACCACACTGGTATATTGGTATATTGTTCCAGGTGGAAACCTGGAAGTCTGAGACAAAAGATCACAACTCCCTTTTATATAGTAAAGTAAACATCTGGATCATATCACGTTGAGAGATGGTTCAGGGTCACAGGTTACTGAGACACTTCTAAAACTAATCACAGGTCTCCTACAGTAAACTATAGTAAGTACATGCATATTTAACTAAACGGTGTAAAATATAAGTAATGTATATATTTCAGCTTAATCATAATCATTTATTTTGCTAATCATTATCCTTTTCCTTTTTGTTTTCGGTAATTCTGTGCCGTTCGGACTTCTCTCCGGCGTTCGCCCCCGAAGACTCCCGGTCTCCGCTTTTAAAAACACCAGGCTCACTGTTGAAAACAATCAGAGGCAATCAGCGCAATTAAACAATTGATAATTATCGGCGCTGATTACCTCCACCTGACAGTTGTAACGAAGGATCCGAGAGCCGCTCCTCTCACTCTCTCTCTCTCTGCAGCCGACGCTCAAACCACGCCCACCCCACCACAATACTGTATTCATTTAAAAACGTGTAACACAGCCAAATTGCTAATTATTTCCACTAGAAATGATTGCTATTTGATACTTTGATGTCACACAAAGTGTGACATGACCACATTCTCTTCAGATCTTAAGATGAAAAAACACAGGGCCAAGTTACATTACATAATTTAGGAAACATTGCTTTGGAATACAGCTTGTTTAATTTGTGCGAGCTAAGATAGCCAATATTGTTTCTTGTAACTTGGCCCAAGTTTCATATCAGTACTTTTAATGGCAGGCCTATATTTTGCTAGTTTGAATTAATGACTTATAGACTGTGCTTTGAATGTGTGAGTAACTTGGCATTTTTGTATGTTGTATATTTTTCTTCAGATGAAATTTTACTTCAAACACCTTTGACATATCAGTACTCATTACATTACATTACATTACAGGCATTTAGCAGACGCTCTTATCCAGAGCGACTTACACACAACTTTTACATTGTATCCATTTATACAGCTGGATATATACTGAAGAAATTTCGGTTAAGTACCTTGCTCAAGGGTACAACGGCAGTGTCCTACCCGGGAATCGAACCTGCGACCTTTCGGTTACAAGTCTAGTTCCTTACCCACTGTGCTACACTCCGTCCTCCGTCATTAATCGTTTCAATTACATTCAGAACTTAATTGAGTTGGATACAGTTAAAACCAAGGTACATGCAGTCTGATGTTGCTGTCATATTACCTAGCAGGTATGATTGTTTGAGAGTTGTAGAATAACTTTAACAGTAAATGAAAAGGCCATATACTAATGTCAATCAAGGAAACACAATTATATTGGTAATGTGAGACCAGCCACATTCTTAGATTATGAAGCATGGGGCTTTATTCATGAGAACAGACTGCGTAAACATTTACACACAACCAGCTTCATAACTGTGAAGTGAGTTGTGCTAACTTTCAAATAGATCAAGAAAGCTGCTTTTGTTTGTTTCTTAACCCCCTTTTACAAATAAAATAGCTGACCATACGGACCCATCTGGTGTGTGCTTATTATAAATGCCTGTGATCAGATAGCCGTTTCTTTTCAATTAATCACAGCATCCAGAAGATGAGGCCATGTCAGTACAGCAAGCAAATTTATCTGAACACATTTAATATTAACACTTAAAAAGTCAAACATGTTGATGAATAAAATGAATTTATTTAATAAATATTAAACACCATTTATGCCTAAGGACTCACCAAAAATGTGTATGTCCAGTAGATGGCTTTCAACACTATCCAGTGTCCCTGATCTCCATATCTAAAGCCAAAATCTGAATCTCTCCATGACCTCCCTGGGTATTAACCCTCTCATTTTCTCTTTAGATGGTATTCTGTAGACATGTTGTCATAGTTCTGTGTTCCTGTCTGTGTTTTCCTTGTTGGGCCGCCAGATGGCGGCACTTCTGTTCTGTGTCCTGCTCCCCCTGTTTAATTGTATGATTGTTTCCAATTGTCCAATCATTGTTTTCTGGCTGTCTTGTTTTCCCTTCCCCTTCCGTGGCCTGATTGTTCATGGTGCCCTCCTGTGTCTCGTCAGTGTCTGTCTATTTAAGTTCCCGTCTCCTGGACTCAGGTGCTGGATCCTTGTTGGTTTGTTGCTCGTTGTTAGTTTGTTCAGTTGTGTTTCTGATCCTGTTCCTACCCTGTTCTGTTTCCACGTACTTTATGGATTTTTGGATTTTCTTTGTTCGATGTATCTGAAGTTTTCCTTTATTTTGAAGAGTTGCCCTGCGAGGCCTTTTGTTCCCTTTGTTCCGTTTTTTCCAAAGTAAAGTCTTTTGTTCTTACCTTTTTTTGGAGTTTGAGTTTTTCCCCCTCTGCATTTGGGTCCTAACTCTCCACCACACCGTGACACATGTAACAGCAAAAGGCACGTTGTTAGTTATAGCAACTCAAAGACTTTATACAGACAAGGACATCACATTTTTGGTCACCTAGCATCCAATTCCTGCTAGAATATAAGCTGAAAACCATACGAACTTTTCAAGGACATACCTTTTTAAATGATGCATGATTTGATTTATTGCAAATAAAATGCCTCCTGCCTGAAAATTACTTCCTTAACAGTTTTACTTACCTCGCTCAAAAACTGTTTTTGTTTTGGAAATAGTTCCAGCAAAGGTGATCACAGTGATCAGTTCCTTTGCGGTTTCAGGCGGTTTTATGACTGACTTGCACATGTACAAACCTGAAATGGCCGAAATGAAATGGTAACTGCATTACATTTGTGGCAACTCATCCCCAACATTTGCAAAATTAAAAAAATCTTTTTAAAACACTTCATCTTTAGGAACAGTTGTCTGTTAGAGAAGTTGGGAGATGATGACTCTAGAGATGGTTGGCTATTGAGTATGGAATTAAACAACTTGAAATATTAAAATTGTGTCCTGAATGAGACCTGTTAGCATTTAAAGGTGTCAGAGCCAATCCATTGCATCTGTAAATCATGACGCTTGTTGAAAACCTAACTTCACCAGAAATAACATAACATAAGACAAGAACAGGCCATTCAGCCCAACACTGCTCGTCTATTCCTACCACTTAACTGTACTTGATGCTTAGTTTACCTAAAAGCTAGATAGTATCTAACACTATATCAGGCCGGGCCTTGAATACCAGTGTTTCTGCCTCCACTACATGTCCAGGCAAGCTATTCCACACATTGACCACTCTCTGTGTGAAAAAGAATTTCCTAATGTCTGTGTGAAATTTACCCTTTGCCAGTTTCCATTTATGCCCCCTCATTTTGCTAACCAAACTCAACTTGAATAATTTCCTGTAGTTCACTTTGTTAATCCCTTTAATAAATTTAAAAGCCTCAATCAAATCTCCCCTAAGTCTCCTTTTACTAAACTTGAGAAGTCCAAGCACCTCAAGCCTTTCCTCATAACCCTTATCTTTTATACCCGGAATCAATCTGGTTTTTGTACACTGTTGTCAAGTAGGTGAAAGGATGGTTCCTCAGTGTGTGACACCAACTGTCAAACATGGAGGAGGAAGCGTGATGGACTGGGGCTCTTTTGCTGGATCCAGAGTTGGCGACTTGCACAGAGTGACTGGCACCCTGAACCAAAAAGGCTACCACAGCATTTTTCAGCACCATGCATTACCCTCTGGTCAATGCCTAGTTGGTCAGGGGTTCATCCTACAGCAAGATAATAACCCAGATTATACCTCCAGGCAGGGGTTAAATTGGGGGTGGATGTGGGTGGATGCCGTCCACCCACCTTTGGTAAATAAATAAATAATTTTGACTGGCAGTTTTACAAATAACTATGATGCTCCAGTCCATGTGTTCCCTCTAGCCTGTTACTCGCTCAACCAATCAAAAATACGAAGAAAAAAAACTCAGGGGGAACAGTCGTTTATATAGCAGGCACAGAAAGAAAAATATTGTTGATTGTCTTGATTGTTTGGAAGCGGACGTGGTAATTTCATTAACATGTAATTTCATCTATGCAACATTTTAAAGAGAGCTGAATAAACAGCCCCCACCAACGCCGGCTGTGGAATTTTTAAGAATTCAATATATTCCGCCGTACTTTTGTAAGTAGAAAAATAAATGCAGGCACGTCTTCGTTTCAAAATAGGTCGTTTAATGTAGCAAAGGAACTAGTGGGTCTGTTACCCAAGTACAGATAAACACAGAACCGACAAATGACGGAGACAGTGAATACTTATACCCTGTTCCTTCAAGGAAACAAAGGGCCAAATGGTTATCTTTAAACACATCATGGGGAAGGGGGGGGGGGCGAGGTAATCAGACATTGGGGGGGGGAAGAAACAAGGTGTGGGGAAGTTGGACTGAAGTAGGGGGTAGAGGATACTGCATACCAAAGGGAGAGGATGTAGCACAAAGGGTGTGATAAAAGGTCAATTTAACTGAGTGTGGTGGTAAACAATCAATCCTATCTGCAGCTGTCCCACTACAATGTGAGACACCTCAGAAGGGTAGAACTGTGGCTCCCATGTTTTCCAACATTCCCTACTTTTTTTAAAATTTTTTATAAGAAAGTCTTCTATAATCGAAGGTATATGTATAGAAAAGAATATGAAGCAAAAATAAAACATAAAAATTAAAACAAAAGCACACAAATTATTCAGGGGTTATTTCTGAGCCATCCCACAGTTTCATTTCTATCAATGACTTTCTCCAACTGTTTTTTTTCTGTTTGCGCCAGCAATAACACTGTGTTTGACCATTGAGGATACAAATTACTATTAGACCTACAATAGCCAGGAATATCCGGTTCCAAAAATGTGTTCTCATCAGAGCATCCTTGTCGCTTCAGGACTGTGGCCTCTGCCTGGGCCAAGCTCACCTCCATTTTTGTTTTGAGTAGTGTTGAATCACTCTCCATTAGAGCTTTCTTCACCTGAGCATGAATACCTGCAAACACATTTGACTAAGGAACCAGGTAGGCATCATCCCACGTGGCCAAGCTGTTGGACTCACTGGCATCAGTAGTAGGTAAACGAATGTTCCCCATCTGAACAGTGTATGCTGGTGTAAACCAGAAACCAGGGGGGTGATTAACACCTTATATTACCATATGGAAGTCCTGTGGGGTGACTCAGAATACACCAGTGACACTGGTCCACCACCCTCTCCACTTCCTCTAAAGGGTGCACATTCCTCTCTGGGGACAGTTCATTAGAGTTAATAGATACAATTTATTGCATGACTTTCATGCATAACATGTATGAATGTAGTAATCTGTAAAAATGTTTGATTCAGCCATTCCCTTACCAGTTCAAACCTTAAACAATACTGATCAAACATGACAATGATGTTAGCTCAATCATAACCAGCATGCATGAATACCGTATTTACATCATATTATAAAACCCTTTTTTTTTTCTTTTCTTCTGGTCCAAGAATGATGCCTTCTCTAGGAATAGGTTGCAGTGGAGGACATTTGCTTCAGTCCAACTGCTTGAGTCTTCCCATTCCTTTAGAGGTTGGCATTGTCTATCCTCAACATATATGTATTATTATTATTATTATTTATTTTATTTATTTATTTTTAACCGTATAAATTTAGATGCATCATTGTTAGACCAGGGTAATATGTACATTCATGCTCCACGGCCCATCTCCCCAGGTTATCCTGTCCCTCATCCCAACTAGTTATTGCGTTAATAATGTGTCCAATTACGTGTTTTTACTGTCACAATGAATTCTTATATTCTTGGAAGCTGTCTTCCACCCTCAATCATGTGTTCTAAATGAAGATTCACTTGATACTTTCCATGTGTCTTCTGTTGTGAACGCTTCACCATCTTTCCACCTGTCTGATGTCCATTAGGTGAATCCAACGTCAACTGCGTGTATTGTCCCTGACACATTGGGTGTTGTTTATGAATATGACCGGAATGTCCCACTTAGTGCTGACCTCCAACCTGTTCCTGAATACCAGGAGCCTCGTCCTGATCTCGATTAATTCTGTAGGGGAGAGAAAGACCAAGTGTGAGTGTATATTCTTATGCAGTTTTAATCATTTAAACATTGACATTGGTATCAAGTTCAGCTTTGTTATATAATTTGCATTGGTCCCCATGATACCAGAAATACTGTATTGGCCTACCCCGCTTTTTTATTGCCAATTTCAAATTGGTTTCACCAAGTTTGTCCATAACTTCGTATGGACCCTCCCAGTTTGCTTCCCAGCCTCCCCCTTTTAAATTTTTATTATTATTATTATTTTTTTTTTTTAAGCATCCCCGATTTAGAAAGTCACTGTATGTGGGGTTGGACTGTGAAAGGGATTCTCAGAGCCTTTCTGGCTGCTCTGCTCAGCATGGGCCTTAATCATAGACAATAGGTCTGTGTATGTAAGAGTGCCTTCAGTCTGGGGCTGTTCTGTCTGAGGCTGCTGTGCACGCAGCTGTTTTGGCCCTTTTCCTTCCATCCCTCCTCCTTTTGACCAGCAGTGTCGCTTGGAATGGCCAACACGCTTGCAATTGGCACACACACGGGGGCTTCTACACTCATTCTGAATGTGACCTGGCTTCCCACAGTTAAAACAATGAAATCTGGCCTGGCCCTTATTAGATGCTAGCACAGCAACCCTTTTTCTAGAGCTCTGTTTAGGGCTCAGTGAACTGAGTTGCGACTCATTCCACACAGTTAAACAGTCTTGGATATCCCTGCCTATGTGCTGTCTGACTGGCTGTGCACCCAGTTCTCTATTCAACTGTAACAATAAATGTTGGCAAGTAGGCGAGACAAGATCTTTATATTTATTGATTACCAAACTCCAAAACATTGGATCGTCACCTGTTAGTAGTGCTCTGTTCCCTCCACCTATGTTTCGATTGTACACAATCACAAATGTTCTAAGAAAATCAGTGGGATGCTGCCCTTTCTTAGGTACAAACTCAAGGATTTTATTCATGTCAGCTATAACGCGATAACCCACAGCCTCGCTCGTTAGCCTTAACCTTGCGTCATGATTGGGGAAAACAACAGGGTTTCCCTGACCCTGTATGAATTCTAACGGAATAGTAACCGATGTAGGGAGCACAGATTGCAATAATTTACAACAGTCCTTGTCAGTTAGCGAGTGTATTCGCTGCAGCGTTTGCACCTTTTCAACAACTGCGGTCGGGTCACTAACTCCGTCCCACGTGGGAAGTTGTTGTTGCAGTGTAATCAACTCTGAAAGTGTAAGATTGCGATCCACCTGTTGATCTGCATATTCATATGTGATAGCCCCATTGACAGGATTTTGTGTTCCGCTTGTACGAACTCTGCGTGTTATTATTGGTGCGATTTTAGTGTTTTTTGTCCCGACTGATTTAGTTGCTTTTTGTGATGTAGAACTTCTAGAAACCAACCTTCGGCAATTAGAAAGAAGTGAATTGGTAATAGATGCATTACATTCTGTCCCCCCAGTAGGCCTATGAAACCCCGGCTCCTCATCTAAAATTTCATTATCACTTCTTTCATCATCCACATCTAACAAAGGAGCTGTTTGGCAGTTTGTCTGTCTGACTTCCCATTCGTCATCATCAGAACTGTATACTGACTCACTCTGCTCCTCTAATGTCCTTAAAATCACTGCCACTCGCCGTTTCATTATGGTATTTGCAAGTTTTTGCTTTGCCATTTTTTCTTTCAGCGACCTGAACTTCTGTACAATCGCATTATCCTTATTCTCCCCAGACACATTCCATAACTCTTTATATGCCACCTGAGCATCGCGTAACTGTCCCTGCGTTTTAACCAATTCTGCAGTTGTAGTATTCAATTTCTCCCTCAACTGGCAAATTTCTTTTCTAAATTCTAAGTGTGTTGTGGCATGTAATATACGTTCTGCAACAGATGCTTCCAACTTCCTTGAATTTACCTCCAGTGCTTTATTCAAACTTTCAACTTCACCTCGCAATTTAGGAACCTCTACAACTTTATCGGTCAAAAACTTAATTGTTTGGGCCATAGCCATCACACAGTTAGCCTGTCTCGTTTTCTCATTTTTCTTCTTTTCATTGCGCTGCTCACAAGCAGTTTGAAGATATTCAACAACATCTACTTCCTGTGGTACGTTGTAAGGACCCTCCTTACAATGTTTGGTCAACAACATAGCGGCCCACGATTTCCAACCATTCACTGCCATTACTAAACTCCTGTACAATGGACAAACAAACTTTTGGTACTTGAAATTGTCCAAGGTCTGTGTAACTTTATACAAGCCCCTGTCTAGAACACTGTACACATGTACAATCAATTCTGACCACTTGTATTTTAAAACATTACACAATTTCCATAACTATTCCTCTACAATATTACATACATAAATATTTCATACTCACAAATGTACGTGGTCCGTTCCGTGCCTTCAAGTCCGTTTTTCCTTCAGCGTTGGCAAATGGCTTCCAAAACAGTCCTCTTACTGTAATCCTTTCTTGAATTTGGTGTCAACGTAAAAAAGAAAGTCTCTTCTGTAGGCCAGTGTCATACGCGAATGTCAGCCTCCCCAGTGTTTTTTTTTTTTTTTTTTTTGAAAAACGCAACAAGAACGACGGATTTGGGCTGGCTCGCCAATAATGTGGAATTTTTAAGAATTCAATATATTCCGCCGTACTTTTGTAAGTAGAAAAATAAATGCAGGCACGTCTTCGTTTCAAAATAGGTCGTTTAATGTAGCAAAGGAACTAGTGGGTCTGTTACCCAAGTACAGATAAACACAGAACCGACAAATGACGGAGACAGTGAATACTTATACCCTGTTCCTTCAAGGAAACAAAGGGCCAAATGGTTATCTTTAAACACATCATGGGGAAGGGGGGGGGGGGGGCGAGGTAATCAGACATTGGGGGGGGGAAGAAACAAGGTGTGGGGAAGTTGGACTGAAGTAGGGGGTAGAGGATACTGCATACCAAAGGGAGAGGATGTAGCACAAAGGGTGTGATAAAAGGTCAATTTAACTGAGTGTGGTGGTAAACAATCAATCCTATCTGCAGCTGTCCCACTACAATGTGAGACACCTCAGAAGGGTAGAACTGTGGCTCCCATGTTTTCCAACACCGGCTATTATTAATGGCAACTTTGATTGCTTGAGCAAAATGAGCAGGTTGCTGGTGAGCAGTTAAGCTAGGATTTAATATTTATCCATATTCAATTTATCCATTAAAATCTGTTTTAATCACCAAGTAGTCTACACTTAACAAACAAGATACACCAGTCTGTTATCTACCGTATTAACTTTCAGAATAACCAGCAAAAACAAAACTTGCACTTCAGTTTTTTTTACAATCTACGCATTGCAAATATTTGCCATGAATTCAAGTGCGGAGAACGAAGTGCATGTATCCACAAATATTGATTAACACTAGAAGCGCTGTGACGGGTCAGTTTGACCCAAACTGAGATATTTCAGAGTTTAGGATTGTTTTTCATTTAGTTACTAGCAAGCTACATCATCCGCATTCACTGACTTTTCCTAAATATTTGTTATTTACGTACCAGCGTAGTAGGAATGTCAAAGTCACGTTTGGAAAATGTTAAAAACACCTTATTTCACTTCCGTGTGTGTTATAACAGTGTTGTTAAATTACGGCCGTCTTCAGACTAAGGAGTCAGTTTTCCTTCACCACACCAGGAGGCGCAAAGATTCACTTTTAATCGCGGTGGACACGCTGTTGCATTTTTATTTGTACGAATGTTTTATTTATTTTGTTATTAGAAATATTTGTTTATGTTTATTTTGAAGAATAAATTATATAATGTTTTAAATATGTGATCTTAAAAAATATTTTTATAGGCTATTGCGTTTGTTTTGTGATCATTTGTTTATGCCTATGCCTTTCCCTTGTGTTCTGAAATCATAGCCCTACATTTTATTTTTACAGTTATTATGCAACTGGAAATTTCTAAATAAAGGTTCAAATAAAATTGATCCGTCTTCAAATGCAAAAAACAAATTTGGTTTTTTTCAATTTTATGCATTATCATGCTCGTATCAATGGCTGCATGCGACACGTTCACGTACAACAACAATGCTGCGTAGGATATTGCAAAAACTAAATCTAAGCTAAAGAAACGACTACAATATAACAAGATAAAAATATATTTGAAGCCCTATTTCTTTCGGCAGTTAATTTGTTTATTCGTAGAGTGTTACAGTGAATACGTCTTTTTGTAGGCCAACCCAGACGTTTCTTCCGCCATGGGTTCCCTCGGCAGATCGCCAATGGATTTTTCCAATAGGGATTTAGTTTTCTTCCGAAAATAAGGCCTATGGTTAATTTATGCCTAAAACAGTTTCACGTTTTGTTCTACGAGTTCTAGGGGTTCGACACTCATTCACGCTTAGCATTCGATGCTCAGCGTGCATGCGAGCTAGTAAAACAAGAGTGGCTATTGCAAAAATGTGACCGCTCTTGTAGTTTCAATATAGAAACTTAGCCTACTTTTCAAACGCACACGACAGCTTAGAAATCCACGGTTGACATAGGCTATTAATGGGTGTATTTTATCTTGTATAACAAACGTGAAGCTCATTTAGGCTTACGTTCACCACAAACCTTACTTTCGGCAGAAAACTAAATCCCCACGGGAAAAATTCATTGGAAATCTGACGAGAGAACCCAATGCCAACTTACTTCCGGGTTTTAGGACTACAAACTGTAACACTATTGCAAAAACAATCTAAAATAAAGAAACCACTACAATACAGCAGGATAAAAATATATCTGAATCATAGCGTAGTTTGTTAGTTTATAGTTAGTCATAGTTTGTTTCGGCTGTTAATTTGTTTATTTATAGTGTTTCAGTGAAGACGTCTTTTTGTAGAACTCGGACGTTTCTTCTGCCATCGGTTCCCTCGGAAAATTTCCTACGCATTTATCCCAGACGGATTACGTTTATTTAGTGCACTTGTTATCAGTGGACTTGCTGTGAGTGCTGATCAAGCATACCTTGCTCGTTGATATATATATATATATAAATTAGCCTACGTTCACTATCATCTGTAATTTGGCAACTTTTCAAAATATGCAAAAAAATTATAGCTGTATCATGTCTTATTTTCTGTGAGGTAAAAATGTGACGTTGTGACACATTTTGCTTTTGAGGGACCAGGAAGGAGGGGACATTCGTTTCAGGGAGTAAAGGTTTTTTGGGGGGGGGGATCATTGTGGAAAAACATCCATCACATCCTGGGAGTGAGTCGCACGCGAGTGGTGACACGATGTCCGGTTAGGCTAGGCTTTGCAGTTGCTATTATGTATAACTCCATATTTTTTTTAAAACATAGTATTAATCTTTAGGCTACTTGAGAGAACAATAAATGTCACTATTACATAGCCTACAATCAAAAATGATTTCTCAAATGTGAAGTGTCTTGTGATGTGTTCGTGTGGTGTATGCTGTTATTCCGTTGAGTAAACTAGTAATAAAATCTTTTAAAAAAAACAGTAAACTAAATAGAATAAAAGAATAAAAATGTAGAAAAAAAAGTATAAGCAAGAGCGAGAGATTGCTGCGTAACTAAAAGTAATACAAGGCATACTTTGTAGCATAACGAATTACGGCTAAGCAAATTACTTTTATTATTTTTGAAGCGAGTAGGCTAACATAACATAATGATATTATGTGCCCGACAAATAGAACATTTTATTTCTCCCTGGAGAGATATCAACTATCAACCATTCACACGTGGCATAAGTGAACCATTCTCAAGTGGGACATTCACATGTCAATCTAAGGGTAAGGGTAAGACCACTGATCTGTATGGGACATTGAACGCTCACCCCTCCCCCACCCGAGAACACAGAAAACTTCAGATGCTTTAGCAAAGCATGGCACAGCATGGTTATGCTGACCGTAATTTTTCACTTACTTAGAAACGAAAGCACATATTCATGCATGCACATATAAAGATGAGACGGCATCTTGAGCAATGTGCTATCGACCAAACTTGCAATGTCAAATCACATGATGGCAAAGGCAGCTTAGCTTACAAACTCCGCGGCATAGAGGCGACCAGCAGCTCTTTAGTTTGTTGGTCAGTTGGTCCACAAAAGTGTCCTCCTGTGGATGCATGCGCAGTCGCAGCTATTGCGGATTTGGGCTTGTTATTACTGATGTTTTATGTTTACTATTAACATTTAGCCTACTAATGTTTTATATAGATTTTCTTATTTATTGATTTGATATCAATAAATACATTTGCTTATCCATAGATTTGAATGGAAATTTTTAAATATTGTTTTCACAGTTAAAAATGTAGGTTTTGAAAATATAAGTTAGGTCTATTGAGGTGAAGTCTCCAATCGCCATCACTGGTGTCGTGGAGAGGAAGAAAATCACGCCCCTCTGCGAAGCTGAACATTCACACCCACTGATAGTTTGACTCAGGACTATAGAGAAAAAAACTATCAGCTCTGGTTTCGCTAAAGGCAGCTAAAGAATTCTGTATTCTGGTGCTGGGGGAGGGGTGAGGAGCGATTCAATGGATGAGCGTGAACGTTAGTGCATGAATAGCTGGTAGTTTTTTTGAAGCTATTATCATGAGTAGGCCTTTTAGGCCTACTGAGTAGTAAAAAGATAAATACCCAAAACAAAGATACAAGTGTCACATTTTTACTTGTTTTATTTATAGTAATAATAGGTTCGGACCTTGTTTCATATTCAAAAATCAGAGCCTTGCACGTTAGGAACTGTGTTAGAAGACTGCTCACGCTGTCTGCGTAGATGCAACAGCACATGTATAAACTATCGGGAGGCGTTTCGTGGGAATATAGGCGTCTCTGTGCTTTACCATGTCCACGCAACCATTGACAGAGTTTATGGAATTTGCCATTATTTCCAAAATATGGAGCAAATTTGTAAGCAACAGTACTGCGTGTTACACACCTGGAGAAAACATAACTGTTGATGAGCAGTTGTTCCCAACTAAAGCGCGGTGCCGCTTCATGCAGTACATTGCTACTAAACCAGATAAATTTGGGATAAAGTTCTGGATAGCAGCCGACGTTGAAACGAAGTACATGCTGAACGCTTTCCTATACCTTGGGAAAGATGAGGCGAGGCCTGTCGGCGAACGATTAGCTGACAATGTGGTACATGCGCCTTGTGGAACCCTTCATCGGAAAAGGAAGAAATATAACCTCGGACAATTTCTTCACATCGATTGCCCTGGCGAACAATCTACATGCAAAAAAAACTACATTGGTGGGTACCATAAACAAAAAGAGGAGAGAAGTGCCCCCTTCTGCGAAGGCACAAAATCAAGAGAGATTTTCCACCACGATCTGGAGAGCTGGACACGCTACACTCACGGTTTATCAGTGCAAGCCCAAGAAAAATGTGTGCATCTTGAGCATTATGCACAGAATCGTATCGATCGACAATGATGCCAAAAAACTGCCAGAAACAATCGCCCATTACAACGCAACAAAAATGGGAGTGGATGTTTTGGACCAGATGGCACAGCTGTATTCGGTCAAGGGGGGCAGTCGTCGTTGGCCAGTTGCCGTTTTTTACAACATTTTGGATCTGGCTGCAATCAACGCCCATGTTTTGTACATTACATTACATTACATTATAGGCATTTAGCAGACGCTCTTATCCAGAGCGACTTACACAACTTTTACTTAGCACTTTACATTGTATCCATTTATACAGCTGGATATATACTGAAGCAATGCAGGTTAAGTACCTTGCTCAAGGGTACAACGGCAGTGTCCTTACCCGGGATTCGAACCTACGACCTTTCGGTTACAAGCGCAGTTCCTTACCCACTGCGCCACACTCCGTCCACGCAATGCATGAACAAAACAATTAGTCGAAGAAGATTTATTCTTGAGTTGGCCAAGGAGTTGCGTGCAAATCACATGACCGCAAAGGCAGCTCCGCGGCGTACCGTCCTAGCGCCACTCTGCAGTCCAGAAACCCCCAACACACCGCAGCGAGAGCGGTCACTAAAAAGAAAATGCTGACAGGTATCCAGATGTGGAGGGAACAAAACTTGTGACATCTGTGACAAGTGTAAACGACTTGTCTGTGGCAAATGTACAAAAATGCAACCCAAGCTCTGTCTTGAATGCTGACGTCGTTACCGCATTACCAGCAGCTCTATTGCTAATGTTTCATATAGATTTTTTTATTTATTGATTTGCAGGTTGATTCTAAATAATTCAACTTGCTAGCTATATATTTAGCTAACATTATATTTTTAAAATCGTTTCAACTTTCTAACAATGTGCTGTATGCTAGTGGTTTTGATATAATAAAGCAAATTACTGAAAACAGGTGTCTCGTATTTTTACTTTGTTGCTATCTCAATGTGACTTTCTGTGTGCACTGAAGCGATATATTGTATGTCTACTGTAATCAGTTTTGAAATCCCACTTTTTTGCTAAGGTCTTAAGTACAGTGCGGTATTATTCAGTGTTACGAATGGGTGTTTTTTGTAATTACGATGAATAAGAGAAGTGCCGTCTTTGGATTTCGAATCCCCAGTCGAATAGTCACAGCTAGCTATGACCTGCTTGCCAGTGTAGCCTACATGTTTTCTGGTCACCGGAAAAAACTCGTTTGAACAACAATATTTTTTACATGTATTTTTATAAAACAGAAAACCCGACCCTAAAATTCGCACGGGTGATAATGCGTTTCTCTCCAACGACAGTGATCACATGCGGAGGGAAGCGGCTAATTTTAAAAATTCTGGAAAATTGGCGATTTATATGTTGTTAGCCTATTTGATTATTAGCATTTATGACATTATGCATGAAGAATAAACTGTCAAATTTGTTTTTGAAAGATTGCCAAAACAGGTTTGACCTCCCTACTATCTGTTTATTGTTAGCTTTTCATGACTCATTCTCTTCATACAGACATACTGTTTATTCTAAATACATTTATATTGCAACAATGTGTTGACTAGAATGCCAAGCCATAACTAAAACATAACTTACTCTGACAGTCTAAAATCTCGCAAATATTTCATTAGGACAATTAGGCTGGCAACCTTTGTCAGCTCGTGTCTAATAAGCGCCTTCTAGCGAACAATGCGAACATTTCCTGTTTGAAGGCTAATGTGTCATATGACCCAGGCCGCGCACAAAGTTGTTTCAATGCCAGGAAATGGTCCGGCGCTCCTGGTGTTAAAAATGTGCACAATTTTGTACTGCAAATGAAAATAAATGTAGGCTATAAGACCTATAGGCTACTCGCTAAAACTGCCTATTTTAGGAGAGCTGGCTATATATGATAGTATTGAGTAGCCTATTTTGTGGATTAATTGCATTGATACTCAAGGAAAATCAGGGGAAGATTCCTCCACTGCTTAGTGATTAAAACGGATTTTTCTAAATCGCATTTATCATTTAATCTCCCTAACACAATGCGAAGAAGCTATGTGTCCCTTTCTAATTGCTTAGTCAGATCGTTTGCATGCTTGTTAATCACTGAAAATTAATTAAAACAGTTTGAGATCAATGATTAGTTTAAAGGAAAGTTTTGCGCCCCACCAATTTTCAGCTCGCCAATCGCCGCTGGTTTTATTTTGTTTCAATTCGACAGTTTAAGAAAGATGGATGAAGGAGGAAGAAAGGGAGGACAAAAGAGGAGGATGACCGATTATTTTCGTGGGTAAAAAAATTCTCAGCATTAATGACACTCAATAAACTTGGAATATTTTATTTAAAAGCTTGCATCAAGAGTATACATTCTTTTTAAAACATTGTTTTCCTTAATTACAATTATGTGCACAATACATTAAAGATACAACTATTTTGAGCTGAGACATTCATTGGTATGTACCTTTTTTCACCCACCTCCCACCAGATCTCAGGGTCCACCCACCTCCCAAATCCCAATTTAACCCCTGCCTCCAGGCTATGTCAGAAAAAAACAAGACTGTAGGCTTCAAATCATAGAATGGCGATCACAGTCTCTGGACTTAAACCCCATCGAGCTGGTTTGGGTTGAACTGGACAGAAGGGTGAAAGCAAAGCAACCTACAATTGTAACACATTTGTGGGAACTTCTGCAACAGTGTTTGGTAGATCTTTTCGATTTGATTTCAATTGTAGAACGAATGCCACAAGTGTATTCAGCTGTTATATCTGCAAAAGGTGACTACTCTGATGAATCAAAAAATTAGAATAAATTGTATTAAACAGAATGATTCCATGATTTCTCTTTTTTATCTCCAATTGTTTATTTGTTCTATGCTTTAATTTCAGAGTACACTGAGACAACTGTGTAAATTTCAATAAAACCTGGAAAAATTGAGGTTTTTTAAAACTTTTGACCAGTGTATTTCAGTTCTTTTTGTAATACACTGCCTCATACTTATTTTATCATTCATTTTTCTGTGTTTTTTCATAGGTGTGATTTGTATGTTCTCTGTCCCCCTTTTCTACAAACGACAGCAGGTAAGCCCATTACTTCTTCAGTAGAAATGGATTTCTGTCCTTTGTGTTAAAAACAGAGGTGTGTACCAATCAGAGCATCAATCACAGCATGTGATAACAGTGATAAACATTTTAGATAGAAATGGACTGTACTCATATTTCAGGCCTTTAACCCCTTAGAGCTCATGCCAAATCTGGCCAATCCTTGCCCAGGGGGTACCCTATTTAAAGCTTTATAACTCCAGATGCATCACAGAGACTTGAAAAATGGCTTAAGTGAAGCAATACATTTGTGCCATTTACAATACTAACTTAGATCATTTCTTCCTGAATTATGAATATAAACTAAAGTGCCACAAAGGAAAAAATCAATTTGCTCTTTTTTAGTTTGCAATGAAATACTGAGAGATTACAAATATACAGCAGGTTAAACTATACATGTCCTGAATCAAAAACTCTTTGATCACAAGTGCATCAAATCTAAGGGTGGATATGCAGAACTACTAAAGATCTATGAATCAAAAAGTAAGCAGTGTACCCAGTGTCTCCAAATCTATCCAAAATGTCTAAATTATGCATTGCTGTAAATAACAACGTAGTCATGTATTTCACTACTAATCAACTGTTTGACTGAAGAAACTCACTATTGCATCATTTTAAAGTGGGAATTACAAGCTTAAATGCTTTTTGTCCATTATAAAGAATATGCATGTGCCCCTTATGAAGATTTAAGGTGAAAAATTGATATCAGATTTAAAAAATAATACACTGTGGTACAGTACCTAAATGTGTAATTATTAACTCTCGTATGTTTTTCTGTTCTCTACAGTATGTGATGTTTTCATGTATGGGAATGGGATGACATTAAAACAATATTCAACCGTTCACCACGTTTTGGCAATGTTCCAGTTGAGGTCATATCTGGTACATACATTAAACACAAACTCCAAGCACCAATGAACGGTTATGTTAGTGTGAAATTTCCTCATTCTATAATACCACTAACCTGCTTAAAGACATTCAATTTCAAAAATAATGTATATAACCAAAATATTTTCAGCAGTAACATTTACATTTGGACGATGAAATCTTATCTGTGTTCAGTAGATAGAGACAGAGACAGAATGAATCCTGTCGGTCCCCAGTTCTAACTTAGCCCAGAAAACAGTATATCAGCTAGGTCTATCAACATATGCCTTAGCCATGCTCAGAATTTCCCAAGAATAATAGTATTTTCCAAGAAATAATGAAACTCATCGATAAAATATTGCCAGGTGCAGTGTCTTTTACTGCTACCACAGACTGAATGCGTAATGCAGTTATATTGAGACAAAACTTCCGGCTACGCTGAGCTATAAAATGCTATTTCAAAAGTAAAATTAGACATATTATACATCGTTAGAAAGCTTATTCTGTCACCTATTGGATCGATTAACCGTCTATCAAGCCAGATTGTACTACAAAGGACGACAACACCGTAAACAACGTGTGGTATTACGCGCAGCTATTTTGGAAGGTACCCAGGCATCACAAAAGAGTGTATATTTCAAAAACGGATTGTCCAAGACAATATATAACCACTTCGTCTGGAAAGGGACATCTCTACGCATAAAACCAATGATAAGGTTGTGTATTTATTCTATATTTAGTCGATATAGAATGGATTTATTGTTCATTGTTCTTTATTTTTTTATTATTATATTTTATTATATATATATTTTATTTTTATTTTATTATAATTCCTGTATCTATTTCTATTTGTATTGTTTATGGTTGTTGTTATTCTAAATATACTAAACTCTTCTGGGAAGGCTTTATGGTAGATGTTGGAGCATTGCTGCAGGGATTTGTTCCATTCAGCCAGAAAAGCATTAATGGGGTAGGTAATTAGGCCTGGCTTGCAGTTGGCTTTCCAAATGATCCCAAAAAAAAAGTGTTGAATGGGTTTGAGGTCAGGCCTCTGTGCAAGCCAGTCAAATTCTTCCACACTGTTCTCGACAAACTATATATATATACAGGGTTCGTACGGTCATGAAAAACTTGGAAAAGTCATTGAAATTTAAAATGCAATTTCCAGGCCCTGGAAAAGTTATGGAAAATTATATTTTTTGAAAAGTAATGGAAACACAGCTGAAGTTGCATCAAATATAATTACTAATTAATCCAATCATAAAAATAGTATGTATAGTAATAAAACATAAATTGGCACGTAACCTTCGCGGTATTTTGGTGGTGTGAGAAGTTAATTCGGTCTGGCACGCTTCTGCTAATGTAGCAGTTAGTAAATGTAGGCCCTACTGTTCCGACAATATGCCAAGGAAGTGCAGCTTCAATAATATATCAGGGCTCGAATTAACTTTTTTACTTCGTAGCACTGGTGCTCCCAACTTCAAAAAGTTAGGAGCACCCACCAAAATGTAAGGAGCAATATATGCAATAGATTTTTTATTGATAAAAAACGACAATATAACAGTACGGTTTACAAGTAACAGTTAAACTGTCATGCCTAAAATGTGTCGACTCTTCAAGGAATTGCGTGTTATGCATTCAAACGACAAAGCGCTTCTCGTCACATTAATACCACTAATTAAATCAACCGCCAGTAAACTGCATCGGAGAAATTAGCTGTTTCATCCGGGTCGCTACACAAAACACTACGTTAACGTTTCAAAAAAATGCCGTAATCGTTTGCTTCAACTTTTCAGCTTTCGATAACGCTAATAAATTGAACATAAACTTTTGTCTTCAGGTAACATTAGTTAACGCGTTAGCTCTCTGTGTCGCGTGACAGTGGAGTGCAGAGAAAGGGAGTGATTGAAGGCTAATATTAACCAATTTAAAATCAGCATTAAAGGTAAGAATGTCAAGCTCATGATTGATTAGAAGGGTCACTGTCAGCTCACAAGGCACATACTGAGTGTACTAACTAGCGAATGTACAGAGAAAGACGTTCGACTGGAAAAAGAAAGGGGAAAAAAAGGTCGCACCAGAACAATTATTTGCACTCTCACAAATGCTCCCAATTATATTTCGAGGTCGCACAGATTAAATTTCGGGAGCATATGCGACCAAAATGGTCTCAATTTCGAGCCCTGTTTGAGACAAAAATGTTAAACTATTTGAATTAAAATATTAGAGAATGTATCTAAGTGTGTCTGTCTGGTGTTTATTTATTTTAGAGAGGCACATGTTTCAGATGCAGACCTAATTTTACTTAGTGTTACAATAAATAATTTTAAATTGTCCCGCTGAGATAAAGTCATCTGTTTTGGTCATGAAAATTCAGTTAAAGTTTGTGGAGAAGTCATGGAAACATCATTGGTGAAAAAGTGTATGAACCCTGTATATATGTGCCAGGGGGCATTGTCATGCTGAAACAGGAATTGGCCTTCCCCAAACTGTTGGGCAAGCACAGAATTGTCTAGAATGTGATATACCTTAGCATTAAAATTTGCCTTCACTGGTACTAAGGGGGCTAGCTGAAGTCATGAAAAACAGCCCCAGACCAAGGGGTGTCTAGCTACTTTTCATATAATGTATATATGTTAGAGGTTTTACCTCTTCTATACCTTTCTATACAGTGCCTTCGGAAAGTATTCGGACCCCTTCACTTTCTCCAAATTTTGTTACTTTACAGCCTTACTCTAAAATTGATTAAATTAATTTCAATTTACAAACAATACCCCATTATGACAAAATGAAAATAGGTTTTTAGACATTTTTGCAAATTTATTAAAAATAAAAACTGAAATATTACATTTACATAAGCATTGAGACCCTTTGCTATGACACTCAAAATTGAACTCAGGTGCATCCTGTTTCCATTGATCATACTTGAGATATTTCTACAACTTGATTGGTGTCCACCTGTGGTAAATTCAATTGATTGGCCATGATTTGGAAAGGCACACACCTGTCTGTATGAGGTCCCACAGTTGACAAGTGCATGGCAGAGCAAAAACCAAGCCATGAAGTCGAAGGAATTGTCCGTTGACTCCGAGACAGGATTGTGTCGAGGTACAGATCTGAGGAAGGGTACAACAAAAGTTTCTGCAGAATTGAAGGTCCCAAAGATCACAGTCATCATTCTTAAATGGAAGACGTTTGGAACCACCAGGACTCTCCCTAGAGCTGGCCACCTGGCCAAACTGAGCAATCGGGGGAGAAGGACCTTGGTCAGGGAGGTGACCAAGAACCCGATGGCCACTCTGACAGAGCTCCAGAGTTCCTCTATGGAGATGGGACAACCTTCCAGAAGGACAACCATCTCTGCAGCAATCCACCAATCTGGCCTTTATGGTAGAGTGGCCAGACAGAAGCCACTCCTCAGTAAAAAGCACATGACAGCCGGCCGCTTGGAGTTTGCCAAAAGTCACCATAAGGGACTCTCAGACCATGAAAAATAAGATTTTCTGGTGTGATGAAACCAAGACTGAACTCTTTGTCCACAATGCCAAGCGTCTCGGAAACCAGGCACCGCTCATCACCTGGCTAATACCATCCCTACAGTGAAGCATGGTGGTGGCAGCATCACGCTGTGGGTATTTTTGTCAGCGGCAGGAACTGGCAGACTAGTTAAGATTGAGGAAAAGATGAATGGAGCAAGGTACAGAGAGATCCTTGATGAAAACCTGCGCCAGAGTGCTCAGGACCTCAGACTGGGGCGAAGGTTCACCTTCCAACAGGACAACGAGCCTAAGCACACAGCCAAGACAACACAGGAGTGGCTTCGGGACAAGTCTGTGAATGTCCTTGAGTGGCCAAGCCAGAGCCCAGACTTGAACCCGATCAAACATCTCTGGAGACACCTGGATATAGCTGTGCAGCAACGCTCCCCATCCAAGAGGATCTGCAGAGAAGAATGGGAGAAATACCCCAAATACAGGTGTGCCGAGCTTGTAGTGTCATACCTAAGAAGACTCAAGGCTGTAATCGCTGCCAAAGGTACCTCAACAAAGTATTGAGTAAAGGGTCTGAATACTTATGTAAATGTGATATTTCAGTTTTTTATTTAATTTGCAAAAATTTCTAAAAATTTATGGGGTATTGTGTGTAGATGGATTAAATTCATTTTAATTCTCATCAATTTTATAATAAAGCTGTAACTTAACAAAATGAAAATAGTGAAGGGGACTGAATACTTTCCGAAGGCAATGTGCCAATTTAAAATTGTCCAGTGTTACGCTTAATGATTACACAATTCGTAATCATTAAGTGTAATTAGGAACTGGAGAGGGTAGGAGGGGCCAGGTGGTGAAGCCTAGGAAGTAACAGAAAACAGCCTGCTCATGTTGAGGGCAAACGAGCTTGCTGCTGATTGAATTCAATGTAGAAAACCAAGGTGATTTAACAACCACAGAAAACCTCATCAGTCAATTTTTTTGTGGTCACGAATTTCATTATAAATAGCAGTTTGTGAAACAGTGGTTCTTTTAGTCCTGAAGTTCTGGCAAAATATCAATATTTACATATCTCCACAATTTGCTTTTCATAAGAGACGTAACGATCGTTAATCAAGTTTAAAAATACCATTGGGGAAGTTATATTTTGCTAAGATTGATATTCCCCATTAGCTTTAATGGGAGCTCCAATGTTTTGTCCTCAACATGCACAGTACAGGCTTACTTCCGGGGCTTCACAAGTTTAGGTTAGCTGAAGACACGCTCTTCTGTCTGGTTAAATATGCTTGTATACATTTTAAATGCATCCATGCAAGCAGAATAAGCATGTCTGCTCATAGAAAATGTTACATAAGTACACAAAAAATAGTAATTTAGTGCACAACAAATTACAATGGCGTTCGAGGGGGGGGACTTATTTGTGATGGTGAACTTGAGGGGTGTTCGAAACTACATATTAGCATACTACATACCACGATAGAATGTATCATGTACAATATACTAAGACAGTTAGTATAACAGCTGTTTTGGTTGCTTAACTGTCCCACAGACCTGTGGCCATCAGTAGGTTATTTAAATCATGTTTAAACCCAACTAGAAACCACCTAATTAGGTTTACACAAATTCCCTAAATATTTGTGAAATTGTTCGTTAATGTATTTTTGGCTGGACTGCAACAGCGGGGCCAGCCCGATAAATGTGAATGTCTGTGACTGACTGAGTGACTGAGTGATGAAGTTACACCGCTCATGTCTGTGACTGAGTGACTGAGTGATGAAGTTACACCATTGGTCGGCCGGTTCGGTCCAGCCATATACTAGGTTTTGACCTGGTCTTATTTATCCATGGCTGCAGTAAGTGAAAATATTGATACTGTAGCCCAGCAAAACTGTTGCATGCATTTACTGTACTATCTTTTCTAGCTAACCACCATTACAATATGTCATTGCTCAATAATGTCATTGCTCATTGTTTCATTGAAATATTCCATGTTTGGTCATTACTGTCTTCATTTATACATTTTTATTAATGTATCAAGAGTTTTACAAGAAAACTCCTGCATGCCCATTCTTTAGGGTTGCCACATAGGTAGAGTTTGAATTTTTGGTTTGCGGGTGCAAGAGTAGCCTGAAGATACAGGGAAAATGTGATTTTATGTAGTATCAACAAACTTAACAACACTATGACACAACGTTGTGCAGGGTTATACAATGCACAAGGACAGGGAAAAGAATTGCAATGCTTGTCACAATACAGAACAGAACAGAAGATTTATTTATTTATTTAAAAGGGACAACACAGAGTAATCAACATTTCTGCAGTTGCGTCAAATGGTACAGTGCCAGAGTTAGCTCAAGAGCTAATTTTCATCTGTAGTCCCTTAGCAGGTGAGAGATGTTAATAATAGATGAACTACAAACATCTCTTTCTCCCATACACCTAAAAGAGAGCTTTCCCCAAAGCACTCTGCCACTGCCATAACAACAGCAGCCAACAAAAACATTTCCAATCCACAAAAGGCTACTTTGAACTTTCTAGTTAATATGTTCAATGTTTCGAACCCAGCAGTTTTAACCGTTAACACCCTCGTTTGACGTCTGGCACTGAATACCGAACACAGGTGCATCAACCATTAAAACACCTCACTTACCCAACATGTAAAATATATTTATTTGATTTAATTTGCTAATTATTATCAAAGATATTAATTATCAGTCAAATCGCTGAATTCGTTGATTGGCAGAGCAAACTGTTTGGATCAACCTTTATCAAAATGTACGACTCACAACCAGATGAAAATGAAGAAATTAATAAATTACAATTAATATTCACGTCTAATCTAAAGACGAGGTTCAACAACCTTTAAACAATTAACGAAGGTTACACGCATGGACAGTCACAAAAGAAGTGAATGAAAGAAGATAGCAAACCACAGCTTTTGTCCCAAAGTAATCCAAAATGCAGAAAACAGCAGAATAGTCCAAAAGAACCAGAGATGAAATGTAGAACAGCAGACCTAGTTGCAGCACTCAGATGCCCATTTCCAACTGTTACCAAAATACTTCCTTTCAAGTTGCCCAAACTTAACTGTCTGATCAAAATAAAGCTGCATAATTTATCTGGTAAACAAAAGAGGAGGGGGCAGGGACATGGACACCCTCTCTGACACACACGCACACAGATTCACACCTCAGATAGTAACCCCCCAGTTCCTGGCCAAAACACTGACTGGTCCTCGCAGAGATGCACACTCGGGTCAGCGTAGATGCAAACCACATAAGTTAACTGCACTGAAAAGGGAAAACAGTTTATAATGGTACAGTATACAGTTGATGATAACCAGGGATAGGCAGTTAAAGGTAAACATTGTATTTACAAAGCAAGACGAATAAAGACTACTATTCTATAAGGGAAAAGACACACAACCTTTCTAAATAAGACAAAGAAAAGAAACACAAAGAGATTATTGGTGCATGCCCAAAATTTAAAAATTCTCGTACGAGAAGACTATGGTACCAGGAGAACTGTTAAGCAGATTCTCCTCAAATTTTTCTTTGGACTTCCCTTAAATGCAATCCTGAGCAAGCCTTTCACATTACACAGTTCCCTTTGTATGCCTAAATAAGGTCTGGACAGGAACACCCTCCTCACCACCAAGAAAGCCTCCCTACTACTTTCCTCCAGGAAACATAGGGGAACCAAAGATGCATTGTACGATGGAACATGACCTCATGCTTTTATTTGTCATTCTCTTAGATACTTTTCTATGGAGGCCAAGGAAATTTTTTATTTTTTATTTTCAGCATACAAAAATGCAAAGGTACTCACACATACAAAGCACTGTCTATAAGTCATTAATTCAAACTTGCAAAATCTAGGCCTGCCATTAAACGTATTGATATCAAAATAAGACCAACTTACAAGAAACAATATTGACTATCTTGGCTCACACAAATTAAACAAGCTGAATTCCAATGCTACCCAGTCCTGGGTCAAATACAGATGTAAAGTATTTTAATTACTTTTAAATACTTATTTAGAAATTATTTATCAGCACTTACGAATACTGAGTATTTAAATTACAAAAATATATTTAAGGAGCATTGGCATGTATTTGCAATTGCTTTCAAATATGACTTAGAAACCTTTAAAATACTGATTTTTCAATTACAAAGTGTTTGATTTAATGGAATTATTTGAAAATACTTTCACAACATTTTGAAAGACTTGAAAAGCACTGGATATGCAAGAATCTATCAGCTCTGAAAGTTGAGCATTTTCTCTAATTAAAGGATAGTATGTTGATGAGGACACGTGAAGTGACTGCTGATGGCCCCAGTCCAATTGTACCGATTTCCATTGTTAACTCCTTCATGCAAGCCCCCTAGTGGTTTGCACGCTGGCGTGCCTAGATTGCTAGGCTAGATTCATTGCTCCTGAAACCAAACTGTGAGTTGAAAATACAAACTCTGTGTTCTAGTTTTATTAGTAGACGATATATACGAATACAGAGTTTCGCAGTGACACCATTGTCGCACCGGTCATTCATTTAACAAGCACCCTCTCCCTGCAGTCTCATCTGTAACTATACCCACCACCCATGACACCCGGTCATTCATTTAACAAGCACCCTCTCCCTGCAGTCTCATCTGCAACTATACCCACCACCCATGACACACTAGACAGTAGTGTCTATCTGGGCATTCATAAAAATATTCTTTCACCACTAAAAATTTGTATTCTGTCATAGCAACAAGATAAAGCCAACAATAGCTGAAGGTATGCCAGTACAGCTGGGGAAAATGCTGCTCACTGAAATAAACAATTTCAAAAATTATACCATGTCATTCTACAGTCAGTATTTGCAACTAAATATAGAATAAATATACAACCTTACCATTGGTTTTACGTGTAGTGATGTCCCTTTCGAGACTGAGTGGTCATATATTGTTTTGGACATCCGTTCGTGAAATATACGCTCATTTGTGACGCCTGGGTACCTTCCAAGATAGCTGTACGTAATACCACACATTGTCACCCTTTGTAGTACAATCTGGCTTGATCAGCAATTAATCTATCCAAAAATAAGCTTTCTAGCAATGTATAATATGTCTAATTTTACTTTTGTAATAGCGTTTTATAGACGCTTTCAACGGTAACAACATAAACAAACGTTACTGCGCATGTGCGTTGTTCTGGCCCAAACTTAACTTCCGGCAGACTTCCGCAAACAGTCTATCCGCTTGTTAAGCCGTGACATATCGACCTTCCGATAATACTATTTCCGGGTCCAAGCCTCTGCTGCATTGGCTGAGGCTCTTGTCTTTTCAACGTGGCACAGTGCTGTGTCCCTTGTTGTTTGAACAGATCTGAGTCCAAAAAAAACTATTCAATTGTCATTCTACCGCTTTCCTTGCGATGGCTGTAGTTGATAATTAAGTTACAATTCTTGAATGAAGAAAAACAAAGTTTGGTGCCAGTGGGTGCTAACGTTAGGTAGCTGTTTCCATCCTGTACTTACCTGTCCTTATCAGTTCTCATTATGCATATACATTAGTGCACAACCTGTCTACATTACTGTTTATCATTACTGTACACCTGCTACCATATATTCTTACCACTGTGTTATATGTAAGGAATAAACCACGATGGGCTGTCCCGTTATTGGAAAATACTATTTGCACTGTTGTTAAGCAAAAACCTCTGGTCGTTAATTCTATGAAACCAAGGATTCTATCAAGAGAAAATTGTTCCTTCTTGTTTTATACCATACAATTATTACCACTTTTGGTCATTTTTGCCATTACATTATTTAAGAAAACTACATGAAACCATAACTCAATCAAATTAATTTGATAATAATAATAGCTCTGTCTTGCTTTTTAAAAATGTTTTGGTCTAACAGTGTAGACATTGCCTTTTTCCAAGACACTCTGAAACCGGGTTTGAATGCCAGTTAGCTTTTATGATAGGTTTGCCGTCACTTGTCACCTAGCCAATATTAAAATTCTGGGTTTTAGGTCAGAATGATCTCACAGCATGCTTGTTATGCCGGCTAGCTAGTTAGCTAACTATTGAATTGTATTCAAAACAGCGGTTACTACAAACGGAATCGTTCACAAAGATATGGATGAAACTGCGTCCCGTAGCCATGAGTTAAATACGGAATGCCTATTCTACTATGCAAATAAGGGACGATTCCATATGTTGTGGGATGGTTGGCATCCCTAAATGAAGTAACTAGAACCGTGATTCAACGTTGCCATCTATTGCGAAATTGGACTTTGAAAAGGGGAGGGGACGTAACAACAATTCAAAATCGAAAGAACAATGTTGCTGTTTTAACTGCTTTAGAATGCTGGATTTTGTAGCTCATTGATTTTATTGGAGTTGAAATAATTTAGACCTTTTTTAACCCTCAATGGTGCCTAACTAAAGAAGGAAGTAATCGTGAAAAGGTTCACAGGTTCGGGATCTGAAGGAGTGTTTGGACCCGGAAATGGCAAAACGTCACGCGTGACGTCAGACCAACAAGCGGATAACAACAGAGTCCCTCTAGACTATTTCTGATAACAAGCAAAATAAATAACAAGTAAATTACATTAGCTAGCTAGTTCAAACTATGTCTAGCCAGTATTATTTGAGGTTACTATTCAAAGTAAAGAACCGTTACTTGGCCAAACTCAATTGCGATAACGTTACACTACCAGAAAAACAAGTGACAGAAACAGATAACTGTTGACAGTATTGCACCTTGCTGAGCATCATACATTCCTTGCATAATCCATAACTGTTCTGGGTTACATGCACATTACTGTGTAAAAAGTGCACTACTTCTATGACATTGATTAAAAACGATGATTATATGAGACACAAACTGGGGCTAGTGGGCAGCATGTGTAGCCAATGCAATTACTGTAGGTTATTTATTTGTATAGCATGCATTGATGGAAAATTGTGGCTTTTAATCGTTTGGGTCATCTTGCTAGGTTACCACAACAAAAAATAATCAGGCAATGTAACGCTGGAAACAGGTATCATAACGTTAGTTCAAAATGTAGCTAAAGCGTATCAACTATATACTACTAGCATTGATCTAACGTTACTGTGTATAATTTATACAATGTTAGCTACGTTTACCTAGCTAGCTTGCTAGCTACAATCAATTTAGTTAACTCATTGTTCATAACTATTAAAGGCTTGTTACTGGTCAGCTAGCTATTAGCTATCGCTTATCATGAGTTTACCTGAAACAAAGTCAGTGCTAGAGTGAGGGCACCTATTCGACCACCTTCGTTTGACAGACAGGAAACTGTAAACTGATTTGCAACTATATATGAAATAGGCAAAATATCGGCAACAACCTGTACCTAGTTATGTAGGGAAAATGTCCTTGTTATTCTCCTGTGGTTACTTTTTAAGTATTTTCACAATTTTTTTTTTTCTGTGCCGGCAAATAAGTCAGAGGTGGTCCAGCGCTAGCTTTTGGTTGCTAAGGGGACGTGTATCGACCATCCCATATAAATGAATAGAACTTGACATAAATTTGCTAGTATCCTGTCATGCGTATTAGAGGTTAATATGAGAAAGGGTGGTCTCTATCAGCATATCTAGGAATCCGTACATATTCACTGTTGTAACCCAAGTCGCGGGACACAAAATAGCCTTTAGGAAAGCAGTTTGAAATTATGAAGCAACGTCTGCGCCATTGACTTTAATGGGTCACGATGAGATAATTACGAGCGTGTTGCTTGTCTTAAGTTGATATAGTAAATAAGGCTGTATTAGTATTACTAAATGTGTATGTATGAAGTTGATTTTTTTAATACAGTTTATTATGTGTATTTTTACAGGACTTGCATTTTACAGGACTTACTTACACTTGAACCTATATGGTTGTAATGCCAGATACCAACGAGTGATCCGCATGTTGGTATCTTTCATGCGGTGGAGCCACTGAAGGGGTGCATGGTCCGAACAGAGGGTGAAAGGGTGTCCCAGGAGATAATAGCGGAGAGGGCCAACCACCAACTTGATAGCCAGACACTCCTTCTCCACTGTACTGTACTTCGCCTCCCGCTGTGACAGCTTCCGACTAATGTACAACACCCTCAACCTTCTGGGACAAAACGACCCCCAGCCCGCTGTTTGATGAATCTATCTGCACACAAAAAGGGAGAGCAAAGTTTAAAATAAAATAGTATAAAACAGCGGTACACCACAGAGAGCCTGTTTTACCCTCACAAATGCCTGCTGGCACCACTCCGTTCACTGGACCATATCTGAGGCAGCCTTTCAGGTCAGATCTGTCAGGGGACTGGTCAGCTCAGAGAATGCTGGAATAAATCTCCTATAGTAGCCTGCCAGTCCCAAGAACCGTCTAACGTATTTTTTTGTCTTGGGTCACAGGCAGGCCACAATAGTTAATGTCTTATCAACCTGGGGACGCACCTGCCCGCTGTCCAAGTGGTACCCCAGATACCGTACCTCCCTCCATCCAACTGCACACTTTTTCAGGTTGGCCGTAAGCCCTGCACACCTCAGAGGCCCAAGCACCACCCCCATATGCTCCACATGCCGCTCCCAGGTGTCACTATAAATGATTACATCATCCAAGTAGGCTGCAGCATATGGAGAGTGGGGCCGCAGCACCCTGTCCATGAGACGTTGGAAAGTAGCAGGTGCCCCGAACAGCCCGAATGAAAGTGTAACAAATTGGTATAATCCATACAGAGTGGAGAAAGCCATTTTTCCATAGACTCTGATGACAAGGGAATCTGCCAGTAGCCCTTGGTTAAATCCAGCGTCGTGAAAAAACAAGCAGTGCCCAACCGGTCCAGGAGGTTGTTGACCCTAGGCATAGGATAAGCATTGAAACGTGAGATACCATTTACCTTGTGATAATCAACACGGAAGCGTAAAGACCCATCCTGCTTACGCACAAGCACAATGGGGCAGATCCACATACTGTTCGATTATTCTATCACTCCCATCTCAAAAATAGCCTACAATTCAGCCTGCACAGTTTTTTTTTTGTGTTCAGGCAATCTATAGGGCTGAGAATGCACCATCACCCCTGGAGGTGTCTCAATGTGGTGGTGGATGAGATTTGTGCGCCCTGGCAGGGGGGAGAACACATCTCAATCAATCAATCAATTTTTATTTATATAGCGCTTTTAACAAAGGAGCTTTGTCACAAAGCAGAGAACCGACCCCCAAAGAGTAAGCCTAGGGCAACAGTGGCAAGGAAAAACTCCCTGACTGATAGCAGGAAGAAACCTTGAGCAGAACTGGACTCAGAAGGGGAACCCATCTGCCACGGGCAGGCACCGTTATGGAATGGAAAGTCAATAGTGGCAGGAGGCGGGGGTGCCCAGCTGGTCTAGGGCTGGAGCTCCGGGCCAGGGGGGGTGCTTGTGCTGTGGAGAGGGCATGTTTATAAGTTAGTAGACTGTCTTTCCAGTCCTGGAGGAATACTTGCAGTTAAGTAGAACGCCATTTGCGCTGAAGTTGGCGTGAAGCTTGTTTGAGAGCACGAGTATGGTCATTATACCAGGGTGCTAATTTCTTATAGTGGACTTTCTTCTTTTTAAGAGGTGCGATAGTATCCAGGGTTCTGGAAAGTACGTAATTTATGTTGTCTGTCAGCTGATCAACTGAGTGAGCTAATGCTTGCATTTTTGTATGCGTTTGGGCGGGAGCCAAGAAAATCCCCACAGTGCACAAATGAGCCTGGGAGCTCATTAATAAAAGCATTTGCAGTCCTGGAGGAAGGTAGAATGAAGGATCTGGTGACACATGACAGACTTGTGAAAGTTGGAAAATAATTAAATAATGGTCTGATAGCACAGGGTTATTAGGCATAACTGCTATATTTGCTATTTCTGTATCATAACTTAAGACCATATCAAGAGTATGGTTATGAGAATGTGTGGGCTGATGTATATGTTGATCGAAGCCAATAGATTCAATGATAGACAAGAACGCTGATCTGAGAGGATCGCCTTCACTATCCATGTGAATATTGAAGTCCCCTACAATTACTACTTTATCTGAATTAACAACCAGGCTGGAAAGGAAATCAGCAAACTCAAATAAAAAACCACTGTATGGCCCTGGTGGCCTGTATACAATTGCAAGGATGAAACGGACTGCTTTTTTGTCCGGATGTGCAAAACTGAGAACAAGCACTTCAAAAAAAGTTACATTTGAAGCCGGGATAACAAAGTAGCAAAAAGATTAGAATTATATACAGCAGCAACACCACCGCCACGACACGTCAGATGGGGAACGTGAGTGTAACTGTAGCCAGGAGGGGTAGATTCATTTAAGGCAATATATTCATCAGTTTTAAGCCAAGTTTCAGTTACACATAGGATTTCAACTTGGTGATTAGTAATTAATTCATTTACAAGAGTTGCCTTAGGGGCTAGTGATCTGATATTAATTAATCCAATTTTTTGCTGAATTTTTAGTTGGGTTTGGTCAACCGCATTATTAGTAGAATAACAAGGTCTGATTTTTTTGCAGATTAGCCATACAAACACCCCTAATGGGCTTCTTAGCAAGGCTTAATTTTGGTCGAGGGACAGACACTATCTCAATAGCATGTAACCTGGGCAGCAGTTTTTGGGAACAAGCAGAAATCTGTGTAAGACATTAGGTCTGCTGCCTGGCCTTGGTTCTGGTGTGTTAGGAAATGGAATTTCTAAGACTATACGATAAATTACTAGAGATAAGCGCGGCACCCTCCCACAAGGGGTGAATCTCTTTTCAAAAGACCAGGCCTCCCCCAGAAAGTATTCCAGTGGTCTATAAAGCCAACACCATTTGCAGGGCACCAAACAGACAACCAGCAATTTAGTGATGTCAATCTGCTGTAGATTTCGTCACCACGTCGAGAGGGAATGGGGCCAGAGCAAATAACTGACCCAGACATCTGTTTCACCAATTCACACATCGATTTAAAATTATCTTTGGTGATTTCTGATTGCTTCAACATCTGCAAAGCACTTCTGCAACTGGGCCACATCTACTCTCTGACACAGCGAGAGATAGTCATCACAAATGGCCGGGGTAGAATTGGCCAGTTTTGTCACCTCCGGACCCAACTCATCTCTCTCACTCACTGTGGTAACCAGAGAAACAGGAGCCACCTCTCTCCACGCTTTTAGGAGATTGAGGTGGTAGATCTGTGTTGTCCCACCCGTCAGGCCGTACAACTTCATAATCAACCTCTCCCACTTGCCGTGTGACTACAAAGGGCCAATGCCACCTGGCAAGTAATTTGGAGTTAGAAGAAGGGAGTAATACAAGTACTTTATGTCCCGGTGCAAATTTTCTCAGCTGAGCTCCTGCATTCTATGCACGCTGTTGTCGTTCTTGTGCCTGTAGCAAATTCTCCCGTGACAATTACCCTAGAGTGTGGAGCTTTGCTCTCAGGTCCAAAACGTACTGAATTTCCTTTTTACTTGTGCTTGGACCTTCCTCCCAGTTTTCCTTAATTAGATACAACACACCGCGTGGGCACCTGCCAAAAAGTCATTCAGAGGGAGAAAATCCTGTGGAGGCCTGGGGAATCTCACACCCTGCAAACAATAAAGGGTTCAGCCACTTATCCCAATTACGAGAATCTTCGTGCGCGAACTTGCAAATCATTGTTTTTAATGTTTTATTAAATCTTTCTACCAAACTGTCAGTTTAGGGATGGGAGACCGATGTTCTGATTGATTTCATTCCCAATAATTTGTATAGTTTGCATAATGTGAGTTAGAATCTCTTTCGATATCCCAACCCGGGAGATTATTTGAAACAATGCTTGTGAAACATTGAATAGATTGAATAGATTTTATTTCAGACATGTAACAAATAATAAGAGAACAAACACACACAAAAAAAAGAACATTCTTAGCAGACATGCTACACAGTGGTACTGCTTCTGTGTATTGCGTAGTCTGCTAAAACTAACACAAAGCGATGCCTGTCTGTACTTCTGTCTAATGGCCCAATGAGATCCATCCCCACCCATTCAAACGGGACGTCCATTAATGGGCACAACGGCGCTTTTGGAGTGGCCACGGTATTAACTAACTGACACTTGGGACAAGATGCACACCACCTCTGCACTTCGCCCCGAATGCTCGGCCAATAGAATCGGGCCATAAGCCTACTCAGTATTTTATCAACACCCAGGTGACCAGCCATCAGATTATGGTAAGCCACCTGGAAAAGCATTTCCTGACGGTTTTTTGGTACCAACAATTGGGTGATTTCCTCTCTAGTAGAGTGTCACCGCTCACTCAGTACAGTCTATCTTCAATAATTGCAAAATGAGGGTGAACTAGTGCGGTGTCGGGCGCACCCGGTGACCATCAAAAACTTAGTCAAAAGGCATCACTTAGTCAAAGGCAAAGAGTATCATCCCAAGACTGCTCGAGCAGAAAGTCTTCCTGGAGCTGTATGCCGGAAGTCGGAGGAGCTCTCTCGGGGGCTTCTCCCGACCCCACCTCTGCCTCGGCAGTGTCGGACAATCTTGCATTACCACAAAGCTCATAGATCCCTATCGACCATGATCGTTTTCCCATGTAACCTCTCATTACATTAGAAAACCCCAGCCAGTCAGTACCCAATAAAAGGGGATGCGACAGGTGGGAGCTAACCACAACCTTTACTCTGTGAAACTGAAACATTGCCAAAACATGGTGGATGGTTGAATATTGTGTGGGACAAGCAAGGATTCATTAAAAATATTTACTTTCTGCATCCTGTGGCTCCAACAGTCAATGACCTTGTTAAAATGTTCAGCACTCTGAATACTGAACACAAGCGATATTGCGTGCTAGAGCCCCTCACTTAACCTACATGTAAAATATATTTTATGTGATTTAATTTAATAATTATTATTGAAAATGAGAATTATCAATTCAATTGCCAAATTCTTCTTTCCAGTATAAGCTCCACAGAACCGTATAAGAACCATCACCAAAACAAAAAGAGGAAAACTCTTGAAGGCTCTGAAACCAAACGCAACACAAACAATTTTTTCCTGTGGCCATCTTAAATACCTTACCCAGCATGGCTTGACGATGTTTGTCCTGATTGGGTGATGCCGGGTTAAGGTTTAGGAGAGAAGGGAAAGGGGGTCAGACTAATTTATGACAAGGACTGGCCTACCTAAAGATTGCATTCAAACTTAAAGTAATGGGAAATGTTAGGCATGCAGGGTCTCCGACCCCCGATATGGTGTCCTGTGTCATATGGTTTGTCTCTTCTGAGGAGGTGAGACTCATAGATTGTCTGCCTATATTAGGGTATCAGTGGAATTTAAAATTGCCCCAATCACATTTGCTTTGATGCTTGTGATGGGGAAGCCAGGCCACATTCTAAAGGCCATGATACACGGGCAACTTTTTTAGGCAATATTGCCAGCAACTCAAGTTGCCCTGATACACTGGTGGCAATGGGCAATGGGCAACGTAACTGAAAAAGAATGTTTGGTAACCAATAACCATTCAAATTGCATAATGATGCCTCTGAAACCTTACCTGGACCTATCAGAACACAATATTCTTATCTGGGGGATATTATCCTGGAGATATTAAGCAGAAAAATGGAGGACCTGACCTATGCGGCAGTTACCATTTTACTGGCCTCATCCTTGATTGTTAAAAGGTAAATATTATCTATATGAATCTACACGTACATTTAGTTTTTCTCTGTTTACACAATATAATCCAGGCTAATATGCTACATTCTGGTCCATAGACAACAACAGGCCAAACGCAAGAGGACTACATGGACAAGGTTGTTGAGAAGACGGCTAGGCTGCTACAGCCAACTGTTAAGGGAACTGGTGGAGGAAGATCCCATGGGATACAGGAGCTGGATGAGGATGGATAGGGAGATGTTCAATTGCTTGTTAGGGAGGATTGAAAAACAGATACAAAGACAAGACACCACAATGCGAAAAGCCATAACGCCAGGTGAACGCCTCTCCATCACCCTGCACTACCTGGTCACTGGTGAAACTTTCTCCTCCATGGAGTACCTGTTCAGGATCAGCCGTCACAGCATTGAGCGTATTGTCATAGATACCTGCAAGGCATTATATCAAAGCCTCCAGCCTGAATTTATGAAATTACCATCAACAGCAGAGGAATGGGAGGCTGTAGCCCAGAAGTTTAAACGAGGATGGGATTTTCCCAATTGCATCGGGGCTTTAGATGGGAAACATATTCTAATTCAACCACCACCTAACTCTGGCTCTCACTACTTTAACTACAAAGGCACCCATTCAATTGTTTTGATGACACTTGTTGATGCAGATTAAAAATTTCTATATGTTGACGTAGGCACAAATGGTAGGGTGAGCGATGGAGGAGTCTGGGGAAAATGTGGACTGAGCAGTGCCATGGTGAATAACTTGGTCAACCTGCCAGCTCAGAAAACATTGCCAGGGAGAGAGATGCCAGTCCCCCGTGTTGTGGTGGCGGATGAAGCCTTTGCTCTCAAGACACACCTCATGAGGCCATATCCAAGAGCTCAACTGGACAATGAGAAGAGGATATTTAACTACCGTCTCTTTCCGGCAAAAAGATGTGTGGAGAACGCCTTTGGGGTTTTGTCCAACAGGTTGCGAGTCTTCAGACAGCCCATTGGGATTGCACCTCAAAAAGTGGTGTGTATCACCAAGGCAGCCTGTGCACTGCATAACTACCTTCGCACACAAGATGCCACACCACAGGTGTACTCCCCAAACCCTAGTAGATCAGGTGGACCAGGAAACTGGAGATGTAATTCCAGGATCTTGGCGAGAAGAACCAGAGTGCCTACTACAGCTGGAACCTACTCATGACAGAAACCCAACTACTGATGCCAAAACTACCTGGCAAGAGTTTACCTCCTACTTCTATACAAATGGAGCAGTCAGTTGGCAGAACAGTGCCATTTCCTTGGAGTGCATGATGTTCCTGACCTATGACCTATGAAGGTCTCAACATACTATAGATTTTAGAAGTGAAGCATATAACTTATTTACCCAATTCAAATTAAGGAAGGGGAATTAAGTGTATTTATTAAATTAATTTGAATTAATTTATATGTATTTATATTTATTCAATTAATTTATTACACATTTATTCAAAATAATTTTTCATTCAAATTCACACTGCACATAGAAAAGTAATGAAAACAAGTGAACAGGTGATTATAAAATGAAATTTTGTTAGATTTTATTGAACATTAATTACAGTACAGTCTTTCCTCTTGTATGTTATTACTTAAATAAAATGGGTAATAAAAAAAACTCATTGGTTAAACTAGTTCTGAGATTACTCTTCTATATTGGTGTGTACAATTTCAATAATCTTCCTCTTCACACTTCTCCAGTTTCTCTTGCAGACACTCATCTAAATATTTTAAAAATCCTGCATGTACTGACTCCGGCTTCTGTTCTAGTCTTTTCAAGCACTCCAAGGCATACTTCATTGCCACCTCTGCTTTGCTGATGTCCCGTTTTTTGTTTTTTTACATTTTTGGAAGCCGTCTTGTCTGGAGTTGCGGTTTCAATTTGGATGGGTTGGGATGGGATATTGTCTTCAGTCTCGTTGCGTTCTCCTCCTTCTTTCAAAAAAAGCAGGTCTTTATAGTATTTCCATCTTGGAATGTAAACGTCATCTGCTCCATCGCCTGACCGCTTACTGGATGCTGCTTTATTTTCCCGCTGAAAGGTTGTCCGCAGGTTTTTGAATTTTTTTAATGATATCGACTGCAAAGGATAAGGAGAAAAGCTTTTAAAGTGAATTTTGTTAATACAGTTAACAAAAGTTAACAGTTAATACGGCCTACTCCCCTCCACTCTCATTCCCCTGGAGCCCTGGGCCTAGTGCCAAGCTACTGGCCAACAGTGTTGGGGAACATTACTTTTAAAAGTAACTTGTTACATTACAACGTTACTTCCATTAAAAGTAACTTGTTACGTTACAATGTTACTTACTGAGAAAAGTAACATGTCACATTTGCATTACCAAAAATGAAAGCCCCTCTGTAGCTGTCAATGTGCAGTGTCTGTTTGTCTGTCTGCATCTATGACATAATGTGACACACCCATTATGTCTGTTTGTGTGTGTTCAGTAATGTACTGTAGTTGGGGTGGTGAGCATACTGTGACCCAACTGCTCATTTTGGTTGGTTCTTAATGGAAATTAGGCAAGACATTCTATTCACAGAGAAATAGCTAGGTGGGTATATTGCCTAGGCTGCATGTGGACTCCACATCACCACCAAGTGTGTTGGTAAAACTTACAGGAGCACCCATTTAAAAAGGCCCATAAGTTATCATTAACTGCCCCTTTTCAATTTCCTACCTGTGACAACTTCTGTCTGTGCAGAATTTAGTTGGTTGCACAAGGCCTCCATACATCTGTCCCTCCTGTCTTTGTCTTTGTTGACCTCAAGCTTCACTTTCCAAAGGCACGGGTGTTCTGTTATAAATGAAATGGAGAGAGAGGGATGAGATGTGGGGAGGAGAGAAATCGGGACCTCAACACAGACTGTCACACACATGCACACACACACACACCTAGCTTGCTTCATTAGTCACACACACACACACACCTAGCTTGCTTCATCAGTCACACACACACACACACACACCTAGCTAGCTTCATCAGTCACACACACCTATACTGGTTTTTATGTTATATGAGGGCTTTTTTTTAAACCAGTTTTATGCTGAGTTACGGGGACACACTTTTCCCCTTGTCCTACAGACAAATGGAAATGCTCAAACTGCTCTACATGAGCTCACGATGAAAACGCCCTGTTCAGATTTGAATTCTAATGCAAGAGTCCAGAGATCTAATGACCTGACTTTTTACTGAGATATGAGGACAGGGCGGGAGTGGGCGTTACCAAAGATAATGATGGATTATTACCCATACACACAGACAAACCAGGTAGGACCCTTTCTTATGGAGTCAGGCATGGGTTAGCTGGACATTATGATACACATACACATGATAAGTAGGGCCCTTACTTACAGGGTCAGGTATGGTTTAGCTGGACATTATGATACACATACACAAGCTAAGTAGGGACCTTACTTACAGGGTCAGGTATGGTTCAGCTGGACATTATCATAGACATACACAGGCCCTTACCTATGGGGTGAGGTACAGTTTAGGTGGAATTACCTAAAGGAGAATATGATAAGCCTTCACTGTGGGCATCCCACAAGTCAATTCAAATGTGTACATCGTTCAGGCAGGTCTCTTCTGGGGATTTGAAGAACTTAAATCAATGCCAGCTTATGGGACAATCTTCCCCTCCCTCGCCAACAAGTAATAAGGGCAGAGCTGCACAACAGAACCTGTACCCACCGATAGAACTGCTTTAACAAATATCATTTATTACACAGTAAGTGCAGCATAGCAAGGACATTCTAACACTCAGCACAGTTAGTTCAAAAGGTCCGTAGACCAGTAGAATTAGTTGAAAAATTCTCAAAATTAAAAGCAGCAATATATTTTCTTTAGCCTGAGAGTAATCTATGACTCGGGTGAAATTGGAATGTATGGTTTGAGTTTCTGGCAATCTCCATACAAAAATCATTCAAATTCATCTACTGTTTGACGACCCTGCCTCTTGGCTGTTGCGCTGGCTGCTTGTCTTTGTCTTTGTATTTGGTTAGGCAGATAGAGGGGACGCTCCTGTTTGCCTTTTTGAAGCCAGCGTGTTGACTACTGCCTTTTTTGGTCTGGGTTTGTAAAATGGCTCATGTTGAGAATTTTTTTGAGACTCCATCAGACTTGTTGTTAGATGGCTGCACAAAGGAGCAGTTGTTGCAAATTGCAGATCATTATAATGTTGAAATTAGTGACAAAAGGTTCAAGGACACAGTTAAGTCTATCTTAAAGGCCAACTTGTATGAGATGAATGTGTTGCTAGGTACAGCGGGAGGTATTGCTGGGGACACTACTGGTTTGTCTTTGCCGATAGGTCAGAGTACTGGTTTTTGAAGTTGGAAATTTAAAGTTGATAAAGAATTGGCTTTGGAAAAAATGAATTGTGATACAGAGCAGGCTAGGATTGCTTTGGAGCATGAAAAATTAAGTTTGATTGATGCTGAGGTTGGCGAGAGCCTAACGCCGCTTGAACAGCACCTGGCTAAGATGTGTACCACGATTGAGGTTCGGGGCAAATTTGGAAGAAAAGTCTCTGTGCTCCTGACTCCAAGCATGGCTGCATCGATTGAAGTTCTCAACAGTGCACGGAGCACAGTTGGGGTGCTGCAAGACGATCCCCACATCTTCGTGAGACTCAAAGTGAATTCTCCTGTCCGAGGGGGCGACTGCCTCAGGAAATACGCAGCTGACAGCAGAACCCAGTACCCTGAGCACCTGACTTCAGCCAAGCTGCGAAAACTTGTGGCCATGCTGTGCCAAATGATGCATCTGAAGGAAGACGAGCGGGACCAAGTGGCGGAATCTTTGGGCTACGAGCTCAGAGTCCATCGGGAGTCTGGCAGTGTGCCAGAAAATACACCGCAGCTGACAATGATAACCACCTTGCTAAGATGGAGCCAGGAGGAAGTGAATCCTCTGAGCCCACAAGTGAATCCGGTCCATGTTCCACTGCATCCACTGAGCCCACAAGTGAATCCGGTCCATGTTCCACTGCACCCACTGAGCTTGCAAATGCTCCTAGTCCATGTTCCTTGGCACCCACTGCACCCACAAGTGAAGATGGACTAAGTAAGCCTGAGCCAAGCACACCCAGCCCTAGAAAGAAGGCAGAGACAGGTACAAACTCTGAAAATGCTGCAGTACAGAAACTACAGAAGAACTCGTGGATGGTTGCCAAGCAGACAGCGGTGAAAAGTGAACTGCAAAAGTTTATCGCTCAGATGAGGGTCCTTGGGGAAAAAAAGACTGCGAGGCCTGTTTAAAAGCGAAGCCGGACTGCGAGGCCTGTTTAAAAGCGAAGCCGGACTGCGATGCCTGTTTAAAAGCAAAGCCAGACTGCGAGGCATGTTTAAAAGCGAAGCCTGACATCCTGCACAACAGATCCTGGAAAGACATAAAGTACTATGTCTACAACACTATTCTGTCCAACAGGAGGCGAGGTTATACCTGTGTGGTAGATGTCAGCGGAGGACAGGAGAGGGCCGGTGTTCCCAGTACTATAAGAGCACGCCCCACTTGCTCCATGATGAGAAGAAGAAGGGGAAACTCTGCTCCCTATGCTCCACGCTCCCCGTCTTTGTTTTTCCTTGTACCAACATATATTTTGTTGTTTAAAATAAATGACTGTTTCTTTTTGCTTTAACTTCTTGTGTCATCTCTTGTTATTTGTCATGGTTTTTGAGCCAGCCGTGATAACAGCTAATGCTAAATGAATGACAGTCATAAGGGCCAACTGCTTCATCCCTCTAGTTCTGTGCAAAATCACGACTTTTCAAATATAAATTTGGCATGTCCAAGTATATCCAATGAGTATATCCAATTCCCACCCTAATTTGGAATATCCAATTGACTATTTGTAAGCATGTTCATGCACAATCTCCACTGCCATTTCGGGAAAATGAAGACATTTGTGTTTCTTCTTCCAAAACATGTGGTGTCACCAGCCTGCTTCTTTCCACATCTTGGCTCGCAGCTAAAATCCCATAGAGTAGAGTTGGAGGAAGACCTTTCAAATGCAGTTTTTCCATGCAGGCCATGGGCGCCCAATCAATATAGCGGGGGATTGCCAGAGAGCAATGAAACACCAATCCCTAACCGACTGAAGCCTCCCAGACCCTGGGTGACAAAATAGCCAACTGCGCATCACCTTATGGCAGCGTTTCCCAACTTTTCCTTCCGCGGCACACTTTCCAAATTTACAGAATCCCATGGCACACCACTCTCAAAAGCATAAAAAATAAACGCCGACAGAAAAAAAACCGCGAGCGACGTACTGACGTTGATGTGAAGTGCCAACAGTAGGCCTAAATGTTTTTTTGGGGTTTTAATTAAGTGACATGCATTTTAATGACATTTATTTTGGCTTTTGTGAATGGGATTTGTTCATATAAGAACAATCTAAGCATCACATAAAAGAAACAAAACAGTGGTGTTATCCTTTAAAAACAGACAACTCTTGAGCTTTGAATGAACAAGATACTGAAAAGGTGACTGAACAGAATGTCTTTAATTCAACATAACCATTTTCCTATGAGCAGCAGGACCATAGGTCATATCCAATTTTTACTCGCATGCCAACAAGAGTAATCAATTACTGTTTAACCTTGGACACCTGTAGTTTTTTGGACATCAGGCCCCTATTTCTCACAAAATCTCATGTTTTGAACAGATCTCTCTTTCAGAAGAGGACCCTCAGCAAGTTTACACTGTTGTTGCAAGCTTTGGGAAATATGGGCTTTGAAGTATTCCATGACAGCATTCACTTAATTCTTCATCCACAGCTCTCCTGCGGTTGCCATCTGCCAATTACAAAAACATATTTTCCTTGCTTATATTGTGGGGGGACACTAACTTAGATTAGATTATATTCATAATTTTAGTAGAAATAAAGTGCCACAAATGCAATTATCTTGTTGAAAATGTAAAAAAGTTCTTCTTAGAGATATATACTGAGAGATCACATATACATAACAGGTAAAACTGTACATGTCCTGGATCACTCAGGAATTTCAGGGTGATATTCGGGACTACTAAAGATCTATGAAGTAAAAAGTGGTTTATGTTCCCTGGTTTATGTGCAATAATATCACAATAAAATAATATTTAATCACAAAATTTTTTGTGATGTTCTATCTTCACAGTAAATCAGTGTATCAAACATAACACAGCTGAGCAACCAACAAACACACTTACACTAGAGAGTAATGCACACCTCTTGAAAGACACTCAGTTTCATTGTGAGTGGTATGTATTCTAACAAAGCAGGCCGCAGGCTACTACAGGCCACTACACTGACACTGCCCAGGGTATGCTATCAATGCCCCTATGCTAACAGCTCAGCCAGTTAGTTAGCCCCCAATACTAAAGTTCTGAGTATTATTGGCAAAGACTAGTTGTTTTTACGACCAATGTGAATATAACAATATCATAAATATGACACAACGTAAATAAGTGAAATGTTACAAGCAGTAATATGTACATCTTTGTATATTTCATGCTTCCTTATCCTCTTCTGACCCAGTCTCCAAATCCATGCATTAGCCATGCTGATGAGTTGGCAAAATTAGTAAAATCTTTCAAAAACCGAAGGAAAAATCAATTACGCCTCAATGAGCAATGTAACAGCTGAATGCACAATGCTGTGCTGAAGGAACCACTCATGCAGTTCTGTGGGCCTCTCAATTTTGTACTAAAATTCTAATGAAACATGCCATTCACCATTGGAAAGCTTGTACTGTCCTCTACTAATCAATCAAATCTGAACGAACTGAAAACAGTTCCACTAGTCTAAATAGCTACATGGGGTTTTGCATGTGGCCCTAGCCCTGCTTTCCATTTCTGTGTTTATTTCTCAAACGGAATGTTCAAGTAAATACATGATCATACAAATTCCTCTTGTTTATTTCACTATTCAGGGAGCAGCAGTTTTCACCATTTCACCGTACGAGTCTACCATCGGGCTTCACTACTATTGGCTTTATGATGTTACTATGACAGAATACAAATTTTTGGTGGTGAAAGAATATTTTTTATGTATTCCGAGATAGACGCTATTGTCCAACGTGTCACGCGTGGGGTGTGTAACTGCAGATACAACTGCAGGGAGGGGATGCTTGTTAAATGAACAACCTAGGCAATAATGGCACTCTATATTTGGCATAGATGTGGTGTATTATCCAAAAATAAAGACAGAAAACAGTTTGTTGTTATCACTCATAGTCTGGTTGCAGGAACATTGAATGTCCAAGTTGAAAAAGCACAGGACACCAGCGTCCTGGTTACTAAGGGGCTTGCTCGGAGGAGTTAAGTGTGAGAGGAATAGCATGATGTCTGTTGCTACTGGGGGCCTAAGCCAACAGGCAAGGCCTAGAGTTTGCTTTTCTCCCAAGTTTTTACATTTTATCTAAATGTTCAATGAATTCATCTGCAATGTAATAAATCTGTACCTGGACTCATGGCTGCAGGTGAGCTGGTGGCCTCATCCAGGGTTTCAATCAGTTTTGTTTTTCCTGAAGAAAAGAACAAAGATGCTTATGTTTGCAAATGCTCTAAGCCTCATGGAGTACCACACATTTGTAGTGAACAAAAATTGTTTAATAAAACAACAGAGGGTTACATTTTTAAATGGTCAGGAAGTAAGCTGTATATGAATTATACCCTGTGACAAAAGGACATGACACTGAAAGGGCTGGCCTCTGAAAAGCTGAGATTCCTGACTTCATGACATCTTGTCATGGCTCTCACTTCAGCAGCAACAGAGCATTAGGGTCTTACACAGCTATAAGAGTTCATCTAGAACGGGAAAATTTACTGTGATTTCCTTACAAGTAGAACTGAGAACACAGCCTAGCCTATAATGAAGAATCCCAGATGAATATGTGATACACTAATAACTAACAAATAACATGACATCTTGGAATGAACAGAGCTAGGGGTAAAACTTAGTTACACAACCAAGTCTGCCCAGCAAACTTTATACGTTGACAGAACAGATTGGAGGAAGTAATATCACTCTACAGATCACCTGAGGTAATGTCAACATTAGCGCTGCCAGTGAATTAAAAAAAATAGAAAAAATATTGAGTGGGGGGGGGGGGGGGGGGGGGGGGGGGGGGAGAGGGATTTTAGTGCCATAGCACTTGTCCCAGGTAATGTTGTTGTTTAATTCATCTGGGGTAGCCATTGGATGGTTACATTGGACGGTTACATTGACACTTCAAAACTCACATTATCGTTTCCTGTTGGTGCTGAAGCTCGGTGGTTCTTGGCATTCATCTCATATATTTTGTTATAGGACTCCTGTGAATATAGAAAAAAATATACAAGACTGTCATATTTGTAGTCCTGTAAAGGATTTCCACACAAGACTTCAATGAAGCCAACAAAGTATATACTGTTGCATCAAACACCATGTTATAATCTAGTCATTGTATGACAGATCAACTCTAGAGCTCTCCTCAACTCTGTAAAATGGCATGGCCATCCCCCAACACACAAGTGTTGCATCAAAGAATAGGCTAAAATCGCATCATTGTACACTATATGACCAAAATATCTGGACAACCCTTGGTCTTGGGCTGTTTTTCATTGTTAGGGCTTGGCCCTATTGTTCAGTGAAGGCAAATTTTAATGCTACAGCCTAAAATCACATTCTGGAAACCACTGATCGATTCATTGTATAACAGGTCAACAGAGGTAGCACTGTCCTCATAACTCAGTACAGTGGAATGTCCATTCCACAGCACACAAGTGCTGTTTCAAACACCAGACTATAATCTAGTCATTGTATGACAGGTAAATGGAGGTAACACTGTCCTCATAACTCAGCATCATTCAACAGGCTAACAATAGACATATATAGTATATACAGAGTATATTCATGAGAAGTATAGATCTCATAAAACCAGCCCAGTATCCTGCATAACCCCCCACAATTTATATCATCTAGCCAATGTTAGGAAGGGAAAAACACTCAAACATACCTTCTCATTCTCTGGTGAGGATGAATTTTACAGTACTGATTCAGTACTGGCAGTATAAGATTCCTGTAAAGGTACAGAGGATAATGTTCTAAAGCAAATGTGAAAACATGGCAATCAAACTAAGAATCCATGTAGTTAACTATGATCATTTGTCTGGCAGATATCCTCCAGAAGTGGAAGGACCAAAATTTCAGCAAACTTTTGCCCAACACATTCAGCACTTGAGGACATACATGAAATAATTTAATCAAATAAAATATTGTCCGATGTCAAATCTTTTTCATGTAGAAATACATCAAACCAAGGGAGTAAAGACATCTGAATGCCAAATCATGCTGACTTTGACAGTATACAAATTTATCTTTAAATGCCATGGCCAAGAGGAATCCCCATAATTGTGTTATGTCCTCACATGGAGATATTGTTTTAATGGCAAATAAGCACAAATGTGGCTTTCCTTCCACAATTATTTTCTTCATGTTGCAGTTTGGATTTACGTGATGATCATTCACAAGTCTTCTGAGTGATCCATCCTCTTTTGAAGCTTCTATGCTAGAAGAAATATATTTGGCAAAGAGTAAGGATCTACGCAAATTCCTTGATGCAGAGCTGCAGTGAAATCAATTATGTAAGAAAAATAGGTTTGCAACACATATTTTATGCTCCCATATTTACTGCAAGGGATCTTACGTCCGGTCATACTGATAAACAATAATTCATTAGGTGCTCACCCACTGTCTTGGTTTCATAATTTAAATCAGTTATGTTTCATTTAATCACCACATTGATGTGTTGGCAAAATTCCTGTTAGGCTTTTTTGTGCTTGCTCAGGGGTTAGGCTACTTAGGCTAGTTAGCCTACTATTCAGTGACATCATGAAGATTTCTCCTGCTTACTTTTAAAGGGGTTCATGAATTTTCTTCCGACAAGGACTTTTCTCTTCGGGCAATTATTATCTATAGCATCTTGTTCAGGACTCAGCTGTCTTCTTCATTTTTACATGTCTGCTGCAGTATTTTCAGAGACAACACTGAATATTAGCAGGGATTCTCCAATAATAACAACAATAATATAATAATATGTGTGTGCATGTGTGTGGCAGTCCAGTGGGAAACCAAAAGTCAAAATCTGGTTGCTTAGAACAGGTTATTGTTCATTTCGTATGTTTATTGTTCTCACTCAAGTGCAACAGGCCTGTTAAATGATCGCAAACTAATATTGTACATTATCTGTCACGTGTCACTTCAATTACCATGGTTTAAAATGGACAGTAACATTATCCCAAGAATCCCGTGGTAAATATTGCTGTTTAACCATGTACTCACTTCACATAGAAGACACAAAATGAGTGTGCTGTTGCAGTCTCTCTGTGTCATGCTGTAATTTCAGGGCTGTTATTTTATACTTTTATACTAGCGACCAGAAATCTGCAAGCCTAGAGAAAGGTTAGCCAACCTAATCTGGACTAACCTAGCCTGTTCTTGCAACCACGTAGCCACCAGTTAAAAGTTACATAGTGTAATATACTTTAATATCATATATATCTTGGCAACAGCCCTTAATTATTGAAATCAGAGACAAACAGAGTGGTTTAGCAGTGAGCATTGAGACACTGAGGATGGCTGAAACGTGTTTGTTTCCATAATGAAGGGCTGTTGCCAAGATAATTTAGGATATATTAAAGTATCTTTATAATTTTGAGTGCGGGCTCTCGCTTTTTCTTTTCCTATACCCACTTCGAGCAGCCTACTCACCATGTAATTGAATTTATCATATTTAGTTTGATTCTGGGACGCAGGTTTATTATTTTCATAAACTTTTTATCACATGGACATTAGCTGATGCTATCACAATGTCTACCACTAACAAGCCATTGTGCTCTGCTAAATTAAAATTTAGCATAAATTCCATCTACTTACCAGCACTTGTCCTGGTGTCTAACCAGTAAGGTTAGTCAATTTCACACACAGTTCTGCAGCTTCCAGCACTTTCCATGCCATTCAGACTAGCTAGATATGGCTTTCTAAATAAGAATCCCTATTTAATTTAAAATTGAGCCTGTAATGTAGACTGAACAGGCCATGTTGTCTACTTTAATGGAAGCTGTTCTACTAAGGATCAGATCAGGACTAATTTTAAAAAAGCTAGGTAAGAACTGAAGACAACTAAATGTGTTATTTTTTGAAAGCTAGGTTGTAAATTAAGTATAGATTAGATGTAGGCCTGATCTTCTTTTCATTGCTAAATTAGCTGGCTAATTTTGAGTGCACTGCCAGCTATCCTAGCTGCTGCATAATGACAAAATAGACCTCTCTCTTTTTTCACTGAGCTTTACTGATAGAGCAAACAGTAAATGCACATTTTCCTGCAATTAAATTTCTTTCTGAAACCAGATCATTCATTAAATATTAAATACTATTACCAACTTCTAATTGTTAGCAACATGCTACCAGGGCTACATCTAATGATAAAAAGTGCTCACTGGCGCTTGGCATTTATTTGAACATTTGTATTCAACTTTAGTGAAAAAAAATAAATTAGCAGATAATATTTACCAGCATTTTGTGTCCAAAACGAACTTTGAGATGATTCCAGACGTCCTCTTCATTAAAACAGCATTGCGAAGTTTCTGGAACATGAGGTCATGCTTCTTCTTCCTGTTCCAGTCACGTGAGCAGCATGTAGAAGATGGTAACATCAGCCAATCACTGATGCCGCTCTTTCTGATTGACATCCACTGCAGCCAATCAGTGATGCCACTCTCTGATTGATATCCACTGCAGCCAATTAGTGATGGTGGATTGCTTAGCCAATCAAAGACACTGAACTAGTGTATTGGGCGCCGAAAATGTGTATGAAGCTGCAGTTCGGCACCCGAACTATAGAGGGAAAGTGAGCATACACTGGGATACACTGAGATACACTGAAAATCCGGTTTTCATGAGATATAAGGACATAGCAAAAAAAGGCGGGAGGATGTTCGTCGCAGTCTCATAAGTGCATCTACATTGCGCAAATTATGAGGACATCGATTTTGTCCTCATAACTCCAACTGTCCTTGTAATGCTGGTGAAAAGTCAGGCAAAATGTCCTCATAATCCGGTGTTACCAACGCACGCACACGCACACAGCCAGCAAGCGAGTTAACTTAGCTAGCTAAGTTAGGTACTCGCTAGCTAACGTTAGATAGCTAGCTTGCTACTAGCTACCATCGATTTTTTTTAGGTAAATACTACGCTTATTCAATGTGCTAGCTATGAATATTGGACCATATTAATTACCCAGGTTCTGTTACTGTGACAGATTTCTGTCAAATAATTTAATCCAAATTATGCATACATTTATGACTGATGGAGCCCATGGTAACCATGGAAACGTACAAAAACTTTAGTAGTAACTTATGCTAATAAATAAAGATAGCTGAGAATACAATTGATGACAGTTGTTGAAAAACAATTAACAATACATGTATATTCACAATATATGAGAACAACACGTTTTAATGATTCAATTTACCTGAAAAGCATGAAATCAGTTGCCTCTCCATTTATTCGCTCCAGGCGAGATTGGCCGCCATCTTGGTCGATTTTATTTAGCCGAGAGAAGTAGTCACATGACTAAAATCTGTATTCTGATTGGAGGATCCCGAAAAGTTGCCTACTGTGTTGCCCCATCGATCTAAGTTCCCAGATAATGATAGTTGCCGCTTTTCAATAGCAAATATTGCCGGCAATCGTTGTCAGCAATATTGCTGGCAATATTGCCCAAAAAAGTTGCCCGTGTATTGTCGTGTCTAGGAACTGACAGAATTCAAAGTCCAATCTTTAATTTGTAGAAAACAACTTCACGAGGGAAAAGACACCACAGCAGCAAGCTCTTCAGAAAAGTTTGACTTTATTTGCACAGGTGCACAAAGCCGGATCAATTATGCAGTATTGAACCTCGATTGTCAGTTTTACATTCATTTTATACACTGTGCACCCGACAACTCCCCCTAACACATTGCTTAAAATACCATCTGTCCTTCTTGGCACCACAATGATTTCCTGTTCTTGGGTCTACCTGACCTTCTTGGCACCACAATGATTTCCTGTTCTTGGGTTATAACGTCATTGTGGAAAGTTACCCCAAATTTCCCTTAAAAAATATTAGTCTTTATTCTGTAATTTTCCATTAAGAATACAAGTCACAGCCTCCTGTAATTTTCCATTGTATTCAGGTTACATAGGGGTCACTGTAAAATATTAGTCTTCTAGCACATTTATTTGGCAGTAGCGTTTTGTTAGTTTTGGATTATTGTTTTCTGCTGTATTTTTTGGCAGTAGTGTATGATTAGTTTTTGATTAGTGCTCTCTGCTGTAGTTATTGGCAGTAGTATTTGATTAGTGTTCTCTGCTGAGTGAGTAAGTGTGATTTTTTAAGCCTTCTGCGTTCTCTTGCTTTTTCTCTACAGTTGATACTGTGGTTTCTTGCGTTTCCATAAGCTCAGCTGCAACTACTGATATAGGTTTATTGGATTACATATTGATTATATGAGTGTATAGTCATGCATGTGATGTATTTTTACCATGAAGCATCAAGAGTTTGGAGGAACCAGTTTGATCAACATTGATGGGAATTCCCTAACTTTGACATGTGATGTCATCACAATCATGGGGAATCCCAAAATTTTCCAACAGTATCATGGCCTTTATTCACAGTTTCCCTCTCTGAGGCCAAAATCTAAACACTTATATTCTACAATTGTTTTAATGTTGTCCCATCCCCATACAACTTCCCCAAAACATTAAATTCATTCAAACTGGCAAAATCTAGGCCTGCCATTAAAAGTATTGGTATCCAAATTACGCCAAGTTACTGTACTACAAACGATATAGACTATCTTGCCTCACCGAAATTAAATAAGCTGTATTCCAAAGCAGTGCTACCCAATGTTTCCTCAATTGTTTCAAGTCACTTGGCCCTGTGTGTATAAGCATGCATTACATTACATTACAGGCATTTGGCAGATGCTCTTATCCAGAGCGATGTACAACAAAATGTATAACCATTTATAACTTTGCGCAAGTGCAAAGAGGGGGAGGGGCCAGGCATCCTGAGGTAGTGGAACAGAGGGGTCTGGCTGGCATGTAGGGTTTGAAGATCTTGTGGAGGTATGTTAGGGCTGATCCCTTGACTGCCTGGTATGCTAGGACCAATGTTTTGAATTTAATGCGAGCCATCACGGGCAGCCAGTGGAGGGTAGTGAGCAGGGGGGTGACGTAGGAAGGTTGAAAACCAGACGAGCTGCAGCATTCTGGATGAGTTGCAGGGGTCTGATGGCAGATGCCAGTGGGCCAGCATGCAGTACATGGACAGGCCAAACATATGTGTGGATGGGTTTGTGAGAGTCAAGATTGATTGAATAGGCGTCTATATGTCCAATTTGCATTGGTATGTATGTATTTAGCTGCCCAGCCTTTCTGTTGCGTGAATGATCGTATGTTTCTTGGTATAAATGTCTGTTCGTAAATGTGAATGTAACATGCTGCCAGGGAAATGTCCCCATGGGGATAAAGAAGTTTTATATGTATGTATGTATGTATGTACAATATGTATTTTACATGTAGTATTTATTGTAAGTAGCAAATATAGAAGAACTTGTACATTTAGTAAAATTTGAAAAAGTTGACAAGTAAGTATAAACATATGTTTTCTGGAGGAATATGCTGTACTGTAATTATATACTGTATAATATACTGTAGTTATTCACCAGCAGTATTGTACATGCATTTTAATGTGTAGCATGAGGCAATTAGAAATATTTGACACATTGATCTGACACAAAGTTTGAATGACATTGTAAAATGGTAAGATTAAAAAACACAGAGCCAAGTGACTAGAAACAATTGAGAAAACACTGGGTAGCATTGCTTTGGAATACAGCTTATTTAATTTCGAGGCAAGATGGCCTATATTGTTTGTAGTACACTCCTGGGCAAAAAAAATGGGCCACGCCCAAAATGGCAAAATATTAAGCTTTTAATGGTCTTAACAACAAAACATTGGTCAGATATGCAGTAGATACTACAAGCATTGTTTCTCCTGAATATTTTTTCCATTGAGTTCAACAGGAAAATTAATCAGGAGAAACAATGCTTGTAGTATCTACTGCATATCTGGAGGCAGCACGGTGGTTTAAGGCTCATTTTATACCTTGGACCCTTGATGACTTAAAGCCATTTAGCCATATTCTATACTGTATCATTTGAATGAATGCGTTATAGACAGTGGATGTCTTGTATGTGTGAGTAACTTGGCATTTTGTACGTTGAAAATGTGTTTTTTATGAGATATCATGTCTTTTTGCAAAGCGTTTTGTTATGAGAACGTGAGAAATCCGAAGTGACGCTTTAAGAAACGGTTGTGGATTATGGCTATCCTTGTGTGAATTTGTACAGTCTGATGAGCATGTACCGTTTAGCACTTTCGCTTTGCTACAGTGTATGTGTAAAACAGTGGCTGTGACAAAGGGTGCGGGGGCGTAATTATAAACGCATCAGAAACGTAGCTGAAATATGGCCAGTGTTTGTACTCACGGATTTGACAGCCATCCAACGAGCCTTGATTGACAAAATTATCAGCAAGCCTGTAGAATTAGAGCTCCCTAGGTTGGAACTTGTGTACCCTTCTGTCCTGCTCCCTTTTCTGTTATTTCATGGAGATGCATGTTTAGTGTTTGTAAGGTTTATAAGCCATTTTGATTGGCTTATCTGCAGGTAGGAGTGCTCTTTGCTGTTTTGCTAAGCTTCATCAATCACCTTACGTGACAATTGGAAGTAGTAGAACTAGATCAGTTGATAGTGGAGAATAGGAGCAGACGCATATGTCTCAGCAAGCTTTGCATATGATAAAATAACAGTAGTACGAGAGAAATGAGGAGAAATTATGAAATTGAGTAGTTGAAACAATATGTTTTTAGCAGAATGGGCATGTAGGTGAAGGTTGACATGATCACAGACTATAGTGCAAAGTAAATGAAGTGACCATGAGCGAGATAAGTTTCCTTATCGAATGGTATATATAACAGACGGCATAAAACATCAATCATTAAAGTGGTGGATAAAGTAACGTGTGATAATGCATAGGTAATTGTGGCAAGATGGGTGCCACCCCTCCTACCTTCCAACACACACTCACGTGAGACCGTCAGTTTATTTTAGCTCTTACCTGCTCTTTTATTACAGCCAACTGGCTCTTTGACAAAATGAACAAACACGTTTTTTTTTTTTGGTATTTTCTCTTAACAACCATATAGCTGTTCTTTCTCTGTCGTCAGCTCTCTCGCGAAGACTCCCGGTCTCGGCTTTTAAAAACCCCAGGCTCACTGTTGAAAACTGTTGTGACGATGGATCCGAGAGCCACTCCTGTCACTCTCTCTGCAGCCGGCGCCAAACCACGCCCACCCTACCACAGTAATCTATTGCACTGATGTGCTTTTCTCATCTTCAGTACTAGTGGTTATAATTATGATTGAGTCATGATTTTAAATGTAATGCAGACCGTACATGCGTAGTAATTGTTTGTATGTGGCTAGATAGAGAACCGGGCGAGGTAACATGAATGTAGAAATGTGGCGTTTGCTGAGAAGAACGTTTTGTACAGTAGCCAAGTGAAGAAATGTAGTTGGTAGAAATGGCACAGTGGTGAACTGGTGTAACTTTAAAAAAAAATCAATACATTTGCCGTCATGAAATGCATACGGGTGGCCGTGAGTGACTTTTGGTAAAGCAAATATAAGCGTAAGGAAACGTTAGTGTAAAATATGAAAATATCTGCCTGAGAGCGAGGCGGGATTTGATCCTTCAACCTCAGGCTTACCAGTCCATAATGCTGGGTAGATGTGGAGCAAAGGCAAATTGTTGAGAAGTAATAGATAATTATTAGTGAGCAAAAAAGCACATTTAAGAAACTTGCTTGAGACAGGGCTTGACCCTGTGACTTCATGTTCCATAGGCAGTGAGACTTACCACTAAGCCACAAACTGACTAGCTGTTGAAACTAGGAAATTTATTGGGAGATAATAGAAGAGCTCCCGTTGAGTCCATATGGCTTTGCAATATTGTAGCCGGTTAACTGAATGTGTAGATGGCACGTCATAATGCAGTGTATACGTCCGGTGAACGGCGGGTAGATGTGGTGCAAAAGCAATAATTGAGAAGTAATAGACAATTATTAGTGAGGATAAAAGTAGGTTAAAGAAACTTGTGGTGGGCTTGAACCTAGGACCCTGTGGTCCATAGACTGTAACATTGACCACTAGGCCACAAACAGACTAGCTGTTAAGATGTTAAGATGGAAATGTTTCAGACTAAAAAGATATGGGTATTTTCCCTGTGTATGCAAGATTTTGATCGGCTCGTGTAGGTGAAGGATTGGCTGGTGTTGGTAAAATGTCCAATGGGGAGACATTTTGTTTGTGGGATAGGTGGCAGGAAGAAGAAGGAAAAAACGCAAAATCCCCTTAGTTTGGAGCTTTATTGTGTGGACATGTGAAGTTGTTCATGAATTCTGCCTGTTGAAATGGGGTGAGAATGTGCAGAATTAAATGTTTTTAAGTGTCTGTGGCTGTTATTTCTGTGGGGAACCCTGAAAAGTGCCAAACTCTCTGTGCTGTATAGGTATGGGGCATGCCGCCCCGCCAAGGCGTAACTTGGCGGGATGACATACCTGCCATCCCAATCCCAATGACTCATCTTTTTCAGACACCTATTGGTAACTAATAAGAAACATTCAGAAGAGCAAGGTCCAAAATTTGTTGACTATATATTGTGTGTTCTCTCATTCATGCTTTGGAATTACTCTGACTTCTCCATGTAAGAAGTTTCTTTTCCTTCATTTTAAAGTGATATTTCCACTACAATTCCACAAAGAATAAAATTTGCGTGTTGTTATTGTGCTACATTGAGTTAAATCAATAGGCTTCTATTGATAGGTTGTTGAATACGTTTGATTTCTTTCGTATGTATTAACACAATGCAGATTTGACTCGTTATCATTTGGTTTTTAAAAATGTTTTATTCTTTATTGTTTTCTAGATGGTTACTTCTAGTGGCCAGGTGTCCACACTTTCACCAATTAGGAGCTTTTTGATTCACCTCAGTCTTTAATTTGAAGTTTTACCTCTTTTTATGCAATTGTTTTCAATATAACAGAATAAGCACAATATGAACATGTGAATTTAATTATTTATAGAATGCATACTGTAGCTATTTCTGGCATAATGTGGCTTAAGAGGATGAATCATTCCTCTAAACATGAAAGAACCTGATTAAGAAAAAATAACAGCTTGTTAAAATTCTGGGATTGCAACTGGTTGGACAGTCTTTAGAAACCCTGAATTCTGTCTGCTGAATTCCAGCAGACTGGAAGCAAGGTAATATAATACCAATATATAAGAAAGGGGACTGTGATGATCCAGGTAACCGCAGGCCTGTCTGTCTAACTAGCATCACTTGTAAAATACTGGAATCTATCATTTGAGACAAGTTAGAATTGTTTCTTGAAAATAACATCTTAACCCTGAGTTCCCACAGTGAGAAACTCGGTTGACTAGTTGGGAAATATTTCCCTTGGTTTATTTTTTCACAGGCATTGCCCAACAGCCAGTTTTGGGCTTCCTATTTCTCCAACCATGATAGCATTTCGTGAATAACTGTCCTGCTCAGTGAAGAAAAATGGATGAACAAATTATCATTATGGTACAATCCCACCCAGTATTATACTAGTGAGAAAGAAAGAGAGATTGCTTGCTAGGGAGCTAACTAGTGAGAGAGATATGAAGAGATTGCTAGCTAGCCAGCTAGTGAGAGGCTCTGTGTGGTGTGATAGAGAGGTTGCTTGCTAGGTGGCTAACTAGGTATATGGCTAGTGAGATAGCAGCAACAACTATTTATCAGTGTCCTGACATAACTATAGAAACTAAAGCGATGTGATATGTGGTTATATGGCAAATATACATCTTTGATGATTCCATTATTTCTCATCAATGTTATGTAGCTGTACGAGACCACTAAGAGCATAAAACAGGAAGCTCCTGGCCCTCCCTCAGCCTAGCACACTTGAGCAACCCATCTACCAAGTTGCTTGCTGTGTGAACATGGGGTAGGGATAGCCAGCATGGTTTTTGCAAGGGAAGCTCATGCCTGACAAACCTTTTGGTATTGTTTGAGAAAGCTACCATGTGTTTTAACTATGATATTATATACTTAGATTTCCAAAAAGCATTTGAAAAGGTACCTTATGAGAAATTTATTAGCAAAATTAAGACAGTAGGAATTATAGGATACATTTCAGAGTGGGTTCAGAACTGGCTACAGGTTAGAACACAAAGAGTAGTAGGTGAGATCTTATCTGACTAGGGTACTGAGGCTAATAGTTTAGAATCTACTTGACTACAAGAAATTTAACAAATTTTAACAAATTCAGGAAGCAGGCGGAAACCTGGAAAATTACATTCAATATAGCTAAATGTAAAGTACTAAATGTGGGAAATAAAAACAAGGCAGAATTGTAATGTGCTCAATTTGAAAAAGACTTAGATCAAACTTAGACTTTTATCAAAGCCTTTCAAGTTCTAGGCACTGTGCTGTAGCAGTAAAAAGAGCCAACAGGATGTTGGGATACTTGACTTATGTTTTGATCAGAATAATACAAACCAGGGTCTCATGAATTACACAACTGAGATAACTAAAAATAGACACAGTGACAATTGCTACAGATTTAAGTGGATAAACTTGGAGACTAAGCAAAAACAAAAGGGAGGTGCAGGAATGGTGACATTGAAGGTGTTTGGGATAACTGGCTTCACATGTGTTCCTGATTAGTCAGGTGCATTCAGGAAATTCCTTAGTGAAGGTATAAGTGAGCTTTCAGTATCTAGTTTTGATTTGAGGCTTTTAGTTAGGCTCTTTTTGGCTTTTTGTTGCCTTTGGAGTGTGTTACTGGCATTTGTCAACATGAGGACCAGAGTTGTGCCAGAGAAATTCAAGGAAGCCATTGTGAATCTGAAAAATATGGGGAAAAAACGTATGATATATGCCAGTGCTTAGGCTTATCAACTAGAACAGTCGTGTGACCGTATCTGTGAGAAATATTTTAAGTTGATCAAAATCAGTAAAATTTTGCCTTTGTTATGCAATGTTTCTTCAAAAGAACGTGTCTTCTGCCCTAACCAAGACTGCAAAGTAATCAACAGTATTTGGATTAATGTTAGCTAACATTTAGCAAGCTTCAGCATTCACCAAGCTAATGTTAGCTTAGATTGCTGATGAAAATGTTAATGTTTCACTTTTGACAGAGATGAGTATAGAAAAATTCTTCTTTAAAAAAGAAGTCTTGAGGAGGAGGAGGAAGAAACTGCAATAACATTACTGTTATAGTGACAGTTACCGCTAACATTTAGGCCTACTTACTTTAATTGAAATGATTGAAAATCATTGTGTTTAGAAATTAGGGCATTTTGACACCAATTACTTTAAAGCCCTTATGTTTATAATTTGTATGTGATTATACTATCCTCCAAATCATTCTGATAGCATAAAGGTTTGTCTGTACCTGAGTCCATTATGGCAAAAATTGTTTCAAAGTGGTTTAGGGTTTCATTTGGCAATGCTGCCGCGAGTGATCTTCCCAGCAGAGGCAAATTTGCACATATTTTTTTATTTTTCCACAGGAACTACTTGTTGTTTGCACAATCACCACCAGGTGGCAATGCGAGCACTCAAAACCATATCTGACAGTTAACAGCTCGACTGCGGGACTCACAAACTAGAACAGTGGCTTGTGGTCAAATTACTGCTGCAATTTTAATGGGAAGGAGAATAAAATACATTTTAGCGACAAGCTGTACATAAGGACATGCTTGTTACCCATAACAGTGTTGTGTGTATTTGAGTATAATGTACTTGTATAAATAGTTATTCAACAAACAGACTGTGAAACTTAACAACAGTCTGATAGTTTTGAGCACAGTCTATAGGCTATCATCATCCATGTTAGTTTCACTTAGGATATAGGGGAGAGTTGTTATAAATGTAACATATGTTTTACTGTCAATAACTTTTTGTACACTGCTGCTAAAGTTCCGATTTGAGGATATGCGCAATTTAGTCCTATACAAAATGATTAATTAAAAAGAAACAGCCACCTGGTCACATGCATTTATTGTAAGCACACACAAGATTAGTCTGTATAGTAGGTTATTTGCTTTTGCTATTTGGTTTTGTGCTTGTTTTTAATGCATAAATAGGCTATGGCCAAATTCAATTTTTTATTTGTTTCATGTACGATCTTGTTGGAAATGAAATAGTCTGTTGTCATGAGATAAATGCATCCTTTTCCAATGCTTTAAAACAATGAACATATAACTTCATTCACAGGTCAGTTCATTGTTTAACAGCAGGCTACATGGAAGTTTTTATGTAGTAATTTATGGTAGGCTAATGGTGAAAAAAATCCAGTATAACTTAGCCAAAGCGATCAAGTTATGAATGTAATTGAAGTGGAGAATTAGTACTGACATTTGTGTTTCCTTTTTTCGAATCAGTAAAGAAATTCAGGTGGTTTGTGCCATCGTTTTTCACACGACCCCTCGAGGCAGGTTTTGTTACCCTGCCAGGTGCAAATATCTTGCTCTCTTGTTTGGTATGCGTTTGAGCTACAGAATGACTGACTTTGATGTGAATTGCTCAAATTGTTTCACACATACAGTGAGCACCATAATTCATTGGACAGTGACACATTTTTTGTTATTTTGGTTCTGTACTCTAAAACTTTGAGTTTGAAAGGATACAATGGCTAAATATTGGACAGTTTAACATAATGTAGAATAAAGTAATCATTCTTAATATTTAGTCGCATATCTTTTGCATGCAATGACTGCTTGAAGTCTGCGACGCATAGACATCACCAGACATTGGGTATCTTCCCTTCCCTGCCAGGCCTGTACTGCAGCCATCTTCAGTTCCTGCTTGTTTCGGGGACTTTTTTGCATTCAGTCTCCTTTTCAACATGTAAAATGCATGTTCATTTGGATTAAGATCCGGTGATTGACTCGGCCAGTCAAGGATTTTCCACTTTTTGGCAGTCAAAAACCCCTTCGTTGCTCTAGCAGTATGTTTCAGGTAATTGTCTTGTTGCATGATGAAGTGCCGTCCAATGAGTTTGGAGGCATTTGGTTTTATCTGAGCAGATAAAATATTTCTGTAGACTTCAGAATTCATTGTTCTACTTCTGTCTGCAGTCACATCATCGATGAAGACAAGTGAACCCGTTCCACTGGCAGCCATACAGGCCCAAGCCATAACACCCCCTCCACCATGTTTCACGGATGAGGTGGTATTCTTTGGATCATGGGCATTTCCTTTTTTTCTCCATACTTTCCTCTTTCCACTCTGGTACATGTTAATCTTTGTCTCATCTGTCCACAAGACTTTGTTCCAGAACTCTTGGGGCTCTTTTAGGTGCTTTTTTAGCAAACTGTAATCTCGCCTTTCTATTATTCAGGCTAATCAGTGGTTTGCATCTTGTAGTGTACCCTCTGTAGTCCTGCTGGTGTAGTCTTCTACATATGGTAGACGTTGACACATCTACACCTGTATCCAGGACAGTGTTTTTGATCTGTCGGGCTGTTGTCAGGAGGGTTTTCTTCACCATAGAGAGTATTCTCTGGTCATCCACTACAGTGGGCTTCCTCTGTCTACCGGGTCTTTTAACATAATTGACTTCACCAGTTGTTTTTTTCTTGTTAATGATGAACCAAACTGTTGACTTGGGCATGCCCAGGGTTTTTGCAATGTTCCTGATTGATTGATTTTCATTTCTGAGCCTTATGACGGCCAGCTAAATTTTCATCGACACTGCTGTCTTCCTCATGTTGTCACACCCCAACAACATCTCCAAAGGCAATTGCAAAGTCTAGAATCAAGACTAGACATCAACAGCTCTCTTCTGCTTTCACTAACGACACAAATGAATACACCTGCCTAACAAAACACATCTGTGAAACCAATTCAACAAATACTTGTAGTACCTTAAAATGGGGGGACCATGTACAAAAGGTGCTGTCATTTCTAAACGGTTCATCAGATATGGATGTAAATACCCTCAAATTAAAGCTGACAGTCTGCATTTCAATCATCGTCATTGTATCCTTTCAAACTCAAAGTGCTAGAGTACAGAACCAAAATAACAAAAACTGTGTTGCTGTCCAATGAATTATGGTGCTCACTGTATAATCACACAATTCATTAATTAAAGTTGTGTGAGGAAGCCAACAATGACTTGAGGGTGGGGATGGATAATTGTGGCAACTGTAGTTATAAAAATGATGGGTTTAGAACTCCGTGGAGATAATGCCTCCAACATATTTTCAGCTTTTCACTGAAATTGAGACTGTGAATAAATTGAATAGAGTACATGACATCTGCTGAAATGTAATCGTAATCAATCTTTGTGGGTTTTTGCTTTTTGCATTTCTTTTCGCCATTTCTGTCCATTTTGTGTGTTGTTTTGTACATTTTAGCACTTTTCCCGGTGTGCTGGTAGTAAGGATAGATTAGCCTATATGACAAACACACTGTAATTTAGAATGCAACTGCTGGAATTGATTCAGTTGTGTAATTTATGTCAAGAAAATAGTTTTTCAACATATGATTTCGTAATATTTATGAAATTAGGTTGCTGTGGGAGCAGAAATCTACGTGGGAGCCTGTTGGACCCGGAAGTAATGAAAACATGACCTTTCTAATGTTAAACGACGCAGGTTCCTCTTGTTTCACAAATTAGTAATTGGGCGCGTAAATCGTACAATCTATCATAGAAATTGATGAAGAGTGTTACATTAGGCCCTCAATTGCTCAAAGTGATATAGATAATCGGGTATGCCTAGGTGTTGTGCTCATTATCTAGGCAAATTAAGAAAAATGAATAGCTAGGATTGCAAACTCAACAAGATGAATGGGAAATTATTTTCTTTTATTTTTACAGTGTAGTGTATAGTCAAAGCCATTACAAAAAAGTGCAATAAAAAGAACATGGGTATATAAAACAAAATTGTTTCTACATATCCTCAGACATAGGGCTTCACTGTCTGAGGACATGTAGAGACACTCAGACACTGTCTGGGCTTCCTCAGGGGTTCATGAACCCGCTCAATGAACATCCTGGTCTAGCGTTCACTGATGCCAGGAAACTTCTCGGGTAAGATGTTCTAGTATTCTTGCAGGTTCTTGGAAATGCTATCGTATAATCAAATAACAATATATAACTTTCTGACTTGTCAAAAAATAACTGTTGTTTGCTTTAAAAATTAGCTGCTTCCCTTGTAATCATTGGAGGGAAAGGCATCATCATTTGTGTGACTTTTGGAGTGTGGTTTTTTTATTTTTTTATTTCATCAACATGAACCAATATTTAGTGTTATTCGTAAAATAAAACTAATATACATGTGCATTTACTCGTACTGTTATGGGTTGCAACATTTAATGAAATATGTACTCTCAAAACGCTATAAATGTCAAAACATCTTAGTTTTAAAAGTAGCGGCCCGGAGGGTCAAAATTCCATTGCAGTTGGGGATTTGAATCGACCAGGTGATTTTTTTTGGTAAACTGTACTTTTAAGCCAGTTAGGGAAATATACAAAAGGATTATGCAATATCAATTATTTAAAAAAATAACAAAGCATGGACAATCGAATAGAAGCGTATTTTATCTTGGTCACTGTGGCAAACACGCCTGCCACAGGCCACCGAAGTGGCTTTCTTTGGGGCCCTCCAGCACAGAGACACAGGGAGATGATGTTAAAACAGTCCACATTTATTCCACGAGGGTTTGGCAAGATGGTATAGCCAAATGAGCAGATGTTAACCCTGTCATGACAGAAGCTGCCTGGTGTGGGTGGGGATGGCAGATTTAACCTGTGCGCAGTGATTACCTCACTACGCACAGGTGCAGCCACTCCTGTTCCTGGGTCCAATTAGCCTGGCCAATTATCTAATTCTTCACCAATTATCCAATTGGCCAGGTCTAATTAGCTTGACCCAAGGCAGGTGTGGCTGCTTAAACCAGCCATCCCCACACCACATACCCCCAACGCCAAACTGAGGCCAGGGAGAATCACGGGCCGAAGCCTGCCTACCCCCCCCCCCCCCCCCCCAGGGTGGGTGGGCCCGGAACAGCCCAGTACATGCTGTGCCCCTCCTTCTGACAAGGCAGCCCTTCTTCCTCCTCCCTCCCGGAGCACGGGAAGTCCTGGGCTGCTCTGCTGGCTGGTGGGGGCGTCACCGGCTTGGGCTGTTCCAGGGGCTGTGGTGGGGTGGCTGGGCTGGTGGGCTGGTGGACTGGCCGTGTGGTGCTGGGGACCAGGAACCCTCGTGGCTGTGGTGGCCGCCAGTCGGCTCTGCTGGCAGGCGGCTGCAGGCTTATCCCCTCATGGGCTCCGGGCAAACCAACCAGGCCAAAACAAAGAACCAAAAACAACCAAAACGGACGAGAAAGGAAGCAAAACGGCGCGGTCACCGCTCGTGCACCGCCCATAGCTGACCCGCCTTCCCGGCCAAGTCCAGCTCACGGCGCGACCACCTCTCGTGCACCACCCGTCGCTGACCTGCCTCCTCGGCCAGGTGCAGCTCCTCAGCGTCCCCGCTGAGGATTGCTTCCTTCCCCTCCCTGGTCATCTTCCGCTCCCCATTTCTGGCCCGGAGGATCCGCCCGAAGCCTTGTCGGGAACACCTCAGCCGCCCCTCCTCCAGTGTGCTTCCTGGCCGGCCCTCCTGTGCCTCTTTCCTGTGCCGGAGGAGCCCCACGTTGGGCGCCACTGTGGCAAACATGCCTGCCACAGGCCACCGAAGTGGCTTTCTTTGGGGCCCTCCAGCACAGAGACACAGGGAGATGATGTTAAAACAGTCCACATTTATTCCACGAGGGTTTGGCAAGATGGTATAGCCAAATGAGCAGATGTTAACCCTGTCATGACAGAAGCTGCCTGGTGTGGGTGGGGATGGCAGATTTAACCTGTGCGCAGTGATTACCTCACTACGCACAGGTGCAGCCACTCCTGTTCCTGGGTCCAATTAGCCTGGCCAATTATCTAATTCTTCAGCAATTATCCAATTGGCCAGGTCTAATTAGCTTGACCCAGGGCAGGTGTGGCTGCTTAAACCAGCCATCCCCACACCACAGTCACCTTAGTCAATCCCCAATAGAAGTACTAGAGAGCATTGAGGGGGGCAAGGTGTACTGTATGATTTGGAGAGATGAGTCCTTCAGTGTGCAGCGGAAGTTAGGAAGTTTTTGCTGTTCTGACTAATGTGGGGAGGTCATTCTGCCATTGGAGGGCCAGGACAGACAGCAGGCATGACCTGGAAGTGCAGGCACATGGACAAGAAGAGCGAGGTGAATGTTTCTATTGGCACAACCCTTATTTTGTTGCCTAAGGGTTGTATTTGCTAAACATGCCACAAATTGGCATCAGTGCCACAAAATCCATGGATAGGCACTGTTACCTTTAAATGTTAACACATCTCATTAGTAAACAAAAACTTCAGAACATAGGTTTAATCTTTCAAGTTGTTTAATTCTGTACCAGATAGCCACCATCTCCAGAGTCACCATCTTTCAACTTCTATAACAGGTAACTGTTCCTAAAGATCGAGTCATGTTTTATTTTGATTTTAAAATAGTCCCTCCTTTCGCAAACGTAGGGTCCCCATAAATGTAACACTCAATAAATGTAACTCAGTCAATGTACAACACAGCTACCATAGCCATTTCAGGTTTGTACATGTGCAACTCAGTTCTCAAACTGCCTCCCAAAGGAACGGAGCAATGTGATAGCCTTTGTGAGAAATACTTCTAAAAAACTGTTTTTGAGTGAGCTAAAGTAAAAATCGGACGCAATTTTTGTGTATAAGGCTTTATTTTCATTTTCCATAAATCAAATAATTTTCTAAAAGTTGTCTGTCTTTGACATGGTTTTCAGAGTGTATGCTAGCAGGAATTGGATGCTAGGTGACCAAAAAACAACGTGCTTTTTGCTGTTACATGTTTACAGAATTTTAATAAAGAAAATGATTTTACTCCTCAACATGTTTGACTCTTTAAGTTAGCTCAGTGTTTAATGTTAAATATGTTCAGCTAATTTGCCTGATGTGTTGACAGCCTCATCTTCTTGATGCTCCAAGTGATTAATGGAACAGAAACATCTATCTGGTCACAGGCATATAATAAGCACACAGCTGTATGGTCAGTCATTTGCTAAAAGCTTACCTGGGTGTTAAGAAACAAACAAAAACATTTTTCCACATCTATTTGGATATTATCACAACACACATCACAGTAAGCCATGAAGTTGCTGCGCATCAGTGTTTCCGCACATCTTTTTTTTTTTTTATAAAGCCCCAAACTTCATAATCTGAGGATGTAACTAGTCTCATGTTACCATTGGAAATGTGTTTCTTTGATTAACACCAATATATGCAGAAAAACCTGCATATGCATATTATAGGGTGTTGTCATTTACCTTTACAATTATGCACCTATAGGAAGATCAAAATTGAGAGCGGGCAGTTAGGGAAGTGCCATCGATAGCAACAGGGACATCATGTGGGGAGCCTCCACAAGTGACCCTACCAGGATTTTTCTACAGAGATCGATAACCTATGACCCTACAACCCTACTCGCTTATCAAGGTTTTGGGTCACAGCTGTTCACCGGTCACAGTAAGGAAAGATTGCCACTTCTTCTGCCCTGTCTCCAGACTATGATCATAGAGGCACACTTTTAATCTAAACTTAAATATTGTGACTGTATCTGATTGCCTTATGAATTGGAAGAATGTTCCAAATGAGGTTCTGTTGGAGAAAGTTTTACCACACATCACATAGCCTGCATTTTGAGTACAAAGTGACCTTGTGGGCTTGTAGGGTAGAAGCAGGTTGGTTATTTAAACTGTCAAGTCCATGCAATGCTTTAAAACTCAGAAGCAAAACCTTAAAATATGTCCTATTATTAATTGGTAAGCAAGTAAAGCAATGCTAGAACTGGGATAATGCACTCATACTTCCTAGTTCTAGTCAAGATGTGAGCGGCGGCATTATGAAGGTAGTGGAGATTCTTCAGTGAGATTTTAGGGCAGGAAAATAACGGTAGTTATCTGCGGTATTTTAGGCTAGACATGACAAAAGCATGAATCAATTTCTCTACATCTTCTAATGATAAGAATGGCCTAATTTTAGCTATGTCAATAGTAACACAAGGTGGGGGGGGGGATGCGAGAGCAGCATGAGCATCAGGAGTTAGCTGCACTGAAGATGTATATCATGTCATTGCAGAGAATGAATGCAAGTCCATAAACTCAGATCTCTGTTTCTGTCACAGGAACAGATTGAAAAGATTGGGACAGCAGTTTCCTCTCCAATTAAAAAAATTACAAACCTGTAAGTATTGGTTTTCATATTTCTGCCTGCATTTGGTTAAAAGTGCCTGGATATGTCATAGGGGTTGCTGTAGCTATTAATTCTGATGTGCTAGTAATGTTGTAATAAAAGTATTGATAGCATTGATAGTTTACACTGTTACACTGTAATGATTTATGTGGTTTTCACAGCAGTATTACTTGGTGCAATCAAATAATTGCTGTAGAGCATGTATACAGTATGTAGATGTAGATCTGCATAGTATTCTTGTCAAAATGTTATAGCAGGTGAAATTTACAGTAAATAAATTCTTCCTGTAAATCCTTATTCTGCAATAAGTCTATGTGTTGGAAAAGGCTAAGCTAACTTAACTATCCTTAAATTTGTTCTCTGTAGATTTTGTCATTGCGCCAATTCATTATAGCCAATTCAGTGTATAGTCTACACTGAATTCATGCTATAATAAAAATATAGCTGCAAGCAGGAATACATGGGGTCCAACACACAGCCAATATTACACCAAGATAAAGAATATGCCCAAAGTGCTTCAAGCCAGATAAATAAGAGGTCTGTGTAGGTGCTCCACAGCCAGGACAGTCAAACTGTCAAATTTAGAGTAAAAACTCCTTATCCAGACACTTCACTGGGACTGCCCCAGAATAAGGAACACAGGAGCATACATCTGTCCCACCCTGTTCATTAAAACAGTGCCCTGAGCAACCAATGCTCCTTATTCTGGGCCAGTCCCTGTGCAGTGTACACGTAAGGAGTTTTTACTTCAATATTACACCACTTAACACGTGGCCAATCATTGCCAAGAGAATGCTGTGGCCAAAGGGATGTACCCTTTACATGAGTTTCATAGGTCTCACCCATGTGTTTAGGCTAAAAGTTTGGACAGAGGAATCTGGCTAATTATACTTCCAAAATGGCTTCAATCCGTGATGGAATCAACAAATAACGTGCAAAAGTATGCGGACTGGAACAATATGTACTGGAACAACTCATTCCAAAACCATGGGCATAAAGAGTTGGACCCCCTTTGCTGCTTTTACAGGCTTCGCTTTTCTGGTAAGGCTTTCCAGTAGATTTTGGAACTTGGGTGCGGGGATTTGCTTCCATTCAGCGACAAGAGCATTAGTGAGGTTGGGCACTGATGTTGGGCGTAAAGCCTGGCTCGCAGTCAGCATTCTAAATTATCCTTTAGGTGTTTGTAGGGGTAGAGGTCAGGGCTTAGTGCAGGCCAGTCAAGTTCTTCCCCACCAAACTCGGCAAACCATTTCTTTGTGGACCTTGGTTTGTGTTCAGGGGCATTGTTATGCTGAAACTGGAAAGGGCCTTCCCAAAAATATTGCCACAAAGTTGGAGGCACACAATTCTCTGTATTCTATGCTGTGGCATTAAGACATTCCTTCACTGGAACTAGGGGCCTAGCCAAAACCATGAAAAACAGCCTGAGACCATTATTCCTCCTCCACCAGACTGTACAATAGGCACTAATCTAGCACTGTTTGGGCCAGTACGGTTGGCACTATGCCTTCCGCCAAACACAGATTCATCCATCAGACTGCCAGATAGTGAATCGTGCTTCATCACTCCAGAGAATGCATTTCCATTGCTTCAGAGTCCAATGGCAGTATGCTTTTAACATAGTGTGGTAATACAGGCAAGAAGCTAAAGGCACTTTTCATGTCTGTATGCTAATTTGCAATTGAAAACCTTGTTTTATAAATGTATGATGCCTGTCTGTTGTGATATTGTTGTTGCCACTATTATAAGGTTGTATCTAATCAGCTTGGTAGCTTACTTCCCAACCACAAAATGGGGTCTTTTCTTTTTTTCCATCTCTGTCCTATTCGCTGAAATAGCATCACATGTACTATTTCCATGTCTCCTATTGGTTGTCATCCAATGGCTTAACATTAGCCATTTCTGCATTTAACTTTTCATTCCCCATTCATCTATGGGATTTTTTTCCCCAAAAAACTTAAAATATTTCAAAAAAGATTTTGAATTTCAACAAACTTCAACAACCACGCTACCCTGAACCAAGATGAATATTATACAATTTGAATGGTATGTCTAGGTGGAAAGAAAATGAGAATAAGAAAAATAATAAATAGAATACAAAATGGCGGCCAAATCAATATGGCACCGACCCAATTAGCACTTACCTGTGTTTTTAATGAGGGCTTTAGTCATTGTAGCAAGTTTTAAGTCTCTGTAAAGGAATTGCGATTTTAAATGAATTTTTGAGAATTTTTCAGATATTTGGATCTCAATCGCACCACCATGTGGTTGGATTGGGCTAAACCTGGAGTCTTAATCTACTTTCATTAGCTTGTTTGTTCAATCACCTAGCGGCCATGACGCCAGCATCCTAAGATTGCTCAGCTCAGACTTTCTGTGTTCCTGCAAACAAATTATGAGTTGAAAACACAAACTCTATGTTCTAGCTTTATTAGTAGACGATTCAGGACAACTTTGCCGAAGACTGAGTTTCTAAGCACCAGCATTGTTGCGCTGGACGTCCATTTAACAAGCACGCCCTCCCTGCAGTCTCATCTGCAACTATACCCCCACGCATAACACACTGGACAATAGTGTCTATCTGGGCATGCATAAGAACATACTTTTACCACTAAAAATGTGTATTCCATCATAGCAACAAGATAAAGCCAACAGTAGCCGAAGGTATTGTTGGCAAAACTACCTTGTTGTTACAACACGGCTCCTGCTCGAAGCTTGTGCTCTTTCCCAATTGCTTGTGTCTGACACATACTTCCTGTTTGTGGTGGAAAGAGTGAGGGGAGTTTGAAAAAGTTAGTTACATTATTGTATTGTGCTTTAAAGTGTGTATTTGATATTAGTTTGGGCTTTTTGTTCAAACAAAACCCCCATATTACAAGTAAGGTAAGACGGTTTTCCTCCTAAGGCGAAAAATTTTTGTGATTGTTAAGGGACTGGGGGGCTTTTCCACTTTTTTCTCCGTTAAGCACTCGACTAGCAAACTAGCCGGTTAGATAATTTGGCCTCCTTCTTGCTGAACAAAGGTTTTTTGTGTGGTCTTTCAACCCCCGGGAGCAAAATATTATTGTAGTGAGATAGTTTGCCCTTATTGTTATTGTTATAATATCATACATTTATCCCAGCTAAATTTTGGCTGTATTTTGTTCTGAGACATAATTAACATATTTCCTTGTACAATTGTTCCTTCAGTTATTGTTATTTAGTATAAAGATAGCAAAGTTTTATTTATTTATTATTTATTATAACTGGAGTGATTCCATTCTGGGTAGTGCACCTGAACCAGAGGGGTACTGCTGTACTGGGCCAGCGTACGCTTAAAGTAGTACAAGATTATTTAAACTAGGGACTTGGGGGGCAGGGAGGTCAGAAAATGAAAAAGGTAGGAAAGTGCAGACTGCCAGGAGGGAAGCTTCCGTCAGGGCTTCCTATAATAGTGTGAACACTAATGAAGTCTTGTTAAAGCAAAGTTGTAGTAAGGGTGGTTTGGGATGGCGGGGGATGAGGGAACGGGAGAGGATGTGTAGAAGTAATTATCCCTAAATGTCTTTGCTTAAATGCTTGAAGTATGAAAAATAGATTTTTGGAACTTGAGGTTGCTATAAATGGGGGGGGGGGGGGTTGTGACATAGTTGGGAATACAGAGACATGGCTTGGGGATTAGGATGGGGATGAATATAATATAGAAGGGTATAAACTCATTAGGAAGGATAGATCCAGTAAGAGAGGTGGGGGTGTAGCTCTCTATGTAAAAGAAAATTTTAATGTTCAGAAAATTCCATAAACTGACCAGCTGGTGTCTAGAGAGGATATTTGGATAAATCGCATAGGGGAATATGAAAATGGCCTTATGGTAGGAGTGTATTACCGGCCGCCAGCTTCAGACAGTAGTGTGAATTCAAGGCTCTTTGGAAAAATAAAACAAGCTTGTCGGGATTGTGAGACTATCATTATGGGTAACTTCAATTACCCTGCTATTAATTGGGAAATGATGACAGGACAAGGAAAAAGTGAGGAAGAATTTTTAGATGTTACAATTGTTTTGGCACAGTATGTCAATCAGCCCACAAGAGGGAAATCAGTTCTGGATCTGGTGATGTAATGATCCGGACAGAATTTGTAGCATAGAGGTCATTGAGTCACTTGGGACTAGCGATCATTCTGCAGTTAAATTTGATGTATTATGACAAATTACAAGGCCTCCTCTGTGGTCAGAATTTTTAATTTTAGATGAGCCAATTTCAACAAGATGCGAGAAAATTTAAGTAATATTGACTGAGTGAAACTTCTTAACTGCAAGATGAAAAGTGGGGTAGGTTCAAAAGGGTTATTCTTGAGGCGCAAAGTGAATTTATTCCAAAGGTCAGGAAAAGTACGTTGAAGAAGCGCTCCCCCCAGTGGATGAACTAAGCCATATGGGAGAGTTTGAGAAAAAAACAAAACTGCATAAGATACATAAAAATGACCACTGAGAGTAATAAGGCTAAATATTGTAATATGCATGCTAAAGTTAAAAAATAACTACAGGAAGCGAAGAGGCTCTTTGAAAGGCAAATTTCCCAAGATGCAAAAAGTGATCCTAAATGTTTCTTTCTGTAGTAGGAAAAGGAAAGTCAAAGAGGACATCAGATGCATCACCAATGAAGACGGACCATTGCTTTCTAAGAATAAAGATATTGCTGATGCCTTAAATAGTTATTTTGTTGAGAGTTTTACTAGAGAAGAGGTTACTAATAGACTGGAAGGCATATTCAGTACTCCGAAAGTCTTATCAGATATTGAAATAGAGGATAAAGTACTGCATGAACTACGTAAACTAAAGACAAACAAGGCAGCAGGTCCTGATGGCATATACCCAACAGTACTCAATGAGTTAGCTGAAATCATTTTTAATCCACTGGCATGTATTGTTAGACAGTCCTTAGAAACTGGAAAAAAGTAGGAATTAGAAGATGTATTTCAGAGTGGATTCAGAACTGGCTACAGGGTAGAACAAAAAGAGTAGTAGTAGGAGGGATATTATCTGAGCAGGGAGCTGTTAGATGTGGAGTCCCACAAGGATCGGTGCTGGGACCACTGCTCTTCCTCATTTATATCAATGACCTTGACAGGGACAAAACCTGCCAAATGAAATTTAATATAACCAAATGTAAAGTTCTGCATGTGGGAAATACAAACATTAGGCAGGATTACTTTATGGGAGGAAAATTTGGAATGTGCTCAGTTTGAAAAAGACTTGGGAGTAGTGGTTCATCAAAGCCTTTCCAGTTCTAGACACAGTACAATAGCAGTAAAAGAAAAAGGCCAACAGGATGCTGGGATATACAGCCAAAAGTATTGAGTATAAATCCAAGGAAGTTATACTTAGCTTATACAATACATTTGTTAGACCACACTTCTGTATTGTGAGCAGTTCTGGAGACCGTACTACAAGAAACATATAGAGGCTCTGGAAAAAGTTCAAAGAAGAGCAACAAAACTGATTCTTGGTATGAAAGATAAAAGCTATGGGGAAAGACTTAAGATGCTTAACCTCTTCAAGCTTAGTAAAAGGAGAAAGGGGGTGATTTGATTGAGGCTTTTAAATTCATAAAGGGGATCAACAAAGTTAACTACAAGAGATTTTTTTTTTTGGTGATATATTGTCTTTAGTCTTTAGTGACGAAAAACAGCTCATAAATAAGTCACCTACTGAATTTCTACATAGCATACAACGTTGTTAGGCTTTTCACAGATGTTTGCGCAACATTTATCCTGCATTTAAAAATAAAAGGTGCGCAAGTCAGGTGACGCAAGTTTTGAAATCGTTTGTAACCAACAAAGGACTGATTATAACAATATAATCTATAGGGTATTTTATTAAAAGAGCACACTATTTAGCAGTGAGGGACAACATCTAATGAATGTGTAGCTTTATTGATACAGAATCCATTGGGAAATGCTTACTGAAAACATACTCTTTCATTCACATTTTATTTAGATGACATTATCATGCAGTCAAAGAGCTTGGTTAAGTTGTACATTACATTACATTACAGGCATTTGGCAGACGCTCTTATCCAGAGCGACGTACAACAAAGTGTATAACCATAACCAGGAACAAGTATGACAAAAACCCTAGAGAGGTCCAAGTGCAGGGAACAACCGCATAGTTCAACTTGGACCCTGAAGGTTAAACTGTTCAACACTAACACAAACGAGAACAGCAACAACGCAGCCTATGCAAAAATACAAGCAGTAGTTAAGACTTTGTAAAGTCTTAACTACAAGCAGTAGTTAACTTTACTAAGTCACCTACAAAACAGCTACCTAGTTACAACCCTAAGCTTAAAGTTCGCAGAAACAACTCGAATCTAGGCACCGAAACGTGGATTTGCGGTTATTTTGTGTCAGGTATGTTGGATTTTTGGGTAAAATCATACCTTAATAATTTATATGCTTGGCTAGCTAATACTATCTAACCATCCCCCATTTGTTTGTAGAACACAAGGCTCATCATCATGGATGTTTTTTAATAAATGCTGACAAAAACTTTACAGTTACACAGAATATAAATGAAAGATGCTGAATATTTAATTGATGAGTAGTCAATACAGTAGCCTACATAACTTAAGGTATGATTTTACCCAAAAATCCAACATGCCTGACACAAAATGACAACCGCAAATCCACGTTTCGGTGCCTGGATTCCAGTTATTTCTGCGAATTGCAGCGATCCATTTGCTTCTCTTTTGTTTATCTTTCGGCAGTCTGTAAAAAAGATAACTCCGATTTCTTGTTGAATCTATTTGTACAGTCAATCGCACAACAGCTCTTTCCCATTTTAGATGTGTTTTTTGTGTTTTTTCACAGCATTCAAGCTGAACGCTAAGGCTATCACTCAGTAGTCTTTCTGCCACTCAGTGGGTGTAACCGCAGTGACTTCCACCTACTGTGACGTCATGTGCATATCCTCTATAAGAACATCCCATTCACTGTGTCAAAGGTTGAACAAGACTCTTCAGGACATTACATAATTGTAGTAGGCAGACTATACAATACACCAGTCATCCTGGCTAATGTTTATGCACCACACTGGGATGACAATTCATTTTTCACAATTTTTTTTGCCCAGCTCCCAAATATGGATACACACTATCTTATTCTCGGAGGGGATATGAATTGTGCACTATCACCTGCCCCAGACTGTAGCTCACCAAAAACTGGGACCACTTCCAAAGCAGCTCTTGCAATCCAGTTATTCCTCAATACAAATGGGTTATCTGATGCATGGCGCTTTCAGAATCCTACATCTAAAAGCTATTCCTTCTTCTCACCTGTTCATGGGACATACTCATCCATAGATTATTTCTTTCTGGATAAGAAGCTTCTTCCATTAATGAGTAAGTCTGAATATCAGGCAATAGATATTTCAGACCACGCCCCTTTATTGATGACCCTACGTATACCAACTTCTCACACCAACTATCGTCCTTGGCGTCTCAATTCATTATTGCTCTCTGATGAAGGTTTTGTACATTTTATCTCAACTGAAATAACCTCCTTTCTTGAACATAACCATACCCCGGGAATGTCTTCTTCAATAGTGTGGGAATCAATTAAGGCATACTTCAGGGGACAAATTATATCGTACAATGCACAACTCAGAAAACGTCATAATGCAAGAACAATTAACGAACGATATTCTAAATTTAGATGTGACACTGGCTCTTGCCCCATCTAACAATTTATTTAAACAGCCCTTCAAACTGAGTTCAACCTCTTATCAACCAGACGCACCGAAAACCTAATTAATAAAACACAGAGTAGGACATATGAATTTGGCGAAAAGACTGGGAAAATTCTTGCTCATCAGCTCCATCAAAAAAACGCAGATCAATCTATAGCTGAGATAAATGATGAATTGGGCACCAAGCACATAGATCATTCAGAGATTAATCTGTGTTTTCACAAATTTTACTCAAAGTTGTATACCACGGAATCTCTTGGGAATGACTCTTTGTTTGATTCATTTTTTGGAAAATTCGTAATTAATAATGAGACTGCAGTTGGTCTGGAAGAACCTTTTTCCATAGAGGAGCTTACAAATGCAATCAATTCCATGCAAAATGGAAAATCTCCGGGACCTGATGGGTTCCCAAGTGAATTTTTTAAGAAGTTCACCAACTTGCCCCTATTTTGCTCTCCATATTTGAAGAATAATTTATTACTGGCTCCCTTCCTCCGACCATGCAACAGGCGGTTATATCAACATAAAAATCCTTTGGAATGCAGCACATTTCGCCCTATTTCACTCTTAAATGTAGACAGTAAAATTCTCTCCAAGATGCTAGCCTGCCATTTAGAAGCTGTTTTACCCTTAATTGTATCTGATGATCAAACAGGCTTTATTTAAAAAAAAGTTTTTTAATACACAATGCCTATTTAATATCCTCTATGACCCCACTCCACCAGATATTCCGGAAATATTAATATCGCTTGACGGTGAGAAGGCATTTGATCGGGTGGAGTGGGATTATCTTTTTTATACCCTCAAGCAATTTGGTTTCAGTTCGAGATTTGTCTCTTGGATAAGGGTGCTCTATTCTTCCCCACTCACTACCTTTATCATTAGGAGGAAGAATCAATACAATCAAAATGAATGTGCTGCCCAAATTCTTATATGTATTTCAATGCATTCCTATCTTTTTAACAAAATCTTTTTTTTTGTCCATAGACAAATTGATATCTCAATTTATTTGGAACAAGAAAAACCCTTGAATACGTAAAGGCATGCTACAGCGGCACCGTCAACACGGCGGACTATCTCTCCCTAATTTTCAATTCTATTACTGGGCTGCTAATATAAGGAGTATGTTATATTGGAAGGGGCTTCCATCCCATGACACTGCCCCCAAATGGTTACAATTGGAGAACTTATCCTGTGGCCCCACTTCCTTATATGCCCTGCTCTGCTCAAAACTCCCCATATCTGAACCTATATCCAGGTACACTCCAAATCTGGTCGTGGAACATTCTTTTAAGATCTGGGCACAATTCAGGCGCTTTCTTTCACTCAGTGACCTCTCAGTCTATGTTCCTATAGTGAGAAATCACCTATTTACACTATCAATTACAGAGCTTTTGATGTTTGTGTTAAAAGAGGGGTCACCACAATAAGAGATATGTTTATTGATAATACTTTCATGTCCTTTGATCAGCTAAGGCTAAAGTTTAATATCCCCCATTCTCATTTTTTTAGATTTTTGCAACTGGGCAATTTTATATCAGCATCCTCCACTTATTTCCCATCACAACCACCCAGCTCTCTTTGAGATTCCATTTTGAAACTTAATCCATGTTCCAAAGGGTCTATTGGGATAGTTTACTCCTTATTAAAGTCACATAATCTGGAACCCCTGGCTTTGTTAAGGAATCAATGGGAGGAAGATCTGGGGAACAGTTGCCTGATGAAGTTTGGAAGAAAGCTTTAGATAGGATACATTCCTCTTCAATTTGCTTACGACATTACAATTATCCAGTTTAAGGTTTTACATCGTCTTCACTGGTCTAAAGTAAAGCTAGCTAAATTCACGCCTAGTGTTAATCCTATGTGTGATCGATGCAGGCAAGCACCAGCCACCCGTTCACACGTTTTGGTTTTGTCCAAAACTAAATAGTTTCTGGCAATCAATATTTAAAACCTTTTCAGATGTTTTGGAAATATCCATAGAGCCTTCTGCTGCTACTGCAGTATTTGGAGTCGCTCCACAAGATATACATCTTAGTCGCCAGGCAAAAAATATGATAGCTTTTGCATCTCTTTTAGCTAGACGACTCATACTGCTTAAATGGAAGAACAAATTTCCTCCAACCTTTAAGCTATGGATCAAAGACCTTATACATCATTTGACACTGGAGAAAATTCGCTATTCTACAAGAGGCTGTGCTCAGAAATGTTATGCTATATGGCAACCATGTTTAACCCATATAGAAAAAATGGGCACCACTGATATTGCAGATTCGTACTACTGACCCCATATTATATATAGTTAACTTATTTATTTATAACTTTTAAATTTTATTTTATATTTTTGTATGTGTTTTTTTTCTCTTTCTTACTACTTATACATTTTCATTTATTTCCATTGTTATTATATTTTTAATTTTATTTATTTTATTATTTGTGTTTCACCTACAATTTCACATTGAATCTATTTATATGTTTATGTAATTATTTATAAAATCGATTCTGTTTGATTACTGAACAGTACAATAATACTATAATAGGGAAACATGGGGGGGGGGTTTATTATGTTTATCCAAATGTATCGGTGATTTATTGTAGTTTGTATGATTCTGAATACCAATAAAAAGACTTTGAGCAAATTAATTTTTACCCAGAAACCTTGGCTCATGCCAAACAAAGCATATATTCCAAATTTAATTTGTGCCAGCCAAAATTTTCTGCCATTTTGCATTTTTTGCTAAACCTAATTTTGCGAACTAGCCTGGGGCTGTTTAGGCTGTCATTACCAAAATTAGGCTAGAGAGATTCTCTAGAGTATGAAATGTAACAATTATCAAAAAATGTTAACATTTCAAAACAATATGGCCACTACAAGTAAATATATTGTTGTTGGTGTGATCATTTGTCTGACTACAGATGATATTTGCACCAATAAACCATAATGCCCATCATATTGAATTGGTAATTTGGTTTGTGATTATTAATCTGGCTGCAGTTTTGCAATGTAACAGGATCATTGTTTCCAAATTCTACCCTTTTTGCTTGGACCCCATGTATCTCTGCTTCTAGCTATATTTAGGAGCCAAGCACCAAAGGTGTAAAGGCACTTATTTTAATTGTGAGAACTTTTCATTATTATTATTAGAGGGCCAAGCACTGAAGGTGCAGAGGTACCCTATTGCTATAGTTAGTTTTATTATTTTTCTGCCATGGAAGTCTATGGCAGCCCCTATAACCGACTGGTCGATTTTTACAAAACTTTGCAGAATGGTAGAGGATCATGCCAACAGGCCATGAAACAAATTTAACATCGCTTAGCCAAAGGGGGGCGCTATAGCAAGCGATTGAAATAGCAAACTTTGAACAGGCATATCTCATGCCCCGTTTGACCTAGAATTATGAAATTTTGCACACATATGCCACTCCTCATGAGGAACAAATTTGCCTCGAGGACCCGTCACTTCCGGTTACTTAGATTTTCCGCCATTTTGAATTTTATGCAAAACTATAAACAGTTGAACTCCTCCTAGGATTTTTCACTGCTCTGCACGAAACTTGGTATACATAATCTATGAAGCAATGTCTACTAATTAACATATCGGATTTTTGGAAAGTTAAAAAACAATGCCACTATGAGCCAATGAATATTGCAGACGGCATTGGCTTTTCACATAAAGGTGTATAACTTCTAAAAGGTTTGACCTAACAACACAAAACTTCGTAGGCATATCAGCACACATAAGCGGAGGCTAACCCTCCAAATGGACAGGGAGCAAATATGAAGCCGATTGACCATAAGGTGGCGCTATCATGAGCTAATAGGTGTGGTTTTTGGACAAATTTGAACAAGCATATCTCCTGCCCCATTTGAGCAACAGTCATGATATTTTGGACATATGCGTAACTCGTCTAGCGTAACACATTTCCCACAAGGACCCATAAGCTCCGCCCATTAGATCTTATGCAAATTAGACTTTTTTGAAAAATGCTTCAAATGCTACTAATCCTGTATGATTTGATAACACTATGTAACCGCCCGTTTTGGTGTCACAAAACTTTGCATAATGATTGACGGTGACTCCAAGGTCACTCTGAGTGACCACATGGTAGCTCAAATGTTGCAATGGCGTGTTGTGCTTGCTGCTTGGCCCCCGTAATCACTGCTTGCAGCTATATTTGTTATTATTATTATTATTATTATTATTATTATTATTATTTTGTGTGTTGATAGATGACCAAGCAAGGTATCCAGACATCAAGTTTTGTATCAGTTCATTCACCCCCCCTAGCACCACCACCGAGTGAAATTTGACATTAGATGTTGTTTGTTTTCTACTGTTTTGCCTAGTGTGACGATTCTTTTTTCTCCATATTAGGTTTCTAAATTCTACATTTAGAATTTTTTGAAAAACATTTTAAATGTCTTCTCCTACATCTTTGAATGGATCACCACATTTGGTGAATTTGGCATGAATTGTCTCAACAGTACTATGACCATAAGGTAGAGCACATATTTATTTAAAATGTAAAATCACTGTTACATTGCAGACATTTTTTTTGTTGCCATTTTTCTCCCATTTTCTCCCCAATTTAGTTGTTATACTGATTCCCCGTGTGGACCATCCACATTCCTGGTCGATGCACTGTCGGTCTGGAGAGGGTGTAGACTGCCACATGCCTCCTCCGATACATGTGGAGTCGCCAGCCGAGGAGTTTCACTGGGAGAGCATAACGCGCACGGAGGTTCACGCTATCTCCCCCAGATCCCCTCCACGCTGGACAGGCGCCCCGACCAACCAGTAGGAGTCGCTAATGCAGCGATCAGGACTCATACCCTCATTGGCTTCCCACCCGCGAACACTGCCAATTGTGTTCGTAGGAACGTCTGACCAACGTCTGACCAAGTACCGCTGCTGCTGATTGAACCCAGGTCTCTGCGGTGGTAGGCGAGTGCTCATACCTCTACACTACCCAGACGGCCACATTGCAGACATTTTAAACTTGTCATAGTCATAAATGTACTAATATGGAACATAATATGTCTCTTATGTCTCGCCACCAAGTTGGATTGCCACTGTTTTGGAAATGCTATTAGCAGTTTTCCTCTGCTCCTTGTTTTGACCTAATGAGTGAGATATATGAAACTTGGGACAGTCATAAAAGGTATGATTGTATGGCCACTGAGTAATTTTGTCAATAGTTGGCCACTTGCTGGTGTTATGGCTGTCATTTGAATTTCCAATAATCAAATAATGATGAGAAGAATGCTTTTCCAGACTAAATTAGTGGTCTGATTATCTACAGACTGGATAGTATCTATCATCGTATCAAGCCTAGTCTTGAAAAACCCCAAAAACTCTTTCTGCCTCTATTATGTGACCGGACAGGCTATTCCACACATTGACTACTCTCTGCGTGAAAAAAAAATCTTCCTAATGTCTGTACGGAATTTACCTTCTGCTCATTTCTATTTATGTCCCCTCATTCTACTAACAGAACTCAACCTGAAGAATCTCTTGTCGTTCACTTTGTTGATCTCCTTTATGAATTTAAAAGCCTCAAAAAGATCATCCCTGAGTCTCCTTTTACTAAGCTTAAAGAGATTAAGCATCTTAAGTCTATCCTCATATCTTTTATTTTTCATACCAGGAATCCATTTAGTTGCTGTTTTTCCAGCCTTTTCCAGAGCCTCTATATCTTTCTTGTAGTACAGTCCCCAGAACTGCACACAATACTCCAAGTGTGGTCTAACAAATGTATTGTATAAGATAAGTATAACTTCCTTGGATTTATACTCAATACTTTGGGTATATATCCCAGCATCCTGTTGGCCTTTATTCCTGCTATAGCACAGTGCCTAGAACCAGAAAGGCTTTGATCAACTATTACTCCCAAGTCTTTTTCAAAGTGAGCACATTCCAATTTTGTTCCTCCCATAAAGTAATCCTGCCTAATGTTTTTATTTCCCACATGCAGAATGTTACATTTGGCTATATGAAATTTCATTTGCCAGGTTTTTGCCCAGTTCTGGATTTGATTTAAATCTTCTTGGGTTACTGAAGTAGCTTCCAAACTATTAGCTGGGCCTCCCGGTTTTGTATCATCTGCAAATTTGACTAATGTACTAATGTCCCTGTCAAGGTCATTGATATAAATGAGAAAGAGCAGTGGTCCCAGCACCGATCCTTGTGGGACTCCACTTCCAACAGCTCCCTGCTCAGATAATATCCCTCCTACTACTACTCTTTGTGTTCTATCCTGTAGCCAGCTCCGAATCTACTCTGAAATATGTCCTCTAATTCCTACTGACTTCATTTTTCTAACAAGTTTCATGTGGTACCTTATCAAATACCTTTTGGGAATCTAAGCAGATAATATCATAACCCTTGTTATACTCAAAACACTTAGTAGCTTCTTCAAAAAATACCAGAAGGTTTGTTAGACATGACCTTACGAAAAACATGCTGGCTATCTAGGATGTTGCTATTTTCAAAAAATACTTCCAACTTGTCTCCAATGATAGATTCCAGTATTTTACATGTGATGCAATTTAAAATTACAGACCTGTAGTTTCCTGGATCAGTACGGTCCCCTTTCTTATATACGTATTTGTATTATATTACCTAGCTTCCAGTCCTCAGGTATTTCTCCAGTTTCTAAGGACTGTCTAAACCTATCTGCCAGTGGTTTAAAAATGATCTCAGCTTTGAGTACTCTTGTGTATATGCCATTAGGACCTGCTGCCTTGTTTGTCTTTAGTTTAAGTAATTCACCCAGTACTTCTTTATCCTCTATTTCAATATCTGATAAGACATTCTGAGTACTGAATATGCCTTCCCGTCTATGAGGCCCTGTTCAGACCTGTACTTTGTGTCTAGATATATCCAGATTGTGTCTAAATTCAGTCGAGATGAATGTCAGTTCACACGGCATCAGAATGCGTCTCCACATGCGTCTCGAGCGACCACTTGTGCTCGGATCTTACTTCCCCGCTCAATATGCAACTAAACACGCACATCATTTCCGTTTGCAAAGACCAAATGCGTTGTTGTTTTTAACCGGCGGGAAGCAGCAATGCACTACCTGTGCCTAGTCTGCCAGAAATTAAAAGAAAAAGAAGAAGAAGTTTGCAAAGACTTTGGCGCATGGGAAAAATCAAAACAAAAACAGACTGGGTCTATTCCATGGCATGTTCAAGGCAAACCAAATCGCCCAAGATGTTTGACGCACTCGTAATATGTCTCTATGCGCTTTTCGAAAAAAAATTTTCCGAAAAATGTTGTGGACAAAGCCAGCTTGCACGATTTGAACCAACCAAAATGATAGTTCTATCCGCTTCTGTTTTGCTACAGAAAACAATGTGACATATGACTTAGCTATGCCCAGAAGTCCTCAATAATAATAGTATTTTCCAAGAAATTATGAAAAAGCGTTGACAACGATTCTTTAGGTGCCTTTATGTGCTTTTACTGTTACCACAGAGTGAATGCGTAAATGAATGCGATGATAAGAACATTTTCGGTTATGCTGACCTATAAAACGCTATTCCAAAAGCAAAATTAGACATGTTAAACATCGTTAGAAAGCTTATACTCTCACCTACTGAATAAATTAATTGTCAATCAAGCCAGACTGTACTAAAAAGGGTGACAACGCCATAAACAACACGTGTGGTATTACGCACAGCTGTTTTGGAAGGTACCCAGGCATCACAAATGCCTGTATATTTCACAAACGGATTGTCCAAGGCTGCGTTTCCCAGAGTCTCCTTAGTGCTACGTGCATCGTAAGGTATACCTTAAGGTCTTCCTTTAGGTCTCAAGCTGTTTCCCAGCGCCTCCTTTAAAAGGGTGGCCTGAGGCACTCGTAAGCTGTCCCTTAGCGATGCGCTCCGCTCATCCTGTCACAGTTTTAGCCTTATTATGCCAACATTTTGCTTTTCAAATCGACTACAGTGCGCATATAGTAGCACATCTGCTTGCGAAAATTACATAATTAATTTTCGTAAAGTTAATATTAAACTATCCAATCAACCTTTCTGTGCATAGCACGTCATGAGAATGTTTCACCTGCCTATTCCCATCACGATGGTAATTAAGGCCTATCCATAATACTAATCCAGTTTGTGAAAAAAAAAGTTTTTTTACTTTATACGTAGTGGAGCTAACTGAGGATATTGCTTTTCTGACTGCATATGCTGTAGAAATTAGTTTGTTTGTGTGTGAGTCAATGATCACTCTGACTTGGAACAAACCGCCGGTTTATTAACCCTCTGGGGTCGAGAGCTCTGCCGGCAGAGCTGGACAAGATGAAATTTACTTTCGTTTCTATTTGGATGATTAACTTCACGTGCTGTTATCATACACACGCAACAAAAACATTGACAGAAGCCTTAGAATCGCGACTTTCCAATGCAAATAATATGAATTGTTTTAAATGTTCTAAATTTGATTAATTAGATCATGTATGCTTCGTTAAACTTTACTCATTACTATGTGAATTTCGCTCAGCAGGAAGTCCGCCCAAATCGCATTCACATGTTAACAACATTATAATTACTCTCCATAGAAGGAGACTAAAGGAGATCCATGTGAGAAATGCCAAGTCTGCGAAAGCGGGATAGAATGTCAAAGTGTCACCTAATTCACTTCTTTTGAGGTGAACATTTCGTTTAATTTTGGAAAATGGTCCGTCCGGAAGCCGACACTGATGAACAGCGGTGTCATTTCAAACAGCGAACTGATCCAGCTGAGGATTAACTTCATACGTAAGTATATTTTTTATGATCATATTGGTAAATATGTGTATTGTATTGCAACGTATCTGTGTGTTTGTAGGAATATCTAGCAATATGCGCGTTTGTAAATTCCCACACTACGAACGATTCAAACTATTGCATCTCAAAATTATAGGCTAGGCTCTCTGCGTCTGGTTGTGTTAGAAGTATCAGGTAGACTATGTTTTTCGATCATATTGGTAATAAATAGCTCGTGGCGTGGCTAAGATTCTAATACTGATGTCCTCGCACAATCGATATTAGCATACTGTAAGTAAATTCGGGAAATAGCAATATAATAACCACTTAGCTAAACAGACCTAGCCTACTTCAGATTGAGGCATTGTTATTGATGAGTTGCGTGTAGTTGAGCTGGAATATCAATTTTAGTTGATTTAGTTTAGTTTTAGTTTATTTAGTTTGGCTAATGTTGTTTCATTGATAGCTTGCATTATTTGTAAATGTGTGCTGTATTACATTCTCTGTGTGTTTGTAGGAATATTCACTAATATGCGCGCTTGTAAATTCCCACACTACAAACGATTCTAACCATTGCTTCTCAAAATTATAGGCTACCTCTCTGCATCTGGTTGTGTTTGTTTGGTTTTGTTTTCATTAGTTAGTGGTTTGCCCCTTTTTTGTAAAGCACATTTAATTTTCACCTGTTGAAGGAAATGTGCTATATAAATAAAGTTTGATTTGATGTCACATTTTCTAACAATTTTGTTTTTATCATATTTACAGAGATGCTGATCAGGAAACACGGCCTAGTTCACTAGCTAAGAGGCCACGCAAGCATTGCAAGAGTACACCAGTCTCATCTCATCTTCCATGCGTATAGTTTGCTTCAATAAAGGTTCTGAAAATCAAAAGATGTCTTTGTTTCTGTCTTCTAAATGGCTCACTGAGTCTTTGTCTTAGTGGTGGGGAGGCATGCGGCCAGGTGTGAATAGCCTACTTAGCTGGCAGGTCGTCCTACCCAATGCATATTCATTACAGAAAGGCCATTTGCCCTCCCATTCTCACCTGATGTTGAAAAATAGTAGTCACAACACTAACTTTTAGCAGTGTATTTTATATTTCTCATTGGATTTGCTAAAATATTTTGTCATCTTTTGATACCCAAGACCTTGATGAACACATTTCAGTGACCAAAAGTCTTATTCACAATTGTTCAGTGTGCTTTATTACAACATTCCTGTGCATGTTCAAAACTACTGTTTACAGTTTGTGTTTTTAGAGCAGTTTACAATCCACACATGATTATGACCTACTTACTGCTGCCATATTATTGTAGCTGAGTCTGTGCTGAAAACAAAGATATGAAACACTTTGGAATCACTGTATATAAAGTTGATGAAATTTACACAAATGTCAGAGCATCGCACAATTACCAGTGTGCCTCATTTTACCCTTAGACCCCAGAGAGTTAAGAATATAAAACCCGTGTGAGCAAAGCCGACGTTGAGTGAGTCTACTTGCATGACCGAACTAGAGGGAACTGATTGGCCTAGCCATAAACACATACAGGTACGGTGGCTCATAATGAACAAACATAGCCAAATGAGCTACATCCCCTTCCTTTAGTTCGCACCTCCTATATATAACAAAATAGCACTGGGTAAATATCAACATTACCGAACATTTCTTTCTTACCATGTTGTTTTACGATTTTCGGTAAACAGCCCAATAATCAGAATCAGAATCAGAATCAGAATCGAATTTATTGCCAAGTACATTTACACATACGAGGAATTTGCTTTGGTCAACACACCGAGGCAGCCATCTGCGGCGCCAAATATAATGAATATAATGATATTCTTGGTTAAACTTAAGATTATCCAACAGCAAATCAAGGTGGATGAAAATATCAATTTAACAGGTAGGCCTATTCATAAGGCATATCCGGTATAGAATTAATCATGGTCAATTTCCACAGACGCGCTTTTGCCTTTCATCTATGATCATTTTTGCACTGCAGAGAAAAGTCCACGGGAATCAGTGGATATGCTGCTACAGTTGCCCCTATATTGTGTGACAAAAACAAATGAACATTGGACCTTTGTTTCAATAAGAACAAAATGATTCACCCATAAGTAGCCTATATCCTTTTTCCTGGGCTTCCAAGAAGTCCGAGACTATAGCTTATATGTCCCGATTGATGCTCTTTATTTTATCTTTTGTAGCCTATATGTAGGCTACGTATTTATTGAAACTATCACAAGGTCTCGTCTTGACTCTTAAAGAGATTAGCAGATGATCTTTAGTAGGCATAGCTTCCTCTTCTGCAATATTAGATTTATGTAAAATGATTATGACAACACTTGTTATATTAAAATGTCATTCATAAGCCTTTACAAGTGAGACAAGTGATTCGCTTGGCATCGATTGATAAACTTTTCAGCAGCACAGTGAAGGCCAGCTCCAACTTACGACGTACCTTTGGAAGTGTCCCTTAAGGGAACTGTTAAGGTATAGTCTGGGAAACACTCGTAAAAAAGCGGTTTCCCTTTTAAAGGTATACCTTAGAAACTTTCGTAAAACATTAAGGTACATCGAAACTGGGAAACGCAACCCAAGACAATATATGACCGCTCAGTCTCAAAATGCTATGCATAAAACCAATGTTAAGGTTGTATATTTATTCAATATTTGGTCCCAGATTTTGACTGTAGAATGACATGGTATCATTTTTTAAAAACTTTGTCTTGTTTATTTTGTTATTCAGTGTGGCTTCTTCTTCTTGTCTCACACTTTTTGATGTCAGTTGACTAGGCGGTCCTTCAATGTGGCCCAGGACGCATTCGTGTACACACTGCTAAAAGGATGTGGCCATATGCGACCCAGACCACCTTCGAATGTGGTCTGAGTGATCCAATCTCAATGCGTCCTAAATGCCTCTTACGTGCATTCACACCTGTAGTTAGAGCTGTCTACTTGTGATCGGATCACCCAAGATGCATTTTAATGCCAGGTCTGAACAGGGCCTGAGTAACCTCTTCTCTAGTAAAACTCTCAACAAAATAACTATTTAATGCATCAGCAATATCTTTATTCTTAGAGAGCAATGCTCCTTCTTCATTCCTGATGTACCTGATATCCTCTTTGACTATCCTTTTCCTACTATCATATTGAAAGAAAAATTTTGCATCTTGGGCCTAAAGAGCCTCTTGGCTTCCCATAGTTCTTTTTTAACCTTACCACATATATTACAATATTCAGCCTTATTACTCTCAGTGCTGTCATTTTAATATATCTTATACAATGTATTTATTTATTTATTTACTTATTTATTTATTTAATCATTTTAATCATTTTATTCTGGCCGCAGAGGAGCCCTTGTTAATTTTCCATAATACATCAATGCTACAAATTCTGTTTGGATCATTACATAGCACCAGATACAGAATTGATTTCCCTCTTGTAGGTTAATTTACATACTGTGCCAAAAGAGGTCGTTTATAACATCTAAAAATTCTTCCTCACCTTTTCCTTGTCCTGTCATCAATTCCCAATTAATAACATACTACTTAAAAATATTTGAAATCATCTCTAATAATAGTCTCACATTCATGACAAGCTTGTTTTATGTTTCCACATAGCATTGAGTGCACACTACTGTCTGAAAATGGCGGCTGGGAACACACGCCTACTGTATGGCTCTTTTTATGATCCCCTATGAGCTTTATCCAGATATTATCACTAGGCATGAGCTGGCCAATTTATGGAATTTTTTGGACATTCAAATTTACATAGAGAGCTACTCCCACTCTTACTGGACCTATCCTTCCTAATGAGTTTGTACCCCCCCCCCCCCATTCTTCTCCCCAAGCCAAGTCTCTGTAATCCCAACTATTGGCTAGCCCCCACTATTCATAGCAGCTTCAAGTTCCAAAAATGTATTTTTTTAATACTTTTCTAGCATTTAAACAAAGAAATTTCAGATTATTAATTCTACACATCCTCTCCTGTTCCCTTACCCCCCGCTGTCCCAAATTTTCTACAACTTTGCTTTCAAAAAACTTAATTAGGATTCACACTATTATAGGAAGCCCTGACAGCTTCCATCCAGGTTGTCCCTACCATGATCACTCTGACTTACCAGTCCCCCATGTCTCCAGTTTAAATAATCGTTAAGCATATGCTGGCCCAGCGCGGCAGTACACCTCCAGTTCAGGTGCAACCCGTTATGCTTGTACAGGTCACCTCTGTCCCAGAAGGAGTTCCAGTGCCCCATAAACATGTACCCCTCTTTCCTACACCAGGTTTGTGGATCACCACAAAATTTGGAAACCATAATCTTGAGAGTACCATGACCAAAACTTATGAAAAAGATAGTTGCTAGGTCAAACAATAGGGCTGCTGTAAACAAACTAATTTGAAGGTCAAGGTGCCAAGTAAGAAGTGAGCCATATCACTGCATTGCTTTGTTGTTTTGATGTCAAACTTGGACCCTTTAAATACTTAATTTATATGCTAATAAAATGTTAAAACACCTGCAGGTCTGTAAGAGTTTGCAACATAACAACAAAAAGAAAATAACCAACATAACTTACCAAATGAAAATCATTGTGAAAAGATTTGTTCTGCATATTCCATCTTCTTTTTTTCTGTTTCTTCCTCAGAATTTGCTATTTGGTTCAAAGGACCAAATCTCCTCCTGTGCCAGCTCCCACATCTACTCCAGGATCCAAAACGAAAGCCAAGACAAAATAGATAAGAGAAGAAGAATGGGTGGAGGAATGTTATGTAAAGGTTTTAAGAGCTAGAGTAAAAAGTGTTGCATGTAAAATTCTCTTAGTTGCTTAGTAAGGTTAGTTTGTTGTATACCAATACCAGTCTGAAATCTCCAAGGGGACTGGTAAAGCTCCTGAATTAACTGTCCTCTGTTTCTTAGCTACAGATGGTTGGGATTGGTGTTTCTGGTGTTATTTTACAGTACAGAACCACATTATTGTATTTCACCATGCCCCATAATTAATTTATATAAGTAAAGTCAAACTGGAGTGATTCAGCTCCATTTAATGTTAAAAACACAGAGCTGAGTATCTGGTTTGTTGTGTAAAATCTGTCACAACGTTCGTGCTGGTAATGATCCTGCCTTGTTTTGCTGTTGTGCTTTTTATTTTCAATCCAGACAAAATGTATTCAGGTACAATTTAATATTGTATAATATTTATAAATATATGTAGGGCTGATACCCCTATATGATGATACCTTTCAAAATATCTTGCTCTTAATTAAGCAATTAATTGCCCCTTGACTCAATGGAGGGGACTTTTACTGTACTGGTGCTTCAAGCTGTATCAACCCACTAAACCCTGATGGAATAGATGAGTCAAAAAGCAGCGGTCCCATTCAAATGTTGCGACTTGCATGATTGAGATTGAATAGTTGAATTATGTACACAAAAACATTTGTTTCCCTCGTAATAAATGTTAAATTATTGGATAAAATAAAATACAAAAGTGCCATTGTAATGTAACCTGTTGCTTTGGTGCTTTTTAACCTACAGTATTTTTCTACATAAAATAATTTTTTTTCAATTTACATTACATTACATTCATTTGGCAGACGCTTTTATCCAAAGCGACGTACAAGAAGTGCATTTTCATGATCGTAGACAACTGCTGAACACGGGTTCAGTAAGGTACAATTACTTATTTTGTACAGCTATTTCTAACCGAGAACAATGAACACTATCCAGGTCTAACATCTGCAAAGCCAAACTAGGCAGAAGAATAAGCTACAGTATTAGGACAAATACAATTTACCAAGAAGTGCAGGGATGGGGCAACATGTAACAAGTGACAGGAAAAAGGGTTTTTTTTTTTTTTTTTTAAATATATATATATACACAGCATGGTGGTGGTTATTCTAGGTATAGTCTGAAGAGATGAGTCTTCAGGCCACGGCGGAAGATGGATAGTGAGGGGGAGGTTCGGAGAGGGACGGGGAGTTCGTTCCACCACTGGGGAGCTAGGGTGGAGAAGCTGTGATCCCTTTGGGCGGGTGGGAGGGGTTACAAGACGAAAAAATAAAAATAATTATTTTTTCGTCTTGTAACCCTAATAATTAATGCAAGTAATTTTCAATTACTGATGGCAGATCAGATTCAATTACTCATGCCCATTCAAGCTCAGGGGGGGACATGCCCCACCAGATTTTTGATATCTGGATTTTTAATATTTTTATTTTATTTTATTACTGTTATTTTTTATAATCTGTAGTTATGATCATTGTATATTATGAGTCAAAAATGTCACAGTTATGTCACAGATCATACCTCAAAGTCACACACCCCCATTCCCTATGGTATTGGTTTCTTCCAAAAGTTGCTGGATGAAATCGGTTCGCAACAGCAGTTACGCACACACACAGCACTCTGTTGCACATCAATGTTGGAGGAGATGTAGGCTACAGCTTAACGGTGTGTTGCTGAAGTGGTTAGTAGAGCATCAATCCCTTTTTCAAACGTGTGAAAATGAAATGCAATTAGTTATACACACTTAATTGCATTTGAGAAATATAGGCATAGTTTGTTTTGCAAGATAGTTGGCTAGTACCAGCTAAAGTTAGTAGCTACCCTCTATCCGGTTGTTTAGCCTTCTGGCTCGCTAGCTAGTTGTGACTTGTGATAGCATAGCAACCTATTTAATATTAGTAAAGGAGAGCTGTGTGAATCTTATGGCAGTGAGCTGCTAGTCTTTACCACCATCACAGGTTATAGTTAACAAAACACTGAATTCCATTTGATATCTCCAGGTCAAGATGCAGAGGAAAATCTTGTCATTTTTCAAAATGACAGAAAGCCCTAGCCCTGTCCCCAGTCAGGAGGTTATTATCTATGTTCTCTAAATTAATTTGCATTGTGGATATAGTTTTTTATGTGAATGTATGGCCCTTTTGAATGTATGGGTGAAGCAGACAAGATTTAGCTCTTTTTCAAGAAAAGTGGCAGCAGTGTAGAAGCTAGTGTAGAAGTGAGTGAATAAGTGTGTCATTTTCAATAACCAACAGCACAAATAATTGACATAAAAATCTCCAAATAAATATACAGTATTTACCCTAATATAAAGTGGGAGATTACTGAGCTACAAAAACGTTTTAACGTAGTGACGTTTTAAAATAATCCCCCAAAGTCTTTGAATATACATGTCAAATTGCAGAAAATTGTCTCATTATTTTGTTTTTTTCAGGGGAAGGACCCCCATGCCCCCGCTCTTTGTGACCCCCCAGAATTTTGGCTTGCATGATGCCCCTGACTGATGGTTTCCGTGAAAATCACGCTACAGACAGCATACATTTGTCAGCTACAACATAGCACATCAAGTTTGAGGTGATCACAAACAGTTCTTGTACAATTTAAAGAAACGATAACATTGTCTGATTTGACAAATGCGAAGCATATGCAGAAGTTATATAGAAAAATAACTACGTACATCTTTTATATTTTCAGTATTAATGGGGTAAAATGCTTTTGGTTCTAAAGAGCATACCATGCCTGGATGTTTAAACCAGCAGCTAATTAGGAAGGTAATTTTTTTTTAACATTTATTTCCTAAAACATTACGTCTATGGGATTAAATGAGTTGTGATTTTATCATGTTGTCAATACACTTATTTTGTCTATGTAGGCAGATCAATAAGGAAGAGTAAAGAAACACTTTTCAGGCAATCTTGATTTTTGGCTTTACGCCATTTGTTAACATAACATAATATAATATGACGAGAACAGACCATTCAGCCCAACGATGCTTGCCATTTTCCTAACTAAATTAGTGCTCTGATTACCTACAGACTAGATAGCATCTACACTGTATCAAGCCTAGTCTTGAAAATCCCCAGTGTCTGCCTCTACTACATGACCTGGCAGGCTATTCCACACTGTGTGTGAAAAAATTCTTCCTAATGTCTGAATGGAATCAACCTGAAGAATCTTGTGGTTCACTTCGTTGATCCCCTTTATGAATTTGAAAGCCTCAATCAAATCACCCCTGAGTCTCCTTTTACTAAGCTTGAAGAGGTTAAGCATCTTAAGTCTTTCCTCATTGCATTTATCTTTCATACCAGGAATCAATTTTGTTGCTCTTCTTTGAACTTTTTCCAGAGCCTCTATATCTTTTTTGTAGTACGGTCCCCAGAACTGCTCACAATACTCCAAGTGTGGTCTAACAAATGTATTGTATAAGATAAGTATAACTTCCTTGGATTTATACTCAATACTTTTGGCTATATATCCCAGCATCCTGTTGGCCTTTTTTACTGCGACAGCACAGTGCCCAACTTGTTGGCCAGTTCCTAATCAAGTGTGCAGTGGAAACCAAATTTTACCAGTTCTATACCCTTTTATATATACACTCACCGGCCAATTTATTAGGTAAACCTGTTAAACTGCAAAATGCACCAGTTAACGTAAATATCTAATCAGCCAATCACGTGGTAGCAACTCAATGTATTTAGACATGTAGACATGGTCAAGACGATTTAATAAAAAAAAATAAACAGGTCACAGTCAAAATGTTAAACATTTCATTTATTGTACCCACAACAGTAGCTATTAACCAATACAAGTGTAAATCACCAAATTAACACCAAATGCATGTCCTATACCGTCCTTCTACTTTCTCTACTGTAAAGACCACTCATCGATTTTAAAAAACTTGTTAGCCAAAAAAATGCCATATTACCATAGCACTACATTTCTTATGTCAGTTTCTAACTATGGAACAGGTAGTACATTTTTAACACTTAAAATAACTTGGAATTATTTGATAAGCAGTCAAATTAAAATGTTGCACAAAAGAATTCTGGAATTCACAAAATTCTAAATGTTAGTCTTCCAAACATCCAGCAGATAAAAATGTGATCAATTTTAAAATGGAATCAAATTGAAATCAGAATTTATTTTTTTTGTTAAACTTGTGGCCAATGTATACATATATAACATTTAAAAAATAAAAATAAGCATATTTCACATCATGTGAAACGTGTACTGTGGTACCATAAAGCAGTCCTTGCTCATAAATGGAAGTCAAAGAAAGAGACTCATACACAGACAAGAGATGATTATAAGTGAATTATTTCTAATGCCCTCCACAAAAAAAGACATACAGAAAGGGGTTGTGTTCAAATCACACCGCTTGTACCAATAAAATGGAAGGGTATTAATAAGTGTACTAATATCATTCATTCTTTTGCCCAAAGAAAAATAAATATTGTCAGATGACTGACAGGGTCTACTCAGTAGTTTCTCATCCAATCTCTTAGTCTAGCAGACAATATGGCTCAATAGCAAATGCAATAATACTGGCTCTGCTCTGCACCAGCCTGAGACATGAGGCCTGTGCAGACATGTGAGACAGGACACGTGTGTGCTAGGATGCCTAAATGAAAGCCAACTGCCCATATTTTGTAGAGAACTTCGCCACATTTATATTTCAGTAGTGTCCTTAAAAAGAAATGGCCTTTCTACAAAAGGTAGTGAAAAAGATCAACGCACAGATTGGAGAAAAACTTAACATTTTTAAGTGAACTGATGGTCACTTTAGCTCTGTCCCTTTGTCCACAACATTTGTGACCTGATTTCCAAGACTTAAATACCAGTTTTACAGCAGGACCAGCATCATTAGGGGACCACACTCAAGGCATTGAATGTTCCTGTAGTGGTTTCCCTTGGGTGTTTTACAGGGTACTATAACCTGGGCCTTTTTTTACAGAAAAATGTTTGCCTTTTTTTTCACTGAAATCATAAATGGCATGAATATGACAGATGTAATCATCATCAAGTGTGAAGTGAGAATTATATTCAAAAGGGTGATATTATGTACTTGAAATTACAGACTTTTGTCATTAGTCACACCATTGGTATTGGTAGTCACTACAGTCACTTTTTTTTTTTTTTTTTTTTTTGAGTGAAATATGGCCATAAAAAAAGGACACTTAATTTCAGCTCAGCAGTATCTCATTGATTCTGGTTATATTTGCAATGGCACCACTACTTATGTTCCCAAAGTTATGCTATGGTGGGATGTGATCCCAGTTCATGGTCATGTTTTTCTTGCAGTAGGGTTTTATATATATATATATATATATATACATATATATATATATATATAATACAAATTCTAAAAAAACATAGGGGGGAAATATTACATTGTGTAGCTGGTTTGGCCCCCCACTTAAACCTTGAGGCCATCTTCATTATTTACTAATTAACATTTTAAAAACATTTTAATTACAGAATTTAAGAATTCATAAAACAAATAATTAAAATAAAAACAAGGCAAATGTAGACATTACTAATTATTACAGAATGCATAAAGATGCGTTTTTTTTGTTTGTTTTTTTTTTGCATTTTAAAGACTAGCCAGAGTACTGTTTACATACAGATTTAGTGAGACCATGGCTAAATAAATTGTTTTAAAAATCGCACGTTTCAAATGGGAGCTTTTGCTCTACAGTTTTGGCAAGGTGTAGCTACAGTCCTACGTGCCAGTCACCATTCAAGGCTCCTCCCTCTTCACAGAGTTTGCATCCTCCTTCAGCTTCTGTTCCTGTATCCGGGTTCGAGTGGAGGCTGAACACCGAAGACAAAGAGCATTTACTTCCATCAGGTGTAGCTTTGACTTCAACATTTTAAAAAATGTACCATCAAACCTTTTGCTACATAAATAATTACATTCTCACTCCTACTATAGTACCGAAAGTTACATTGTAGGTTAATGTACAGACTACTACTAGCCAATTGGTTTTGACATTGACCACTTGGAATTGTCTCTACTCTTTTTATACCTTAATGTTTGCACTAAAAAAATGCTAAGAGTGCTAAATGATTAAATGTAATGTAAATGTAACATTCCCAGACTGACTGTTTTTAGTAATAATGGGTTGTTCTCAAGTTCAGGCCTGGGGGACCCCTGTATATGCTGGTTTTCATTCCAACCACAACTGCAAGAATTTCAATGAGCTGTTAAATGTTCTTAATCACGCTTTTTATGTTTTGAGGGTTTATTTCCCTCTAAAACCACATTGTGTCAATGCAGGCTATGAAGAATAAAATTCCCAAGTTCAAACTCTGCTATATTACAAACAATTACATGAAGAGGTTAAAATGTAACTGATCAAATTAGATGCATATGAATCAACGGGCTTCTATTTGGTGAAAGTGTGGACATAATGTCACTAAGACTAAGCATTTGGTAGAAAATGAAGAATTCAAAGACAAAGCAAATGATAATGAGCCAAACCTGAACTGTTTTAAATTTAATTAAATAATTATAAAAGAACTGTATGAAACACTCATGTTCAACAACCTTAAATGAGCAAGCAATTGGCTGCAATGAAAACCAGCATCCGCAGGGGTCCCCCAAGACTGAACTTCAGAACCACTGGTATAAATAAATTGTACACCCAGTGAACTTGACATACATATGGAACAAGTACCACCCCATTTAATGGACATACCCAAGGATTATCAGAATGATAAACTTTGGTTCTGTGTCACATTAAACCCTTTTTGGCAGTGAAAAAGTATACATGGAGAAAGATGGATGGCCACAAAGATGAGGTACTTACTCATTTCTGCCAGTTTCTGTATCAAAGTAGACTTTCCACTGGGTTTGCTGTAAAAGAAAAGGACCGTGGATAAAAGATGTTGGTTTCCGTATTTCTATTCACAAACTTGTTTTCCAAATGGATGTGGGTCTTGCCCCTCGTCGGGTCAAACCCCAGTATGACAATCAAAAGGATTGCTTTCATTTTCATTTCTGAGTCTGTGTACTGAGGACTGTTTGTACAGAAAATGTTTTGTTTCTGTGACTAGACAAGTGCCTTAAAGGTTGAACCACCCAGAAGCCTCTTTCTTTATTAATATTCCTTAATTAATATTCATGATGTGTCAGCAAATCGAAACACTGAAGACTGTTTCAGGGCAAGATGGCCAACCTTCCATCGGCTTCATCCTGTCCATCCATGTCAAAGCGCAGCCTCTTCAGTGGCTTGGGGGCAGAACCTCCATCGTAACCCCTCTTTAGGGTCCAATCACTGCTGCTCACCATCTGATTGATCTTAGAGAACTTATCTGATGAACTTATCTGTAAAGTGAAAAATTAAATAATAGAAATAACTGGGGATTGTGTCTAACATCATAATATCAGATAAATGTTGAAAGTCACTGTCAACACTGAGGCCGTAAACTGATGACTCACCCCAAATGATTCACCAATGGATACCAGGATTCTAAGGAAGAGATGTGTGCATATGAACGTGCACACACACACAGTTACTTTTCTTGTCCATGCAAAGATACAAACTTAATATCAGCTGATTTATAAGTTGGTATAAACAGCTGTACAATGTAGAAAATACAGTCTGTTACAACCCCTGTTGTAAGTTTGTGTTTACATACAGTTTGTGTCTCTGCTGCGTGTGTGTTTTGGTTTGTCATTTGAATGGCTGTTTCTATCTCCGGTTACTTGCTCGAAAAAGCCGCCGCTTGCCACCGACAAGTGGAGACTAACTCTTCAAACTCTTTTGCTTTGTGTGTTATGTATAGTGATTGCTTAGTTTGACTTTGTGTATCTGGTGCTATTTTTGTTTGATTCCGATTCCCGTCTAGCCCTTCTGGTTTGTTTGCTGATTAGATCTTGTGTATGACCACTGACTCGTTCCCTTCGACACCAATCCTTAGCCCTTCTACCTTGTTTGCCCTGTGATTTTTTCTGACCATTCGCTCAACTATTTGATTCCAATTCTGCCTAGCCCCTCTGCTTCATTTTCTGATTGGATTTTGTGCTTGACCGTATACTCGTTCTTGACCTCGACTCACGTTGTGCCATCTAGTGCTCTGGTTAGTTGGTGTGTTCCCAGCTGGACTAAAAATCCTTCCATCGGGACACAAGTTTGTTATTTTGCTTTGTTATTTTTCCTTTATTATTTCTGAAGCTACTCTGGGTGGAGATTCAACACTCTGTTAGGGGTACGCTATTTGGAAATTTGGTTTCAGGCTATGAGCTATCTGTCTGAAGTTCAGCGTTCAAAGCCGCTCCATGCCCAGTACCTTTTGAAGACAAGCCAGCTTACAGTTAGATTTGGATAGGCGGATAAGGACCAAAGTTCCTGATCTGTCTGCAGTACTTTCCCTTACACCCATTTCTCTTATCATTCACCCTGTTACGGTCTGTCCCTAGACCGAGTTGTAACACAGTCAAAAGATTAAAGCTTAGCTATATACAGCAGTGAATGCTTTGGCACTTGACTGGAGCAATTGTTACCACAGCTACCCTGTGAGGAGGTGGATTTGATTTGAGGTGCATACTATAGTGGCTCAGACATCCAAAGGAACGCAACATTATGCAAAAACACAAATGCAAATGGAAAACACGCTAAGAAATAACAAAACACAAATATAAATATAGCTGCTAAGCAGCGATTCTGGGGTCCAAGCAGGCAGTGCAACATGATGCTGCAATCAGCCATATCCATGCTCACTGAATGTAGAAACATTTCCTTCCCAATGAAGTAAGGGAAGCATCCAGAGATGGTATGAACCAAGTTTCATGTCAATCACACTTAAGCCGGTCACCCACCGCACGCGTAGCGGCCGCGAGCGCACGACGCGCGTACTACGTCCGTAGTTGAAGTTCTGTTATTACAACGGCAGTGGGCGACGTCCTCTACACCAGCCGCAAACCGGATGCGAAACTTGTGCGACACAAATGAACTGAAGCGTAGTTTTTCGCTTCCGTTCTATTTTTCGGCTTTCCGCGTGGCATGATGACCTGTTCATACACAGAAATATTCTCTAAAATGGTAGTTATACATGCTCTGATTTAGATTTCATCCTTATTACTATATTACTGGGGGTGTGTCCCTAGTTCCCTCTTGCAGTAGTGGATAACAAGAGAAAACCAGATAAACGCCAGATATTTTATAAGCAGCTAAAAAATACAAGCCTTTTTGTTTTTATATTGTCCTGGCATAAAAAAATTAAAACTGGAACCTGGGAAAAAGGCAAACATAGTTTCGCTATCTTATTTTGCGGAGGGGGCTGGATAAATTACACCACTGAAAGACGTAGCCTATTGAACGATGTAGACTGAGCAGCCGTTTGTTAGCTTGAAGTGTTGGAAGGTAGTTTTTCTAGGTAGGTTCTAACCAACCATTGCTCAGCGTATTTGACTTCTCCGATGTCTTTGTTCGCCTTGCTTTCAAAAAAGGGTTTGTTAATAAAAATAAAATAATCCACAGAGCTTTAAAAGATCAGATTATTTAGTGGTCTTGCCACGGATGCACCTATTTTATAAATTAAGTTGTAAGCAAGCCTTTATTGCACTTGTACTTCAAAGCTTCCGGTGTTCATGCCGTTGTGGTGTTCATATCCCTTCAAGTTTAAACTGTTATGCTATCTTTTTGATGATTACCTGATTTTACTAAATCTGATCATTTAAATGTTTTAACGTGAATAACAAGACGACACAGGAATTCCCAATGGTTGATTACAGATTATTTATTATTATTATTATGATCATTACATATTCTTCATAAAGTTGGCATGCTTGTTAACCAAGCAAATAAATTAATACAGTTTGAGATTGATTATTATGTAGGCTACGTTGCGATTTAAGCTTACGGTAATTCTACAAAGCGTTTACATATTTTTGATTTGAAGTAAGCAATCTTTTTCCCTATCCAGTTTCATCAGGTTGCGGTAGCTTCAGCACAAACTTTCTCACGTAGGCTATTTACATGAGTTAAGAAAATATTACCAAATTAACAAACTGAAAAAGGTCTCTTACCAAGTATTCACTTACCCATAATCAGCAGTTGTGAACAAACATGAAATACACAATGTAATCCCACTGCAGATTGCGAGAGCTACTAGGAATATAGAGCTTGAAACAAGCCTTTGTGCGACACAAACGGAACCTGTGTAGACACACGGCGCCATGCTGCTTACGCTACGCATACGGTGGATGACCAGCTTTACACTTCATCACAAGATTTTTACGTGTTTTTTTACATAGAGAAATGGTCTACAATGATGAATTTCAATTCCTCAGTGGAGCAGTGTTTTTTCAGCTAACAGAAACCTTATCTTTCCAACTTAGTTAGGCAGTTGAGCAAAGAGTTCATGTTCCAAATGTCATGTAACCAGACATGCTTCATGAGGAAGATTTTTAAATATTATTTTTTAAAACACTGGTGGTGTTTCGAAAAGTTTTTTTATGAGATTGCATTGAGCTTTCAAAGTGTGTATTTGATATTAGTTTGAGTTTTAAAAAAAAACATAAGTAAGGTAAGATGGTTTTGCTCCTGAGGTGAAAATCTTTGTTGCCGTTAGGGGACAGGGGAAATTTACCTTTTACCTTTTAATCTACCTGTGGTCTTGGTGTCTCTATCTTAGCTGTAACTTTCACGAGGGAGATATAGGGTGATAGTTATTGGGTAAAAATGTGGCTAAAGCTGTGTGAGGGTTGCAGGATGATTGCGCTTCTGGAAAGCGATTTCCAGGAGGTGTTTGTCTGCCACCATTGAGCATTGACTGGTTGAGCACCTCGAGAGCAAGATCTTGATCCTGAGGTGGCTGGACTCCACAACTCTGAATTGGTAGAGTTCCAGGAACTGAGTAGCTTGTTCTTTAAGGAACTGGTGTGCCCGCCACAACTGGGAAGGGGGGAGAATCCAGAGCAGGCAAGGAGAGATAGTTGGGTGACAGTAAGGCGCAAGCGCAGAAAAGCGCATGCACATCACACAACGGTGACATGTCCAAGCATGACGGGTTGCACCTGAACCAGAGGGGGGTACTGCTGCACTGGGTCAGTGCATGCTTACGGTAGCACAGGAATAATAAAACTGGGGAATTGGGGGGCAGGGAGGGCAGAGTGTGAAAAGGAGGGAGGTGCAGACTGCCCGTATGGAAGCTGTCAAGGCTACCTATAATATAGTGAACACAAATTAAATCTTTTTAAAGCAAAAAATTAGCAAGGGCGGCTTCGGATGGAGGGGGGTGAGGGAATGGGAGAAGATGTGTAGAAGTGATAATCTGAAATTTCATTGTTTAAATGTAGTATAAAAAAATTAATTGGAACTTGAGGCTGCTATGAAGAGTGGGGGCTATGACAGAATTGGGATTACAGAAACATGGCTTGTGGAGGAGAATGGGGATGAATATAAAATAGAGGTAGAAAATCATTAGGAAGGATAGATCCAGTAAGAGAGGTAGGGGTGTAGCTCTCTATGTAAAAGAAAATTTTAATGTGCAGGAAATTCCAGAAATTGACCAGCTCATGCCTAATGAGGATATCTGGATTAAGCTCATAGGAGAACATGAAGAGGGCCTAGCAGTAGGCGTGTGTTACCGGCTGCCAGCTTCAGACAGTAGTGAATTCAGTGCTCTTTAGAAACAAAAAAAACAACCTTGTGAGAAAGGTGAGACTGTTATTATGGGTGACTTCAATTGCTATTCATTTGGAATTGATGACAGGACAAGGAAAAAGTGAGGAAGAATTTTTAGATATAATGACCTTGTTTTGGCACAACATGTCCATCAGCCTACAAGACGTAAATCAATTCTGGATGTAATGTAATGATCCCAACAGAATTTGTAGCAGTGGTAATCAAGCCACTTGGGACTAGCAATCATTCTGCAGTTAGTTTTGATGTATTTTGGCAAACAAGGCCTCCTCTATGGTCATAATTTTACATTATAGATGAGGCTATTTTAATATGAAAGCAAATTTAAGTAATATTGACAGTGCAGCTTCTTGACTGCAAGACAGTGAATGAAAAGTGGGGCAGTTCAAAAGGGGTTATTCTACATGGACAAAGCCATAAAGAAGGGTTTGAGGGGGAAAAAAACTGTATAAGATATATTAAAACGACAGCACAGAGTAATAAGCCTAAATATTGTAATATGCATGCTAAGATTAAAAAATATCTATGGGAAACTAAAGCTTTCTGAAAGGAAAATTACCCAAGATGCAAAAAGTAAACCGTTTCTTTCAATACTGTAGTAGGAAAAGGAAATTGAAGGAGGATGTCAGGTCAATCACAAATATAGGAGCATTGCTTTGTAAGAATAAAGACATTGCTGATGTCTGAAATAGTTATTTTCTCTCGAGTTTTACTAGAGAATGGGTTACTAATAGACTGGAAGGCATATTAAGTACTCATAATGTCTAAGCAGATATTGAAATAGAGGATAAAGAAGTTCTGGATAAATTACATAAACTAAAGACAAAGACAGCAGCAGGCCCTGATGGCATATACCAAAGGGTATTTTTAGACAGTCTTTTAGTCTTTTGAAACTGGAGAAACACCTGAGGACTGGAAGCAAGGTAACATAATACCAAAGGGCACCAAACTGATCCAGGAAACTACAGGCCTGTCAATTTAACTTGCATCACATGTAAAATACTGGAATCTATCCTTAGAGACAAGTTAGAAGTGTTCCTTGAAAATAAAAACATCCTAAGAGATAGGCAGCATGGTTTTTGCAAGGGAAGGTCATGCCTAACAGACCTTCTGGTATTCTTTGAAGAAGCTACCAAGTGTGTTGATTATACCAAGACTTATGATATTACAGTATATAGATTTCCAAAAAGCATTTTATAAGGTACCACATGAAAGACTTCTTAGCAAAATGAAGACAGTTGGAATTACTGGAGGTATTTCACAGTGGGTTTATAACTGGCCAGAAGGTAGAACACAAAGTGTAGTAGGAGGGATATCACCTGAGCAGGGAACTGTTGGGAGTGCAGTTCCACAAGGATCGGTGCTGGAACCACTGCTCTTCCTTTTTTATATCAATGACCTTGACGAGTACATTAGTCAAATTTGCTAAGGATACAAAACTGGGAGGCCAAGCTAATAGTTTGAAATCTACTAAATTAATCCAAGAAGATTTAAACAAAATCCAGAAGTGGCTAGAAACCTGGCAAATGAAATTCAATACAGGCAAATGTAAAGTTTTGCATGTGGGAAATAAAAACATTAGGCAGGATTACTTTATGGGAGGAAAAAAATTGGAATGTGCTCAATTTGTAAATGACTTGGGAGTAATGGTTTGTCAAAGTCTTTCAGGTTCTATGAACTGTGCTGAAGCAGTAAAAAAAAAAAGCAAACAGGATGCTGGGATATATAGCCAAAAGTATTGAGCATAATCCAATTAAATTACACTTATCTTATACAATACACTTGCTAGACCACACTTGCGTATTGCGTGTAGTTCTGGGGACCGTACTACAAGAAAGACATAGAGGCTCTGGAAAATGTTCAAAGGGCAACCAAACTGTAGGTTCCATGGACTACAAAAGACACTCACTACAAAACTAAAAAGCCCATATGTCCACCTCAGAGGATGGCTCATTTAACCATGGCTCCTACCACAGCTTTCCAGTTACAATACTGGCTTAATGTAAATTTAAAATGCACAACATTCAATAAAACAGGTTGCCTTTGATTCACTCTCTCGGTTCCATTTCCTGCCTCTGGATTCGCCACCCTTCTTCCGTTTCCCTCTTGTATGAGTCCAGACAACAGGAATTTGTAAGGACTGCAACTGACCAAAGCGTGTAAACCCTCGGCTTCCGGCTACAGGAGGAATGAGACGCTCTGAAGTGCTGCTACATAATTAGCGGTGGTCGAAGAAGAACCAGGAGAGCCATGCATGATGGACGTATCCTGCAAAGCAAGTCCCACGAGGCAAGCAGCCTGCGACAAGGAACTGAAGAAAAGGGCGAACAGCTTCCATGACAACTCCTACAAATTTTGCACAGGAAGCCAGGAAGCATTCTGACAACAGAACCCATATCAAGGATTCAAGTAACTCTGGGCATATAGCATAATTAGCAACAGATGGAATGTGGTAAAATTTATGATTGAATGTACTTGACGGTGCTAACGGTTATTGTGTTTTAATGGTTAATGTAAACGTTCCATGTGTTACCGTTCTTTTGTGTTTGGCTCTTAAGTCATCCACGCAATGCGTTAGTTTAAATACATATCACACACAGAACAGATCTTGCATGTGATCTATTTTAAATACTAACTGGTCATAACATGTTGACGTGTTGATCTCTACAAATGCACCCCGACAGCCATATAGCCGATACCCTTTATCTGTCTGGCACGCTCCATGCGCCATTGGTTAATCATTACCACCAGCGAGTTTCAAACCCCGTTCCATCTTAGTTCCTTTGTTCTCCTTGAAAACATGTCTATGGTGCACAACCGAACACACAGGAGAACATACAACACTCTTTACATACTTGTGCGCACACGTACCCAATGCTAACACACACATACGCACACAACATCCACACACATATTTTGTTGTACACTGTAGTAGTGAACTGTGCTTTGCCCCTTTTGGTACTTTGTGTTCAATAACCTTATATTTCCAAGGTTATCTGTATTGATATTACCCTTGTTTTAAATTGAGTGAGCCACTGCTAATCAAAAGAACTTTCTAAAATACCTTCACCTTTTAGCTGAATCATTTATATTAACTGTAGCTGAATATATAATATTATGATTTGGTTAAGATTAACTATTAATGTGTCATTTTAATAATTTAATTATTAATTGAAATAGCCAATTTATAGTTTATAATACTGTATATTCCCTTTATGAGACTGATTATTACACGCTGGCACCACCTGTGAGGAGATAAATGTATATCTTCTACATTTTGGTGCCCCACTATCAGAAGTAGCGGCATGTCCCCTACAAAACTGATTCCTGGTATGAAAGAGGGTGGTACGATGGTGCAGTGGGTAGCACTGTCACCTCACAGAAAGAAGGTTAGTGGTTCAAATCTCGGCTTGGGGTCTTTCTGTGCGGAGTTTTCATGTTCTCCCTGTGTCCGCATGGGTTTCCTCCGGGGATTCCGGTTTCCGCCCACAGTTTCCCACAGTGAATGGTGTGTGCGCCCTGCGATAGATTAGCGGCCTGTCCAGGGTGTATTCCTGCCTGTCACCCAATGCACGCTGGAATAGGCTCTAGCACCCCCTGCGACCCTGCTCAGGATAAGCGGGTATAAATAATGGACGGATGGTATGAAAGACAAAGCTTTTCCTCAAAGCTATGAGGAAAGATAAGATGCTTAATCACTTCATACAGCCACCGAGCCATATGATTTGATGCACCATCTATTGCTTCACAATTTAGTTAGGGACTAGTACAAAGATGATTCACTGCAAATCTGACATCAACCGGATGCAGATTCTTTTTCAAGTTTTTTAGAAAAATATCAAAAAATCTTGTCGCAGGTTTCATTGGCTAAATAAGATTATTTGTTCCTTCTGAGCAGTAGTCTCAGTCTTAGTTGCATGTGTCCAAGTCAAATGGTTTGAAGGTTATACATTTTCAAAGATGAACATGCTCTATAGCCCCAACACTCGGTCAATTGCAGCTATGTTCTAATAGATTGCATTTTCACACACCCTGAACAGTGCTGCCAAGTTTAAAGAGTTTTCCCCATACCATCTGGGAAATAAGCATTTTCTCTGGAGGAAAATAATAAATAGCTGCAAGCACCGATGTTAGAACCAAGCACGAAGGGTGAGCCGCATAGCACTGAGTACAATTCATATGTTTCTGGAATTTCTGCAAGTAGAGAGTACAAGGTCCAGTCCTTTGTTACTCCCAGCACACAATGCTCCCCCCCACCATTGCCAGCTGCTGTCCATCCCTGCTTTCCTGCCTGTCTGGTTCTTGTCCAAAAGATTTAATTTAATGTGAAATGCAAATAAAGTATGCTTAAACAAACAAATCTACGGATTATAACACATACCTTCCTGGGTTCAACAAGTTAACCAATACTCAATCCACAGAGAGATTCACTAGTACTGAATCCTGCATGCAATTCATTACAGTCTTTGTGCTTGCATGGTACTTCTAGCCTACATTTAGTCCAACTTAGAATAATTGCTTTCCCCAGGTTTTTTAAAGACAGACAAGGGAAATTGTAATGGTGCTGCTGGGAATAATTTATTCAATAAAGCATGCACACATTTAGAATCAGGACCATAATATGAACTGTCCTGACGGAAGACATTTTTATGAGTGTTATCTCGATGTTCATAGACGTTTACCTACATAGAAAGTGTAAATAAGTCATCTTGCAGTAATTTGTGCAGTTATAGCATATGATGCATGGTTTCCGTGGAAATTAAATAGTTTTCAAGTTAATCAGCTAACAGTTAGCTGCTGAGAAATCATTTAATATCTTTTAAAAAGGTGACCATCTTTACATGGAAGTGTATTATTTAATGTCAAAGCATAATGAATATAGAAATGGCAATACTGTTAATTTGCGTTATTTTTTAAATAATTAATTAATCGAAATTAATGCGCTAATTTGACAGCCTTAATAATAATTTTTACAAGTTTTAAAATAAAAAAACTGAACAAAAACAATAAGGTTCAAGCAACTTCGCTGCTTGGACCTCTAAAGAAATTCATGCGTACATGCCAAGCTTAAATCAGCCAAAATTTGTTGGAGGACATGCTTTTTAGTTCATTCAAAAACGGCAGAAAATCTATCGCGATTTTTTCAGTCTTCATAAAGAAAGGCATCGCGACATGATGGCTTCATGTCGCTAGATCAAACGGACCAAGAGTTATGCTCTTTCAAATTTTGTATTTTCAATTGAGCGCTAAAGAGTTATCACACACACACAGGGCTGTCTGGGTAGTGTAGAGGTATAAGCACTCCCCTACCAAGTTATCACACACATTTGCCACCGCAGAAACCCAGGTTCAATCCCCGGCAGCGGTACTTCCGGCTTGGTTAGACGTTCCTATGAACACAATTGGCAGTGTTCGCAGGTGGGAAGCCGGTGAGGGTATGAGTCCTGACCGTTGCATTAGCGACTCCCTACTGGTTGGCCTGTTCAACAGGGAGGGGATCTGGGAGAGTTTATCACACACACTTGCCAGAAATGAGCAAAACATAAGATGATGTAACTCTTACAAATACAATAGGGATCCAGCAGCTTTGATGCTATTTTCTTGCTTCCTGTATGGTTGAATTAGGGAATTTTTAGTTGTTATATGGAAAAAAGCTATCCTAATTTTATGTAGGAATCGAAAAACTCTCCCAGCTCAATGCCTGCCTGTATTTCCTCTACCAGAGCTGGCCTAAAGTCTAAAAATCCTCTGATTATCGGGTCTGGTACTACAGTACTTGCCCTTCAGTCGTATGCAAGTCCTTGTTGCTTTTCACAAATTGATTTTCTTGCTTCAACATTTTTAGGGGTCCAAGCAGCGAAGCTGGTGGAACCCTATTGTATCTGTTCGGATTATTAGGGGTCCAAGCAGCGAAGCAGGTGGAACACTATTGTATCTGTTAGGATCATTATTATTATTATTATTATTATTTTTCTCTGCTAAAAGTGTCTGAGGCTCAGCAACCATAAGTTGTAGACCAACCAAATTTGGTAGGTGGGTTCCTATGGTCCCCCACTACTCAGCCACTACAAATCACCTATGTCGGCCAGATGGTGGTGCTATAACAAAGAATCATTCTTTAAAAGGCCATAACTCCCACACCATAAGTCAGATCAACACAAACCTTCATCGACCGATGTATCTGAATGTGCTCTACAACTTTGCAATTGGGACCACCTATGTCCGCCACATTGTTTGGCCGCCATTTGGACTTTTTTATTAGTTGAGGTGCGGAAGAGCTGCAGCTCCACATCTAAAGTGTTACGACATCTAGTAAACTCCTTTACGGCAAGCGGCTAGAGGACATCCATGGCGACACAACTAAGTAATCCAACACCATCGGGCCTAGTTTTTATCAGTGAGGGGACGGTCTGAACTTCATAATGGACAATATTATCTATCTGGGCATTCAGAAAAATATTCTTTCACCACTCAAAAATCGTATTCCGTCATAGCAACAAGATAAACCCGACAATAGCCCGAAGATATGCCAATACGGCAGCGAAAACGCTGCTCACTGAGTAATGAAATAAACGAGACAACGTTTTAAAAAATGATACCATGTCATTCTACAGTCAATATCTGGGACTGAATATTGAATTCAACCTTACCGTTGGTTTTACACGTAGAGATGTCCCTTGGTAATGTGTCTTGGTCAATCCGTTTGTGAAACATACGCGTATCTGTGATGCCTGGGCACCTTCAAAAATAGCTGTGCGTAATACCACACCTCTTGTTTATGGCGTTGTCGCCCTTTTTATTCAGTAGGTGAGAGTATAAGCTTTCTAATGACGTATAACATGTCTGATTTTGGTTTTGGAATAGCGTTTTATAGGTCAGCGTAAGCGAAAATGTTCTTATCATCGCATTCATTTACGCATTCACTGTGGCAGCAGTATAGACGCTGCACCTAACGAAACGTTGTCAACGATATTGCCTAATTCCTTGGAAAATACTATTATTATTGAGGACTTCTGGGCATAGCTAAGCCATATCTTTGCTGATAAATCTCACATCGTTTTCTGGAGCAAAACAGAAGCGGATAGGACTGTCATTGATTTACTGTCTCTGTCTCTATCTACGGAACACAGATAAAATGTCATATTGCTATGTAAGTATTACTGCTCAAAATAATTTGGTTATATACGTTATTTTTGAAATTGAGTGTCTTTAAATAGGTTAATGGTATTACATAATGTGGATATTTCACACTGTAATGTTTTTGTGATGCATGCAGCAGTGATGACGAGAGTGTTGGAACATTTCCAAAACGTGGTGGACGGTTGAAAATTGTTTTCATATAGTCCCATCCCCATCCGTCATTATGCTGAGATATAGCTAAATTTTTATTGATAGTATTTGAGTTTCTCTGCAAACGCGCGAAACACGCTGGTATAGTAAAACAATGATGGTAAATATAGCCTATATAAATAGTCCACTTCGTTCCATTGCTACCATAATATAACAAACTTTCTTGTGTCTACAGCTGCAGTTTCTCGCTGCAATTACTAATATTGAATATAAACAGAAGATGCAATTTATGTCATAGTCTGCCAATGTCGGAAAAAATAATACGGTACTCTGCGCGCAGGACGCAGGTTGCAGGTATGGCGAGTTGATATGTTGTTTTTTTTGTTTTGTTTTTATTATTATTTATTATTTGAAATGTATTATTATTCTATCAGTCTCTGAAGCGCTCTGAAATGTGCATTCTCTGCTAAGCTGAGCAATGGATTGGAATATGTGTCTGACGTAGTGCTGCACGGTATACCAAAACCTCAGCACTTTCTCGGTACTTAAAAAAAAAAAAAAAAAACGGTTCGGTATTAGAATATTCCGACGTTCGGTAGTTTTAAGTCAAATGTAAAAGCCAGGGAAAATTGTCTCCCGCATTACTGATCGAGAGGATGAAAAATGTAATTTGTCAGAATCTTCGCTAGAAGGCAGGTTGCCAAGTGAGGTGACTTGCGCTTGTGCACTCAGCTCCTTGATACAGCGCAAGCTTTGACTCAGTTCACTTCAGTAGCAATAGGTGTTCCAATTTGGAAATATTTTGTTATAGATAGATGCTGTATTGTTATTAAAATATGCTGTTTTTAAATCAATTTAAAGGTGAAAGACCTGTTTTAAAGATTATTTAGTTTACAACTGTTTAATTTTTGAAATATATTTATCATATTTTTCTATTGTTCAGTGTTGTAACACTATAGGCCTATGCATATTCATATGTTGAAGAGGCTTCAACTTAAAGGTTGTTAATAAACCAGGTTGTTAATAAACCATGAATTCGAAAATGAGGTCAACCCTTGTGGACATTACGTTTCTGATCTATTAAGGTAATTTCAGTATCGTTAGGTACCGAGTATCGAATTAGCATCGTTCCAAGTATCATTTCAGTATTGAGTATCGTAATACTAAACCTGGTATCAGTATCAAAGTCAAAATTTTGGTATCGTGACAACACTAGTGTGACGCCTTTTTTAGTTGCGGCGCAGAAACACTGCAGCTGTGCATACACACCGGACCATGTAAGTGTTATGACATGCCATCTAAGCGTTACGGCATAGTAAAGGCCTTTACGGGAAGCGGCCAGGACATATCCATGGCGACGTAACGAAGTCATCCGACAGCGTCTCTTAGCACAAAATTGGCACAAAAGTCATCAATATTTTATACGATCATCATGATATTCACTAGATATGTTGGGTGAAGGCATATGATCATGAGGACAAAGCCATTTTACAATCGCTCCATAGGGGGCGCGGTGGTGCCAATGCTTGGACCCCTCCCAACGCCGCTTGCGGCTTTAATTGTATTTGTGTTTGTTTTTTGTCCTTGTTTTCATATTTGTTTCATGTTAATGTCTTTTTCAAATTTGCATTAGCGCTGTAACAACGTTGAGTTGCTTTGGATGTCTCGGCCACAGTAGCTTACATTTATAAAGCATTAAGTTATCAGTGATGAATGTTCATATTTAACCAAATTAAGTACCAGTACCACTAAAACTCCTGAAGCAGAATAAAGATTCCTGTCACATGCTCCACATACCTGGAGCGGGGGGTTATGACACTGGGGGACATCCGGCTGCTCTTCAGAGGAGAGATGTACACATTATTGCTCCCTGGGACCTTCCGGGGGGAGTTGGGGTACTTATAGGGACTACAGGGGACGTTGGGGATAGGCGACAAAGTTGGAGGCTGGGAGGGAGGGCAAACAAGATGGAGGTGAAGAGGAAGCGAACAATTTTGAAATACCTCTCAGCAAAAAAACATGCAAAATGACATTTTAATACAGGATCCAAATCATGCATCGTGTACATGTGTGTTTGGAACCTTATTTTTGGACATTTAAGTGATTTAAGCTCTCATTTTCATCCTCCAATACCTTAAACATCCTAGTCTCTTTCTCAAGTGCTATCGATTCATTGATTTGACTGGTGTGTAATCCGCAAATGTAAGCTTTTCAAATATTTTGAAAAATATTCCCAAATAATTGAAACAAAAAATAAGCTGGCCATATATCCTTTTATGCCCAATATTGAACATATTAAAACTAAGTTCAGGATTAAACATTAAGGGTTGTGTCTAAAAAAATAATAATACAAATTTAAGTATGCCAAAATGTTCAAATGGTCTTGTCCAATAGAAGTACGACAGGCAGTCCAGGAGAGGACAGCGTCTCACCCTTGGAGAGGCATACTGTAGGATGTTGGTCTTCAGCCTCTGCATGAACACCAGGTTGTAGAAGACTATGATGGAATCGTACTGACCGTCACGAATCAGTACCCTTTTGAAGGTCTGCGAGGCAGAAGAGAGGAGAAAGGAAGACCTGGTAAGACGGTCCTATGCTAATTTTCAGTTCTGTTTAAGCACACACATATAACGACATGCCTTGTGCAGGCTGTATATATATACCTGGGCAACATTATCACTTGAAATATTTAAACAATTTAGACATAGATGTGGCCTCTGCTGCAGGTGCTCACCTCCTGGTTGGTGTTGGGAAGATTCTTGTAGGCTGTGACGATGGTCTTGAATCTCAAATCAATGTTCTTCACTTTGCAGATGGCATACATGGCTGACATCATCAACTGTTGGCATGATTAAAAAGTGAGCCAAAGAAAGGTGGTGAAGAAAATTATGTCTTGTTTTCTGTATTCAGTCTACATCAGTGATATTCACTCAATATTGGAAGGCACAAGGTCTTTAGGTTTTTCTTTTCACATTAAAATCAGCAGCCAATTCAGACCTAAGTAAGGTGAAAAAGAAACCAGATCAAGTAAGTTAACCATGTAATCACTTGATCCAATTGTTCAAAAAAGTAGTAGCAACAGCATATCCTGCAGCTCTTCCAGGAAAAGCATCAATACCCCTGGTCTACATCGCTCAATGACTACAGCAAGCATAGAATACAGCAAATGCCACGACTGGGTTTTAGTAATAATAAAAGAAAAAAACAACAGAAGCTTTCTAAAAACCAAAGCAGAGTAAACTTCGGTCTAGTGAGGTAATGCATTTTAAAAATATAAAATTTTAGAAAGAAAACAAAAAAGGAAAGAAAATTTTGAAAATAATAGCAATTAACTGCTAACATGAGACTGGGGAACACACTTCCGTCTGAATTTTAGTGCATCTCCATTAATGTGTAACTAGGTGATGAGAGACATCAGCGTGTATGAGGCAAGGTTATTATTGTAAACTAAAACAAAGATGAAAACTGTGCATGAAAAAACTGGTAACACCACGCTTCAACACCTTGACATAAGGCTGACAATGTCATACACATGACATAACAGCTGTTACAAGATGACAACAGATCATGTCAGCTTATGTTGAATGACAAAAAACTCTCATCATTTATCGGTACAGTAAATGTTATGACAGATATTGCTTGGTCTTATTTTTCAAGGTTTCAAGCTAATTAAAGGAGAAACATGGTGGTTTTCACACTTCCTCGGTTTTATGTGCTATTTGCACAAGAGGCATTGAAGAAACATGATGAGTAAAGTATTAAATATGTCCGTTCTTTATTTTTGGAGAAATATGCGTTTTAAATTTATCATCCTATTTTCAGGCGGTTGAGAATGTTATCAACTTCGTGCGTCACGAGTACAGTAACCACTCCCCTTTCCACGCCCCGTAAAGAAATCTGACTGGACACACGTCCTGCTACAAGTGTGCTGTGAAGTTTACGTAGCAAACAACAAGGCTGAATCCTTCTGACGTAATTTACATAGAAACTATACACTCAGATCGCATAGTTTCACTTACTGTAGCCAAGCGGAATCGGTAACGTTACAGAAAATATATAACTTTAAAAGGTTTAATTCAATCTTCTACTGGGACTTGTGTCGGGAGGGTGTGAAAGAAAATTTTGGTGCAGCTGACTATAATCAAATGTTTTTCAGATTTACGGTTCGATTGAGCAAGTATCATTCAAAGTACATTTTTATGGGTTAGTGCTGTCCGATTGCACTAGCTACTTCACATCAACCTTGTACAGCGATCAGTAAAGGCTAACAGCACAGCACCACTTAATTATTGTCACTTCTATCACCACTGTAATAAACAAAAAAAAGGCGACAAACTACCTTTTCTGTGAGAAATGTATTGTCGAGCTCACTGCTGGCGACATTCTAAATCTACGCTTTGCCATCCCTACTGTCAGTCAGATTGCTGTGATAGCTCATTCTAAATGGATAACTCGTGACCCATAGTTTGTGCCGCTGGCTTACAGGCAAGATAATGCAAATATTTGACTAACGTTAGGTTCACTTATTAGAGTGCCTTTTAAGGACTATTAGACAATCTCTGGTTGGTCATATTCATTTATAGCTAGCTAGCTAACGTTAGCTAGCTATGTAGTTTGCTTTCATAATGAAATGTTATCGATAACCTTAGCTAGCTAGTTTGCTTATATAAGGACGTTATAGTTGTGGTTTTATCTTAACTTGGCTGGCTAGCTAGCTAGCTAGCTAGCAAAATTATTATTGGATATAAGTCAATGTCCTTAGCTGTGGATACTTTATATACTAAGTTAGCTAGCTTGTGAAAATTCAGTGTCCCAAGATAAGCGCGTATCATGGAGGTAGCTATGGTAACGGGGCACGGTCTGTCAATCATAGCTAACTGACAGTTCTCATTACCATGCCCAGACAGTTCGGGTGAACTTTTATAGTGGGGAATTTAGGCTTAGCAAAATACATTTTAAAATACATTTAAATGACTGAATAATAAAAAAATTATGCACATTTGTTTTGTTGTTGCGTAAAGACAACTGGCAATTGTCACATTCAACCACCATGTTACTCCTTTAAGGACGGTTTGCAAAATTAAACATTTAAAATAATTTGATTTATTGTCTATTTTACACAATACCAAGTTTAAATATTGGCATAATACCTGTTTCTAAACCTCTAAAACCCTTCCCCTAACAAATGGGGTACACACGAAAAAAAAAAAAACTTGAAATCAAAACATTTTACAAAATAAAAATAAACTCATGAAAAATTCAAAACTACAATAAAAACCCTGTTACGAGGTGTGTTACCTGGTCCAGGTGGCGGTCTCTCATTAGCTCATACTCATGCTGTAGTGTGTGCTGGAACAGGGTCCACATGACTGGCTCCAGCTCGGGATGAGAGGTAAGCAGGCGGGAGCACATCATGTTCAGACGCAAGTATGCCAGCCGATACACTGAAACAAGAATTCCCAATAAAAATTTTTTTTAAACTTACTAACCAAAAACGTATGATAGAATTGTTAATAAGAATAAATTTTGTTACTGATATCTAAACAGTTAAACTATTTCAATTAATTATTTGCTCAAATCTAACCAGCACTGGAGTCTGCAACCCTGGTCCTGGAGAGCTGCAGGGGTGGTTTTTTCTCCCACTTTTTTTATTTTTCAGAAATTATGCTTTTGTTAACTGAATACATTTAAAACACATCATTATGCTGTAATTATTTGGAAAATTCAAGTATTTGGTGTTACGATACAGTGAATGAAAACACCTTTTTCTGAATAGCAAAATCCAGTTAAGCCCTTACAATGAATATGCTAAATACAATAAATAAATTCATAAATAAAATCATTTAATTAGTTAAATAAAAAATAAAAAAATCAGTTACATACGCATCTAACAATCTACAACCGAAAAGCAGGTAAACACCTTACTACTCTTAAACATGGTCTACACATGTACAGATGTCTTGGGTGTCTAGGGTGCCTTTCATGTCCTCAAAATAAACCATCCGTTTTCATGTAAATTGTAGAGCAGGACCATATCAAAATATTTATTATTAGGGCCGTCTGGGAAGTGTAGAGGTATAAGCACTCGCCTACCACCGCAGAGACCCAGGTTCAATCCCCAGCAGCGGTACTTCCGGCTTGGTCAGATGTTCCTACGAACACAACTGGCAGTGTTCACGGGTGGGAAGCCAGTGAGCACATGTATCAGAAGCGGCATGTGGCAGTCTACACCCTCCCCAGATCAACAGAGAATAGCGCATCGACCAGGACTGTGGCTAGTCGACACGGGGAATTGGTATAACGATAAATTAGGGAGAAAATGGCAAAAAAATGGCAAAAAAAGTTTATTAGTGTTGAGTAAGCTTTTATTATGATAATAACCTAAAGAATAAACCTGAATACATTTTACAGTTTTCTTTCTTAAATGCAGGCAATTTTACCCCATCATGTGCTGTTCACTCAACTTCAGTGAGAGCAAAAACTGAACAAATCATACAAATAAATAATTTTAAAAAACTTTCCACATTTTCTAATTTTTGTTTTTCAGATATTTCTCAAATTAAGTGTTTTGATCATACATTTAATTTAATTTTTAAATAATAAAATCAAAGATTTTGAGCACGCCCAAGTCGCTGTTCACCATCATATTGTGATATCTGCCCACTTAACCGTCTGGGGTCGAGAGCTCCGCCGGCGGAGCTCGGCAAGATTAAATGAACTTTCGTTTCTATTTGGATGATTAACTTCACGAGTTGTTATCATACAGACGCAACAAAAACATTGACAGAAACCTTAGAATCGCGACTTTCCAATGCGCCCATTGGCAAACGATATGAATTGTTTTAAAAGTTCTAAATTTGGCTAATTAAACCATGTATGCTTCGTTAATCCTTACTCATTACTATGTGAATTTCGCTCATCAGGAAGTCCGCCCAAATCGCATTCACATGTTAACGACATTATAACTACTCTCTATCGAAGGAGAGTAGGGGAGGGGCGATGCGAGATCCATGTGAGAAATTACAAGCCTGCGAAAGCAGGATAGAATGTCCAAGTGTAGCCTCATTCACTTCTTTTGAGGTAAACATTTCGTTTAATTTTGGAAAATGGTCCGTCCGGAAGCCGACACTGATGAAGAGCGGTGTCATTTCGAACAGCGAACTGATCCAGCTGAGGATCAACTTCATGAGTAAGTATATTTCTTATGATCATATTGGTAAATATGTGTACTGTATTGCAACGTATCTCTGTGCTTGTAGGAATATCCAGCAATATGCGCGTTCGTAAATTCCCACACTAGTTAGTGGTTTGCCCCTTTTTTGTAAAGCACATTTAATTTTCACCTGTTGAAGGAAATGTGCTATACAAATAAAGTTTGATTTGATGTCACATTTCCTAACAATTTTGTTTTTATCATATTTACAGAGATGCTGATCAGGAAACACCGCCTAGTTCACCGCTAGTTAAGAGGCCACGCAAGCGTTGCAAGAGAACAAGTCTCATCTCATTTTCCATGCGTATAGTTTGCTTCAACAAATGTTCTGAAAATCAAAAGATGTCTTTGTTTCTGTCTTCTAAATGGCTCACTGAGTCTTTGTCTTAGTGGTGGGGAGGCATGCGGCCAGGTGTGAATAGCCTACTTAGCTGGCAGACCCTCCTACGCAATGCATATTCATTACAGAAAGGCCATTTGCCCTCCCATTCGCACCTGGTGTTGAAAAATAGTAGTCACAACACTAGCCTTTAGCAATTTATTTTATATTTCTCATTGGATTTGCTAAAATATTTTGTCATCTTTTGATACCCAAGACCTTGATGAACATATTTCAGTGACCAAAAATCTTAGTTACAATTGTTTAGTGGGTTTTATTACAACATTCATGCGCATGTTCAAAACTACTGTTTACAGTTTGTGTGTTTTTAGAGCAATTTGCAATCCGCATATGATTATGACCTACTTACTGCTGCCATATTATTGTAGCTGAGTTTGTGCCGAAAACAGAGATATGAAACACTTCGGAATCACTGCATATAAAGTTGATGAAATTTACACAAATGTCAGAGCATGGCACAATCACCATGGTGCCTCATTTTACCCTTAGACCCCAGAGGGTTAAATGAATGACCAGAGTGACAATGGTGGCACAGCGAACTCCGTATTCGCATAGTTGTCGTGTATCGTCTACTAATAACACTAAAACAAAGTGTTTCTGTTTTCAACTCATACTTTGGTTGCAGGAGCAACAAATGTCTGAGTTGAACAACCTAGGCACGCTGGCGTGCCGACCACTAGAGGGTTCGCACTAAGTGGTTAAACCAGAGATCAGTTCGCCTAGACAAGGCAATCGGAATAGTGATGCTTGGTCATATTTTTTTCTGTTCTGTTCAGCCTAGAACATTTGTGATCCAGGAAAAATGGAAAATATTATTGCCTGCTTCTATTGATTACCACAATATGAGCTTTTGGCACTAATGCGATGAATTTCTACAACACTCACTGGGATGGCAGGTACGCCATCTAGCCAAGTTACGCCTTGGCGGGGCATCCCCCATACCTATACAGCACCGAGTGTTTGGCACTTTTCAGGGTTCCCCACAGAAATAACCGCAACAGCCACAGCCGCCTGCTTCAACATGCAGCTCATGCAGGAAAAGCAGGCCATAAAGCTGTTGTGATCAGCTCGGAGGACACAGATGTTTTTGTAATGTGTCCGCCATTCCATGCTGACATTGATTACCCCTTGTTTTTTCAATGTGGGAGCAGATCTCACACCAGATGAATCGATATAGGGAGGATAGGAGCAACTATGGGGAGCAACGTCTGCAAAGCTCTTATTGGGCATCATGCATTCTCTGGATGCGATTCCATTTCTGCATTTGCTGGAAAAGGGAAGGCTGGCGCCCTTCAGCTACTGAGGAGCCAAACCGATGTCCAGGAAACATTCATGGAGTTAGGCAAGGATTGGGATCTCTAACTGGAGACCTTCACATGCCTTCTGTATGCACCTAAAGCCTCTGCGTTGAAGATCAATAACCTCAGATACCATCTCTTCTGCACAAAGAAAGGGGAGATAGAAAGCCACTAATTAACACCCTGTTTAGACTCTTTAAAACAACATGCAAAACGGGCTAACTATCAAGCTGCATTGTGGAAGAGATGCCTGAAAGAAGATCCAGAGACACCCAGCCCTGTTGGAAGAGGGTGGAAAATGGAAAATGAGAAGCTAGATATTGACTGGAGGGAGGGCCAGCCAGCACCAGAAGCGGTGTTGGATTTGCTAGCATGGACTTGCAGCAAGAAATGTGAGGCACCAAAATGTGTATGCATAACAAATGGGCTGAAGTGCAGACTCCAGCACTGTGGAAACCAGCCATCAGATGAGGAAACAGTAGAGGAAGTTGACCTTGAAGGTGACTATAATTAGGAGCCTTACAGCAACAGCAAACCAACATATACATTATTTGAACAAAAATTAAACAAAAAACAATTAATATAAGAGGTTGTATACAGCTTTTTTTGTTTTTTGTATCTACTTTAGAAATAAGAAAAGATATGTGTCGTATTAATTCATTGAGTATTGCATGAAAGTCTGAAATTCACATTAGGCCATTTCTTATTAAAAAATGTTTTCAAGTTACACAAACATATAGAAATCTTAGTAGTATAAAATTGCACATCATTACAATCAGCTGATTTAGACAAATATTTTATTTTTATGTATGTAATATTCTTGAGGTAGGGTTCTGAACAGCTTAAAAATCTATCATTTGCCCTGCTTTTTGCACATCTTTTCTAAAACACTCCAATAAATTCTATAAATTGTACATTTGGCTGTCTTATTTGATTGTATTTTCTACATGTCTACAAACATTTTGAGCCATAATTGGGAATTCTACAACAATGAGATATGAAGATATGGTTAGGCAAATTCCAGCCAATAGGACCCTATTCTGTTGTATGGCAGCCATGTTGGAAATGGGTCTAGAGGGGGAAATATGCAAAATTATGGATGGGTCTGTTAATATAATTCTATAGACCTGATCTAAAAGTGTCCGAAAGGTCGCAGGTTCGATTCCCGGGTAAGGACACTGCCGTTGTACCCTTGAGCAAGGTACTTAACCGGAATTGCTTCAGTATATATCCAGCTGTATAAATGGATACAATGTAAAATGCTATGTAAAAAGTTGTGTAAGTCGCTCTGGATAAGAGCGTCTGCTAAATGCCTGTAATGTAAAAAATGCCTGTAATGCAAGTAATTTGGTGTTTCTAATACCAAAGGTACAATTCCAAGACCTAGCTGTACCTCTGTGTAGAATCCTATGCTATGCTGAACATTCCAAAGGAAGCAGGTGGCACAAACTTTAAGATATCCATATTAAAAGATTTATTTTTAGTTGAACATGTTATTATGTACCATTTTAAGGCCTTTTTGATTTCCTTTCTGAAGAAACTGTCGAAAGCAATGTGGGATCAAACTAGTGTTTGTTATAAAGTGTTTTTGTCTTTTATGTCTGTGTGTGATATGTTGTTTTTATCTGCTGCTGTAACACCCACATTTCCCCACCTGGGGATTAATAAAGTCTATCTTATCTTTTCTTAAAGCAAATTATAAAGGTAGTTCCAAATGTACCCTAATACAGATTTAGAGGTCAAAGGTCAGTTAATTTAGAATCTTGGAAATGTGTCCAGTGGATAGATGTGACTGTCAGCTTTCCAATGATATATGGTTTGATGGTATTTTGTATCCGTTAGCTTGTGTTATACTGGCTATATTTGTGAAATGGCTTAAAATATGAACAAAAAATGAAGGATGGAGGGATGGAAAAAAGGAGTGATAGCACATAGAAAGCTACCATTGCTGCAATGCTATCACACATTTTCCAACACTAGGGACCTTCAAAAAAATCACTGAGACATCGTCCCTCCAAATGGTACCGACCGACCCCCCTGGCTCTTGGACTATATTTCTTTTGCTTTTCTGCAAGCGTCTTTTATACTTATGTCTTTGTCACAACCATTGTTTTACATATATAGCAAAGCGATAGTGCTAAACGGTACACGTTGAACAGACTGTACAAATTCACTATTCAAGGATAGCTACAATCCACAACCGTTAATCAAATTGAATCGAATGGAATAAAATTGAATGGACCCACGTGACCACATTTCCCTTCAAGTTCTTACACAGTTCACTGGGCTACTCGCTTAGCTACAGGTTGAACTAATGCTATTCACTTAGCTACTTGCTTTACTACCAGCATAGCTATTTGTTTGACTACTTGTTTAGCAATAGGTTGCGTTCAATGATATTGTGAATAGTTTAGCTGTTGAAATGGCTCTTTGAATGGTTGTAATCGCTTAGATAAGGCTAATGACTTGATGTTTAGTTTGGCCTTTTTTATTTTCAGGATTTCGTCCAGGTGCTTTGCAACTTGGCAGCGTAATACAATTCTAAATAAAGTCTGTGTAAAGTCAGACTTTACATTTGAAGGTCATCTCCTGGTTCATTAACTTGCCAATATTCTAAAAAGCTATTTTTTTCCATTCCAGTAAGTACACTGACTACAGAGTAATCTAGAATTAAATATGATTTTAAAAGGTTTTATCTATGGTATCACAATGGGGTGATGTGTGTACATATGGTTCTACATATGTAATTCATGTTTTTGTACCATCTAGGAATGAGAGGTGGATTTACGCACATACACTATCGTTGATAGCCTACATAAATGTAAAAGTGGAAAACTCAGATGCTTTATAGGGTGCACACCACTTAATCGTATGTAATTCTGACAAACTACGGTTGTCTCATTTTGCCTGATTCATCATTAGCAATGTATGTTTCCTTTAAACGAACTATACTATATTTAATGTTTAAACCAAACTAGTGTACTATGCTTGATTCTTTCCCTTTCAGTCATTGTTTGGTTATTTGAATAACCAATGTGGTTGCTACAGGAAAATGTATAATGTTCTAGAATCAAGGGGACACAAGAGTAGACTGCCGTTGATGGTTATGTTGGATTGATTTAGAAAGCATTTTTGTAATTACCATCAAATACTACTAATTAACAAGATATACAAAATTAAAGCATGACTTAATTACCCATGTATAGACTGCATCCAGCCGTTTAACGGTGATTCTCAATATGAAAACACATATACCTGATGTTTGATAACATGGCCATACAAAGGTGAGGTTATTTTAATAAGATCAGAGTGCAGAGAACATGAAACCCAAAACCAAAGAGGGCCTTAGCAAGAAAAAGGTGTACAAACAAAAGAAAGAAGGTCAAACTGTAAGGAGCCAGCAATCGTCCTTGCATGCCTAAAATAATTTCCCTACAGAAAACCAAACCTGTGGGAAATAGAAAGGACAACATGTCTGTACACCCAGCAACATACATATACACTTTGCTCACACCTTCTGCTAATGAAGCTACCAATCTATCTCTTGGGCTGCAGTGGCATGAGGTTCTGAAAGTGTCATTAGCCCTTTTCCTCTGTCCCCACTTTCGTCCAAACAACATGGGAGAAACCTATAAAACTTGCTGCACGGTCACTCCCTATGCCCACTGAGTAATTTTGGCACTGATACAATATTTGTTAAGTGGCATAAAATTGGCTGTTTGTGCTTGGACTCTGTGTATTGCTGCTTGTAGCTACATTTATTATTATTTCCCCAGGGTTTCGGCTTATATCGTCTGTTTGGACTAGCGAAAACAGATAAAAATTGGTAGGACTGAAGGCTGAGGGTCCCTATGATCTCTATTTAAATTGTACCATTGGCAGCGCTATTGTGATCAATCAAACATTCAACATTTAAAAGATCATAGCTTTTGAACTGATCGAATCAGAAACACAGATTCATCTCCTTACATCAAACAATCTCTTGGACCAATAAAGTGCAGCAGATTGATATTTCTGAAAAACCATAAACTACATCTCCAAAGGAGTCAGACCAATTGGGTCATGGGCCACTTTTCTTTATAAGTTATATAAAGAAAGTTTTCATGTGAAGACGTCAGCCCGCAGTGTTAAATTTTCATTTTTGAAATGAAAAATTATGCATAAATTATACATATTCTGTTAACTTTAGACTTGGTTTCTATGATCAAAACTTTTATTAGTTCCCAGGGCACATCTGTCTGATTATAACAAAGTTGGTGACAATCATTTAAAGAATACAGGTCATTTTGTGCCCAAGCTGGAAAGTTGCTTGAATCATATTGTTTTGAACGGATTCAGTTGCTATCATGCTGTTATGATGTTGTCCCCATTTTTGGGATTTCAGGCTGTTCAAATTTGATGATACTTGTGTTACAACCAGTCATAAGTTTGCTTACATTAATCTCTGTTACGTGCATTTTGTCATCTGATTGACCGGTTCCATCTCCGGCTACTCTGGTTGCCACTTATCAGTGGAGACTAGCTTGAACTCGTGGTTAGGTGTGCTGTGTATACTGATTGCTCCATTTGACTTTGTGTATTCAACCCTTTTTTGTTTGATTCCGATACCCGTCTAGCCCTTCTGATTTGTTTGCCGACTGAATCTGACTTGTTTGACTCTGATTCTTGCCTTAGCCCTTCTAGTTTGTTTGCCCCCTGATTTTGTGTGTCTGACCTCGTATTCGATTCCGATTCTTGCCTAGCCCCTTTGCTTTGCTGATTGGATTTCATTTTTGAACATCCGCTCATTCTCGACCTCGACTCTCGTGTTGCCCTCTGCTCGTTGTATACTGTGTGTTCCCAGCTGAACTACAAAGCCTTCCATCGGGGCACAATTTTGTAATTTTGCTAGGTTATTTTTCAATTATTATAACGTCATAAATGTAATGTAATTATTTTTGAACACACTCTGGGTGGAGTTTTAGCTCTGTTGGGTATACGCTATTCGGACTTTTGGTTTCAGATTACCAACTAATTGTCCAAAGCTCAGTGCCACCCTGGGCCGAGTACCCTTTGAAGCTTAGCCAGCCTTCCAGTTAGATTTAGACAGATAGATACGGACCAGAGTTACTGGTCGGTTACAGTACATTTCCCTTAACCATTCCTCACTCATTTCCCTTATCATTCCTCCTGTAATGGTCTGACCCAAGACCAGATCATAACAACGTGGCAAAGTGGAAAAGGGCTATTTGGATTAGTGCAGGAGTACTTTTGCCGCTCATTCACCACTTGGTAGTGCTGCAGCAATGACAAAGTTTTCACTATTTAAATGGCCATAACTCAGCCACATTACTGTACAGACATTGCATTTATTTAGCAGACGCTTTTATCCAAAGCGATGTACAAAAGTGCATATCAAGGTCATTGGAACAACTACAAAACACAGTTTCGATAAGGTACAATACTTATTTTGTACAGTTATTCATAGCCAAGAACACAGTCCAGTTCACACAGTGAACATTATTCTGACCTAACCTATGCTAAGTCAAACTAGGGAGCAGTACAAAGTACAACATTAGGACAAAAGTACAATAAGTGCTGGAATGGAGGTACATTGTGCCAGCAGTCATACCACGATACACCCTGCTCCTGGCTGAAGCTAAGCAAGTGTGGGCTTGGTTAGTACTTGGATGGGAGACCAAGTGGGAATACTGAGTTGCTGCTGGAAGTGGTGTTGGTGGGAGGCAATCTTCCCTCTGGTCAAATAAACCCCAATGCCCCAGTGCAGTGACGGAGACACTGTACTGTAGAAGATGCCGTCTTTCGGATGAGACGTTAAACCGAGGTCCGGACTCACTGTGGTGAGTAACCTCTTAGCGCAAAGCCCCTAGTGGTCAGCACGCCAGCGTGCCGAGATTGCTGAACTCAGACATTAAGTTCTACTGCAACCAAAGTATGAGTTAAAAACAGAAACGTGTTGTTTTAGTTTCATTAGTAGACGATACATGACAACTATGCGGAATACGGAGTTTCGCTGTGCCACCATTGTCGCTCTGGTCATTCATTTAACACGCACCCCCTCCCTGCAGTCTCTTCTGCAACTACAGCCCCCTCCCATGTCATAATGGACAACATCGTCTATCTGGGCATTCATAAAAATATTCTTTCACCACTCAAAAATCGTATTCCGTCATAGCAACAAGATAAACCAATAGCACTAAGATATGCCAATACAGCAGTGAAAACGCTGCTCATTGAATAATGAAATAAACAAGAAAAAAAGTTTTAAAAAAGCATACCATGTCATTCTACAGTCAATATCTGAGACTAAATATTCAATAAATATACAACCTTACCATTGGTTTTATGCGTAGAGATGTCCCTTTTGAGACTGAGTAGTCATATATTGCCTTGGACAATCCGTTTGTGAAATATACGCGCATTTGTGATGCCTGGGTACCATCCAAAATAGCTGTGCGTAATACCATACGTGTTGTTTACCTCATTGTTGCCCTTTTTAGTAGTCTGGCTTGATTGACAATTCATTTATTCAGTAGGTGAGAGTATAAGCTTTCTAACAATGTTTAACATGTCTAATTCTGCTTTTGGAATAGCGTTTTATAGGTCAGCGTAACCAAAAATTTTCTTATCGCATTCACTTATGCATTCACTCTGTGGTAGCAGTAAAAGACGCTGCACCTAATGAAATGTTGTCAACGATTTTTCATAATTTCTTGAAAAATACTATTATTATTGAGGACTTCTGGGCATAGCTAAGCCATATGTTTGCTGATAGACCTATCTGACATTGTTTTCTGGAGCAAAACGCGGATAGAATCGGATAGAACTGTATCATTGATTTACTGTCTCTATCTACAGAACACAGATAAAATTTCATCATTGCTATGTAAGTATTACTGCTCAAAATATTTCAGTTATATACGTTATTTTTGAAATTGAGTGTCTTTAAATAGGTAAGTGGTATTATAATGTGTAAATTGTTTTCATCTCTTCCCATCCCCATACAAGAAAACATACGAGAGTACAGAGTATAGAAATGCATACAAGAGTTCATTATTACACTTTTAGGTACTGTATATTTATTTATTATTTATTATCCTTTATTTAACCAGGAAGGTCCCATTGAGATACAATATCTCTTCTGCCAGGGAGTCCTGGTCAAGATGGCAGCAGGAAAATAAAAGTTTCATATTAAAAACATACCAAAGAAAATAAAAAAATAAAAAATAAAAAATATAATAATAAAAAAACAGACATACAAGGATCAGGAGCTAAAAGGCACTTGTTGCTAAAAGCAATAACATTGTTCAGTAAAAACAGATTTTAACATATTTTTATACATGTCAAGAGAGGGTAAGGATTTCAGATTAAGAATGCCTTGAAACTCATTCCAGACATGCGGGGCATGAAAGGAAAAGGCTGATTTACCCAGTTCTGTTCGAATACTTGGGACCATGAGGAGAATTTTCTCTGAGGATCTAGTGTTATGGCTACTGGAGTAATATTTCAGTAAGCCGGATATGTACTGCGGTAGTTTACCCAGTAAAGCTTTAAAAATAAAAATTAACATATGGGTTTTTCTCCTTGAATACAATGAAGTCCATTGAACCATTTCATATAAGTTACAATGGTGCGTATGTACACTTGCACAAGTTACAAACCGCAGGGCAGCATGATAGACTACATCCAGTTTTTTCAACAGAGATGAAGATGCATGCATATAAATTTCATCACCATAGTCTAATACTGACAAAAAAGTACTTTGAACCAATCTTTTTCTAGCAGTAAAAGGAAAACATTTTTTTAAACGAAAATAAAAACCTAACTTTGGTCGAAGTTTTTTTAGAAGGCTATCAATATGGACACTAAAGGTCATCTTGTCATCAATCCAGATGCCGAGATATTTGTAAGAGCTAACCCTCTCTAGCTGAGTACCATCTAGTGTTAGAACTAGGGTGGGTGATGAACGGGAATGTGAAAAAATCATAAATTTAGTCTTTTTAGAATTTAAAACCAATTTTAAATTAACAAGTGACATCTGCAATAAATTAAAAGCAGTCTGTAGGGAATCCATTGCCACTTTTAAAGATGGCGCTGTAGTATAAATAATTGTGTCATCTGCATAAAGGTGTACCTTTGCTGGATTTAACCCTACCCCAAGATCATTTATACAAATAGAAAATAAAATTGGTCCCAAAATAGATCCTTGCGGAACACCTGCCTTTACAGTTAGAGGTACAGAATTATAATTGTCAATAGACACACACTGAGTTCTCCCTGTCAGATAATTTGAGAACCAACTTAGCACAGGGTTACTAAATCCTATACAATTGAGTCTTTGCAGGAGAAGACCATGATCCACTGAGTCAAACGCTTTGGATAGGTCAATAAAAAGTGCAGCACATGATTTTTTATCATCCAGAGCAGTAATAATATCATTTGTAACTGATATGGCTGCAGTTATAGTGCTATGCCCTTGTCTAAAACCTGACTGAGTTTGACTTAAAATTTTATTATCAGAAAAAAAATGTTTTAGCTGTTTGTTTACTAGGGATTCAAATACTTTAGCTATAACGGATAGTCTGGAAATAGGGCGATAATTATCCAGAACAGAGGGATCTCCTCCTTTTAATAAAGGAAGGACAAATGCTGACTTCCAGGAGCTGGGGATCAAACCGCTGGTTAGACTAAGATTAAAAATGGAGGCAATGGGTCCCGCAATCAGATCTGCTGCTATTTAAAAAAAATAAGGCTCAATTTGGTCAGGACCAGCAGACTTTTTACAATCAAGACTCAATAGAGCTTTATAAACTTGAGTGGGAGAAATAGGGGAAAAATTAAAACTATTTCCCGGGCAACTTAGGGTGGTGGCTACACTGTCTTTACCATCTACAGGGAGATTTGAGAGAGTGGCTAAGCCTGCATTGATAAAATGCTTATTAAATGCATCTGCTATGTTATGCGTACCCTTTATTTCATTTTGATTTACCTTTAAAAGATCAGGAAGAGTAGAGGGTGTCATAGACCCTGATGAATATTTAATCAACTTCCAAAATTTACTTGGATCATTAAGGTTTTCATTTATTAAATGAAGGTAGTAATCACTTTTTGTATTTTTTATCAATTTTGTGCATTTGTTTCTTAATGCCCTATACTGAACCCAGTCACTGGCATCATTACTTTTTTTAGCCTTAGCCCATGCCTTATCTCTCTCTCTAATAGAAGATGAGATGGTTTCATTAAACTATGGGTTGTCTTTACCACTAACTCTAAATCTTCTCAGAGGTGCATGCTTATTAATTAGGGGCAAAAAGGTTGTTTTAAAATAATTCCACGCCAAGTCAACGTCCGCCATTACACAAACAAGGTCCAAGTCGCTATTATACAAAGGCTATACAAATTATGCGCAAAGGCTTGTTCATTGAGATGTTTATAATTTCTTTTAAAAATAAAACGGGGCTTAGTCTTGGGTAGTTTGCAGTTTCTAACACAGGCAATTGTACAGTGATCACTGACATCATTACTGAATATTCCAACTGCAGAGTATTTATGTGGAGAATTTGTGAGAATAACATCAAGCAATGTAGACTTATCCATGTTTTTGGAGTTTAACCGAGTTGGAGAGTTAATTAGTTGCGATAGATTTAGAGTGTCGCAAATGTCCTTAAGTGAATTGGAGGTCGTCGAGAGCCAGTCCCAATTTAAATCTCCCAATAAAACATACTCCTTGTCAGAAAACGTATGAAGGAAGTCTGAAAGCAGTCCTACAGCTTCATGTGACGCCGATGGTGGGCGATAGCATCCTACTACTGTAAGATCAGCACCATTAGGAAGATGTAACTTAATTACAGACAGTTCGAAGCACTTTGGTTTACTGATCGATTCGACACAGGAGCAGTTCAACGTTACTTTTACATAGATCGCTACTCCCCCTCCTTTGTTAGCGCGATCTGTCCTGTAGATATTATATCCATCGATGTGTATCATATTGTTCGAAATCGAGGGTTTCAGACACGTTTCTGACAAAACTATAATGTCGCAGTCAGTCAGCTTTGCCCAGAGACGAATTGCGTCTATTTTGTTTATTAAACTGCGAACATTTAGGTGAATGAAACGTAATCCATTGCAGTTTTTAAGATCATCCGGATTTTCAAGCTGTGTCAGTTCAGGACCTGGATTGGGGTGGATGTTACCTGATAGAAGAAGTAGGAAAATCATCCAGACCTTCTTTGCTGGAACAGTTCTCCTACTGTATCTGTGCACAACCGATGAGGCAAACCGGGCCGAGATCACGGTCCCTATCCGGCGCTGTGCGTGCCGCAGGTACACGTCACCACACTCAAACAAACCAGCGAGACACCCCGCTGTGATCCAATGGTTTGTTGTAAATGGAGAAACATCCGAATGGGGCATGGTTACAGTGCATGAGGAGGTAATCCACAGTGAAACATCCGATCCACCGTCATCCATTGTCCTATTCACCACTGGAGATGATAGTGCAAGGCTACTCAACAGGTAGAGCAGCCCAGCTGGCCACATTGTTGAAGTGGGTTAAGTCAGTTTTGATTAATATTGTATTGTTTAACAGGCTATCAACTGCCGGTTTCTAGTAGAACTGATCAAATCGCGATTAAAATCAATTTTTAAGACATAAGCTAAACCGAAAACAAAAAAGAAAACATAAAAGACGCTAAGAAGTGGACAACGTTAAAACGTTAAAACACCTGTTAAAATGTTAAACGTTAAAACATAAAAGACGCTAAGAAGAGGACAACGTTAAAACACCTGTGCCGCCATCTTGATCGGCCATCTTGGATTGTGCATTGTGTGACAATATTATTTCATTATTTTTAAATCTGATATCAATGTTTAATCTTAAACCTTCATAAGGGGCTCATGTACATGTTTTACAATGGACAAAAAGCATTATATTCCTTTTTGGAAAGATTTTGGATATGTTTCTGGACCCCTAGCTATTTTAGACCACTTTACTGACAGAAAGCTTGTAATTACCACTTGAAAATGATGCAACAGTGAGTTTCTTGAGTAAAAACAGTTGATTTGAAGTGAAATGTGAATTTGTTGTGATTTACATCAATGAATAATTTAGACATTTTTGGTATATTTGGAGACACTGGATACACTGCCTAGTTTTGCTTCATAGACCTTTAGTAGATCTACATATCCACCCTTAGGTTTTATGAACTTGTGGTCAAGAAGTTTTTGATCCAGGACATGTCTACTTTAACCTGATGTATATGGGCAATCTCCCAGTATTTCATTGCGAACTAAAAAAAAGCAAATTCATTATAGATATTTTGCCTAGACAATTGCATTTGTGGCACTTCATTTATTCCAAATTTATGAATATAAACTAATCCAAGTTAGTATTGTAAATGGTACAAATGTCTTGCTTCATTTAAGCCATTTTTAAAGTCTCTGTGGTGTTCACATCTGGAGTTATAAAGCTTTAAATAGGGTACCCCCTAAATGGGCAAGGATTGTCTATGCCAAATTTGGCATGTGTGCTAAGGGGTTAATCTTTTTATAAAGTGCTTAAAATCAGGAATTTTTTGATAATATCATAGTGCTTAGCCCAGCTTCCAAAAACATAAAGCTATTTTAATATGGAAATTTACTCATTTTCATACAAGACAGTCCCGGTCTGCAACAACACCCCCACCCCTTCACTCTTCACCGAATTAGTGCAGCCAGGTTGACCCCCCTCTCTCTCAAGCATGCCCCCCCTCCCTTGTACAACTGTTTAAAAATTGCTTAAATTACTATTTATCTAGTAAGAGTTGGAGTTAGAGTAAGAGCCAGTCAGGGGGAAGAAAGTAGCTCCTGGGCGCTTAACATCCGTCGCGATGGCCATTCTTCTGGGGTGGAAAATCTGCGGTTGCCATTCAGAGGATTCTGAACTTTGCATCTGGGCCTGGTGTTGTATGTTGTGTGGTGTTTTGTGTACGCCAGATCTGACATTTTTGTCTTATAGCTCACCTGGCATTTTCACATATCCATCCCTGGCTTTTTGGAATATTCAGCTGTCTTTTGGTTTTTGGTCTTTGACCTTGGTTTTCTGGAACTATTTCGGGAAGAAACAAGCTGTGGATCAGTATTTTCTTTCATTTCTTTTGTGAATACAACTTGCCCGTGAATGTAACATTTTCTTTTTTTAAGGTTGTTGAACCTCGTCCTTAGTTTAGACGTGAATATTTGTCATAAACTTGCCCGTGAATGTAACATTTTCTTTTTTTAAGGTTGTTGAACCTCGTCCTTAGTTTAGACGTGAATATTTGTCATAAACTTAATACATTTCTTAATTTTAATCAGCAAGGTCTACCACCAAACATGCCTTAGCCATGCTCAGAATTTCTCAAGAATAATATTTTCCAAGAAATCACAAATGTCATTGATAAGTTTCGCAGGTGCAGTGTCTTTTACTGCTACCACAGACTGAATGAGTATTGCAGCTATAATGAGACAAAACATTTGGTTACACTGAGCTATAAAACACTATTACAAAAATAATATTAGACATGTTATACATAGTTAGAAAGCTTATTCTGTCAACTATTGGATAGATTAATCGTTGATCAAGCCTGATTGTATTACAAAGGGCGACAACAGCGTAAACAACGTGTGGTATTAAGCACAGCTATTTTGGAAGGTACCCAGGCGTCACAAATGAGCACATATTTCACAAACGGATTGTTCAAGACAATATATGAGCACTCAGTCTCGAAAGGGACATCTCTATATTGGTAGATGTACAATATATTGGACATCTACCAATATATTTATTCCATATTTAGTTGCAGATATTGACAACAGAATGACATGGAATAATTTCTGAAAAATTCCACTTGTTTATTTCAGTGTTCAGTGAGCAGTGTTTTTCACTGCTGTACTGGCATACCTTCAGCTATTGTTGGCTTTATCTTGCTGCTATGATGGAATACAAATTTTTAGTGGTAAAATAAAGTTTTTATACATGTCCATGCCCAGATAGACACTATTGTCCAGTGTGTCATGTGAGGGGGGGGGGGGGTGTAGTTACAGATAAGACTGCAGGGAGGGGGTGTAAATGCATGATCAGTGCGACAATGGTAGCACTGCGAAACATATTCAACATCATTGTCCTGAATCGTCTACTGATAAAGCTAGAACATAGAGTTTGTGTTTTCAACTCATAATTTGGTTGTAGGAGCGCAGAATGTCTGAGTTGAGCAATCTCAGGACACCGGCGTCATGGGTGCTAGGCGTTTACACCAACAAGTTAAACAAATGAGCTATGAGTATTTCAATAATGTTATAAAACAAAAAGACCAGATTGCGATTACCCATAGTATGAGCAAGGTAGAATTGGTGCCATCTCATTGTGGAATGTAGTAGGATTAGTGCACCAGTCAGAATCATAGCAGGCATTTATGAGATCATATGAAGTACTGTCACAGTTGCAAAAAATAAAGAGTGTTTGACTATTTTTATTTCTTCTTAAGCATTTATTTGTACAAACACAGATATTAACTTTTTTTTTCATATAGGCATAATTTCATTAGCTATCCCCGTGACCTACAATCTCCTGACCGACCCATAATGTGCACCACTGGCAAAAACAAAAACTTGCTAACAAAGCCCGAGCATCAAGGACAATTATTATAAGCAGTTTGGTTAATTGACACTTCCTAGCAGAGTGCAGTAGGAATTATGTGGGTCGCCCGCTCATATAAATGACTTTTGGCAAGAGTGCTGCGGTTATGCCGTGTTTGGTGTAAATCTGGGGTTACTCATGACCCGATAGATATCTCCCGCGACCCAAGTTTGTGCATCACTGCTCTAGCTAAAACATTGTTAGGAAATGTTAACCTCCATTTACATTAGTAAGCTAGCTAGGTTTCCTAAATTTCCACCTACTACCCAACTTTACAGTCTATAGTTACACTGCTGTAAAATGTCTTGTTTTCCCCACTTTAAAATCTGTTATCAATTCAGATCCAAGAAAACAGGCAGGGTGACAACTGTAATAAATTACTTTAAAGTAACAAGTAACAATGTAAATTAAAGCCGCAAGCGGCGTTGGGAGGGGTCCAAGCATTGGCACCATCGCGCCTCCTATGGAGCGATTATAAATTGGCTTTTTTCTCATGATCATATGCCTTCACCCAACATATCTACTGAATATCATGATGATTGTATAAAATATTGATAACTTATAGCCAATTTTGTGCTGTCGGATGACTTAGTTGCGTCGCCACGGATGTATCCTGGCCGCTTCCCGTAAAGGCCTTTACTATGTCGTAACACTTAGATGGGATGTCATAACACATATGGCCCTGCGTGTATGTACAGCTGCAGCGCTTCCATGCCGCAACTAAAACAGGTGTCACACTAGTGTTGACACGATACCAAAATTTTGACTTTGATACCGATACCAGGTTTAGTATCACGATAATTGAAACTGAAACGATACTGATTCAATACTTGGTACCTAACAATACTGAAATTACCTTAATTGATCAGAAACGAAATGTCCACCTCATTTTCAAATTCACGGTTTATTAAAAACCTGGTTTATTAACAACCTTTAAGTTGAAGCCTGTTCAACATATTAATAAGCATAGGTCTATAGTGTTACAACACTAAACCATAGAAAACTATATTAAATATATTTCAAAAATTAAACAATTGTAAAGTAAATTATCTTTAAACAGGTCTTTCACTTTTAAATAGATCTAAAAACAGCATATTTTAATAACAATACAGCATCTTCCTATTATAAAATATGTACAAATTAGAACAGCTATTGCTACTGAAGTGAACTGAGTCTAAGCTTGCACTGTATCAATGACAGAAAATGCACAAGCGCATGTCACCTCACTTGCCAATCTAGCGAAGAATCTGACACAAATTACACTTTTCATCCTCTCAATCGGTAATGCGGGAGACACTTTTCCCTGGCTTTTACATTTGACGCAAAACTACCGAACGTCAGAAAATTCTAATACCGAACCGTTCCTTTTTTTTTTTTTTTTTTTTTTTTTTTTTTTTAAGTACCGAAAAAGTGCTTAAGTTTCGGTGTACCGTGCAACACTACATCAGACACAAACCTATACCAATCCATGGCTCAGCTTAGCAGAGAATGCACATTTCGGAGCGCCTCAGAGACAGATAGAATAATAACACATAAATACACATTTCAAATAATAAATACGACATTGAGAAAAAACTAAACAAAAGACAAGATATCAAGTCGCGACCTACGCGCAGAGCAGCCTACCGTTTTATTTATTTAGACATTGGCAGATAAGAAAATTTTCGGTTACGCTGACCTATAAAACACTATTCCAAAAGAAAAATCAGACATGTTAGAAAGCTTATACTCTCACCTACTGAATAAATGAATTGTCAATCAAGCCAAATTGTACTAAAAAGGGCGACAACGCCGTAAGCAACAGGTGTGGTATTACGCACAGCTATTTTTGAAGGTAGCATTTCACAAGCGGATTATCCAAGACAATATATGACCACTCAGTCGCAAAAGGGACATCACTACGCGTAAAACCAATGGTAAGATTGTATATTTATTCAATGTTTAGTCCCATATATTGACTGTAGAATGACATGGTATAATAAAAAAAAAAAATTTTGTCTCGTTTATTTCAGTGAGCAGCGTTTTCACTGCTGTATTGGCATGTTTTAGGGCTAATGTCGGGTTTATCTTGTTGCTACGGAATATTACATTACATTACAGGCATTAGGCAGACGCTCTTATCCAGAGCGACGTACAACAAAGTGTATAATCATAATCAGGAACAAGTGTGTCGAAAACCCTAGAGAGAAGTACCGTTCCAAGTGCAGGGAACAACCGCATAGTACTGATTAACACTAACACAAACAAGAACAGCAACAACGCAGTCTATGCAAAAATACAAGCAACAGTTAAGACGAGTTAAGACTAAGTCACCTACGAAACAACTACCTAGGTACAACCCTAAACTTAGTCAATTTAGAGATGAAATTGAGAATACGATTTCTCTCAGCATAATGACGGATTTAAAGACTAAACGAACTCACCCGATATTGTCTTCAAATGGACCGTATTATTTATTTAGACATTGGCAGACTACAGCATAAATTGCGTCTTTTGTTTATATTCAATATTAGTAATTGCAGCGAGAAACTGCAGCAGGTCGTTATGTTATGGTAGCAACGGAACGAAGCGGACTATATATGTATTAGGCTACCGTCATTGTTTCATTATACCAGCGTGTTTTCGCGCGTTTGCACAGAAACTCAGAACCTATAAATAAAATGGTTTAGCTATTTCTCAGCATAATGACAGATTCAAAGACTGAACGAACTCACCCGATACTGTCTTCAAATGGATGCAGGCTCAAGAAAAGTAATTATACATCCTCTCAAAAAGCTTTTACTAACAAACTCTTGGTAGCCTAGCATGCACTCTGGCTGGCACGGTCTTCCATTGCTTCCGCGACGCTCAGACCCTCCCCTCACTGCTAAAAACTAGACCTACGGTGTCGGATTACTTGCGTCGCCATGAATGTCGCTTGCCCTAAAGAAGTTTACTAGATGTCGTAGCACTTAGAGTTGGAGCTCCAGCTCTTCCGCACCCCACCTAATGAAAAAGTATAAATGGCGGGCAAACCATATGACGGACATAGGTGGTCCCAATGACAAAGTTGTACAGCACGTTCAGATGCGTCAGTCGATGAAGTTTTGTGTTGATCTGACTTACGGTGTGGGAGTTAAACATGACCCTTTGTTATAGCGCCACCAGCTGGCCGACATAGGTGATTTGTAGTGCCTGAGTAGTGGGGGGCCATAGGAACCGACCTACCAAATTTGGTTGGACTACAACTTATGGTTGCTGAGCCTCAGACATTTTAGCGGAGAAAACTTCCACGCCCCAACTAAAAAGTCAAAATGGCGGGCAAACAATATGGCGGACATAGGTGGTCCCAATGACAAAGTTGTACAGCACGTTCAGATGCATAGGTCGATGAAGTTTTGTGTTGATCTAACTTATGGTGTGGGAGTTATGGCCTTTTACGCATTACCCTTTGTTATAGCGCCACCATCTGGCCAACATAGGTGATTTTTAGTGCCTGAGTAGTGGGGGGCCATAGAAACCCACCTGCCAAATTTGGTTTTTCCAGGACTTATGGTTGCTGAGCCTCAGACACTTTTAGCAGAGAAAAATAATAAGAATAATAATAATAATCCTAACAGATACAATAGGGTTCCACCAGCTTCGCTGCTTGGACCCCTAATAATAATAATAATCCGAACAGATACAATAGGGTTCCACCAGCTTCACTGCTTGGACCCCTAATTATCAGCCCTTACAGCAGACCTCAACAGAACCAGGCTTGGATATGGAAGAAAATAAAAAGGCAAAAAATAACATTTTTCAGTTTTTAAAACGGAATTATAATACATTTAGCAGACACTCTTATCCAGAGCGACATACACAACTTTTTACATAGCATTTACATTGTATCCATTTATACAGCTGGATATACTGCATACACTGAAGCAATGCGGGTTAAATACCTTGCACAAGGGTACAATGGTACCTGGGACCCGAACCTGCAACCTTTAGGTTCCTTACCCATTATACTACACTGCCACTAAATTCAATGCATTTGAACACTCTCCCAAAAAAATCATGTTCCATTATTCCAATGCCTCAAATTCAGGCTTGTAAAAATTCAGTCTGTAGAAATGAGCACGGACCAGAGGTTTATTCAGGGAAAGGGGTAGAACCTGGATGCAAACTACTGTAACCTGTAGCAAATCATCATCAATTTCAGGGCCAAAGAATGAAGATTCCTTGTTGAGACCTGAGCCAGCTGGAATGGACTGCATTTATATAGCGCTTTTATCCAAAGCGAAAGTTTTATAGTCTATAAGTCAAATGCTAGAATGATAAATTATACAATGAGTAAGCCTGCTAGCTAGCTAACTAACTAACCAGACCCACATTCAGCAGACTGTTAGCTAACTGCTAGCTAGTTCTGCTATGCTAAGAATTCTAGCTAGATAACATGTAGCAAAGTAGGATGGTAGCAAGCTAGCCAATGTGTATGTTCATTTAATACATCCCCGCTACATCCACAGTTACGCAATGAGGAATATATGCCACTAATTCGGAGTGGACAGCTCCAGAAGCCAGCGCAGCGGGAGCCTTTTAATGAACGCGCCCAATGTTGGCGAGCAGTTTACCATTTTATCTTACAAAATAATTTTATAGTACGGTCATGTATGTGTTTCTAGAAGGCTACATCAGGAGCATACTGGCAATATTCTAGGTTCGTGGCAAATCAGTACATGAAACATAAACATAAGACTCAGCCACCTACGAAAGCTTATGCTGCAGTATGTGAAATGTCTGCACTAGAGAACAGCACTAACCTTTTGAAAGGCACTCATTTTTGTTGCAAGTGGTATGAATTCTGACAACGCTGGCCTCCAATACAAATCTGCTCAGTATTATTAGGAAAGGCTTCAAGTAATCGATTATGACCAATGCGAATATCAAAAGAATCTTGAAAGGGACATCTCTACATGTAATGGTGTATTTATTATTTATTCAAGTAGCTCATATTGATAGTAGAATGACACGGTACAATTACGCAAGAGTTTCACTTGTTTATTTAGCTATGCAGCGATTTTTACCACTGTTTTGGCATACTTTCAGCCAATTGTTGCCTTTATCTTGTTGTTATGATGGAATACAAAATTTTTGGTGGAGAAAGAATATTTTTGTGAACTCCTAGACAGACACTCTAGTGTCCAGTTTGTCATGCTTGGTCGATCCAAACGTGGTTGTATATAATTAAAGTAATTTTTAAAAATCAATACAATAAAAAAAACTTAAGTCCAGCATAATTTGTGCTACCCTCAAGATGCTTAAGGATATAGTTCAGAAGAGTGGCAGTTGTGTCTTCCACCCCTCTTCTAACCCTATAAGCAAACTGAAGAGGTTCTAATTGCTCCTGAATCTTGGCCATTATCTCACCCGTAATGTGCTCAAAGGGTTTCATGATCAGTGGGATAAGGACTACAGGTCTGTAGTCATTCAGGGTTTTAGGGGATTTAACCTTGGCAACTGGCACTACGAAGACTCTTTCTGACTGAATGTTTTAAAAACCTTATCATAATCAATTTAAACCTTATCATAAAAAGTTTTTAGAACCCATAATTAATCATTAAAATCATGGATATCAAATCACAGGTAAGAGTTATTCAATCCATCAGCAAATTCAACATTAGAACTATAAAAATTGGCTCTTGGAATCATATTTTTAGTTTTGGGCTGCATCCCAGTCATTGTTTTCATTATCAAGTTGAGCGTAATTACCACAACTACGTGGAACTACTTTGCCCTTGTACCTTCGCCAGTTTAACCTCACGATCTATCCTCTTCTGTACTTCCATACTCTGAGAGGCATCACCCTGATAAAAGGCAATATTGAGAATTTGAGGAATTGGAAAAATGGAACCTGAATTTTTGGGAACTTCAATTTCAGGAAGTGAAATTGCTGAAATGCTCATTCAAAACTTAAAAACAAAGTGATTAAATTCAAATGTATTGAATGTCCTGTTAAAAATTCAAATATATAAATTTCACAGTTGAAAATTAAAAATCTACTAAACTTAATCTGTTCTTAAATTCAAACCTTGAAACTTATTTCCTTCCATAGTTGGACCCTTTGTTCACAAGCAGAAGAAGTGCTGACTACAGAGAAGCCATGCTCTGTCACCTACCTTTTTTGTAGAAGAGAGAGAGAGAGGTAGATCTAGGGTGCCGGGGGGCCTGTGTAGGGTAATGCGGGGTGGGTATGGCCTGGGCCTCTGCTCCAGGGGACATCCGGTTGCTGGGGCGTAGGGGAGAGAGGTACCTATGGGATAGGTGAGAAAGAAAACTTCTGTCAAAAAGTTCCTCTTAACTATTAACCTCTCTCAAATTATGGGCGGGTGGGTGGGGGGTTGGGGGGAGTTGGGGTCGGACACAGCCCCGCAATTTTAGATAACGCACACTCGCAATGTTCTATGATCAGTGAACCGCGCAGTTTTCGGATTTTGCTCATTTAAATATATTTGTCCTAGTTCTGCAAAATTTTACTTAAAACAGCTTTGATATATCAGTAGTCATTAGCCGTTTCAATAACATTCATAACTTAATATACTCAGATACATTTAAAACATATATGCAATCTGATGTTACATTTATACCACCTAGTCGGTATGATTGCAACAGAGGTACAGAATAATTGTAGCAGTGAATGAAAATGCCAAATACCCTATAATATTTTTTTCTGCACATACTAATGTTAATCGAGGAAACACATTTTCAATGGTAACATGGGAAAGGCCACAGCCTCAGATAATGAAGCATTGGGCTTTATTCATGAGACGGCTGAAATTATTCAGTAAGATTATTCCCACTAGAAATGATTGCCATTTCACACTTCAAAATGACACATTTTTAGAATGACCACATTCTCTACACATGGTAAGATTAAAAAACACAGGGCCAACTTACTTGAAAGAATTTAGGAAGCATTCAGTAGCAGCATTGGTTTGGAATACAGCATGTTTCATTTGTGTTAGCTAAGGTAGCCAGTAACTGTTTATTGTAACTTGGTGTAATTTTGATATCAGTACTTATAACCTCTTAGCGCAAAGCCCCTAGTGGTCGGCACGCCGGCGTGCTGAGGTTGCTGAACTCAGGCATTCAGGGCTACTGCAACCAAAGTTAAAAACAGAAACACTTTGTTTTAGTTACATTAGTAGACAATACACGACAACTATGCTGAATACAGAGTTTCGCAGCGCCACCATTGTCACTCTGGTCGTTCATTTAACACGCACTCCCTCCCTGCAGTCTCACCTACAACTACACCCCCCACACATGACATAATGGACAATATTGTCTATCTTGGCATTCATAAAAATGTTCTTTCAGCACTAAAAAATCGTATTCCGTCATAGCAACAAGGTAAACCCGACAACAGCCCTAGGATATGCCAATACAGCAGTGAAAATGCTGCTCACTGAATAACAAAATAAAGGGGGAAAAGTTTTTAAAAATGAGACCATGTCATTCTACAGTCAATATCTGGGACTAAATATTGAATAAATATACAACCTTACCTTTAAGCGAGATGTCCCCTTTGAGACTGAGTGGTCATATATTGTCTTGGACAATCCGTTTGTGAAATATACGCGCATTTGTGATGCCTGGGTACCTTCCAAAATACCGTAATACTACACATGTTGTTTACGGCATTGTCGCCTTTTTAGTACAGTCTGGCTTGATTGATACTTCATGTCTTCAGTAGCTGAGTATAAGCTTTCTAACGATGTACAACATGTCTAATTTTTCTTTTGGAATAGCGTTTTATTGCTCAGCGTAACTGAAGGTTGTGTCATCATCGCATTCACTTACTCATTTACTCTGTGGTAGCAGTAAAAGACACCTGACGAAACGTCAAAGATTTTTCGTAATTTCTTTTGAGCATAGCTAAGCCATATGTTTGTGATAGTCCTAGCTGACATTGTTTTCTGGAGTAAGACAGAAGCGGATAGAACTGTATCATTGCTTTACTGTCTCTCTGTCTATCTACTGAACGCAGATAAGATTTCATCATTGCTACGCAAGTATTACTGCTCAAAATATTTCGGTTATATACGTTATTTTTGAAATTGAGTTTCTTTACATAGGTTAGTGGTATTTTATGAGGAGGATATTTCACACTGTAAGGTAAGCGTTCATTGGTAGTTTAGTAGTTTTAGTGATGCATGCAACAAGAGATGACGTGAAAGTTAGAACATTGCCAAAACGTGGTGGTTAGTTGAAAATTGTTTTCATGTCGTCCCATCCCCATACAAGAAAACATACGAGAGTAGAGTATAGAAATACAGCTTGTAATTCCCACTTGAAAATGATGCAACCGTGAGTTTCTTGAGTCAAAAACAATTGATTTGTAGTGAAATACGTGATTATGTTGTGATTTACAGCAATGCATAATTTAGACATTTTGGATAGATTTGGAGACGCTGTGTACACTTGCTTAGATTTTGCTTCGTAGATCTTTAGTAGTTCTACATATCCACCCTTAGATTATATGAACTTCTGGTCAAGACGTTTTTGATCCAGGACATGTATAGTTTAGCCTGGTGTATACATGCAATCTCTCAGTATTTCATTGCAAACTAAAAAAGAGCAAATTCATTATAGATTTTTTGCCTAGACACTTGCATTTGTGGCACTTTATTTCTTCACTCTAATAGGGTGGAATATACAGTGCCAGAACTGTCGTGCAGTAAACTTATGCTTGGTATCAAATAAAATGTGATTCACATCACAGATAAACATGAATCAACACTGAAATTTTAATGAATTCAATGAATCATGCTGCCCTAACACACACGCACACAGAGTTAATTTCTCAGACTTCACACCAAGGGTGATCCAGTGTTTAATAATTCTCAGAAAGCGTGATGTGGCTAGTGTTTGGGGAGGTGAGAAGCTAAATCAACTGCTGAACTGAAAAAGGTACATAATGTTAAAATTAAAACCTCAATTAATTTTTCAAATCAAGTTAGTTTGGTGGGGACAGCTATTTGTGGGTGCCAGGGTTAGCTGTGCTGTGAACTCTTAGTAGGAACAGGGGACATTAGTTTTACTGAGGTATGTTAGCAGGATTGTGGGGTTTTTATATTAGCGATAGTGTGTACTGTAGCACTATTTTGGGACGTTAGCATGAGCAGTATAGTGGAGCAATACTTACAGGTCAGCAGCTGTGTGGTTATGCTGCAGTGGCTGGTTTAGGGTTGCAGGGGGCTCAGCTTGCTCCCCTGGCCCTTCCTCCCGGGCCTGATGCAGGAGCTCAAACAGTGGGGAGTCCTAGGACAGAGAGGGAGAAGGTTCATTTTATATACAGAAATCATCAGTCCAGAACCCTACACCTTCTCATACACCACTAAGCATTTCTTTTTAAATGCTGTATGTATGGCAGTCCTATAAACAATTCAAGCAGAGTTTCATAGATTTAATTATAATTAAAGAGCAACTAAAAAGTCACAAAACAAACAAATACAACCACATATGAAAAGTGACACGTAAATAGGAATCCAACAATTTTCTAAAACAAATAATTCACATTGTGTCAAATTGGTCATTGATGATCATATGAAAGCTGGGCTGTTGTTGGGTGATTCAAATGGGGGTGTGTGTGTAGCCTTAGTTACCAGGCTCTGGCATGTGTGTGACCTTTCAAGGCTTGTATGTTTTACCCGCAGACCCTGAGTCACTGCAGAGAAGCACAATCCACTTTACACTTGCTTTACTCAAAAAACCCTCACTAAAGCTGCTTTTCAACATCATGGTTGAATTTAAGAACAAAACATAAGATGTATCACTGAAGAAAAAAATCCATACGTACATCCAAATTAAAGGTCCCATGTCATACAACATGTTTGGTAGACCTTGTCTGTTTAGACTCTGATTGTTCGGATATCAAGTTCAACCAATTCAAATCCACCACGTTCCTGTGTAAAATTAGGGTACCTCAAGGGTCCATCCTAGGGCCACTATTATTCTCTATACGATTTATGCAACATAAATATAATAATAAAATTATTATGGCCATGCCGTTTAATGTACATTCGCCAAATTTTACCACGTACCACATGCCATCACCTCATTTGGAACAATGAGCAGTAAGCAGACGATAAAACCCTCCTATTAAATCTATTTATTGTATTATTTATTTTGACATTGGCAGAGTACAGCATAAATTGCGTCTTTTGTTTATATTCAATATTAGTAAATGCAGCGAGAAACTGCAGCTGTACACACAAGAAAGTTTGTTATATTATGGTAGCAACGGAACGAAGCGGACTATATATATAGGCTATATTAACCATCATTGTTTTATTATACCAGCGTGTTTTCGCGCGTTTGCAGAGAAACTCAAATACTATCAATAAAAATGGTTTAGCTATTTCTCAGCATAATGACGGATGGAGATGGGACAATATGAAAACAATTTTCAACCATCCACCACGTTTTGGCAATGTTCCAACACTCTCGTCATCACTGTTGCATGCAACACAAAAACTATTACACTATTAACTAACGCTTACATTACTGTGAAATAACCACATTATATAATACCACTAACCTAAGTAAAGACACTGCATTTTTAAAATTACGCATATAACCAAAATATTTTGCGCAGTAATACTTACATAGCAATGATGAAATTTTAACTGTGTTCAGTAGATAGAGACAGAGACAGTACATCAATGATACAGTCCTATCTGCTTCTGTTTTGCTCCAGAAAACAATGTCAGATAGGTCTATCAGCAAATATATGGCTTAGCTATGTCCAGAAGTTTTCAATAATAATACTATTTCCAAAGAAATTACGAAATATCGTTCACAACCTTTCATTATGTGCAGCGTATTTTACTGCTACCACAGTTAATGCATAAGTAAATGCGATAAGAAGATTTTCAGTTACGCTGACCTATAAAACGCTATTCCAAAAGCAAAATCAGACATGCTGTACATCGTTAGAAAGCTTATACTCTCACCTACTGAATAAATGAATTGTCAATTAAGCCAAACTGTACTAAAAAGGGCGACAATGCCGTAAAGAACAGGTGTGATATTACGCACAGCTATTCTGCAAGGTACTCAGGCATCACAAATGCGCGTATATTTCACGAACGGATTGTCCAAGACAATACATGACCACTCAGACTCAAAAGGGACATGGATCCATGCCAAAGAAAAGTAATTATTCATCCTCTCAAAAAGCTTTTACTAACAAACTTTTAGTAGCCTAGCATGCACTCTGGCTGGCACTGTCTTCCATTGCTTCCCCGATGTTCAGACCCTCCCCTCACTGATAAAAACTAGACCCGATGGGGTCGGATTACTTAGTTGCGTCACCACGGATGTCTCCTCGTCGCTTGCCGTAAAGGAACTTAGATGGCATGTCGTAACACTTAGATGTAGAGCTGCAGCATTTCCGCGCCGCAACTAATATTAAAGTCCACATGGCGGGCAAACAATATGCCGGACATAGGTGGTCCCAATAGCACAGTTTTGTGTTGATCTGATGGTGTGGAAGTTATAGCCTTTTAAGCATGACCATTTGTTACAGCGCCACCATCTGGCCGACCATCTGGCCGACATAGGTGATTTGTAGTGCCTGAGTAGTGGGGGGTCATAGGAACGCACTTACCAAATTTGGTTGCTCTAGGAATTATGGTTGCTGAGCCTCAGGCACTTTTAGTGGAAAAAAGAATAATAATAATCCTAACAGATACAATAGGGTTCCACCAGCTTCGCTGCTTGGACCCCTAATAATAATCCTAACAGATACAATAGGGTTCCACCAGCTTCGCTGCTTGGACCCCTAACTAGCACACAACAGGTGACAAAGCTCCTCGCAGGGCTGCTTCCCCAGTAGATACTATCTAGCTTGTATGTAAATGGACAAGCATTGTTGGGCTAAATGGTATGTTCTCGTCAGTGTTATTTTAAGAATTAAAAAATAATAAAATTTGTAAAGCACCTTTCAGTGAGTTACCCATGACCCTGCCGCTTCACCATCCAACTGCACACCAGACCATGATACCAGTCACTTACCCCTCTCCAGGCGATGCTCTCCATAACCAGGTGTTCACAGTGCTCCAGGTGTTTGATCATGTCTCGGCTCAGACTTGGCTCTGCCTTGATGAAGCTCTCAATCACCTTATAGAAGTCATAGGCGACCAGCTGGAATACATCCAGGATCCAGGGGAACGAGAGATCAGTTTCCACAGCAACCCCAAACCCTCCAGTTCCTGAAACCAAAAAAGGGAAACACTTACACACACTTGGTATTGGGGGTTCAGGCCTGCTGTTTGGTCTGTTTCTTGCCTTGCTACTCTGTAAAGCGTATTTGTAACAGTTCTCTGTAAAATGCGCAATACAAATAAAATTTAACTGAACTGAACATGCAGTAATCATCATCAAGTCCTGTGTTTTTGCCAGGTCTGAAATGATCTTCCTGCTTTAACAGATTTGCATCTGTTTTTCATGACATCTGTTTTTCTCATTGCAATACAGCCTATTTTATTACGCAGGTCGTTCATACAGAGTAAGAATGTTGTGGTCAATAAAAAAATAAAGGTTTAATGGATTAACCCCATTTATTGTGTAGAAGACAGCCCAAGCTTTCCAACAATATATGGAATGTTTTATTAGAATTGTATTACAGAGTGAGAGCCCCGTGTATTTGCATGTGTGGTTGTGCATTGTGCGTTGTGCATTGAATCATAACATTATGCAGTAATGTACAAGCATTCATTGAGGCGTAGTTGTTTTTTCGTCGATTTTTGGAAGATTTCACATTTTTCCAACTCATCATCATGGCTAAAGCAAATTCTCTGCAGCGTGGGTCAGAACAATAGGAATCATGAAGGATACATATGAACAATTCAATTACAATTCAGGCATTTAGCAGACGCTCTTATCCAGAGCAACTTACGCAACATTTTTACATGGCATTTACGCTGTATCCAATTATACAGATGGATATATACTGAAGCAATGCAGGTTAAGTACCTTGCTCAAGGATACAACGGCACTGTCCCCTGGGGAATCGAACCTGCTACCTTTAGGTTACAAGACCAACTTCTTATCCATTATACAACACCGCCGCCCCGCCGAACATATACATATTACTACATGAAACATTTAAAATATTTACGTTGTCATACTTTTGATAGTTATATTTGTATTGGTCACATGAAACGACTGTTAGCCTTTGCTAATAATTCTCAGCACATTTGTACTGGGGGCTAACTAACAGCCCTAGCTGTTAGCATGGAATGGAAATGCTATGGAAAATACTCATTTAAATTTACTGTGTACTGACATGTGCGAGAGTAATCATAGTAGTAACATGTCATACCGTTTCCATGCAACAAAATATTACATACTGAAGAATACAGTGCATTCGGAAAGTATTCAGACCCCTTCACATTTTTCACGTTATTTTTACATTACAGCCTTATTCTAAAATGGATGAAATTTTATTCTCATCTATCACACACAATGTCCCATAATGATAAAGCAAACTTTTTGCAAGTTTATTAAAAACAAAAAACTGAAATATCACACTTACATAAGTATCCAGGCCCTTGGCTATAACACTCAAAATTGAGCTCAGGTACAACCTGTTTCCATTCATCATACTTGAGATCTACAGCTTAACTGGAGTCCACCTGTGGTAAATTCAATTGATTGAACATGATTTGGAAAGGCACACACCTGTCTATATAAGGTCCCACAGTTGACAGTGCATGTCAAAGCAAAAACCAAGCCTTGAAGTCGAAGGAATTGACTGTAAACCTCCGATACAGGATTGTGTTGAGGTACAGATCTGAGAAAGGGTAAAATATTTCTGCAGCACTGAAGGTCCCGAAGAACACAGTGGTCTCCATCATTCTTAAATGGAAGAAGTCTGGAACCACCAGGACTCTTTCTAGAGCTGGGCGCACACCCAAACTGAGCAAACGGGGGAGACGGGTCTTGGTCAGGGAGGTGACCAAGAATCCAATGGCCACTCTGGCAGAGCTCCAGAGTTCCTCTGTGGAGATGGGAGAACCTTCCAGAAGGACAACCATCTCTGCAGCACTCCACCAATCAGGCCTTTGTGGTAAAATGGCCAGATGGAAGCCACTCCTCAGTAAAAGGTATATGGACAGCCCACTTGGAGTTTGCCAAAAGGCACCTAAAGGACTCTCAGACCATGAGAAACAAGATTCTCTGGTCTGATGAAACCAAGATTGAACTCTTTGGCTACAATGCCAAGCATCATGTCTGGAGGAAACCAGGCACCGCTCATCACCTGGCCAATACCATCCCTATGGTGAAGCATGGTGGTGGCAGCATCATGCTGTGGGGATGTTCTTCAGCGGCAGGAACTGGGAGACTAGTCAGGATCGAGGGAAAGATGAATCTCTGCAAAGTACAGAGATCTTTGATGAAAACCTGTGCCAGAGCGCTCAGGACCTCAGACTGGGGCAAAGGTTCACCTTGCAACAGGACAATGATCCTAAGCACACAGCCAAGACAAATGAGTGGCTTCGGGACAAGTCTGTGAATGCCCCTGAGTGGCCCAGCCAGAGCGTGGACTTAAATCCAATCGAACATCTCTGGAGAGACCTGAAAATAGCTGTGCAGGAACGCTCTCCATCGAACCTGACAGAGCTTGAGAGGATCTGCAGAGAAGAATGGGAGAAATATCCCAAATACAGGTGTGCCAAGCTTGGAGAGTAATACCCACGAAGACTCGAGGTGGTAATCGCTGCCAAAGGTGCCTCAACAAAGCACTGAGTAAAGGGTCTGAATACTTATGTAAATGTGATTTTAGTTTAAAAAAATTTTTTTTTTTAATAAATTTGCTAAATTAAAAAACCCACTGTATATTTGTACGAAAGTTCACTCAAAAGTTCATTGTACTTAATGCCAAAGCCCTTTTGAGTAATCACTTTCATAGTATTTCTATCTTGATGGGAGTGGTCCCTTCTAGGATGATAATGATCCCAGTCTCAAGCTATGAGACGTAATGAAATGGTATGATGAGCATGAAGACAGCATCTAAGAGAGTGAATTCCACAACTATCAATAATATACAAAATTATGTAATGTCTTGTTGATGGTGTCACTTCCTTCCAGCATTGGCCACTGATACATATCAGGCAATACTCATGCCAGTGTGGGGTCGGTGATCTCTAATTTGGCTGATCCAAAAACCCACGATGCAAAAAAGTGACCAACTGCTCAACATGTGAGAGGTGCTTAAATGCAGGAGGCAAGGTGCTGAGGACACTAATAATGAGAGTTCAATTTTCTCTTGAAACAAGCATACTTGCATACTGAACAAACATACTGCTCTGAACCAAGTTGAATATTATGAAGCTTGTAATGGCACATCTACCTTAAAAGCTCTAAAAGGAGCAGTGTGCAGAAATTTTGATGGAAAGAAAATAAGAGTAAGAACTAGAATGTAAAGTCTATGAATAAACTTTAGTGTGGTTACTTCAGCAGTTGTTTAGCTGTTTCCTGACAAAGAAGTTAGAGAGCTGTAGCATCACAAAACTTTAACAGTCTAATCTGTAAGTGTATAATTCATCCAGGTGCGTACAGCTGCTGAAATCCGTCCCGCTAGAGTTGGTTAAGTATCCCATTGCTAATTGCGTACTGCATTAGATTTAACTTTTCCTTGTGTTTTCCTTGTGTTAGGTATCTATCTGTTGCTATCTGGAGCTTATAATTGGTAGATTGGCTACTTGGTCTTATTGTGATTATTAGTAGGCACTCTGACTGTGAATTAGTGTAATCAGCGCGTTATTTGACTCGGGTTATTCAATTGTTAAATAGGCGCACTCGGAGCGACGCTCCCTCTCAGTTCTGTGTGCCAGCACCCCATTCCAGCCTGCTCTCTCCGCCTCAGAAGGCGCTTCCAACGTGGCCCCCCTCAATGACGAAACCTCTCCAACCTCTGCTACCCCCGCTGACCCCCTGTGAGAACTTCACGGTCACAGGGGGGCTATGGAACTGCCAGTCTGCTACGCGCAAGTCTGACCTCATTTCTGCCTATGCCTCCCTCCTGTCCCTTCAGTTCCTTGCACTCACCGAGACCTGGATCACACCAGACAACTTCACTACTCCTGCTACCCTCTCGTCCTCCTACTCCTTCTCCCACATCCCCTGCCCATCTGGCCGTGGTCATGGTACTGGTTTGTTGATCTCCCCCACTTGGAAATTCTCTGTTCTCCCTCTCGCTGACCTGTCTATATCCACTTTTGAATACCACCCTGTTTCTATCACCTACCCTACTAACCTCTATATTGTTGTTGTTTATCATCCTCCAGGGTCCCTGGGAAGTTTCCTCGATGAGCTAGACACCCTGCTCAGCTCCTTCCCTGAGGACGGCACCCCGCTGATCCTCCTGGGAGATTTCAACATCCACCTACAGGTCTCCCAGTCTGCTGCCTTCTTACCACTACTCCACTCCTTTGACCTCTCCCTGCAACACTCGCCCCCAAACCACTAGGCAGGCAACCTCCTAGATCAGATCTTCCTGAGGAACTGCTCCAATCTCACGGTTACTCCTCTGCATACATCTGATCACTTCATCTCCTTCTCCCTCCCGCTTGTTCCCCATCCTCCCTCCCCTCCTCCCACCCCCACTGTCACAGTCCGTCGTAACCTCCACTCCCTCACCCTCTTCTCTCGCTCCCAGAGTCACTGCTTCCCTCCCCCCTCTTTAATCATTCTCCAAACTCCCCACTGACTCTGCATCCTCCACCCTAATTTCATCTCTCTCCTCAGCACTCAAACCCTACATGCCAGCCAGATCCCTCCGTTCTGCTACCTCAGGACGCCTAGCACCTCCCCCTCTTCGCACCTGCACTTCCAGAACACGTCTCCTGTCTGTTCTGGCCCCACGATGGTGGAATGACCTCCCTGTGGAGGTCAGAACAGCTGAGACTGTGAACAATTTCAAACGACGACTGAAGACCCACCTCTTCAGGCTGCACCTCTCCCCATCCCTCCCTTCCCCCCCTGTAAATGACTAAACTTAGGGGTGTAACTAGGCAGCTGTTTAATAGGTGACTTAGTTGATGCGCCAGTCTTAACGACTACTTGTATTTTTATTTATTTTTATTTTTCCATAGATTGCGTTGTTGCCGTTCTCGTTGTTAGTGTTAATCAGTTTAACCACCAGGGTCCAAGTTGAACTATGCGGTTGTTCCCTGTACTTGGACCGGTACTTCTCTCTAGGGGTTTCGTCATACTTGTTCCTGGTTATGGTTATACACTTTGTTGTACGTCGCTCTGGATAAGAGCGTCTGCCAAATGCCTGTAATGTAATGTAATGTAAAAGCACTCGACTTTCTTTGTCCTCTTGTCCCTAGGCCAACACGCCCATCCCCTCCCAGTCCATGGATGTCTGCCACCCTACACACCTCCAGGGCCAGCCTCCGCACTGCTGAGAGGAAGTGGGGGAAATCCAGGGACCCATCCGACCTTTCATCCTATCAGTCTCTCCTGACGGCGTTTTCTTCTGCTGTCACTGCCATTAAGGCAAATTTCTATCAAACTAAAATTCATAACTCTATTACTAACCCTAGTCTACTGTTCTCTATTTTCTCCTCTCTCCTCAGCACGCCTCCTCCCCCAACTCAGTCCTCCTTCGCCGCAGATGACTTCGCAGTATTCTTAAGATGAGAAGATTGCAGACATCCGCAGCTCCTTTGCGACCTCCCCCCTCTCTGTGCCCTCCCCGTTTCTCCACATTCTTTCCCTTCACAGACTCTGTTGTTTCCCACCTCCTGCTCCCTCACCGCCCTACCACCTGTGCTCTTGACCTTATCCCCTCATCTCTCCTCCAGGCAATCATACCAAATATCCTTTTTGTATCGTATAGTTTCTCCCCATCGGACACAGGTCCCTGCTCGCATCTCCGCTAGCCTGAGGGACATCCAGAGCTGGATGGACAATCACCACCTAAAGCTCAACCCAGGTAAGACGGAGCTAATCTTCATTCATGCTCTAACCTCTCCCCTCCTTGATTTCTCCATTTCCCTAGGGGAAACCTTAGTGATGTCATCCCCCTGTGCTAAGAATCTCGGACTGGTGATGGACAACAGGCTGTCCCTCTCCAAGAACATCACAGCGGTAAGCCGGGCGTGCAGATTCTTCCTGTACAACATCTGGAGAATCCGTCCCATTCTCATCACATACTCAACTCTGCTCCTGGTCCAAGCAATGGTACTATCCCGCCTGGACTACTGCAACTCTCTTCTGGCTGGCCTTCCGGCATCTGCCATCAGACCCCTGCAACTCATCCAGTTTTTTTGCTGCACCTCGTTTGGTCTTCAATATCCCCAGACACTCCCACGTCACCCCCCTGCTCACTACCCTCAACTGGCTGCCTGTTATGGCTCACATCAAATTCAAAACATTGGTCCTAGCATACCAGGCAGTCAAGGGGTCAGCCCCAGCATACCTCCATAAGATCTTCAAACCATACATGCCAACCAGACTCCTCCGTTCTGCTACCTCAGGACGCCTGGCACCTCCTTCTCTTCGCCAGTCACGTCTCCTGTCTGTTCTGGCTCCATGATGGTGGAATGACCTCACCGTGGAGGTCAGAACAGCTGAGACCCTGATCACCTTCAAGCGACGACTGAAGACTCACCTCTTATTTGCATAGACTGCTTTGCTGCTGCTTTTGTTTGTGTTGATCAGATTAACCTACAGGGTCCAAGTTAAACACGGTCGCACCCTGTATTTGGAACTGTACTTCCCTCTAGGGTTTTCAACACACTTGTTCCTGGTTATGGTTATACACTTTGTTGTACGTCGCTCTGGATAAGAGTGTCTGCCAAATGCTTGTAATGTAATGTAATGTAATCTTATGACCATTATTGTAAAACCAGGCAGACGCACTGCAAACGCAGGGTTGTACGTACTCCATGTGTGTTCTTATGTCGAAGAGGAGGTAACAAACCCTCCTCAAGAGCCCTCAAGGGGGCGATCCAGGACAGTTGTGAAAGACCAAGTGGAAAAAAGCACAAATCGAAGAAGATGGCTTCATCCTGTTGTTACCTGCAATAATGCCTTGCTACTCTGTAAAGTGTCTTTGTGACAGTTCTATGTATAAAGCGGTAAACAATTAAAATTTAATTTAATTGAATTAATTCCCCTTGCTGCAACGCTCAAAACTACAGCTTGTGCTCATGATGTTAACAACTGTTAAGAGGTGTGTATGCCTTTTATTCACTGGCTCAAAAGAAAGTATGAGATTGCATTGTTCTGGGGAAACCATGAATGGATATCCTTTATCTAATCCTTTCGATTGTCAAAACAGTTGTTAATGTTTATAGAAATTAAATACCAAATAATTTTGGGGCCGGCAGTTTTTTTTAAATGACTGCCCAGTCACACTAACAGTAGGCTAAATGTCTACTGCACAAATCACTGCAAGTCCCACTGGTCCCCTGAGAATCCCACCCAAATGCATGTGTTTACAACAGCAATAACTTCATATTGGGAAAAGAAATTATCATACTCCAAAGACTCAGGGTGTGGGTGTGTGGTTACGGTGTGGCTTGTTGTTCCCTTCAAGTTTTATGCAGTGAAGAACATTCTGTCTTCATAGCCAGTTTTTATCAGCTGATCCCCTACAGCTGCTGCCAGGAAATTAGTGGCATGTTTTACAAAGAACAGTGTCCCAAGGTGTGTTGTATTTTAGCCACTGAAACTAAGTTGGCTATCATAGGCCGGGGGAAAAGGAACTGTTTGTTTTTAGAGGTGGTCGCTAGTCAGTGTCAGGACTGCGGTGGCAATACGATGGGGCTGCTAACTTTCGTAATCACCAGATTAGGGATAGAGCCAGCAATTTCAAGGCCTATGGCCTCACTAATGTTAACTGTCTTGTTACACTACATTGCATTCATTTGTATGAATGAATGAATGAATGTAATTTGGCATAGGCTTTTATCCAAAATGATGTACAATAAGCGCATACCATGAAGGTCATTGGAACAACGATAGAACACAGGTTCTCATTATGTAAGTTATCCATAGCCATGGACATGGACGAATCCAGTTCACACAGTAAGCATAAGCTAGGTCAGAAAGTTACAGTAAATCAAACTAGGAGGCATGATGAGATACAACATACAAGTGCAATATGGATGGAGATACAGTGTATCTAGAGGATCAAGATAGGAAGATACAAGTGATAAGAGCGATCCTAGATTGGGAGTGCCCTGCAGATTAGTGATAGTTAGTCCAGGTACAGTCTGAAGAGATGTGTCTTCAGACCACAGTGGAAAATGGGCAGACACAGAGTGGTTCGTAGAGGAGTTGTTAGCTGCAGAATTGACTGCAGAATGCCTCAACCGACCAATCACAATCAAGTATTGTGCAATGTGTAATAACTACAGATTAACAAATTCACTGATCATAGAATAACTTGAGTGTACGGTATTTAAAAGTGACCCTTCTGGTCCCGGGGCCTATGGTGTAAGGATACAATTTGGAGATGATACGATACAATACTGATACTCTAAACAATGAGACATTGTTATAAATGAAGAGAAATCGCATTATGACTGGATTAATAACTATTAATCGCAATCTGAATGTGACCATTAGTTATGACAGATTCACCCACCGACAATCAAGAGATCATTGAAATAAGACAAAACTGTAGCTTCAACAAGTATAGGATTGCATTGCTTGTGTTTTTGTGTCAATAGATCAAATGTTTTGAGATATTTATGATTTCGTATCGATATAAACATTTCATATTTCCCTGCTGCCACAGATAAAGACCATCTCTCTTGCAAAGATAGTATAATGATCAAAATCTATGGCAAGGTGAGTAACATCAATGTGAGATAAACCCATGTAGAAATGGGTTTGCTGAAAACAGTGAGGAAGAACTTGAATGCCCTACACAGATCACTGACCTCAACCCCACCCAAAACCTTTGGAACCAATTGGAAACAAACTGCGAGCCAGGCCTAAACACCTAAATCAGTGTCCAACCTCACTAATGCTCTTTTGGCTGAATGGAAGCAAATCCCTGCAGCAATGTGCCAACATGAAGTATAAAGCCTTCCCAGAAGAGTGGAGGTTGCTATAGCAGCAAAGGGTGGACCAACTCCATATTAATCCCAATAATTTTTGATGTGATGTTGAATTTCACGTATCCACATACTTTTGGCCATGTAGTGTACCAATAAGTCAAAACGAATAATAAACTTACCGCGGTATGTTGCTGTGACAACCTCCAGGGCACAGGCAAGCAATGAAGTGTGGAAGGCAGAGTCATTGAGTAGTTTACTGAAATGAAATCATAGGCCAGCAGGATATCAGTTTGTCCATTTCAAAGAGTAGCTTTAATATGAAGATTGTTACATGATGGGTACAGAAAGTAAAGAACTGTTGCATGATGGGTACAGAAACATAAGCCTCTCAGAGCTTACCTGAAATTCTGCACAGACAGTCTCCTTTCTTCCTACGGTGGGAAAAAGGAAAAGACCGTTTCCAAAAAGCTTGACTGAAAGAATGAAGGTGCAAGCCAAAACAAGGAGTTGAATGATGGATTACCGATTTCAGCATGGATTCCATGACTCTGTAGTACAGCCGGGTCCCAAGGGTAAACCGCTGAAAAACAAGCAGTGATTTAAATTCTCCCATTCCACATAAAAATAAAAATGTTGGCTACAGAGATTGATGGTAAAGAATTTATGGCATAATCTGCAGTTTAACCCCTTCGAACAGATGCCAATTCTGGCCAATCCTTGCCCATTGATGGGTTCCCTATTTAAAGCTGTATAACTCCAGGAGTGAGTATCACTGAAACTTGGCAAATGGCTTAAATGAAGCAAGACATTTGTACCATTTACAATACCAGTTTATAGGTAAACTTAGGTAAAAATAGTGCCCCAAATTCAATTATCTTGGCAAAAATGTACTTGTTCTTTTTTACTTTGCAATGAAATACTGAGAGATCCCATATATAAAATGGGTTAAACTATATTTGTCCTGGATCAAAAACTCCTTGACCACAAGTGCGCAAAATCGAAGGGTAATATGCATAACGACTAAAGATCTATGAAGCAAAAAGTGAACGGTGTACCCTGGCGTGTGTCCAAATCTATCCAAAATGTCTAAATTGTGCACTGCTGTAAATCACAATATAATCATGTATTTCACTACAAATCAACAGTTTAGACTCAAGAAACTCACTTTTGCATAATTTTCAAGTGGGAATGACCATCTTTCCATCAGTATAGGGGCCTAAAACACATAAGGGTCCAGAAACATAACCAAAATCTCTCCAAAAATGAATGAAATGCTTTTAGTCTCAAACCATACACATTTCACCCCGGATGATGGTTTAAGATGAAATACTGATATCAGCCTCTGGTGAAAAGAGTTGGCCATCTGCTACAAGAAATTTTAGACCTATGTGTGTTATCTTTTATTTACAAAATTCTGAAAAGTTGTTTTAGGACAACTCTTAGAGGTACTAAACAGCAACAATATCTTCAAAAAATTTCAGTCTATTTTTTGCCAGCTTCACAGCACCGAAACGGCCCTTCTTAGGGTTACTAATGATTTATTAATGGCTGCTGATGCAGGAGACATTTCTGTTCTGCTTCACCTTAATGCAGCCTTTGACACCATCGATCATGCTATTCTAAACAGTAGACTAACAGAGTGAGTTGGTATCTCTGATACTACGCTAAACTGCTTCTCTTCCTATTTGTCAAAAAGGCAATTCTGTGTGTCAGGTGACGTTAGGTCATCAAGATCAGTGATCAAATAACCAACCTGCTCCTACCTTATAAGCCCACAAGGTCGCTCCGTTCTCAAGACACAGGCTACCTGGTAGTTCCAAGAATTTCCAAAAACCTAAAAGGTGGTAGAGCTTTCTCCTATAGAGCCCCACAACTGTAGAACCGGCTTCCAAAATGTATAAAGGAGTCAGACTCGGTCTCAAAATTTAAATCTAGATTAAAAACGCACCTCTATACTCAGGCTAATATTCAGTTATAGTCTGGAGACAGGGTGGGAGAAGCCGGTAGTCACAGAGCATTGTGGAGTGGCAAAACTCTCCTTACTGTCACCTGTCAATCAGCTGTGACCCGAGTCACCCGATTTTACATAGGCTGGCTCTTGATAGGCGGGTATGGTTGTCCCCCCCCCCATGACTGCATGGGCTCTCCATCCCTGTCCTCGTAGCTATGCAGCCATATATTACTCCTGGCGGGGTGCCCCCAATTCATACCACTGCCACTTTACCCACTGTCTATTCTATTGCAAATTCCCTAATCGCCGTTTCTACCTTCTTCCCCACGCTGCCGACGGGGCTCTAGCCCCAGTCTACGAGAGTGCTTCGAGAGTCGTCTGGTCTCCCCCACCACTGCGGTCCAGCTCCTATTTCGTCATTGCCTCCACCCTGCCCACATCCGTCACCACCTGCTGCTCCCCACAACCGCCACCCGGCCCCGCCCATAATCTGAGCCACTTTATGAACCTTGTAAAACTGACTGACATTTTGGTCACCAATCAACACCCTGAGCCAACCAGAGGAGGATGGGTTTCCCCTTGAGCCTGGTTCCTTCCGAGGTTTCTTCCCATCTGCCACAGGGAGTTTTTCCTTGCCACTGTTGCCTTAGGCTGCATTCAGACCAGATCAGGCAATGCGGGAAAAACGGCTGTCCTCCCATTCATTTGAATGGGGGTAGTGCGTTTAGGCAGTGGAAGTGGGGACTGCATGGGGTGCAGAAAAAAACCGCAGTGGCCGTGCGGGAAGAAGTAGAACCAGAATCAACTTTTGCCGTAACGCAACCCAACGTCACGCTGCGGTGGCTAATCACGGAAGCCGGCAATCAACCCTGTGGGAAGGTGCTGCATTGTCTGATCTGGTCTGAATGCAGCCTTAGGCTGGCTCCTGTGGGGGTTTAGGCCAGGGTTGTCTGTAAAGCGTACTGTGACACCTGCTGTAAAATACGCTATACAAATAAAATTTGATTGATGATTGACTGATACCTCAGGGCTCAATTCTTGGAAAAGTATTGTTGTCTTTATATATGCTACCCCTTGGTCATATTATCCATTGTCACAATATCTTCTACCACTGCTATGCAGATGACACACAGTTGCACCTCTCTGTAAAGCCAAATGATATAAATAAGTTAGTGCCTTTACATCACTGCTTAGCTGAGGTTAAAGACTGGATGTCTCAGAACTTTCTACAATTAAACTCTGACAAGACAGATGTCCTTATTGTTAGCCCCGAACCCTTATCAAAACAGTTATATCCATTCTTTGGTCCCCTAGCTTCAAACATCAAATCTAAGAATTTAGGTATAATCTTTGATTGTAATCTGAATATTAAACAACATATTAAATTGGTTTAGGGATGCTTTTACCAACATTTTTGTCTTTTTCCACCACCAAAAGAATCATACTATCAAATCATTTATTTAATCTCGTCTTGACTATTGCAATGCTTTGTTCTCAGGTCTTCACCGTTGCGCTATAGCTCAGCTGCAAACTGTCCAGAATTCTGCCGCAAGGTTAATGAGTAAGTGCTACCATACCACCGAAATTCTGACTTCTCTGTACTGGTTGCCTGTTGCTTTTAGAATCTATTTAAAGTTTTATAAATTGCTTACAAGGCCTTGCATGGTTTGGTGCTCAATTATATTCATTAACCTTTGTCCAGTCTCTTCTCAGATCTGCCAGCCTTGGGCTTTTGGCTGTTGCAGAGTCTACATTAAAATTAAGAGGTGATTGAGCATTTGCTGTAATAGCCCCTAGGCTCTGGAATAGCCTTTTATACAATTTTAGGTCTGCTGATACAGTCTCGGATTTTAAAACTAGCCTAAAAACCTTCTTCTGTAATGACCGATAGCTAGTTGCTGTACTTATTCTAATTGAAGAGTCTTAATGCTACGGTTTTTATCATTTTCTTTTATTTTGTTTTACTATGTTTTAATTTTAATGTGCTTAGTTCTTTGTTTTATTTATTTATTTGTGCTTTAATATTGCCTTTTTTCATCTATATTCTATAATGCTATTTTATTTGCAGTTTGTTATTCCCTTTTATGTTGCTCTTATTGTATACCCTGTGACAGTCAATTCCAAAAATAATGTATATAACCAAAATATTTTGAGCAGAAATACTTGCATATCGAGGATGAAATCTTATTTGCGCTCATAGGCATTCTCCTCCAATCTATGCTGTTGTTCTCCTCTTCTGACTTCACAAAACAATATCAACTAGGTCTATCAGCAAAAATATGCCTTATCCATGCTCAGAAGTAATAATAATATTTTTCAAAAATTTCGGAACTCAACAATTACGCCTCGCCGGGTGCAGTGTCTTTACTGCTATCACAGAGTGAATGTATAATGCGTCGATGAGACAAAACCTTCAGTTACGATGAGCTATAAAACACTATTCTATATTTTACTAAAAGTAAAATTAGACATGACATTGTTGGAAAGTTATAGTGTGACCTATTGGATAAAACAATTGTCAATCAAGGCAGAATGTACTAAAAAGGGCAACAATGCCGTAAATGGCATGTGTGGTTTTATGCACTGCTATCTTGGAAGGTACCCAGGCATCACAAATGAGTGTATATTTCACAAATGGATTTCACAAGACAATATGACCACTCACTCTTGAAAGGGACACCTCTATGCATAAAACGGTATGGTATTTCATTCCATATTTAGTCACAGATATTGATAATAGAATGACATATATCATTCTAGAAAAAAATTGTCTTGTATTGGCTACATCGGCATATCTTAGGGCTACTGGTGGGTTTATCTTGTTGCTATGACAGAATACAACCTTTGGTGGTGAAATAATATTTTGATGAATGCCCAGACAGACACTATTGTGTCATGCTTGAGGGAGAGGGGGTGTTTCAGGTGAGACTGCAGGGAGGGGGTACTTGTAAAATAGATGACCTATGTAACAATGGTGGCGCTCACAAACTCAGTATTTGGCATAGTTTTGGTGTATCGTCTACTAATAAAGCTAGAACACAAAGTTTGTGGTTTCAACTCATAGTTTAGTTGCAGGAGCAACGAATGTCTGAGTTGAGAAATCTCAGGATGCCGGCATCATGGCCACTAAGGAGTTTGCGCGAAAGGGTTAAGGACAAGGGAGGGTGATGTATTAACCACCACTGACCATTCAGGTTGAGTTCCGTTAGTAGAACGAGGGGATATAAATGGAAATTAGCTAAATTCAGTATAGACATTAGGAAGAATTTTTTTCACGCAGAGTAGTCAAGGTGTGGAATAGCCTGCCAGGTCAAGTAGTAGATGCAGAAACTCTGGGAATTTTCAAGACAAGGCTTGTTATGGTATTACCAGACACTATCTAGTCTATAGGTAATCAGAGCACTAATTTAGTCAGGAAATGGTGAGCATTGTTGGGATGAATGGCCTATTCTCATAATTATGTTGTGTGTGTTATTGATCCTGGATCACTGTTACATTTAGACAATGTTAATGGGTAGGTTCAGGGCTGGGTTAGCAGACGACTGGCAAATCAAACTGTGTTTTGTCATTAGATTTCAATCTTGCCGGTAGAGAGCTACAGTGTATAGGTTTTCACTGTTCCATAATACTTGACTTAGTTGGTCTAAACCCATTCCTGATTTAAAAGTAAAAAATAAAACCAGCAGACACTGTGGCAAGAACAAACTCCACCAGGCAAGAACAAGCACCACTGCTTTAGAGGGAAACCCTAGTGATTGGCTGAACACTAGCATGCTATGTACCTGAGAGCCAATCTCCATGCAGCGCTGTCCCATGGCCTGAGCGAACCGCTGGCTGAAGTGCTCCCCGAGACGCCTTACCCTCTGGGTGATCTCCTGAGTTGGGTCCACTGTGCAGTTCTGAGAGGCGAGGACAGAGAAGAGGAACAACTAAGCTTTCATTCAGCAAACACAACATGTTCACATCATTCCCTACACAAAACACAACATTGTTCAATTATCGAGGTCAAGCAGTGTTTTTTCCTGTTCACACTCAGGTCTCCTATGCAAAAAAAATTCCATGCCAAGTCTATTCATGCTTCCTTGAGTCAATGTGCTAAGGGATGCAGCATGCTATTCTGATTAAGTAGATGTAATTGTTTGGTTCGGTCTATAGAACAGTCGAGGTCTATTGTTTAGATTTGTGCAATGTATTTTTTTTCGCAGATCTAAAAACAATCTTTGCTTCAGAAGAATGGGCTTTTAAAAGCACATTTATGGTAATGTTTGTTGTTTTTCTGGTTCTGAAGAATGGGCTTTTAAAAGCATAAGGAATAGAAGCTGTTCTTACAGCTTAACTTGCAGTTCACAATAAAAAAAAATACATTTTTGAAACGATTATCACTTTAGACAAACTTTGGCAGTAAAATGGGTTGCTGAAGAGCTCAGTGACTTTCAACATGGCACTGTCATAGGATGCCATCTTTCTAACAAGTCACTTTGTCAAATTTCTGCCCTGCTAGAGCTGCCCCAGTCAAATGTAAGTGCTGTTCTTGTGAAGGGGAAATGTTTAGGAGCAACAACAGCTCAGCTACCAAAAGGAAGGCCACACAAGTGCACAGAAAGCGACTGCACATTGCTGAAGTGTGTAGTACGTAAAAATGGTCTGTCCTTGGTTGCAACATTCACTATAGAGTTCCAGACTGCAGGAAGCAGCATCTTCTGTTCATTCATTCATCGGGAGCTTCAGGAAATGGGTTACCATAGCCGAGCAACCACACACAAGCATAAGATTAGCATGCGCAATGGAAAGCGTCAGGTGGAGTGGTGTACAGCACAACCACCATTGGACTCTGGAGCTGTGCAAACGTGTTCTCTGGGGTGAGGAATCCCGCTACACTATCTGGCAGTCTAACGGACAAATCTAGGTTTGGCGATTGCCAGGAGAACACAACCTGTACAAATGCATAGTGCCAACTGAAAAGTATGGTGGAGGAGGAATAATGGTCTGGGGCCGTTTTTCATGGTTTGGGCTAGGTTGCAGTGAAGGGAAATCGTAATGCTACTGCAAGCAATAACATTCTAGGGAACAGTTCAGGGAAGGCCCTTTCCCGATTCAGCATGACAATGCCCCCATGCACAAAGCAAGGTCCATGAAAAAATGGTTTGCCGAGTAACTCAGCTAAAAATTGGATTAATTAATATCAGATCACTAGCCCCTAAGGCAACTCTTGTAAATGAATGAATTACTAATCACCAAGTTGAAATCTTATGTGTAACTGAAACTTGGCTTAGAACTGATGAATATATTGCCTTAAATGAATCTACCCCTCCTGGCTACAGTTACACTCACGTTCCCCATCTGACGTGTCGTGGCGGTGGTGTTGCTGCTGTATATAATTCTAATCTTTTTGCTACTTTGTTATCCCGGCTTCAAATGTAACTTTTTTTTTTTTTTTTTTTTTTTTTTTGAAGTGCTTGTTCTCAGTTTTGCACATCCGGACAAAAAAGCAGTCCGTTTCATCCTTGCAATTGTACACAGGCCACCGGGGCCATACAGTGGTTTTTTACTTGAGTTCGCTGATTTCCTTTCCAGCCTGGTTGTTAATTCAGATAAAGTAGTAATTGTAGGGGACTTCAATATTCACATGGATAGTGAAGGCGATCCTCTCAGATCAGCATTCTTGTCCATCATTGAATCTATTGGCTTCGATCAACATATACATCAGCCCACACATTCTCATAACCATACTCTTGATATGGTCTTAAGTTATGATACAGAAATAGCAAATATAGCAGTTATGCCTAATAACCCTGTGCTATCAGACCATTATTTAATTATTTTCCAACTTTCACAAGTCTGTCATGTGTCACCAGATCCTTCATTCTACCTTAGCCGTAAGGTTTCCTCCAGGACTGCAAATGCTTTTATTAATGAGCTCCCAGGCTCATTTGTGCACTGTGGGGATTTTCTTGGCTCCCGCCCAAACGCATACAAAAATGCAAGCATTAGCTCACTTAGTTGATCAGCTGACAGACAACATAAATTACGTACTTTCCAGAACCCTGGATACTATCGCACCTCTTAAGAAGAAGAAAGTCCGCTATAAGAAATTAGCACCCTGATATAATGACCATGCTCATGCTCTCAAACAAGCTTCATGCCAACTTGAGCGCAAATGGCATTCTACTAAATTGCAGGTATTCCTCCAGGACTGGAAAGACAGTCTACTAACTTATAAACATGCCCTCTCCACAGCACATTCCTCATACTTCTCTACTTTAATAGATGAAAATAGAAACAATCCTAGGCACCTGTTTAACACTGTTGCCAGACTGACCAAGAATCAAGATGATCCATGTGTCTCAATATCATTTAGTAGCAATGACTTTATGAATTTCTTTGATGACAAAATTATAAAAATCAGGGACAAGATTCAAAGTTCTCCTACCACCCCTCATATAGGCTCTGCCCTTCCATCCGCTCAACACATGGATGCATAATCTTCAGAAGAATCTTCATAAAGATGGGTGGCCTATCTAAACTCTTTTGCTCCAACAGACCTCGTGGAGTTTAATGCCATAGTTAATTCCTCGAAATATTCTACTTGTCTTCTAGACCCTATCCCTACGAAACTTTTCAAGGAGCTACTACCAGTGATTAGAACACCAATGTTATATATTGTCAATGAGTCTTTAGCATCTGGACACATACCACAAATTCTTAAACTTGCAGTCATCAAACCCCTTCTTAAGAAGCCAAACTTGGATGTGAATGACCTGTCTAACTACAGTCCTATCTAAAACCTCCCATTCCTTTCTAAAATACTAGAAAAGGCCATTTCAAAACAACTTGGTTCATTTTTGCACTCCAATCATATATTTTTCAATCTGTTTTTAGACCCTCTCACAGCACTGAAACAGCCCTGGTCAAAGTACTCAATGACCTACTTCTCGCTTCTGACAATGGCTGCATCTCTGTACTTGTGCTTTTAGACTTAAGTGCAGCATTTGACAGAGTTGATCACCTCATCCTTCTGGATAGACTTGAAAATCTTGTAGGCCTCCGTGGACAGGCACTCTCTTGGTTCAGATCATACCTATCAGACCGATATGAATTTGTGCATTTTAATAATGACTCCTCTTATCAATCCAGGGTTAGATATGGAGTACCACAAGGATCTGTGCTTGGGCCTTTGCTCTTCTCCCTTTATATGCTCCCCCTGGGACGAGTTATTCGCAAACATGGCATTAATTTCCACTGCTATGCAGATGACACCAGTTGTATCCATCAGTTAAGCCTGATGAAGTTGTCCAGCTGTCAAAGATCAAAGCCTGTCTTATACACATAAAGGAATGGATGACCCAAAATTTTCTTGCTAAACTCTGATAAGACCTAGATAATGGTAGTGGGGCCCAAGTCCCTGAGATACAAACTATCTGACAATATGCTTAACATTAATGGAATCTCCATTACTTCAAGTGCTGTAATCGATGATCTTGGTGTTACCTTTGATCCAGATCTTGCATTTGATATACATATTAAAAACATCTCTAGGGTTGCTTTTTATCACTTGAGAAATATCTCAAGAATTTGGAAAATACTGTCCTTACATGATGCAGAAAAACTAGATTAGATTAGATTACTGCAATGCTCTTTTGTCTGGATGTGCAAATTCCTCTCTGAAAGGGCTCCAGCTAATTCAAAATGCAGCAGCTCGTATTCTCACTAGAACGAGGAGATTCGAGCACATCAGCCCAGTGTTAGCATCGCTTCACTGCTTGCTAGTTAAATTCTGAATAGATTATAAGATACTACTTCGTACCTTTAAAGCCTTACATGGGCTTGCCCTTTTGTACTTAAATGATTTACTTCTTCCTTATATTCCCTCACGAACGTTCCGTTCGCAGGGTGCAGACCTCCTTGTTATTCCTAGAACAGCTAAAAGTACTATAGGTGGTAGAGCCCTCTCCTATCGTGCTCCCGTTCTGTGGAACAAGTTTCCTGCCCATGTTCGGGGCGCAGACACTATCACCTTATTTAAAGCTAGGCTTTAATCTCTCCTATATTTGAGGGGCAGGAGTGGGTGGCGGGCATAGCTATCGACAATGTTGGGCAGTAGCGTCGCTACAAGTAGCGGCGTTACTAGTTTAACTACATTTCTCAGTAGCATGGTGGTAGCGTTGCTGTTTTCTGAATCAAATAGCTTTTCAGTAGCGAAGATCTTTTATTGATCAAGTAGTGCGGTAGCATCCACACAAGCTACATTTTCCCAAGCATTTCTGAAGCTCAAGCGCAGCGGAGCATTTTTCTGCGGTCTGAAATAAAACTGCTAAGGATCAGTAAATGACGCCACCACCATACACGGACCTGTATGTGTAGCCGACAGAAGCACTTTTGTATGACGGTGACATCACGTATCAATCCTTGGGCTGATGCCTGGAATACAGACACACGCGAGCTTGAGTTTACTTGATGGAAAGATCGGTATGTAGCTAGGTAAGCTGTTTATTTTAGTTTATTTTTGTTATTGCACTCACTCCTACTTGTTTAATTATTGCTTGTATTATTTGCATAGATTTCTTTGCTGCATTTGTTTGTGTTGATCAGATTAACCTACAGGGTCCAAATTAAACTATGCGGTCGCTCCCTCCCTCCACTTGGAACTGTACTTCCCTCTAGGGTTTTCAACACACTTGTCCCTGGTTACAGTTATAGCCTACACTTTGTTGTACGTCGCTCTGGATAAGAACATCTGCCAAATGCCTGTAATGTAACATATAGGAGGGAAGAGGTGGGGACAAAATGAGGGAACAGCGGAAAAGTTGAAAAGTTTAGATAACTCTGAAATATGACTTTTGTAGTTTTTAACGTTGACCAGCAGAGGGTACAACAAAAAAGCCTATACAAAACCAAAGTATGGTGGTTAATCAAAATGATTTGCTTGAAATTTATGTAGATATAGTTACTAGTACAGAGTGGCCCTAATAAAAACACCACTTTTTAAACTGCCAATCACGATCGATCGATAGACAGACAGACAGAGTACTTTATTAATCCCAAAGGGAAATTAAAGAGTTACAGCAGCCACTTGACATAAATCAAAATACAAAAACAATGAGGTAGGCTAGGTAAAAGAAACAAATACAATTAAAGGCTGAATCATATACAATAACTAAATAGACTAATTCAAATATAAAAATAAATAGAATAGCTAAAACTAGAATAGAGACTAGAGAACCATAACCATAACTATAATATACTATTTTCTGAGTATAAACTGTTCAATTATGTTAATATCAAGTGCAAGTCAAGTGGATATTGCTATGGTAGTAAGGTGCACGATTGTCTAAGGATGTTAGAATTAAGTCTGCATTGATACTTGAATAAGACAATATACAAAATTGTAGAATTTTATTTCTTTTGTAGAGGATCCACCCAACTAAAATGGCCTCCTTGGAATGAAGTTGGTTCAATGCTTACTTCGATGTAGTAACCTACTTTTGGCATGTTGCTGTAGCTTAGCTTGCTACATTTCTCTGGGGGGTAGCTTCAGTGTAGTGAAGCTTCATTTAATGTAGAGTAACTGGTAGCTTAGCTCACTACACTTTCCAAGTAGCTTGCCCAACACTGGCTATAGAGTCTCTGGTGGACTGAGCGGTTAGTGCTGTCACTGGATCATCATTGGTAGTGTTGTGTTAAGCTGAACCGGTCATGGTATGGTGATGACCGTCTCAAGCCTGCCTTCATGGCTGCATTGGCCCCTGCCTCTGTTTCCCTTAGCTATGCTGCCATAGCCTTACTCTGCCAGGGTTTTCCTTATCGCATGCAGGCACCTCTGTCTCTTCTGCTCTGCTTGCTAATCTACCATTTGAACCCCCTAACAATGTTTGTTTTTTTTCCCATCTTCCTCGGCTCTGGGCACCTGCCCGGAGCTCTAGCCTAAGTTTGCTAAGAACCCCCAACTGGCCCGGAGCTCCAGCCCTAGACCAGCTTGGCACCCCCACCTCCTGTCACTGTTGATTCAGCTGTAGCACCAAGCCTATCCCCCTGTCTGACCCTGCCACCCAATTGGTGTTCCTGCTCATCTCTCTACGTGACCGGAGTCACCCTTTGCTTGGACTTAATTAATACTGGATTGGCTGTTTATGTATTATAATTTATCTGTTTCCATGTAAGCCATTTCCATAACAAACCGGTGCCTGCCGCGGCAGATGGGTTCCCCCCCTCTGAGTCCAGTTCTGCTCAAGGTTTCTTCCTGTTATTAGTCAGGGAGTTTTTCCTTGCCACTGTTGCCCTAGGCTTACTCTTTGGGGGCCGGTTCTCTGTAAAGCTGCTTTGTGACAAAGCTACTTTGTTAAAAGCGCTATACAAATAAAAATTGATTGACTGATTGATTGATTGATTGAAACATTTTCTTAACCAATAATTTATTTTCTTTTTCACAAAAAAGGCATTTTTTGTTATATGAAAGAATGTTACAATAAAAGCTTTTCTATAAATTTGTCTGATTGAATTGGTGCTCATTGAAAAGTATAATGAAAGGCAGGATTCTTGTTTTTTTTTTGCCAGGGCACAAATAGGACAGAATCGATCGGTCCAGGATTTTCATATCGGTGCATCCCTGCCGTATTTGGCGCTTAGAAACCACAAACTGTTCTCGTGTATTGTCTACAAATAAAACAAGAACACTGAGTGTGTGGTTTCAACTCATAGTTCGGTTGCTGGCATCATGGTCACTAGGGGGATTGCACGAAGGGGTTAAATGAGTGTTACACCTGTCCCATGGCACAGTTACAACTTTCCCTGACACAAGGACAATTGTAACAAATGTATTCCTTGTTTTTACACAATAATTGTGGAATTACAGTGCTATGAAAAAAATGTGCCCCCTTTCCTGATTTCCCCTATTATTCCATATTTGTTCAGATCTTTAGACAATGTAATATTAGACAAAGGGAATTTGAACTCAAAACACATTTTAAATTTTATTTATTTCATGAAACAGTTATCAAACACCCATATCACCACCCATGCAAAAAATTAATTGCCCCTGTAAACTTAACTGGTTGCACCACCTTTAGTATAAACAGCGACAACCAACAAACTTTCCTATAATTTGATAGCCTTTCACATCGCTGTGAAAGAATTTTAACCCACTCTTCCTTGCAGAACTGCTTTAATACAGGCAAATCGGTAGGTTTTCAAGCATGAACTGTTCGTTTTCAGGTCCTGCCACAGAATCTCTACTGCGCTCAAGTCGGAACTTTGACTAGGCCACTCAAAATCTTTAATTTTTTTTATTTTATGCCTTTCAGATGTGAACTTACTTTTATGTTTTGGAACATTGTATTGCTGCATAACCCAGTTACACTTCAGCTCCAGCTCCTATACAGACAACGAGACATGATTAAGAATTTTCTGGTATAGAGCAGAATTCACGGTTCCATAAATAACGGTAAGCCGTCCAGGTCCCGAGGCAGCTCGCTTTCACAGTTAATAGGCACTGCCTGGACTAAAGACCTTAACTAAGGTGGAACTTAGCATACACTGTAACATTGGCCAACCACAAGAAACTGCAGCAAAACAAACATTTGCAAACAGCAAAAGGGTCATCTTTAGTTCACCAACCAGACGAGACAACGCCTGCACGTGGCAAAGGACTCCAACCAGTGCGACAACTATGCCGAACATGGAGTTCCGCAGCACCACCATTTTTACTCTGGTCGTTCATTTGACTAGCATCCCCTCCCTGCAGTCTCATCTCATCAACTACACCCCCCGCCCATGGACAATATTGTCTATCTGGCCATTCATAAAAATATTCTTTCACCACTCAAAAATCGTATTCCGTCATAGCAACAAGGTAAACCTGACAAAAGCCATAAGATATGCCAATACCAGACCTGCCAAACTTGGGAAAATATTCTGAGTACCACAATAGTCAGTGTAATGCTTAGTTCACATGCTTTCGCACCACTTCACTTTGCATACAAGTCTGCAAGAGAGACACACAGACAGAGACACACACACACACACACACACACACACACAAGCCTTTCTTCATAATTCAAGTTTTGACTGTTGAAGTGATCAGGCAAAATTGTATAATTTGACCTGATTCTAAAATATCACATCACTGCACTGGGCTATATTATGATATACTTGCAAGTCAAAAGTTTGAGTACACCTGCTTAAAAACCATTTTTTTCATGATTAATATTTCATTATATGATATGTGTGCTGATAACCATAAGTGAATTGCATTTAATTATTTAATAAAAATGGAAATAATTTATTTTGTATAATGTAACATATGTTTTCATTTTCAAGTATTTACAGAAACTTATGTTGTAATGTTAAAAAAAAAATTTTTAAAACGATGTTGCGATGTAAAACACTGTCAGTTATGAATAAAACCAAGTTTCTGTTCATGATTTCCATTTTTATTTAATTAAATCAGCTTATATAGGCACACATCATATAGGGCTAAGGAAAAAAAGTATTCAATTGAAAAATTATCTAGGAATGTAGGCCTTTGTAACTAGAGGTTTAGCTAAATTATTACATGAAGCTCCTTGGTGGCTAATGTCAAAATCATAAATGCACAATGTGCAAAATGCATGGTGAGGAAGTTTTGCGGAGGTAGGGCCATTGCTCCTGATATTTTGCTCCAACAGTGTGCACGATTCAAAGTTCGAACAGGGAGTCTCCGTGGTGTTTGAGTTACTGCAGGTAAATAATTCCATCAGTTATTCACACCGTAGCCGTCTCGTAACGAGGCTAAATTGTATGTGAGCTACTACTACGGCTAACTATATACACAAATTTATCTCATTAGGATATACCTCTTGAAATGCATCATCACGTAAAGTTACCGAACATGTTTTAACGTTTTATATGTTAACATTACGGTAACATTTTTGTGTTTGATTATTACTCTCCCACTTCTCATTTTACCTCAGCAATACAGCGTTACGCCTCGGTGGATAATAAAGTACCGCTGTGTATCAGTGGACTCTGAGTTAGTCAGGGAGGGGTTACAGAACCACAAGCACAAGGTCGCATCTGGTCCAATCCGAGGGATGTAGCTTAAATACCGAATAAATGTACGGTATTTGTTTTGCATTGATTTATTGTTTTCCGTAATTAAATTAGAATAATAATTTTTATTTGTTTTTTTGCGTAGTTTCAGTTGGCATTTCGTACATGCGTATTTTGATCAAGAATTGCGTGGTTGGTACACAAAATGCGTGCAGGTTGGCAGGTCTGCAATACAGCAGTGAAAATGCTGCTCACTGAAAAACAAGACAAAGTTTTCAAAAAATATACCATGTCATTCTACTGTCAAAATCTGAGACTAAATATTGAATAATTATACAACCTTACCATTAGTTTACGCGTAGAGACATCCCTTTTGAGACTGAGTGGTCACATATTGGACAGTCCGTTTGTGAAATATAAGCGCATTTGGGATGCCTGGGTACCTTCCAAAATAGCTGTGCGTAATACCACTTGTGTTGTTTACGGCGTTGTTGCCCTTTTTAGGACAGTCTGGCTTGATTGACAATTCATTTATTCAGTAGGTGAGAGTATAAGCTTTCTAACGATGTATAACATGTCTAATTTTGCTTTGGAATAGCGTTTTAAATCTCAGAGTAACTGAAAGTTTTCTCATCATTGCATTCACTTACGCATTCAGTTTGTGGTAGCAGTAAAAGACACTGCACCTGACAAAACACTGTGAACAATTTTTCGTAATTTCTTGGAAAATAATATTATTATTGAGGACTTCTGGGCATAGCTAAGCCATACATTAGCTGACAGACCTAGCTGACATCGTTTTCTGGAGTAAGAGAGTAAGTGGAGAACAGTATCACTGATTTACTGTCTCTGTCTACTGAACACAGATAAGATTTCATCATCGCTATGCAAGTATCACTGCTCAAAATATTTTGATTATACACGTTATTTTTGAAATTGAGTGTCTTTAAATAGGTTAGTGGTATTTTATAATGAGGATATTTCACACTGTAATGTAAGTGTTAGTGTAATAGTTTTTGTGATGCATGCAACAGTGATGACGTGAGAGTTGGAACACTAGGTTGAAAATTGTTTTCATGTCGTCCCATCCCCATACAAGAAAACATATGAGAATACAGAGTAGGGTTGGGCCGATGTAAAAATTTTCTAACCGGTTTGATATTAAGCCAAATTCCGGACCGGACCGGTAATACTGTATTTTACCACTAGGTGGCGCACGTGACTCAGCCGTTCCTGAGTGGAACGGTCACGACAATTTTGATCCAGGCTGCAAAAATGATCCGGATGAGGTAATGACATTATAAAATCATTGTGACATACTTAAAGTTTCGTTGCAGCGTCCGTTGCTATGCCGACGCTGCCAGCCTTGGTACATTCTTTGGCGATAAAGATTCTAAGACAACTCAGCAATTTCTCTGGTTTAATGGGTTATTTTCCAGCCTGAAATGTGATCGTATTAGTAAATGGCTACACATGTCATCTAACTTGCAAGTACTTGGCTATCTCCCTGGATATGATGTTTGTAAATGGTTTTAACAGAAAATAATAATAAATGTGATTTTATCCACGGAAATGGCTATACAAAAAGGCAAAATAAATGTTGTGGTCGCGATCGCCGTCGCACACAGCACTCATACGGCGGTATGCACTTATAGCTAGCTAGCCACCACTGCAGCATTTTCAGGAATATGGAAGCATGCAGCTGAAATCCTCTACAGTAAGCAACCTCACAGCGATCTCATCTACGATCAGTAGGCAGTGTTGTGCTTCACTTCGGGGGCTTATTCCGCTCTTACAGCTCGTTTCCAGCCCAAACCACTGCAAAGAGAGCATACTTTTTAAGTTTTCGTCAATGACATTTCCTTCTGATGTCTACGACGGTGATCGCGACCACAACATTTATTTTGCCTTTTTGTATTGCCATTTCCGTGGATAAAATCTAATTTATTATTATTTTCTGTTAAAACATTTAATTCATATCCAGGGAGATTTGCAAGTTAGATGACATGTGTAGCCTTTTACAAATACAATCGCATTTCAGGCTGGAAAATATCAAACCAGAGAAATTGCCAAGTTGTCTTAGAATTTTTATCGCCAAAGAATGTAGCAAGACTGGCTGCGTTGGCCTAGCAACGGACGCTGCAACAAAACTTTAAGTATGTCACAATGGGTATAACAACTGTTTTGGAATGTCATTGCGTCACCCGGATCATTTTTGCAGCCCAGATCAAAACTGGCGTGACAGAACATGATGAGAGCCCATGAATGAGAGTGTAGCGGCACCTCTTTCGTCGGCTTCAAATCCAAAATGTTGCCATATTGGCGTAGTTTTCGTTTAATTCTGCCATGTCTCGTCTCGTCACCCCAAAAAACACATGAACTTTCGAGTAAACAACACACTGTGTGCTGTGCGCAGCATCCCCGCCCCCCCCCCCCCCCACCTTTGATTGGTCTACTGAAATTTGATCTCCTTGTTTAGCACCGTCGGCACAGGTTGCTGATGTAGGCTACTTTTTAATTTGCCAGAACGTCTCATAATGACAAATGCCGGTTCAGTCGGTTCGCATAAAATCAAATCGGTTTAAGCTCATACACCAGACCGGACCGGCAAAACCGGAAACCGACCCAACCCTAGTACAGAGCAGTGTTTCCTGTGGAATTGATCTCTTGGTGTGGTGGTGGGTGTCCAAAAGGGGGGGGGGGGGGTGTAGCAAAGGCAAAAAAGTTTAAGACTATGAAAACATAACCTCTTGAGACTTCTTAAATGTTTTTTTTATATCTAAATCTATCTTATAGCTCTGACGAGCTCTTGATACAAGGAATAACAGTTTGCAAGAGCTAAAAAGTAGTTTTAGTTGTACTTTAAAACCATAAAAGGTTTGTTAACCCTTGTATTGTTTGTAAATATTGAAGCAAAATAGGCCTGTATTTTGAGTTGAGAACAATTAAAAGAGCACATTGTCCATCTAGAAGTTCTATCTTCAAGAATAGAGGACTATATAACCAAAATTGATACTCAAGAAAAGATACATATTGCACTTTAGTTACGCGGCCCCGAGCATGGGGCGACATAGCTCAGGAGGTAAGACCAATTGTCTGGCATCAATTGTAAAACGCTTTGGATAAAAGCGCTATATAAATGCAGTCCATTTACCATTTACCACTTTAAAAGGGACACTTCTGCTAAGTTAACTCAATTACCATGACAAAATAGTACTTAGTTAGAATGTTTTATCTTTTTATTTAACAATATAATTTGAGCTGGGTCCACATTCAAAGCCCTCTCTCTCTGTCTCTCTCACACTCAATGACAGTTTACATGCATTGTCCATGCAAAAAAAAGGAAAAAGTGAGAAAATGGTTTTAAAGATTCTGTTCTGTTACATTCTAATTCTACTGAGAAGCATGATACAAAGAATTTCCTAACTAACTTAGATGCTTGATTAATGTATTTTTTATTAGCTAGTTTTATCTGCATTCATTTCTGGACACTGCAGCAGCTTGTGAGACTGCTCCTCTCATTATAATCATAATCGTCATTAGAATGCAGCCCTCTTTGTCAGCTGTAGCAACTGTAGCCTAACTCAATTTTGCTAGCTCACTACATTCACAAAACCTTAAAAATAAACACTTTCCCTTTCGTTTTCATTGGAAAAAAATCACAATGTTATAGTATGGAAATGGAAGTAGTTGAATCACTCAAACATTTTAAATGCCCTAAAAAATATAGCCAATTTTTTTTTTTTATTTGCGCTGTTTTGGCGATTTGCCAACAATTTGTGGCCACGACATCCGACGGGCTTCTCCAGGTCACCATTTTAATCATATGTATTGTACCATTATAGCAGTAGCTCTAGATTTTTAAAAAAATGGTAGGCACGTAGCCTACATAGCTCAACTGGAACAGGTTCCGCTTCGGCTCAAACAAACACTGTTTATTTTCAGATAACGTTACATAAGCCGCGTTTCCACCAAAATTACCCGGAACTTTCAGTCCCAGGAACTACTTTACCAGGAACTAAAAGGTTCCTTCAGCCAATGGTTGTCTGCGTTTCCACCGGGGTCTAAAGTACCGCGAAGATTAGGCAAATTAGCCCACTGACGTATGAAAAAGCGACGTTGTCGTCGGTCCATCTGTCATATGATTTCTTCTGTAACCCCATACTACCACCGAAGTAGCCTACATTATTTTCTAATAACCGGGACAGCCCGGATGGGTTTATTCCACTTATATACAACGGGTTACCAACAATGACTATATATGGTTACTTTTGTATTTATTGATTTTCATATATCCTCTCAAACACATTCATTATGTTTTTATGCGAACATTCGCTTTCATGTCTTGACATCCGAAGCGACAGAATGCATTCACATTTATATGTATAACTGGCAACAACAGCAGAAAACATGCACACGTTGTAAACAATTTGCTGTTTGATTACTTTCTCGTCGTCAATTCCATATAGGCTAATCGCAAAATGACAAGAATAGAACGAAAACTCGGACTTGCGTGAAAATGTAAATTAGTAGTAGAACAGCCACCGTTTGCTTTCCTTCGAAGTTACTGCTAGCCGAGCAGCGAAGTGTGCCCTCCAGATGCGAACCATGCACCATAAATTAGTCCATAGTCTTCCTGGTCTTTTCGTGGAATTGAAGAATGGCAGTAAAATGGAGTAAAATTACGGCAGTCTGAAAAAGCTAAAGGGACGGTTACTAGAATTAACCTTTTATTTTACCCTGACAAAAAGTGCGGAAGGTGATTTCCAGTTTGCTTTTAGTGTATCACCAATGTTAATTACGCAGAACTACCGCATACCTCACGTAACTGTATCAAACGTTTTGAGTCAATTACAACGGGCTAACAAAGAAAATCCGGAAGAAAATATTCAGCAACCGAATTAATCCGTTTGAATGTTTTAGTACGTAATATGCTGTCCCAGCACGAATGCTTAGCATTTTATAAAACGAATACTAAAGCAAGAAAAGAGCAGAAGAGCACACGTTATAATTCCAAGACGTTGGCAGGCTATAACCAAAAGTAGGCTACTGCGCCGCATAACATACAAGTTTGATTTGAAGTTATTATGAAAATAAATTGGTTTGCGCCTGCTTATTTTTAAACATGGCGCCTGAAAACAAAAAACACAAAAAAATGCTGCGAGTACTCGACCAATCAGAAATGTTCAGCGCTGCAAGCTCCACCCAAAAGGTTCCTGTACTTTCGGAAAGTACTACCCCCCGAGCAGGAACCTTTTGGGGGTAAAATAAAGCCCCAGGAACTAAATTTAGACCCTAGTTCCTGCGGTGGAAACGCACTGAGTTCCTCAAAAGGTTCCTAGTTCCGGGGTATAGTTCCTGCGGTGGAAACGCGGCTATATTTATCACATTTATTTTTTACTTGTCCGATCAGACAATTGCATGAGGCATTCCACTTGCCCGAACAGAGAGGATCCGCCAGTCGTCATCACGGAATGATAGTTAACGCCAGTGCTTCAGATGGGCAGGAGCTGTCGGGACTTGTATAAAGCCGCGTTTCCACCAAAAGTACCCAGAACTTTTAGTCCCAGGAACTACTTTTCAAGGAACTAAAAGGTTCCTTCAGCCCATTGTTGTCTGCATTTCCACCGCGGTCTAAAGTCCCGCGAAGATTAGGCAAATTAGCCCAATGACGTATGAAAAAGCAACGTTGTCGTCGGTCCATCTGTCCTATGATTTCTTCTGTAACCCCATACTACCACCGAAGTAGCCTACATTATTTTCGAATAACCGGGACAGCCCGGAGGGGTTTATTCCACTTATATACAATGGGTTACCAACAATGACTATATATGGTTACTTTTGTATTTATTGATTTTTATCGATTTAATCACCTGGAATTGAAATATTCTTCCGCAGCCGTTTGGGCAAGCAAAACTGTCGTTGGTAGTTGAACTTGGACCGTTGTTATGCAACAAATAGGATATAACAGGCCAATAGTCAGATTGTAACTGTTCTATATATCCTCTCAAACACATTAATTATGTTTTTATGAGAACATTCACTTTCATGTCTTGACATCCAAGGCGACAGAATGCATTCACATTTACAATATAACTGGCAACAACAGCAGAAAACATGCACACGTTGTAAACAATTTGCTGTTTGATTACTTTCTCATCGTCAATTCCATACAGGCTAATCGCAAAATGACAAGAATAGAACGAAAACTCGGACTTGCGTGAAAATTTAAATTAGCAGTGGTACAGCCACCGTTTGCTTTCCTTCGAAGTTACTGCTAGCCGAGCAGCGAAGTGTGCCCTCCAGATGCGAACCATGCACCATAAATTAGTCCATAGTCTTCCTGGTCTTTTTGTGGAATTGAAGAATGGCAGAGTAAAATTACGGCAGTCTGGAAAAGCGAAAGGGACGATTACTAGAATTAACCTGTTATTTTACCCTGACAAAAAGTGCGGAAGGTGATTTCCAGTTTGCTTTTACTGTATCACCAATGTTAATTACGCAGAACTACCGCATACCTCACATAACTGTATCAAACATTTTGAGTCAATTACAACGGGCGAACAAAGAAAATCCGGAAGAAAATATTCAGTAACCAAATTAATCTGTTTGAATGTTTTGGTACGTAATATGCTGTCCCAGCACGAATGCTTAGCATTTTATAAAACGAATACTAAAGCAAGAAAGGAACAGAAGAGCACACGTTATAATTCCAAGACGTTGGCAGGCTATAACCAAAACTAGGCTATTGCGCCGCATAACATACAAGTTTGATTTGAAGTTATTATGAAAATAAATCGGTTTGCGGCTGCAGATTTTTAAACATGGCGGTTGAAATAAAACACTGCAAGTAGTCGACCAATCAGAAATTTTCAGCGCTTGGTTCCGGTACTTTTGGAAAGTACTACCCCCCGAGCAGGAACTTTTTTGGTGGTAAAATAAAGCCCCCGGAACTAAATTTAGACCCTAGTTCCTGCGGTCGAAACGCACTGAGTTCCTCAAAAGGTTCCTAGTTCCGGGGTAAACTTTCTGCAGTGGAAACGCGGCTTATGAGTACCGACTCTTCTTTTGATTACAAACATTAATTTATTTTAAACAGTATGTATTTTGAGGAGTAGGTACCGGCACTTATTTTGGTCCAATTAAAACACTGGTTAACACTGGTATTTTTGTAATATTTGAAGCGTCGTTACCTACCTTTTCCTTGTCTTTCGGTGAAAAAGAAAAAAAAATGACGCTTTGACAGACCGTGCGACATTCGCGCGCTGTAAGTCTTCCGACCACCTCAGAAAGGAGCAAGCACGGAGCACGCGGCCTAGGCTCTTTTTGAAAATAAATATGTGGACGCGACGGTATGGATTTGAAAGCGCATTTAGGCAGAAATATTTAGAAAGTTTAACATTTTACATTTATGAATTTAATATATAGACTATATACAGTATATATTTTTTTTTATTTAAATTTTAAAAAAAAAATTTTATTATGGTGTGGCGGAAACGTTGGTACAGAGTATAGAAATACATACAAGAGTTAATTATTACACATTTAGGTACTGTACCACATTGTGTGACAAACCAGTGACTCAAAAGTGTCTGACTACAGATATCTCAAGGTGTGTTTTCTACATCGTTTACGGCATTGCCTGTCACAGTCGCAACACCACAGCGCTGTTTAAATGAATTAATCATTTTTTAAAATTAAAACGAGAGCTTAGGAGCTTACTCTGAAGGGGATCGGCATGATTTTGGAAATATAGTCTCAGTGGATGCCGTTCAAATGAGTGAGCCCCTTTTTGAGGGGCGACATAGCTCAGGAGGTAAGACCGATTGTCTGGCAGTCGGAGGGTTGCCGGTTCAAACCCCGCCCTGGGCATGTCGAAGTGTCCTTGAGCAAGGCACCTAACCCCTAACTGCTCTGGCGAATGAGAGGCATCAATTGTAAAGCGCTTTGGATAAAAGCGCTATATAAATGCAGTCCATTTACCATTTACCATAAAGTACTTTTCTAGGGGACTGGTGTTGGGTTTCTGTTGTTGGCAGCCTGTTAGCTATACGGTGAATTGGGACGCCGTCATGTGTCGTAACGATTGTTTATATAATAAAGTGGCAGTGCTAAACAGTAGGCTAAACCTTGATCATAAAATTTTGAATATGGACAACCATAATCCAAATACGTTTCTTAAAGGGCTAGTTCACATTTTTAGACCAAGGTATGTTGAGCTACTCACCACAAATGGTGATAATTGGGGGGCTCAAGCTCTCCTAATTCATGTATGCACAGCCATCTGTTTGCCAATAGCTTTGTAACCCAAATAACACTGATATCATGGGGGCGGAGAATCACCACCTGACAGCTGTTTAACAAAGACACTATTATAAAAAGCAAACTTAAACACTTTATCATTACATTACTGGCATTTAGCAGACGCTCTTAAGAGCGACTTACACAACTTTTTTTTCTTCATCCATTTGTGCAGCTGGATATATACTGAAACAATGCAGGTTAAGTACCTTGCTCAAGGGTACAATGGCACCTACCTACCAGGGAATCGAACCTGTAACCTTTAGATTACCAGACCAGCTCCTTATCCATTATACTACACCACTGCCCCAATGTTTGTCATACGTTCAGTAGCTTGCATGAATACACATCTTGTAATGAAATGTGCCAGTATAGCACACAGAAAAAAAAATGTTGAGACTACTATCAGTATACAGTCATAGCCATGCATCACCCTAAAGATGACAGACCTGCTCACTGGCATTGCATAACACTGAGCTTTGGTGACTGAGCAACCCACCTTGAAATACGCTGACAAGACCTCTGATGGGGCATCACTGGCAGAAGCAAGGACAACCCTGAGCTGCTGAATGGAGTTCATGGCCGCTCTGCAGAGATTCAAACACCTTTTATTATGATTATATTTATGCATCTACTCCACATACGTTGAGCTCCAAATATGAGAAATAATACATGCTCAAAAATGGGATAACTGTATTATTTAATCGGAATACAATTGCTCAGAGAACACATTTGAAGATTTTTTCCCTCACAAAATCAGAATTATAGGCACCCCCAATTCAGACGACAAATTTTAGATGAGGTTCAAGCCTGTAGACTTAGCCAAAGCAAAACAATGTTTTGTTCTGTTACATTTGTTTTGACTGATTCTGAGATATGCTAGGGATCATCATCTTGCTGAATGATGAATTTGCAGCATTATTAGGAGTCAAAAGCAGTACACCCAAACTGCTGTGTCTGGGACTAATGCTTTTGACATATTAAATCAAGATCTTACTAATTTGTGAGTAAAGGTTTAATTCTTTTCACAACAGCTTGAAAATAGCTTTAGCATGCTGCTGCTATTTGAGACAGATGTGACCATTAGCCTGTCTGAACTGGAACATTGCAGTTATAAGAGACTGGAGTGACCGTTAGCCAGTCAGTACTGAAACCGTAGCGTTCAGGGTTTACCCCAGCGATCATGGTCAGCAACACGATGATCCAGTGCCTCCTCTAACATTAAAGGAAAAATGCGGAAATAGGCTGAAAGGAATTTTGGTTGATTTAATCTGCCACAGTATGTCTGGATGTTGACTTGAACTAGGATAAACTTGCAGGAGGTGTGAATGATCCAAGGGGGTTTGTTAATGGCCTACCAGAACCAAATAGGAGGCAAACAAACAAACACAACGAGGTGACGATGACCACTCGTATGCATGAATGCTTATTTGGGACAGACCTGCGAGGAATGTGGAAGTACAAAGGGGTGGTGTGAAAGACTATCTAAAGCCGCGTTTCCACCAAAAGTACCCGGAACTTTTAGTCCCAGGAACTACTTTTCAAGGAACTAAAAGGTTCCTTCAGCCCATTGTTGTCTGCATTTCCACCGCGGTCTAAAGTCCCGCGAAGATTAGGCAAATTAGTCCAGTGACTTAAGAAAAAGCGATGTTGTCGTCGGTCCATCTGTCGTATGATTTCTTCTATAACCCCACACTACCACCGAAGTAGCCTACATTATTTCCTAATAACCGGGACAGTCCGGAGGGGTTTATTCCACTTATATACAAAGGGTTACCAACAATGACTATATTATGGTTACTTTTGTATTTATTGATTTTTATCGATTTAATCACTTAAAATTGAAATATTCTTCCGCGGCCGTTTGGGCATATTTTACCATTGTCAAGCAAAGCTGTCGTTGATAACTGGACCGTTGTTATGCAACAAATAGGATATAACAGGCCAATAGTCAGATTGTAACTGTTTTATATATCCTCTCAAACACATTCATTATGTTTTTATGCGAACATTCACTTTCATGTCTTGACATCCGAGGCGACAGAATGCATTCACATTCCACAAATAACTGGCAACAACAGCAGAAAACATGCACATGTCGTAAACAATTTGCTGTTGAATTGATTACTTTCTCATCGTCAATTCCATATAAGCTAATCACAAAATGACAAGAATAGAACGAAAACTCGGACTTGCGTGAAAATTTAAATTAGCAGTGGTACAGCCACCATTTGCTTTCCTTCAAAGTTACTGCTAGCCGAGCAGCGAAGTGTGCCCTCCAGATGCGAACCATGCACCGTAAATTAGTCCATAGTCTTCCTGGTCTTTTTGTGGAATTGAAGAATGGCAGAGTAAAATTATGGCAGTCTGAAAAAGCTAAAGGGACGATTACTAGAATTAACCTGTTATTTTACCCTGACAAAAAGTGCGGAAGGTGATTTCCAGTTTGCTTTTACTGTATCACCAATGTAAATTACGCAGAACTACCGCATACCTCACATAACTGTATCAAATGTATTGAGTCAAGTATAACGGGCTAACAAAGAAAATCCTGAAAAATTTTCAGGCGCCATGTTTAAAAATATGCAGGCGCAAACCGATTTATTTTCACAATAACGGTAAAATATGCCCAAACGGCTGCAGAAGAATATTTCAATTCCAGGTGATTAAATCAATAAAAAATCAATAAATACAAAAGTAACCATATATAGTCATTGTTGGTAACCCGTTGTATATAAGTGGAATAAACCCCTCCGGGCTGTCCCGGTTATTAGAAAATAATGTAGGCTACTTCGGTGGTAGTATGGGGTTACAGAAGAAATCATATGACAGATGGACCGACGACAACGTCGCTTTTTCATACGTCAGTGGGTTAATTTGCCTAATCTTCACGGGACTTTAGACCGCGGTGGAAACGCAGACAACCATGGGCTGAAGGAACCTTTTAGTTCCTGGTAAAGTAGTTCCTAAACTAACTAAAAGTTACTTTTGGTGGAAACGCGGCTTATCAGAAGGGAGCAGACCTGCACACAGAGGTAACCATGACCCTTTTGGTTACCTGCCACCTCATTGGTATATTTTGTTCAGGGACAGAGGTATAAAGCAGGTGCCTGAACAACACTGCATTGTAATTGACCTGCCTTGCTTTTACCCAGTATGTTTCATACTGTAAAGAGACTATATGTGCTTTGTTAATAAAATAGTTTTACCCCCAAATTTTGAAACTTCAAGTTTTACTTTACGAAGGGCCAAATTCCTACAAGGCACTTGCTATTTAAAAAAAAAAAAAAAAAACAGGCGCACAATTAAATTAACGTGCAACAACAACCTGCCATCTTTTAAAAATAATGAGGGAGTTGTAACTCCCCCTATCCCTCCCATAAATTACGCCCTTGGGCGTGGTGGATTGCATCAAACAGAGGCAGCCACTGGCTGCTAGTTTGCACTTCCCTAAATTCCATGAGGATCTTACAGCAATATCTTGGCCTATCCAAATTTGGAGCAACAAATTGGCAGGGTGCGATCATAATTGAGCAGTGTTTTGTTTTACTCAATTCCTACCACAGACATTTATCAGGTGACCGAGGAAATGGTCACCTGATAAAAGGTCACCCTGGGCTTGGAATTGGTTCCAAGCCCAAGGTAAAAAAGGGCTGAGCTCACCTGACAGGGGTCTGAGGGGGGATGACAACAGGCTCGTCTCCCAACTGGTTTTTCTTGGGGGTTCTCTCCAGCTGTGCACTGAAAAAGGGGGAAGACTGCAGTCACACCACAAGGAACCAAACACAATGACCTGTCGATCAGAGAGACGCACTAGCAACAATAGCACTGAGTAAAACACAAAGTTTATTCATACATTCACTAAAATCAATAACAGAATTCCTTCATTTCACAGGTACAGTTTTCTTCACAATGCAATTCATTGAAAGTTCTCAGGGATCCCACATACCAAGCAGGTACTGCTGGGATCCTGCTTTTGAATGATGATGGAGGTGAGAAAAAGCAAGAGGATGAAGATATGTATGCAACTGTATGAGTGGGTGTACAAGCGTGTCCACATGGATGATTGTCACATGGCTTCTGGGTCATGTAAACAAAATGTATTTTGTAAAAAATGTCTAAATGTTGTAACTGACTCTACATTTTAACTAGTAAAGGGGATGTGATGTAATGTACAGTATGCATGACTAATTTCCCGTTGGACAAATAAAACTCTCCTTTCTTAAAACAGTACAGGGCAGTACACTAGAAAAGTACTCACAAGTCTATAGTGCTCATTTGAAGTGTCTCATCATGATCCAAGAACAGCCTAGCATCAAAGTCTTTGCTTTTGAGGTAAAGTTCTTCATATTGACTGGAAAGCTCAGAGACCTGAAAGACAAGATGAAAATGTCCAGCCATAATGCTCATTCAAGTAGCTCATCATTAGAAAGAAAAATAAAATACACCTTGGTATAAAATGGCTGTAACAATACTGCACACACACCAAGACAGCTTGTACTCTGTAGAACATACTAAAGTCTCATCTACCTAGTGGTTTTTGAATCATTTTTCCAGAATAAATCCTAAATGTTAATTTTCTGTATCACCTGGAAAAACTATTCACCACGTCCTCACAATTGAACAGAACTAAAGCAAAATCTTTGGCTATGTGGAAATGTTTAACAGGTGTTTAAAGGGCAGGTTAAGAAATTAACCGAGATGAGGTATGTATGTATCACAGGACATTGATCTTTTTTTCCTCACAAAGGCCATGCATAAAGAACTATTAATTTAATGTATGTAGGGAAAAAAAGAAAATATGAACATAACATCAACAGAATAAAGCAAATATAAGCCTATATTTTAAAAAGTATGTTCTGACTACAAGCATTCTTTTTGTTGGCAAGTCATTGTATAAGCAGGATAATGAATGAGGTGTTGAACATAATGCATTTTAAATGCCCTGCAGTGAAGGAAATTGCTGAGGCAAAATTACTACTTCCACGTCGAGCATTCAAACTGCATAATTCCATCCCACTTATGCAATGGTTCATCAATCAATTAATCAATCAATCAATCAAATTTTATTTGTATAGCGTATTTTATAGCAGTTGTCACAATACGCTTTACAGACAACCCTGGCCTAAACCCCTACAGGAGCAAGCCTAAGGTAACAGTGACAAGGAAAAACTCAATGGCAGATGGTAAGAAACCTCAGAAGGAACCAGGGTCAAGGGGGAAACAAACCCATCCTCCTCTGGCCGGCTCAGGGTGCTGACTGGTGACCAACATGTCAGTCAGTTTAAAAAGCATCATTGTAATCAAAACTTTTCAACATTTCAATTCAAAACCTGCAATTCCATTGCAATGGAAACGTTACTTAAAGTAATAATCTCAAAGATTTTCATTAAAATAAACGTCTGTTAAGTCACTATCTATCGCCAAATTAGGTAAGACAATGGTAACTGAGCCTAATATTAGTCTATATTCATTCATATTATTACTATTATTATAATTTATGATTAAAGAACTGGGTGTCTGTGGCGACATTCCCAGGAAAAAAATGACAAGCGGCGCATAGTTAGTGATGCGTTTTCCATCACCCATCAGTGGTTGGTCCGCCAGAGAGGGTAGATGGAGCTAACGCAACAGGCTCGCTCTTCAACTCACTTGTGTGTGAGCGGCGTACTGTTTTTTTTCCGGTGTCTGCTAGCGTTACAATAAAAAAGAAAGAGGGGGGGGGGGGGGGGGGGTTATGGAACCCTAAAAGGTTTTTGTGTAACATGAGGTCATATTTGTTGATGTAGATTTCGCATTACATTTTATGACGATATAACGTTACTAAATTACATAGCCTAGCTATTTGCACAGCTAACGCTAGCTACCGGACCATGTCAAGAAAGGCAACATTAGTTTAGACAAAGTTGCGCACAGTAGCCATATCTCTCATATCAGGTAACGTTGCGTTAGCTAGCTAGCTAATGTAATTAACACAATCTAATGTCAGCTAACAATTAGAAAGAACGCTAGCTAACGCTACTGACTGGTACCGACCTCGCAAAACGTCTCTCGAATGCAATGCTACCTTGTTGCAACGTTGCAATGTAGCTAACTAAAGGTCAGTTCAGAGCAATGATTTGCAACGAGACTGGATCTCTGTAGGCTGGATGCAACTTGCAAAATTCCAAGACGTCTGATTGTAATCGTTCTAACTGCACTTGGCAATTTGACAAGGTGGGTCTTTTGAAACCCCAGGCAAAGGCTTCAGAGGTTCTGCAACTAACCAGTTCACACCGCTGCAATTTTCTCTGCAACATTCTAAAACCGTTTCGTCTTGTTGCGAATCATTGATCTGAACTGGCCTTAACGTTACCATTATATACATTGCCATCAAGTTCATCAATATATTACATTACATTACATTACAGGCATTTAGCAGACGCTCTTATCCAGAGCGACTTACACAACTTTTTTACATAGCATTTTTTATTTATTTATTTTTTTTTTTTTTTAACATTGTATCCATTTATACAGCTGGATATATACTGAAGCAATTTCGGTTAAGTACCTTGCTCAAGGGTACAACGGCAGTGTCCTACCCGGGAATCGAAACTGCGACCTTTCGGTTACAAGTCTAGTTCCTTACCCACTGTGCTACACTCCGTCCCCCATTATTATATTATATACATTATATATATATTATAATGATTGTAATAAAGCCATCTTTACACAGAGCATTAACCCCGGGGTATAGGTGGAGCAGAGCCGGTCTGGTTTCAGTGAAAGATGTCAAGCCAGAGAAAACTAAATAAAAAAATACGGCAGTATGGATTCGCGTTATTTTATTACGCTTCCTCATATGTTCCTTCAGCCTTGCTGCCCTTTCTTGATGAAATCTCCTTTGTTTTTGTTTTATTCTTCTTGTTCTGATTCTAATTTAACACCCAGTTCAGCTTTATTCTCGAACAGTTTAGCTAGCAAAACCAGAAACACCAGGGGTAACATTTTACAAGGCAGGGTTTCAAAAATATCACAACAATCATTCACGAGAAAGACAATGTTTATTGTGCACGAGATACATAAGTGCACGAGCAACAGCGAATCCCGCGGATTCTTCTCTGTAGTGTAAAGATGTTCATACCGGGCAAAAGGTGGATAAAGAACATCTGTGGAAATTGATCATCACTAATTCTACCCCAGGTCTGCTACAGCATTTTAATCCAGCTCGGCAGTGTAAAAACAGCTTAAGTTAGCCTAATGTTAGATAATGAATGAGTATGTACATAACGTTACTTTTATAACAACCATTTTTTATTCAGTAAATAGTCAGTGTTATAGTTGGCGTGGCCCAGGTGCCAACTGACTGACGTCACACAGGCGACACTGGTTGGATCCGGTTGGATCTCTGGGAAGTGAGGTCCAAAAACACACCTGCAATTACTGCTTTGCCATTAGTACCGCCAGAGAGAACAAAACGGAAATCTTCGAGATTGTAACTTTAAATACTCCAGCAAATATCTGATACCCTATACCACTTGGCAACAAGGCCATTTTTCTAGTACCTCTCTTGGTCTTACAGCACATTTGCTATTACAAATAATTAGCTAGTCAACTACTGAATTACATTCAAAACACAGGCTAAACTACATATGCATGTAAAGCTATAGACTACCTACTCTCTACAGTAATTCATAAACATCAAGCTGACATAGTCGCAAGTATATTTGTATGATACTGACGTGAATTAATTTAGATCGGTGACTGGACTTGACTGGACAAAACTTGGGTTTTGATGCACTTTGCTATGTGCTAATCCACTTTCTACAGAACTAGTAGTGCCCCACAGGCAAAATGCATTCTAAAAACAGATTCTTCTCCATGCAAGCAATCAATTTGGAATCAAGCACATTATGTGATCACTTAATCTGTGAAATAATTGAAAATCACCATCCCTAAAAGGAACTACATTTTGAGGCACGTTACTTTCAAAATATCTCCAGTGGCTTATGGCTTTTGGTCATAGAATTAATTACAAAACACTAATATTGCAAGGCTTGATGGTGAATGACAGATGGATAAATTTCACTCTTTGCCATTGTAAATAATTTAGCCAATTTTCCCTGGCTTTTTAAAGATAGAGGAATATTTGACCACTTCCCATAACTTTCCCATTACCTACCTCAGGTAGCTCCTCAGTGTCCGACAGGCCCATCGATTCCATGAAGATTGAGAAGCTGGTCAGGCATACATTCTTCACCTGAGTAAGAGGTATATATCCACATTGAGCTTTTCCAGCAGAACAAGGTGACACAAGTAGATATCAGATAAAAATATATTCTATGGCTGCTGGGCGGCTCATCCTGCTAGGCACTGCTCTGGTGCATAGATGGGCCACACAGCCCACTACAGTCCTTCGAGTTGACAGAGAATGCCGCGATAAACAGAGGTCAAAGGAGAATTGGCACACTCGTTTAAGCCGACAGAAAGGTCACAAATGTTCACATAACTGCTGTTTACAACATTGGTGCGCATAACGGCATGTCTGAACACACAATATGCCGAACCCTGAAACAGATGGGCTACAAGTAATGCTCAAAAGGCATTCATGGACTGAAAAAAGTTTTCAGCCAAGAGCAAATGTTTTTTTGTTTGTCTTGTTTTGCAGCTATCAACTAATCATTATAATGTAACATAACATTTATATATTCTTTGCTTAGTTCCTTGTCTTTCCCTTGGGTCTAAAACTAGCACCCGATCACCCTCCAAATGCAGGTAGATTATAACAGAACACAACGTAACATAACATAACATTATGACGAGAACAGCCCAAAAATGCTCACCATTTTCCAAACTAAATTGTACGTAATGCTCTAATTACCAACAGGCTAGATAGTATCTAACACTGTATCGAGCCTGGTCTTGAAAACCCCCAGAGTTTCTGCCTCTGCTACATGACCTGGCAAGCTATTCAACACATCGACTACTCCATGAAAAAAATGCTTCCCAATGTCTGTGAAATTTACCTTTCGCGTATTTCTCTTTGTCCCCTCGTCATACTAACAGAATTCAAGCCGAAGAATCTCTTGTAGTACACTTTGTTAATTACCTTTACGAATTTATAAGCCTCAATCAAATCACCCTTAAATCTCAATTTACTAAACTTGAAGAGATTAAGCATCTTCAGTCTTTCCGCATAGCTTTTGTCTTCCATATCAGTAATCACTTTGGTTTGTATTCGTTGAACCTTTACCAGAGCCACTATATCTTTCATGTAGTATGGTCCCCAGAACTGCACACATTTAGTCTCCTCAGATAAGATCCCTCCTACAAATGCTCATCCAAATCCACTCTGTAATACATCCTGTAATTCCTACTATCTTCATTTTGCTGATAAATTTCTCATGAGGTACCTTATCAAATACTTTTTGAAAAAAAAAAAAAAACCATGCTGGTTATTCCTTAGGATGTCAAGTTTCAAGAAACACTATTAACTTGTCTCTAATGATTGATTCTAGTATTTTACATGTGATGCAAGTTAAACTGACAGGCCTGTAGTTTCGTGGATCAGTACAGTCGCCTTTCCTATATACTAGTATTACATTACCTCGCTTCCAGTTCTCCAGTATTTCTCCAGTTTCTAAAGACAGTCTAAAATCCGCCAGTTTTTTTAAAGATGACCTCACCTAAATCCTTGCATACCCTTGGGTATATGTCATCAGGACCTGCGGCCTTATTTTCTTTAGATTATGTATTTTATCCAGTACTTGTTTACCCTTTATATCAGAATCTGCTAAGACATTCTGAGTACTGAATATGCCTTATAGACTATTTGCAACCTGTTCAAGTAAAACCCTCAAAGTAACTATTTAAGGAATCAGCAATATCCTTATTCTTATAAAGCAATGCTCCTTCCTTATTACTGCACCACCCTAAGCTGCTCTCCTGCTCGATTGCTTGTGTCTGACACGCACTTCCTGTTTGTGGTGGAAAGAGTGAGGAGTGTATGAAAAAGTTTGTTGCAGGATTGTATTGTGCTTTTAAGTGTGTATTTGATATTATTTTGGGCTTTTTGTTTAAACTAAACCCCCATATTATAAGTAAGGTAAGACGGGTTTGCTCCTAAGGTGAAAATCTTTGTTGCCATTAGGGGACAGGGGGGGCTTTTCCACTTTTTTCCTCAGTTAAGCACTCGGGCTAGCAAAACTGGCCGGTTAAATAATTTGGCCTCCTTCTTGCTGAACGTGGGTTTTTTCTGTGGTTTTTGAACCCCTCAGGAGCAAAATATTATAGTAGTTAAATTTGACCTTTTTGTTACATGCTAACATTAGCTGTAGTTTATTAGGGGTCCAAGCAGCGAAGCTGGTGGAACCCTATTGTATCTGTTAGGATTATTATTATTATTATTATTATTATTCTTATTTTTCTCCGCTAAAAGTGTCTGAGGCTCAGCAACCAAAAGTCCTAGAGCAACCAAATTTGGCAGGTGGGTTCCTATGGCCCCCCACTACTCAGGAACTAAAAATCACCTATGTCGGCCAGATGGTGGCGCTATAACAAAGGGTCATGCGTAAAAGGCCATAACTCCCACACCATAAGTTAGATCAACACAAAACTTCATCGACCTATGCATTTGAACGTGCTCTACAACTTTGTCATTGGCACCACCTATGTCCGCCATATTGTTTGCCCGCCATTTGGACTTTTTTATTAGTTGGGCTGCGGAAGAGCTGGAGCTCCAAATCTAAGTGCTACGACATCTAGTAAACTTCTTTACGGCAAGCGACATCCATGGGGACGCAAGTAATCTGACACCGTAGGGTCCAGTTTTTATCAGTGAGGGGAGCGTCTGAACGTCGGGGAAAAAAATGGAAGAAAAAAGTGTGTTACTAAAAGCTTTTTGACAGGATGAATAATTACTTTTCTTTGGCATGGGTCCTTTTGAAGACAATATCTGGTGAGTTCGTTTACTCTTTGAATCTGTCGTTATGCTGAGAAATAGCTAAACCATTTTATTGATAGTATTTGAGTTCTGTGTAAACGCGCCAAAACACGCTGGTATGCAACTAAGCAACTAAGGTTGGCAAGTGAGGTGACCTGCCCTTGTGCATTCTTTGTGGTTGATACAGCGCAAGCTTAGACTCAGTTGACTTCAGAAGCAATAGGTGTTCTAATTTGTAAATATTTTATTATAGGAAGATGCTGTATTGTTATTGAAATATGCTGTTTTTAGATTTATTTAAAAGTGAAAGACCTGTTTAAAGAAAATTTTTCTTTGCAATTGTTTAATTTTTTAAATATATTTAATATAGTTTTCTATGGTTTAGTGTTGTAACACTATAGGCCTATGCTTATTGATATGCTGAACAGGCTTCAACTTAAAGGTTGTTAATAAACCAGGTTTTTAATAAACCGTGAATTCGAAAATGAGGTCAACCCTTGTGGACATTACGTTTCTGATCAATTAAGGTAATTTCAGTATTGTTAGGTACTGAGTATTGAATCAGTATTGTTTCAGTATCAATTATCAGGATACTAAACCTGGCATCGGTATCAAAGTCAAAATTTTGGTATCATGACAACACTAGTGTGACGCCTTTTTTAGTTGCGGCATGGAAGCACTGCAGCTGTACACACACACCGGGCCATTCAAGTGTTACGACATGCCATCTAAGTGTTACGACATAGTAAAGACCTTTACGGGAAGCGGCCAGGACACATCCATGGCGACACAACCAAGTCATCTGACAGCGACTCTTAACACAAAATTGGCCATAAGTCCTCAATATTTTACGTCAGACACATATTCCAATCCATTGCTTATCATGATATTCAGTAGATATGTTGGGTGAAGGTATATGATCATGAGGACAAAGCCATTTTAAAATCGCTCCATAGGGGGCGCGATAGTGCCACTGCTTGGACCCCTCCCAACGCTGCTTGCGGCTTTAATTATAAAATTATAATCTGATTCTGGGTAGATGTTAGTTTAGTCTGTTCTGAGATAAACAAAATATTTCCTAGTACAGGGGTTCCTCCATTCATTGCTATTTAGTACAAAGATAGCCAAGTTAGTTGATTATAACTAGAGGGATTCTACTCAGGGTAGTTCATTTTAGTGTTATTTATTCAATGCTTAATGTTAGATAGTTAAAAGTGCCTTATTTTTGTTTATTTATTCTCCGGTTTCTGCTGCTAGTTGTCCGGAGCCACCTGCACACTTTCAATTTGAGGGCTTGGTGTCTCTGTTGCGCCATTTTTACATTCTAGCATTAGCTGTAGTTTATTATTAATTTATTCCAGCTACATTTTGGGTTGTTTTTTGTTCTGAGATATAATTAGAATATTGCCTAATACAAGTGTTCCTTCGGTCATTGCTACTTAGTATAAAGCTAGCTAAGCTAGTTCATTATAACTGCAGGGATTCGTTTTCATGTTAACGTTAGATAAAAGTTCCTCATTTATTTATTTTTCCTCTGCGGTTTCTGCTGCTTGTTGTCCAGAACCACCTGCACATTTTTTTAAAGTGAGGTCTTGGTGCTTCCATTTCAGCAGTAACTTAATCTAGACAGAGAGATAGGGTGATGGTTAGGGCCTAAAAATGTGGCCAAAGCTGTGTGAGGGTTGCAGGATGATCGCGCTTCTGGAAAGTGATTTCCAGGGCGAGTTTGTTTGCCACCATTGCCAACTGGTTGAGTTCAAGTTCAAGTTTATTATTACCCACATGAAAAGTGGGGTAGGTTCAAAATGACTATTCTTGAGGCGCAAAGTGAATTTATTCCAAAGGTAAGAAAGTAAGTTGAAGAAGTGCTCCCCCCAGTGGATAAACAAAGCCATACGGGATAGTTTGAGAAAAAAATCAAAACTGAATAAGATTATAAAAATAACAGCACTGAGAGTAATAGGGCTGTATATTGTAATGTGCGTGCTAAGGTTAAAAAATATCTACGGGAAGCCAAGAGGCTCTTTCAAAGACAAATTGCCGTAGATGCAAAAAGTAATCTGTGGTAGGGTGGGCGTGGTTTTGCGTTGGCTGCAGAGAGAGAGTGAGCGGGGCGGCTCTCGGACTCTACGCCACAGCTGTGGGGGATTGCTAATCAGCACGGATGTTTAATTGTTTGATTGATTGACAATGTGCTGATTACCTCGACAGTGAGCCTGGGCGCTTAAAAGGCGGTCTACGGAGGCAGACGGGGGGCTGACTGGAGACAGAGGAAGTGCTGCCAGAACCTGCAGCACAGCTTTGTATTTGTTACAAAACCGAAAGCCGCGTGACGGCCGCAAAATAAAAAGACGCAATCGCGTCCTGGAAATAAATCCCGTCTCTCTCTCGTCTGTTAAACCGAGCGGTGGCACTCAGCTTGCCACATAATCCTAAACACTTTTCAATACTGTAGTAGGAAAAGAAAAGTTAGAGGATATTAGGTGCATCAAAAATGAAGAAGCATTGCTTTCTGAGAATAAATACATTGCCAATGCCTTAAATAGTTATTTTGTTGAGTTTTACTAGAGAAGAGTTTACTAATAGACTGGAAGGCATATTCAGTACTCAGGAAGTCTTATCAGATATTGAAATAGAGGATAAAAAAGTACTACATTGTCAGACAAGCAAGGATTAATTAAGAATGTTAATTCCTGAATCCAGCGGTTCCAACAGTCAATGCCCTTGTTAAACTGTTCAGCACTCTGAATACTGAACCAAGTGATATTGCATGCTAGAACCCCTCACCTACGTGTAAAATATTTTATTAGATTTAATTTAATAATTATGTTTAAAATTAGAATTATCAATTAAATCACCAAATTATTTGATAGGTCAGTCTACAGAAAACTGGTGGAATCAACCAACAAGTCAAAACAAGCTGTATATCAGGTTTTCAGATTAAGTAATTCAATTCAATAAGAAGCAGTCAATTATATTAATGAATTGAAAACATACCTTATTTATTGAATGCAGGCACACTACTTTTAAATTACACAACAGAAGACATCCAGCAAAACATTAAACAACTAACCTAGAAATACCAGAATATAGAGAGAGAGACGGATAAGAGAAAGAGAGAGAGAAACGGATCGGCCAGACCTTGCCAAAGTATCACCCACTTCCAGTATAAGCGCCACAAGGAAACCAGCTAAAAGCACACAACCAAGGAACCACCACCAAAATAAAAAGAGCAGAACTCTTCTTCTTCCAGGCTCTGACACCAACGCAGCACATAAACTTTATCCTGTGGCAATCTTAAATACCTTACCCAGCACGGCTTGAGGATGTTTTGCCCTGATTGGGCGATGCTGAGTTAAGGTGTAGGATAGAAGGGAAGGGGGGTCAGACTAATTTATGACAAGGACTGGCCTACCTAAAGATTGCATTCAAACTTAAAGAGGACATGGGAAAGGGAAATGTTAGGTATGTAGGGTCTCCGACCCCCGATATGGTGTCTTGTGTCATCTGGTTTATCTCTTCTAGATTGTCAGCCTAGATTAGGGTATCAGTGATTTTATATTGCCCCAATCACATTTGCTTTGATGCTTGTGACGGGGAGGCCAGGCCACATTCTTATTCACTGATTCCCTCTCTAAGGCCAAAATCTAAACACTACATATCCTACATGAATTACTTAAACTTAAGACAAACAAGGCAGCTGGTCCTGATGGTATATACCCAAGGAGTACTCAAAAGCTGCGTTTCCACCACAGGAACTTTCCCCAGGAACTAGGAACCTTTTGAGGAACTCAGTGCATTTCCACTGCAGGAACTAGGGTCTAAGTTCCGGGGACTTCATTTTACCCCCAAATAAGTCCCTGCTCAGGGGGAAGGACTTTTGAATTAGAGGATGTATTTCAGACTGGATTCAGAACTGGCTACAGGGTAGAACACAAAGAGTAGTAGTAGGGGGATATTATCTGAGCAGGGAGCTGTTAAAAGTGGAGTCCCATAAGGATCAGTGCTGGGACCACTACTCTTCCTCATTTATATCAATGACCTCGACAGGGACATAAAAAGTACATTAACCAAATTTGCAGATGATACAAAACTGGGAGGCCCAGCTAATAGTCTGGAAGCTACTAAAGTAATCCAAGAAGATTAAAATAGAATCCAGAAGTGGGCGAAAACCTGGCAAATGAAATGTATTATAGACAAATGTAAAGTTCTGCATGTGGGAAATAAAAATAATAGGCAGCACCGCAGTTCAATCCCCGGCAGCGGTACTTCTGGCTTGGTCAGACGTTCCTACGAACACAGCTGGCAGTGTTCATGGGTGGGAAGCCAGTGAGGGTGAGAGTCCTGATCGTTGCATTAGCAACTCCTACTGGTTGGTCGGGGCGCTTGTCCAGTAGGGAGGGGATCTGGGGGAGATAGCGTGAACCTCCGCACGCGTTACGCTCTCCCAGTGAAACTCCTCACTTTCAGGTGAAAAGAAGCAGCTGGCGACTCCACATGTATAAGAGGAGACATGTGGTAGTCTACACCCTCCCCAGACGAACAGTAGGGTAGCGCATCGACCAGGACCGTGATACAAACGGGGAATTGGTGTAACGATTAAATTGGGGATTAAATGGGAGAAAAATGGCAAAAAATAAAAATATTAGGCAGGATCACTTTATGGGAGGAACAAAATTGGAATGTGCTCAGTTTGAAAAAGACTTGGGAGTAATGGTTAATCAATGCTTTTCAGGTTCTAGACACTGCACTGTCGCAGTAAAAAAGGCCAACAGGATGCTGGGATATATAACCAAAATCTTATACAATACATTTGTTAGACCACACTTGGAGTATTGTGTGCAGTTCTGGGGACCGTACTACAGGAAAGATATAGAGGCTCTGGAAAAAGTTCAAAGAAGAGCAACAAAATTGATTCCTGGTATGAAAGATAAAAGCTATGAGGAAAGACTTAAGATGCTTAACCTCTTCAAGCTTAGTAAAAGGAGACTCAGGGGTGATTTGATTGAGGCATTCATAAAGGGGATCAACAAAGTGAACTACAAGAGATTCTTCAGGTTGAGTTCTGTTAGTAGAACAAGGGGACATAAATGGAAATTAACAAAAGGTAGATTCCATTCAGACATTAGGAAGAATTTTTTCACACAGAAAGCAGTCAATGTGTGGAATAGCCTCTAGGTCATGTAGTAGGGGCAGAAACTCTGGGGATTTTCAAGACTAGGCTTGATACAGTGTTAGATACTAACTAGTCTATAGGTAATCAGAGCACTAATTTAGTTAGGAAAATGGCGAGCACTGTTGGGCTGAATGGCCTGTTCTCGTCATTATATTATGTTATGTTAAGTCAATTCTAAATGGGCTAAGATCTTCTTGTTAACTTACAAAGCTTTAAATGGTTTAGCCCTCGACTATCTCAGTGAGTTACTTATTTCTTACTCTCCTCCAAGAGTATTTCGTTCACAAGATGCTGGTTATGTGAAAATTCCATGTGTATCTAAAATTACGATGGGTGGTCAACCTTCTCTCATAAAGCACCTGTCTTATGGAACCATCTCCCCATGTATGTGCGGGCTTCAGACACACTCTGTCTAGGTGTAGGCTTAAAACTTACCTCTTTAGTCAGTCCTATATTTAGCCATTCCCACTGTCCTATAATCATGTTAAATGGTCAAATATAATCACAGAGGTTATGAAATTAAACATGGATGTCCGGCCTGGGTAGGGAGCTTAGCGTTAAAGTGTCAAGCTTGCTTTTATGGAGTGGACACACTAGTTAGCTTAGCCTCAAGTGTCAAGTTGGCCTTACGGAGTTGACACACTAGGTAGCTTAGCATCAAGTGTCAAGTTAGCCATAACCTTGTCTTCTCTGTTTCTCTTTCCATGGGGCTCCCGCCCCTTACCACACCCTGAGTTCAAAGACTGCTCTAGCCTGTTTCCAGCTGAGTCCACGGGAGAGCACCAACCCTGTCCCTCACTCTACAGTCTCGGACTCCTTCAGCCCTGTTTCAGCCCTGTTTCTCCACTGCCCATCCCTTGAGGCAGCCTGGAGCTCCAGATCAGTCACCCGGCTCCTCTAAACTGAACTATACCATTTGGTCATCTATTATTCCTGTTTACTTTCACCTCAGCTGTTACCTGCTTAACCCATTCTATTTGCAGTGATAGATCCCTAGTTGCCTTTCTGCCACATTCCATTCTACTGCTACTTTACACCAGGCTAACCAGTATAGCCAGGTTCCTCTCAAGATTTCTTCCCATTGTAGAGTTTTTTCTCACCACCATTTGAGGGTTCTCCCCCCCACTGGGAGATTTTACCTTATGTACTTGCTATTTTGGGGTTCAGAACTGCTGTTTGCTCTATTTGCTCTTTTTGCTCTGATTCTTGCCTTGCTACTCTGTAAAGCGTATTTGTTGCAGCTTTCCGTAAAAAAGGCTAGATAAAAATAAAATTGTTTCGATTTTGATTTGATTAGTGTCAGATTTGTCTCACAAAATTAGCTACCAGCATGTAAAAATGTAACATCAGTCAATCACTAGCACAAGTATCCTAACTAAACAAGCAAAGTAAACATTCGAAATACACACAAATGACATTTAAAACAAACTATGAGAGGAGAAACTTAAAAACCATAAAAATTTTCTTGGCAAAATTTTCTTTTTAGTAGCCATTTTCCATTGCCAGGTATAAAATATACAGTTAGAGACAGTTAGAGGAAATTAACTCATTCTGCTCTACCGCAAAAACACAATACTAAAATTCTAAACTTCTAAAATTCTAAAAAAATACTAAACTTTTTCATGACACAGCAGAAGAAAATTTTTAAATAATCAATGAATTACTTAAGCTTTCTATTTACAAAGCTTTGATAGTCCAAGAGCCCATGCGTCAGCCCATCTTGCTGGATGGAGAATGAAATAAAGCAGAGTAAAGCACAATATTTTTTGTTTATTGTTAATTACATTTTTTTGTAAGCCACATCAAACGGATCCATGGGCTATATCAGGACCAGATGTCATAGGTTCCCCACTCCTACTCTTAGAGGGTGCAGTCTCACCTCATCCACACTGCACTCATTCTCCTTGCAGAGGGTCTCCAGAAGATGCAGGTTCACTTCAGGGGAGCGGGGTTTACCTTTGCTGTGATTGCGCCGGGATGTCCGAGTCATGGGCTGAACCAGCCTGTTTGTAGCCGTTTCTGTGGGGAAGGGTGGTTTGTTATTTGTGAGATAATGACTGATTTGACGTTCACTGTTAAACAGGAAGTTTGCAATGTGTTGATTACAGTGAGCAGTTCTATTCCTTCCACATGTAATACCTTACAACTACAAACATTACAAGCATTTTTTTGACTTCAGAAAATTGTAATTCAAGAATAATTTAAAGCAATGCTATCATTCAGTAAGTATCAGTGAGGGAGGGGCAACAGGGTTGGGACTTTGTGAAGGGCATCAGGAGCATGGGATGGGGAGGGGCCTTCAGAACAGGGATTACAGTAAGGCTACAGGAGCAGTCTGGGAGAGGGACAGAAGGGGTGGAGCTTACTGTAAGGCTGCAGGAGCAGGGAGGGAGGGCTGCGCCGAATGCAGAACTCCAGTACACACATGAGCAGCTGGAAGGAAATCACTAGGTCATCCTCCATCTGCAGCACCCTTCCTGAAGACAGCAGAGATATGGCCAGGACAAACACAGACTTGAGAGACTCATTTTGGGGGTTGGGACTTGAGGTCAAGCTGGAGACATTACATTACATTACATGCATTAGGCAGACGCTCTTATCCAGAGCGACGTACAACAAAGTGTATAGACATCTTTACAGTGTTCAACTGCCAGTGGTCTTGGTACAGATTCACAAATTTTGAAACAACTCCGCAAAGGTTTAACTATTTACATTCTTCCATGTGCACATAGGGCCCTATTCAGACTTGACAGATTCACATACCTGCTGAAGAGCTTTTTTGGCAAGTGCTTTCTTAGGAGTAAATCAGAGAAATTCCCATGAATAGACAAAAAGGTTAGCACTGGCATTTCTAAAAAGACTGTATGCTAAATATTCTAATGCCACTTAACTTGAGATTTTATTCATTAGAAACAACTGATTTTACCCCTTTTCCACAGACGCTAAATCTGGTTTATCCTTATCCATTGAGGGGGTGTTCTATTTAAGGCTCTATAACTCCAGATGTGTGCATCACAGACTTGGGAAATGGCTTACATGAACAAGACAGCTGTACCATTTTCAATACTAACTTAGTTTAGTTTATTTTCATAATTTAGTTATTAAATGAAGTGAAATCGACAATAGTTTTCTTCATGACAATAGTCATGAAGAAAATCGATACTGGCCGTGAAAATTCACAGCCAATGGCTTCCCCTTTGTGACTTTTCCTAAACATATGTATTAACGTGATTAAATCTCAATATCAACATTGTATAAGGAAATAGTTATAAATAATTAAGAAAAACAGAACAATCACTGGGTGCTCAAGTACAGAAATATCTACAAGCTCTGGAGATCAGGACGAACCAACAAGGAGCTCATTGAACAAAAGGGCAGAGATAACTCGAAGGGAGCAAAGAAGGGTGCCTCAGTGCAAAAAGCATAAAACTGGGCTTTCTTCAATGCAGTTCAAGGCACTCTAGTTGGAGGAAGGCTGATGTGGCCAAAACGCGTTGGCATTGACTGGTTTTTTTAAATTCCTCATGCCAATTGAATAAAGGCTTTTTTAAAACTCATTCCTTCCTCCAACGAGAGTGCCTTGAACTGAATTGAAGAAAGCCCAGTTTTATACTTTTTGCACTGAGGCACCCTTCTTTGCCCTTCGAGTTATAAATAATTCCTTGATGGCTATGAAAGGTGAAATGATCTAGATCAATTATCTTCCGCCAGCTTCCATATGACCATTAGCATTAGGCTACCAACCGGATAGCTGCCGTGTGCTGAAAAGTTTAATAGTATTTTATATTTAAGATTAATATAAATTAAAGGAAAACAACAATTATGCCTCACTGAGTGGGAGTTTATCTCCTGCAAACACTGTAGCTGAATATATAAAGCAGTAACGGTGCAACCAATCTTGGTGTTACACTCTGACTTAAATCACTGCAGACATCCAATTAGGCATGTCACACATCACTGGAACGCTTATACTGCTCTCTAGTGGACAAAAGAATTGTTTGTCAATTAAGTTTTGAGCAATCTCAAGACACCGGTGTTGTGGCCGATAGGGGTTTGCGTGAAGGGGTTAAGAGGGCGCTTTTGTAAATTCACAGAAAAATATCACTATCAACTATAAAGTTGAAAAATATTGCAAAAGAATAAGACTTTAGAATAAATAGTAGGCTCTGTACCATCCCACTGTACCACGTCAGAAGGTATTGTATCACGGAAAACTGATTATCAGCACTTGTGGGCTAACGTCAATTTAAATGTGAAATTCCTACAGTTGAGGCCAAAAGTTTACATACACCTCGGCTAAATACATTCAAACAATTTTTCACAACTTCACACATTTCATGTTACCATACATTTCCTGTGTTAAGTCAATCGGGGTATCTACTTTATGTTCACAAGAGGTCATTTCAAAATGATAGCTAAGACAAATTCATCATCTTATGTACTATATCAAATTTTCAGTGGGTCAAAAGTTTACATATACTTTGTTAGTATTTGGTGGCATTGTCTTTTAATTCCTTAACTCAAGTCAAATGCTTGGGGTAGCCTTCTACAAGCTTCTCACAATACTTTGTCACCATTTTTTCCCCATTCCTCCTGACAAAACTGGTGTAACATCAATTTCAACTGGTGTCAGGTTTATGGGCCTCCTTGCTCGGACACATTTTTTCAGTTCAGTCCACAAATTTTCTATGGGATTCAGGTCAGGGCTTTTTGGCCTTTCCCTTTGTTGTCTTTAACCTCTTAAGGCACAAGCCAAATTTTGCCAATCCTTGCCAATTTAGGGGGTCCCCTATTTAAAGCTTTATAACTCCAGACGTGAACACCACAGAGACTTGAAAAATGGCTTAAATGAAGCAAGACATTTGTACAATTTACAATACTAACAGATTAGTTTATATTCATAATTTTGGAAGAAATAAAGTGCCACAAATGCAATTGTTTTGACAAAAAATCCAAAATAAATTTGCACTTTTTAAGTTTGCAATGAAATACTGAGAGATTGCATATATGTAGGAGGTTAAACTATACATGTGCTAGGTCAAAAACTTCTTGACCACAAATTCATAAAATCTAAGGGTGGATATGTAGAACTACTACAGATGTATGAAGCAAAAACTAAGCAGTGTACCCAGCATCTCTAAATTATGCATTGCTGTAAATCATAACATATCCACGTATTTCACTACAAATCAACTGTTTTGACTCAAGAAAATTACTGTTGCATAATTTTCAAATGGGAATTACAAGCTTTCAGTCAGTACAGTGGTCTAAAATAGCTAGGTGTCCAGAAACATATCCAAAATCTCTCCAAAATTGAATAAAATGCTTTTTGTCCATTATAAAGCATATAAAGGAGCCCCTTATGAGGGTTTAAGATGAAACATTGCTATCAGATTAAAAAAATAATGCAAAAATATTGTCACACAATGCGGTACAGTACCTAAATGTGTAATAATTAACTCGTGTGTATTTCTATACTCTGTACTCTCGTATGTTTTCTTGTATGGGGATGAGACAACATGAAAACAATTTTCGCCCGTCCACCACGTTTTGGCAATGTTCCAGCTCTGACGTCATCACTGTTGCATGCTTCACAAAAACTATTACACTTCCGTCTAACGCTTACATTACAGTGTGAAATATTTACATTATATAACACCACTAACCTATTTAAAGATACTCAATTTCAAAAATAACGTATATAACCGAAATATTTTGAACGGTAATACTTACATAGCAATGATGAAATCTCCTCTATGTTCAGTATATACAGACAGAGACAGTATCAATGATATTGTTCTATTCGCTTCTGTTTTGCTCCAGAAAACGATGTCAGCTAGGTCTATCAGCAAACATATGGCTTAGCTATGTTCAGAAGTCCTCAATAATAATAGTATTTTCCAAGAAATTACGAAATATCCTTGAACACGTTTCGTTAGGTGCATCGTATTTGTCTGCTAACAGAGTGATTGCGTAAGTGAATGCTATGCTAAGAATATTTTCTGTTACGCTGACCTATGAAACGCTATTCCAAAAGCAGAATTATACATGTTATACATCGTTAGAAAGCTTATACTCTCGCCTACCGAATAAATGAATTGTAAATCAAGTCAAGACTGTACTAAAAAGGGCGACGACGCCGTAAACAACAGGTGTGGTGTTACGCACAGCTATTTTGGAAGATACCCAGGCGTCACAGATGCGTCTATATTTCCCAAACGGATTGTCCAAGACAATATATGACCACGCAGTCTCAAAAGGGACATCTCTACACGTAAAACCAACAGTAAGCTTTTATATTTATTCAATATTTAGTCCCAGATATTGACTGTAGCAGCGTTTTCACTGCTGTATAGGCATATCTTAGGGCTATTGTCAGGTTTATCTTGTTGCTATGACGGAATACGATTTTTTAGTGGTGAAAGAATTTTTTTATGAATGCCAAGATAGACAATATTGTCCATTATGTCAAGGGTGGGGGGTGTTTTTTAGATGAGACTGCAGGGAGGGGGTGTGTGTTAAATGAACGACGGGAGCGACAATGGTGGGGCTGCGAAACTCCGTTTTCGGCATAGTTGTCATGTATCGTCTACTAATGAAACTGAAACAACGCGTTTCTGTTTTCATCTCACACTTTGGTTGCAGTAGCACCGAATGTTTGAGTTTAGTAATTTAGGCACGCGGGCGTGCCCACCACTAGGGGTTGTGCGCTAAGAGGTTAAGCCATTATGTTACAACTTTGGAGGTATGCTTAGAATCATTGTTCTGTTGGAAGACCCAGTTTTAACTTTCTAGCTGCTGTCTTGAGGTGTTGCTTCAGTATTTCTAGATAACCCTCCTTCCTCATGATGCCATCTATTTTCTGAAGTGCACCAGTCCCTTTTTCAGCAAAACACCCCCACAACATGATGCTGTCACCCCCATGCTTCACAGTTGGGATGGTGTTCTTCGGTTTAAAAGCCTCACCCATTTTCCTCCATATATAGCATAATCAGCCTCATAATTTTAAATATACAAACTATAAATTAGCACTTTAAATTAATAATTAAATTATTAAAATTACACATTAATAGTCAATCTCAACCAAATCATAATATCATACATTCAGCTAATACTAAATTAATATAAATGATTTAGCTAAGAGGCGAAAATATTCTATAAAGTTCTTTTGATTAGCAGTGGCTGACTAAATTCAACACAAGAGTAATAGCAATACAGACAACCGTGTAAATGTAATAAAGTTTATTAAACGCAAAGTACCGAAAATGGCAAAGCACAATTCTCTACAATGATGTATACAGGGATTAAAGCAAAAAAAAAAAAAAAAAAACTACTGACTGAAATTTTTTTTCAGGCCAAGCAGGGCCAATCGACCGGGGGCGGGGGGGTGGTCTGTTGGATGGAACGTTTGATTGGGTGGGCAAGACACGTTTGCCCATAGCCACCGCCGGCTGTGTGGCCAAGTCATATTCCCCCTCTACAATTTGTAAAACAAGTTACAGAGGAGGCCCCCACATTAGGGCATGTACACACACACTGCCCGCCATTTTTGTTTTTTAGGGAAGGTGGGTGATACACCGCCTTTTCAGAGCTACTTTTTTCTGCCGTGTGGTCGCATAGGTTTACATGTAAAAAAAACACGGAGGCAGCTCAGAAAAAGGCGGACAGTGTGTACACGCCCTTAGCCCTCGACGCCTGCTAAACAAGTGAGATTTCAGCACCACCCCACACATAACCATTGCTGCTGTTCTCTAAGCCTCAAATCATCATGCTGCTGCCAGATATGCAGTAGATATTACAAGAATTGTTTCTCCTGATTAATTTTCCTGTTGAACTCAATGGAAAAAATATTCAGGAGAAACAATGCTTGTAGTAGGCTATCTACTGCACATCTTGCAGCAGCATGGTGGTTTGAGGCTCATTTGATACCTTGGACCCTTGATGACTTAAAGCCATTTAGCCAACAAATGCGTTCCATACTGTATCAGCATAATTTACAGCTGAATCTAGTCCCACCCCCCAATGCCCATAGAGATCGATCCAAATGCAAAGAGTTTTTGTCTCGCTTGTAGGAAACCTGGCAATAAGATATCCGGACTCTGATGATGTTGATAGGTCACAGACATCAGGAAGTCATGGCATGCAAATGATATGCAACCATATACAAAACATGACTCTTATTTGACATTATGTTAATTTGTCTACTGTATAAGTGAATTCCCCTGTTTCTAGCTTTTCCCCAAACAGTTCACTGCAGCAAAAGTAAACGAGCAAATGGTGGCACAGGAGGTCTCAGGAGTGCATTTGTCTAATTATTGCTAATTTTCTGACCAATGATTTGTTGTTAAGACCATTAAAAGCTTAATATTTTGCCATTTTGGGCTTGCATGGCCCTTTTTTTTTTTTTTATTTGCCCAGGAGTGTAAACTTTATTTAAATACTCGAGACTAATAGCGTTTTAAGGGAAGATGATGCTTTTGAACAGCTTTTCTATTGCCAGTTTTCTTTTACGTAATTTCAATGCTGTTTTAAATCTATGAAAGCCTACATGAATATTTGCATTTGGGTCATTAACTGTCTGTTCACCTTTCAAATAGCCTACGTTCTACATCTCACGGGTTCATACAGCCGCCGGGCTCACGGTGTCCCGGACACCAACAGAGAACACTCCTCCAAAAGGCTAGATCTTTGTCCTGGTGATCACCTGCAAACTTCATTCTGGCTTTTTTTATACCGGTCTTGGAGTAGGGGCTTCTTCCTTGCGCAACAGCCTTTCAGGCCATGGCGACGTAGGATTCTCTTAATGGTGGATGTAGATACTTTGGTACCTTGATGCCTCCAACTCCTTCACCAGTTCCTTTGTTGTTGTCTTGGGTTCAATTAAACCTTTCAAACCAAAGTTCGCTCAGCCCTGGGAGCTAATTTGTGCCTCTTTCCTGAACGAGGCAGTGTCTGTGTGGTCCCCAGATTTTTATATTTGCATACAATTGTTTGTACAGATGCTCGCAGTACTTTCAGTTGTTTGGAAATTGCTCCTTGTGGAGGTCCGCAATTCTTTTTCTGAGGTCTTGGCTGAGTTGTTTGGATTTTCCCCCACAGGGCAAGAAGGCAGTGGCTCTAAAGGTAGGCCCTTAAATATAGCCACATGTGGCAATATCTTTAGCCTAGGTGTATGTAAACGTTTCACCTCAACTGTAAGTGCAACAGTTCCAATATTTCATAAAAGTACCTCAACCACTGTATAGTGTGATCTACATGACAGCAAACCAGGTTGCAGATACCAGATATTTAAATATATTTTAGTTGTTTAGCATGGTTCTTTCACCACCAAAAAAACAAGCAAAAACAGCAAAAATGACCAAAAAAAAAAAAAAAAAAAACACCCAAGGTACTGATTATAGGTTAATGATGGGTCAATATAGGTTATTTTGTCTGCTCACTCGTTTGAGTGAATGTGAAACATTTTACATTACATTACAGGCATTTGGCAGAAGCTCTTATCCAGAGCGACATACAACAAAGTGTGGAAGAATAACGAGGAACAAGTGTGTTGAAAACCCTAGAGAGAAGTACCGTTCCAAGTGCAGGGAACAACCGCATAGTTTAACTTGGACCCTGTAGGTTAATCTGATTAACACTAACACAAACAAGAACAGCAACAACGCAGTCAATGCAAAAAATACAAGCAGTAGTTAAGACACGAGTGCATTAACTAAGTCAACTAAGAAACAGCTACCTAGTTACAACCCTAAGCTTACAGTCAATTTAGAGATTACAGGGAGGTAGGGAGGGATGGGGAGAGGTGCAGCCTGAAGAGGAGTCTTCAGTTGTCGCTTGAAGGTGGTCAGGGTCTCAGCTGTTCTGACCTCCACAGGAAGGTCATTCCACCATCGTGGGGCCAGAACAGACAGGAGACGTGATCGGGAAGCGCAAGTGCGAAGAGGGGGAGGTGCCAGGCATCCTGAGGTAGTGGAATGGAGGGGTCTGGCTGGAATGTATTTCCATGTGCATGTTTAAACATTTCCATGTGCATTGGCCCAACAATTTAATTTAGAGCGTGCTAAGCACTTTTCTTTTTCTTACATATTTGGACATGCATAGTCTCCATGCGGCCCGAAGGTTTTCCCCAGATCATTTCATTACTGTTATTACTCTGAACGTTCAAAATACTAGCTAATGCACACAAAACAATATAAACAAAACAAGCCAAGTTTTCGTCAACGTTGTCTAAACTAATGTTGTCTTTCTTGACATGGTCCGGTAGCTAGCGTTTGCTGTGCAAATAGCTATGTAATTTAGTAAAGTTACATTGTCATTAAATGTAATACGAAATCTACATCAACAAATAATATGATCTCTCATGTTACACAAAAACTTTTTTGGGTTCCATAACTCCCCCAAACCCCCTTTCTCTGTTATTATAACGCATGCAGACACCGGAAAAAACAGTACGCCGCTCACACACAAGAGAGCTGAAGAGCGAGCCTGTTGCGTTAGTTCAGCCTACCCTCTCTGGCGGACCAACCACTGATGGGTGATGAAAAACGCGTCACTAACTGTGCGCCGCTTGTGATTTTTTCCCGGGAATGTCGCCACAGACACCAAGTTTTTTAATCATGAATTATGATAATAATAATAGTATAAATTAATATAAAAATAGGCTCAATCACCATTGTGTTACCCAATGCAGCGATAGATAGTGACTTAAGACATTAATTTTAATGAAATTCTTCGAGATTATTACTTTAAATATAAAGTCTTTTCTTTCAGTCTAGTCTTTTCACAGGAATCACATTTGATAGCTTCAGAAATACATCATGAGTAAAAGATCGCCAGGCCAAGTACTTCATGCTTCCTATAGTACTCATGCAAGGGGGGTAGTTATCCTCATACACAAATCAATACCATTTAATTAAATTACCCAAGACCCATTTGGGAAATATATTATTGTTCAAGGTAATATTTTGTCACAAAAACTAAATCTTATAAATATCTATGGCCCTAATGAGGACAACCCATCATTTTTCGAAAGACTATTTTTAACTGTCTGCCTTGGAGAGACTTCTTATTATCGGAGGAGATTTTAACTGTGCCCCCGACCCAGTATTGGATAGATCCACTCAAATTGATACAACTCATGTACAAACTAGAAAAACACTGAGTAATCATATGAAATATCTAAGATTAATTGAAGTTTGGAGAACGAAGAACCCAAACAAAAGAGAGTACTCTTGTTACTCAAGCTCATATAAAACTCGTTCACGTATTGATTACTTTTTAATTTCTATGGAACTACTGTCTAATGTCATAAAATGCTGGTACAATAGTATAGTAATTAGTGACCATGCAGCAGTATCTATGGAGATCCATTTGGGTAGGTTTGAACATTGCTCAAGATGGAGGCTACAAGTTTATCTGTTACAGGATACAGCTTTTGTTAAATTTGTGGAAAGTCGCATTGATACATATTTTGAATTAAATACAGATGGAATTTCAGCCAGCATTAGATGGAAAGCATTTAAAGCCTATATAAGGAGAAATTATTAGTTACACAAGTTCTAAAACCAAACAGCACAACCAAAAACTACGAACATTAGAAAACCAAATTTAAAAAGCTGAGACTGAAATTTATAATAACAATGACCCTGACAAATTACATAATCTATCTGTCATGAGAGCTAATTATGATAAATTAACAACTGACAAAGTGGCTAAAAGTTTGATGTGGACTAAACAAACATATTGTGTCCAAGGGGAAAAGCAGGTAAACTATTGGCCTGGAGGATAAAGAAAACGCAAGCTGAAAGAACAATTAATAGTATAAAGTCAATATCTGGCAACTTAACTATGGACCTATTAGAGATAAATAATAATTTTAGAGACTTTTATAAATTACTACACAAATCAGAAGATACAGAAAATAGAAAAGCTCAGACCGCATTTCTTAACCAATTGCAATTTCAGACTATGTCAGATGATGAAAAAATAGCATAGATAGTCCATTAACAGCAAAAGACCTTTGTGAAGCTATAGGGGATATTAACAGCGGTAAAGCACCCGGACCAGATGGGTTACCAATAGAGTTCTACAAAACATTTAAAAGGCAACTTGTAAGGCCACTTCTTGACATGTATGAAGAATCGCTTATTGAAGGAACCCTCCCAGATTCATTAAGATTAGCTACAATAACCCTAATATTAAAACCAAATGATTGAACCTCCAGCAATGGCCGTAAGAGCACATAAAGGATTATCAGGCATTACAATTGGGGGGATAGATCATCGCATTTCTTTATAAGCGGATTATATTATATTTTTCCTGACAAATTAAAAAAATAGTATTCCCAATCTGATGAGATTAATTGATGATTTTGGGGGTTCTCTGGATACAAAATTAACAACTTCAAATCAGTATTAATGTTTCTTAATAAGGAGGACGGACATAGTCCCATAGTAAATACTCCATTTACGACAACTACTGATGGTTTTAGGTACTTGTGTGTTAGGATCACTCCTAAACTCAGTGAAATAATTCTAGCAAATTATGACCCCCTGGTAGATGGAGTAACTGCAGCACTGAAACGCTGGTCCAATTTGCCTATATCTATGTTCGGACAAATGAATATCATAAAGATGACTATTCTACCCAAATTTTAATATTATTTTCAAACACTCCTATTGCCGCTACCAAACTTCCCAATCTTAGATGGTATTATATGGCTGCCCAACTGACCTCAGCATCATATTATTTCTGTACAACAGCGCTCCCAGCCTGGGTAAGCATCGAGCAAAAGTCCATTCCAGATCTACCATTAAATCTGTATCTATACTCTTTGGATATTAAGACATTGAAGAAACGTACAAAAAATCCTTTTCTTAAAAATACAATTTCAGTTTGGCATGCTGCACACAAACATATAGGCCTGTATTGTCTCAATTTACTCCTATTTGGGGTAATGAACAGTTTACATCTGGTAAAAAAATATGGAGGATTTAGGTCATGAAATCCAAAAGGTATTCGGAAAATTATGGATCTTTATGCAGACGGAATTTTGCTTTCTTTTGATCAATTATGTCAGAGATATCAAATCCCTAAAAAACATTTAAATATTTACAGTTAAAAAGCTACATGTCATCAAAATATAAACAGATAACATGTATACCACCTTTATCAAAACTTGAGGAAATAACACTTGTAAATTTAGAAGGGAAGGGCCACGTATCTAAATATTACAGCATATTGGTTGCATATAGTACTGAATCAGCACTAGATAAATTAAATGCTTGGAAAATTGATATACAAGAAGACATTGACAAGACGGATTGGAATGATGCTTGTTTAAAAGCGCAAGCACATACAATAAATACAAGGTTTAAATTCCTTCAATATAAATGGTTAATGAGAATGTACATAACTCCTGTCAAACTTCATCATATGTCTGCTAATATTCCAGATGTTTGTACTAAATGTTTAGACGAGAAAGGTACTTTAATTCACTGTCTATGGGAATGTCTGAAGATCCAAAACTTCCGGAAAGATGTTATAAAATGTTTGTCAGAGATGTTTAATACCAAAGTTCCTTTGAGTGTCAAACTCTGTGTGCTTGGAATATATCCAAAGGACATACTGCAAACATCGAAACAGACTAAACTTATGAATTTTGGACTTCTTCAAGCCAGGAGAGCTATAGCACTATACTGGAAGAGTATGGACGCTCCATCATTGAGAATGTGGATGTGGGAGCTAGCGGATTGTATCGCTCTGGAAAGACTAACTTACATTGCTAAAGGCAAGCAGAAAGACTTTGTTCAGCTCTGGGAACCATACATGCACATCATGGAAGGTGGAAATGTAGGCTTTACCTGAAAAGAAATTGTAAACAATGTAGAGAAATATTTTGCTTTATTTATATTCTATCCGATGTAGGTGCAAGTTGAGTGTGTGTGTATGTGCAACGTACGTGTTGGTCTGCAAACTGTTGTACTGTTACTGTATGTTGATGTGATGTCATAAAATAAGAAAATGACAAAACATATTGTAAAAAAAAAAAAGAAAAAAAAAAAAGAAGAAAGAATAGGAAAGAAAATGCTTTCCTTGAATGTGTCTGCATCTCGTACTTTCTGGATAAAAGGGTGACTGAGAAAATGCAGCTGGGTGTTTGTGTAACATTCCTTGCATCTCTTTGTCCCAGTGCTCAGCAGATCTGCTGTCAGCAAAAACCAAAAGTATGAGACAAACATAATTGGCTCCTTTGTGTTGTAAATGATTAGTACCAAAAGTAGTCTGCATCAAACAAAGAAACACTTCCCTCCAATTGGCTCATTGATAGAGAAATCTCAAACTGGTTTAGTAACAAAGAAGGGGACTTTGTGTAGTCACAGAGCTTAGCTTCACAGACATTTAAAATATGTTTCTACGTGCAACGGGTTATTAAACATTAATTAAATATTGGTGTTTTGACTATAAAGTAGTGATATACTGTGCATGAATTGAAAAAATGAAACAAATAACCCTGCTTGAACATTTGGCAGTTATTTCAAATCTTCAGTCTTCTTATTTATTATCCTGTCCACTTTTTCCAGCACTGTCCACAGGAATTTTTTTTCTCTAGTTTCTCCATCTGGTGCTGGTGATAGTCAAAGTTGTAGTTTCTGCCCAACTGGACACACAGGGGCACAAACAACATTTTCAGTACCATGTCTTCGCCATGTTAACCTTCTCGCAGCACTCGATTTGTGCCGCTGTACTGTTTGCGATTCCCTTATCTCTTATCCAATCTCTCTTCCGATTCGCTCTGCTTTGAAATCACCTCTGATTGGCTGAATTTACTGTCAATCAACAGGGACATCAGCAACGACGCTGGACAAAATGGTGGCTGACATTAGATCCGTGTACAGGAGAAAGCCTGTAAAAGTATACGCTAATCCAATGCCCGGAACTACCCACATCTAGTGCATTTTGCACATTCATTTATCCATGGAAAACAAAGTTACACTGAGAAACACGAGAAAGCACGGGATGTCTAGATGCTTTTGAAATTTAAAGCATTTAAATGTAGTCATAGTGGGGTCTTTAATAATCCGAGACATTGAGATTGAACCAGCAAGAAAAAGAGGGGGATCTGACATTTTGGAGCATTTTCAAATGAACATCTAAAGTAACCTTCGAAAATACAAATATTAAAAAATAAAAACAATCTGTTAGGAATAATGTTATATATATATATATATATATACACTATCTATATACAAATGTAATGTCCTCTACAGAGGACATGCATGAATGTCTGGGTCTCAGGAGGATTATTATATGAATAAATATAACAAAAACCTTGATTTCAATGACCCCACACCTCCCGTTTCAATTTAATGGTCATCACTCCACCCTCACACACACAAGAACTTTCACTGCCAGAACCATGAAGCACCTCTACAAGCACCACTAAGCACTTGTGTCCTGATTCCAAATTCAAATATAAAGCCCACATAAATCTGCCCTATTCAATAATAGCTAAATGGCAATGGCAGCAGATTAACTATCAAATATGAGAGGTAGCCACATAAGATGTTGATATTCCTTTTTTGTGATTCTATCATTTTGAGTTGGAATGGCTCATTTGTGAAGAAACCACAACAGCTATTTCAGTTCCCCGCTCTGTAGCTGGCCTGCTTTCCAGCAGACCAGCTCCTCCTATTTTTCTGTGGCGGTTCACTTTTCCCCGTCGCGTTAAAAGAAACAAAACTTAAATTAAAGCCGCAAGCGGCGTTGGGAGGGGTCCAAGCATTGGCACCATCGCGCCCCCTATGGAGCGATTTTGAAATGGCTCTGTCCTCATGATCATACGCCTTCACCCAACATATCTACTGAATATCATGATGATTGTATAAAAAAGTGATGACTTATGGCCAATTTTGTGGTAAGAGACGCTGGCGGATGACTTAGTTGCGTCGCCATGGACGTGTCCTGGCCGCTTCCCGTAAAGGCCTTTACTAAGTTGTAACACTTAGATGGCATGTCGTAACACTTAGATGGCCCAGTGTGTATGTACAGCTGCAGCGCTTCCATGCCACAACTAAAAAAAGCGTCACACTAGTGTTGTCATGATACCAAAATTTTTACTTTGATACCGATACCAGGTTTAGTATCACGATAATTGATACTGAAACGATACTGATTCAATACTCGGTACCTAACGATACTGAAATTACTTAATAGATCAGAAACGTAATGTCCACAAGGGATGACCTCATTTTCGAATTCACGGTTTATTAAAAACCTGGTTTACTAACAACCTTTAAGTTGAAGCCTGTTCAACATATCAATAAGCATAGGAATATAGTGTTACAACACTAAACCATAGAAAACTATATTAAATATAATTCGAAAATTTAACAATTGTAAAGTAAATTATCTGTAAACAGGTCTTTCACTGTAAAATATATTTAAAAACAGCATATTTCAATAACAATACAGCATCTTCCTATAATAAAATATTTACAAATTAGAACAGCTATTGCTACTGAAGTGATCTGAGTCTAAGCTTGCGCTGTATCAACCACGAAAAAATCCACAAGCGCAGGTCACCTCACTTGCCAACCTTAGTTGCTACTGCCATCTAGCGAAGATTCTGACAAATTACACTTTTCATCCTCTCAATCGGTAATGCGGGAGACTCATGTCCCTGGCTTTTACATTTGACGCAAAACTACCGAACGTCGGAAAATTCTAATACCGAACCGTTTCTTTTTTGTTTTTTGTTTTTTTAAGTACCGAAAAAGTGCTGAAGTGTCGGTGTACTGTGCAACACTACGTCAGACACATATACCAACCCATTGCTCAGCTTAGCAGAGAATGCACATTTCAGAGCGCCTCAGAGACAGATAGGATAATAATTCATATTTCATATAGCCTAATAAATACGACAATTAAAAAAACGAAACGAAAAATCAACTGGACATTCCTGCTAGCATGCGTGCTGCGCGAAGAATACCTTATTATTTACTTAGACATTGGCAGACTACAGCATTTGCGTCTTTTGTTTATATTCAATAGTAATTGCAGCGAGAAACTGCAGCTGTAGACACAAGAAATTTGTTTTATTATGGTAACAACGGAATGAGGCGGACTGCATATATAGGCTATATTTACCGTCATTGTTTTATTATACCAGCGTGTTTTCGCGCGTTTGCAGAGAAACTCAATTACTATCAATAAAAATGGTTTAGCTATTTCTCAGCATAATGATGGATGGAGATGGGACGAAAATAATTTTCAACCGTCCACCACATTACATTACATTACGGGCATTTAGCAGACGCTCTTATCCAGAGCGACTTACCACATTTTAGCAACGTTCCAACACTCTCGTCATCACTGTTCCATGGGTCACAAAAACTATTACACTAACGCTTACATTGCAGTGTGAAATATCCACATTATATAATACCACTAACCTATTTAAAGACACCCAATTTCAAAAAGAACGTATATAACGAAAAGAACGTATATAAACGAAATATTTTGAGCAGTAATACTTACATAGCAACATGACATTTTATCTGTGTTTAGTAGTATAGAGACAGAAAATCAATGACAAAGTCCTATCCGCTTCTGTTTTGTGCCAGAAAACAATGTCAGATAGGTCTATCAGCAAAGAAATGGCTTAGCTATGCCCTGAAGTCCTCAATAATAATAGTACTCTCCAAGAAATTATGAAAATCGTTGACAACGTTTCGTCAGGTGAACCGTCTTTTATGCTACGCCACAGTGAAAGCGCAAGTGAATGCGATAAGAAAATATTCCGTTACGTTGACCTATAAAACGCTATTCCAAAAGCAAAATCAGACATGTTATACATCGTTAGAAAGCTTATACTCTCACCTACTGAATAAATGAATTGTCAATCGAGGCAAATTGCCCTAAAAAGGGCGACAACGACGTAAGCAACAGGTGTGGTATTACGCACAGCTATTTTTGAACGTAGCCTACCCAGTGATCAAAAATGCGCGTATATTTCGCCAACGGATTGTCAAAGACAATATATGACCACTCATTCGCAAAAGGGACATCTGTATATTTATGAAATGTTTAGTCCCAGATATTGACTGTAGAATGACATGGTATAAGGAAAAAAAACAAAATTGTCTCGTTTATTTCGTTATTCAGTGAGCAGCGTTTTCACTGCTGTAGTGGCATATTTTAGGGCTAATGTCGGGTTTATCTTGTTGCTACGGAATATTGCATTACATTACATTACAGGCATTTGGCAGACGCTCTTATCCAGAACGACGTACAACAAAATGTATTACCATAACGAGGAACAAGTGTGTCAAAAACCCTAGAGGGCAGTAGCCTACCGTTCTAAGTGCAGGGAACAACCGCATAGTTAAACTTGGACCATGTAGGTTAAACTGATTAACACTAACACGAACAAGAACAGCAACAACGCAGTCTATGAGAACATTCAAGCAATAGTTAAGACGAGTTAAGACTAAGTCACCTAGGGAACAACTACCTAGTTACAACCCTAAGCTTACAGTCAATGTAGATATTAAATTGAGAATACGATTTCTGTCAGCACAATGACGGATTTAAAGAGTAAACGAACTCACCCGATATTGTCTTCAAATGGACCGTATTATTTATTTAGACACTGGCAGACTACAGCATAAATTGCGTCTTTTGTTTATATTCAATATTAGTAATTGCAGCGAGAAACTGCAGCTGTAGGTCGTTATGTTATGGTAGCAACGGAACGAAGCGGACTATATATGTATTACCGTCATTGTTTTATTATACCAGCGTGTTTTCGCGCGTTTGCACAGAAACTCAAAAACTACCAATAAAATGGTTTAGCTTTTTCTCACCATAATGACAGATTTAAAGACTTAACGAACTCACCCGATACTGTCTTCAAATGGATCCATGCCAAAGAAAAGTAATTATTCATCCTCTCAGAAAGCTTTTACTAAGAAACTTTGGGTAGCCTATCCTAGCATGCACGCTAGGTGGCACTGTCAGACCGTCCAGTCACTGCTAAAAACTAGACCTACGGTGTCGGATTACTTGCGTCGCCATGGTTGTCGCTTGCCGTAAAGAAGTTTACTCGATGTCGTAATCGTTTAGATTTGGAGCTCCAGCTTTTCCGCACCCCACCTAATGAAAAAGTCCAAATGGTGTGCAAACCATATGGCGGACATAGGTGCTCCCAATAGGAAAGTTGTAGAGCACATTCAGATGCATCAGTCGATGAAGTTTTGTGTTGATCTGACTTATGGTGTGGGAGTTATGGCCTTTTAAAGTATGACCCTCTTGTTATAGCGCCACCATCTGGCCAACATAGGTGATTTTTAGTGCCTGAGTAGTGGGTGGCCATAGGAACCCACCTGCCAAATTTGGTTGCTCTAGGACTTATGGTTGCTGAGCCTCAGACATTTTAGCGGAGAAAACTGCCACGCCCCAACTAAAAAGTCTAAATGGCGGGAAAACAATATAGCGGACAAAGGTGGGGCCAATGGCAAAGTTGTAGAGCACGTTGAGATGCACAGGTCGATGAAGTTTTGTATTGATCTAACTTATGGTGTGGGAGTTATGGGCTTTTACGCGTTACCCTTTGTTATAGCGCCACCATCTGGCTGACGTACGTGCTTTTTAGTGCCTGAGTAGTGGGGCCATAGGAACCCACCTGCCAAATTTGGTTGCTCCAGGACTTATGGGTGCTGAGCCTCAGACACTTTTAGCGGAGAAAAATAATAATAATAATAATAATCCTAACAGATACAATAGGGTTCCACCAGCTTCGCTGCTTGGACCCCTAATAAGAATAATCCTAACAGATACAATAGGGTTCCACCAGCTTCGCTGCTTGGACCCCTAATAATCCTAACAGATACAATAGGGTTCCACCAGCTTCGCTGCTTGGACCCTTAATTAAACGCAACTCAAATAAAGAAACACACTCTTGGCGTGAGCTCCCGGTCTCGACCCCGAACAGTGGAGAGCAGCACACTTTTAACACCTGGTCTGATTAGTAAAGCACTCTCTCCACCAACCGGCGCTGCCAAAGCCAATCCAGTTCTCCGGCAGACCGAATGCTACAAGGATGTTTTGAGGTTTTAACTGTTATCGATAAAATAAAGTCTTGCCTTTAATACAATATAAATATTATTGTGGAATTCAAACAAATTAGTTTAGAAGCAATTACATATAGGATGACTGGCTGGATGAAGATTTTCTCGAAACCAACTGAAACTGTCAACGGTGAACCATGCTTACACCTAGGTCTCACTCTCTTCTCTTTCTCACTCATCCCCCTACCCCTATTACAACAAGTTGTAGCCTTTCAAAAAAAAAACTGTTGGTATGTAAAAGAACAGTGCAACTGGCTGAAAATGTAACCTCTCTCGTTAATGCCCAATCAATTATACAGTTTCGCCTGCAGGAGGGGGGCATCGTTGATATTGAAATCTTACAACTTTATGCCTCAGGGAACTTTTTATCCCAGGAAAGGCTAGCTAGCTATGTATACTCGAGAGAAAGAGATTGCCAGAGTTTAAAACTCAAAAACCGTCAGAGGAGCAGCAGCAAACAAACAATGGACTGGCCTTATAGAAGAATATTTTTGGACTCCAATCCAGGCAGATGAAGAGTGTGGCGAGACTGATTGTTCCACCTCAGAGTCAGACTCGTACAATCAGCCTATCTCTGTTGACAGCCCTGTAGCCACAGATGGCAAGAGTGATGAGGAAGATGTTTTGCTCATGTCAGACCCTATGAAAGCAGTTTTTAATTGTATTCTAAGGGAATACATAAGTGAAGATATCAGCCAAGGATTGCAGATGGTCCGTTTACAGGTGTACCAGTAAGCTTAACCAAAGGAGACCTTGCTGTCTGCTTTTCATGCCTGAAGAGATGGTCAAAAGAAGCGGCCAAATTAAAGAAACGACCAATGGCAAGTGCTTACCATTCTCCTTGTCTTTTGCTTTTCTGAACTAATGTAGAGGAAAATTAAAGCAGTTAGAGAATGTAGCTATATACAGAATGGAATATATACTATATGAGAAATGGAAATCAATCAATCAGGAACATTGCAAAAACCCTGGGCATGCCCAAGTCAACAGTTTGGTTCATCATTAACAAAAAAAAAAACAACTGGTGAACTCAATTATGTCAAAAGACCCGGTATACCGAGGAAGACCACTGTAGTGGATGACCGGAGAATACTCTCTATAATGAAGAAAACCCCCCTGACAACAGCCCAACAGATAAAAAACACTCTTGGATGCAGGTGTAGATGCGTCAAAGTCTACCATACGTAGAAGACTACACCAGCAGGACTACAGAGGGTACACTACAAGATGCAAACCACTGATAAGCCATTTCATTTTTAACATTTGGTTGCATATCATTACATTACATTGTGAACTCAACATTTTTTGTTACATATTCCCAGCGGTAATTTTCCCTGCCATAATTGTGTGCACAGTAGTCAAAAGTTCCATGAAATTGAGTTTGAATATTTGCTTTTGTAATTAGTTAGAGTTCGAATATATTTGAATATCATATGCCGATAATTCACAAAAATAAGCTGCTTATTGTCGTGGACAATATGCACGTGAAGCTCCCTCTAAACTGGCCTACGAGTTATTTTCCACAAGCGGGCAGTAGAATAGAGGACATCGGTGAACTGTAATACTAGGTTACTACATCGGGGGCCTCATTTATAAAACGTATTTTAGATCAACTGTGTGGCGCGTGTGTAGAGCATCACGTCAAAGTAGTGATTTATAAAATTTCAACATGACTCAATTTGACCGTGGAAACTGTCATGGCTCTACGTCAGGTCTTCACTTGACATATGCACGCAAGTTAATTTTATAAATGAGCCGCCTTCAGTTTCTATAGCCTAATGTGCAAATGAATAAAGCACTTTCTCGGTGGATGCAATTTGACACAAACCAGCATTTATTAATCATAGGGAAATGATTGTTTATAGGAAATGCCTGTTTATTTCTTAACAAAAAACTATTCAAACGGCTAATACCTGTAGTCTAAAACAACATAAATTACTTACTCTGTTTAGTTTGTTTAACTTCTTTCATCATCCAATTTTATCAAAATCTTGAGAAAAGAAAGGAAACATAGCCTGCCATGGGAACATTATTTAGCCTAAATTGTTAGCTGACCAGATATGTTGAACGAAGTGAAAAAAGAGACTGGCTCACGAGGCTAGGTGTCCATGGAGCTGAAAGTATCACCAGAGGTTATTGGCAAGGAAAACCAGACGATCCACTTGCTCTGGGTCCAGGGCAGAACGTTTTTTGTTGACAGAGGAAGTAACGTTAGCACAGGAAATGAACTTTGCATGCATGAACACGATTCACTGCATGAAATTAAAGCCTGCATGTTAATTACAATATGCGGGATCCAAAACTAATATTCGAATGCTCAAATTTACGTTCGAACTTTAAAAAAAGAAAGATTTTCGAATAGTTTTCGAACTTCTAAAATTTCTGACAGCCCTAGTGCACAGCCATGGTTTGATGAAAGAAAATTTCTTTATTCACCCAAGCACAGGAGCTAAGATAAAAGTAAAGGGCAGAATCACATGAAATATTTAATATGTGGTTTATGTACTTAAATGTCCATTTAATTTGTTTTATGTAGGTAAAACCAAACAGGAGCTTAAAACAAGAATAGAAATCATCCATATAAAAATGTGTTCATATCAGTGTTGAAGAACTTGACTGGCCTACTCAGAGCCCTGACCTGAACCCAATCCAACACCTTTGGAATCAACTGGAAAGCAAGCTGTGAGCCAGGCCTAAATTTCCCAATCAGTGCCTGACCTCCCTAATGCTCTTCTGGCTGAACGGAAGCAAATCCCTGCAGCAATCCTCCAACTTCTAGTATAAAGCCTTCCCAGAAGAATGGAGGTTGTCATAGCAGCAGGGTGGATCAATTCTATAATTCCATAATTTTGGATGAGATGTTGGATGTCAGGTGTCCACATACTTTTGGCCATGTAGTGTATGTAATTATGTATTATGTATATTTATGGTGTATATTTATATATGGGCACAACTGATACTAGTCTGAAGGATAGGTACAATTACAGTTATGGATGGTGGACACCCAATATGTAGTAGTTTAGTTATTATCTACCAGTGCTATACACTAATTGTAAGGCAAGCAAATGTCGATTGTAGTTTTATATTACATAACATTTGTGGTAATTCAAATACAGTTACATAAAAAAAGGAATCAGATGAGGAAATCAACATCCATCGCTCTTCATCTTAACTAGAAAGCATGGATGCCATTGCCGAGGACGTGGTTATGTTCCTCCCCTGCTTTGCGTTTAGTTCTGCTTTGTGAACTGCCCCTTTCGTTTCTGTCTCCTCTACAGGCAGAGATGATGACGTCACTGTCCTGTAGCACAGATCCTGGTCAGAAGATGCACGGGAGACATAAGACATATCTTGTTGCCAGACAACCCACGTCAGGGGACGCAATGAGCCAAGGACACCACTGAACATTGCCTGGCAACAAAACTGAGGGATATGTCAAGCCATTTCCATTCATTTCAATGGGAGTTGGAATTTGACCTAGTTAAAATGCCAATTTATGATATCAACAATATAATTTCAACTAGTTAAAATACGCATTCTTGATATCAGGAATTCCATTTTAACTAGTTAAAATTGGAATTCTTGATATCAATAATAGGTTTTTAACTAGTTCACATTTTATTCTTGATATCAAAAATGAAAGGTCTGATTGAAATGAATGACGAAAACACTTGAATTATAACTAGTTACAATTGAATTTATGATAAAGAATTTGCATTCTAACTAGTTGGAATTGTATTTGCAATATCCTGTAGAAATGAATTAAAGCTAAAACGGCTTGCCATAGAGAGATGTCTTTCTGAGGATGCCAAATACCATTGCGGAGCACCATTATTAAAAAGATGCAGGACTATACATAGACAATGCACACCTTTTTCCATTAGTCTGTTGTCTGCTATCTGCTGATCCTGAGGACACTGAGAAACTTTTTTCTATAATGTGCTTGTTAGACTGCCAGCTGTAGCCTACAGGTTACTTCTTAGTTACAGTAAATTATTTTGGATAAGAGCAAAAGTTGTTTGACACTTTATTTTGCATGTATGTCATTAATGCTACAGTATAATCAAGTAACATATCATTTCTAATTGTCAAAAAATTAACAGCTTTAACATAATTTTTAAAATTAGCCGCTCCATCTTCTGTGTAATCACTCTCATTGAAGGGATACGCATGCCTCTTTTTCACCATATTTAAAATAAACACTCATGTGTAAAACAAATTCTTCATAACACACTGTACATAAGATCTTGGTGAAGATCAACACGTAAAAGTCTCATCTAGATTTTCAAATATATTAATATAAATATGATTATATAATTATGACAAATATATGCATAAACAAAACAATCTCAAACATTTCGGAGTGATTTTTTCTTGTAATAAAATGTGTAATAATGCCTTCAATGAGATTAAATGTTTTAAAAACCCAACTGATTTAGGTGCAGCATTAAGTGCAGGCAAAAATGCTCATGAACAGACAAATTGCCATATTTTCTGACATCAGAATTCAAAAGTGAAAAAGTAACATCACCCGTCAGTGCTCTTTTGAAACAAATATTTTTTTATCTACTCTAATTTATTTATTTCCTTGTTAAATGACCTAAAAATGGCACTCACTTAAATTATTGCTTTCATCATTCACTGATTCAAGGTGAACTGCTGTAACACTGACACCATTGTAAAGTGTGCTCTTCGCACTTTGATGCAAAAAAACCACTTTTTGGGCCCAAATTTGGGAAAACATGTCAAATTACACTACTATGTTCAATCCACTCCAAGTTTTTTTTCCTGCCGTTATATACATCCTGGGGCACCACTGGAAAAAGAAAAGAAATCTGGTTTCATCTAGTATCAGAAGTATATATAATTACTACATTTTTACTACATGGATTTAATAATATTCAGAATAAATATATCCTGCATGTTTATGGGTTGAGACTCCCATAGGATCAGGGGATTTGGTCCTTTTGGAACAAATGTCCTCTATTTCAAGCTCTGAACAATGTCTGTACTGTATATAAATTTGAAGATAATGGGGTTTATTTAAGACGGGGGAATTCTATTTTTTAAAAACCTGGATTTTGAGTGAGATATAAGGGGTTAAAGTGAGCCCAGGTGCCAATTTTCTTTTATGTTTGTGTGGGGAACAACCATTGATTACACTGCAGGCACAATGTCCGATTACAAACTGAAATTCAGTTTGATGTCCTTTTTAAAACCAGAAGGTTCAGAGAAGCACAAACACAGTCAAGCATACCATACACTAGTCAAGCTATTTAAAGAAGTCAGGTGCAAGATAGTCAGTGTTTGCAGCAGAGTGCTAACGCTAGTTCAACTGCAGCAGCCGCGATATTTGGCTTGAAATGAAAGCAGTGCTGAACTTTTTGTTTTGGTACCCAAGTGCGAATGTGTCTCTCCTCTGGCCCGCTATTTAACTGAATTATGGAAAAGGGATATCATTCTCCGATTCTTTTTCTTACCTTACCTTAAGCAAATAAAAAGATACGATAAGTGAATTAATACCATTTAAAATTTATTGCAGACGTTAAGACACGTTTTCTTTGACCGCTGCCGGTTAAAACAGTTAAATACAAAATCTAACAACTAGTTTTTATACAAAATATAGTTGTGTCAGGTTTCACTATACCCTCACTCGGTTGTTGCTGGCGTGTCGTGTGCACACAACTTTGCCGGTCCCTTTCAAAGATGCCTTGAGAAAAACTATTTTCTACACATCAATATAGTAAAATATAATTGTATATTTCAATAATTCAATAATAGTTTGCTTTCCATATTTAATAAACAAGTGACTGGACAATGACAGGAGAGACACGACTATGGGCAATTTATCTTGAATAAATTCCAAATAAATTAAAAACAAATTTACTGTACAACGTATTGCAGACATAGGGGAAAGTTGGTAAATTAACATTTTTTGGATTTTGCTTATTTAAAAATATTTAGCCTAGCACAATGAAATTTAACTTCAAACAGCTCTGACATTTCAGTATTCATTACCCATTTCAAGTACATTCATAACTTAATCGAGACTCATAAATTATGCACAATTTTACTACCATAACTTTAAATTATAGTAGGCCTATATCAAAACTTCTACGTAGCCTACTGCGGTAGGTTCTGCAAAATGACATGAGGACAATGTAGTGACCTGTGAATTAAGTCATGTTTATTGCTCCACAGCACTGCAAATGGACGAATTCCTCATTGACAACACACCATTCAATCTGAAACAAGATAAAGCTATCCTTTATGAAATTAATGAAGTTAAATTAATTTGGCCATAGCCTATTTCTGCATTAAAAACTAACACAAAACCAAATAGCAAAAGCCTAATAACCACTATACAGACCAATATGGCATGTGATTATTAAATACAATAAATACATGTGACCAGGTGGCTGTTTTGTTTCCATTAATCATTTTGCAGATGACTGAATTGCGTGAGTCAAATGTTATATGTAGGCTATGATGTGTTACAAGGATAGCAACACGCCCCTATATCCCAAGGGAAACAAACATAGAAGACATATAGACTGTGCTCAAAACTGACTATAGCCGCGTTTCCACCGCAGGAACTTTACCCCGGAACTAGGAACCTTTTGAGGAACTCAGTGTGTTTTGACCGCAGGAACTAGGGTCTAAATTAAGTTCCGGGGACTTTATTTTACTCCCAAAAAGTCCCTGCTCGGAGGGTAGTACTTTCCAAAAGTACCGGAACCTTTGGGGTGGGGCGCAAGCGCTGAAAATGTCTGATTGGTCGACCACTTAGTGTTTTATTTCAACCGCCATGTTTAAAAATATGCAGGCGCAAACCGATTTATTTTCATAATAACTTCAAATCAAACTTGTATGTTATGCGGCGCAGTAGCCTACTTTTGGTTATAGCCTGCCAACGTCTTGGAATTATAACGTGTTCTCTTCTGTTCTTTTCTTGCTTTAGTATTCGTTTTATAAAATGCTAAGCATTCGTGCTGGGACAGCATATTACGTACCAAAACATTCAAACGGTTTAATTCAGTTGCTGAATATTTTCTTCCGGATTTTCTTTGTTAGCCCGTTGTAATTGACTCAAAACGTTTGATACAGTTGTGAGATATGCGGTAGTTCTGCGTAATTAACATTGGTGATACAGTAAAAGCAAACTGGAAATCACCTTCCGCACTTTTTGTCAGGGTAAAATAACAGGTTAATTCTAGTAATCGTCCCTTTAGCTTTTTCAGACTTCCGTAATTTTACTCTGCCATTCTTCAATTCCACAAAAAGACTAGGAAGACTATGGACTAATTTATGGTGCATGGTTCGCATCTGGAGGGCACACTTCGCTGCTCGGCTAGCAGTAACTTTGAAGGAAAGCAAACGGTGGCTAATTTAAATTTTCACGCAAGCGAGTTTTTGTTCTATTCTTGTCATTTTGCGATTAGCCTATATGGAATTGACGATGAGAAAGTAATCAATTCAACAGCAAATTGTTTACGACGTGTGCATGTTTTCTGCTGTTGTTGCCAGTTATTTGTGGAATGTGAATGCATTTTGTCGCCTCGGATGTCAAGACATGAAAGTGAATGTTCGCATAAAAACATGTAAATGTGTTTGAGAGGATATATAAAACAGTTACAATCTGACTATTGGCCTGTTATATCCTATTTGTTGCCTAACAACGGTCCAAGTTCAACTACCAATGACAGTTTTGCTTGACAATGATAAAATATGCCCAAACGGCAGCAGAAGAATATTTCAATTCCAGGAGATTAAATCAATAAAAATCAATAAATACAAAAGTAACCATATATAGTCATTGTTGGTAACCCGTTGTATATAAGTGGAATAAACCCCTCCGGGCTGTCCCGGTTATTAGAAAATAATGTAGGCTACTTCGGTGGTAGTATGGGGTTACAGAAGAAATCATAGGACAGATGGATCGACGACAACGTCGCTTTTTCATACGCCAGTGGGCTAATTTGCCTAATCTTCGCGTGACTTTAGACCGCGGTGGAAACGCAGACAACAATGGGCTGAAGGAACCTTTTAGTTCCTTGAAAAGTAGTTCCTGGGACTAAAAGTTCTGGGTACTTTTGGTGGAATTTGGCTTATTGTTAAGTTTCACAGTGTGATCAAAGTTCTGTGAAGAACTGTTTATAAACTGAATTTCACTCAAACACACACAATAATGTTATGGCTAACAAGAATAGGCTGTCCCTATTTACAGCTCGTCACTAAAGCCGCGTTTCCACCAAAATTACCCGGAACTTTCAGTCCCAGGAACTACTTTACCAGGAACTAAAAGGTTCCTTCAGCCAATGGTTGTCTGCGTTTCCACCGGGGTCTAAAGTACCGCGAAGATTAGGCAAATTAGCCCACTGACGTTGTCGTCGGTCCATCTGTCAAATGTTTTTTTCTGTAACCCCATACTACCACCGACGTAGCCTACATTATTTTCTAATAACCAGGACAGCCCGGAGGGGTTTATTCCACTTATATACAACGGGTTACCAACAATGACTATATATGGTTACTTTTGTATTTATTGATTTTCATATATCCTCTCAAACACATTCATTAACAGCAGAAAACATGCACACGTTGTAAACAATTTGCTGTTTTATTACTTTCTCGTCCTCAATTCCATATAGGCTAATCGCAAAATGACAAGAATAGAACGAAAACTCGGACTTGCGTGAAAATGTAAATTAGTAGTGGTACAGCCACCGTTTGCTTTCCTTGGAAGTTACTGCTAGCCGAGCAGCGAAGTGTGCCCTCCAGATGCGAACCATGCACCATAAATGAGTCCATAGTCTTCCTGGTCTTTTCGTGGAATTGAAAAATGGCAGTAAAATTGAGTAAAATTACGGCAGTCTGAAAAAGCTAAAGGGAAGATTACTAGAATTAACCTGTTATTTTACCCGGATAAAAAGTGCGGAAGGTGATTTCCAGTTTGCTTGTACTGTATCACCAATGTTAATTATGCAGAACTACCGCATACCTCACATAACTGTATCAAACGTTTTGAGTCAATTACAACGGGCTAACAAAGAAAATCCGGAAGAAAATATTCAGCAACCGAATTAATCCGTTTGAATGTTTTGGTAGCCTACGTAATATGCTGTCCCAGAACGAATGCTTAGCATTGTATAAAACGAATACTAAAGCAAGAAAAGAACATAAGAGCACACGTTATAATTCCAAGACGTTGACAGGCTATAATCAAAAGTAGGCTACTGCGCCGCATAACATACAAGTTTGATTTGAAGTTATTATGAAAATAAATTGGTTTGCCGCTGCATATTTTCAAACATGGCGGGTAATGGCGGAAAATAAATACAACACAAATGCTACGAGTACTCGACCAATCAGAAATGTTCAGCGCTGCAAGCTCCACCCAAAAGGTTCCTGTACTTTCGGAAAGTACTACCCCCCGAGCAGGAACGTTTTGGGGGGTAAAACAAAGCCCCCAGAACTAAATTTAGACCCTAGTTCCTGCGGTGGAAACGCACTGAGTTCCTCAAAAGGTTCCTAGTTCCGGGGTATAGTTCCTGCGGTGGAAACGCGGCTTAACATGCTCTTTCCCCTCTCCCGTTAAAATCAGAGCAGGTAAATTGACCACAGGGCGCCATTCTAGTTTGTTTCTGAGTCTCGTGGCTGATGTGTTAACAGCAGGGGACCAGGGACTGCCATTCTCCGTGAAGCTCATAAACTTCAGTGGTTACTCAAGGTATTGCAGTTTAGTAAGCTTCTGGGCCAAAAAGTAAATTTGCCCATTGAAGTCCATGCAAAACTACGAATTTACCCTGGACAAATTAAATTATTTTGGACAGAACTTTTTATCTCTAAAATTTCTTCATATTGAACTAATTACGCTCGAGGGACCGATTTTTGTTCCGAGTCGCACAGAAGATATAAGATTTATTTCATTCCAATATGGTCCGCATAGTTTACGTCACAGTGCTCGTAACTGCTTAGACAAGCACACCCGCTCGTCTCAGACATGAACGAGTATGAGACTGTTATTGACTCATCGATGCAGAAAAGGGCTGAATTCAGAGTTGCTTGCACAGAATCAATATCAGAATCCGCATAGTATTAAACCATGACCTAGAATAACATGAATTAACCGCCATCAGTGTTTTGATTTTTTCGATATATTAATATTACGAATAGCAATGTTACCTGCCATAATTTTCTTGTGTCCATTGTTCATGGTGATGACTCGTGACAAATAAATACTTAGTAGCTAATATAGCTAGGCATACGTGGCTCTTAAATTAAGATTCTATTATGCCCATTCCTCAATATAATTTAGACTACATCCTCATTTTGATATTTCTACTAATAGCCTAATATCATTAAAATGTTATTAGCTGTAGTAGTTCTGTTTTTGCATGATAATGGTGCTGATGACAACGTAATCACATATGAAAAATAAATAGGACAACAAATTAAATAATGAGAATAGCTATATTTAATCTGCTCTTAAATTAGCTTTCAAGTGATGCTGATTAAGATGAAGTGGTGATTAAGATGATAAACATATCATTTGCAAAGATGACGATTGTATGAATATAACACATAAGCCTAATTTATTAAAATTTTAAACTACATTTTTGCATTTTGCCAATGTATTTATTATTTCTTGGCTAACTCATAGTTCAACGAAAATTTGCCTGCGTGCCGTGATACACCGACCATCACGTTAGCGGCTACAGCTTTTTGTAAAATACCACTGTTCTAGAATTCGCTTCGCGGTTCCCTTTTAATTGTAGGCTACTACTCATCGCTTTTCTAATGATACGAACATTCATTTTTCAGTGGATGTGTCATCTCTTAGCGTGTATTTCACGATTTTTAAAAACACACAGATCCAAAGCACTATCAACCGGGACGATTATTAAGTGATGGAGTACATTTATCAGCACTAGACAATGACATCTTGAATAATTTCCACCCTGTATTGCTCAGATTGTCACTACCTGAGTTCAGGAAAGCAGGACTAACATTACAATACAGCAAATCCTATCTAGGGTTGTCGTTGCTTATACTGCAATTTTTCCTGTAAACAATGAAAACGAGCCAATATTGCAGTAGGTGACAAGTTATTACTACGCACTGCTGATAAACATAGCTAAAAATAAAAAGCACATTGCATGTTTCCATTTGAATAAAAAATAAAACTTAATACTGATTAAATCTTTTGCTTCCTCTCATGCACCTAACAGGCATTCAAGTCAAAGCAAGCAGAAATCAAGTGAATTATATTAGCTAGCTGTTCCAGACTGCAATCGCTTTTCAGCACGGTGCATTATGCTTGAGATCAGGGTCACGCTGGCCAGGAATAGCTATAAACCGTAGGGAGGTCATTTACGAATTTTGAAAGCTTAGACTACAATCGAATCACCGATCTCTTTTAATGTAAACAGTAGCTAGAAAGTAGCTAGCTCCCATAACACAGAATGGCTGAGTGCACACTTCTTGACTTGAATTTAAACCAGTCAGAAGTTGTGGCTAGCCTAGCTACATATTTACTGTGGCGGTCAATTTATTACAGTTGACCGCCACAGAATGTTTGTATCGTTCGGAAACGTTAGCCATGTACAACTGTCTAGATAACTGGCTGGGGTAAGTCAGTAAGGCGGCTCAATAACTAGCTTGTGAAACCTAATAGTTAGTTAGCTAGCTAACCACAACTTCTCACTGCATTTCAGTCTTGCTAGCTCAGGGTAGCTTTTTCATAAGTAGACAACATATCTAGCTAGCTAGCTAATGTAATGTACAGTCTTGCCGAATGCTTCCATAAATATCTCGACTGCATTATCACTTTTACTCGCAGAAATGTTGGAAACCATATCAGAAATGGCCACAATAAGTCCTGTAGCTAACCAGCAAAGCCACGGTCGCAGTTCAGTGGCCACAGTTCGTCAGACGATTTAAAAGTTTTTTCGGAGCGCACCCCCGCGAGTTAACATCATTTTTCTGCGTTTACAGCAGCCAGATTAACATACCTTTAGCCACGAGGAACAGTGTCCAACATGTGTGAATGATCCGCTTTCCATCCAGGCTGTCCTTCTCCCTGAAGGTCAGACCAGACATACGGTTATCATAAATATTCCCAGGCGTCATCACCAACTATTCTGCTCATATTGACACATTTACACAATGCTTAAAATGACTGGTGATGGGGAAAAGGATTAAAGAAATGAGCAAAGCAGATGAGCTGACACGCTGTTTCCAAATAATTGTATTTGATTGGATGATCTGTAAAGGTCGCTTAAAGGAGAATGTCACTGTAAAATTAACTTTTACTTGAAGAGTAGCTGTCCGCCAGCTCCCTGTCAGCTCTCTAACTGTAGTGATTGCAGATATATAGCGGAAAACTAATGTGCATGCTCCTGGTACGTGCTTTACTAAAGACTACAATGGGCAGGATTACTTGCAGTCCATGGGTGGGCGTCAGACAAGTTAACGCCAGTCAGAGGTTACCACTCCGACTCCTCCAACTCAATATAAACGAAGGTGTCTAAAATGCCGGGTCAGTGGGGAAAATCGCAACTACATTTTGAAAACTGACTTAAGCAGTTGACTCATAAGCTATTTCAGACACTATTGAATATAGGGCAATATTAGGCTGGCATAAAAAATCTGGCAAAAAGAAACATTTTTACAGAATACCGGTCGTGAGAAAATGGGGAAGAGGAGAAAAAGGCATTAGTTAGGCAAGGAGAAATGTACGGTTGACATCACTGACTAGTGCTCAGATGTATGCGTTTCAATAAATTATGACAAAACTAACTAGGCTTCTGTCTTGTTCATTCATTGCCATTTTTTGTTGCTTTTCTAATGACGCGTCAACAGCTAGATCCACATCAAGATCTGCTTGACTAGTGGAATAAAAACAGAAGTAGCCTATGTCAGAGAAATCAAGTTACCAGTTTGAAAGCCTGTTAAAAATTAAATGTTTTTAAAACCTGTGTAGGAGAGCCTACACTGAAAACATTCCTACATTTTGTGTAGTGTTCCACTGTCTACAAGGTTTGGTTCAGTAGCCACAATTCGTACCGTTATCCAACCGCTAGAATGGACATTAATGTTTTCAGTGAAGTTCGTCATCTTTTTTAAAAATGCCCAACATTTATTGTAGGCTCGTGTGGTTATGCACAAACAGAAATTAAATTTGCCCAAATCGTACTGAGCCTGCTGTCTCTTGTATAATTAAATTTCCCTAACATGCAAGCTTACAGACATAGGGTGAGATTCTTATGTATCAAATGTAATTAAAAGTAGTACATGACATCAGCTAGATCAATTTCTGCAGTTAACCCAATGCAAAAGACATAATTTGGGATGGCAGGTATCAGCATCCAGCCAAGTTATGCCTTGTTATGCGGGGCAAGCCGCATACCTGTAAAGCAGAGAGTTTGGCACTTTTCAGGGTTCCCCACAGAAATAACCACAACAGCCACAGACTCTCAGCCCTTAAAAACATTCATTTCTGTACATTCTGACCCCATTTCAACAGACAGAATTCATAAAAAGCTTCACATGTCCACACAATAAAGGCCCAAACTAAGGGGATTTTGCATTTTCTCCTTTCCAGCCAGAAATGCAACTAGCCCACAAAGAATATGTCTCCTCATTGGTCATTTTACGTACACCTTCACCTACATCAGCCAATCAAAAAGTATTTTCCCCCAGGAAATGTTCCAGTCTCTACAGCTAGTCAGTTTGTGGCTCAGAGGTAATGTCACGGTCTATGGATCGTTGAGTCACAGGGCCAAATCCCCCCTGAAGCAAATTTATTATACATGCTAATTTGCTCACTAATAATTGTCTATTACTTCACAACTATTGCTTTTGCACCACATCTACCTGGCGTTCACCGAACAAATAGATTGCATTTTCACATACCATCTACACCAGGGGTCGGCAACCCTAGGCACACGTGGCACACGGGAGCTTAACCAATGGCACGCAAGCTTGAACACGAACTTGAACTTTAACTAAAAAATATCAGGATCAGAGCCAATCAGAGGCAGAGTAGGGGCGGGACTTTGCAGAATGCTGGTGGGGAAAAAATAACACGGCCACTGCCACAGCACGAGGGCGCTGGCCAGAGAAATTTCTTCTAAATTTTTTCTATCTTTCAGCAGGCTCGGTGGTAGTATGATGGCAGGCCCTCTAGCTAAGAAAGCTAAAGTAAATGTTCGGGCATTCCAGCCCTCGTGGATAGAAGAGCGGGGTTTTGTGTTTCAGAAGGACCGTGCTGTGTGCACTTTATGTCTTGAAAATGTTTGCCGACGTCAAGTGTTAAACGCCACTTTGAGACCAAACACGAGAAAACTTTCAAGGACGAGGCTGACAAGGTAGAATCCATCAAACGTGCCGTGTCCAGGTATGAGAAGCAAGCAAAAGCCCTCAAAATCTTTGCCACTGCTAAAAATCATGCCACGGAAGCAAGCTATCGCATTGCTTATTGCATTGCGAAACGTGGAAAGTCATTCACTGACAGCGAATATATTAAGGAGGCTTTCCTCTGTAGCTCAGAGGTTTTGTTTGATGGCTTACCAAACAAAAAGACAATAAAATCAAGAATAAAAGACATTCCCATATCAGCCAGAAATGCTGAACGACGCATCAAAGAAATGGCAGAAAATGTTAGTGCGCAGCAGACAGCTGATTTGAAAGATGCCACGGTATTTAGCAGCGCACTTGATGAAAGCGTGGATGTTAATGACATGCCACGTTTGGCAGTCATGGCAAGATACGGCGATGATTCGACAGTAAAGCCGCGTTTCCACCACAGGAACTTTACCCCGGAACTAGGAACCTTTTGAGGAACTCGACCGCAGGAACTAGGGTCTAAATTTAGTTCCGGGGGCTTTATTTTACCCCCAAAAAAGTTCCTGCTCGGGGGGTAGTACTTTCCAAAAGTACCGAAACCTTTGGGGTGGGGCGCAAGCGCTGAAAATTTCTGATTGGTCGACTACTTGCAGTGTTTTATTTCAACCGCCATGTTTAAATATCTGCAGCCGCAAACCAATTTATTTTCATAATAACTTCAAATCAAACTTGTATGTTATGCGGCGCAGTAGCCTACTTTTGGTTATAGCCTGCCAACGTCTTGGAATTATAACGTGTGCTCTTCTGTTCTTTTCTTGCTTTAGTATTCGTTTTATAAAATGCTAAGCATTCGTGCTGGGACAGCATATTACGTAGGCTACCAAAACATTCAAACGGATTCATTCGGTTGCTGAATATTTTCTTCCGGATTTTCTTTGTTAGCCCGTTGTAATTGACTCAAAACGTTTGATACAGTTATGTGAGGTATGCGGTAGTTCTGCGTAATTTACATTGGTGATACAGTAAAAGCAAACTGGAAATCACCTTCCGCACTTTTTGTCAGGGTAAAATAGCAGGTTAATTCTAGTAATCGTCCCTTTAGCTTTTTCAGACTGCCGTAATTTTACTCCATTTTACTGCCATTCTTCAATTCCACGAAAAGACCAGGAAGACTATGGACTCATTTATGGTGCATGGTTCGCATTTGGAGGGCACACTTCGCTGCTCGGCTAGCAGTAACTTCGAAGGAAAGCAAACGGTGGCTGTACCACTACTAATTTAAATGTTCACGCAAGTCGAGTTTTCGTTCTATTCTTGTCATTTTGCGATTAGCCTATATGGAATTGACGATGAGAAAGTAATCAAACAGCAAATTGTTTACAACGTGTGCATGTTTTCTGCTGTTGTTGCCAGTTATATTGGAAATGTGAATGCATTCTGTCGCTTCGGATGTCAAGACATGAAAGCGAATGTTCGCATAAAACATAATTAATGTGTTTGAGAGGATATATAAAACAGTTACAATCTGACTATTGGCCTGTTATATACTATTTGTTGCATAACAACGATCCAAGTTCAACTACCAACAACATTTTTGCTTGACAATGGAAAAATATGCCCAAACGGCTGCAGAAGAATATTTCAATTCCAGGTGATTAAATCACTAAAAATCAATAAATACAAAAGCAACCATATACAGTCATTGTTGGTAGCCCGTTGTATATAAGTGGAATAAACCCCTCCGGGCTGTTCCGGTTATTAGAAAATAATGTAGGCTACTTCGGTGGTAGTATGGGGTTACAGAAGAAATCATAGGACAGATGGACGGACGACAACGTTGCTTTTTCATAAGTCAGTGGGCTCATTTGCCTAATCTTCACGGGACTTTAGACCGCGGTGGAAACGCAGACAACAATGGGCCGAAGGAACCTTTTAGTTCCTTGAAAAGTAGTTCCTGGGACTAAAAGTTCTGGGTACTTTTGGTGGAAACGCGGCTTAAGAGAGGAGCTCTGCTGCTTAAAACCAATGCCCGAAACAACAAAAGGTGAGGACGTGGCCAAAGCTGTTATTGAGCATTTTGAAGAGCAAGGGATCGACATGAGCAAGATTTTTGCAGCGACAACAGATGGCACCCCACCATGGTCGGGAAACAGAGGGGAGCTGTCACATTAATTGAGGAACAAGTTGGTCACCCCATCATGAAAATCCACTGCATAATACACCAAGAAAACCTCTGTGCAAAAATGTCAAAGTCAGATCTTAATGACGTCATGACTACAATGGTGAAGGTCGTTAACTTCATAGTTAAGCGATCTGCTCTGACACTGACAGTTCCAGTCCCTGCTCGAAGAAATGGACTGCGCATACAAAGATATCCCTCTCCACTCAGCGGTTAGGAGGCTAAGCTGTGGAAGTTATGGAGCAGTTTATCGGCTGCTTTGATCCCATAAAGGCCTTCCTTGCTGAGGAAGGCCAAGACTACCCAGAACTCGCAGCTGATTGAGCTGAAGAGTTCAACACTGTGGGTGGCCAAGTTTGCAGAGCTACGGAAACAGCTGGAGACCATAGCAGGGCGTGATCACGGAATGTGCATCTTCATCTGTTGGACATCGCTACCAGAGAAGTTTAGCTGTCTCAGGAATGTTGCATTGGCTTTGCTGACAGTCTTCGGATCAACATATCTCTGTGAGCAGATATTCTCGCACATGAAGAGCATGCTCAGCCCCTCCCGCAGTCGTTTGACAACTGGCCACTCCGAAGCTTGTGTGCAACTTAAAGTGACTAAGTACAACCCCCAGATCTCAGAGCTCAGAAAAGGAAAGCAGGGCCAGGGATCACATTGACTGGTAGGCCCAGTATCCCGGTCTCTTTTTTTTCTTTTCTTCTTTTCATCTCAGATGTGGATGTTTTCATAAGCATACTTGTATAGTGCACTTAATACCCCATTTCAGTATGCCACAGTAGTGCTGTGCATATCATATTTTTCATACTTTTGTATTTCTGTTGCTCATTCAGTGCTCATATTTGTTGTGGATGTTTTTCATAAGCATACTTGAATAGTGCACTTAATACTCCCTCTCAGTATGCTGCAGTTGTGGTCATTGTGCTGTGCTCATCATATTTCTGTTGCTCATTCAGTGCTCATATTTGTTGTTTCATAGTTGGTTTCATAAGGATGGCAGCATACTTGTATAGTGCTCATATTTCCATTGGTTACACTTAATACTCCCTTTCAGTATGCTGCAGTAGTGTTCATACATAGTGCTCATATTTCATATTTCAGTATGCTGCAGTAGCCTAGTACTAATATTTGTCGTTGTAAATAAGGGAATGTCATTGAAAGCAGTGTGCTGACCCCTGGTGGATACAATTTCTAACCACAGCTGGACTTCTTTGATCTTGATACCGAGACCGATACTGAGAGACTGTTTCCATGCATAAGGACATGAAAGTCCTTCATCACCTCTGAAGTTGTTACAACTGTAGGTCTCTGTACCACAGAAAGACAGAGCCACAGATAGAGATGCTGATGATTTTATTCTTTGAAGAATTAAAACAAAATAACATTTTAAAAAATTTGCTGTGTTTTTATATAATATATATTCATAGTACACCTGTGTGCTTTCAGAACCAACCTTGTAACCAAATTTTGGTGTGGTGTCACAATTAAACTTAATGTTAACCTTAATGTTGATATGGCACACTAAGTGACAAGAAAAGTTTTAAATGGCACTTCATATCAAAAAGTTTGCCGACCCCTGATTCAGTTAACCGCCTACAATATCACCAGGCTATATAGATACAAACGGAGCTCAGCTGTGCTTACTGACCCATCTTCTTTAAAACAGGGTTCATACACTTTTTCACGAATGATTTTCAATGACTTTTCCATGACTTCTCCACAAACTTTAACTGAATTTCCATGACCAAAACAAATGACTATCTCAGCGGGACGATTTAAAATTATTTATTATAACACTAAGTAAAATTAGGTCTGCATCTGAAACATATGGTGCCTCTCTAAAACAAATAAACACCAGACAGACACATTTAGATACATTCTCTCATATTTTAATTTGAATAGTTTAACATTTTTGTCAATGTCTCAAACAGGGCTCGAAATTGCGACCATTTTGGTCGCATATGCTCTCGAAATTGAATCTGTTCGACCTCAAAATATAATTGGGAGCATTTGTGCGAGCGCAAATAATTGGCCTGGTGCGACCTTTTTTTTTTTCCACCCCCCAGTCGAACGTCTCTCTCGCTGTACATTCGCTAGCTAGTACACTCAGTATGTGGCTTGCGAGCTGACGGTGACCCTTCTAACCAATCGTGAACTTGACATTCTTACCTTTAATGCTGATTTTAAATTGGTTAATATTAGCCTTCAATCACTCCCTTTCGCTGCACTCCACTGTCACGCGACACAGAGAGCTAACGCGTTAACTAATATTACCTGAAGACAAAAGTTTGTTCAATTTATTAGCGTTATCGAAAGCTGAAAAGTTGAAGCGAACGATTACGGCATTTTTTTTTTAAACGTTAACGTAATGTTTTGTGTAGCGACCCGGGTGAAACAGCTAATTTCTCCGATGCAGTTTTCTGGCGGTTGATTTAATTAGCGGTATTAATGTGACGAGAAACGCTTTGTCGTTTGAATGCATAACACAATTCCTTGAAGAGTCGACACATTTTAGGCGTGACGGTTTAACTGTTACTTGTAAACCATAGCCTACTGTTATATTGTTGTTTTTTATCAATAAAAAATCTATTGCATATATTGTTGGTGCTCCTTATATTTTGGTGGGTGCTCCTAACTTTTTGAAGTTGGGAGCACTAGTACTACCAAGTAAAAAAGTTAATTTCGAGCCCTGATATATTATTGAAGCTGCACTTCCCTGGCATATTGCCGGCACAGTAGGGCCTACGTTTCCTAACTGCTACATCAGCAGAAGCGTGCCTGTTGGGCGTGCCTGTAAACAGACTGAGCCGGACCGAATTAACTTCTCACACCACCAAAATACCGCGAAGGTTACATGCCAATTTACATTTTATTACTATACATACTATTTTTATGATTGGATTAATTAGTAATTATATTTGATGCAACTTCAGCTATATTTCCATTACTTTTCCAAAACTTAAAAAAAAAAATTATTTTCCATAACTTTTCCAGGGCCTGGAAATTGCATTTTAAATTTCAATGACTTTTCCAGGTTTTTCCACGACCGTACGAACCGTTAAAACCATTTCACCTAGAAAATTCACATTTCCGACAGCTCTAGGACGGAGTGTAGCACAGTGGGTAAGGAACTGGGCTTGTAACCGAAAGGTCGCAGGTTCGATTCCTGGGTAGGACACTGCCGTTGTACCCTTGAGCAAGGTACTTAACCGAAATTGCTTCAGTATATATCCAGCTGTATAAATGGATACAATGTAAAAAATGCTATGTAAAAGTTGCTCTGGATAAGAGCGTCTGCTAAATGCCTGTAATGTAATGTGATGTAATACTTGACAGTGGAGCACCGCCAATGTCAATGGGCCTCATTCACCAACCATTCTTAAGAAGAATTTTCTTCTGAAAACTCACGCAGCTTTCACAAAGATTCTGACATTCACCAATGTTTTCTTATTTGGGATTTGTTCTTAGGTAAGAACAGAATCTACGCACACAAGAGCACACTTACGCACATTTGAGTGCTGACATGTTTGTGCAAAATAATTGGTTATTGCGTTTTCTTCAATTCTACAGTTGTATAATAGTATAGGATTTAAATTACAATAATGTTCTTTATCATTTCTAATATTTTTTAAATAATTTTAATAATTATAATTCATTTTTTAATTTAATTATTTTACAAAGCATTAAGGTGCCAGGTTCTGCCTCAGAGGGTGGTTGCCTCAGCGGGAGCATATGATAAAAATCAAACCATTGTAGTGACCTTTTATTTTTGGGGGTTTCAATTATGCAATGTTTGGTCTACACTGCAAAAGCAAATGTTTAAATTTTGAATACAAACTAAGCACTTAAGTAACACTTTTTAAACACATGGACATGTTGAAGAAAAAAACGTCACTAGGGGGGTGACACCAAATGGCAATACATTTTTTGTGCAGGGTTTTGCCCTGCAGTCTCATGCTCTTTTATGGGGATTGGCGTAGCGTTTACCTATGCTAATTAGGAACTACTGGCACGCGCTTTACACTTACGAGGACAATGGGATTCGTCATTTTAAGAGCACGTGCGAACAATTCTGCGGTTTAAGAATACGTCGTGAATCTGACGTAGACTTTTCTTAGGAATTTTCTTAAGAACAAATTTAAGAAAAAACTTAGGAAGATATTGGTGAATGAGGCCCATTGACAGGGAAGCGCAAGGTTGGACGATCAAATCCCGCCTCGCCCACAGACAGACTTTTCATACCTTAAAGGAGTACCATGGTGATTTTCACACTTTCTCGGTTTTATGTGCTATTTGCACAAGAGGCATTGAAGAAACACAATGAGTAAAGAATTAAATATGTCCATTCTGTATTTTTGGAGAAATATGAGTTTTAAATTTATCGTCCTATTTTCAACCAGTTGAGAAAGTTGTCAACTTGGTGCGTCACAAATACAGTAACCACTCCCCTTTCCACGCCCCGTAAACCCATGGATAACTCGAGACCCATAGTTTGCGCCGCTGGCTTACAGGCAAGACAATGCAAATATTTGACTAACGTTAGGTTCACTTAAATTAGAGTGCCTTTTAAGGACTATTAGATTATTTCTGGTTATATTCATTTAGCTAGCTAGCTAACATTAGCTAGCTAGGTAGTTTGCTTTCATAAGGCAATGTTATCGATAACGTTAGCTAGCTAGTTTGCTTTTATGAGGACATTATAGTTGTGCTTTTATCTTAACTTGGCTCGCTAGATAGCAAAAATTATAATTGGATATAAGTCAACGTCCTTACCTTAGCTATCTATCGATACTTGATATACTACTAAGCTAGCTAGCTTGTGAAAATTCAGTCTCCCAAAAAGAGCGCGTATCATGGGGGTAGCTATGGTAACGGGGCACGGTCTGTCAATCATAGCTAACTGACAGTTCTCATTACCACGCCCAGACGGTTCGGGTGAACTTTTATAGTGGGAAATAGAAAAATACGTTTTAAAGTACATAGAAATGACTGAATAATAAAAAAATTATGCACATTTGTTTTGTTGTTGCCTAAAGACAACTGGGAAGTGTCACGTTCAACCACCATGTTACTCCTTTAAACTAACATTTCCTTACACTTAAATTTGCCAACTAATAATTGTCTATTGCTTTTGAACTATTGCTTGAGCACTAATCTTCAATGCATATGTTTACCAAAAGACACTCACGGGCAGCCATATGCATTTCATGACGGTAAATGTACTGATTTTCTTAAAAAGTTACACCAGCTGACCACTGTGGCGTTTCTACTAACTATATTTCTTCACTTGGCTACCGTCCAAAACGTTCTTATCAGCAAACGCCACGTTTCTACATTCATGTTACCTCACCCTGTTCTCTATCTACTCACATACAAACAATTACTATGCATGAACCGTCTGCAACACCCCATTAAAACATTACATTTAAAAACATGACTCATTCATAATTATAACTACTAGTACTGAATGTGAGAAAAGTACATTTATACAACAGTTGTCCTAGGCAATTTCACACGTTATTTCAACAACTATTTAAACAAGTAATTAGTAATACCGTCTGTTTTATGTACTGTTCAATAAGGAAACTCATATCGCTCATGGTCACTATTTTATTTGCACTATAGTCTGTGATAATGTCAACCTTCACCTACATGCCCATTCTGCTAAAAACATATTGTTTCAACTACTCAATTTCATCATTAGTCCTCATTTCTCTCATACCACTGTTATTTTCGAACATGCAAAGATTGCTGGGACATATGCGTGTGCTGTTATTCTCCACTGTCAAGTATTCCGGTTCTACTACTTCCAATTCTCACGTAAGGTCAGGGATCTAGTTAAGCCAAACCGTGAAGAGGAGTCCTGCCTACAGCTAAGCGTATCAAAATGCCTTATAAACACTAAAAGTGCACCTCCATGAAATAACAGAAAATGGAGCAGGACAGAAGGGTACACAAGTTGCAAGGTAAGGGGCTCAAAACGTACGAGCTTGTTGATAATTTTGTCAATGAAAGCTTGTTGGATGGCCATCAAATCAGTGAGTACATACACTGGGGACATTTCCATTGGTTTTCTGATGGTGCAAGCCTCTTTTATACTTGCGCTACGACACCCTGTCACAGCCATTGTTTTACATATATAGCAAAGCGAAAGTGCTAAACTGTACACGTTCATCAGACTCTACAAATTCACACGAGGACAGCCCTAATCCACAGCCATTTCTTAGTGTTACTTCACATTTTTACACCCAGGTCCACTTCGGTGTTCATCACGAATCATGTCCACAACTTGGACACACCAGAAAATATGTTGGGTAGCAAATCAGAGACAAGAAAACAAGACCATGAGCCCTAGCAAATGCATTCTTTATGCCAAAAAAGCACTTGAGAAGTAGCTGCAGGCCAACACACAAGGTCATGCTTTCTTCTCGCAAATTTTGTCACTGATCTACCACCATATATTCCCAGAAAACATTATTTGCAATCTAATATACAGACAATACAATATTGTTACAAGCGGAACTACTCCAGTGCTGTTCAACTTAAAATTAGAGCCCGACCGATATATTGGTTTGGCCGATATATCGGCCATTATTAGACTTTTTTGACGACATCGGGATCGGCAGTTATGCAGCCGACGTGTCCCGATTTTTAAATAGGTATAATAAACAAAAAAAACATTGATTATTTACCTGTCTGTTCGAACGTTGTAATTGCCGTTTACTAGAATTATCCAGTAGAGGGAGCTCTACTACAAGTGTGAACTGCAGCAGCTGATGCGCTACTTCTGTAATAAGACGTTTGTCACTCGTGCCTCATCCAATATTCTCCACTGCAAGACTTGTCTGCACAGATTCGATGTCCGCAATAAAGGTATGTATATTTAGTGAAAGTTTTTAATTAAATGCGTTTATACGACCACTATGTTTATCAATCCTCATTATCAAGCGAGCAAGCTAGCTAACATATTTGTTTCACTTTAGCAAGCTAGCTGGCTAGCAAGCCTTTACAAAGCGGCAGTGAGCACATAAGCAGCGTAGGATCTACATTTCCAGAGGGCATCGCTGTATTCTCAAATAAATAACCAGCCAAAACAAAACGGTGATTGAATGCATCACACATTTGTTTTTTATCTGAGATAATGATATTAGCTACTATATGATGCTGTGTCAATAGCCAACGCGTTATTGCAAGCGAGTGTGTCATCTAGTCACGCGTCATCGTAGCAAGCTAACCAGACAGTAAAAACGCAGATAAAACACTTCTAACGTAGATCATTTTAAGCCATGTTGTCTAGCTTTGTCGTGATAACATGAGAGAAGGATTGCTGTTGGAGAAGTGAATCAACCAACAGTTAGCGTGGGTAACCTGCACGAAAGCGCATTGTAGTTTTTTTCACCACCGAATTCTTATGGACAAGCCTCACGTTATGTATTTCATCTAGTCAATTTCGTTCCATCTAACGTTACACTTGATTAACTCATTAGCTCCGCTAGATAAAGTCTTACTCTTTGAGATCATGTAGTAGGTATAAAATACGAAGATAATATAATATAACTTACTGAGAATAAATAAGAAATAATGAGGCTATGTCAACAGCTAATGCGTTATTGCAAGTGAGTGTGTGTCATCTCGTCACGCGTCAGAGCGCATTGTAGATTTTTTCACCGCCAAATTCTTATGGACAGGGAAGCTCGCTAGATAAAGTCTTACGGTGAAGCCACACACTCGTTTTGAATGAGGGGTGGTTGCCAGACCCCGCAAGGCATGTTGGGATTGCTGGTGGCGCGGCGGGAGGCGGCAAGGCCGCAGTGGAGATGGCAAAAATTCAACTTTGACCCCCTCGCCACGTCGCGGTAACCAATTTGATTTGATCTAATGATTCGTCAAGTAAATTGTCCCTATTTTTTTCAAATTTTAGTTCCACAATGGAGGACCTAACTCGTAATTTCCTTATCGGGTTTCCCACCTTAATAAAATCTCCTACAGAGACATTGATAAGAGGAACGCAGCGTGGAGAAAAGTCTCTGAAATTGTCGGTGGCTCTGCAATGTAGTTATCGCCGTTAGCTACTATCACTGTCCAGTCTGAATAAAAATTTTTTGCAGTAACATAGTGCTGAAAAATGTTAATAAGCTGCCTAGCTAGGCTAACTAATGTGTAGCCATAGCGAGTAACAACAAACAATAACAAACAAAATAAATCTTCCTAATGTATTAGTTGCTAGTTGTTCGTTTCTACCAGCCACCTAGCTAGCTAATCAGATACTTTGAAGGAATTATCTGGCTAATTAGTCAGACAATGTTTTTGTTGTTGGTTGTTACTCACTAGCTAGACATTAAACAGCCTAGCTAGGTAGCTGACTAACATCTTTCAGATCTAGGTTACTGCAAAAATGATTTTTATTCAGACAGGACAATGAATATGAAACACGACATTAAATCAGGTCAACATTTAACGAACACAACTGTCTGTCAAAAATAGGTGACGCCCACAAACAGCTGATTGTGGGGACGGGGCGCGGCGACGGTATAGTGTGGCTTCACCGTTACTCTTTGAGATCATGTAGTAGGAATAAAATAAGAAAATATAATTCATTTACTGAGAATAGATACTAAGAAATAATAATAACAAATGAATAACAACAACAACAATAATAATATTCATAAAAATACATGTTTGAAACTGGAAAACTGATTTTTTAAAATTAATTTTTGTATAGATGGCTGGAAAAGAAAGGAGTAAAAGCAACGCGCAGAGTTATTTTTAATTCACACCACTTGAAGATGGTGTCAATATATATAATTTAATATCATCATTTACATTTTTTATCTATCAAAAAGTTATTTGTGTGTTTATCTTTATTTATTTGTTTGCTTACAAGTTAAATGTTCTCAAATATAGAAACTTTGATAAAATATAAGTTTTTCAAATTGACTTGAAAATGTTGCACTTTTTGACAAAATATCGGTCAAAACACCGGTAATCAGTGGGCTAGGACTCTCCAAAATCGGGATCAGCATCGGACCCAAAAATCTAGCATCGGTCGGGCTCTACTTAAAATTAACCAAATCTCTTCCCTAACAAAGACTGTTTGAATGCATGCAAGCAGAAACACAAGCACAAAACCGTCCAGACCCACGGCGAACGTGGCAAACTATATTTTTTGGTTGATTTTACGCACTCGTATATGGCAGTTGGTTGAAAATAGACACTTCATGCTACAATCATGATAACGGCAATGACTGTGCTGTGAAGTTTAGGTAGCAAACAACAAGACTGAATCCTTTTGACGTAATTTACCAGAAAATATATATGCTCAGATTGCCTAGTTTCACTCACTGTGGCCAAGCAGAATCGATAATGTTTCAGAAAACGTATAACGTTAAAAGATTTAATTCAATCTTCTACTGGGAGTTTTATTGAGGGTGTGACAGAAAATTTCGGTGCCGCTCACTGGAATCATGTTTTTCACATTTACCGTTCGATTGAGCATGTACCATTCACAGTACATTTTTATGAGTTAGTGCCGTCAGATTGTGCTAGCTACTTTACATGAACCTTGTACGGCGATCAATAAAGGCTAACAGCACATTACCACTTCCTGTCACTTGTACCACCACTGTAATGACTGTAATGAACAAAAAAAAGTACCTTTTCTATGAGAAATGTGTTGTCGAGCTCACGTGCATACACTGCTGGCGACATTCTAAAGCTCCGTTTTGTCCTCCGTACTATATAGCTAGCTAGCTAGCTATGGCACGTCCTCACCTCTGTAACGTTATTTGTTGTCCTCCGTGTGTCAATACATCTGTATTGGTGGTTGTAGCCGTGTGTCCTTAGCTCCTACTCATGCCTGCAGTATAGCATCCGTATGCGCTAACTAGGTTAGCTAAAGTAGGCAAAAGGTGAAAATGTTAGGGTTAGCTAAAGTAACGTTAGGGGATATAGCTGTGGTTAAAAATGTTGTGCCGTACCACCTGCGCATGCGTCCTACTAAACGAAGCACCACCTGCACATGCGTCACACCAAACCTCCCCTCAAAGGTTGTCCGTGAGTGAGTCAGTGAGTGATTGAGTGACCACAATTTGCCGCGTAGCCCATGGCGCCAGTTCCTGCACGCCATGGGAAAAACAGAGAAGAGGCTGGCTAGAGATAGTAGTCAGTGCCATTCTCATCATGGTGGTTGAGGGCCAGCACAAAGCATGCACTCAGCCACGAGTAACCAGCTCCAGTTTCCCTCTATGGAGAATTATTCAGAGGTTAAGAAGTTGGCTTTTTCATGCTGAAACAATCAAAATCAAAACAAAACAAATTTGGCAAGACAACACCAGGCTAGGGCTAAAACGATAACGATAAGGATGCTTGCTGAAGTGATAAACCAGCAGTTGCTAACTCCCTGTTCAATTAATTGGAATTTGTTGTTTGGCAGCTTGGACCAGCTAACCAATAAGAGAGACAAACTTCCCCAAATGATGGCAACACAATTCGACTCTCTCTATTTAAAGAAGTTAAGCTTGACTACCTGGAAGAGTACAGCAAAATCCTGTGGCCCACAGCAATAGCCAGAGACAATCTCCTGCTAATATGGGGAGCTCATTCCCACCCTTTTTGCAGTCCAGTCCAAACAGGACTCAAGCCTCAAACGTACTGTCAGCAAGGTGAGGATTAATTGAAATAAGTCTAATTTTCCAAACCCAGCAGTTTTAGCCATTAACACCCTCGTTTGATTTCCGGCACTCTGACTGCCGAACACAAGTGCACCAACCATTAAAACACCTCACTTACCGAACATGTAAAATATATTTGATTTAATTTGGTAATTATTATTAAAGATATTAATTATCAATCAAATTGCCAAATTCATTGATAGGCAGAACAAACTGTTTGGATCAATCTTTCTCAAAATGTACAACCAGAGGAAAATTAAGAAATGTATTATTATTAAGTTACAACAAATACTCACGTCTAATTTAAAGACAAGGTTTGACTACCTTAAAACAAGTAACAAAGGTTACAGACATGGTACAGTAACAAGAAATTAATGAATGATGCCAAACCACATCAGGATATTCCAGAAGACGAGAAATGAAATGTAGAATGGGAGACCTACATGCAGGACTCAGATGCCCACTTCCAACTGTTACGAAACACTTCCTTCCCAAACCCAAGTTGCCCAAACTTAACTGACTTAATTCAAAGAAAGCTGCATATTTTATACAGTGAAAAAGAGGAGGGTGCAGGCGCACACGCACACGCACACGCACACACAGAGCAGGAATGGGGGATTACTATCTTATCGCCAGGTTATGCTGGCTGAGCACTGAAGCTTCTATGGCTGAGAACGGCCAAATGGTGAATTACATGTCTTGACAGTATGCTATTGTTCCCAGCTCCTGCAAACCATCTTGACTGATTTTGAGAGAGGGTTCAGCAGTTACCTGCAGCTTCAGTATTTCTAGATAATCCCCCTTCCTCATGGTGCCATCTATTTTCTGAAGTGCACCAGTCCCTTTTCCAGCAAAACACCCCCACAACATGATGCTGCCACCCCAATGCTTCACAGTTAGGATGGTGTTCTTTGGATTAAAATCCTCACTCTTTCTTCTATGCATAGTAAGAACTTTTCAGAGTTTCGTACAGAAATAACCACAATAACCACAGGCTCTCAGCCTTTAAAAACATTAACCACTTAGCGCAAACCCCCTAGTATAGCGTGCCTAGATTGTTCAACACAGACATTCATTGCTCCTGCAACCAAAGTATGAGTTGAAAACAGAAACGCTTTGTTTTAGTTTAATTTGTAGACAATACACAACTATGTTGAATACGGAGTTTCGTAGTGCCATCATTGTCGCTCTGGTCGTTCTTTTAACAAGCACCCCCTCCCTGCAGTCTCATCTGCAACTACACCCCCCACCCATGACGTAATGGACAATATTGTCTATCTGGGCATTCATAAAAATATTCTTTCACCACTCAAAAATCGTATTCCGTCATAGCAACAAGATAAACCCAACAATAGCCCTAAGATATGCCTATACAGCAGTGAAAACGCTGCTCACTGAATAACGAGAAAAAGTTTTTAAAAATGATACCATGTCATTCTACAGTCAATATCTGGGACTAAATATTGAATAAATATACAACCTTACCATTGGTTTTACGTGTAGAGATGTCCCTTTTGAGACTGAGTGGTCATATATCGTCTTGGACAATCCGTTTGGGAAATATACGTGCATGTGTGATGTGTGGGTACCTTCCAAAATAGCTGTGCGTAATACCACACCTGTTGTTTACGGCGTCGTCGCCCATTTTAGTACAGTCTGGCTTGATTGACAATTCATTTATTCAGTAAGTGAGAGTATAAGCTTTCTAACGATGTATAACATGTCTAATTTTGCTTTTGGAATAGCGTTTTATAGGTCAGCGTAACCAGACATTTTCTTATCATCACATTCAATTACGCATTCACGTGGTAGCAGTAAAACAAAGACGCTGCTAACGAAACCTTGTCAACGATTTTTCGAAATTTCTTGAAAAGTACTATTATTATTGAGGACTTCTGAGCATAGCTAAGCCATATGTTTGCTGATAGACCTAGCTGACATAGTTTTCTGGTGTAAGACAGGAGCGGATAGAACTATATAATTGATTTCCTGTCACTCTGTCTCCATCTACTGAAAACAGATAAAGCCGGACACCCACCGCACGCATATCAACCACGAGCGCACTACGCGCATAACTGAAGTACTGTTATTACAACGGCAGCGGGCGACGTCCTCTCCACCAGATGCGAACGCGTTGCGAACCGGCTGCGAAGCTTGCGCGACACAAGCGAACTGAAGCGTAGTTCTTCGCTTCTGTTCTATTTTTTCGGCTTGTCGCGCATCACGATGGCCTGTTTATACACAAAAATATGCTCTAAAATGCTAGGTATACATGCTCTGATTTATATTTCATCCTTATATTAGGCTACTGGGGGTGTGCCCATAGTTCCCTCCCAGATATTTTATAAGCAGCTAAAAAAATACAAGCCTTTTCGTTTTTGTATTGTCCTTGCAGAAAAAAAACAAACAAGAAAAAAAAACTGGAACCTGGGGAAAAGGCAAACTTAGTTTCGCTATCTTATTTTGCGGGGTGGGGTGAATTTGAAAATACACCACAGAAAGACATAGCCTACTGAATGATGTAGAAGTGAATGCATCGAGCAGCGGTTTGTTAGCTCGAGTGTTGGAAGGTAGTTTTTAACCAACCATTGCTCAGCCTATTTGACTTCTCCGATGTCTTCGTTCGCCGTGCTTTCAAAAAGGGCTTGTTAATAAAAATCAGATAATCCACAGAGCTTTAAAAAATCAGATTATTTAGTGGTCTTGCCGATGAAAATGCACCTATTTTATAAATGAAGTTGTAAACAAGCCTTTATTGCACTTGTACTTCAAAGCTTCCGGTGTTCATGGCGTTGTGATGTTCATATCCTTTCAAGATTAAACTGTTACGCTATCTTTTTGATGATTAGCTGATTTTACTAAATCTGATCCTATAAATGTTTTAACGTGAATGACAAGACAACACGGGAATTCCCAATGGTTGATTACGGATTATTTATTATTATTATTATTATTATGATCATTACATATTCTTCATGAAATTGGCACGCTTGTTAACCAAGCAAATAAATTAATACAGTTTGAGATTGATTATTATGCAGGCTACGTTGCGATTTAAGCTTATGGTAATTCTTGAAAGCGTTTACTTTCTCACGTATTTACATGAGTTAACGAAATTTACTAAATTAACAAACTGAAAAAGGTCTCTCACCAAGTATTCACTTCCCTATAATCAACAGTCCTGAACAAACGTGAAATACACAATGTAATCCCACTGCAGACTGCGAAAACTACTAGGAATATATAGCTTTTACCAAGCCTTTGCGCGACGGTCCGGTAGCTAGCGTTAGCTGTGCAAATAGCTATGTAATTTAGTAACGTTACATTGTCATCAAATGTAATACGAAATCTACATCAACAAATAATATGACCTCTCATGTTACACAAAAACTTTTCAGGGTTCCATAACTTTCTCTGTTATTGTAACGCTAGCAGACACCGGAAAACAGTACGCCGCTCACACACAAGTGAGTTGAACAGCGAGCTTGTTGCGTTATCTCCGCCTACCCTCTCTGGCAGACCAACCACTGATGGGTGATGGAAAGCACGTCACTGTGTGCCACTTGTGATTTTTTTCCTGGGAATGTCGCCCAGTTCTTTAATCATAAATTATAATAATAATATAAATTAATATAATAGGCTCAATCACCATTGTGTTACCTAATTCGGCGATAGATAGTGACTTAACAGACATTTATTTTAATGAAAATATTCGAGATTATTACTTTAACTTTGTACCATTTAGAGATCAAGTTAGCTTCTCTTAACTTCGATATTAATTGTAAAAGGCATTTTGACCAGGGGTGCCCAAATTTTTGCGCCTCACTGTAGCTTTAAATAGGGCACCACTAAATGGGTGAGGATTGCCCATATTTGGTATCTGCGCAAAGAGGTTAAACTATGTTTGACCTCTGTTTGACTATGACTTAGTAACTAATGTCACAAGATCCCTCTTTACATACAGAATAAATTTGCCTCAAGAACCCATTAGCCTAGGATTATGGATTTAGCTGTATTTCTGTCAGTTCTCATCATTACCGACCATTGTCAGTGCTATGTCATCAAATGTCTTAGTGCTGGGTGATTTTAACATTCATTTTGATTCCGCTGAATGTAATTTTGTACAGATTTCTTATCCCGACTAGACTGTTTTGACATTAAACAACATGCCAATTTCCCCACACATAACAAGGGACATAATAGATCTGGTATGCTCCAGTGGTGTAACTCCCTCTAATCTCACTGGCAGTGATCTTCCCATTTCTGATCGCAAAATGATGTTGTTTGAAATGTTCATACCTCTGTCCCTGAACACCACCAAATGTATTATTGCCTTCAGAAATGTAAAAAAAAAATCAATCCTGATGTAATGATGGAACCTTTAAATGAATGTCCTGTTCCGTACCCCATCTCAACCCCTACTGATGAGCTAGTCTCATTATAATTACCTTCTCTCCACATATCTGCAATCACTTGCCCCTCTTAAATATCGCACTATTTCCTTCACTCGCACTGCACACTGGTACACTCCTGAATTACAACTGATGAAGTCCCGCGGCAGTTGCCTAGAATGCCTGACAAAGAGAACTGGTCTAGTTGTTCATGCTGAGGCTTATTCTGAATATCTAACAAATTACAAAAATGCCCTCTGAGCTGCCAGATCTTCTTACTACGCCAACATAATTCACATAATGGCAATTCAAAAGTACTTTTCTCTATTGTTAACATAATAGTTGCAGCCCCGTGAAATTTTCCACTCTGCGTTTCCACTGACCTTTCCAATAAATTCTTTAGTTTCTTTCATACTAAAGTTGATGCAATCCACCAACAGCTCCTCCTTACTAGCACTGAACAAGAGATGTCCTCTCTACCACTCTGGAGCTAGCTCAGGTTCTCCCTCTCAGTTCCTCCCCGTCAATGATTCCACTATGTGAAGTAATTTCAAAATGCAGGTCACCCACGTCGGCTAGACCCAATGCCCACCTCACTAGTCAAATCTTGCCTCCCTGCCCTCCTTCTCCTGTTGCTGGCTATTATCCACTCCTCTCTCACCTCTGGCACTGTCCCTAATAGCCTGAAGGTGGCAGCAGTCACACCTATTCATAAAAAACAGGAGCTGATCCTAAAAACCTACTCAACACCAGACCCATTTCAAATTTGCCCTTTTTAGCCAAAACACTGGAGCGAATAGTTGCCATTCAGCTTCAGGACTATCTTTCCACCAATCAGTTAACCTTGTCAATCTGGTTTTTGCACAAAACATAGCACAGAGACAGCCTTGGTGAAAGTTATCAATGATCTTCTCCGTGTAGCTGGCAACAACCTCTTAAACATCTTAGTGCTACTGGATCTAAGTGCTGCTTTTGACCGTCTGTCGCAAAATTCTGCTTGAAAGCTTGGCTAGTTTTGGTATCACCCATCTTGCACTTTCCTGGCTCAACTCATACCTGTCTGATACAGCAATACATACAGTGAGCACCGTAATTCATTGGACAGCGACACATTTTTTTGTTATTTTGGTTCTGTACTCTAGCACTGAGTTTGAAAGGATACACTGAGGCTGAAGTGCAGACTGTCAGCTTTCATTTGAGGGTATTTTCATCCATATCGGATGAACCGTTTAGAAATGACAGCACCTTTTGTACATGGTCACCCCATTTTAAGGTACTACAAGTATTTGTTGAATTGGCATCACAGATGTGTTTCGTTAGGCAGGTGTATTCATTTGTGTCGTTAATGAATGCAGAAGAGAGCTGTTGATGTCTAGTCTTGATTCTAGACTTTGCAATTGCCTTAGGAGATGTTGTTGGGGTGTGACAACATGAGGAAGACAGCAGTGTCGATGCAAATTAAGCTGGCCGTCATAAGGCTCAGAAATGAAAATCAATCAATCAGGAACATTGCAAAAACCCTGGGCATGCCCAAGTCAACAGTTTGGTTCATCATTAACAAGAAAAAAACAACTGGTGAAGTCAATTATGTTAAAAGACCCGGTAGATAGAGGAAGACCACTGTAGTGGATGACCAGAGAATACTCTCTATGGTGAAGAAAACCCCCCTGACAACAGCCCAACAGATAAAAAACACTCTCCTGGATACAGGTGTAGATGTGTCAACGTCTACCATATGTAGAAGACTACACCAGCAGGACTACAGAGGGTACACTACAAACCACTGATAAGGCTGAAGAATAGAAAGGCGAGATTACGGTTTGCTAAAAAGCACCTAAAAGAGCCCCAAGAGTTCTGGAACAAAGTCTTGTGGACAGATGAGACAAAGATTAACATGTACCAGAGTGATGGAAAGAGGAAAGTGTGGAGAAAAAAGGAAATGTCCATGATCCAAAGCATACCACCTCATTCGTGAAACATGGTGGAGGAGTGTTATGGCTTGGGCCTGTATGGCTGCCAGTGGAACGGGCTCACTTGTCTTCATCGATGATGTGACTGCAGACAGAAGTAGAACAATGAATTCTGAAGTCTACAGAAATATTTTATCTGCTGAGGTAAAACCAAATGCCTCCAAACTCATTGGACGGCACTTCATCATGCAACAAGACAATGACTCAAAACATACTGCTAGAGCAACGAAGGGGTTTTTGACGGCCAAAAAGTGGAAATCCTTGACTGGCCGAGTCAATCACCGGTTCTGAACCCAATTGAACATGCATTTTACATGCTGAAGAGGAGACTGAAGGCAAAAAGTCCCTGAAACAAGCAGGAACTGAAGATGGCTGCAGTACAGGCCTGGCAGAGCATCACCAGGGAAGATGCCCAGCATCTGGTGATGTCTATGCGTCGCAGACTTCAAGGAGTCATTGCTTAAAAAGGATAGGCAACCAAATATTAAAAATGATTACTTTATTCTACATTGTTAAACTGTCCATTACATTACATTACATTACAGGCATTTAGCAGACGCTCTTATCCAGAGCGACTTACACAACTTTTTTACATAGCATTTTACATTGTATCCATTTATACAGCTGGATATATACTGAAGCAATTTCGGTTAAGTACCTTGCTCAAGGGTACAACGGCAGTGTCCAACCCGGGAATCGAACCTGCGACCTTTCGGTTACAAGTCTAGTTCCTTACCCACTGTGCTACACTCCGTCCTGTCCAATATTTTTGATGCCCGAAAATGGGGGGGACTATGTACAAAAGGTTCTATAATTTCTAAACAGTTCATCCGATATGTATGAAAATACCCTCAAATGAAAGCTGACAGTCTGCACTTCAACCTCATTGTCATTGTATCCTTTCAAACTCAAAGTGCTGCTAGAGTACAGAACCAGTACATGACCCATAATTTCCTCAAACAGTGACAAATCTGAAGTCATGCTTGTAGGATCTAAATCAGGGGTGCCCAACCAGTTGATCGCGACTGATTCCCAGTCGATCGCAAGACGTGTGGACAATATAAAATAGAATTGTAAAAAATAGAAAAGTTTATCAGCGTTTTCCTGCGCGTGCTCTCCTTTTTCACCGTGCAATCTCTGGAGTCATATCCTGCCAGATACACTTCAACACCCAGCATGCACAGCCAAAACTGTGATGTGTTATTTATTGGTTGTTCAAGCAGCTTGAACATCCAATCAATAACAAACAGTCACGTTGCGTTGCTAGGGGCTCGCTGTCACTATCACTGTCTGTGTCAAACTGGGGAAGTTGAGAGCTGTCCATGATTGACTAGTTAGCTAGCCAAGTTGGCAAAAAAAAAATAATAACATGGCAGAAGCCAAAAAATCGAAAACTTATCATTTTCATTCAGAGTGGGAGGAGGATTATTTTTTTGTTTACTCAAATTCGAAGTCCATCTGTCTTATCTGCACTGCGAGCGTGGCCATACCGAAGAAGGGCAATTTGGAGCGGCATTTCAAAACGGTGCACAAGCGCTACGAGATGGATTTCCCAGCTAACACAGCTCTACGCACCCGAAAAGTGCGCGCACTGAAGGGTCAGTTAGCAGCACAGCAGTCCATTTTTACCAGGCCCAACACCAAGGGTAAAGCTGCAACGATAGCATCTTTTCGCGTCAGTCACGTTCTTGTTAAACACAAGAAATCTTTCAAGGACGGCGAGGTTGTTAAAGAAGCGTTTGTCGAGGCTGCAGACGCACTCTTCGGTGACTTTAAGAATAAAACGGATATCGTGGCTGCTATTAAGGACGTGCAATTATCCCGGAATACTGTTACACGGCGATGTGAGGAAATGGGAGAGGATGTCGAGCAGCAACTGAAGAAGGACATTGACGCATGTGAGTGTTTTTCTCTCCAGTTCAATGAGTCAACTGATATGGTGGATGTGGCACAGTTATGTGTTTTTATCAGAATCGTTTTTGGAGACATGAGTGCAAAAGAAGAGCTACTCACCATTTTGCCATTGAAAGGACACACTAGAGGTGAAGACATTTTCAACGCGTTCATGGAACTTGTTAATAAGAGCCAATTGCCCCTCTTTAAGCTCATCTCCATTACAACCGATGGTGCTCCAGCGATGGTAGGCCACACTAGTGGGTTCATTGCATTGTGCAAACAAAGTGAATCTTTCCCGGACTTCCTTAATTATCATTGTATAATTCACCAGCAAGCATTGTGTGGGAAGAATTTAAACATGAAAGAAGTGATGGATTTTGCGATGAAGATTGTGTGTTCCGTTCGTGCCAGGAGTCTACAGAGAAGGTTATTCCGTGCTCACTTGGAGGAGACAGGCACAGAACACACAGACCTGCTGCTGCACACAGATGTTAAATGGCTAAGCAGAGTAAATTTTTGCCAAGATTCACTGAATTATTGCCTGAAATCAAAGATTTTATGAAGCTTTCAAAACATGCAGAATATGCACAGCTAGAGGATTACCAGTGGCTTTTGGATTTAGCGTTCCTGACAGATCTCACTGACCTGCTTAATTACCTTAATTTAGAGCTGCAGGGTAAGGATAAATATGTAATCGACATGATCAGTTCAGTGAACACATTTAAAAGCAAACTACAACTGCTGTCAAGTAGGCTGCAACGCTGTGACATGCGGAACTTTCCTCACATGCAGGCAGAACTTCAACGTCAGGGCAAAGACTTTGTGCAGCTTGACAGTGCACTTTATGAGGAGCAAGTTCAGAGCATCTTGTCAGAATTTGAGAAGCGCTTTACAGACTTTGCATCCATTGAGCCTGCTGCCAGCTATCTGTGTTTTCCATTTGGTGCAAGTATTGATGTGGATTGCATTGCCTCCAAAATAGTATCACTGTTCCACCTGGATAGCTCTGTTGAGAATGAGATCCTCAGACTGCAAAATGACATTGAGATCAAATCCAGGGCAAGACCTGGCATGCATGGAGAGTTCTGGAACCTACTGCTGGAACAAAAGTATCCCAACCTCAGAAGATGCACCTTGAACTTGACAGCACTTTTTGGGTCAACCTATTTTTGAGAGTCTGCTTTCTCTCACATGAAAATCATCAAGTCAAAGTACAGATCCACAATGACGGATGACCACCTTGTGGCCTGCCTAAGGCTTGCAACCAGCTCCTACTGCCCTGACTACGAGAAACTAGCAACCTCATCCCAGTGCCAGCGGTCCCACTAAGGTAGAGAAGTACATTTATTTCCACTTTTCCAACTTAGAGAACTACCTTTTATTATAACTGGATTACTTTTCTGTTTGTTGCATATTAAACACATAGGTAGGCTATCAGTAATGGCAACGGCTCCCTATTTGGACTGGTAGATCTCGGCATAATGGCAAATTTAAAAGTAGATCTTGGTCCAAAAATGGTTGGGCACCCCTGATCTAAATCCACACTATCCAAAACTCCAAACTTTCCCATTACTATTGACCGTTTCCCCATCCCACTTCCCGCTCATGTGAAGAGCCTTGGTGTTATTCTTGACTCCACTCTCAATTGAAACTGATGTAAAACACATCACCAGATCTGCCTTTTTCCGTCTCCGCAACATAACTCAGGCCCACCCTGTCCTACTCCACAAGAGAAACTCTAATCCATGCCTTTGTAACATCTCGGCTGAATTATTGTAACTGTTTTCACTGGCATCCCAATCAGATCAATACGCAAACTTCAATTAGTTCAAAATGCTGCAGCACGAATATTGACCACACAACAACATACAATCACATCTTTCCAATCCTGTACAAACTTCATTGGCTGCCAGTAAAATTCTGAATACAATTCAAAACCCTCCTGCTAACCTACAGTGCACTTCACGGTTTAGCTCCGGCCTCTCTCACTGATCTTCTCCTGGACCACCACCCACTCGCTCGCTTCGCTCCTCCTCTGCAAGACTTCTAACTGTCCCAACATCTCAGGCTTTCTCCTGTGCAGCACCCAAACTCTGGAACACACTCCCTCCCCACATCTGTAATGCTGAGACTCTCCCCACTTTTAAGAAACATTTAAAAACTCAACTCTGCACACTCCCCCATGGCACTTTTATTTTATTTATTTATTACTATTATTTTATTTCATTTTTTAAAAAATACCATGTCCTGTAAGTGCAGTGTCTTTGTCTTTTCTAACTGTTTTTAATATCATGTAGCCTACATATTTGTAGTGACTTGTCATTCTCTATCCATTTTAGTATCATGTAAGGTGACCTTGAGTGTTCAGAAAGGCACCTGTTCAATAAAATGTATTACTATTATCTTGGAAAAACCCAAGCAAAATTTTATTTTCAGTTATCTGCACAATTTTTTTGCAGTGGTGGGAAACAGGACGGAGTGAACAGTGTATGACTTTTTCCACTAGCTGGTGCAAACTAAAAAATAAGTTGCATTAGTATATACATTGTGTATACCACAAATCATTCTTTTTACACATTTCCTAAATTTTGACACAAAAAGGTACACATGCCCTTCAATAAATTCCATAATACCTTTGTGTGCTGCCACAAAGTTGTAAGGCTTTATCTAAGAGTAGAGTAAACCAGGTGGAAATTGCCTTTCGTGGTTCATATATACACACTATTCATCCCTAAAACTGACCTGGCAACAAAAACCATAAATCATAGAGCTATGAATCTTAATCAGTATGTTTATATGCACCACCTAACTCAGGTTATTACAATGACAGGTACGGGCCAGATGATGGCACAGTAGCGACAATTTATGTTTTGGCCCATGTCTCCAGAGTTGAGTAGAAGCTAAACTTTTTTCCCCATGTTCGATAGCGCATGCCCAACACAAAGTAATTACATTTTAATTTGTGCCATATGAGATTTTCAGCTATTATTTTATTTTATTTTTTTTTTGCAAAACCTACTTTTGCAAACTACTCCTGGGCCTTTTGGCCTATCGTCACCATATTATGCTTGAAAGAATCTCTGGCGTCTCATAAAAAAATGTTGACTTCTCAAAACATTATGGCTCTCACACAATCAATTCTTGCGGGTATGGAAATTTTTACTAGCGTCACAGTGTTTTCTGTGGAATTGATCTCTTGGTGAGGTGCTGGGTGTCCGTGTAGCTTCAGATGTACTTTAAAACCATAAAAGGTTTGTTAACCCTTGTATTGTTTGTAAATATTGAAGCAAAATAGGCCTGTATTTTGAGTTATGGTGGGGTGAGAACAATTAAAAGAGCACATTGTCCATCTAGAAGTTCTATCTTAGAGAATATACTTTATAACCAAAATTGATACTCAAGAAAAGTTACATATTGCCCTTTAAAAGGGACACTTCTGCTAAGTTAATTCAATTACCATGACAAAATAGTACTTAGTTAGAATGTTTTATCTTTTTATTTAACAATATAATTTGAGCTGGGTCCACATTCAAAGCCCTCTCTCTCTGTCTCTCTCACATTCAAATGACAGTTTACATGCATTGTCCATGCAAAAAAAAAAGGAAAAAGTGAGAAAAATGGCTTTAAAGATTCTGTTCCGTTACATTCTAATTCTACGGAGAAGAATGATACAAACATTTCCTAACTAACTTAGATGCCTGATTAATGTATTTTTTATTAGCTAGTGTTATCTGTATTCATTTCTAGACACTGCAGCAGCTTGTGAGACTGGTCCTCTCGTTATAATCATAATTGTTATTAGAATGCAGCCCTCTCTGTCAGCTGTAGCAACTGTAGCCTAACTCTCAGTTTTGCTAGCTCACTACATTCACAAAACCTTTTGTTTTCATGGAAAAAAATCACCATGTTGTAGTATGGAAATGGAAGTAGTTGAATCACTCAAACATTTTAAATGCCCTAAAAAAAATATATTTATTTTTTTTTTTTAAATCACACTGTTTTGGCAATTTGCCAACAATTTGCAGCCGCAACATCCGACGGGTTTCTCCAGGTCACCATTTTAATCAGATGTATTGTACCATTAACAGCAGCTCTAGACAAAAAAAGGGCACGTACGTAGCTCAACTGGAACAGGTTCCACTTCGGCTCAAACAAACACTGTTTATTTTCAGATAACGTTACATATTTATCACATTTATTTTTTACTTGTCCGATCAGACAACTGCATGAGGCATTCCCCTTGCCCGAACAGAGTTAGGATCTGCCAGTTGTCATCACCGAATGATAGTTAACACCAGTGCTTGAGATGGGCAAGAGCTGTCTGGACTTGTATATGACTACCGACTCTTCTTTTGATTACCAACATTAATTTATTTTAAACAGTATGTATTTTGAGGAGTAGGTACCGGCACGTATTTTGGTCCATAGTGTTAACACTGGTTAACACTATGGTATTTTTGTAATATTTGAAGCATCGATACCTACCTTTTCGTTGTCTTTCGGTCGCTGAAGAAAAAAAGTGACGCTTTGACAGACAGTGCGACCTTCGCGCGCTGCAAGTCTTCCGACCACCTCAGAAAGGAGCAAGCGCAGAGCGCGCGGCCAAGGCTCTTTTTGAAAATAAAAAGACGTGACAGTACAGTTTTGAAAGCGCATTTAGGCAGAAATATTTAATATATAGGCTATATACAGTATATATACAATTTATTTTATAATTTTTTATTTTATTTTAATTATTTTTTTATTATGGTGTGGCGGCAAGGATTTTGCCATGGCGCCACACCACGGCAAAACCATACCAGCGGAAACATTGAGCGTCACCTTACTCATAGATGGGCGCATTTTCACTGTTCCCATTCAATAGCATGTGCTTGTATTGTCCCTCGTTTACCCAAAAAATAAAAAAAGTTTGGGAAAATAAATAAAAATTGTCACAAACACATTCATTTGAGGCCGGAAGTTTACATATACCTAGACTGAAGACATTCAAACTCTTTCTCAAAATTTTTCGCCACACATTGCATTGTTACCATACATTTCCTGTGTTAAGTAATAATAGTTAAAGCCCTATTCACACGGGACTAGTATTACCTGGGGAACTCTAGTAACTTGTAATAATTGCGGAGGTCGTCTGTGATCTTAATCGCGTGCGAATCTGCCATGTCCGTAATTTGTAAAGTAAAAATTCCACCGCAAATTACCTACCATATTTTGCCAAAAGCAGAGGTCATGTGATAATATTAGTCCCGTGCGAATCAGCATCTCGGTGATTTGGGGTCGTATTTTACTGTTACGCAGAGCAGAGCCTTGACATATCCGGGGGGATAATGTCAGTAAATTCGAGTAAAATACAGACTTCGCTTATCCCATGCGAATGTGCCGCACGAAACACAGACATGGGGGGGTAATTTCTAAATCACATGAGGTCCCCAGGTAATACTAGTCCCGTGCGAACAGGGCTTAAGAGACATTTTTATTTCAGCTTTTATGTACTATATCAGATTTTCAGTGGGTCAAAAGTTTACATACACTTTTTTAGTATTTGGAGACATTGCCTTTTAATTGCTTAACTTGAATCAAACGCTTGGGGTAGCCTTCCACAAGCTTCTCACAATACTTTGCCAAAATTTTTGCGCAATCCTGCTGACAGCACTGGTGTGACTCAGTCAGGTTTGCAGGCCTCCTTGCTCAAACTTACTATGATTGGGAGAACAAAGATATTTGGGACTTGACACTTTCTGTAGGGAAATGACATCACAGGGCTCTTGTTCCTCGTCTCTTTTCAGAAAAACAGCTATTGGTGTCCGAGCCTAGGCCTGCACAAAATGGTATGCGCTTCAGCAATTTTGTCCCCCATTGCCTTACTGGCTTACTTTTACGCACTCTGCCAATTAAACTCTGCCTTATATACTCAGATCAACATGAAATTTCACTCAGATAGTTTTGTAAAAGTTAGTTTCATTAGCATAAATACCAGACAGCTATTTTTTTGCATGCTTCCCGCATCAAAGGTCCCCGCAAAAAGGATTGAGGGGGCGTGCCCATCTATGGATTAGCGTCCATCTGATTAGGTAAAAAGATGCCAAACAGCTGTAACTCATGAACCGATCATCACCAAACTTGGTACACAAGTACAACACTGGCTGTTGAGGACACCTGCAAGACTTGACACATCTCTACCAACAGGTGGCACAATAAGAAAAAAATCATTTAAATGCCTAAAACTCTTCAACTGTTTGACCAATCAAGTGGAAATTTTGTATCCAACATTCTCTTTGCAAGACCCAACCAGTTCTTGCAATGACCAAAACATCTTACAAAACATGGCCACCATCTGCCAATCAGATATTAACGGCAATTGCAGATCATCATGAAACTTGGTGACTATGTTGACCTCTTGATTTCCCACTGAAATCAGTCAGCCATTAGGGGGAGCTACAGCAAGCCAATGATCCCAAATATACGGCTAACCAATAAAAACCAAAAGTCCAAAAACTGGAAAATTATTGACTGGCCAAGTCATTCACTCAATCTGCAAATTGAACATCTGCTTCACAAGAGCAAACCTAAGCAAACTAGACCCCAAAACAAGCAAGAGCTGTAGGAGGTTGCAGTACAGGCCTGGCAGAGCATCAAGATACCCAGCACCTGATGATATCAGTGTCAGACTTCAAGCAGTCACAGCATGAAAAGCATATGTGGCAAAGCACTAAACAGGACTGCTTTCATTTGTAAATGTTAATATTTCCCAAATGTTCTGGTGCTTTGAAATGGGGGGCTATGTATAAAACGTGCTGCAATTTCTACAGGGTGAAACCAAAGTGCATAAAAATACCCATAAATAAAACCACATGTGAATCATTTGATTACCAAGTTAAAATTGGGGAGTACGGAGCCAAATCAAGAAAATGTATTTGTCTCAAACATTATGGAGCTGACTGTATAAAATCATGCATCACACATGCAGTGCAGTAGTGAATCTCCAAATTTCAAAGGCCATGTGAAATGCTTCCGGGGGGGAAAGAAACATTTGTAACTACTGGGTGTTGAAATGACAACCAATCAGCAGCAAGCTTCCATGAAATCATGTACTGAATTTTTGTCAATGGTTGCATAACTGTTTGCCAGCCACAGGGTTCACAGCTCTCATTCACAGCCATGTGCACACTACAGTTAATTGCAATTCATTCCTATTGTGTTGAGTGTAATCAGTGCCTTAAACCCTAGGACTCAGTGGTTTTTGGCAGTTTTTCACTATCTTCATTTTTTTACCGTTTTTTACATGTTAATTAAGAAGCCCCAAGTATTACATACCAGTTATCAGAAATCTCTTGGCAACCCAAATCTACCAAAAAAAATTCTACTTCTAAGAGTTAGACAATCAAAAAGTTCAAAAGCAGTTCAAAACAAAAAATTGAATTTACTTATGAAAATTTTTTTTTTTTTTAAATGTATTTCCAAAAGTACATGTCTCACCTCAATGAAAACACCCTGCAATGTAAGTTCAGGGTGTATGTAGTACCCACACCAAATATCATGTCAGTTGAACTTGCCATTGCTTTACAATGTGGCATTATGTACATGAACCTGGCGCCTGAGCCTTGCACCAGAAAGGACTGGACCTAAAAATGTTGATAGAACTGTTTTTATTTCAAATGCACAATTGAAATGCAAAATATTTATTTATAACTAATGCCAAAGAACTATATAAAATTTATTTTTATTTATGGTATAAAAAATGATTTGTTTTTGAACAATAGTAAACTAAAGAAAACAATATTACTTTATTTGTACTTTATTATTGCTATATTATTTTAACTGCTGTTGAAGTTACAGGGGAGGGGAGGGGGGCAGGGGGAGTTGATGGCAAAGTTAGGAGATTAGAGGCGGGGCAGTGCATTTATGTGCTGATAGCAGTTCCCTGAGAAAAAAAGGTATCAGACACACATTCCAATCCATTGCTCAGCTTAGCAGAGAATGCACATTTCAGAGCGCCTCAGAGACAGATAGAATAATCTGTCTCTGAGGCAAAATATCAACTCGCCATCCCTGCTACCTGCGTGCTGCGCACAGAGTACCGTATTATATTTAGACATTGGCAGACTACAGCATAAATTGCGTCTTCTGTTTATATTCAATATGAGTAACTCCAGCGAGAAACGGCAGCTGTAGACACAAGAAAGTTGTTACATTATGGTAGCAACGGAACGATGCGGATTATATATATATTTACGTCATTCTTTTATTACACCAGCGTGTTTTTGTGCGTTTGCAGAGAAACGCAAATACTATCAATAAAAATGGTTTAGCAATTTCTCAGCATAATGACAGATTCAAAGACTAAACAAACTCACCCGATATAGTCTTCAAATGGATCCATGCCAAAAAAAGTAATTATTCATCCTCTCAAACTAACAAACTTTAGCATGAACTGTGGCACGGACTGTCCTCCATTGCACCCCGACGCACAGATTTGGGCGTGATTTGTTGACATGGTTAAAGCAGCATAGATTGCACCCAAATGGCTAAAGATACATGCCATCAGAGTTCAGACCCTCCCCTCATTGATAAAATAAATAAAACCGAGTCAGCTTCGGAAATTACGTTGATACGGAGATCTTCGTTGACGACGAATTGTAGTGATTTATGACGCCAAAATGCGTCACCCGGGTTTGTGAAGTTAAAGGAATATTTCACATCTGTATAACTTTTGTATAAGATCAATTGTCACTACTGACAATTCCTCTGAAGTTGGGACCTCACTGAAATTAACAGTTTTAAAACGCTAAAAAATTAACTACGGAGATTAATACATCAATGTAATGTATATAGTTTTTCTTAATCATGGTATTTGATTTTTGTGAGCTGTTTAGCCATTTTCAGTTTTAGGATACTTCAAGTTTAGCTAAAAAGTGTGTCTATTTACCAATACGCTACTGCACAGAAATATGAGGTAGGTTTTATTAACTTTGTTAGTCTAATTTTGTTATTGTGCGCAAAATCACTTGGTTAAAACAACAATACTTTTTGCTGGATCTTTGTTTTATATAGCAATAAAACATTGAAAATACTTAAGATATCAAATGGATACCTGTTGACATTATTGCTCCCTTATTGATCCATTACCTCCGTAGTTAGTTTGTGCTTTAAAACTATTCATTTCGGTGAGGTCCCAAAAATGAATGGGAGTGAACTGAAGGTTCAATTCTGACTGTCTGTGGACTTTGATTATACCATTACCTGAACTCCACAGGCAATACACGTTCACGCAAACCCATATTCGCACAAACATCCACATTACAGGCTAATGGAGTCAGATAAACTTGTTTTCCTCCCTGTGACCATGGCTAAATCCTTACAAAAGCCTGACAACCGAGAGAAATGCTGTCAATGGTCAGCAAGGAAAGTTGATGTTGCTAGTATTCACACTATGCAAATACAAAGGGGGAGGATCTGTAAAATGACTTGTCGTATACCAAAGTGAAATATTCATTTAAGTTTTTGTGGTAATTTGTATTTTTTAGACAGAAAAAAGAAGGAAAATGCAATTTAGGTCTGTATTGCCAAACTTACTTGGAGTCAGGTGGCTCAGCATAGATTTTCCCACACAACCTGAAAGAGAGTTGAGAGTGGAAGAAAATTAAAATAAAGAAAAAAGATAAAGGGGATAAATGTATCGCATCATAAATGTAACATGGTAATGACTTTTTGTTCACTGCAGCTTAGGGCTGGGCGATATAGCTGAAAAATTTATCACAATAAAATGTTTCATTTCAGTCGATGTCGATAATTACTGATCATTTTTAATGATCTATTTTTAATAAAGACCAGGAGAAAAAAGGTTGAATTTAACCACTTTATCAAGGCACACAGGTAATAATTAGTGTGGTTGCCTTAGGAAAACACACTATTATTATTGCACATATTATTTATTTATTTATTAGTGTGGTTGCCTTAGGCAATCACACTACTATTATCTCACATATTATTAGTGTGGTTGCCTTAGGCAAACACACTATTAGTATTGCACATATTAGTGTGGTTGGCTTAGGCAATCACACTACTATTATCTCACATATTATTAGTGTGGTTGCCTTAGGCAAACACACTATTAGTATTGCACATATTAGTGTGGTTGGCTTAGGCAATCACACTATTATTATCGCACATATTTTTAGTGTGGTTGCCTTATCTTTTTTTTGCAGAGCAGTTCTCACACATTCAATCTTTCTATTTCAACAGGCATATTCCCTAGTATCTGGAAATTGGCACATGTATTTCCACTGCACAAAGGAGGTGATAGAAATAATCTAAACAATTATAGACCAATCTCCAAATTACCATGCCTAGCTAAAATTCTGGAAGAGTGGCGCTCTGGACCCTATCAAACCCGATCAAATGGCTTGCTCATGCTTAAGGTCCCTCGGGCTCGATCAGAAATTGGGAAGTCAGCATTCCATTTTAGCGCCCCATCCTCCTGGAATGAGCTCCAACAATTGCTGAAAATCAGCTCTCTACAAACTTATGGGCAGTTTAGATCACTGGTTTTGAACATTCCTGTCTCTGAGTGTATCTGTTTTCGATCTTATCTGTGCTGATTTTATTTATTTTATTATTTTATTTTATTTTTATTTTTTATTATATTTTACTGTATTTTATTCTAGTTATTTTATTATTTACTATGTTAGTTACTGTTGCTATATTCTATGATCTTTTATTACACTTATTGTGTTTTAATTGTGTTTGTAATCTCAGCTACATTGAAAATGAGGGCCTGGCCCTCAATTGTACCTCCGAGAATTTAAATAAAGGTTCTGACTGACTGACTGACTGACTGACTTAGGCAAACACTATTATTATTGCACATATTATTATTATTAGTGTTGTTGCCTTAGGCAATCACACTACTATTATCGCACATATTATTAGTGTGGTTGCCTTAGGCAAACACACTATTATTATTGCACATATTATTTGTTATTGGTGTGGTTGCCTTAGGCAAACACACTATTATTATTGCACATATTATTTATTAGTGTGGTTGCCTTAGGCAAGCACACTATTATTATCCCACATAATATTAGTGTGGTTGCCTTAGGCAAACACACTATTATTATTGCACATATTATTATTCTATTTTATTCTTTCCGCCCATTTTTTGGACCGCTACTCCTCCCAGAGTTTTCGCACCACACACATGTGCAATATGTCATATCGAGCAGCTTCATCAGGAATGGTGTGCTATTACTTTGTGGAAAGATTGGTTGCACGGTTTTTGTGAATTGCAGCCCAGTTACATGTTTTTAGTTGAATGGTAAAAATGAGCTGAACTTAACGTAAAACCATTAATCAATCAAATTAATCTCCCTAGCCCTGTCTTGCTTTTTAAAATGGTGCCATCGCGCAGTGTAGATATAGGGTTTTTCCAAGACCACCTAGCAACATCCTAGCAACCAGCTAGTATACCCTAGCAACACCCTAGCAACCGCCTATAACTCCATAGCAAATGCCTAGCAACACTCTAGCAACCAGCTATAACTCCATAGCAACCACCTAGCAACACCATAGTAACCACCTAGAACTCCATAGCATCCACCTAGCAACACCCTAGCAACCACCTAGAATACCCTAGCAACCACCTGGAACACCATAACTGCCTAGCAACACCCTAGCAACCGCCTATAACTCCATAGCAACCCCCTAGCAACACCCTAGCAACCACCTAGCAACACCCTAGCAACCACCTAGCAACACCCTAACAACCACCTGGAACACCATAACAACTGCCTAGCAACACCCTTGCAACTGCCTATAACTCCATAGCAACCACCTAGCAACATCCTAGCAACCACCTAGAATACCCTAGCAACACCCTAGCAACCGCCTATAACTCCATAGCAACCACCTAGCAACATCCTAGCAACCACTTAAAATACCCTAGCAACCCCCTAGCAACACCCTAGCAACCACCTAGAACTCCATAGCAACCACCTAACAACACACTAGCAACCACCTGGAACACCATAGCAAATGCCTAGCAACACCCTAGCAACCGGCTATAACTCTATAGCAACCACCTAGCAACACCATAGCAACCACCTAGAACTCCATAGCAACCACCTAGCAACACTCTAGCAACCACCTAGCAACACCATAGCAACCGATCAGAACGCCATAGCAACCACCTAGCAACACCCTAGCAACCGCCTATAACTCCATAGCAACCACCTAGCAACATCCTAGCAACCACCTAGAATACCCTAGCAACACCCTAGCAACTGCCTATAACTCCATAGCAACCACCTAGCAACACCCTAGCAACCACCTGGAACACCATAACTGCCTAGCAACACCCTAACAACCGCCTAGAACTCCATAGCAACCACCTAGCAACATCCTAGCAACCACTTAGAATACCCTAGCAACCACCTAGCAATGCCCTAGAAACCACCTGGAGCTCAATAGCAACCACCTGAAACTCCATAGCAACCACCTAGCACCACCGTAGCGACCGCCTAGAATTCCATGAAACCACCTAGATCTCCATAGAACCATTTAGCAACACCCTAGCAACTGCCTCAGACATCATAGCAACTACCTACCACTGTTCACTCCATTGAGCACAAAGTCGACTTTGCGTTGGCGGCAACCACACTTCACAATTTCTGCAGGAATGGTCTAGTTTTTATTATCTTTCCACCCATTTTTTGGACCGCTACTCCTCCCAGAGTTTTCGCACCACATACACGTGCAATATGTCAAATCGAGCGGCCTGATCGGGAATGGTGTGCTATTACTTTGTGGAAAGTTTGGGTGGACGGTTTTTAAAAAATTTGAATTTTTGTGGGCAATTGTTCCCATAGAGAATGAATGGCGGAATGTTCACCTTTGTGATGTCACAAAGGTCTGTCATCTAGCAGCAGTACTCTGGTCTCTCTCTAGATTTGAACATTCTGCCATTCATATCTATAGGGAAAAAATTCCCGCAAATTGTGCAATGCCTCATTGGCCATGGTAGAGAGTCCCTTGTCCATTGGTGTAGATCAGCCTCGCCCCCCTTCCTGATTGGCCGATGTTTGATATTCCATAACTTTTTAACCGTTTGTCATAGAGAACTATGGGTCGCGACATTGGACTCAGTAAAGACCTAGCAACCGCCTAGAACTCCATAGCAACCCCTAGCAACATCCTAGCAACACCATAACAACCGCCTAGAACTCCATAGCAACAACCTAGCAACACCATAACAACCGCCTAGAACTCCCTAGCAACCGTCTAGAATTCCATTGCAACCACCTGGAACACCATAGCAAATGCCTAGCAACACCATAGCAACCACCTAGAACTCCATAGCAACCACCTAGCAACCACCTGGAACACCATAGCAACCACCTAGCAACACCCTAGCAACGACCTGGAACACCATAGCAACCACCTAGCAACACCTTAGCAACCACCTGGAACACCATAGCAACCACCGAGCAACACCATAGCAACCATCTAGAACTCCATAGCAACCACCTAGCAACACCCTAGCAACCAAACTGAAACACCATAGCAACCAGCTAGCAACACCATAGCAACCATCTAGAACTCCATAGCAACCAGCTAGCAACACCCTAGCAACCAGCTGGAACACCATAACAACTGCCTAGCAACACCCTAGCAACCACCTATAACTCCATAGCAACCACCTAGCAACCACCTATTACTCCATAGCAACCACCTAGCAACACACTAGCAACCACCTGGAACACCATAACAATTGCCTAGCAACACCCTAGCAACCACCTAGAACTCCATAGCAACCACCTAGCAACACACTAGCAACCACCTGGAACACCGTAGCAAATACCTAGCAACACCCAAACTACCAGCGTTAACTCCATAGCAACACCCTAGCAACGACCTGGAACACCATAGCAACCAGCTGGAACACCATAACAACTGCCTAGCAACACCCTAGCAACCACCTATAACTCCATAGCAACCACCTAGCAACCACCTAGAATACCCTAGCAACACCCTAGCAACCACCTAGAACTCCATAGCAACCACCTAACAACACACTAGCAACCACCTGGAACATCATAGCAAATGCCTGGCAACACCCTAGCAACCACCTAGAACTCCATAGCAACCACCTAGCAACTCCATAGCAACCACCTGGACCACCATAGCAACCACCTAGCAACACCCTAGCAACCACCTAGAATACCCTAGCAACACCCTAGCAACCGCCTATAACTCCATAACAACTGCCTAGCAACACCCTAGCAACCACCTATTACTCCATAGCAACCACCTAGCAACACACTAGCAACCACCTGGAACACCATAACAATTGCCTAGCAACACCCTAGCAACCACCTAGCAACACACTAGCAACCACCTGGAACACCATAGCAAATACCTAGCAACACCCAAACTACCAGCGTTAACTCCATAGCAACACCCTAGCAACGACCTGGAACACCATAGCAACCACCTAGCAACACCTTAGCAACCACCCAGCAACACCATAGCAACTGCCTAGTACTCCATAGCAACCACCTAGCAACACCCTAGCAATCAAACTGGAACACCATAGCAACCAGCTAGCAACACCCTAGCAACCAGTTGGAACACCATAACAACTGCCTAGCAACACCCTAGCAACCTTCTATAACTCTATAGCAACCACCTAGCAACACCCTAGCAACCACATAGCAACACCATAGCAACCACCTAGAACTCCATAGCAACCACATAGCAACACCCTAGCAACCACCTGGAACACCATAGCAACCACCTAGCTACACCCTAGCAACCGCCTGGAACACCATAACAACGGCCTAGCAACACCCTAGCAACCACCTATAACTCCATAGCAACCACCTAGCAACATCCTAGCAACCACCTAGAATACCCTAGCAACACCCTAGCAACCACCTGGAATACCATAGCAAATGCCTGGCAACACCCTAGCAACCGGCTATAACGCGATAGCAACCACCTAGCAACACCATAGCAACCACCTAACAACACCCTAGCAACCACCTGGAACCCAATAGCAACCACCTAGCAACACCCTAGCAACAATCTGGAACACCATAACAACTGCCTAGCAATACCCTAGCAACCACCTGGAACACCATAGCAACGACCTAGCAACACCCTAGCAACACCCTAGCAACCACCTGGAACACCATAACAACTGCCTAGCAACACCCTAGCAACCGCCTATAACTCCATAGCAACCACCTAGCAACATCCTAGCAACCACTTAGAATACCCTAGCAACCACCTGGAGCTCAATAGCAACCACCTGAAACTCTATAGCAACCACCTACCACCACCCTAGCGACCGCCTAGAATTCCATGAAACCACCTAGAACTCCATAGAACCCCCTAGCAACACCCTAGCAACTGCCTCAGACATCATAGCAACTACCTACCACTGTTCACTCTGTTCAGCAGAAAGTCGACTTTGCATTGGCGGCAACCACACTTCACAATTTCTGCAGGAATTGTCTAGTTTATTTATTATTATTATTCCACGCATTTTTTGGACCGCTACTCCTCCCAGAGTTTTCGCACCACATACATGTGCAATATGTCAAATTGAGCGGCTTGATCGGGAATGGTTTGCTATTACTTTGTGGAAAGTTTCGCTGCACGGTTCTTGAGAAATTCCACTTTTTTTGGGAAATTTTTCCCATAGAGAATGAATGGTGGAATGTTCACCCTTGTGATGTCACAATGCTGTCTTCTCACTCTTGTGATGTCACAATGCTCTATCTTCTGGCAGCTGTACTCTGGTCTCTCTCTAGCTTTGGACATTCGGCATTCATCTCTATGGGGCAAAATTGCCCACACATTGTGGGATGCCTCATTGGATTTGGCAGAGAGTCCTTTGTCCATTGGTGTAGAATAACCTCGCCCCCTGTCCTGATTGGCTGATGTTTGATATTTCATAACTATTGAACCGTTTGTCATAGAGAGTTAGGGGTCACCTCATTGGACTCAGTAAAGACCTAGCAACCGTCTAGAACTCCGTAGCAACATCCTAGCAACCGTCTACCAATCCTTAGCAACCACCTAGCAACACCCAAGAAACCACCTAGAACTGCAAAACAACCACCTAGCAACAACCTAGCAACCACCCAGAACTCCATAGCAACCACCTAGAAAACCATAGCAACAGCCTAGAACTCGATAGTAACCACCTAGCACCTGCCTAGAACTTAATAGCAACAACTTAGCAACACTCTAGCAACCACCAAGTACACCGTAGCAACTGCCTAGAACTCCTAAGCAACCACATAGCAACACCCTAGCAACCACCTAGGACTCCAGTAGCAACCACCTAGCAACACGCTAGCAACTGCCTAGAACTCAATAGCAACCACCTAGCAACCACCTAGGACTCCAGTAGCAACCGCATAGCAACACACTAACAACCCCCTAGAACTTAAAAGCAACCACCATGTAACACCCGAGCAACCACCGAGAACACCGTAGCAACCGCCTACATCTCCATAGCAACCACCTAGCAACACCCTAGCAACCACCTAGAACTCCATAGCAACCACCTAGCAACATCCTAGAAACTGCCTAGAACTCCATAGCAACCACCTAGCAACACCCTAGCAACTACCTAGAACTCCATATCAACCATCTAGCAACGGCCTAGAACTCCATGTTAAGCACAAAGTCGACGTTGCATTGGCGGCAACCACACTTCACAATTTCTGCAGGAATTGTCTAGTTTTACTTTTAGTGTTATTAAATAAAACAAGAGCCAGTTTAGTCCCAAAGTTGTCAAAGTCAGACTGGTGGGTCTATATTTAACGTTAACGCTTAAAATTAAATTAAATTAAATTAAATTAAATTAAATTAAATTAAATTAAATTAAATTAAATTAAAACTGTAAGGGGTGGTTTTATGGTTTTAAACACTATTATTATAAATAGATAAAGTGGGTGACTGGTGAGCGTTATGTTTTTATGCATGGTAATTTTGATCTAAATTCATTTATAGAATATAGAGTTTTTTCCCCAAAGATGGTATTTATCGATGTAATTGTGCCGCCGTGTTCACACATTTCTACGGTTGCGGGTCAGGCACTCTTCACGGTAAGAAGAAATTTTAGGATAGCGCTTCCAATATTGCTTGTGTCGAAAGTGCTGCGACGGAAACAACGACAGATTTACCCACTAGCCACATCTGTCCAAAATGTAAACAAGTCAGGCAGTTTTCATGGTCGGGAAAAATTTCATGACAGCGTACACCAAAGGTTGGAAGTGGCTAAGGTGATCAAATAAGTTTGTTGTATTCCAGCTCTTGGTCGGGACGGTTTTCCTGCATAGTTTACACACAACGGTGTTATGATATATTGCTTATGATGTTGATCGCTGTTATGTTTGACGCATGTCAGGATTCACTGTTTAAAAAAGGTTTTTATGCTGCTGTACCCTGCCCTGTCAAACTTCAATTAATTAAACTATGAAACTATATCGGTCACAAAAAAAAAAAAAAAAAAACTGCCATACTGGTGAGCTGACCTGTCCTTTTTTATCAACAATTTCCTCACCGTCTGCACTCAATTTCTCACTCCACGCCGTTTCTGTTGTTGAGTCACGTCGATGGTGCAACCGAACTTACACCTTTTAAATGACTGGCTGTTTGCGTGTCACTCGTAGCACGCTCCATTATCAAGGGATATGATAGGCTGTCTATGAGCCAGGGAGGGAACGCGCTTGGGGTTTGTTCATACAAACGAACTTTGCGTATTTGTTATGTGCTTTCCTGGTGGTTTGCATTTAAGGCATTTAAGTGAAACTATCGAACATTCTATCGAACAATTTTCTTATTGCTATTGATGAAGTGTCTATCGCAGTACATATCGCTATCATTTTATCACCCAGGCCGACTGAAGCTACAGTCGTCATTTGAGGATTGTATACGTGCAATTCTGTCCTATACAAAATAATTAATGGATAAGAAACTGCATTTAGCACATGCATTTATTGTTTTAAATTATTATTTATTCAAGGCAAATAGAGTGTTTACTTTTTGTAGGCCAACTCAGGAATTACTCCCGCCATGGGTTCCCTTGGCAAATTTTCCATTCATTTTTCCCATAGGCATTTTGTTTTCTGTCAAAAATAAGGTCTGTGGTTAACGTATGTTTTATCTTTTGTTCTACGAGAAATTACACCCATTAATATCTCAACCGTGAATTTAGAAGCAGTTACGTGCTTTAAAAAAATAAGTTGCTATGTTGAAACTACAATGGTTGTCACGTGCAGGCGGTCTAGTATGGAAACTTGATTGGCGATTGCCAGAAAGCAACCATTATTATCGTTTCAATATAGCAACTTGTAAGTAACTTACTTTTTAAAAGCACGTAACAGCATCTAAATCCACGGTTGTGATATTAATGGGTGTAATTTATCTCCTAGAATAAAAACGTGGAGCTCTCTTAGGCTTACGTTCACCACAGACCTTATTTTCTGCAAAAAAAGACATCCCTATGGGAAAAATACATTGGAAATCTGATGAGGGAACCCATGGATCAAAAAAGCAAACTTACTTTCGGGTATTAGGACAACCAACTGAAGCACTCTATTGCCCATAGTCCATTGAGAGGCCAGCAACAAGCAAGCGAGGGGAACGTGAAACCTGACACCATGATATGTTGTCGTTCAAATGCTAAAATATGCCAGAGGAGAGATACACAGAGACACATTCGCACATCCGCATTCCGTATCAACACCTGGCTATTGTCAGGCAGTGGGGGTGTGAAGACAAGCCACACTCCAGTAAACTGTCCTAAATTTTAAGTCATTCTGTCAGACTTGGCCTATATATATTGAGTTTGCTTGTTTAACATCCATATGTTCACCCAACTCCAAAAAAATGACAAACGTTTTTATTAGTAAGCTAGATGGCAAGTATTAACCATCACAAACAAGTATTAACTATCAAGTCTCCTTTTTCACCCAAATTAAGAAAGCGCGGTCACAAGACATTGCTGGCTGTAGCATATTATTCTAGCAGCTCGGGAGAACCTCCTTGTGGTGTTTGAAATTTCTGTCGCAAATTAAGCAGTTTTGGCTGCAGCATTTTGCTAACAGGTTGATGGCTGGGTCAGACCAACGTTACCAGTTCCAATCAGAGACTGTAAAAAATATGGACAAAGCTACTGTGACGTCACCCATTGACTCTCCGTGGGTCTCTAAAATACATTTTGAAGCTCAATGGCGGGCGCGGCCATTCGCAATTCGGGAAATAGCAATATAATAACCACTTCGCTAAACAGACCTAGCCAACTTCAGATTGAGGAATTGTTATTGATGAGTTGCGTGTAGTTGAGCTGGAATATCAATGTTTATTTAGTTTAGCTAATGTTGTTTCGTTGATGGCTTGCATTATTTGTCAATGTGTGCTGCATTACATTCTCTGTGTGTTTGTAGGAATATTCACTAATATGCGCGCTTGTAAATTCCCACACTACGAACGATTCTAACCATTGCTTCTCAAAATTATAGGCTACCTCTCTGCGTCTGGTTGTGTTTGTTTGGTTCTTTGTTTGTATATGATGTAACCATGTCACATTTCCTAAGTTTTGTTTTCATTAGTTAGTGGTTTGCCCCTTTTTTGTAAAGCACATTTAATTTTCACCTGTTGAAGGAAATGTGCTATATAAATAGTTTGATTTGATGTCACATTTCCTAACAATTTTGTTTTTATCATATTTACAGAGATGCTGATCAGGAAACACGGCCTAGTTCACCACTAGCTAAGAGGTCACGCAAGCGTTGCAAGAGTACACCTGTCTCATCTCATCTTCCATGCGTATAGTTTACTTCAATAAATGTTCTAAAATCAAAAGATGTCTTTGTTTCGGTCTTCTAAATGGCTCACTGAGTCTTTGTCTTAGTGGTGGGGAGGCATGCGGCCAGGTGTGAATAGCCTACTTAGCTGGCAGGTCGTCCTACCCAATGCATATTCATTACAGAAAGGCCATTTGCCCTCCCATTCTCACCTGATGTTGAAAAATAGTAGTCACAACACTAACTTTTAGCAATGTATTTTATATTTCTCATTGGATTTGCTAAAATATTTTGTCATCTTTTGATACCCAAGACCTTGATGAACACATTTCAGTGACCAAAAGTCTTAGTCACAATTGTTTAGTGTGTTTTATCACAACATTCCTGTGCATGTTCAAAACTACTGTTTACAGTTTGTGTGTTTTTAGAGCAGTTTACAATCCACACATGATTATGACCTACTTACTGCTGCCATATTATTGTAGCTGAGTTTGTGCTGAAAACAAAGATATGAAACACTTTGGAATCACTGTATATAAAGTTGATGAAATTTACACAAATGTCAGAGCATCGCACAATCACCAGTGTGCCTCATTTTACCCTTAGATCCCAGAGGGTTAATCCACAAAATAGGCTACTCAATTCTGTCATATATAGCCAGCTCTCCCCAAATAGGCAGTTTGAGCAAGTAGCCTCATAGCCTTTAGCCTTATAGCCTACATTTATTTTCATTTACAGTACAAAATTGTGCATATTTTTAATCAACATTATTTGCGGATACATGCACTTCTTTCTCTGCACTCGTATTCATGGCAAATATCTGCAATGTGTAGATTGTAAACAAAACTGAAGTGCAGGTTTTGTTTTTGCTGGTTATTCTGAAAGCTAACACGGTAGAAAACAGAATGGTGTATCTTGTTTGTTAAGTGTAGACTACTTGGTGATTAAAATTGATTTTTAACGGATAAATTGAATTTATGATTTAATCCCCCTAACACGGTATGAAAGGCTGTGTGTTGGGCTATTTAATTGCCATTTGATTAGTCCGATCCTTGGCACGCTTGATAATAAAGGAAAATGAATGAAAACAGATTGAGATCAATGATTAGTTTAAAGGAAAGTTTTGTGCCCCACCAATTTTCAGCTCACCAGTCGCCGCTGAAAGCAACAATTCAGGAAAGCCAAATATTATTTATCTAGCTAGATTTGTTGACTTTGTGCAATATGACAACTCATTTAGCTTTACCTATCTAGCCTACTGAAATGCAGCCTATCACCCTATTATTTTATCTTGATGGCTGTCAGTCAACATTTTCCCACCATCTGCACTTTTATTTTTTTTCCCACCATCGTAATTTGAGTTCATTGTACTAGCCTACTGGGAGGGAATGCAGACTTCAGTTGTCTACTTTTGTCATTTTAAAATGTATTTTTAAAGTATTTTTCTGCGCGCCATGGGAAAAACCAGCGGTTACTCTAGCTGTAGTCTCAGCCTCAGACGGTCTGCCCACTAGCTGTCGCTCAAAACGCAAGCAGTATGCCCTCGACCCCACCCACGCAGTATCCAACCTCCATAGTAACATGATAATAACATTTTTGTGATATGACCAAAACTATAAACTTTTATAATTTAAAAAAAAAAAAAAAAACATTTTAAAACCATTTAAAAACAATTTTGCAATGATATAGTATATAAATAATGATACAGTATTTCAAATTTCAGTCCGACTTTAATGTTTGTGCGTGGAACGCCCGTGAATACATTGCCAGCAGAAAGTGTCACCTCCCTCCGCAACTAGAGCGATTACACAAAAAGAGCGAAGTGGATTAAAGAAAATGTTTTTCTCTGATAACTTAGGTATTTATATGTTATTTGAGTAACATTTATGACATTGTGAAAAATAAACTGTTTTCTGAAAAATCACCAATACGGGTTTGACATCTCTATTAGAATCTTGCAAGTTTTATAACATAACATAACGTAAGACAGAACAACCAGCTAGACCCTCACCAGTCTGGCTTCCGATCCGGGCACTCAGAGACTGCGCTCCTAGCTGTGACAGAGGCACTTGCCACTGCAAGAGCCTCACGCCTCTCCTCTGTCCTGATCCTTCTTGACCTGTCTGCAGCTTTCAACATGGTCAACCATAAAATACTCCTCTCCACCTTGGCTGGGATGGGCATCGCCAGGACTGCCCTGTCTTGGTTCGCTTCCTATCTTGCAGATAGGTCCTACCAGGTCACCTGGAAGGGGTCTGCCTCTGCTTCTCATCCCCTTGTTACGGGAGTGCCGCAGGGATCTGTACTGGGTCCTCTGCTGTTCTCCTTATACACCAGATCTCTTGGTTCAGTTATTAATTCACATGGCTTCTCCTACCATTGTTATGCAGATGACACACAACTCTTCTTTTCTTTCCCTCCCTCGGCCACACAGGTCAATGATAAGATATCTTCCTGCCTGGCTGACATCTCCACCTGGATGGCCAGCCACCATCTGAAGCTCAACCTCAACAAAACTGAGCTGCTCTTCTTCCCGTGCAAGACCTCCTTACTTCGTGAGCTCTCAATCACGGTTGATGGCACCACAGTGACTGCCTCTCACTCTGCCAAGAGCTTGGGGGTGGTCCTGGATGACCAACTGGACCTCAAGGAGCACATCAAGGCAACATCACGGTCCTGCAGATTCCTTCTGTACAACATCAGAAGGATTCGACCATACCTGACAACGCACTCCACCCAGCTGCTCGTCCAGGCTACGGTGACCTCTTGCCTTGATTACGGCAACTTGCAAGCCTGCCAGCTTGTGCCATACAGCCACTACAGATGATTCAGAATGCCGTTGCCCGACTCATCTACAACCTTCCCAAATTCTCGCACGTCACTCGAATCAAATCAAATTTTATTTATATAGCGTATTTTACAACAGTTGTCACAATACGCTTTACAGACAACCCTAGCCTAAACCCCCACAGGAGCAAGCCTAAGGCAACAGTGGCAAGGAAAAACTCCCTGTAGCAGATGGGGAGAAACCTTGGAAGGAACCAGGCTCAAGGGGGAAACCCATCCTCCTCTGGTCAGCTCAGGGTGCCGACTGGTGACCAGCATGTCAGCCAGTTTATGCACAAGATATGATATGTGATGTGGCTCAGATGATGGGTGGGGCCGGGTGGCGGTGATGGGGAACAGCGGGTGGCGGCAGATGTGGGCAGGGTGGAGGCAATGACGAAGGAGGGGCTGAACCGCAGAGGTGGGGGAGATCAGACGACTCTCGAAGCACTCTCGAGGGTTGGGGCAAGAGCCCCACCGGCAGCGTGGGGAAGAGGGTGGAAACGGCAATTAGGGAATTTGCAATATAGCAGACAGTGAGTAAAGTGCCAGTGGTATGTATTGGGGGGACCCCGCCAGGAGCAGAATATGGCTGCATATCTACTAGGACAGGAATGGAGAGCCCTTGCAGTCATGAGGGGTAGACAACCATACCCGCCAATCAAGAGCGAGCCCATGTAAAGTCGGGTCACAGCTGATTGACAGGTGACAGTAAGGAAAGGATTGCCACCTACAAAGCTCTATGACTACAAGCTTCTCGCACCCTGTCTCCAGACTACAACTGATTGTAAGCCTGAGCATAGAGGTGCGTTTTTAATCTAGATTTAAATATTGAGACTGTGTCTGACTCCTTTATAAATTTTGGAAGCTGGTTCCACAGTAGTGGGGCCCTGTAGGAGAAAGCCCTACCACCTTTTAGGTTCTTGGAAATTCTTGGGACTACCAAGTAGCCTGCGTCTTGAGATCGGAGTGACCTTGTGGGCTTATAAGGTAGGAGCAGGTTCGATTTGTACACAGGTGCACGTCCATGCAGAGCTTTAAAAGTCAGGAGCAAAACCTTGAAGTCTATCCTATGCTTAATGGGTAGCCAGTGAAGCGACGCTAGTACTGGTGTAATGTGCTCATACTTCTTAGTTCTGCTCAAGATACGAGCAGCTGCATTCTGCACAAGCTAGAGACTCCTTAACGAGTTATTAGAGCAGCCAGAAAGCAGGGCGTTTCAGTAGTCTAACCTAGACGTAACAAACGCATGGATCAATTTTTCAGCATCCCCGACTGACAGGAAATGTCTAATTTTAGCTATGTTGCGCAGCTGAAAGAAGGCAATTCTGGATATGTTTTTTATATGGGTGTCAAAAGATAGATCAGGATCAATGGTGACACCAAGGTCTTTAACGACCATATTAGGTTGAGCCAAACAACCATCACAGTTTAAGGTGAGAGTAGACAATTTCTCCCTTAATATTTTGGGACCTAAAACCAACATTTCAGTCTGGTCTGAATTTAGGAGCAGAAAATTAGAAAGCATCCAAACCTTGATATCTACAATACAGACCTCTAACCGTGAAAGCGGCAGTGCTTCGCCAGGTTTCATTAAAATATATATCTGGGTATCGTCCGCATAACAGTGGAACTCTACGCCATGTGCCCGGATAATATTGCCAAGTGGTAACATATATAGCGAGAAGAGTACTGGTCTTAGTACTGATCCTTGTGGAATACCGTATTTCATTATTGAGGAGCTGGACTCATCTTCCTTTAATTTGACAAACTGTTTCCTGTCACATAGGTATGATCCAAACCATGCGAGTGCCTGTCCATGAAGTCCAACACAGGCCTGGAGTCTGTCCAGAAGAATTCCATGGTCAATTGTATCAAAAGCTGCACTCAGGTCGAGGAGCACAAGAACCGACACAGAGTTACGGTCGGCTGACAGTAGTAAATCATTTGTAACCTTGATAAGTGCGGTTTCTGTGCTGTGGTGGGGTCTAAACCCAGATTGGAATACTTCATGGATACCGTTAGAGCTAAGGTATGCACTTAGTTGCTTAGCAACAATTTTCTCCAATAATTTTGAAAGAAACGGAAGGTTTGAAATAGGTCTATAATTTTCCAATTTATCGGGTTCTAGGTTTGGTTTCTTCAATAATGGCTTAATGACTGCCACCTTTAGTGACTCAGGTACGTATCCTGTGACTAGGGATGTGTTAACGATTTTTAGTATATGCTGGCCTAGTACTGGAAATAGTTCTTTAATCCAGTTTGAAGGAATAGGATCGAGTATACAGGTCGTCGGTTTTGAACACATAACTAATTCAGATAACTCAACCATGCTAATGGGCGAAAAACAGCTTAGTACTGCTGTCTGTAAATATTCCTGTTGTAACCAGGTGCGGGGCTGTTTATTAACATGAACAGAAATAGTGCATGAAGGACAGTTTGGAAATCTGGTCTCCAATAGCCTCAATTTTCTGATTGAAGAAGTTCATGAAGTCATTGCTGCTAAGATTGGAGGGATAAGACGAAAACTCTGATGATTGTTTTTTAGTTAATTTATCCACAGTGCTAAATAGAAATTTAGGGTTATGTCTATTTTGTTCAATTCGTGTTGAGAAAAAGGCAGATCTAGCAGAAGCAAGAGCTTGCTTATACTGAAGAAAGCTGCTTTTCCATGCAAGATGAAATACTTCTAGCTTTGTTGACCGCCATTTTCGCTCTAATTTTCTAGTAGACTGCTTCAGGGCCCGGGTGGTATCGTTATACCATGTGTGCTTTTTCTGACTAGGGTTTCTTCTTTTAAGGGGGGCAACAACATCAAGAGTGTTCCTGAGGGTAAGGGTTAGCTGGTTAGTCAATTGGTCCAGAGCGGCTTCATCAGCATTTTAATCAGCCTTTTCTTCTGTGGAGAGGAATGACTCCGGAAGCATATTTAAAAACTTTGGAATAACCTCAGGGTTTACTGAGCGGCTGTAGTAATGTCTAGGCTCTGATACAGGAGGATTTGATGCCTTAATATTGAACGTAATAAGGAAATGATCTGATAGTATAGGGTTATGAGGTGCGATGGTAAGATTTACCACACTAATACCATGGGACAAAACTAAGTCTAAGGTATGGCCACGGTAGTGAGTAGGCTCACAAACATTCTGTACAAAACCAATGGAATCAATAATAGAGGCAAAAGCTGTTCCTAGGGGGTCACCATTTTTATCCACATGCATGTTGAAATCACCAACAATTATGACCTTATCTGCTGAAATTGCAAGGTGTGATAAAAACTCAGCAAATTCCCTTAAGAAATCAGAATAAGGCCCAGGTGGCCTGTAAACAGACACAAGAAAAAAGGACTGCCCGCTAGCACTTTTATTAGCTAGATCGGGCTGTACACAGTTAGTAATAAGAACTTCAAAAGAGGAGAACATATATCCATGCTTAGGTGCTAGACTCAATAAGGACTGATAAATAGCTGCAACGTCCCCCTCTGCCTGATGGACGTGACACCTGAGTACCTATGAAACCCACAGGAGACGCTTCATTAATCGCAACATATTCATCAGGTCTTAGCCAAGTTTCAGTCAGACATAATACACTGAGATTATGGTCTATTATCAATTCGTTGACAAGATCTGCTTTTGGAGTGAGTGATCTAACATTTAATAGTCCAATTTTTAAGGATGGTTCACTATGAATAATAGCAGCGTGCCGTGTTTTAATGACAATTAAGTTATCCACATCAATTCCACGGTTAGCTTTACGTTTGGCATAGATGCGTGGAACAGACACAGTCTCAATATAACAGATATCAGATTCTAGTTTAAGAGTATTAATTAAAGGGGCTTTTGAAATACTATTTCTGTTAGCTAGCTCTTAAAGGCACCTTGCAGACAGAGGCGTAGGGCCATATGTCTGGGACACAGGTATAAAGAAACGAGCAGGCAAAAACATAAGGTTAGAAGCCTGCGGCCTGGCCGGTGCCCTGATGGAGTGTCAGGATCTGGCCTTATTAAGACTAGCAGCTATGTTGTTCGATAGGACACGAGAACCTCTCCAGCTCGGGTGGAGTCCGTCTCTCTTCAATAGGCCAGGCCATCCACCCAGAAATCAGGCCAATTGTTAATAAAGCCTATGTCACTAGATGAGCACCACTCCGACAGCCAGAGATTTAGCGAAGATAGCCTACTGTAGACCTCATGGCTCCTACGAGCTGGAAGCGGGCCAGAGCAAATTACTTCCCGACGTCTTTTTAGCCACTGCACACACCGATATAAAATTATTTTTGGTTACCTCCGATTGCCTCAATCGGATGTCGTTTGTGCCAACGTGGATAACAATCCTAGAGTATTTACGTTTACTTTTAGCCAGCACTTTTAAATTTGCCTCAATGTCGGTGGCTCTGGCCCCAGGAATACACTGTACTATGGTCCCTGGTGTCTCTAATCTCACGTTTCTCAAAATACTATCCCCTATGATCAGGGCTTTCTCAGTAGTACTGAGTGGGGAATATCGGTTGGAAACGCGAGTTGGGTGGTGCTCGGCGGCCCTGGGCCGGCAACTATGTTTCTTTGGTACCGTGATAAAATCGTCCTGCAGCGAGGACACTGGTGGCGGAGAAACACTTGCATCTAAACTAGCATCCGGCTCGGGTAAAAGGGAGTCTAAGAAAGTCTCACTCTCCTGAATCTGATATAAAGTCCGGATGCGCGTCTCTAACTCAGCTATTTTCTGTGCCAATTCTAAATTAAGCTGACACTTAGAACAAGTACCATTACTAGTAAAATTGGCAGCAAAGCTAAGACTAACCATGCAACAAACTATGCAGGGAATGGAAGCCATGATGCGCTCTTACCGTATTTTCTTCAGTTGTTCGCGTCGTTCGGTTTACAATTTACTTTGGCGAGTAATCCGGAGAAAGTAGTAAGGTGCTTATGATGCTTACTTAGGTTTTGTTTAAACACAAAAGCCCAAGATAGTGTCAATACACACTTGAAAGCCCGATATTAGCCTCTGCTGCGATCACTCCACTGGCTACCGGTCGCTGCCAGGATCCGGTTCAAAGCCCTGACCCTTGCCTACAGTGCTGCCAACAGGACAGCCCCCATCTACTTGCAGGACATGACTCGATTCTATGTGCCTGCTCAACCACTCCGCTCTGCGGCAGCAGGGCGCCTTGTAACCCCTCCCACCCGCCCAAAGGGATCACAGAGCTTCTCCACCCTAGCTCCCCAGTGGTGGAACGAACTCCCTGTCCCTCTCCGAACCTCCCCCTCGCTACCCATCTTCCACCGTGGCCTGAAGACTCATCTCTTCAGACTATACCTAGACTAACCACCACCACACTGTATATTTCACTCTAAATCACCCCCCCCCCCCCCCTTTTTTCATGACACTTGTTACATGTTGCCCCATTCCAGCACTTTTTGGTAATTTGTATTTGTCCTAATACTGTAGCTTATTCTTCTGCCTAGTTGGCTTTGCAGAGGTTAGGTCTAAACTGTGTTCTTGGCTAGAAATAGCTATACAAAATAAGTATTGTACCATACTGAACCTGTGTTTAGCAGTTGTCTATGACCATGAAATGCACTTTTTGTACGTCGCTTTGGATAAAAGTGTCTGCCAAATAAATGTAATGTAATGTACGAGAACAGGCCATTCAGCCCAACACTGCTCGTCTATTCCTACCACAAAACTGTACTTAATGCTTAGTTTACCTAAAAGCTAGATAGTATCTAACACTGTACCAAGCCGGGCCTTGAATACCCCTAGTGATTCTGCCTCCACTACATGTCCAGGCAAGCTATTCAACACATTGCCCACTCTTTGTGTGAAAAAATATTTCCTAATATCTGTGTGAAATTTACCCTTCACACAGATATTAGGAAATATTTCCAGTTTCCATTTATGCCCCCTCATTCTGCTAACCGAACTCAACTTGAATTAAAGCCGCAAGCGGCGTTGGGAGGGGTCCAAGCATTGGCACTATCGCGCCCCATATGGAGCAATATTAAAATGGCTTTGTCCTCATGATCATATACCTTCACCCAAACATATCTACTGAATATCATGATGATTGTATAAAATATTGATGACTTATGGCCAATTTTGTGCTAAGAGACGCTGACGGATGACTTGGTTGCGTCGCCATGGATGTGTCTTGGCTGCTTCCTGTGAAGGCCTTTACTATGTTGTAACACTTAGATGGCATGTCGTAACAGTTAGATGGCCCAGTGTGTATGTACAGCTGCAGAGGTTCCATGCCGCAACTAAAAAAGGTGTCACACTAGTGTTGTCACGATACCAAAATTTTGACTTTGATACCAATACCAGGTTTAGTATCACAATAATTGATACTGAAACGATACTGATTCAATACTCGGTACCTAACGATACTGAAATTACCTTAATAGATCAGAAACATAATGTCCACAAGGGTTGACCTCATTTTCGATTTCATGGTTTATTAAAAACCTGGTTTATTAACAACCTTTAAGTTGAAGCCTGTTCAACATATCAATAAGCATAGGACTATAGTGTTACAACACTAAACCATAGAAAACTATATTAAAAATATTTCAAAAATTAAACAATTGTAAAGTAAATTATCTTTAAACAGGTCTTTCACTTTAAAATATATCCAAAAACAGCACATTTCAATAACAATACAGCATCTTCCTATAATGAAATATTTACAGATTAGAACAGCTATTGCTACTGAAGTGAACTGAGTCTAGGCTTGCGCTGTATCAACCACGAAGAATGCACAAGCGCAAGTCACCTCACTTGCCAACCTTAGTTGCTACTGCCATCTAGCGAAGATTCTGACAAATTACGCTTTTCATCCTCTCAATCGGTAATGCGGGAGACACATTTCCCTGGCTTTTACATTTGACGCAAAACTACCGAACGTCGGAAAATTCTAATACGGAACCGTTTCTTTTTTTCTTTTTTTTTTTAGTACCGAAAAAGTGCTGAAGTTTCGGTATATCGTGCAAAATTACGTCAGACACATATTCCAATCCATTGCTCAGCTTAGCAGAGAATGCACATTTCAGAGCGGCTCAGAGACAGATAAAATAATAACACACATTTCAATAATAGATAGGGCATTGAGAAAAAACGAAACAAAAGACAAAATATCAACTCGCGACCTGCGTGCTGCTCGCAGAATAGCCTACCGTATTATTTATTTAGACACTGGCATGTAAGAAAATTTTCGGTTACGCTGACCTATAAAACACTATTCCAAAAGCAAAATCAGACATGTTATACATCGTTAGAAAGCTTATACTCTCACCTACTGAATAAATGAATTGTCAATCAAGCCAAATTGTACTAAAAAGGGCGACAACGCCGTAAGCAACAGGTGTGGTATTAAGCGCAGCTATTTTTGAAGGTAGCCGACCCAGGTGTCACATATGCGCGTATATTTCACAAGCGGATTGTCCAAGACAATATATGACCACTCATTCGCAAAAGGGACATCTCTACGCGCAAAACCGATGATGAGATTGTATATTTATTAAATGCTTAGTCCCAGATATTGACTGTATAATGACAAGGTATAATTTAAAAAAACGTTGTCTCGTTTATTTTGTTATTCAGTAAGCAGCGTTTTCACTGCTGTATTGGCATATTTTAGGGCTAATGTCTGGTTTATCTTGTTGCTACGGAATATCACATTACATTACAGGCATTTGGCAGACGCTCTTATCCAGAGCGACGTACAACAAAGTGTATAACCAAGTGTGTCGAAAACCCTAGAGAGAAGTACCGTTCCAAGTACAGGGAACAACCGCATAGTTCAGCATAAATTGCGTCTTTTGTCTATATTCAATATTACTAATTGCAGCGAGAAACTGCAGCTGTAGACACAAGATAGTGTGTTATGTTATGGTAGCAACGGAACCATAACATATGTATTACCGTCATTGTTTTATTATACCAGCGTGTTTTCACGCGTTTGCACAGAAACTCAAATACTATCAATAAAATGGTTTAGCTATTTCTCAGCATAATGACAGATTTGAAGACTAAACGAACTCACCCGATACGGTCTTCAAATGGATCCATGCTCAAGAAAAATAATTATTCATCCTCTCAAAAAGCTTTTACTAACAAACTTTTGGTAGCCTAGCATGCACTCTGGCTGGCACTGTCTTCCATTGCTTCCCCGACGTTCAGACCGTCCCCTCACTGATAAAAACTAGACCCTACGGTGTCGGATTACTTGCGTCGCCATGGATGTCGCTTGCCGTAAAGAACTTTACTACATGTCGTAACCGTTTAGATTTGGAGCCACAGCTCTTCCGCACCCCACCTAATAAAAAAGTCCAAATGGCAGGCAAACAATATGGCGGACATATGTAGTCCCAATGGCAAAGTTGTAGAGTACGTTGAGATGCATAGGTCCATGAAGTTTTGTGTTGATCTAACTTATGGTGTGGGAGTTATGGCCTTTTATGCATGATCCTTTGTTATAGCGCCACCATCTGGCCGACATAGGTGATTTTCAGTGCCTGAGTAGTGGGGGGCCACCTGCCAAATTTGGTTGCTCTAGGACGTATGGTTGCTGAGCCTCAGACACTTTTAGCGGAGAAAAATAATAATAATAATAATAATAATAATAATAATCCTAACAGATACAATAGGGTTCCACCAGCTTCGCTGCTTGGACCCCTAATAATTGCCTGTAGTTCACTTTGTTTTAATAAATTTAAAAGCCTCAATCAAATCTCCCCTAAGTCTCCTTTTACTAAGCTTGAAAAGTCCCAAGCATCTCAAGCCTTTCCTCATAACACTTATCTTTTATACACGGAATCAATCTGGTTGCCTGTCTTTGGACCTTTTCCAGCGCCTCTGCCTTTCATGTAGTACGGTCCCCAGAACTGCACACAATACTCTGACAAGGGTATTGTATTGGGTGAGTATGATCTCTTTAGATTTATACTCTATACTCCTGGCTATGAATCCTGCAGCATCCTGTTGGCAATGTTTTTTTTTTTTTTTTACTGCTACAGCACATTGTCCAGACCCTGATAGGCTTTGATCAACTATTACTCCCAAGTCTTTTTCTACATGTGCACATTCTAATTTTGTACCACCCATAAAGTAATCCTGCCCTATGTTTGTATTCCCCACATGTAGAACTTTACATTTAGTTATATTGAATTTCATTTGCCAGGTTTCTACCCACTTCTGGGTTTTGTTTAAATTTTCTTGGATTACTTTAGTAGATTCCAAACTGTTGGCTAAACCTCCCAGTTTTGTATCATCTGCAAATTTAACTAGTGTACTTTCAATGTCCGTGTCAAGGTCATTTATGTAAATGAGGAAGAGCAGTAGACCCAGCACCGATCCCTGTGGAACTCCACTTCCCACAATACCCTGCTCAGATAAGAACCCTCCTACTGCTACCCTTTGTGTTCTATCCCGTAACCAGTTCCGAACCCACTCTGAAATGCCTCCTGTAATTCCTACTGTCCTCATTTTGAGAATGAGTTTGTCATGTGGTACCTTATCAAATGCTTTTTGGAAATCTAAGTATATAATATCATAAGCCCTGCTACCATCCAGACACTTGGTAGCTTCCTCAAAGAATGTTAAAAGGTTTGTCAGGCATGACCTTCCCTTGCAAAAACCATGTTGGCTATCCCTTAGGGTGTTATTATTTTCAAGAAATAATTCTAGTTTGTCTCTAATGATAGATTCAAGTATTTTACATGTGATGCAAGTTAAACTGACAGGCCTGTAGTTTCTTAGGCCTGTAGTTTCCTGGACCAGTACGGTCGCCTTTCTTATATACGTATTGGTTTTATATTACCTTGCTTCCAGTCCTCAGGTATTTCTCCAGTTTCTAAAGACTGTCTAAAAATACTTGCCAGTGGTTTAAAAACAATCTCACTTAACTCCTTTAGTACCCTTGGGTATATGCCACCAGGGCCTGCTGCTTTATTTGTCTTTAGTTCATGTAATTTATCTAATACTTCTATATCCCCCATCTCAATATCTGCCAAGACATTCGGAGTATTGAATATGCCTTCCGGCCTATTAGTAACCACTTCTCTGGTAAAACTCTCAAAGTAGTCATTTAGGGCATCAGCAATATCCTTATTCTCATAAAGCAGTGCTCCATCATTATTTTTAATGCCCTTAACCTCCTCTTTCCTTTCCCTACTACAGTATTGAAAGAAACGCTTAGGATTACTTTTAGCATCTTCAGCAATTTGCCTTTCATAGAGCCTTTTGGCTACCCTTAGTTCTTTTTTAACCTTAGCATGCATACTACAATATTCAGCCTTATTACACTCAGTACTGTAATTTTTATATATCTTAGACAGTTTATTCTTTTTCCTAAAACTCTTCCATATAGCTTTATTTATCCACTGTGGAAACTGCTTTTTTAACTTACTTTTCCACACCTTTGGAATGAATTTACACTGTGCATCAAGTATAACCCTTTTGAACCTGTCCCACTTTTCATTCACAGTCCTGCAATATAGAAGTTGCACCCAGTTTCTTACTTAATTCTGATCGCATCCCCTCTGATTCCCACTAAGCAATCAATTTGGTTATTCCCATTGAGCTGAAAGCATTTAAGAGCATTTAAAAAGGAGAATTTATAAATACGTGACTAGTGAACACAAAAAAATTAGTTTTTCTTAAAAAAGAAACTTGCCTTACTACCTGGAGGGAAAAAAAAAAAAAAAAAAAAAACATCGACCCTCTCTATGATCTACCTATCATGACATTTACCCTTGCTTGGAAACCCTGTATACATTACAGTATAACCTAAATTAGTCTTTTTCAAGTTCATTTTGAATGTAGTTTACCGTTTTTGACAAGATGAAATTGTGTCTTTGCTATCCTGCTCCGTACCCAGTTACTGTCACTTAGCATTTTCGCACTGAGTAGCAGTGGAGGCTTAGTGCACGCTTTATCAATTGTTTCAGAGCTTTCTTTATCAGCAAATGCTTGCATAAAAAACACAGCATGCTAAAGAAACAACATCTAAATTAAATTTGTGTGCACACAGAATAGTGTAGCTAAAAGTCAATTCCGCAACTTCAGATGAAATGTTTTTAAATTTCAATAAATAAATTTCAACATTCAGATTCATTTTCACTACCCAATAACAGGTTTAGATAAACTGGACTTGCTAGAGTTACATTGAACCTGTAGCCTCTTAACATGTCCCATCAACGCTGTGGTGAAGCTACGAGAGAGTTCAAAACTACCTTGGACACGTTTATATTCATAAATTAGGTAAAAAATAAAGTGCCACAAATGCAATCTTGGCAAAATGTAAAAAGTCATTCTTTAGTTTTATTTATTTTTTTCCATTTCTTGCCTTGCTGCTCATTAAAGTGTCTTTTTGACTTTTCTCAACAAAAAGTGCTTTACAAATGAGTGGTATGAATTCTAATAAAGCAAGACACTACTATTACTAACACTGCCCAGGGAATACTAACAATTGCCCTATACTAAAAGATAGGCCTATAAGTCAACCACCAAATGTTAAATACGTACATTCTCAGTTCATTAGCAAAGGCTAACGGGTGTCTCTTACAACCAATGCGACTAACTGTCAAAAATATCACACAAATAACTGAAGTGTTACAAGCAAAAATACCAACGTCTTCCAAAAACTGAAGTAAAAAGCAATTACGGTACAATGAGCACTCGTATATTACTGTGTAATGTCACGGTTCACTGCGCAACACTATACTGTAGCAACCACTCTTGCTGTTTGTGCGAGGCTATCACAACGAGGTACTGGGGGTTGACCGCTGGAAAGCTTATACTGTCCTCTAATGGATAAAAGAGTTATCAACCAAACTAGAATTAACTGAAACAAGAGACACCGGCCTAAATAAGATAAAATAGATTTTGCACATAGCTGTCATAAATACCTACACACTTTCTATTTTTGTGTTTATTTCTCAATTGAACCGATTGGTTCAACACAATAAATGACCACAGAATCTTGAAAGGGACTTCATGTGTAAAACCAAAGATAAGTTGTATATTTATTACTTATTGTTAGTAGAATGACGTGGTATAATTCCACAATATTCCTCTCAATTATTTTGCTATTCAGTGTATTGGCATACCTTCAGGCTACTGTTGGCTTCATCTTGTTGCTGTGACAGAATACAAATTTTACGTGGTGAAAGAATATATCTATGAACGCTCAGATAGATGCTATTGTCCAGTGTGACATGCATGGGGGTTGTAGTTGCAGATGAAACTGCAGGGAGGCTGTGCCTGTTAAATGGATGATCTACATGTCAATGGTGGCACTTAAAAACTCCATGAGTCATAGTTGTATAGTATAATCTACTAATAAATCTTGAACGCTGCGTTTGTCGTTTCCACTCATAGTTTGGTTGCAGGAGCACTGAATGCCTGAGTTGAGCAATCTCAGGACACTGGCATCCTGGCCACTAGGGGGCTTGCACAAAGGGGTTAAATACCTTTAGGAGTGCTGTCTCAAAACTATGAAGAGGTCTGAAGCCAGAAAGCAGTTTTTCAAAAATATAATTCCGATTGATTGCAGATAAAATTTGTTTGGAGACTATAATTGAGAACTGAAGTGCCTAGACTTGGTTTCTTTGGGAGTGGCTGGTTTCCTGCACATTTGAAATAAGTAGAAACATACCCCATCATGAGTGAACGGTTTACCATGGAGACTAAATCAGGACCAATTGCAGCCAACACACCCATTACAAGAAAACCGCATTATGTCCAGTTTGCATCTGAAAATCAAGCCAATTGTAGCACCATAATAGGAATATCTTGATTTTGTTGTGACAATACTGGATACACAAGCTGAAATGTATGTAATGTACAATAATCTGGTGATACTTTATTATTAAAAGAATGCTTGCACATCGCTTTAACCCCTTTGTGCAATCCCCCTAGTGGTTTGCATCCCGCGTGCCTAGATTTCTCAACTCAGACAGTCATCGCCCCTGCAATCAAACTATGAGTTGAAAACACAATCTCTGTGTTCTAGTTTTATTAGTAGACAATACACGACAAATATGTTGAATATGGAGTTTTGCAGCGCCATCATTGTCACGAAGGTCATCCATTTAAGGACCCCCACCCTGCAGGCTCATCTGAAACCACACACCCCAGCCTTGACACAATGGACAAGTGTGTCCATTTGGGCATAAAAATATTTTTTCACCACTAAAAATTTATGTATTCCGTCACAGCAACTAGATAAACCCAACAATACCTCTCAGACATGCCAATACAGCAGGGAAAACACTGCTCACTGAGGTACACAATAAACTAAAAATATTTTGGTTACATACACTATTTTTGAAATTAGGTGCTATTTATAATGAGGCTATTTCATACTGTAGCTCAGTCATTGTTTATGTTTCATGCACCGGATTTGACGCGAAGCGGGAGCATCGACAAAACTTTTCAGTGGACAGTGGACTATTGTTTTAATGCTGTCCCATCCCTGTACAAAAAACATTACATACGTTACAGTACAGAAAAACATACGAGTGTTGATGATTACATATGTAGGTACGTGAACCACATTGTATCACAATGTTTTTAGCATTTTTTTAAATCTGACAGTTTAATCTAAAACCATCTTAAGGGGCACATTTACATGCTTTATAATGGACAAAAAGAATTTTACTCATTTTTGGAGAGATTTTGGATGTTTCTGGATCCCTTGATATTTCAGACCACTGTACTGCACTGCGCTTGTACCTCTTGCTCACTCACAAAATGATGCAAAAGTGAGTTTGAGTCAAAACAGTTGATTTGTAGCAGAATGTATGATTATATTGTTATTTAAAGCAATGCATAATTGAGACATTTTGGATAGATTTGGAGACACGGGGTTAGGGTTGGGTCGGTTTCCGGTTTTGCCGGTCCGGTGTACAAGCTTAAACCGGTTTGATTTTAAGCAAACCGACTGAACCGGCATGTCATTATGAGACGTTCTGCCAAATTAAAAAGCAGCCTACATCAGCAACCTGTGCCAACAGCGCTAAATCCAACTTGTATTGTATTAGTAATAAGCAAAATGACAACGTGATTAACATAATATTGTTTGTTTATAAACGAAGACACTAATGTCTGAGTGCAAAAAAAAAAAAAAAAAAAAGATTGACAGGCTGTGCCCAATTTAGTGCTGAGGCCGGCAACAAGGAGATCAAATTTCATTATAAAATGGGTAGCTCAAATCAAGCAACATTATTGTTTTGCTTTTGAATTGTTGTTACATTCCCTCCCCTTATCCAATTTCACAATTGATGGCAACGTTGAATCTCATTTCTAGTTACTGTTTCTAGCTTTATTTATGGTTGCCAACCATCCCGCAAAATTTGGAATCGTCCCTTATTTGGATAGTAGAATAGGCGTTCCGCATTTAACTCATGGCTACGGGACGCATTTTCATCCGTATGTTTGTGAACGATTGCGTTTATAGTAACCGCTGTTTTGAATACAATTCAATAGTTAGCTAGCTAGCTAGCCGGGATTACAAGTATGCCGTGAGACCATTCTGACTTAAAACCAAGAATTTTAATATTGGCTAGGTGATAAGTGACAGCGAATCTATGATAAAGCTAGCTGGCATTCAAAACCTGTTTCAGAGGGTCTTAGAAAGACGTTATGTCTACACTGCGTGACCGAACCATTTTAAAAAGCAAGACAGAGCTAGGGAGATGAATTTGATTGACTTATGGTTTCATGCAGTTTTATTAAATAATGTAATGACAAAAATTGGTGCGGGTATAAAATGAGAAGGAACTATTTTTTCTTGATAGAATTTTTTCATAGTTGTTTTCATAGAATTAAAGACCAGGGGTTTTGGCGTAACAATGGTCCAAACAGAACTACCAACCACAGTTTTTGCATCATAACGGTCCAAATAGAACTAGCCTACCCACCAGAGTTTTGCTTGACAACGGTAAAGCCGCTACACTCTCATTCATGGGCTCTCATTATGATCCACTCGGGAGCGGCCGAGTCACGTGCGACACGTTGTGGTAAAATTCGATATTACCAGTCCAGTCCGGTATTTGGCTTAATATCAAACCGGTTTGAAAATTTTTACATCGGCCCAACTCTACACGGGGTACACTGCGTACTGCTTTGCTTCATACTTTAGTATTTCTGCATATCACCCTTAGATTTTGCACAATTGTGGTCAAGGGGTTTTTGATCCAGGACAAGTATAGTTTAACCTGCTCAAAATATGCAATCTCAGTATTTCACTGCAAACTAAAAAGTTAATTTCTTCTCCCCCCCCCCCCCCCCAAGATAATTGCATTTGTGGCACTTTATTTCTCTCATTTAGAATATAATCTAATCTAGTATAGTAAAAGGTATAACGGTTTTGCTTCATTTAAGACATTTTCCAAGTCTCCATGATGCTCACAACTGGAGTTATAAAGCTTTAAATGGGTGAGGATTTTGCATCCGTTCAAAGGGGCTAAATTAAATAATGAGTATTCCATTACTCAAACCAAACTTATATCACATAAAGGTATGTTTTGGTTAATTCTAAATAGCCAAAATGGCTAGGAAATTGAATCTTCCATACATGCTTGTGAAGTTATCTGAAAAGAATTACATTTGTATGAATACGTGAAATTCTGACCAATAAAGGACAAAACATTTCAATAAAGGGGACACTAAAGATTATCCACCTTATTTAAGATTATCCAATCTTAACTAAACAGCAGGTTTAGTTAAGATTCTCAGGGATCTGCAGTAGTGCTTCCTAAGTCTTTCCGAAATGTATTTGACCCAGGTCTGGTTTAAAGTACACAGGAGAGACGGTAGGCGTCAACACGCCCTTCTTCCCTGCTGTGCGGTACAGGGACTCTCACTTTTCAAAGCGCTGGAAAAGCGCATGGGACACCTCGTACTTCTTCTCCAGCCGGGCCATGGCGCCATTCACCTTGGTGCTGATGGTGTCCATGTTTACATCCAACTTCTTCAGAAGGTTAAAGAACTGCTTCACACTGCAGGCAGAGGGCACCAGGTTAGTGTGTAAGCAATACGGAATTCAACAGATGGACCATGGCTATACACAATATGTAATACACAGCATTAAAGGACCCGTATGTTCTTAGCCAGAGAAACTCAGAAAATCTGACAAATTAGGCAAAGAGCAAAAGGGTTAGGTAAAGTCCTAGTGAGGATGTAAATTAAAATATTCAAATAGTACTTCAAATAAATTACAATCCACCATGTGACCAATGCCTTCATCAGTAATTACAACTCAACATCACAATTTTATACTGGTGTAAGTAAAATCTATATTTGTTCATTTTACAGCACAACAAAGCAAGGTAGTAAATGATATAATTAATACTTGAATTGCACCAATTTAAAAAGTACTTGTTAAAAAATATTTGCATTATTTTTAACAACATGGATTCAGACAATTGAGTATAGGTAAACTGGGTTTCTTTAAATCAGCAGGTTTGTCATCTTGGTCCATTACATTATTTACTTGCTAAGCAGACACCTTTCCTAACATGTGCAAGAAAAACAGACACACAAATTGATAGATGCTCTGAAAAACACAAAGTGCCACCACTTGACACTTCACCACATCTGCTTTATCACTCACTTTAGATTCACAGCCTTCTGTATCTCAGTGAAGGTGAAGGTCATGACCTCCAGGTCTGTCGCCGCAATGAACAGACAAGCACCCCAGACCTTGAGGTTGGTGTCCTACATCAACAAAGACCGCACGTCAAAAGAAAATTTAACCAATATACAAAACAAAATAAAATGCATCTGCAAATAGCAATTAAGGAGGCCAACCACTCAAGTACTTTTTATCATTTGTTTCAGATGCACAGAAGTTTAACAAGAGTGAAGAGCTAATGACTGTTGATCCTGAAATATTAAGTGCCACATATTTTTGTATTTGAGCATGAAACAACTAATGCATGCAGTGCTTTGAAACTGCAGAAGATAGAGTAATTTTTAAAGAAAATGACAAGACTAAGAGGAGCCTGTAGTACTAATATGAAGTACTTAACTTGCCACAGAATGGTTCATTTTATAAAACTGTTTAATCAAAATACACCAAATATAACACACTTGTATGAAACGGCCACAAGATGGAAGTCTAGGGGCATAAATGAACTACATACTATATGGCCAATGTTTGTGTATCTGCAAGCAAGTGATGTTTATTCTCATTTTCTGTGTTCAAATGAGGTAACATACTTTAGAAATATGATTACAATATGTACTTATGTAATTAGTCAAGCTTCAACACTAAATGTTAATAATGAATCGGTATGATCATGAGATTCATTTAAAGTATGTTTAAAGTACACCAATTCTAGTATAAACTGTAGTCTAACCCATTCATGTTAAATTAATACAGAACGTCTTGCAATGGCACAACGCACTTGAGCAAACAAAAGAATTCGAGAATTTCATAAAATGCAAAACAATACTTTATTCTGATTGGATTCTGATGGAAAATGCAAAATGGCAGCAATTCAATGCATACATGTTCCTGATGTGGCAATTAATCTCTCTTGTATGACAGGAATATCCAACAGCTGTAACGACTGACAAAAAATATATACATTTTTTATATTTGGAGCTCTATAGCACTACCATGACCAACGATTTGTTATTCTAAATGTGTTCAGGATGTTTCCTAGCATGGTGCTCTTTTCTGTGTTGGGAGGGGCAGGCATGACAACAGAGCCTGTGGTTTAGGATCAGATTCCAGCAAAGTGTGTGTTGCAAGTTAGCTGCAGCAATGGCAAATTCGGTTCTCCCATCAAGATGTCCCTCCATCTTAGGGAACCGTTGTTACTGTTTATAGTTACAACTTAGCTAGCTCAGTAAATCACCTGCATTTATTTCAATCAAGGAAACTGAATTTAATACAGCATGCATGCTATCTAGGTAGGCTACATGCAGCCAGTTTCACTAACAAAGTTGCTAACAATGACTCCAGTCCTCATCAGGGTTCACTAAAAAAGAAACGTAGCATACATTGGTTTAACATATTAAGGCTGTCAAAAGTGCCATGAAATTGAGTTTGAATATTAGCTTTTGTAATTAGTTCGAATATATTCGAATATCATTTGCCTATAATTCACAAAACTAAGCTTCTTATTGTCGGGCAAAATATGCACGTGACGCTCCCTCTAAACTGGCCTACTATTTTCCACAAGCGGGCAATAGAATAGAGGACATCGGTGAACTTTAATACTAGGTTACCACATCTGGGGCCTCATTTATAAAACGTATTTTAGATTAACTGTGTGGCGCGTGCGTAGAAAATCACGTCAAAGTAGTGATTCATAAAATTTCAACATGACTCGATTTGACCGTGGAAACGGTCGTGGCTCTACGTCAGGTCTTCACTTGACGTATTGACGCAAGTTCATTTTATAAATGAGCCCCCTTCAGTTTCTATAGCCTAATGCGCAAATGAATAAAGCACTTTGCCACAAATCGGCATTTATTAATCATAGGGAAATGATTGTTTATAGGAAATCCCTGTTTATTTCTTAACACAAAAACTATTCAAACGGCTAATACCTGTACTAAAACAACATAAATTACTTACTCTGTTTAGTTTGTTTAACTTCTTTCATCATCCAATTTTTATCAAAATCTTCAGAAAAGAAAGGAAACATAGCCTGCCATGGGAACATTATTTAGCCTAAATTGTTAGCTAACCAGATCTGTTGAACGAAGTGAAAAAAGAGACTGGCTCGCAAGGCTAGCTGACCAGTAACGTTCGGCGTCCATGGCGCTGAAAGTATCACCGGAGGTTATTGGCAAGGAAAACCAGACGATCCACTTGCCCTGGGTCCAGGGATGAACGTTTTTTGTTGACAGAGGAAGTAACGTTAGCGCAGGAAATGAACTATGCGTGCATGAACATGATTTGCCGCATGAAATGAAAGCCTGCATGTTAATTACAATATACGGGATTCAAAACTAATATTCGAATGCTCAAATTTAGGTTCGAACTTTAAAAAAAGAAAATTTTCGAATAGTTTTCGAACATCTAATATTTTTTGACAGCCCTATAACATATCAGGTGACAGATTTGCCTCTGCTGTAGAGGTTCTCCCGGCCAGAGGGAAATGCTTTCAGGTTTTCGACAGTAGGGGGCAGCAGAGTAATTTCTCCTCATATGGACAGTTTCCATCATTCTGGATTGTACTTGATGTCAGGCTGCGTTGCACTTCGGGGTGATGTGCTATCTTCAGATAACTGCTTTATTATTGACATATTGCCTCAACTTTTCATGTTCTTTATGTTTGATGCTTTTTGCTTGAAAGGTGCTTTTAAATAAAAAATTAAGTTGTCTGCATTGTTACGCCTTGGTGCATGCCTCATACCTATGCAGCACCAAGAGTCTGCCACTTTTCAGGGTTTCCTACAAAAACAGCCACAATGACCACAAACTCTCAACCCTTCAAAACATAATTCTGTACCTTCTGACCTCGTGTAAACAGGCAGAATTCAAAAACAACTTCACACATCCAAACAATAAAGCCCCAGGCTACTTCTTTTTCATACTGATTACATCATCAGAAAAGCCCAGAACATCATACATCTCTTCACTGGACATTTAGCTACATCAGCCAATAAAAACATTAAATACACACACAAAATGGCCAAAACTAAAGCAATAAAAAAAAAAGTAATTTGCGGTTTCTGCGGCTACTTCACTGGTGCCTTGCTGGTCACGAGAGCCACCAGACCACCACACTGTAGGGGTCAAGTATTCAGGCCTGTACCGTTTTCTTAGAGCATGCCACGTATGCAGTCGCCCACTTGTCGAGAATATAGTGAAGGATGACTCATCTGACCATATCACTTTTTTCCCCACATCTCTGAGGACCAGTGCCTAGGGTTTTTGACCTTCTCACATCACCTGAAGAGTTGCTCTTCTGTTTTCCTTACATATCACACTAATGAACAAGCATCACTGTCATCGAATGTCTGCTATCAACTACAATTTCCAACTCTGTTTACTGATGTCTTTCCGATGTCGCTTTAGTCACTATTCCTATTGTAACACTAGCTAGTCCAGCAGTATTTGACTGAAGCTCCTGTCATCCATGCCATAATAATGAACCCTCTTTCAAAGTTACTTACATCTTTTCCTCTTGCCATCTTGATCCAAAATCGAGGTCAACTGGGACTGTTCAGCATTTTTATACACGACACAGAGCATGACAGAATGTTAATTGCTTAATTGTATCATGCCGTACACCTGTATGAAAGCATCTGCATGAATTATGTTCCCCACTCATTTATTCAGGTTTTTCCTTTAATTTGTCACCCTTCTGTATATATTCCATAACAGCACTTCTAACAAACTGGTAGATTTTACTCGGAAGAATGTTATATCTGCCTCGAAATTGGACTAATGATTTTGTCAACATTGCTCGTGAAAATGCTAACGTGTCTCACAAGGAACAATGAAAACCTGCCAAGAAGAAAATCTCTTCAGTTCCACAGCCTATAGCCTATCAAAAGGGGTGTAAGTCAACAAATTATAAGTGAAAAGTACACATCAGAAATTCACATATATTTTTGTTATTTTATTTGACATTTATGAAAGTGGTTTACAGTAGGCTAATACGCAGTCATGGCATTGAAGCCTTTGAAAATAGAAAAAGCTTTAAAACTTTCTATTTAGTGTTTAACATTTCAATAAAAACTTTTTTTTTTTTAATTCCATTATTTCATGGTAAATTCATATCTTTAAAAAACAAAAAAAAACAAAACAGCGATTAATTTCCAATACCGAATCGGAATCAGACTAAAAAAAATTTTTTAAATCGCTCGGCACTAATAGAAAGCAATCTCAGGTGCAGTTTCATAAAATTCCAATTGCTGATATAGCATTTGAGAAATTTGTTCTCAAATTTTGGTACCACAATACTTTTTTAATTCCAGTACGCCACGCAACCCTACCACCACAATTTTTGGCTGGACCGCAACAGCGGGGCCAGCCCTACAAACGCAAATGTCTGTGACTGAGTGAGTGATGAACTTACACCATTGGTCGGCCCAGCTATGAAGTTACACCATTGGTCGGCCGGTCTGAACTGAACAACAGCGTTGATACAACTTCAAAAATTATTTGGGATTTTGGACTCTTTTACCAAACTGTTCAAATAGTCTAGGAGAAGAATAATCTTTTTTTTTTTTTTTTTTTAATTCAAGTATTATTTCTTACAAATTAAAATGGCCTAAAATTCCTAATATTTAATCCCTTGTGGCAGCCATATTTTTTATCTGATCATGTTCAAACTTGGTACATATTGATGTCAAAGCGCTCCCTTTTGGCCCACTGCATCCAGGAATGATGCATACTCATTTGCATATTTTGTTATGGTACTGATTGATCAGCATGTAACAATTGATTTCTGATGTAGGAACTTTTTATTTTCAAGCGTGTTAGCAACCAGTACAAGCATGCAACACACACATTTTTCTGTCGATCCATGGTTCATGCAACTCACGGTTCATTATTTTCATAAAATTTGAACAGTGGAGGATCTAATGGGCACACTTGAGTTTTACTTGTTCATTTTTAGGAGGTGCGGGAGTGTTTCGTGTCTCGGTTCTTGGCAGTTATGGCATTTCAAAGTTTTTTTTATTTTGGTTGCTTGTTATAGAATCCCTCCAGCATTTTATGCATTCCAGTCTGCTGTGAGCATGTGGTTTCAGGTTCTTTATCTACCTGCCAAATCTCACCTAAAACACAAAAGGTTTGAACAACTTAGGGCCACTTTTTTTATGGAAAAAAGGAAAAGTTCTGAAAATACAATCATAATAAAACCAAGGAATACAATAGGGTGCCTCATAGCTTTGGTTCATGGCCCCCTAAAAGTGATTATTTTCTAATTTGGACCCCACCCCCACACACACAAATTGTTTTTTTTAGTTGGTCAACATCCAACAAAATCAGCCTCATAGTGGAAAGTCCTGTGGGTGAAGGCGATTTGGCTTCACAAGATTCAGAAAGTGGTTACTCACCAGGACAATGTCCTTAGAGGCTCGCACTGAGTCCCATATGCTCCAGGCATGGTCACACACTTCATCATTAATCTTCAACTTCTCAGAGAGTGTCACAAAGTCTGCATCCTTGTCTTTGACTCTGCACATCAGGGACATAAGGATGTGTGAATGAAAAACCATACATGATGTGTATAATTTAACAAAATATATAAAATGCAAGATACATTTTACGGGTCAACTTTTAGATTTTTACTACCACTAAAGAAACTCAACAGCAAAAATATAATTATACTTAAAATTAAAAGTTCCAATCGCTCAACTTGATTACTGAAATGTCCATTTCTTCTAACAGCACCTTTAATACGTAGTTAAGTTGATCAGAATGGCAAGATAACACAGCTACATTAATATTTTCATAAAATCGTAGGCCTATGTGTCGCGCGATAAGTTTCTAATAAATTGTTGGCTGGCGGATTGCGACCAAAAGCAGTGGCAAATCAGGAGACGGCAAAATACAGCAATAAAAGCACCTACCAATTTAAATCAAGTCGTTCATCCGTGTCTGTGCTCATTGTGCTGCAAATAACTTGAGGAAATCGACTGTCATAAACCAACTTTACCGACTTTAATCTGCTCAACTAAGTCCATTGGTCTTTTTATTTAGATTTTTATAGCCGTTTTTTTTTTTTTTTTAATCGAGTTGTGACGATTTAAGGCGTTTTTTAGCCTGAGACTACCGTTCATTTAATGAAAACTGCATTTTGGTACAGTGCTGTAATTCCAGGCTCCTACCCCAACAAAAATGGTAACTTTGCTTGCTAACCAACCTAGCTACTACCCAGCCCGGTAGTGATAGGCCAAAACAAACAGGCACATTCATTCACTCAATTAATTTGTTCATTTCGCCATTAACGAAGTTAGGTGATTCAAACAGTAATACAACTGTGGTTCTAGGAAGCTGGTAAATAACCATTGATAAGTCCAACAACCACTGAACAGTAATTTGTTAGCTAGCTAGTATTCAATGACAAAAACTAGTATCACCGCGGACAATGTGAAACAGAAAAATAAAAGACCTTTAACCAACGTCGACTTACCCGTCACTAGACAATTCTGAAATCGTATCCTTGACTGTGGAGTCGACTGCGTTGTGCTTTATTTCCTTGCTGAGAGGTGTCCCAGTACTACGCTTTTTAGGTGGCATGTCGACAGTTTACTTTTTTTTAAATACGATCCGGTGCTGGAACCTGTGAAACTAAATATGAACAGCAGAGTCGCTAAAACCCCTGTACAGTCTCACTCTAACAACGTTTTAAATTTAAATCCCAGTCAGACAACCCCAGCACAAAACCGCTAAGGGTTGATTAATGCTCATAAGGTAGCAAGTGATTGATTCGCTCTTCTCCCAAATCGCGGGAAAACTGTAGAAACGAACATCCGCCAAAATTATGTCATTTCCTGTTCCCCACGCTCTAGACAGGGGACCGGGGATCATAGACATACATGCATAGACGCCGCATTGGCCTTTGGATCTTACGTCAACGTCGCCGCCATATTGGTCCAGGCAAGACTGGCCTGTAAACAAGTACAAGTAAACGGGGGAGCTGCGGTTTTTCTGGATAAAAAGCACTGTAACGTTTACATTTCTCAACCGATTTCAATTAGTCGTTTTTATATTCAAGGGTTTATGATCTACGTGGAGTACAAAAAAAGTTTTATCTCCCGTTACTTAAAATCTCCGATAGTTAGGCTATAATCGCTGCTAGACCCTCAAGAGAGGAGTGTGTAGCCTATCAACCAAGCGGCCAGAAACAGACCTCGTTTTTGAAGCTCATTTCCTGGTCTTGTTGCTCACTAACGCCACTGCGGTTGGTTCCAGTATAGGTGTTTTCATATCCGGTTTCCATGTATGTCTACGGTACAAATGCGGTGAAAATACAAAGTCTATAATTTTTTCTCACAAGAACAAATAGTCACAATATGTGTATTTTATGTGTCTTATGACTGTCCATGGGTCGATTTCATGATTTATTGTGTCATTTGGGCACTGTTATAATATTTGTTGTGGACCAATGAGGTACAGTTTGCATCACTTCCTGATTACCGCAGAGGACTAAGCTACAGTAGGGGCTACAGTCTATGGTCACTGGGGTGGGAGGTGGCGCCTCTTGGCCTTGACATTCCGGCTCCGACTCATCGTCCACGGTCGACCAAAATGCAGGCATCCCATTTCGTAGTGATTTCATTATGGCGTGTGCTATTTACAGCTGCACTAGACGACCATAAAATAATCCTCCTCTGAAGTGTTTTTCGGTAGCCAAGTCATTTTTACTATTTCCCTTAGCCTACTTAACCAAATAATCGGTTGGCAGAAAGCGTAATCAGCTAACGCTTATATTTGGTAGTCCAGTAGCCTATGCTAAAAGAGTTCGCAACTTCAGCTATCATTTGACTAGCTAGCTAACCCTAACCGGCAAATATTCAATCTGTCAAACATGTTTGACGGCTTGTCATTCGTGTGTCTACATTCCGTAAATGTCTACATATGGGCCATGCTTCACGGATGTGACAAAGCTACTATAATCCCGATTTTGGGATAAACACTGCAAAATTGGGGTTAACCAATTTTAAGATACAAAATCATATGAATATAAAGAATGATAAAATGGTTTGGATTGCCTGAAAAGTCCAACAGTTGGATGCCAGCAAGCCATGTGGTTGACACCTAGACATAATTTGGCACATTTTGCCAAAATGACCAAATCCCCTGATGCTATGAAAGTCTCACATACATACAGGGCAGGATGTTTATTCTGAAAAACAACAAAGAAATTCAAAAAATCTTCATTCTGTAGAGATTACAAGTACTTCCGATGTTGTACAAAACCAGATTTCCTTTTCCAATCATGCTTCAAGAATGTCTAAAACACCAGGAAAAAAACTGGAAGAAAACAGCGAAATTTGAGGCGTCAGAACAAAGGTCCAAATGTGTTGGACTGTTAATAAATCATCTGTAATGCAGGAAATACAGCAAACTGTATCCCCCAATTGAAACATTGTGAATATTTTTTCCCAGCTATCTTCCACTTCCAGAGGCTAATTCTTTGAAGGGTAGTACCCTCTGGAACCACACAAACCACATTCCTTCTTTTTGGCTAAGCCCTGTATTTTAGTCAAAAGTTGTCATTTTGCAGAGCTTCTGTGTACAAAACCATTCATAATGGTTGCTTATCACACACACTAATAATCAAAACACTAGATTTTCCCTTGCTGTGTACTCTGACTACTTGTGCTCAATTGTCAGGGGAAGTGGAAGGAGGGGGGGGGGGGCAGCTGTAAGTAGACCCATAATTGGCATATGCAAACAGTGGCTCTGTTGATTGAGATTGGATTGGACTGAGATGGTTTGGACATGTGCGGAGGAGAGATGCTGGGTATATTGGGAGAAGGATGTTGGAGATGGAGCTGCCAGGCAGGAGGAAAAGAGGAAGGCCAAAGAGGAGGTTCATGGACATGGTGAGGGAGGACATGCAGGTGGTTGGTGCGACAGAGGAAGGTGCAGAGAACAGGAAGAGATAGAAATGGATGATCCGCTATGCGACCCCTAACGGGAACAGCCGAAAGAAGAAGAAACAGTGGCTCTGTGAAATGAGGCAGGTACTACCAAAGACACTGACAATAATTTTTAAATACAAGTGCCCATTCTTGAAGCACAGTATTCAGTAGATACTAGTACAACTGATATTAATACTATTATTATCCATTACCTATACTCGCTTATCCAGGGCAGGGCTGCTCTGGAGCCTATCCCAGTGTGCATAGGGCAAGAGGCAGGAATACACCCTGGACAAGTCGACAATCGATCGCAGGGCACACACACCATTCACTCACACACTCATACCTATGGGCAATTTAGAGACTCCAATTTGCCTACCTGCATGTCTTTGGACTGTAGGAGGAAACCGGAGTACCCTGATGAAACCCATGTGGACACGGGGAGAACATGCAAACTCTACACAGAAAGGCCCCAAGCCGAGATTCAAACCCATGACCTTCTTGCTGTGAGGCAACAGTGCTACCATTATTATTATTATTATTATTATTATTATTATTATTATTATAACAATAATGATTATAATAATAATAGCTGAAAGCAGCAATGTGGTAGGCTAAGCACCAAGGGTGAACCACATAGCACCAAGTGAAATTTTAAATGTCTGAAAAAATATAATCAAAGTTTTTTTCATGTAACAATTTAGTTGCCTGTGTAACCCACGTAGAAACTGGTTAAAACTGGTTAGGAATGCACAGGGTTAAATTCGTCTCCACTGTGTTTTTTTTAATTTAACTTTTGATACCCTTCTAAGGTAACATCTTGACTGTCCGTGGAATATGATCTTTGCCTGCATTCCGGTGGAGTCGTGAAGATCAGAAGGCTGTAAACACAGCTGAAAAGACAATTGCCCTGCAATCTGGAGATTGGCGTGGGACAGTCTTGTGACCTTTTTACCCCACCAACACTTGTAGCCTGCAGGAACAAGGATAAACAGATGACCAGGACAGTGTCTGTTTTCCCATCATAAAAACACCCACAGACACCGTTTGGTCAGATGGGAACCTGTTGACCATTACCCACATTATGGACTGTTGAAAGCATTCTATGCATGTGCATGTAAATTACAGGGAATGATATGATAAATGTGGTGGACTGTTAATAATATCATCTGTGATGCAGGGAATACTGCATGTTATACAGACAGGCCACACTGAGCTGTTATAAGTTGGTATAGGGAAGTTTATCCCAGGCATGTATTGCCTACAGAAGTGTTTGGATTATAGAAAGACCATCACCTTGGGCCTTCATAGAAAAGTATCTAAGAGACCGATAAAAGCATAAGGTCACGTTCCATCGTACAAATGATCTTATAACTGTCACTAGATTTTTTATGATTCCCCTGTGTCTACAGGGGAGGAGGAGTATGCTCCCTGGAGGAGAGTAGTAGGGGGGTCTCTTGGTGGTGGGGAGGGTGTTCTTGTCCAGACATTTTTTGGGCATACAAAGTGAAGTGTGTAAAGTAGAAGGCTTGGTTAGGATTTCATTTAAGGCAAGTCCAAAGAAACATTCAAGGAGAATCTGCTGAACAGTTCTCCTGGCATCATCGTTGGAGGAAAATCTGCTTGACAGCTCTCCTGGTACCATAGTCTTCTCTTTTGAGCACTTTGTAATTTGGCTATGCACCAATCATCTCTTTGTGTTCTTTTCTTTGTCTGAGTTTCTTAGATTGTATGTCTTTTCTCTTATAGAATAGCTGTCTTTATTTGTCTTGTTTTGTTAATGGAATATTAACCATTCAGCATCATTGAAACTGCCTATCCTAGGTTAATGTCAACTGTCATAGTCATTATAAACTGTTTTCCCTTTTCAGTGCATCTAACTTACGTGGTTTGCATATACGTTGACCGGGATGTGCATCTCTGTGAGGACCAGTCAGTATATTGGCCTTATATGCAGTTTAGGGGTAACACTGTAATATGAGTTGGGCATAGTGATAGTTTCACTTGACCAGAAGTGTGGCTGCTCCGAGACAGATGTTAGTTTCTGTGTCCAGATGGATCCTAGTATTATTTCAGATAAATATTAATTGGGTTATAGTCCAATATATTTATATATAGTTAGTTTCACTAATAATCCTAACAAAAACAATAGGGTTCCACCAGCTTCGCTGCTTGGACCCCTAATAATCCTAACAAATACAATAGGGTTCCACCAGCTTCGCTGCTTGGACCCCTAATAATAATCCTAACAGATACAATAGGGTTCCACCAGCTTCGCTGCTTGGACCCCTAATAATCCTAACAGATACAATAGGGTTCCACCAGCTTCGCTGCTTGGACCCCTAATAATCCTAACAGATACAATAGGGTTCCACCAGTTTTGCTGCTTGGACCCCTAATAATAATCCTAAAAAATACAATAGGGTTCCACCAGCTTCGCTGCTTGGACCCCTAATAATAATAATAATCTGAACAGATACAATAGGGTTCCACCAGCTTCGCTGCTTGGACCCCTAATAATAATCCGAACAGATACAATAGGGTTCCACCAGCTTCACTGCTTGCACCTCTAATAATAATAATCCTAACAAATACAATAGGGTTCCAGCAGCTTCGCTGCTTGGACCCCTAATAATAATAATAATCTGAACAGATACAATAGGGTTCCACCAGCTTCGCTGCTTGGACCCCTAATAATAATCCGAACAGATACAATAGGGTTCCACCAGCTTCACTGCTTGCACCTCTAATAATAATAATCCTAACAAATACAATAGGGTTCCACCAGCTTCGCTGCTTGGACCCCTAATAATAATAATAATCTGAACAGATACAATAGGGTTCCACCAGCTTCGCTGCTTGGACCCCTAATAATAATCCGAACAGATACAATAGGGTTCCACCAGTTTCGCTGCTTGGACCCCTAATAATAATAATCCTAACAAATACAATAGGGTTCCAGCAGCTTCGCTGCTTGGACCCCTAATAATAATAATCCTAACAGATACAATAGGGTTCCACCAGATTCGCTGCTTGGACCCCTAATAAAACGTTTAGGCTAATCTAATTTTTGCATAAACTAAATCCCACTCGTGTAGTAGACAGCTCTCTACTTTAGTTCACTTTACTATCAACATAAGCCCCCCCACCTCCTCCCTAAACGCTAATTGACTAAACCAAACAATAACAAAGTATATCCGCCTATCGCGTTCGTGCATCAGCAAATCTGTAGGCTACAACGGTATGTCTGAAGTTTCAAAATGCAAGTCAGCTAACTTTTATTGAACGTGAGCGCAATTCAAATATAGGATTTATAGGATTTTCTTTTACGGAAGATAAAAGCATGAGTGCTAAGACAGGTTGATCAAAGAAAAAGCAGAAAACGTACCATTTCCATCAAGAGTGGGAGACCGATTTTCTGTTCACAAGTGTAAAAGACAGGTGCGTGTGCTTAATTTGTGGAGCTAGCGTTGCAGTCGGGAAGAGATGTAATGTCGAGCGGCACTTCACCACACTTCACAAGAAGTTTGACCGTGATTTTCCTTCTGGTAGCAGCCTGCGGTCTGAAAAGGTGAGCGAGTTGGAAGCGGGATTGCAACGGCAGCAATCGGTGTTCACGAAACCAGTGAAGAAATCCGTGGCTGCAACCAAAGCGTCATTCAAAGTGGCCCATCATTTAACATAAAAAACCTTTTACAGATGGGGGTTTTGTTAACGATGCAATGACTCTCGTGGCTGAGTCGTTATTTAAAGATCACAAAAACGGTCCTGAAATCCTGTCTGCTATATCAGATGTGCAATTAAGCGCAAATACCATGGCAAGGAGAGTTTCTGCACTCTTAAGAAGATGTGATGGGGCAGTTGGAGCAGGACATATTATCAGAATGTACTGTTGACGAAGAACAGTACATTCTTTGGGGTTTCGGGTTTGAAAAGTGTCACTGAGAGAGATGTGTTGATGCAGAAGCACGAACTACTGCGTTTTAATAAATCTCAGATTTTTTACAACATAGTAAATTCACATGACAGTAATTCACACATATTAATATCAGTAAATAATGTACTTACAATTTCCTCCACTGCTTTCTCCTGAAGAATGAGCCATTTCAATTGTGATTAAATGGCCAAATACTTAATATAAGGCAGAAAGACAAGTGTCATAATTGTATCTTTGCATTTATTTGCATAAGGTAATTAAACATATACCATCCATAAAGTAACAGTGTTGATAGATTGTACTTCCTTGGAACTGTGAGCACATCAACTCAGTCTAGAGGAAATATTTAACCTTAAGAGCAGGGGTTAAATTGGAATTTGGGAGGTGGGTGGACCCTGAGATCCGGTGGGAGGTGGGTGAAAAAAGGTACAATGAATGTCTCAGCTCAAAATAGTTGTATCTTTAATGTATTGTGCACAAAATTGTAATTACAAAATTATTGTAATTGAATTACGGAGAACAATCAATTAATACAAAACAATACCGTACACTTATTCTGTATTTAAACTACATTCCTCGGATTGAACAAGATGCTACGACCTTGTGCTTGTGGTTCTGTAACCCCTCCCCGACCCACTCAACATCCACTGATACGCAGCGGTACTTTATTATCCCCCGAGGCGTAACGCTGCATTGGTGTGGTAAAATGGGAAGTGGGGAGTAATAATCAAGCACAAATGTGACCGTAATGTTAACATATAATGCGCTAAAACATGTTCGGTAACTTTACGAGATGATGCATTTCAAGGGGTATATTCTAATTAGAGAAATTTGTGTATATAGTTAGCCATAGTAGTAGCTCACATATGATTTAGCCTTGTTACGAGACGTGTGAATAACTGATGGAGTAATTTAGCTGCAGTAACTCAAACGCTAAGGAGACTCCCTGTTCAAACTTTGAATCGCGCACTGCTAACGTTGCAAATAATTCCTATTATTGCAGCCAGTCACCCGACCAGCATTGCAGTTAGAAAATAATCATGACGTCAGATGATGAGGATACTAACAAGGAGAGAGCGAGAACAGCAGACGTACTAAATAGAAGCGAGTCCATGCCCCCCAGAAGTTCCTCGCAAAATATCAGGAGCAATGGCCGCGCCTCCGCCCCTCAAAACTTCGCACCAGTAGAGTCCTTTGTCCATTGGTGTAGGTTAGCCCCACCCCTTTTCCTGATTGGCCGATGTCAGATATTTCATAACTTTTGAACCGTTTGTCAAAGAGAATTTTGGGTCACCTCATTAGATTCAGTAAAGACCTAGCATCCGCCTAGAACATAATAGCAACAACCTAGCAACCTCATAGAACACCATAGCAACCACCTATTAACACCCTAGCAACTGCCTAGAACTCCATAGCAACCACCTAGCAACACCCTAGCAACCACCTATTAACACTCTAGCAACTGCCTAGAACTCCATAGCAACCACCTAGCAACACCCTAGAAACCACCTTGAACACCCTAGCAACTGCCTAGAACACCATATCAACTACCTAGCAACCGCATAGAACTCCATAGCAACCACCTAGCAACACCCTAGCAACCACCTAGAACAATATAGCAACTACCTAGTAACATCCTAGCAACCTCCTAGAACACCCTAGCAACCGTATACAACACCCTAGCAACCACCTGGAACACCATAGCAACCACATATTAACACACTAGCAACTGCCTAGAACTCCATAGCAACCACCTAGCAACACACTCGCAACCATATAGAATACCCTAGCAACCGCCTATAACACTATAGCAACATCCTAGCAACACCCATATGTTCCAAATGCAGGACAGCATGCTGATTTTGCGGGACATTTGCTGGACAATAAAGTAATACTGAATACTTATGTAAGAATATTGGGCCTCATTCACCAACCGTTCTTCAGAAGAATTTTCTTCTTAAAACCCACTTACGCAACTTTCATGGAGATTCTGACATTCACCAGTTTTCTTATTTGGGATTTGTTCTTAGGTAAGAACAGAATCTACGCACACTCAAGAGCACACTTACGCACATTTGAGTTATTGGTTATTGTGTTTTCTTCAATTCTACAGTTGTATAATATTATAGGATTTAAATTACAATAATATTTTTATCATTTATAATATTTTTAAATAATTATTTTCATTATTTTACAAAGCATTAAGGTGCCAGGTTCTGCCTCAGAGGGTGGTTGCCTCAGCGGGAGTAAATGATAAAAATCAAACCATTGTAGTGACCTTTTATTTTGGGGGTTTCAATTATGCAGTGTTTGGTCTATACTGCAAAAGCAAATGTTTATATATTGAATACAAACCTAAGCACTTAGGTAACACTTTTTAAACACATGGACATGTTGAAGAAGAAAACACTTATTCAGAGGCGTCACTAGGGGGGTGACACCAAAATGACTGTCAATACATTTTTTGTGCAGTGTTTTGTGCAGCAACGGGTTTACTCCGAGTTTTTTTTACTCCGGGTTTACTCCACTACTGACGCTACTAAATATGACAGGTCGTTTGGTGTTCACTTCCCGCAGCAAAACCTCCACTTCAGAACTACTGAAGTTTTCCTTACGTTTGGAGTCCGGTGCTCCACCGTCTTTAAATTTTCGTTTGGGCATTACTGATTTCGTTCGCTCTCAACTTTTCTTTTCGATTTCTGTGTGTGCACACGGCCCTGCAGTCTCATGCCCTTTTATGAGGATTGGCGGGGCGTTTACCTATGCTAATTAGGAACAACTGGCACGCGCTTTACACTTAAGAGGACAATGGGATTCATCATTTTAAGAACACGTGCGAACAAGTTTGCAGTTTAAGAACACGTTGTGAATCTGGCGTAGACTTTTCTTAGGAATTTTCTCAAGAACAAATTTAAGGAAAAACTTAGGAAGATATTGGTGAATGAGGCCCATTATGCCCAATGTGGCATAATGTATAAAGCTCTGTTCAGCACAAAGTCGACTTTGTATTGGCGGCAACCACACTTCACAATTTCTGCAGGAATTGTTTAGTTTCTTTTGTACTATTGTTATTTTATCATATACGCCTATGCAAGGTTGCTGGGACATATGTGTCTGCTCCTATTCTCCACTATCAAGTTTTCCCATTCTACTACTTCCAGTTCTCACGTAAGCTGACTGATCTAACCTAGCAAAACAGCAAAGAGGACTCCTACCTGTTGATAAGCCTATCAAAATGCCTTGTATTATAAACCTTACAACACTAAAAGTGCATCTCCATGAAATAACAGCAAACGGAACAGGACAGAAGGGTACACAAGTTGCGACCTAGGGAGCTCTAATTCTACGGGCTTGCTGATTATTTTGTCAATCAAGGCTGGTTGGATGGCCGTCAAATCTGTGAGTACATACACTGACCATATTGTAGCTGTGTTTCTGATGCATTTATACGCCACCGCACCCTTTGTCACAGCCACTGTTTTAAAAATATAGCAAAGCGAAAGTGCTAAACGGTACACGCTCATCAGACTGTACAAATTCACACAAGGATAGCCATAATCCACAACCGTTTCTTAAAGCGTCACTTCGCATTTCTCACTTTCTCATAACAAAATGCTTTGCAAAAAGAAATATCTCATGAAAAACACGTTTTCAACGTACAAAATGCAAAGTTACTGACACATACAAGACATACACTGTCTATAACTTATTCATTCAAACTTGCAAAATCTAGGCCTGCCATTAAAAGTATTTATATCAAGCTGACGCCAAGTTACTGTACTACAAGCAATATAGGCTATCTTGCCTCACCAAAATTAAATAAGCTGTATTCCAAAGCAATGCTACTCAATGTTTCCTCAATTGTTTCAAGTCGCTTGGCCATGTGTGTATACAAATGCAGTACATAGACAGGCCAAACATATGTATGGATGGGTTTGTGAGAGTCAAGATTGATTGAATAGGTGTCTATATGTCCAATTTGTATTGGTATGTGTATTTAGCTGCCCAGCCTTTCTGTTGCGTGAATTATTGTATGTTTCTTGGTATAAATGTCTGTTTGTTAATGCAATGTAACATGCTGCGAGGGAAATGTCCCCATGGGGATAAAGAAGTTTTGTATGTATGTATGTACAATATGCATTTTACATGCAGTATTTATTGTAACTAGCAAATATAGAAGAACTTGTACATTTAGTAAAATGAAGTTGACAAGCAAGTATAAACATGTTTTCTGGAGGAATATGCTTCCTGTAGTTATTCACCAGCAGTTTTGTACATTAATTTATATGTGTTGCATGAGGCAATTAGAAATATTTCACACTTTGATCTGACACAAAGTTTGAATGACATTGTAAAATTGTAAGATGAAAAAACACAGGGCCAAGTGACTTGAAACAACTGAGGAAACATTGGGTAGCACTGCTTTGGAATACAGCTTATTTAATTTAGGTGGGGCAATATAGCCTATATTGTGTGTAATTTTTGTATCTTTTTTGTATCTTTATAATTATAATTTTTCTTACAACATTAAATTTGTGTTTTGATTTATTATTTTCATACATAACATATTAAATGTCCAAATTTCCCCAAATAGTTTCAGGCTAACCATTTGCTTTCTAGCTATGTTAAATTGTAAAATTATTGTAGTTATGTTCCGTTTAATTAGTTCAAAATCAAAACACGACTTGCAAGAAAACATTGGTAGGTGGCTAACAAGCAAAGCTAGCCTTACAATCAAGGTTATTTGATGCTTACAATCCTACTCAAGTTAGCTAGCAAGCAGTGAAAAACACAAGCATGTTCTAAAGAAAAACGTTTCAGAATCAGCATCTAAATGTTATAATGCATTTATTACTTTCTAGCCAGCTTAAAATTAACTGTGACAATTCCTTATGACAATGAATTATTTTCCACCACGTAAGTAGGCTAATTCAGTTCATGTAAACCTAACGTTGATACACACTCCTCTCTTGAGCGTCTAGCGATTATAGCCTAACTATCGAGATTCTCAGTAACTGGAGGTAAAACTTTTTTTGTACTCCACGTAGACCATAAACCCTTGAATATAAAAACGACTCATTGAAATCGGTTTAGAAATGTAAACGTTACAGTGCTTTTTATCCAGAAAAACCGCAGCTCCATCGTTTACTTGCATTTCTTTTCAGGTCAGTTTTGCCTGGTCCAATATGGCGGCGACGTTGACGTACGATCCAGCGGCTAATGTGGAGTCTATGTATATATGTCTATGGTGGCAGCCATATTGCGGTGGTGCGACATGCGGAAGTATCGAATTGAATATAATGGAACCACGTGACCACGTTGCCCTTCTAGTTCAGTTCATGGTTCAGTGCAGTAGCCTCCGCCAACATTCGGGGGGGAAGGAGAACACAACGATCGGTTTCCGGGGCACGGAGAGGAGGAAAGCAGGGCGCACCCTAGATGTTACTCGCTTTGGTCGAGGGCGTGTTTTCCTGTCTCGTTAGATATGCATGTCTATACTTACGAAGTACAAACCGTTTATCCCAAGCAGGGGCGTGCACAGACATGTTCAGGGGTAGGGGCTCAAACCAAGAAAAAGCCCCCCGTCCCCCGACGTCGACACACTACATTTTAGTTTTATAATGACTACGGAGATTTAATTAGGCCTAATAACAGTAATCACAATTACAACAATAATAGCAGCAACAACACAACAACAACAGTAATAATAATATTTATTTATTTGGTCCAGAGGGGCATTTCAGCCAAGGAGGACAAAGGGGCAGCGGCTCGAGCCACTGTAGCCACCCCCTCTGCACGTCCCTGATCCCAAGCAGTGTTTACCCAAGACGGAAAGTCCCCAAATCTCGAAGCGTGGAAGTGGTCGCTGGTTTGAACGTTCTTGGTGAGATATCTGGCTAACGTTAGCTATCCAGCTGGTTCTTATTTAAACATTTAGACTAACGTAAACATGGCTTTTATTTAGGTTGGTTAGCTTTCATCTGTGTGACATTTTCAGCTAAATTATGAAATCCAACCAGCTGTCGAAGCGGAAAGGAATTTGGGTGTTCGGGTTTTACATGTAACGTTACGTGTTTCAAGTGGTATTCTAGCGCACAATGTATTACGATAGTCTAACTAGCTAAGTAACGCTAGGTTTGCTTGTTCGCTACATACGCATAGCTAACTTACAAGCCAGAATAGCTCGTTATTTAGTTGTGTTGCTACCCGTTTGAGATTTTTGATATTCAAATTATACGGTGTATCCGACTAGACAGCATAAGGTAACATTAATACTATTGGCAGCTGACTACAAAGTGATGTTCCATGATATGTGGTTGTAGCTAGCTTTTTACAAACACAAGTTAGCTTGCTAGCTATTTGCTGTAGCTATCGCTATTTAGGACAATCTGACTGGCTGGACAGTTCTGATTAGCAAACTAGCAGGGATTATCGTCAAGTGTTCGCAGATTTAGGAGTTGGGAATGGCTGCAGCTTCTGGATCTGTACCGGGGGTAAGCGGGTCTTGGGCCGGGCCTCCCCCGACTACAACGTCCTCTGGTACTCGTGGACAGTTACAGCCTATGGTGGTTGTCTGGGAATGGCAAGATGATGCAGGATACTGGAGGCCGTACAGCGGCAAAGTGAGCAGTTTTATCGAACAATGTCTTTTGCATCAGCGAGGACTGAGAAGTGTGGGACCAGCTTCCACAAGCATTTCTTTGGGACAGTCAGACCCCAACTTGGCCTCTTACATCATTGACATCCCAAGTCTCAAACAGTTCCGCCAAGATACTGGTAAGTTACCTAATGTTAGCTGACTTTACAACAACCGAACTGCTAGTATTGGTTAAAGCACGGTAGAATTTCCATGTTTATATATATTTTTTAAACTACAACCATTTCCCATTGTCTGTAATTTATGGTGCTTTGTGTTAATGACCTATCGTTGCAAATCACCGTTTAAACTGACTATACCGGTTTCAGTTAATGGTGTTTTCCGAATTGGGTGTGTAGTAACTGCCCTGTCCACTGCTTAGTGCTTTATTGACAACAAATTATTTTTAGGCATCATGCCAAATTGTCTGTGAAAAGAACAGCAGTCAGGGAAGTATGAAACAAAAGAAGTGGCAAAACTACGGGACATTTCAGCATTGTTCCCATTAAAGTATTTTGCAATGCATAAGCTTAGTTTTGTCCATTCTGCGACCTAAAATCAATTTTGTTATGCCATCTTTTCTGCAATGAGAGCGTATCTTTTTAATTAAATTAATCTGTTCTTGTCCAGGGAAGGTGCGGTCTGTACGCCGAAGCCTGTTTCCCCAGTCTTCTGCCTTGGGGAATGGGGTATATTGGGAGTGGGCCAATGATGAGGGAGGCTGGACTCCATATGAGACGCGCACATCCATCATGCTGGAGCACAGCTACCAGGCCAGGCAGACCACAGCAGACCTTGTTCCACATGGCTACAATTACATCGTGGACCTCACAGCGCTCTTCCAGGTCAACAAGGCCTCTGGCTATAAGCGGCAGGTCCGCCGGCAGGCCAACCAGCCATATCCGCTCGTGCCTCCTGTATCAGGCTCTGTCATCCACTTTGGCCCAGCCTGCTCCTGCCACCAGTGCCTGAGCAACAGTGCCGCTGGCCCCATGCCCAGCCGCTCACGCCACTCCTTCTCCTCCACCCAGATGAGTAGACCCAGCCTGCAAGGGCTTGGGAGGCCGGCAAGCGGGAGCCTCAACTCCGTTTACTCCCCCTACCCCAGGAGGCCGCTGTCTGTGGGTGGGATAGCCTGGGGAGGCCCCTGGACCCCAGCTACATCTGCAGGCCCATCCCCTGGAACTTCACAGACCTACTGCACCAGTGCCAATGGCTTGAGGTAGGAGGCCCCATCTCTGACCAGAAGTGTACACTATTCACTGTAGATTCACTTAGATTAACAGATACAAACTATTTATCCCCAAGGGGGACTTCAAATTGTCACCAACAGCAGACATCCATGGACGATATTGACATATAGGCATAATAACAAGAACAGTACACATGTATATACTTGTTCGTGTGTATATATATATATATATATATATATATGAACAAGTGATGATACATGGTAGTCTGAGTCCAGAGTGGAAGCTCACATGTAGTACTAGGAGAAAAAAAAACAGACTGGCATCTTCTTCATTAAAGTGCCCAATCTCAGTGAATGAAAGTCCCTGTGAACCTCGTTTAGGGAATGAAAAAGACCCTTTACAAGCACTCTGTAGAGATATTCTGTACAGAGAATGTCCCCTGATTTATTTATTTTTTTTTATAGAGAAGTGGTAAAAGGCTTGAGTTGTCAGTCTGATTCAAAGAATTTAACCTGATCAACGGGGAGGTGTATCTGTGTTCTATTTTGCATGTCTGGTTAATGTTAGTGAAAAGCAGTGATAGTAGTGAAAGCAGAACCATATTTAGCAATCCAGTGATGTCATCTCTTATTTTCAGAGTAAGTGAAACCATGTCTTTTTTTTTTTTTTTTTTTTACTATTGCCCACCATCAACGCCCCTTTTCAGAGGACTACTATTTTCTAAAGCACAATTTAACCGAGTAGCCATCAATTCCACAGTCAGTATTATTCAACTAATACCACAGGGACTAGGGGTGTGCAGAGACGTCATTATCTGTATCTGTATCTGTTCAACCAACAAAATTATCTGTCTCTGTATCTGTATTCGGATAGAAGACCGGAAGTGGGTGTGGTTTATACCGGAAGTCACGTTAAATTGGGCAAATGTTGTATTTTCTAACCTAATGTTCATTGGTTGGGAGGGGTCCAAGCATTGGCACAAGTGTGCCCCCTATGGAGTGATTTTTAAATGGTTTTGTCCTCATGATCATATACCTTCACCCACCATATCTACTGCATCGCCATGGATGGCTCCTAGCCGCTAGGCGTAAAGGCCTTTACTATGTCGTAACACTAAAGGCTGTACACGTAATAATGGGTCTGTGTAGGGGCTGTGCGCAATGTGCGCCATGTGCGACGGTTGCAGACCACGGCCGCGTTGAAGACGCAGACCTCTTCAAGAAATTGAAAGCGCGTAGTTAGTAACCAGTGCCCACATACGCGGTAAAGAAGATGATTGGTTGAATGCTGACATGAGGTCACTGGCATACGGCTTTGACTAATAGGTTATAACAGTTGATTCATAAAACCGATAGGCAACATTAAATATGTGACTAAAAGCGCTTTTGTCAGGTGAATGTCTTCGTTGCAACAAGTTACGTCTAGCTGAGCATTATTGTGGTCATTGGTGCAGTATTTAGTAGGTTTGGAAATATGAATGGAGGTGTTGGCTTTTGAACTATAACGGTCAGTAACAAAATCTAATTACGTGGCATGCGCAACCTGTGCAATATGCCGCACAAATGATTTGGCCCTTCGCGAGTGCCACACACAATGGAAACTATGCAGACTACGCAAAAGTATAAAACAGCATTTAGATGGGCGTCACCCATATTCCAATCCATTGCTCATCTTAGCAGGAGAATGCACATTTCTGAGCGCCCCAGAGACAGCTAGAATAATAACACATAAATACACATTTCAAATAATAAATACAACGTTGAGAAAAAACGAAACAAAAGACGAAATATCAACTCGCGACCTGCGTGCTGCGCGCAGAGTAGCCTAGCCTACCATATTATTTATTTAGACATTGGCAGATAAGAGAATTTTTGGTTACGCTGACCTATGAAACGCTATTCCAAAAGCAAAATCAGACATGTTATAGGCTACATCATTAGAAAGCTTATACTCTCTCCTACGGAATAAATTAATTGTAAATCAAGCCAAATTGTACTGAAAAGGGCGACAACGCCGTAAGCAACAGGTGTGGTATTACGCACAGCTATTTTTGAAGGTAGCTGACCCAGGCATCACAAATGCGCATATATTTCCCAAACGGATTGTCCAAGACAATATATGACCACTCAGTCTCAAAAGGGACATCTTTACGCGTAAAACCAATGGTATAGTTGTATATTTATTCAATATTTAGTCCCAGATATTGACTGTAGAATGACATGGTATCATTTTGTGGGGGAGAAAACGCCCCGGCCTGGGCCAGAAACACCAGAGTCGCTCTCTTCCAAACTGTTGAATATTTCTTCAAAAGTATGCAGAATTCACAGAGTGTGATGTAACTGGGTTTATTGTAGGTGAATCAAAGATTACATACAAGAACCCGGGCTGATTTGCGCAGATCAATACAAACAACAGTCGTTCACAACGCAAAGACAAAACATCCAATCATTTCTCTGAAATCCCCTGGGGCTAAACACTTCCTTTTATCCACTTTTGTTAGCCCCTCCTGTTGTGGAGCTTAAACTTGGTACTTTCCACTTGTTCGCTTTGTTTCTTAGGTCTTATTCTTGACACCATTATCTCCCAACTCTGACACCATTATTTCCGAACCCCTTCCTTTCTTTATTTAAAAAAAATAGGTACTCCCTTCTCCCATATAAATCTTCCTCCCCTTCCTGTTGCAAAACAGGTGTTCAACTCCCCACCTTCCTGCTGGATTTTATCTTTTTGCGACACGTTTGTGTGAAAGGCCTAGTTTGCGTGGCAGAAGCAGTGTTTACATTGTATATAGATTTTTACTGCTTGTGTTTTATATTTGGTGCACAAGTACTTGTACAGATCATCAATATTTTGGGTCCGGGCTTTGTTAGCTCTACACACACTTCCTCTGTTAATAGCATAATCCATCACGGTGGTGATGGCTGGTGCTCTTAAATATATTTCTTTCCCACAATTTTTAAAAACTTTTTCTTGATTTCGTTATTCAGTGAGCAGCATTTTCACTGCTATATTGGCATATCCTCGGGTTGTTGTCGGGTTTATCTCATTGTTATGACGGAATACGATTTTTTAGTGGTGAAAGCATATTTTTATGAATTCCCAGATAAACAGTGTTGTCCATTATATCATGGGTGGGGGGTGTAGTTGTAGATGAGACTGCAGGGAGGGGGTGCGTGTTAAATGAATGACCAGACCGACAATGGTGGCACTGCGAAACTCTGTATTCAGCATAGTTGTCGTGTATCGTCTACTAATGAAACTAAAACAAAGCGTTTCTGTTTTTAACTTATACTTTGGTTGCAGTGGCACTGAATGTCTAAGTTCAGCAATCTCGGCACGCCGGTGTGCCGACCACTAGGGGCTTTGCGCTAAGAGGTTAAACAAACGTACAAACAGAGCATACACAAACTATTCTATGGGGAGAACTATGCTAAATACAGGAAGGTAGGGTGTGTGTGTGTGTGTGATTGCGTGTGCGCACATGTCCCTTTGTCTGTGGACGAAAGGGGAGAAGGGCAAACGTCTGTTTGGTCGCGTATGTGGGGTACAGTATTACCAGCATGGCTGAATGACTTAGCTCAGTTACGGAGGAGTATTGCCCCTGGTATTGCCTGAGAGCAGAGCATAACTTCAGTTCTTAAGCGATACATGCATCCGAGCTAGTTATTCTTCCACTACCAACTATAATAGGAGTTTGGCGTCATTAAGGTTCGAAAGTTCATCAGGGAAAAAGAAAGAGAAAGACCACATGTGTGGTTGTTACCGTTACATTGCCGGCTCAAATAATTTTAAAAGACAAAATGGAAACACACAATATCACATCAAACCCTATACAGTCTAAGCTAACTGCTATTGCCAGGAAAGTTTGCTCAGTCTTACTGTTTGCCCATTCACATGAGTTGCGGCCTCCAGTGGTCGCTGTGTCCAGGTGTGAGGCACACAAGCCGAGTCCTTGTTCTGTAGTGATAGTTGGTATATAAATAAAGTGGTACAGTGTTAATGAATAACGCAATATGTAAAGTATCAGTTGTTTTTTTTAGTTTAAAGATGTGTACTTTTAACGAGTGTAACGAGCTATATTGAATACATCGGTGCTAATCGTCGGGTCCCGTTTTGAATTATAAACTGCCGTTTTATCCTCGCCACTGCCCATCTTTTCATTTAATTTGAAATACAGCCCTTGCCTATGGAGTAGCCACCACAAACATGACCGGCTCCATAAATGTTGCCTAACTGAGTACCCAGTTGTTCGCACACAGTTGGTATACAGCGTGAAAATAATGAAAAAACAGACACGACTGTTTACAATGAAATGGCAACTTTATTATGGGGTTGACAGTACACTGAAAGCTATCCAAACTGCAATTAATATTTTCCAAGCTATCGTTGCCTTCCACTGCTCTTCTGACAGCAAAAATGAGAATTCAATTGAAGTGGCTAGCTTGCAAAAAGTTGCTGATATTAGCCTACTGGTTAGTCTAGATCATAATATTTCAGTAGCCTACTACTTTAGTGTGAGCATCTATCGACCGGGTTCGTTCGGTAGACAGAAAAACATCAGATTTTGTAGTCTATATAAAATAGGCGAAATATAAGTAACAACCTGTACCTAGTTATGTAGAAAAAACGTCCTTGTTATCCTCCGGAGGTAATTTTTTCAGTACTTTCGCGATTTTTTTCTGTGCCGGGAAATATGTCAGAGGTCGCCCAGTGCTAGCTTTAGTTGCTACGGGGACGTGTATCTGCCACTGCATAGAGATTAATGGAACTTGTCTTTACTTGCGATCATATTGTAGAAGTGTCCCGTCTTGTGTATTTCAGGTTAATATGAAAAAGGCTGGTCCCTACTAGCATTTCTAGCGATCCGTTACATATTCACAGTTTTAACCCAAGTAGCAGGAAGCAAAATATCCATTAAGAAGAAGCGACATTTGCACTACTTAATGTTCGCGATTATGGAATTAATTCAATATCAATATAATAAAATGTATATGTATTAAGTTGGATTTTTTCCCCATTTAGACAGTTATGTGTAATTTTTACAAGACTTGCATTTAAATAGGTAACGGAGTCCAGTCCGCTTGATTAAATATGAAATAGCATTTCAGATGGTCGATAATATGTCCTCTCACTCTCACGTTATTCCCCTCAGGTTTATTACCAGAATTTTGCCGATAGTTACGGCAAAGGTTAAAGGTTATGGGTCAGATGTCGTCACGAAGTGCATCCCACTCATTTAACTGTTTCTCTGTGCTACTGCACTTCCATGGTTCGGAGTGCATAGTCCCAAGCATTGCCTGGAGTGTGTATTCCAGAGCATGGTAGTGTGGAGCATGGAAGTTTGCGGTTTGGGACACAGCCACAGTTTTTATATAGACGGCACAGACTGACCGAGAGTCAGTACCTACAGTACACAACCGAAAGTCAGTACCTACAGTACACAACCACGACATTTATTTTGCATTTTTGTATAGCCCTTTTCGTGGATAAAATTGCATTTATTATTATTATTATTTTCTCTTAAAAACATTTAATTCATATCCAGGGAGATAGCCAACTACTTGCAAGTTAGATGACATGTGTAGCTGTTTACTAATACGATCACATTTCAGTCTGGAAAATAACCCATTAAACCAGAGAAATTGCTGAGTTGTCTTAGAATCTTTATTTCCAAAGAATGTAGCAAGGCTGGCAGCGTCGACATAGCAACGGATGCTGCAAGGAAACTTTAAGTATGTCACAATAGTTTTAGAATGTCATTACCTCACCCGGATCATTTTTGCAGCCCGGATCAAAATTGGCGTGACCGTTCCGCACGGGAGTGGCTGAGTCACTTGCGACTAGTGGTCATATTCGGTATTACTGGTCCGGTCCGGTCCAGTATTTGGCTTAATATCAAACTGGTTTTAAAATTTTTACATCAGCCCAACCCTAGTTCTGGAAGAGTTGAATGAAGCCCTTACCTAAAAAAGGAGATTTATAAGCATAATATAGATTTAAAGATTTATAAGCATAAGCAAGATTTATATGCATAATATAGCCAGTTAGTCAACATTTGTGCATTTCACTGCTTGCTTTCAGTCCATGAGATTCTATCACATACCGCCTAGTAGAAGATTCCATTTATTTTTAATATAATCTGATCACATCAATTCAGGACTTATTTCAGAGTTTATTATTTTTCAATTATTTCAAAATTCTTGGTTCTAGTACATGTCTATCAGGTTTTTATCAACATTACTGAGTTTGCTGCTGTTTTATGCTCTGTTAGAAGCAATACCATTAAAGTAATCAGATGCACAGTCATTTGATACAGTTAAGGACAGTTACATCCTCTAAACAAATTAAAATGGCAATAACAAACACAAAACAGGGAGAAGAAATAAGCACAGTGAAAGTGAGACAGTAAAAAACAGTAAAAGCAAACTAAAATGGTAGCATTAGAACCCAGTGAATAAGTAAAAATTAATAAAATAAATTCTAAAAATAAATAATCCAATAAAGTATATAATGCATCCATCTAATCATTAATCATTTATTGCGAAAACAACCTTTGTTGAGTTAAAATTCCATATGGCTAGAGGATAGGTTCTGTTAATTAAACAAGAGGTTTTACAGGTTGCTGGGTGAGAGGTGACAGTAAAAGGTTTATGAGCCTTTTGAAGTAATCTTCTCTGATGGATAAACACAATTAGTGGTGATCTAATCCAGTGATTTTCGAAGCCATATGCACCACTCTTTCACCAGCTGCTTCCTTTCATGGGCTGTTGTGTAAGCATACCAGACGGAGATAAAAGTGTAGCATTGCCTCCTTGGATAGCCAAAATCCCATTGCTGTTTGAAAAAGTAAAGGTTTAAATAGGATTTTAGAATAATGCTGATCATGCTGTTTTTCCATATCAATGAGTTACAAATTACAGTACCTAAGAAGTTAAAGGAGTTCACCCTCTCCATGGTTTGACCATCAATAACTAGTGGTGACAGTTCATCTTTCTTCCTTCTAAAATAAACTACCATTTATTCAGTGTTTGTAATATCTCATAAAAAACGCGTTTTCAACGTACAAAAATGCCAAGTTACTCACACATACAAGACCAGTCCAGGCATGCCATTAAAAGTATTGATATCAAAATGACGCCACGTTACGGTACTACAAACAATATAGGCTATCTTGCCTCACCGAAATGAAATAAGATGTATTCCAAAGCAATGCTACCCAATATTTCCTCAATTCTTTCAAGTCACTTGGCCCTGTGTTATTAAGCATGCAGTACATGGACAGGCCAAACATATGTGTGGATGGCTTTTTCACAGTCAAAATTGGTTGAATAGGCGTGTATATGTCCAATTTGTATTGGTATGTAGGCTATGTATTTTGCTGCCCAGCTTTTCTGTTGCGTGAATGATAGTATGTTTGTTGGTATAAGTATGTGTTCGTAAATGTGAATGTAACATGCTGCGAGGGAAATGTCCTCATGGGGATAAAGAAGTTCTCTGTGTATGTATGTACAATATGTATTTGACATGCAGTATTTATTGTACGTAGCAAATATACAATAACTTGTACATTTACTCAAATTCAGTTCAGAAGCAAGTATAAACATGTGTTTTCTGGAGAAATATGCTTCCTGTAGTTACTCACCAGCAGTTTTCTACATGAATTTCAATGTGTTCCATGAGGCAATTCGAAATATTTGACACTTTGATCTGACACAAAGTTTGCATGACATTGTAAAATGGTAAGATTACAAAACACAGGGCCAAGTGCCTTAGAAGATTTGAGGAATTATTGGGTAGCATTGCTTTGGAATACATCTTATTTCATTTCGGTGAGGCAAGATAGCCTATATTGTTTGTAGTACCGTAACGTGGCGTCATTTTGATATCAATACTTTTAATGGCAGGCCTGGACTGGTCTTGTATGTGTGAGTAACTTGGCATTTTTGTACGTTGAAAACGTGTTTTTTATGAGATATCATTTCTTTTTGCAAAGCGATTTATTATGAGAGTGAGAAATGCGAAGTGACCCTGTAAAAAACGGTTGTGGATTATGGCTATCCTTGTGTGAATTTGTACAGTCTGATGAGCGTGTACCGTTTAGCAGTTTCGGTTTGCTATATATGTAAAACAGTGGCTGTGACAAAGGATGCGGTGGCGTAAGTGAAACGCATGAGAAACGCTGGTGAAATATGGCCAGTGTATGTACTCACAGATTTGACGGCCATCCAACGAGCCTTGACAAAAGAATCAGCAAGCCCGTAGAATTAGAGCTCCCTAGGTGGCAACTTGTGTACCCTGCTGTCCTGCTCCGTTGTCTGTTATTTTGTGGAGATCCACTTTTAGTGTTTGTAAGGTTTATAAGGCATTTTGATAGGCTTATCTGTAGGTGAGAATTCTCTTCGCTGTTTTGCTAAGCTAGAACCGGAAAACTTGATAGTGGAGAATAGGAGCAGACGCGTATGTCCCAGCAGGCTTTGCATATGAGAAAATAACAACAGTGTCAGAGAAATTAGGATGAAATGATGAAATTGCGTAATTGAAACAATATGTTTTTAGCAGAATGGCCATGTAGGTGAAGGTTGACATGATCACAGACTATAGTGCAAAGTGAATGAAGTGACCATGAGCGAGCTCAGTTTCCTTATCGAATGGTATATATAACAGTGGGGCTGAAGCATTAATCGTTAAAGTGGAGGGTTAAGTAACGTGTGAGATCTATAGCACTGCTGTCCTTTTCTCATGATTAGTACTAGTAGTTATAATTATGAGTGAGTCATGATTTTAAATGTAATGTTTTAATGGGGAGTTGCAGAACCTACGTATGTAGTAATTGTTTGTATGTGGCTGGATAGAGAACAGGGCGAGGTAACATGAATGTAGAAACGTGGCGTTTTCTGATAAGGTTTTGTATGGTAGCCAAGTGAAGAAATGTAGTTAGTAGAAATGGCACATTGGTGAACTGGTGTAACTTTTTAATAAAAGGAATACATTTGCCGTCATGAAATGTATATAGGTGGCCGTGAGTGAGTTTTGGTAAAGAAAATGTAAAAGCGTAAGAAAACGTTAGTGTAAAAGAGCAAAGAGGGCGAGGTGGGATTCAATCCTTCAACCGGAGGTTTACCAGTCTGTGACTTTGTTAGTGCAGCACCATGACATAGCTATGCAATGCGTGAAATATCATTAGCAAACCTGTACGTGGTTTTAAAGAAGAACACAGGCCAGTAAGCACAGAAGAGCTCCCGTTGAGTCCGTATGGCTTTGCAATATTGTAGCCGGTTAATAACTGAACGTGCAGACGGTACGTCATAATGCAGTGTATACGTTCGGTGAACGGCGGGTAGATATGGTGCAAAAGCAATAATTGAGAAGTAGTAGACAATTATTAGTGAGGGCAAAAGCAGGTTAAAGAAACGTGTCCCTAGCTGGGCGTAAACCTACAACCCCATGTTCCCAAGACTGTAACCTTACCCACTAGGCCACAGGCAGATTAGCTGTTTAAGCTGGAAATGTTTCAGAGTAAAAAGGTATGGGTATTTTGCGTTTGTATGCGAGTATTTGATTGGGTCGTGTAGGTGAAGATTTGGCTGGTGTCGGTAAAATGTCCAATGGGGAGACATGTTGTTAGTGGGATAGGCAGCAGGAAAAATAAGAAGGAGAAGAAGAAGAAGGAGAAGGAGAAGGAGAAGGAGAAAACGCAAAATCCCCTTAGATTGGGGCTTTATTGTGTGGCCATGTGAAGTTGTTTATGAAATCTGTCTGTTGAAATGGGGTCAGAATGTACAGAATTTAATGTTTTTAAGGGCTGAGTGTCTGTGGCTGTTGTGGTTATTTCTGTGGGGAACCCTGAAAAGTCCCAAACTCTCGGTGCTGTGTAGGTATGGGGCATGCCCCCGCCAAGGCGTAACTTGGCGGGATAGCATACCTGCCATCCCAATTGAGGTTCAAATTGTTAACAGTACGTCAGAATTGCTTCAGGTTCACTTCTTTAAGCTGATTTGTCCCTATTAGTAATCATGCTTACTACTGTTGTCATCGCCAATCAGATTTGACTCACTTCCTCTAGTTGTGTCTCAAAGTGTTTCTGTAGGCTGTCATGTTTTATGAGTTTATAGGGACTGGGGGACAGGGATAGGGTTTGCACAGTAGTCTGTTCTGTTTAGTAGTCTAGACTGTACCAGGGGATTTCTGGTGATTTTGAAGCTCATCCTCACATGCTTTTTGAGTGGATTTTGATATTAACCATGCAAGTCTGTCACAGTGAGTTGGACCGTGTGACAGGAATCAGGTGCAGTGTTTTTCTCTTCTTTCCGAATGACTTAGGCTAATTTAAAGTTTGTGGCAGAATGGCTCAAAATAACACAGATTGAACTATCTCAGAGAATCAAAACTACTATCCAAGAACCCAGCCAGATTAGTCTTATTTCTAGTTTGTGTGTGTGAAAGAGACTAGACCCTCATATGATAGGAAGTGCAAGAGACATGCAAGTAAGACTGGAAACATACTCTATGTAAGTACGTTACGCAAGCCCGAGCTGCAGTGTCAATCGTTGTAGTTAGGGGCGCTATAGCAGGCAACAACCGGATGATGCCTCCTTCTTTGATTTGCTCTTTCTTTCATCAGTCTTTTCACAACTGTCCTGGATCACCCCCTTTGAGGACTCTGGTTTATTAGCTCCACGGGGACATAACCAAAAGCCCTAGGTTAATGGTGATGTCTGTGCTAAGCTCAGAGCACAGTCCTCTGGCTATAGCTCTGTGGACCTGGAGGCCTTGAGGAAGTTCAGATATGACTTACGGAAAGCCATCAAAGATGCCAAAAGAGCCTACAGGACAAGTTGGAGTCTAACTACCACAGTTCCTACCCCAGACGCCTGTGGTGTGGACTGCGTTCCATCACTGACTACAAAGGGAGAAATAGCAGTGATGCTCAGCCCGCCGCCTCTCTTCCTGACAAGCTCAACACCTTCTATGCATGGTTTGAGGCGAGCAACACCATCCCTACTGCAAGGCTAGCTGAGGACCAGGACGACTGCACTCTGTCCCTATCTACGGCTGACGTGAGGAGAGCTTTTGAAAGAATAAACCCTCGGAAGTCACCAGGGCCAGATGGCATTCCAGGCCGTGTCCTCAGAGCGTGTGCCGACCAGCTAGCGGAGGCATTCACCACTATATTCAACCTCTCCCTGAACCAGTCTGCAGTCCCCACCTGCTTCAAACATACCACCATTGTTCCCGTACCAAAGAAACCTTCCGTCTCCTGCCTGAATGACTACCGCCCTGTAGCACTGACCTCAATCATCATGAAGTGCTTCGAGCAGCTAGTCAGAACCCACATCTGCTCCTTCCTTCCTGACACCTTGGACCCCCTTCAATTCACATACCGCCCCAACAGATTTACGGACGACGCCGTTGCCCTGACAGTGCACACCGCCCTCTCCCACCTGGATAAGGGAAACACATACTGATGCTGTTTACAGGCTACAGCTCAGCATTCAACACAATTGTTCCCGCTAAGCTCGTTCCCAAGCTCAGGATCCTGGGTCTTAACACCTTCCTTTGCAGGTGGATCCTGCACTTCCTGACGGGCAGACCCCAGGTGGTGAGAATGGGTAACTTCACCTCCTCTGTACGGACCCTGAGCACCGGAGCCCCTCAGGGCTGCGTACTCAGTCCCCTCGTGTACGCCCTGTTCATGCATGACTGTGGCCATGCGCAGCTCCAGCACCATCCTTAAGTTTGCAGACGAGTTTGCAATGTTCTTTGACCCACCATCCTGGGTCTCATCTCCAACAACGATGAGACCGCCTACAGAGAGGAGGTCAGTGTCTTGGCAACATGGTGCCAGGACAATAACCTCTCTCAATATCTGCAAGACTAAGGAATTGATCGTGGACTTCAGGAAGTGACGGACTTCACGCCCCCCTTCACATCGATGGAGCTGAAGTGGAGAGTCTCCGCTTCAAGTGCTGCTTCAAGTTCCTCGGGGTGGTCATCAATGATGAACTCACCTGGTCCAGGCAATCGGACGCGGCAGTAAAAACTGAAATGCTGGTGGGTGATCCATGTTATTGCCCATTAGAAAGGAGACTTATTCCCAACAACGGAGTGTTGTCTGGCTCTGTGTGCATGCATGCGTGTGCGCATGTTCCACTGCGTATCATGTGCATGCTCCCCTCTTGCCTACTCTCTGCAGGACTGCTCCTGTGGAATTGCTGAACAGCTCCAGGAAGTGGGAAGAGGAGGCATGGCTGAGGGCCACTGTCATTGTTGGAAGTAGAAGAGGAAGCACAGATTTAGGGTTTTATTGTTTTTTCCGCACCTTCCGCAAGATAAACTGCAGGATCCCGAACAGCCTGATTAATCAAGGCTGAAGTGGCAGATCATCAGTCAGGAAATACACTGCTTTGCCTCCTTCTCTCGCTCCTTTATTCCTTTCCACCTGTTTTGTATTTTTAGCAAGGCCATCAAAAGCACATTAAAGCCTCTATCTCTGTTTTATGTCCTCAAACGAGTAGTACTTTGTCTTAACCATTTTGCGCAGATGCCAAATCTGGCCAATCCTCACCCATTTAGCGGGTGTTCTATTTAAGGCTTTATAACTCCCGATATAAGCAGAGACTTGGAAAATGACTTAAATGAAAACTGTTGTACCATTTACAATTTATTAGATTACATTATATTCATACTTTAGAAAGTAGTGGTGCCACAAATGCACATTTCTGGGTGAAAATGCAAAAATGAAGTTGTTTTTCTGTTTTAAAGAAATACTGAGATCACATATATAGCAGGTAGAACAATACATGTCCTGAATCATAATCTCCTTGACCACAGGAATGCAAAATCTGAGGGTGGTATGTGGGACTGTTAAAGATCTATGAAGCAAAACGTAAGCAGTGTACCCTGGTGCCCCTTTGTGTCTACAAATCTATCCAAAATATTGAAATAGTGTATTGCTGTAAACCATATAGTAACACTGACATCATCATATATTTCACTGCAAATCAACTGTTTTGATTGATAATACTCACATTTGCGTCATTTTCAAGTGAGAATTACCATCTTTTCATCAGTATAGGTGTCTAAGATATGTAGGGGTCCAAAAGCCTATCCAAAACCTCTCCTAAAATGAATACTTGGTAAAATACATCTTGAGATACACTTTGACACATCAGTGATGTTACCTGGGGTCATCGGGTATTTCGGTCTTTCAGACACCCTCACTCAGGTGACCCAGCCAGGGTTGATCCAAGTCCCAGCTTGTGTCCAGGTAGCAATAACAAACCCACAGATCGCCTCTCCTGGTCCACAACCACCTTGAGGAAACTTTGGCTGCCACGGTGACTAACTTGCTGGCCCTTTACTTGCTGGCCCTTCTGCTGCCTAACACATTATAGGCCCTGCAGAGGGACTGGTTAGCAATCCCACTGCATCCCACCTCGATAGGCTCGCATTTCGTGCGCCACCCATTGTTGCGGCACTGCATCGCTAACTCTGCATACTTCGCCTTCTTCCTCTCGTTAGCCTCCTCAATGTGGTCCTCCCACGGAACAGTGAGTTCCAAGAGGACAACCTGCTTAGAGACCTGGAGAGCAGCACCATGTCTGGCCTCAGATTTGTTACAGCAACATTCTCTGACAACTTGAGTTGCTTCCCAGTCTTGTGCTGTTGCAAACAGGTCAGCGGAGGTGGTCCTAGCAGCTAGTGTTACCTTCTCCTCAGCCCTGACGAAAGCGATGGTCTTCTTCACTGGGCGGAGGTGCCTGCCACTGGCTGATCCCGTTGCAGATGGTGTCTGCGATAGTCTTTTGGACCTGTTCGTGTCACCACCCATTGTGCCCCTCACCCAGGGCTTTCGATCAGCAGCTGAGGATATGCTCTAGGGTTCCTCTTTTGAGGCACAGTGGGCATGCTGGCGGATCCACCTTTCCCCAGCAGATCAGGTTGGACAGGATAGGTAGAATGTCGTAGACAGCCTGGATCAAGAACTTGATACGCTGGGAGTCAACTTTTCAAAGCTTAGCTCATGAGACCTTGCAGTCCACTGCTTGCTCCCATCTTGTCTAGGCTCCCTGCTGCCATCCTGCTGGTTTGCTCCTCCATGACTGATGCACTCACTTCGTCCTGCATCAGTGCCCTCATGTCCTTTCCCTGCGCCTTGTTGTAGAGTGGTGTTGTGCTGCTACTAAGGCCAACCCTTCCTCGAGTCACTGTACTCAGCAGGGCGTTGTGTCTTAGTCGAGACTCAGCAACCTCCACAGCCCAGCCTCTGCTTCTGTTAATTTCTTTCCTGTCCTAACCTCAATGCCAGCCTGGGAGACCTCCCAGTATTGCAACACCTTCCTTGTTCGGCTTACTATAAACTCTTCATTCAGACTGCTGATGGGAAGCTTCAGCTTGTTTTGACTGTGGTGATGTTGCTCAGGCTTCGAGGTAGTCCCACTTCCGTGGGAACCTGCTGTGATCCTCCTCTCGAAACCCTTGACTGTGGTGATTGGTACCTAAGAGGGGCTAGAGAACGCATGGGAGGATGGATTGTTGGTATATCCAGGCTTTTAACTTCCTAGGTAGGCCCGACTTGTCCATAGCAGCTAAACAGGCTTCTTTATTAGTTGCTCGGATGCATGATGCGTCCCTCAGACTGCTGTTAAACAACTTTTCCTTGTAGCTCCGGAGGAGACCCTCACACTGAAGCTGTTGTAGTAGTAGTCCTGTATGAGGTCCCTGAACTTGTCTGGGATGTGATGCCAGTTCAGTCCCACCGACACCAGCTTGTGGGCTATGGAACCATAGACGTTTGCGAGGTCCAACCACAGAACGATCAGGTCCCCCTTGTTCTCCCAGGTTTCCCTGATCATCTGTCTTCTCCAGACACCCCAGTACCTTTGGGACCCCTCCTTTCTGTGTCGATGTAGGAGTTGCTCAGGAGGTAGTCAATCAGGCGCCTAGCATCAATGCTGAAGAATATCTTGCCTTTAACACTGATGGTTCTGAACTGATCAATGTTCTTTGAGTCCTCCTTCAGAATCCACACCCCTTCTGCACACCTCCACTGATGAGCAAACTTGCCCCTCTAGATCTCCTTCAGAACCTGTGGAATAGCCTTGGGCAGTTCTTATACACCTTGTTGGGTACCCCACTCAGTCCTGGGGCTGAGCTTGTTCTTGTCTTTCTGACACCTCCTGGATCTCCCTCCACATGGGCTCCTTTCCGGTCAGTCCAGGGTTGGTGCAGGTGGGTTTATCAAGGACTTACAGTGGCCCAGATCTTGCTCCCTATTTTCATCACTGAAGCTGTCTCTGAGGTGGCTATCAATCTCTGCCTTGGAACAGGTGAGCTGGCTGCTGTGCCTCAGCAGCTGTTTTGTAAACCTGAAAGGGTTAGCTAGAAAGGCAGCCTGCTTCTTCGCCCTCTCTTCTTCCACCTTCGATGCCACTCAGCCTGGCTCAAGGTCATGTGGTTCTTTCAGAGACAATGCTGCGCAGCTCTGCGAGAGCTCCCATCTCCTCCTCTCCACCTCTGCCACCTCAGGCTCTTCAGCTCCTGTCTGAGCTGGTGCATATTGGTAGCTCTTGTTCATGGTGTATTCAGGCTTTGCTGCTTTCTTCTCCTCCAACCTGAATCTCTCAGCTGCTAGGCTGACGATGATGGTGGTTACAGTCAGGAGGTGTTGGTCAGCTTCCCCTTTAGCAGTTGCTTCCAAGATGGTGTCTTCGTTGAACTGGACCACTCCTTCTCCTTGCAAGCTTGGGGCCACTTGACCTGACGATGGGCTGCATGGGGCTGAGGCCACTTGACTTGAGGATGGGCTGCATGGGGCTGAGGCTTGCGTCACCTGGAGGTTCCGGGAACTGTGGGGTGACTCCGTGCCTGGCTCCTCTTGTGTCTCACCAGAAGTAGTTCCTGAGCACTCTGACGCTTGAACAGTTTACACGCACTTCATCTTGGCCTGGTGGATCTTCAGGCCATGTGGGTTCTTGCACTCCTTGACGCTGATGCATTATTTTTCCTGTTAAGCACTTTGAGCTGCAGTCTGTATGAAATTCTTTATATGTAAAACCAATGTTAAGATTTTATATTTATTCCATATTTTGTCACAGATATTGATTGTAGAATGACATGGTATAATTCCTGAAGAATTCCTCTTGTTTATTATGCTATTTTGTGAAGAGTGTTTTTCACTACTCTATTGGCATGCCTTTGGCTATTGTTGGCTTTATCTTGTTACTATGATGGAATGCAAATTTTTGGTGGTGAAAGTATATTTTTATGAACTCCCAGATGGATGCTGTTGTTCAGTGTGTCATGCTTTGGGGGTATAGTTGCAGATGAGACAGCAGGGAGGGGGGTGCTTGTTAAATGGATGACCTGCGCGACAATGGTGGCACTTAAAAACTCCATGTTTTGCATCGCTGTAGTGTATTATGTACTAATAAAACTGAAATATTATATCTATATCTATATTACAATAGTGCAACAGAGATAATGGAGAAAACCACTATAATGAAGAACTGCTACGAGGCGTAGGAATCTTCGGTCACCTCATGATTTGATTTGAATACGATGCAGAGGGCCACAATTTGAATACAAAACAATTATCGATTTATCTTGATGCATCTCAATTTCTCTTTTTAATACATGGTTCCCTTTTTCTTGATCAACAATCTGGTAAATATTTTAGCATTTGTTTTTAATCACATTGTCACATATAGAAAAAAAAATTTAATATAAAAAATAATTATTTCTGTAGCGGCTCTAATAGAAATCTCTTCTGGGAGCCCCTGCTGCTGCTTACATCCAAATTAGAGTTCACTAGCTAGTGTTGCTGCTCACATCCAAGGGGTGTAACATAGAACATGTGATTAAACAATAAATGATGCAGAAAAATGCCACAATTAAATCCAGACAAGTGCAACATAGCAAATGTTCTTAGTTTGGAGCACGTGACTCAAGCTGCCAGTTATCGCTAATCTGATGTGATATAACGGTTACGTAGGACTCTGTGGCAATGGATGTCCATGCATTGCAGGCTATTGCCACCCATCTTGCGTTCCGCAATGATTCCATTACTTGAGTTTTTTGTTTCTTTGTACAGCGTCAGTATGGCCAGATATTCTATCTGTGAAGAATCGCCAGGACGAGATGTTGTACCTTGGCTCCAACATATGTAACAGAAAACGAAAGCCCTGGTTTTCCACGACTGAGTAAGGACGCAAATCTTTAGTGATGAAACGTGTAATAGCCTTGGTGATCTTTTTGGCCCTATCAGCGTTGAGTGCCAGCTTTGATACAAGTACCTGTTCAAAGGCTCTCTGGTTCACCGCGAGAACAGGTTTTTTTCTCCTCCTGCTCCGGGTGGAAACGGATTATATGATTTCTCATATTAGTGGTACTGTCACCTAAGTACTTGAGTTTTGCGTGTCACAGCTTGAAAATTATGTAAAGCCGCGTTTCCACCGCAGGAACCAGGGTCTAAATTAAATTCCGGGGACTTTATTTTACCCCCCAAAAAGTCCCTGCTCGGGGGGGTAGTACTTTCGAAAAGTACAGGAACTTTTGGGGTGGGGCACAAGCGCTGAACATTTCTGATTGGTCGAGTACTTGCAGCATTTTATTTCAACCGCCATTTTTAAAAATCTGCAGCTGCAATTCAATTCCACAAAAAGACCATGAAGACTAGACATATGAACTCAAATTTATAGTGCATGGTTCGCATCTGGAGGGCACACTTCAAGTATTTAGCTGCTCCGCTAGCAGTAACTTTAAAAGATGAAAGCAAACGGTGGCTGTACCACTGCAATATTAATTAAAATTTTCACGCAAGTCCAAGTTTTCATTCTATATATTCTTGTCATTTTGCGATTATATGGAAATGAGTCGAATTAATCAATTCAACAGCCAATTGTTTATGTCTTGGAAAATAACGTACTTCGGTGGCAGTATAGAAGAAGTAGTTTACAGAAGAAATCATATGACAGATGGACTGACGACGACGTTGCTTTTTCATACGTCAGCGGACTAATTTCCCTAATTGTCACAGGACAGACCGTGGTGGAAACGCAGACAACAATGGGCTGAAGGAATCTTTTAGTTCCTTGAAAAGTAGTTCCTGTGGCTAAAAGTTCTGGGTACTTTGGGTGGAAACGCGGCTTAAGTCTTGTCTAGCTCCTGTTTCCTGTCTATCTCAAGAAAACCAAAGTGTGCCTAAACACTAGGCTTTTAAATAAGTGGGCGGTGGTTGGATTTCTCTTTCTCACTCAGCCATTTTGCATTTGAAATAGCTTCTTTCATTGAATGTAACGCCAGGATGTTTGTTGTATGTCAGACCCTTTTAAATAAATTCAGAACGTAATAGAGAGTGTTTGCACTGGTTTATCCTTCACTTCAAACTCCGGTATTATAAAAAAAAATGTGGCAGTCCGAAAATTTAAAATAGACTTAAATATTGAATACGTCGTGGAGAGTGTTCGCACTGGTTTATCTGTGGCAGTCCGAAAATTTAAAATAGACTTAAATATTGAATACGTCGTGGAGAGTGTTCGCACTGGTTTATCTGTCACTTCAAACTCCCGCATTATAAAAACTTAAACTGGCAGTCCATTGAAAATTTCGATTTTAATAATCATTTTTTGAGTTCTCCCACATCGATGCAGAATCATTCAAGAATGCACTGCAAAGCTTTGAAGAATCAAGATTCCCCCCCCCCCACCCCTAACTGCTACTAGCTTGTGTGCCTGTGATTATGCCTGTTATGCTTAAGGGAATTTGATTCAATGGTAAAACTGAATTTGCATTACACACTTATGGAAATCAGTTGGTAAATGTAAAACTGACATTCTGTTTCTGGGACCTTCATTGGGTTGAAACAGTCGTCTCTTGGCCATCCATAAGCAATGAGGAACATCTATAAATTACTTTCACTTTTGCTTTACTTGGGAAAACAGGCACCTCCTTTCTCCCACCAACACAAATAAATGTTTTTTGCTTCTTTAGGCATCTATGCTTAGCCTGGCCTAGCCTACATATTGTTGACCACTGTCTGTGTTGTTTGCAGCTTTCAATCGCAAAGTAATAAAGAGATCCAGTGCATAAATATACACAGTTATTTAAACTGAGACGGAATGCGTCACTTGTCAGTCCATTCTGGTCCAAGTTACTGATCCTGTGCTCTTACAGAATGTGCTATTTTCTGAATCTCCCTCACCCTGTCACACTAATGTTCCCATTTGTTTTTTCCCTTCACCAGCATTCCCTCAATCCCTGTGCAGCTGAATGGGTCCAACAGTGTGAGCTCAGCTCTGGCAGGTAAAGTTGTTTATAATGGAACCACAGCCATGTAAATGGATAGCCTATATAGCAAAATGTCTGCAGTGACTTCGATGGGCCTCACCAAGGAGCTGTTCCATTATGTATGAATCTTCACTGCAACCAGCTTTTTCTTTTGCAAATCTATTTAGAGATAAATATGGATTCATGAGAAATACCCCAAGTCTATTCTAGTGAAAAGTCAAGAATGTTTATTCTGTAATGAATAAGTCATTTTTGAGTGTCTTTTTAGAACAATTAACTTATGAAGGACTTTGGTACTGAGTGACATCTTTATCAGAGAGTATGATTTCCCTGTGCCATTTAATATAGCCTATTATTGACACTAAACACTTATTGAGACATGACTGAGGTCAAGCGATATACTCTTCTATTTTCTTGAACTTTCCCCATTAAGATCAGAATGGAACTTCTGTGCAGTAGAGCCATAGACTGTAGAAAAATATGGACCAAGTCTTTGTGACATCACCCATTGACTTTCCATGGGCTTGGTGAAAAGCGTTTTGGAGCCTGGGAAGTGCAGTGTGTGGGCGCCGCCATATTGTACAATTTGGACCTAGAGACAGTTGGGAAAAGAGGGACCGTTATATGGACTCAGCAGTGACGCAATCTGTCCCTGATTCATCCACAAAATATTGCAGTCTGCAGATGCTTATAATTGCATATTGCAGATGCTTATATCCAAAGAGACATACAGAACTGCATATTAGGGTCATTGGAACAACTACAAAACACAGGTTTGATAAGGTACAGTACTAATTTTGTACAGTTATTCATAGCCAAGAACACAGTCCAGTTCACACAGTTAACATTATTCTGACCTAACCTATGCTAAGTAAAACTAGGGGGCAGTACAAACTACAACATTAGGATGATAATACAATGTACAATAAGTGCTGGAATGGAGGTACATGTAACATGAGTGGCATGAAAAAGAATTGAATTGATCCACAGAGTGGTGGCAGTTCGTTGGTACAGGTATAGTCTGAAGAGATGAGTCTTCAGATCATGGTGGAAGATGGGTAATGGGGGAGTGGTTCGAAGAGGGGCAGGGAGTTCATTCCACCTCTGGGGAGCGAGGGTGGAGAAGTTCTGTGATAGGGATGAAGGAGAACCCTTTACCCAGATGGGATGGGGTGCAAGGCGCCCTGCTGCTGGAGAGCGGAGTGGTTGAGCAGGCGTATAAAATGGAATCATTTCCTGTAATTTTCATATCGCTAGCTTAGTTGATAAAGTATTGTTTTGTATAAAAAGTAAAGTACTCTAAATTACCTTAAGCACAATGAATCTGCTAATTAACCAGCTCCACACTATACTAAGTATTGACCAGTGACCAGTTTTATAACTGACATTTGAAAATGTCGGCTGAATTTAGGATATACTGTATTATGAAAGCTCAGTGGTTTGTGAATATGAGCGAGGAACTTGTACTCAACACTGTGAATTATTGCTTATCAGTGGCTAAGTAGCTAGATAGATAGCTGTGTAAATACACTATATGACCAAAAGTATCTGGACACCCCTTGGTCTGGGGCTGTTTTTCATGGTTTTGGCCTAGGCCCCTTATTTCCAGTGAAGGAAGATCTTAATGCTACAGCATGCAGTCACATTAGAGATGATTCTGTGCTACTCCAGCAGTTTGGAGAACGCCCTTTCCCATTTCAGCATGACCATACCCCCCGGGCACACTGCAAGGTCCATATAGGAATGGTTTTGTCAAAAATTGTGTGGAAAAACTTGACTGGTCTGCACAGAGCCCTGACCTCAACCCCATACAATACCTTTGGGATCAATTGAATAGCCAGGCCTAATCGCCTTATCAGTTCCCAACCTCACTAATGCTCTTGTGGCTGAATGGAAGCAAATCCCCACAGTCATGTTCCAAAATCTACTGCAAAGCCTTCCTAGAAGAGTAGAGGCTGTTACAGTAACAAAGGGGGGTCCAACTTCATATTAATGCCCATGGTTTTGGAATCAGATGTTCAACAAGTATATATGGGTGTGATACTCTGGTGTACAAATACTTTTAGAAATGTAGTGAACTTAAAATGTCATTATAATTTGGTAACTGGTAACTATGCTCGTTCATTTGTGTATGTTTGGGAATTGAATTAAATAATAGTAATTTCCTTTTAGTCTTTCCTTCCTTCGTAAAATGTGTGCAATATCTCCACTTTTCTTGAAGCAATCATCGTGGAAACGGAACAATAAGGGGACTTCTGAGCATTGAAAGGAAGTGTTATCACTGACTGTTTCTAAATTTCCGACTAGGTGGAGAATAATTTTGACTTCTGGTTTATATTGGTTTATATGCAGCCTTTTTTCTTCATTTTTATTAAGGGTGCCAATAATTCTGGAGCCCACTGTATATAATATTGCATACATTATATATGTTATCTACAATTATTTAGGGAATAATTTAGGAAACATTGAGTAGCATTGCTTTGAAGTACAGCTTGTTTAATTTGTGTGAGCTAAGATTGCCAATATTGTTTCTTGTAAATTGGCCTAATTTTGATATTAACCCCTTAGTGCTCATACCAAATCTGGCCAATCCTTGCCCATTATTTAGGGGGTACCCTATTTAAAGCTTTATAATTCCAGATGTGAACACCACAGACACTTGAAAAATGGCTTAATGAAGCAAGACATTTGTACAATTTATAATACTAGCTTAGATGACTTTATATTCATAATTTAGGAAGAAATAAAGTGCCACAAATGCAATTGTCTAAGCAAAAAAATCTATAATGAATTTGCTCTTTTTTTAGTTTGCAATGAAATACTGGGAGATTGCATATATACAGCAGGTTAAATTATACATGTCCTGGATCTAAAACGTCTTTACCACAAGTTCATAAAATCAAAGGGTGGATATGTAGAACTACTAAAGATCAATAAAGTAAAAACTAAGCAGTGTACCCAAGGTCTCCAAATCTACCCAAAATGTCTAAATTATGTATTGCTGTAAATCACGACAAATTCACGTATTTCACTACAAATCAACAGTTTTTACTCAAGAAAACTCACTGTTGCATCATTTTCAAGTGGTAATTACAAGCTTTCTGTCAGTACAGTGGTCCAGAAACATATCCAAAATCTCTCCAAAAAGGAATATAATGCTTTTTGTCCATTGTAAAGCATATAAATGATCCCCTTGAAGGTTTACGATAAAACATTGATATCAGATTTAAACATAATGCAAAAATATTGTCACACAATGCTGTGCAGTACCTAAATGTGTAATAATTAACTCGTGTGTATTTCTATACTCTGTACTCTCGTAGGTTTTCTTGTATGGGGATGGGATGACATGAAAACAATTTTCAACCGTCTACCACATTTTGGCAATGCTCCAACTCTCACATCATCACTGTTGCATGCTTCACAAAAACTGTTGCACTACTATCTAACGCTTACATTACAGTGTGAAATATCCACATTATATAATACCAGTAACCTATTTAAAGACACTCAATTTCAAAAATAACGTATATAACCGAAGTATTTTGAGCAGTAATACTTACATAGCAATGATGACATCTTATCTGTTTTCAGTAGAGAGACACAGAGACAGGAAATCAATGATATAGTTCTATCCGCTCCTGTCTTACACCAGAAAACGATGTCAGCTAGGTCTATCAGCAAACATATTGCTTAGCTATGCTCAGAAGTCCTCAATAATAATAGTATTTTCCAAGAAATTCCGAAAAATATTTGACAACGTTTTGTTAGTAGCATCTTTGTTTTACTGCTACCACAGTGAATGCGTAATTGAATGCAATGATAAGAAAATTTCCGGTTACGCTGACCTATAAAACGCTATTCCAAAAGCAAAATTAGACATGTTATACATCGTTAGAAAGCTTATACTCTCACCTACTAAATAAATGAATTGTTAATCAAGCCAGACTGTACTTAAAAGAGCGACAACGCTGTAAACAACACGTGTGGTACTACGCACAGCTATTTTTGAAGGTAGCCTACCCTGACATCACAAATGCGCGTATATTTCACAAAGGGATTGTCCAAGACAATGTATGACCACTCATTTATAACCTGTACTTTGGTTGTAGTAGCACTGAATGTCTGAGTTCAGTAATCTGGGCACGCCGGCGTGCCGACCACTAGGGGGCTTGCGCGAAGGGGTTAAGATTTGACTTCTTTTAGATGAAAGTAAATGCAAACGGTTTAAATAAATTAACGGCATTGTCCACTTTGAAATAATAACCGACCTCTCGTCTTCAAAAGAATATTCTATTTCTGTAGGCTATTTCCCTAAACACAGCCTATAAAATATCTAATAAATCTAAACAAGTGTAAGAGCCTAAATAAATAATCAGATTAAACACAAATTAGGATTAGCCTATAATTATTTAAGATGGAAAAGCAAACATTTGTATTCTGGCTTTTCCTACACAACCAAATAAATAATAGGCCTATAAAATGAATGATTTAACGGGAGTGGTCTTACTTTCCCAAGTTATGCAGTGTTCTTCAGGTTGTCACGTGGAATTTTTCTAGCATGCGCAGGTTGCAAGAATATAAACACTAAATTTATAATTCCCTTTATTTTATTTATAATTCAATATTGTAATATAACCACTGTCCATTTTTGTAAGATTCTATAATGATGTATTCCGGTATTGTAATGCACATTGACTGTCTAAAAAATTTTTTTTTTTTTTTAAACGACTGCTCGACTCAAAGAATCTGAGTCGACTGAGGGGTCTCTAACAGATGATTCGAATCGTCGACTTTCAGGGGGGCAGCCCTGGTGAAATGCCTGCACATAAATGCATGCATACATTATAGATGAAAGGAACACACAGGCATGAATTCAGTAATTTTTCCTTTACTGTGAATGAGAAATAAATGAAAGTGTTTGTCATATTTTTAAATGGAAGTGTTTTTAATGGGACATTGTGTAGCCTACACAACAGAGCTATTAATTGTTTGGAGGCTATGTATAGAGTATATATAGGGATAGCTAACATTCATTTTGAAATGTGGCATTGCAGAGTAGCTACAGTAGTCTAGTTAACCCTTGTGTGGTGTTCGTGTTTTTGTTGCTCACCCAACATTATTGGGTTTCTAAAACCATGCAGCCATAACAATTTATGTTAAAATACTTAAAAGATGTTGACTTTATCTCAGTTACAAGCAATATAGACAGCATTTATGGTTGATATATGCCATTTACCTCTGCTAGGTCACATTTATCAATGAAAGTGTTATTTTTTGTGATAAAATGTGATTTTTGTGGGGAAAAAATCTATTATCAAGACGTGTGGAATAAATCATGTTTATCATGAACACACACAAATGAAACAAGGTTTTCATCACTATTGGTGTTTATTTCTTGAACTGAACAAATTGGAAAAACTAATTTTACATACGGTATTTATGGAAATGATAAACAAGCCCCATTTGAACACAAATTCATGACGGTCTGCACACCACATGAGGGACAGTTTTACTGTGTGTATGTTGCAAATGTATTTCTTCTTGGCTCCTCTGGATTTGAGGTCTTAATGCCCTGCCCAGCTCCTCGAGAAAGAGCAGTCTCCTCTGGAGCTCCCCTCTGTTCCAATCTGGGCTAGTCTTGGGGCTAGCTGCTGACGGGCTGGTCTTGGGGCAGGCTGATGGTCAATTTCATCCTCTTCTTCAAACTCACTGTCAGACTCGACAGAGACATGATCCTCATATTTGGAAAATTCTTCATCTTCCAAAGTGGAAGACACTCCTTCCACTCTAGCTTCTCTCTCTTCTAAAATGAGTTAAGGCCCTCTGAGCAGAGATTCTTTTTGCCATACTGATCGATTGTAGTAAGGAGCCACACACGGACAGCTATTTATTTGTTGTGTCCCTCTCCCAATTTGCGGTTGGGGTAGAGTGTGAGGAAAATATTGAATGTTTAGAACGTTTTGAAATAACATTGTGCAGGTTCCCGCAAAACATTGTGTAGTTTCACACACTAAAGAGGGTAAAGATTGTGGGAAAAGCAGTAGTAGACAGGTTCTTGGTGCTTGAAATGTAACAATGTTACAAACCTTGTCTGTGTGTGTAGTTTCACACACTACAGAGGGTATAGTGTGTGGGAAAAGTGGGAGCTGTGTTGAAACCTTGTCTGTGTGTTTGTGTGTGTTGTCGACAGAGAAACTGGGAAGTGATTTCTGATTTTGAAAAGAAATAAGAATCCTTATGGACTATGAGTGTGCGTGTGGGGATGGGAGTGTATTGGTGGAGGTGGTGTGGGTGTAGGGGGTGGTGATGGGATTAGGCTTGGGACATTTGGTGGTAATGCCTATAAAATGGTGGAGAGGGTTGTGTTCAATCTATGAAACATGCTGCAAATCTAAAGGACAAACCATACACACACACACACACACAGCACGCCCAGGTAGGAGGAAGACAGAGTGAAGGTACACAGCAAACCTTTTTGTTTCATTTTTACAATGCTGACTTGTTTTCGCCAACAAGTTCCACACTTTTATTACCCTCGGGTCCACTGGACCCGAACACCGCATATGTAATATAAATGTGTAGGGGAGGTGCACAGTGTGCACTCAATAAAAATGTGTTCTTTTACATGTTCTTCACAGAAAATGAGCCAAGGCCAATGAGTCTCAGGTTGAAAAAATAATTAATTGTATCATTTTTCTTTTAGTAAACATTGAAAACGGGTCCCATCACACAAGGTTAAAGGCACAGCAGAGACCGTTCTCAAATTGATATACCTGCCGTCAAGAAGTCATCAGGCCTCATTCACCAACCGTTCTTAAGAAGAGTTGTCTTCTTACATCCCACTTACGCAGTTTTCACGAAGATTCTGACATTCACCAATGTTTTCTTATTTGGGATTTGCTCTTAGGTAAGAACAGAATCTACGCACACTCAAGAGCACACTTAGGCACATTTGAGTGCTGACATGTTTGTGCAAAATAATTGGTTATTGCGTTTTCTTCAATTCTACAGTTCTATAATATTATAGGATTTAAATTACAATAATACTTTTATCATTTATAATATTGTTTATAATTATTTTCATTATTTTACAAAGCATTAAGGTGCCAGGTTCTGCCTCAGAGGGTGGTTGCCTCAGCGGGAGTAAATGATAAAAATCAAACTATTGTAGTGACCTTTTATTTTTGGGGGTTTCAATTATGCAGTGTTTGGTCTATACTGCAAAAGCAAATGTGTATATATTGAATACAAACCTAAGCACTTAGGTAACAATTTTTAAACACATGGACACCCCGCTGATCCTCCTGGGAGATTTTAACATCCACCTAGAGGCCTCCCAGTCTGCTGCCTTCCTACCACTACTCCACTCCTTCGACTTCTCCCTACAACACTCTCCCCCAACCCACAAGGCAGCCAACCTCCTAGACCTGATCTTCCTGAGGACCTGTTCCAGCTCCAATCTTACGGTTACCCCCCTGCATACGTCTGACCATCACTTCATCTCCTTCTCCCTCCCCCTCTCTCCACATCCTCCCTCTCCTCCTCCCATCCCCACTGTCACTGTCCGCCGTAACCTCCGCTCCCTATCCCCCTCTTCTCTTGCTCCCAGAGTGACTGCTTCCCTCCCCACTCCTCAATCATTTTCCAAGCTCCCCACTAAATCTGCATCCTCCACCCTAACTTCATCTCTCTCCTCAGCACTCGACTCCCTATGCCCCTTCGTCCCTAGGCCAGCACGTTCATCCCCTCCCAGTCCATGGATGTCTGGCATCCTACGCACCTCCAGGGCCAGCCTCCGCGCTGCTGAGAGGAAGTGGGCCAAATCCAGGGACCCATCTGACCTCTCAGCTTATCAGTCTCTCCTGATGAGTTTTCTTCTGCTGTCACTGCCGCTAAGGCAAAATTCTACCAAACTAAAATTCATAACTCCATTTCTAACCCTCGTCAACTTTTCTCTATTTTCTCTTCTCTCCTCAGCGTGCCACCTCCTTCACTGCAGATGACTTTGCAGCATTCTTTGACGAAAAGATTGCAGACATCCGCAGCTCCTTTGCGCCCTCCGCCCCCTCCGCCCCCTCTGCGCCCTCTGCCCCCTCTGCGCCCTCCACCCCCTGTTTCTCCACATTTTCTCTCCTCTCAGACTCTGAAGTTTCCCAGCTTCTGCTCACCCACCGCCCTACCACCTGCGCCCTCGACCCTATCCCCTCATCTCTCCTCCAGGCAATCACACCTGACATCCTCCCTTTTGTCACCTCCCTTGTGAACTCCTCCCTATCTTCTGGATGTTTCCCCTCATCCTTCAAGAGGGCCCACATCACCCCGCTGCTGAAGAAACCCACACTAGATCCTTCCGTCATTCAGAACTACCGCCCGGTATCTCTCCTCCCTTTCCTATCCAAAACACTTGAACGTGCTGCATCTAACCAACTCTCTGCTGTCTTCTCTCACAACAACCTGCTTGATCCCCACCAGTCTGGCTTCAGGCTTGGCCACTCGACCGAGACTGCACTCCTCTCGGTCAGTGAGTCACTCCATGCCGCACGAGCAGCCTCCCTCTCCTCTGTCCTGATTCTTCTAGACCTCTCCGCTGCATTTGACACTGTGGAGCACTCTATCCTCCTGTCCTCCCTGGCAGCAACAGGGATCTGCGGCACAGTCCTTGACTGGATTGAGTCTTACCTCTCTGACCGTTCCTTCCAGGTTGCCTGGGCGGGTAAGGTATCACCACCCCGTCCCCTCACCACCGGAGTTCCCCAGGGCTCAGTCCTCGGTCCCCTTCTCTTCTCCTTGTACACCAGATCCCTTGGCCCTGTAATATCTGCCCATAGCTTGTCCTATCACTCCTATGCCGACGATACGCAACTCTTTCTCTCCTTCTCCTCATCGGACACACAGGTCCCTGCCCGCATCTCCGCTTGCCTGAGGGACATACAGAGCTGGATGGACAATCACCACCTGAAGCTCAACCCAGGAAAGACGGAGCTAATCTTTATTCCTGCTCTATTCTCTCCCCTCCTCGACTTTTCCATTTCCCTAGGGGACACCTTAGTGACATCATCACCCTGTGCCAAGAATCTCGGAGTGGTGATGGACAACAGGCTGTCCCTCTCCAAGAACATCGCAGCAGTAAGCCGGGCATGCAGATTTTTCCTGTATAACATCCGCAGAATCCGCCCCTTTCTCACCACCTACTCAACCCAGCTCCTGGTCCAAGCAATGGTTCTATCCCGCCTGGACTACTGCAACTCTCTTCTGGCTGGACTACCGGCATCTGCCACCAGACCCCTGCAACTCATTCAGAATGCTGCGGCTCGTCTGGTCTTCAACCTCCCCAGACACTCCCACGTCACTCCCCTGCTCACTACCCTCCACTGGCTGCCTGTTATAGCTCGCATCAAATTTAAAACATTGGTCCTAGCATACCAGGCAGTTAAGGGATCAGCCCCAGCATACCTCCACAAGATATTCAAACCCTACATGCCAGCCAGATCCCTCCGTTCTGCTACCTCAGGACGCCTAGCACCTCCCCCTCTTCGCACCTGCACTTCCAGAACACGTCTCCTGTCTGTTCTGGCCCCACGATGGTGGAATGACCTCCCTGTGGAGGTCAGAACAGCTGAGACACTGACCCATTTCAAACGACGACTGAGGACTCACCTCTTCAGGCTGCACCTCTCCCCATCCCTCCCTACCCCCCTGTAAATGACTGTAAGCTTAGGGTTGTAACTAGGTAGCTGTGTCGTAGGTGACTTAGGTGCATTAACTGTCTTAACTAGAGAAGAACACGTCGTGAATCTGACGTAGATTTTTCTTAGGACCTTTCTTAACAAAAAATTTAAGAAAAAACTTAGGAAGATATTGGTGAATGAGGCCCATTATCTTTTGCCGGTGTCCATAACTCTTCACCTACCGGACCGAAAACAGTGCAGATTTCAGGGGTTAATTTCAGAGCAGTCAGCATTAACGTTATACACCCTTTCTGTCGATTCATTAGCAAGATAGTAACATTAAACTTGGTCAAAATGGCAAAAGCCAAACTGTCTATTTTATTTTGATTTCAGAAATATAAATGAGTTTCCAGCGAAGATTATGCAGTTACAAAAGCAATCGTTGCCTGAGTCCGAGGTAGGATTTGAACCCGTGCCCTGTCGTCCAACAGTCACATAGGCAAACAGGCTACCCAGCGCAGCACTAGTGAAGTACCTCCTGGGGCTGTATAGTTTTTTTAAAAATGTGTGCACTTCTACATGTTTTTTTTTGTGTGTATCCAATGTTTTTATTGGCTGATGTAGGTAAATGTCCAATGGGGAGACATATTCTTTCTGGCCCTGGTGCATTTGTGATGATAGCCGCGTTTCCACCGCAGGAACTTTCCCCAGGAACTAGGAACCTTTTGAGGAACTCAGTGCGTTTCCACCGCAGGGACCAGGGTCTAAATTAAGTTCCGGGGACTTTATTTTACCCCAAAAAACTCTGCAATTCTTCAATTCCACAAAAAGACCAGGAAGATTATGGACTAATTTATGGTGCATGGTTTGCATCTGGAGGGCACACTTCGCTGCTCCGCTAGCAGTAACTTTGCAGGAAAGCAAACGGTAGCTGTACCACTGCTAATTAAAATTTTCACGCAAGTCTGAGTTTTCATTCTATTTATTCTTGTCATTTTGCGATTAGCCTATATGGAATTGACGATGAGAGTCAAAGTAATCAATTCAACAGCAAATTGTTTACGACGTGTGCATGTTTTCTGCTGTTGTTACCAGTTATTTGTGGAATGTGAATGCATTCTGTCGCCTCGGATGTCAAGACATGAAAGTGAATGTTCGCATAAAAACATAATGAATGTGTTTGAGAGGATATATAAAACAGTTACAATCTGACTATTGCCCTGTTACATCCTATTTGTTGCGTAACAACAGTCCAAGTCGAAATACCAACGAGAGTTTTGCTTGACAACGGTAAAATGTGCCCAAACGGCCGCGGAAGAATATTTCAATTTCAGGTGATTAAGTCGATAAAAATCAATAAATACTAAAGTAACCATATATAGTCATTGTTGGTAACCCGTTGTATAAGTGGAATAAACCCCTCCGGGCTGTCCCGGTTATTAGAAAATAATGTAGGCTACTTTGGTGGTAGTATGGGGTTACAGAAGAAATCATAAGACAGATGGACCGACGATGATGTCGCTTTTTCATACGTCAGTGGACTAATTTGCCTAATCCTCGCTGGACTTTAGACCGCGGTGGAAACGCAGACAACAATGGGCTGAAGGAACATTTTAGTTCTTTGAAAAGTAGTTCCTGGGACTAAAAGTTCTGGGTACTTTTGGTGGAAAAGCGGCTGATGTAATCAGCAGGAAGGAGGAGGAGGAAAAAACGCAAAATCCCCTGATTTTGGGGCTTTGTTGTGTCGATTCGTGAAGTTGTTCGTGAATTCTGTCTGTTGACATGAGGTCAGAAGGTACAGAAATGAATGTTTTTAAGGGCATAGTGTCTGTGGTCATAGTACTTATTTCTGTGGGAAACCCTGAAAAGTGCCAAACTCTCGGTGCTGTACTGGTATGGGGCATGCCGCCCAATCAAGCCGTTACTCGTGCTGTTGGTGGTTGTGAAGCTCCAGTTCATTGTAACAGATATCCATGAAGGCAACGCAAGTTTTTATTTCTTTTATCAGCCATTGTTTAAACATGCATGCCAAAATAACAATGTTTTGTCCCTATTTCCTTACTTAGTACAAGGAACGTTGAGCAGGGTATTCAGTCAGTTTTGCATAATCCTGCCGCACTCTCACAGCCACTGATCAGTTTTTTTAAATTTTTTTATATACATTGCCCCACATTGTTCATTACATTGGTGTTTCCTCTCCACCCCGCCCGCATGTCTCTGCTGGCTTTGGCTGCTCCAGGCATGGCTTCCATTTTGATGTCAGCAGCAGGACTTGGAGTTCGCCTCATGAGCACCCCCCTCTCGCAGCACCCCTTGGGCAGGCCCGCCAAAACTCAGAGCACCATTAAGAGGGCAAAGAGACAGCCCAGGACAGGTAGTCCCTCCACTCTCCTCTCACCCTGTGCTCTCTGCTTGTTGTCGCCTTGCACTGCTTTATTTCTAGGCCATCCGTGGAACAGATAATAAATACCTTCATTCAGCAAAGACAAGACTGCCACAAGATTCAGTTAATCGATTGGAACATTCATTTGGTTTCCTGCGTGTTTATTTTGTATGGACCTGTGATGTTGACTTGAAAAGGACAGAGAGTTGTTGGCTCTTAAATTGTCTTGGAATCACACAAATCTAGTTGATAGGTTGAATAAGCTTTTATGTGTTTTGGTTTCATGTTTTTTTTCTTGTGAAAACCAGCTTTATCTTAAAAGTCATTGCTTTGCTAAGTCATTGCAAAGGGGTTAGGGGATGGTGGGTGGTGGAATTGGGGGTGGGGGATGGTAGAGACTTCACCACTATGATATTTGCATATTGTTATTTTAGAAATAAAGCTGTCCTTTGCTAAAAAGGGGGGGGGGTGGTGATTTACAAAAAAAAAGACCACTGCTTTGGGCATAGTCCACATGCATTAGCTCACATGGCTTTAATACTGGATAGCATATACAGTAGTACTCAGAGGTAAACAAACTCAAGGAAAGGTTTTTATTGTCTGAAGCCATAGCACATTTAAATGAATCATCATTTGAAAACGGGGATCTGCATTGGTCCTTGGAGTAAGAACATGAGAAATGGTGATACAGTTCTACTGTATTTTTATACTGTATCTGTCCGGGTGAAGTACCTTGGCCCCAGGACAAAATTACCAGTCTGTGAACTGATTCTGTCATTTTCACATTAAAAAATTGATATTTAGTCACTAGGCCCAAATCTTATGTTTGTCTTTACAGTTGTATGCATTATTTTAAATACTAAAGTAAACAGAACATAAATACATTAATAATTATTTCTGAAGATTTTAAAGATACATATTTAGAAGTTTTGAGGAATTCCTGAATCATTGTGGGGATCAGTACACTTTGTTTTTTATTTCATTGGTACCTGCACAAGACCATTTTTCACACATTTGTTTAACATTTGTATTTGCTTTTAAAGTGAAACTCGGTATTCACTTTAAATGGACATAATGGGTGCTTGAACAGTTTTCCATTAATTTGCAGAAAAGGAAGGCTTATTAATAGTCTATTTAAATAAGAGCGTTTAAGACAGTCCTTTCCTCATTACTGAGTGGCCTATGTGTAGCTTTATGCCTTTATCTGAGCTCATTATGGGATGTACTGTACAAGATTGTTTTGTTTTGCGCTCAGTTAACACTCTGAGATAATATCAGCTGGTGCCTCTCAAATGGGTGAAAAGGTTTTTTTGACTACAGTAATTGTCTTACAAACTCCTTATTTAGCCCTTATTCATTGTGGTGTAGATGAACACAAAGTGAGTGTTTTTAAGTGTTTGCATGGTACATTAAAAACATTTTTATTTACATCACTGTTCAGATCCTTTTTTTTTTTTTTTGCAAGAGCTCAGCTAGGTGGAGAGTGTCGCTGTCCGGAATTATTTAAAACATACCTGATTTGAGCTTATTTCTTAAGCAGTGTAAACAAAAGCTTTTTTAGCATTTGAAGCTATTTAATTTTATATTTGAGCAATTTAAGTAAATGTATCGACTTATGGACATACAATTATGTATATAGTTGGATTTGGTAATTACCACAACATAGATGATATGAATGGGATTCAGACAGTGAATTGCATCTTATTTGCATTTCATTTGTGAAATTTAATATAATTTCAATTTTCATACCATTTTCTGGACTACATGGATTGGAGGTAGAGTTGAATTATTTTGTTTTGACCTTTTGCACTTTTGAAACGTTTATTTAGTCTTGAGTGTACAGTTCAGTTCTTGTAGAAGAAACTTGTACTTGTAAGTCTGTAATGGCTTCAATATTCTGAATTTACAATACAATGTGCGGTCCTCCTATCTTAGTTGAATTTCGACCAACCATTAAACCATCCTGTCTCTGTGTCCTCAGCCAAAGACCAGAAACCAGAGGAGGTGATCCAGAGGTACATGAAGAAAGTGGCTGTTCCCCCAGAAGAGGTGTGTGTTTGTGTGTGTGTTTTCCTTTGTACATGCACGTGTGCATGTGCCTGCCTGAGTGTATGTCTGTCTATCTCTCTGTTGGTCTGTTTGTCTGTGCCTGCATGCGTGTAAGTCTGTTTTGGTAGGGTAGAGTGGGTTCTGGGACATTTTATGCACACATTCACCAGCAGATTCAGGGAACATTGAGGGGTTGAACTTTAAATCTTACATTTTTTAAAGAAACATCAATTTTGTAAATACGAATTTACACTTGCCTAATTTTGAACCCGCATGGTTTGTTTTTCAGTTTTTTAAAAATAAGAAATACAAGCCAGCCAGCAGGCTTCATAAAGCCAGCTCTTGCCGCCCCCCCCCCCCCCCCCTTCTATTTAGGATTTGGATTAGAATTTAATGTGCAAAGGCAGGCTGTGAAATGTGCAATCTGACACTTTTCTCTGTTGCTACTGTTATCGTCCAAAGGACAAGTGCCATCTGTTTTCAGGAGAGAGATGGCGGTCTGTTTCTTGCAGTAGCAGCTGCTGACCAGAATTTTTGTTGAAGCAAACCCACCATCACCCCTGGTTCTCCTGAACCCACCCCCCCTCAAATATCGAAAATTGAACCGCTGTTATTGCCATGCTTTATCTGTTGAGCTATGCCATTTCTGAGTTGTTGCACACTTTCCACATCACATGGCCAGCTGTAGGCAGAACAGTGGAAAGAAGGTAAGATCACCTTGCTCTATACTGACCTATACCATTTGGTCTTCTATTAGTCCTGTTAGCTATCACCTCAACTGTACCATGATTAACCCATTTTATTTTCTGTGATAGATCCCTTATAGCATTTCTGCTACATTCCATTCTACCGCTACTTTACGTCCCTTTCCAGTTTTCTCACCACTGGGATTTTTTTTTTTTTTTTTCCTCCCCTCATGTGCGTGCTCTGTCTCTTGCCTTGTTACTCTGCAAAGTGTCTTTGTGACACTGTAAAAAGGCTATACAAATAAAATTGAATTGAATTTCAGCTGGCGGCCATCACACAACTCACCACTATGGCTGTCCCATTTAAACTGAGTTTCCTTCTCAAGGGAACATCAAATAGAATACAGTGACAAGTAGTCGTCTACTTACACTTAAATCAGATTATCTCATCACCTATGCATATTCAATACATAAACAAAATACTGTGTAATTGTTGTAAGTTCTAAGTGCCATGAAAAAGTAGATGGCTACAATGGGTAACAAAATGTCAGTTCATTTTTGTTGCTTATATCCTAGACAGATTTGTCAATTTAAGATGGGGGATCAGGTTTATGTATTTGTTTGTACATGAATTTTACTTAAACGAGCATGACTCTAAATAATAAGCATGGCAGGTACCATTATTTCATAAGTGAATATGCGTGAATGGATTTATTACACCAACCGTTTCCAGTGGACGTATTATTTTTACAAACAAATTTGATTTAAGATGTTACTGTGGGAAATAATTGTTTTTCACTGTGAACATTGGGAACATTGTCAGCAAGCTTTTCATTTGCTTGCCACGGCACCTTGTTGGACCAGTGAAGCAGACAGATGTCTTGCCTCACTGAGGTTCCTTTTAAAATTCTGAAGGTGTCACTTTATTGCACAATATAAGGCAGGTTTTTGAAGTAAGGCACGTTAAAAAAAGATATGTGGGTTGTGTTATACATGTACCTTTTTTTGGTGAAGCACTGCTTCACCTGTTGTCTTGGAGAAACCTCCTCTGGTTGCTTGATATGTTACCCAGGCATTTGACCAAGGTAATGGAGATCTGTTGCTTCCCTGGTGTTGGATGCACTGGCTTCGTTTGGGAATCCACGCCATAACTTTTAGATCTGGGATGCCCACGCTTTTTTGGCTTGCGTTATGCCTTTTCAATGGCCAGTATCAACTTGTAAAATTTCCTTTTTCTGGAACACATTGAACTGCCCCTCTGCTTGGAACTTTTGTGGTTATTGTAGGATTAAAATCTTAACAGAGAGTAGCAATTATAATATTAGACTGGCCACAAAATGCCCATGCAGTCCATTATGAAGATTTAATAAATTGAGGTTGTATGTTATTCTGATGTTTGCACAGAAAAGTTGGGCATTAACAGGACAGTAGCCACTGGTAGCAAGCCTCAAGCCTTCAGATAATTATTGTTCAAGGTTGGCCTTTAATTTCATAATCTGATTCATATATGCAGAATCTGGTTCATATAAGTGGTGCATTTGCTGATGTTTGGATAGTGTTCTTTGATGAGCTAACTTCCAAAACTGTCCTGAAGAGGCCTCCCACTTTTTTTGAATGTTAGATTGGAGTGATAAAATTTCACTTCCAGCGCTCATTGCAACAGTGATCCTACTTCTGAGGCCAGCACAGTACAGAAATACCTGTGCATGCCCTTTCTTTTTAATGACAATGGACACTTGACAGATCAAACACACAATTTTAGAATTATTCCCCCGCTCCCACAGAAGTGATTACTTTTTGGTTTATTTTTACTTTTCGTGCAACATTCTTTTACTGACCTTATTTAAATGTGCATTCAAGAACAGAAAATAACCAAGCTAGCAAGCAAATAACAAAGCTAGCAAGATAACAGCAGTTAATTCAAATGGACAAATGCTCTTGGTTGCTTGAGTAGCATTGCACTGTTTTGTCTTCACAAGCCACACCAGTCGAAAGCAAATCCTAAATTCATATGGTTGTCTGTTGGGCAACCAACAATCTGGTTGCCACGATTTGAAAAGTAAATGCGTAAAAGGTGAAAATAAATGTGTAATATTTTCTAGTTGAGTTTTTGTTGCTCAGGACTGGAAACAACCAGTTTGTTCACCCCTGTGCCCCTATGTTTTAATTTTAAGAGGGGCAGTTAATACTACTACTACTAATAATAATAATAATCACTTTATTTATATAGCACTTTTCATACAATGGTTTGCAGCCCAAAGTGCTTAACAGAAAAGCAGCTTGGGCTGCAATTTTCTGTGGCAGGAGACTGGCCACATTTCATGCCTTGCAGGCAGAAGCGGGATGAGTGAGGTTTTAAGACTGATTTGAATTTAGTTTAAAGTTAGCATTTTAGAAACCAGATCTACCAGCTTTTGCTTTGCTTAATTGTGTAAATAAGCAAACTTGTTTCATTGTGTAAATCCCCCCCTACTTCACTTCTCAGGACTGCATCATTTGCATGGAACGGCTATCTTGTCCTTCTGGCTACGAGGGAGCATTGGACAGCCAGACCATGCCACCCAACACAGTGGGCAAGTTCACTAAGTGTGGCCACAACCTGCATCTGCTCTGCATGCTGGCCATGTATAACAATGGAACCAAGGTGTGTGCTTCATTAATACAGCCATTTAGGAGACTGCAGGATGGCCAGTTCCATAATATTAAGATCAGTTTTCTGCCTAAAATTTAATTGATATGTCTCTTAACTAATTTTGTAGTCTCTTTTTTTCCAAGACTTTTTGTCTTCTGGCTGGTTAAATTTGGCTGGTCTTATCTTTTTCAGGATGGCAGCCTTCAGTGTCCTTCTTGCAAGACAATCTATGGGGAGAAAACAGGAACCCAGCCCAAGGGCAAGATGGAAATCTATAGTATTCCCCAGCAACTCCCAGGCCACTCTGACTGTGGGACTATACAGATAATCTACAGTATTCCCCCAGGGATACAGGTGAGCTTCCGTGCGGTGGTGTGGTTTGGTACATTGTGCATGTTGCTTATATTTGACCACTTGTAATGTAATTGCTTTCCCATCAGGGCCCAGAACATCCCAATCCGGGCCAGCCCTACACCTGTAGAGGATTCCCACGGCTCTGCTTCCTGCCAGACAACCACAAGGGCAGAAAGGTTTGTATTTAAACCTACGAATAGACTGAATATCCTCTGAAACGTTCTTAAAACAGGTTTTAGCTTCCATGCAGCTATAGTCCTTGGATAACTAATTGTGGACTTTTTTTTAAAATACTGAGGATATTTAATTTCCAGGTGCAAATTACACAAATTGGCAAAAGTAGCATGCTGTGTCATTTATGTAAATCATTTTTTATCAGCATTTTGAGCTCAGTTAGCTGCTCATTTCTATGGAAATCACACTGGTGTTCAGCACGCTACATTGTCGTTCTAAATCATAAAATGTGGGTGCTTCTTGGTGGCCTTGACAAGCACTCTGTGCATTAGACATCGCAGGGTTCAGGCAGGACTGTCATTAGCTGGCTATGATCAGGGGTCTGAGGCAGCAGCAGTACAAAATGGGACTCATTCTACATAAGCCTTACTGGCTAGCTGTAGTCATCAGAAGGAAATAGGCCCTCCTAAAGCCAGTGCTCCTCTGTATTACTGTGTGGCCTGCAGAGTTAGGAAAACTACTCTGAAAGAAATAGTAGTTAGTGTGGTTGCCTTTGCCTCTCACGTATTATTTTTTATTCTTTCCACCCATTTTTTGGACCACTACTCCTCCCAGAGTTTTCGCACCACATACTCATGCAATATGTCAAATCGAGTGGCTTCATCGGGAATGGTGTGCTATTACTTTGTGGAAAGTTTCGCTGCACGGTTTTTGATAAATCTGACTTTTTTGGGGGAATTTTCCCCATAGAGAATGAATGGGGAATGTGACGTCATACATATTTGAGTGATGAAGTTACAGCATTGGTCGGCTTTGCACACGTGATGCAGTAGGTTTTGACCTGCTTTATCTACTGGGAATTCAGCATCCAGATGCAGTGCATATCTCCCATTTCATCGTAATTACAGAAAACACATTCGTAAACTTAAAATGATTTATGCCACAATGTAGATAAAACCTTGACGAAGACGTACATGCATGGACTTTGTTGTTCAAACGAGGTTTCCTGGCGACTTAGCCACCACGAAGGATATAGCCGAATGCGGAAGTGAACGCGATAAAACGGTATTCCAAATGCAAAATTACAAATGAAAAATCTGTCAGCTAGGTATATCAACAAACATATGGCTTAGGCATACCCAGAAGTCCTCAATAATAATAGTATTTCACAAGATATTACGAAAATTCGTTGACGACGTTTCGTCAGGTCCAGCGTCTTTGAATGCTAGTGCTAACAAAGAGTGAATGGCTTTAATGCGATGATGAGAAAACTTTCGGTTGACCTAAAAAAAACGATATTCCAAAACCAAAAATAGACGTGCTGTTATACCTGGTTAGAAAGCTTATGCTCTCACCTACTGAATAAACAAATTCTCAAACAAGCCAGACTGTACTAAAAAGTGCAACAACGCCGTCAACAACATGTGTGCAGCAGCTTCTGGTCCGGTCTTACTCCAGAAAAAGACGTCAGCTTGTAATACCACACATGTTGCGTTGGGTGTTCTCTAACTTTGTAGTACAAACTGGCTTGATCTACACTTCATCGATCCAACAGGTGATAGAATAAGCTTTCTAACTATGTATAATATGTCAACTTTTACTTTTGTAATACCGTGTAATATCCCATCGTATTCAAAAGGTTCGTCTCATTATAGATGCATTACGCATTCTTTGTAGCACAGCAACATTTTCTCACCCCAACGCTACAGTACACTACTCCGCTTGTCTGTTGATGTACCCCTCGTTACAACAGAAGCTAGTACTACTGGCTACCAGCCGATACTTATTCACAGAAGCTGTATTTAAAATGAATAGTATAAACTTTCTAACTATGTATAATATGTCAATTCGGCTCGGCTAACACGTAATAGGCTACTCTGTCTATGAGTTGGTCTCAGAGATAACAGATTAGACTCTGAATTACAGCCCAATTAAATGTTTTCAGTTGTGTGATAAAAATGAGCTGAAATTCACGTGATAAAAATGAGCTGAAATTCACGTAAAACCATAAGTCAATCAAATTAATCTCCCTAGACCTGTCTTGCTTTTTAAAATGGTGCGGTCGCGCAGTGTAGATATAGGGTTTTTCCAAGACCCTCTGAACTGGCCAGCTAGCTTTATGATTCGCCGTCACTCGTCACAGCATACCGTGAGTAAAACACTGATCTCAAGTATTGATGAAGGGTTAATTTAGCTCTGAATATGTGTGTTGCAAATCAAGTCGTTGCCGTGATGTTATAGCATACATACTCTGTCTCTGCTTATACTACAGAAACTGTTCACTCCGTTCAGCACAAAGTCGACTTTGCGTTGGCGGCAACCACACTTCACAATTTCTGCAGGAATTGTCTAGTTAGTGTGGTTGCCTTAGGCAATCACACTACTATTATTAGTGTGGTTGCTTTAAGGCAACCACACTACTATTATCTCACATATTATTATTATTCTGTTTTATTCTTTCCACCCATTTTTTGGACCGCTACTCCTCCCAGAGCTTTCACACCACATACACGTGCCATATGTCAAAATGACCGGCTTCTTTGGGAATCGTGTGCTATTACTTTGTGGAAAGTTTCGCTGCACCGTTTTTGAGAAATATGAATTTTTATGCCCAATTTTTTCCCATAGAGATGAATGGAGAAGGTGACGTCATTCATATGCGAACGGTGAAGTTACAGCATTGGTCGGCTTTGCACACGTGGTGCGGTCCACTGTACGTCCTCACCAGCCATCACTAAGCATATAGGTGGATGCGTAAGTGAACACGATAAAAAACGGTATTCCAAATGAAAAATTACAAATGAAAACGCTGTCAGCTAGGTATATCAACAAACATATGGCTTAGGCATACCCAGAAGTCCTAAATAATAATAGTATTTCACAAGATATTACGCAAATTCGTTGACGACGTTTCGTCAGATGCAGCGTCTTTGAATGCTAGTGCTAACAAACAGTGAAAGGCTTTAATGCGATAATGAGAGCACTTTCGGTTGACCTAAAAAAACGATATTAAAAAACCAAAAATAGACGTGCTGTTATACCTGGTTAGAAAGCTTATGCTCTCACCTACTGAATAAACGAATTATCAAACAAGCCAGACTGTACTAAGGTTCCGCTGTACGTCCTCACCAGCTTCCAGAAAGGATAGCAGAATGCGGAAGTGAACGCGATAAAACGGTAATCCAAATGAAAAATTACAAATGAAAACGCTGTCAGCTAGGTATATCAACAAACATATGGCTTAGGCATACCCAGAAGTCCTCAATAATAATAGTATTTCACAAGATATTACGCAAATTCGTTGACGACGTTTTGTCAGGTCCAGCGTCTTTGCATGCTAGTGCTAACAAAGAGCGCATCCATGTATTGCCATGATGAGAACACTTTCGGTTGACCTAAAAAAACGATATTCCAAAACCCAAAATAAAGGTGCTGTTATACCTGGTTAGAAAGCTTATGCTCTCACCTACTGAATAAACGAGTTCTCAAACAAGCCAGACTGTACTAAAACTGCAACAACGCCGTCAACAACACGTGTGCAGCAGCTTCTGGTACGGTCTAACTCCAGAAATTTGGGTCGGCTAACACGTAATAGACTATCCTGTGTCTATGAGTTCGTATCTAAGGTAACAGATTAAACTCTGAATTGCAGCACAGTTAAATGTTTTTATTTGAATGGTAAAAATGAGCTGAACTTAACGTAAAACCATAAATCAATCAAATTAATCTCCCTAGCCCTGTCTTGCTTTTTAAAATGGAGCGGTTGTGCAGTGTAAATATAAGGTTTTTCCAAGACCCTCTGAACTGGCCAGCTAGCTTTATGATTCGCCGTCACTCGTCACAGCATACCGTGAGTAAATCGCTGATCTCAAGTATTGATGAAGGGTTAATTTAGCTCTGAATATGTGTGTTGCAAATCAAGTCGTTGACGTGATGTTATAGCATGTATAGCATACTCTGTCTCTGCTTATACTACAGAAACTGTTCAATCTGTTCAGCAGAAAGTCAACTTTGCATTGGCGGCAACCACACTTCACAATTTCTGCAGGAATTGTCTAGTTGCACATATTATTATTCTTTCCGCCCATTTTTTGGACCGCTACTCCTCCCAGAGTTTTCGCACCACATACACGTGCAATATGTCAAATCGAGCGGCTTCATCGGGAATGGTGTGCTTTTACTTTGTGGAAAGATTGGTTGCACGGTTTTTGAAAAATTTGAATTTTTGTGGCCAATTTTTCCCCATAGGGAATGAATGGCAGAATGTTCAGCCTTGTGATGTCACAATGCTCTGTCTTCTAGCAGCAGTACTCTGGTCTCTCTCTAGGTTTGAATATTCTGCCATTCATCTCTAAAAATTGCCCACAAATTGTGCAATGCCTCATTGGACATGGTAGAGAGTCCTTTGTCCATTGGTGTAGATCAGCCTCGCCCCCCTTCCTGATTGGCCGATGTTTGATATTTCATAAATTTTGAACCGTTTGTCATAGAGAACTATGGGTCACGACATTGGACTCAGTAAAGTCCTAGCAACCGCCTAGAACTCCATAGCAACCCTCTAGCAACACCCTAGCAACCACCTAGAACACCCTAGCAACAACCTGGAACACCATAGCAACCACCTAGCAACACCCTAGCAACCATCTGGAACACCATAGCAACCACCTAGCAACACCCTAGCAACAACCTGGAACACCATAACAACTGCCTAGCAACACCCTAGCAACCACCTGGAACACCATAGCAACACCCTAGCAACAACCTGGAACACCATAACAACTGCCTAGCAACACCCTAGCAACTGCCTATAACTCCATAACAACCACCTAGCAACATCCTAGCAACCACCTAGAATACCCTAGCAACACCCTAGCAACCGCCTATAACTCCATAGCAAATGCCTAGCAACACCCTAGCAACCGGCTATAACTGCATAGCAACCACCTAGCAACACCATAGCAACCACCTAGCAACACCCTAGCAACCACCTAGAACACCCTAGCAACCGGCTATAACTCCATAGCAACCACCTAGCAACTCCATAGCAACCACCTGGAACACCATAGCAACCACCTAGCAACAACCTGGAACACCATAACAACTGCCTAGCAACACCCTAGCAACCGCCTATAACTCCATAACAACCACCTAGCAACATCCTAGCAACCACCTAGAATACCCTAGCAACACCCTAGCAACCGCCTATAACTTTATAGCAGCCACCTAGCAACATCCTAGCAACCACCTAGAATACCCTAGCAACACCCTAGCAACTGCCTATAACTTCATAGCAAATGCCTAGCAACACTCTAGCAACCGGCTATAACTCCATAGCACCCACCTAGCAACACCATAGTAACCACCTAGAACTCCATAGCATCCACCTAGCAACACCCTAGCAACCACCTAGAATACCCTAGCAAACACCTGGAACACCATAACTGCCTAGCAACACCCTAGCAACCGCCTATAACTCCATAGCAACCACCTAGCAACCACCTAGAATACCCTAGCAACACCCTAGCAACCGCCTATAACTCAATAGCAAATGCCTAGCAACACCCTAGCAACAGGCTATAACTCCATAGCAACAACCTAGCAACACCATAGTAACCACATAGAACTCCATAGCATCCACCTAGCAACACCCTAGCAACCACCTAGAATACCTTAGCAACCACCTAGCAACACCCTAGCAACCACCTGGAACACCATAACTGCCTAGCAACACCCTAGCAACCGCCTATAACTCCATAGCAACCACCTAGCAACATCCTAGCAACCACCTAGAATACCCTAGCAACACCCTAGCAACCGCCTATAACTCCATAGCAACCACCTAGCAACACCCTAGCAACCACCTAGAACACCCTAGCAACCGTCTAGAACTCCATAGCAACCATCTAGCAACACCCTAGCAACCACCTAGAACACCCTAGCAACCGTCTAGAACTCCATAGCAACCACCTAACAACATACTAGCAACCACCTGGAACACCATAGCAAATGCCTAGCAACACCCTAGCAACCGGCTATAACTCCATAGCAACCACCTATCAACACCATAGCAACCACCTAGAACACCATAGCAACCACCTAGCAACACCCTAGCAACCACCTGGAACACCATAGCAACCACCTAGCAACACCCTAGCAACCACCTGGAACACCATAGCAACCACCTAGCAACACCCTAGCAACAACCTGGAACACCATAACAACTGCCTAGCAACACCCTAGCAACCGCCTAAAACTCCATAGCAACCACCTAGCAACATCCTAGCAACCACATAGAATACCCTAGCAACCACCTAGCAACACCCTAGCAACCACCTGGAACACCATAGCAACCACCTAGCAACACCTTAGCAACAATCTGGAACACCATAACAACTGCCTAGCAACACCCTAGCAACCACATGGAACACCATAGCAATGACCTAGCAACACCCTAGCAACCACCTGGAACACCATAACAACTGCCTAGCAACACCCTAGCAACCGCCTAAAACTCCATAGCAACCACCTAGCAACATCCTAGCAACCACTTAGAATACCCTAGCAACCCCCAAGCAACACCCTAGCAACCACCTAGAACTCCATAGCAACCACCTAACAACACACTAGCAACCACCTGGAACACCATAGCAAATGCCTGGCTACACCCTAGCAACCACCTAGAACTCCATAGCAACCACCTATCAACACCATAGCAACCACCTAGCAACACCCTAGCAACCACCTGGAACACCATAACAACAGCCTAGCAACGCCCTAGCAACCACCTAGCAACATCCTAGCAACCACTTAGAATACCCTAGCAACCCCCTAGCAACACCCTAGCAACCACCTAGAACTCCATAGCAACCACCTAGCAACACCCTAGCAACCGCCTAGAACTCCATCGCAACCACCTAGCAACACCATCGCAACCACCTAGCAACACCATAGCAACACCCTAGCAACCACCTAGAACTCCATAGCAACCACCTAGCAACACCCTAGCAACGGCCTAGAACTCCATAGCAACCACCTAGCAACACCATAGCAACCGCCTAGAACTCCATAGCAACCACCTAGCAACACCATAGCAACCGCCTAGAACTCCATAGCAACCACCTAGCAACATCCTAGCAACCCCCTAGCAACACCCTAGCAACCACCTAGAACTCCATAGCAACCACTTAGCAACACCCTAGCAACCACCTAGAACTCGAAAGCAACCACTAGCAACATCCTAGGAACTGCCTTCAACTCCATAGCAACCACCTAGAATACCCTGGCAACTACCTAGCAATTCCCTAGGAACCACCTAGAATTCCATAGCAACCACCTAGCAACACCCTAGCAACCGCCTAGACCTCCATAGCAACAGCCTAGCTACACCTGCAACCTCCTACTGCAACATTGCATTGTTCCCTCTGTTCAACAGAAAGTCGACTTTGCATTGGCGTCAACCACACTTCACAATTTCTGAATGAATTGTTTAGTTCAAACTACTAGTTGCTTCATACTGCAAGTTGTTGAACTACAGGACAACTACCCGAATGAGAAAGGTAGCTTGTGAAACTACAATACTGTAGGATACTAGAGTAGAGTACTTCTCACCAAGCAGGATTAGAGAGAGAAGAGATGGAGGCAGTAGTTGGTAGTTGGCTGTAGTTCCTGTAATTAACGGCACCTCAGACATAAAAAGTAGTTAACTACTTCTACACAAATTTGAATGTAGTTGAACTACCAGCAAACTGCTGAAAAACTAGCATACTAGTTAAAGTCCTCCCCGACACTGGTGACCTATGATATGGAAGATAGTCATTGCCTGTGGGTAAGTGAATGGGGAATGCATGTTCTTCAGCTGCAGAGTCCTTCATGTAGGTGTTAACGCTAAACAGGCCACTTTTTTACTACCTTGTATAGTTAAGGAAATACAAAGTGCAATATGTTTTATTTTCATTTTTTAAAAGTAATTTCTTCTATCATTACAAATTCAGTTCGTTTCTCCCTCCCCCTACTCAATGCGGTCAAGCCAGCCGCCACTTCGTAAATCACAGTTAAGCCAGCCGCCACGTTATTTATCCTGCGGGTACACGTACGTTAGTTATTACGGTAATGAGGTTTTTCCACTTGGGAGAACTGAAAAATGCGTCGACAAAACGCGGTTTGCCGTCGCTTTAAACAAAATACGGTATTGATCGTTCTAAACACCAAATGAATTCCACTGGCTCTGAATTTCCAGGACAATGCACTGTGGAATTTCAGAATAAAAGCCTTTAAAATATATTTATACACTAAAAGATGTTCTGCTCAGAAAATTAACTGGAAACTTTCCAATCACTAATTCCACTTCAGACACATTCTAGAAGACCCTAGGTAGTTCCAGAACTTTTCACTGTGTAATTTCAGAATAAAGACCCTTTGAAAATGTTATACTACAAAACAAGATGTTGTACTCAGAAAAGATGTTCTATTCTTTTAATTATAATTTTATTACAATATATTCAAAGGGTCTTTATTCTGAAATTCCACAGTGAATCATTCTGGAACTGTTTGTGCAGCTGCCTGGGGTCTTGAATGTGTCTGAAGTAGGATTAGTGAAGGATTAGTGAAGAGGAGACAGTTTTCTTTTAGTAATTTTTTGAGCAGAACATTGTTTTGTTGTATAACATATTAGGAGGGCCTTCGTTCTGAAATCCCACAGTGAATCGTTCTCAGAATTCTTGTGCAGCTACTTGGGGTCTTGTAGAATTTGTCAGAAGTGAAATTAGTGATCGGAGAAACAGTATTCTTTTAATAATGTTCTGAGTAGACCATCTTGTTTTAGTGTATAATATATTTGGAGGGCTTTTATTATGAAATTCCACAGTGAAACGTTATGCAAATTTTTGAGCAGCTACATACCGTCTTCTAGAATCTTTCGGAAGTGGAATTAGTACTTGGAAACAGACAGTTGTCTATTATTTTTATGAGTATAATATCTTGTTTTGTTGTATAACATATTTCAAGGGTCTTTAATATGAAATTCCACATTGAATCGTTCTGGCACTTTTTGTGCAGCTACCTGAGGTCCTCTAGAATGTGCCTGAAGTGGAATTAGTGATTGGAAACAGTCAGTTTTCTATTAATACATTTCTGAGTAATCTTGTTTTAGTTCGTAATATTTTCAAAGGGTCTTTAATATGAAATTCCACCGTGAATCGTTCTCACTTTTTGTGCGGCTACCTAGGGTCCTCTAGAATGTGTCAGAAGTGGAATTAATGATTGGAAACAGACTATTTCCTTTTCATATGTTGAATATGATACCTTGCTAAAATGTTTACGAGACGTATATTCAAATTCCGCAGTGAAATATGTGCTGAAGCATTGAAGTTGTTGAAGTGAAACAGGTCATGAGAGACCGTGTGTCTTGAAGATAGCTGCTCACATCTTTGTTTTTCTGTCCCCCTCAGGTACTGGAGTTGCTGAAAGTAGCTTGGACCAGGAGGCTCATCTTCACTGTTGGCACCTCCAGCACCACCGGGGAGCCTGATACCGTGGTGTGGAATGAGATTCACCATAAGACAGAGATGATGTCAAACATCTCCGGTCATGGCTACCCAGACCCCAACTACTTGGACAATGTGCTGTCGGAGCTCGCCGCACAGGGCGTGACTGAGGAGTGCCTGAACGAGACGGTGCCTAGTCACGGAACATAAGACGCTGACCCTGCTCTGTCACCAGCCTATCCTCTCTCATTGCTAAGTACTCTATTACCATGTATGTTGAGGACTATGCTAGGACTTGACAGCTGTGCTTATGTTGAAAAAGCTAAATCTCTTGCCTCTGGTCAGAGTGTATTTTTCATTTCTGAAATATAAATCCAAGTAAATAAATGTGCATTGATAAAGCTGTCTTCTTTTATTCTGTTGTCTGCCTTTTTCTCCCAGTCCTGTTTACATTTTGTAGTTTTATCAGTCTTTCTTCTGAAGGGAAACTACCCATCTCTTGGACACACAAATGAATGATGAATTAATTAATCTAGGAAATGTCAAATGCTATATTTTAGAAATGATCTGTTTGAAAATTCGAGGGCGTATTTCACATAAATTGGTGCATTATCCTTTGCTATTATTAAAGATTTTAAAATGCTTTTGTTGTAAATGAGATACAAACGATTGTAGTTTTGTCCCTTTTAATTGAAACATAATTGGCATCATTTTTCCCACGGCGCGCCGGGGAACCTGCGCGCCGGGGGCTATGCATGGCAAATTGTGGTCACTCACGGACGACAATTGAGGGACGTTTTGTGGGACGTATTCGCAGGCGGTCCCAGGTAAAATGTGTCTGCGGAAGTAAGTTGCGCCGTGGGACGATTAAGTGCTTTTTATTATAGGTTGATTGTTTTTGTGGTTTGCTATGAAGCAAGAAGCCTTGCTTCTGCTCCAAAAATAGATGGTTAGAACATTTTATATCGCAAAATCACACAGGATTCATACAATATGATCAATAAATTGTCATGTGGATTAACATAGTGTTTAACTTGATAATACTAGTTTGTACTGCTCAAATGGCAATGAACAAAAGTCTGCTTATGTTTATGAGCATCAAAATGAAGAACAGTGGCAGAACAGTGGATATGTTCATCATTGAATTTTAATTGTTGGTGCATTTTCAAATACAACAGCACAATACTTGTGCAATGGTCATATCCTCATAAGTATTTTAAATTATGTACAAGCATCCCCTGTCATAGACTGCAGTATAGCGCTTATGTTTATATGAAAGAAGGTATTATACAAAACATTAGATTAGATGATATGAGGTTTAATCATTAATAATAATAATATACCGTCCACCTACAGGCTGATGGGGATAAGAATTGGGGAGTTCGGTGCACACAATTGTTCTGTCGCGTTGGCCACGACCACTACCACAACCTATTTCAAGACCATGTTCTTTGGTACTAACCTCAACCTCCCCGACCTGCTCCATGTTGTCAGAAACTGTCATTCAGGTTTCAACGCAGCCTTTTATGAAGTGGTGACGAGATTATCAATTGTGTTGCAATGCTACTCACCTGGGCAATGTTATTGGACATGGTTACAAACACTTGTTGATATTGTTATCTGCATTTGTAGTAATCAGCATTTGAACGTTGTAGTAACAGTAGGTGGCTCTGTTCAGAAAATTGAGCATCTGATTTAGAGTTTGGCACTTTGTATTAACAGTTTTACACTTATTCCCTGGTCAATGTGTCCATCGAAATGTCAGAAAATATTCCTAATAAACATTATTTAATTACTATCAATTCAATCAACATTTATTGCAATGGTGATATTCATTTCTCACAGATCATGGTTTCATTAGTTCAACTCGTTATTCATGAAAAATACATGTTCAAACTCTTTTTTCTTTATATTGGAAAATACCTAAAATACACTAGTTTTACATGACATTTAATTTTTTAATATTGAACTTTTGCTTTTCATAAGGGTGATATTGATATGTACAGATGAGACACCTCTTCTGTTCAGGGTCAGATTGTCCCGTTCACTTTAAAATCAAGCAAAAAGAGAGAAAATTTTTATTGAAAGTAAACTTCATTTATGCAATTTTTAGAATGTTTAGAACCAGATATTAACAAAAATGAACAAGAAATGAGCAATATGAACGAGGCGTGTGTGCATCTGTCTACACAGCACACTAGAATCATGTCGTCACTGTGTGCTTTGTGCAAATTAATTTATTCATGTCGCACATGTCGTGCTCATCTAGACGTCATGCAGACCTGGCACCCATTCCACTTCTTTTTCCAGCAGCAACCTAGGAAGATGATTACTTTACAGTCTTTTAACTGATCCCGATCCCCTGACAGGCACGCATGCACGCGGACACAGACACACACTTTCCTCAGGTACTGGTGTACTAGGTGCAGCCTCGATCTCCCTCACAGTGGCTGCAGCGGCTGGGATCCTTGGCATGTGCTGCCTCCGTTGTTTATGCGGTACTACGAGCCTTCCCCAGCTCATCGAGGAAGATGCGCCACTTGTACAGCTTTGCCACGTTTCACTCAGGATAAATCTCCGTCCAGATGATGAACGCCTTAGGCCGATACATATCATGATGTATGTACAATAACGGCCAACGCGCAGTCATTCACTTGCTGCAGGCTTTGTCCAAGTTGTTCCATTCCCCCCTTTGGTGGCATTGTTATCTTGGATCATGCTTGGTTTCTACTTCCCTCTGGTACTGATTTTCTTTATGGAGAGTGCTCATGAGACACAAATAAGCATATTTTTATGCTTATTTTAAAGGCATTATTTTTTTGAAAATTTTAAGTCCTGAATATAGAAAAGCAAACATAATTTGAAAAATATAAATATAAATTCAAATATAAATTCCAGAATGCCAGAATGCCTGCTGCACAATCAGCCAATGACACCCAATGTGAAGCATCTGTTCCACTGCATAGAGTTCGTATGTTCGCCTGGGTATCCAGGGTAAATGGGAAAACATAATGGATGGATGGATATCAATAATAATATCACCCTATAGAAAGTAATTTCTAGTCATTCACAGATTCACCTTTACATTCACTCTTATTGATGATGCAAGTAAGAAAAGAAAGCCTATAGCGCAAATCAGCCCAAAATGGCTATAAAGCGAGAATGTTATTAAAAGGAACTTGAAAAAATGTTCAAATCCAAAAGCTGTGAAATGCAATCCAAGGAGTTACTGATATTGCACAGAGACCACATCAGTAAGTAATATTTACTAAATTATATGTGTAATCCATCATACTTGAAAAGCTTGGCATCTGACATGCAAAATGGTCCAAGGGTCATGCTTGTAACCCAGTTATAAATTATTGGTCTCTACGTGCCCATTCCACACCCACACCACTGCACTCACGGAAAACTCGAAATTCCCACTTGTTGATAATGATCTTTAGTTCTACCATCCACCCTTGAGTCAAAAACATTTTGAACAGTAAAAGGTATAGTTTATTACACGTCATCAACGTACACAAATGCAAAGTTAGTCACACATACAATGCACTGACTATAAGTACATACAAATGTTTCCTAGATTCTTATTGTACAGTGTTTCTTATGAGTAATATTGGGAATAGGTCGGAATCAATGCAAATACTGTGCTGAAAAGAGCGATCAGTGCAAGAAGCAATGTGCAACAACATCGCTGCAATGTGATTTGCGACACATTTATTGAGCAATAGTGCTATGGTGTTGTTATAGATGGCATCTAGGCGATTGTTAGAGTGGTAATAGACGGTTGCCATGGAGTTCAAGGCGATTGTCAGGATGTTGCTGCGTGGCAACTATGAAGTTCAAGGCTATTTGCTAGGGTGAACGGGTGGTGCAAGGTGGTTGTTATCGAGTTTCTGTGCACGATCTTGAGAAATTCCACTTCTTTTTGGGCAAATAAATTTCTTCTCATAGAGAATGAATGGTGGAATGTTCGCCCTTGTGATGTCACAATGCTGTCTTCTCACCCTTTTGATGTCACAATGCTCTGTCATCTAGCAGCTGAACTCTGGTCTCTCTCTGGTTTTGGACATTCGGCATTCATATCTATGGGGAGAAATTGCCCACAAATTGTGGGATGCCTCATTGGACTTGGGAGAGTGTCCTTTGTCCATTGGTGTAGATTAGCCTCGCCCAATATTCTGATTGGTCGATGTTTGATATTTCATAACTTGTGAACTGTATGTCATAGAAAATTATGTGTCACCTCATTGGACTCTGTAAAAACCTAGCAATCACATAAGACATCGTAGCAACACCCTAGCAACCGTCTAGAACCCCATAGCAACTACCTAACAACGCCGTAGCAACCATCTAGAATTCCATTGCAACCACCTAGCAACACCCTAGCACCCACATAGAACTCCATAGGAACCACATAGCAACACCCTAGCAACCACTTAGAAACACCCTAGCAACCACCTAGAGCACCCTAGCAACTGTCTAGATCTCCGTAGCAACCACCTAGCAACACCTTAGCAAACACCTAGACCTCCATTGCAAACACTTAGCAACAATCTAGGGCACCCTAGCAACCCCTAGAACACCATAGCAACTGCCTAGAACTCAAATGCAACCACCTAGGAACTCCCTAGCAACCTCGTAGCACAACCTAGCAACCGCCTAGACCTCCATAGCAATTTCCTAGCAACACCCTAGCTACCACCTCGAATGCCCTAGCAACCACCTAGCAACACCCAATCAACTGCAAAGAACTCCATAGCAACCACCTAACAACACCCTAGCAACCACCCAGAACTCCAAAGCAACCACCAAGAAATTGCAACCACCTATCAACGCCCTAGCAACCACCCAGAACTCCAAAGCAACCACCAATAAATTGCAACCACCTAGCAACACCCTAGCAACCACCTGGAACACCATAGCAATGGCTTAGAACCCCTTAGCAACCACTTAGCAACACCCTGGCAACCAACCACAACTCCATAGCAAGCGCCTAGTTATCAACCATCTCGAATAACCTATAACCTCCTATCAACTGCATTGAACTCCATGGCAAACACCTCTCTGGTTTTGGACATTTAGTATTAATCTCTATGGGGCATCATTGCCCACAAATTGTAGGATGTTTTATTGGACTTGTTCGAGAGTCCTTTGTGTATTGGTGTAGATTAACCTCGCCCACGTTCCTGATTGGGCGATGTTTGATGTTTCATAACTTTTCAACCGTTTGTCATAAAGAATTATGGATCGCCTCATTGGACTCAGTAAAGACCTACCAACAGCCTAGCAACTGCCTATAACTCCATGGCAACCACCTAGCAACAGCCAAGCAATCGCCTAGAAGTCTATAGCAACTACCTAGAACAGCCTAGCAATAGCTTGGAACTCAATAGCAACCAAACAGCAACAGCCTAGAGTGCTGCTAGGTGGTTGCTATGGAGTACTAGATGGTTGCTAGGGAGTTGATAGGTGGTTGCTATGGAGTACTAGATGGTTGCTAGGGAGTTGATAGGTGGTTGCTATGGAGTGTTCCAGGGGTGTTCCAGGTGGTTTCTAGAGTGTTGCTAGGTGATTGCTATGGAGTACTAGATGGTTGCTAGGGTGTTGCTCGGTGGATGCTATGGAGTGTTCCAGGGGTGTTCCTGGTGGTTGCTAGAGTGCTGCTAGGTGGTTGCTAGGGAGTACTAGATAGTTGCTAGGGTGGTCCAGGTGGTTGCTACCCAGGCATCAGAAAGTAGCCCAGCAAGGCAGCGGAGGTGATCTTCAGACAAACACTGGTGGCTTGTATCCTGAAGTGAGCTAAGTGACCACTAGGGGGCAGCAAAACCCAATTAAGTCAGATAAACCCTCATTATACTGCTTATGCCAGAAATGTCTCATCAGGTGTTCTCTGCACAAACAGAGAATTCAGGAACTTTGGGACACTGGCTCACAAATATGTGCTATAGATGAGGTCTGGAAAGAGAGCCACTTACCTGATGTAAAGCTAAGGGATGTAGCAGAAATAGTTAACCCAATTGACCATTTGCAAATTGAAGCAGCCAATGGAACGGACATGCCGTACATTGGTCGGCTTGAAGTGAGCTTTAAACTTACTGCTAATGATGAAGAGTTGCTGATACCCATGCTAGTACTAAAAGGCAACCAGCAACCATGTCCCATCATTGGCTTTAATGTCATTGAGCATGTAGTGGTGAACAGCGTACAGGACCAGACAAAACACAGGGCCAAAGAAAAGCTCATGAAAACAGTTGAAGTAGCTTTCCCTCACCTTAGGAAGAATAGAGCAAAAGTCTTTATTAATACAGTGAGTGTAGGGCAGCCATGTGAGTACAATGTGAGAACAGCAAATGAGAGAGTCAATGTGCCTAAACACAGCTCCATCCAGATTGAATGTTGAGTACAGGCTCCACCTTTCAAGGAGAATAAGACTCTGATTTTTGAGTCTCATGAGATTCCACAGTGGCCTGAAGGACTCGAGTTTTGCGATACTCTTGTATCAGTGAAGGCAGGCATGACCTCAGAAATTGTCGTCAGTGTGCAAAATCCTACCAGCCATGACATCACATTGTCAGGAAGGACTTTTATTGGAATGGTGCAGTCTGTTAGATCAGTATACCCTGCCAACACATTCAAGTCAGACCACCTATCTACTGCGTCAGTCCACCAAGTCCAAGCTAAGAGCTCCAGTGAGGATACACCCACTGATGAGCAATGGGATCCTCCTGTTGACCTGACTCACCTGAATGAACACCAAAAACAAGTTGTTAGTCAGATGTTAAGAGAAGAATCACAGTCATTCTCTAGGTCCGATGATGACATAACACTGAGTGGAAAAACTGCAACTTAACATTTCACTAAAAGATAATGAGCCAGTGTCACGGACATACCTATCTGTCCCAAAGCCCTTGTATCAGGAGATGAAAGGCTACCTACACGATCTGATAGCGCAGGGGTGGGTGGAAAAATCTGCTTTGTCCTACTTGTAAGGCAGACTGAAAGACTGGACACCTGGGAAAATCTTTAACATAGAGGAACGGAGTGTAGCACAGTGGGTAAGGAACTGGGCTTGTAACAGAAAGGTCGCAGGTTCGATTCCCGGGTAGGACACTGCCGTTGTACCCTTGAACTTAACTGAAATTGCTTCAGTATATATCCAGCTGTATAAATGGATACAATGTAAAATGCTATGTAAAAGTTGTGTAAGTCGCTCTGGATAAGAGCTTCTGCTAAATGCCTGTAATGTAATGTAATGCATGGGAACTGGGCCTGAGAAACCGTGCCAGTATGGGAGGAATTTCCTTTATGGTGGGTCGTAAAATCATTAGGCCGAGGCTGCTGTATCCTGGAAGATGGATTTCGACCTCCTGAATTCCAGGGCACCTTTTTCAGGACAATAGCCACCTGTTTGCTGAGGTCACTCCCTGGCCACAACTGGACAGGACTGGCACACAGCGAAACATTACCATGATGAGGAAGGAGTGAGTCAGGACACCTCCTTGCCTTTTCCTTTACTTCCTTTACTACAAACAAGGGATCTCATACAAAAACCATGCACTGAGCTGAGAAGATACATTTTTCTTTCCAGAGCACTGTATAAAGGAAACTGGACATTTTCTGTAAATACTCTGCATTATGTTATCATCAAGATATTGTTTGTCTGATGAAATATATTGTATTAGAGTAACATAATCACAGTATACTGAATAAATGTAATATCTATAATAGTACACATACTTTACCTAACTTAGGTTAAAGGTGTACATTGTGGGTATTGCTCCAATCAGAATTCAGGGATCTGTTTGAGTTTTAACTAATTTCATTAGTAGAACTGTGAAAAGGGAGGTTTCATGACAAAGAGTGACAGTATCAAGTCAGACTGTGTCGTGTCTGGTCTTGTTTGAAGCGCATCGGAGTGGGGAGTACAGTGATATTAATTTCACAAACAGCAAACATAGGTTTCATATCTGTTTAATAACTTAGGAGGAAAACCCGCATTGGTAAAATATTCTCTCAGAAGAACATCTGGAGAAGGTAATCAAAATTCCAATTTTAGACAGTTCCGAGATTTATGACATCTGTTTTGACATTTAAAGAGAAGGGACAGAGCAATCTGGGAAGCTCTGTATTCAGACTTCCTGCACATCCTCTTGGCTCTGTGTGTAGTCTTGGGAAGACTGTCTCCAGGGTTTCCCACACATCCTTGTGGCTCTGTGTGTAGTCTTGGTCAGGTATGCATAATTTTGATACTCTCTATTTTGGGTTAATATGCTAAATTCTGTAACTGTATTTGACTGTTTTAAGAGACATACCTACTGGACTAATAAATTGTTAACCCTTGATTGGTGTGGTTTTTGGGAATTGTTTAACTTGTCTTGTAAATCCCTTCTGTTGAGCCTCCACGACGCTAGGGAATTGCATCTGTTCAACTAGGGAGTTGCATCTGTTATCTGATCAATAAGTTTTGAGTCAATGACGCATCGCCACTTGGATAATGTGGATAATGAGATCTTAATATGGTCCTCTGTGGTCCCTGAACGTAATCGTTATACCCAACAGAGTTTAAGATATTCGCCCACCTCCGAGTCTCTGTCACTATATTTGGCAATGTTCCATGTGGATAACGGGGTCTTAATATGGTCCTCTGTGGTCCCTGAACGTAATCATTACACCCAACAGAGTTTAAGATATTCGCCCACCTCTGAGTCTTGCCAGACATCTAGATTGTCGTATGTCGGACGCAAGTCGGCCGGTGCGATATAGGCAGGCTATATTAGGGTAAAACATGAACAAATTAGAGGCAAATACAGCTAACCTAGTGCTAACCTTATGTGAAAACATCAGTCAACGTATTTACATCCCTTCAGACGTTCAGACCCTGTTTTCGGTCTTGTGCTCACTAGGAGACGAACAATACTCATCTGTAGTCACGGTAGTACTATGTGGAGTTTGCATGTGAAATGATAGAGTTCCCACAAGGATTGTACTGTTGCAAAACCAATAGTTTTAAGTCAGAGACTATTAAGAAATATTAGTAAAGCAATAAGCTTGCATAAGAAATGACAGATTTGCCTGAGGTGAAATTCGATCCCAAGCCTGAATAGTCCCAATAGCAAGCACCTTGCCAACGAGCCACTGATGGAGTAGCTATACTGGGTGCAAATTTTTTGCCTAAGAGAATAAAGTTATAAAGACTGATTTACTTAAATGGCCATGAACGGCTTTGCAAAAAACTAAAAATATTTTTTAAATTGTAAAAATTAAAGACGTTCTTTAATGCCGTCATTTGCTCGGTTTTTAGCCCAGTAAGCACAATTCAGCTCCGGATTTAGTCCATATGGGCCTGGCTGTATCCTAGCTGGACAGAAAACTTTCACATTTGCGACCAAATGTAGCTGGTTAACCGAACAGCTAGATGGAATGTCATAATACAGTCTATACATTTGGTGAAAGACCAGCTAGATTTGGTCCACAAGGATCTAGAAGTGGATAGTTGCAAAAGCAATAGTTTAACAGTAATAGACAATTATTAGTTAGTGTTCATAAGAAATGAAAGTTTTCCTGAAACTCAGGCAGAATTTGATCCTGTGCCTCAACAGTCCCAAGGCAACATTACCAGTGAGAATTGCTTTATTGACATGACAAAACATCATAGTCAATTAAACAAGCACAAAACCATCTAGACCCACGGTGCACCTGTACTAACTATATAGCTAGCTAGCTATGGCATGTCCTCACCTCTGTAACATTATTTGTTGTCCTCCATGTGTCCATACATCTGTATCGGTGGTTGTAGCTGTGTGTCCTTAGCTCCTACTCCTGCATGCAGCCCTGCGCATGCGTCCTACTAAACGTCCTACTAAACAAAGCACCACCTGTGCATGCGTCCCACAAAACGTCCCTCAAAGGTCGTCTGTGAGTGAGTGAGTGACCACAATTTGCCATGCATAGCCCACGGTGGCAGTTCCTGCGCACCGTGGGAAAAAAGATGTTTAAACTAGTATTACATTGCTAGTGTAAAAACAAAGCTTTGTGTTGTCATTACGGTACTAAGTGTACAACCAACCCCTACTCATTGCTACCAATAGACTCCTGACCTTCCAGTTGGAGCTTGATTGATCGAGAGGAAAACATAAAAGTGAACCCAAGGAGGGTCCTTTCGTATTACCTGGGATTCTCAAATCAGTATTACCATGCAAAAACATTCAAAATTACTTAACAATATAATTAATACAGTACCTACCAGGTCCGCAGAGTATTTTCCCGATATTCACAGTCTGTAGCCTACCAACCAAATCTAATCCCACACCACGCACATGAGGGCTAATAACTTAGTTAAAAAGCAAATGAACTAGAATCACATTACCGCATGCTTCAAGTCCCCTTGAGAACCTAATATTGAATCAATTTCATCCAATAATAAATTGAAATTTCTCTTTCATAACACTAAACGCTAGCATGGTAGCATAGCTAGCAACTAGCTATGATACATACTTGTCTACATAGAGTATACATAATGATGCAACAGCTAATGTTTTTATTATATGACTTCTATAATTATAGTTAAGATCAGTAGTTTGGCTAGCTAATGTTGCTTTCAAAATTAATTAAACACTAGTTTAAAATGTAGAATTAGACTAAGTTCAAGATCTATCGACCTTTCCACATGAACTAGTTCTGTCCTATTGTTCACCTGAATTGGCGCCTATAGCGTTCCTTGGCAAATTCATGCTCGGTGTCAGAAACAAATTTCAGTTTATACATTTCAACACTCAGGAATCAACACATGATTACGTATTGGACAACTATCAAATAAGTGAGTTTCATTTTAAAAAAGACATTTTTTTACAAAAATTGCTTTGTTTGCTGACTGGATTCCATGTTTGACGATTCGCTCATTTTTGTCCTGGACTCTAGTTTTGCCCCCTGCTCGACGGACAGTGCTCCGGTTAGTTTGAGTGTTCCCAGCTGGACTACAAATCCTTCCATCAGGACACAAGTTTGTAATTTTGCTTTATTTTCCCTTTATTATTTATGAAGGTACTCTGAGTGGAGATTTAACTGCACAATGCTGTGATGAAGCAAAAGTTTAAGCTGTTGTGAACGGGTCTGAGCCCTAAAGCTTCCGTACTGGATAAAAGAGGTATCATTCAAACCAGAATGAAAAGAGTTCTGTGTATGGCCGTCATAAATACAACTTATCAACGTACAGAAATGCCACATTACTCACACATACAAAGCACTGTCTATAAGTCATTCACACCTGCAAAATCTATGCCTGGTCAAAATCTAGAACAGGCCATTCAGCCCAACAATGTTCACCATTTTCCTGACTAAATTGTACCTAGTGCTCTGATTACCTACAGACAAGATAGTATCTAACACCGTATCAAGCCTGGTCTTGAAAATCTTGAAAATGTCTACTTCTACTACGTGACTTGGCAGGCCATTCCACTCATTGACCACTCTATGTATGAAAAAATCTTCTGAATATCTGTACAGAATTTACCGTTTGATAATGTCCATTTCAATTTCAATTCAATTTTATTTGTATAGCGCTTTTTACAGAGAACTGTCACTAAGACACTTTACAGAGTAGCAAGGCAAGAGACAGAGCAAAAAGAACACCAGGCCTGAACCCCCAAAAAGCATGTACATAAGGTAAAAACTTTTTGCATCTTAGGAAATTAGCCCTAATAATTGACTCCCCAACTAACACCAACTTCCTTCTCTGTGAGGATGTGGTCATCCGAGTGCCCAGTGGCTTATCAGTCCTCCTACTCTCAGGGTCAAGAGCCAGATCCAATTCCTGCAAGGGCCAGAATTGGTTTGGCACCACAACGTCTGGAGATGTTGCCCCTGTGTAGTGTGCACAACTTTTTCTGTGCTTGCGCCCTACTGTCACCCAACTGTCTCTCGCTGCCGGCTTGGGTTCTCCCGCCCACTCAGCTGTGGTATGTACAACAGTTCCTTAAAGGACAAGCTACTCAGTCCCTGAAACTCTAACCAATTGTGAACTGTAGAGTTCAGCAAGCTGGCCCTCAAGATCAAGAATGTTCCTCTCAATGTGCTCAAACAGTCAACAACAGCGGTAGACGAACTCGCCCTGGAAAGTGTTTTCCACAAGCGCAATCATCCAGCAACCCTCACACAGCTTTGACATAGGGAGAACTAGGCTCATGGTTTGGGCTTATTTCTGCTAATGTCTAAAGTAACTTGCTGCTGAGATGAAGGCATCCAGATCACAACTCAGCGGGTGGCTGTGCACAACTAGCAGCAGAAACCAGAGAGGGGAAAAAAGGCACTTAACTATCTAAAGTTAAGCGTTGAATAAATAACATGTAAAATAACTTCAAAAAAAATAACATGTAAAATAACATAATAATAATGTAAACCTTCTTCTGCTTTTTTTTCCTGCCTTCTAGCCCACAAAGAATGTCTCTCCACTGGTCATTTTACATACACCAGCCAATCCTTCACTAGTCTTGCATAGCCAGACCTATCTCCACACTTTGTGTCAGCGCTGTGCCAGCGCTCGAGAAAGGTCAAGTCAAATCAAGTCAAGTTTATTGATCACATACACATTAGCATGGCAGTGAGATTCATTGTTCCTGTTTGTTACTCTCATCCCTATGCAATAAACAATCAACTGAATGATGGTAATAATAGTAGTAATAAAAATAATAACAATAGTAATAAAATCATAAAATATAAAAAAGAATATACATGTATTACATACACACACATACATATACAGACCACTAGTCAAGATATTTCTATTTTGCATTTGTTTCAAATGTAATACTAATTTTTTAATTACAAATGATAACATTAGCTTAACAATTTGAGTGAAAAGTTGAATCTTTGAAAAATGTACATGAACTTCAGAATATCTTAGTATTTGGTATGTCCCCCTTTTGCTTTAATGACAGCATGCACTCGAGCTGGCATGGATTCCACAAGTTTGTGCATAGCCTGATGACCCATGTTATCCCAGCATGATTTGACAATGTTCCAAAGAGCTTCTTGTGATAATTGTTGTGTCATCGGCGAACTTGATGATGGCATTGGAGCTGTGCCTGGCTGTGCAGTCGCTGGTATAGATGGAATATAGGAGGGGGCTGAGCACACACCCCTGGGGAGCTCCTGTGTTAAGGGTCAGGTAGGATGAGATGTTGTTGCCCATCTTTACTGCCTGAGGTCTTCCCGTTAAGAAGTCTAGGACCCAACTGCAGAGGTTGGTGTTCACACCTAAGGCCGCCAACTTTGAGATGAGAATGGTGGGCACTATGTTGTTGAAAGCGAAGCTGTAATCTATAATCAGCATTCTCACATAGTTTCCCTCTTTCACCTCCAGGTGGGACAGTGCCTTATGCATCGCAATGGCAATTGCGTCGTCCGTGGACCTGTTGGTGTGGTATGCAAACTGCAGAGGGTCCATTGTGACTGGTAGGATGGAGCACGTGTTCTTTGATCGCCCTTTCAAAGCATTTCATAATGATTGGTGTGAGCACTACAGGTCTGTAGTCATTCAGGCATGTGACTTTGGCCTTTTTGGGGACAGGGATGATGGTAGATGTCTTTAGGCATGTTGGAATGACAGCCTGCATGAGGGAGAGGTTGAAGATATCTGTTAGCACAGGGGCTAGCTGGAGTGCACAAGCCTTGAGGACACGCCCTGATATCCCATCCGGGCCGGCTGCTTTGTGAGTGTTCACCCTCCCGAGGATCTTTGTCACCTCACCTATATTCAGCCTAAGTACATCTGCCTTGGAACTTGAATCACAGGATGGCTGTAGTGGGGGGTAGGTGGTAGGTAGGGGTGGTGGGCACAGTGGTAGGCAGGAGGGCTGTGGGGCAGTGGGTGCAGGGGTAGCTGTATTAACCTCAAACCAACCATAGAAGGAGTTGAGCTGATTGGGGAGGTAGGTGTTATTTGCCTCACAGCTTATTTTGCCTTTGTAGTTTGTGATGGACTGTAAGTGTAACAAGTGTTTCAATACTAACACCGTTACTAGAATGGATAAAATCAGGTAAGTATGGACCAGATCAGAAGACAACAGATTCGACTCGAGAGAGAGAGGCGGTTTGCACATCAAGAATGAAGCACACGGAAGCAGGATCTGTATTTCAAAGGTAAGAGAATGATTTTTTTAAATTTAAATTTTCCCTTTTTGGTTCTCTGTACCCTTTGTTTTTATTACAAAGTAGAAAGCATTAAACAACAACAGTACACATATATACAAAATTGGAAAAGGAAAAAAAATACAAGTTGGTCCCAAGACCTTTTACTTTGTGTCTATATTTTCTCTTGTTCCACTAATTTTTGACTGTTTTCCCATTTTTATACCTTAACCATACTTTTAGTATTTCTTTGATGTGTTTCGGTCTATCCCTATTATTAGTTATTTGGTTCTAGTATAATTTGTCACTAATTAGACTTTAGGACTTTTGGAACCAGGACTTTTATTTTGAAACCAATAGTTTTATTTTGAAACCAAAAACCCTTATGTAGTACTATTGAAAGAACCTATGCAAAGGAAACTTATCACACTATAACACCAAAACACTTTTCTAAAACACTAACTGCAAATCAGTTTAGTCCATGTGGTTGTTGGACCACTTGTTGCTGAGTTCCAGTTTGTAGAATTCAAACACTTGTCCTACCACCATTGTAGAAGGTACAATTGAACTCTTTCCTTCTCTTTAAAATTGCAGGTCGATCACATGGGTGGCTCGCCAGTCCGTGCGCCGCTGTAGCTCTCCAGGGAAGGCAAGCAGGGGCGGACGAATCCAGGATCCAGCACAGCAGTTCAAATCCAACAACAAAAAAACAACACACACAAAAAAAAAAAAAAACCCGGCCAAGGGAATATGTTCAAAGTTGTTCAAAGTTCGGTTTTCAACGATCTTAATGGCGAATCCAGAAAATTTTCTTTCACGGGGTTGTCGCCCAGGGTGATAGAAGAACGTTGCAAATCTTCGTTATTTCTTTATAAATCTGTTTCTTTTCAAGTTACTGTCACTCCTCAATAAAATATCTGCAATTGTATCCTAAATTTACTTGTAATTCACTTTGAATTAGCTTAAACTGTTCAGAGAAATTTTCACATGTCTGCTGTCGCTTAAGCCATCTTGACCAGAGGAAGTTAGGGCTTGTCATCTGACTGACCAATCAACAAATTTACAACAAGTATCATTATCCACATTGGTTGTCTAATCCTTCTATCAACTTATCTTTCTGCACATAAAGAAAATGTATTTTTCCTTATTAAAAATCTTTTTCTTTTGTCTCTATTTTGAATGACAATTTACTTATTTACTTGCTACTGGTTATTTACAAATTTTCTTTGTTTCACTATCTATTCAATTTGTGTCTTGGAACCCTGGGTTACATAAGCCTTGCCACAGGCTTCGAGAGCTGGAGTCCTTGAATTGGGCTTCCAACTTGTCTCTGTATTGTCTCTTAGCCACATTGATAGCTTTGCGGATTGTGTATTTGGTCCTTTTGATCTCGGTGGGGTCTCTGGTTTTACAGGCCCTGTGCCTGTCCCTAAGTGCTGCTTTGACAGCCTCATTTTAACCCAGGGATTGTCATTTGGGTAGGAATGTACAGAGTTGGTTGGTACAACAGTGTCCGTGCAGAACTTGATGTAACCCAGCACTGCCGATGTAAATTCTTCCACGTTGTTGTTAGCCGCATTTTTAAACATGTCCCAGCCTGAATCCTTAAGACAGTCCCTGAGTCTATCCTCCGCTTCCTCTCTTTAAGAGTGGGCGGTACTTGGGTAGTAACAAGATGACATTATGGTCGGATTTCCCCAGCAGGGGGCGGGGGAGCGCCCTATAGGTGTCTTTCTGCATGAAATAACAGTGGCCTAATGTGGCGCCTCCCCTTGTGTTGCATTTCACATGTTGATAAAACTTTGGAAGTACACTCTTCAGATTCGCCCTGTTAAAGTCCCCAGTTACAATAACAGCAGCACTCGGATGTTTTGATTCTAGTGCTGAGATTGTTTTGTGTAGCGCCTTTTTGTGTAGGTCTGGCTCAACCTATTATCATTCCGGTATAGAGGAAAAAAACGTTCTGGCTTGTTTGTATTTCTTCAAACCAATCACAATTGTCTTGGACGGCGCTAAGCCCAGGATGCAGCGACGGTGCCCTTGCAAAAATAATAACACGCAGATAGCGGAAGGGGAGGAGAATTCCGACTGAAATAGTCGGCAAATGGCAGTCGATATCCTGTGAGTCAGACTAATCCTTCACCAACACCAGCCAATCAACAGCAACATTATTCTTTCGCTTTTGAATTGTCGTTACATCCCCTCCCCTTTTTAAATGTCCAATTTCACAATTGATGGCAATGTTGAATCACATTTCTAGTTGCTGTTGCTAGCATTATTTACGGTTTCCAACCATCCCACAAATCGGAATCGTCCCTTATTTGAACAGTAGAATAGGTGTTCCGCATTTAACTCATGGCTATGAGGCGCATTTTCATCCGTATGTTTGTGAACGACTGCGTTTATATAAACCGCTGTTTTGAATACAATTCAATAGCTAGCTAGCTAGCCAGGATAACAAGCATGCCGTGAGACTATTCTGACCTAAAACCAAGAATTTAAATATTGGCTCAGTGACAAGTGACGGTGAACCTATCATAAAGCTAGCTGGCATTCAAAACCAGTTTCAGAGTGTCTTAGAAAAAGGTTATGTCTATACTGCGTGACCACACCATTTAAAAAGCCAGACAGTGCTAGGGAGATGAATTTGATTGACTTATGGTTTCATGCAGTTTCATTAAATAATGTAAAGACAGAAATTACCAATATTGGTGCCAATTGTATGGTATAAAACAAGAAGGTACTATTTTTTCTTGATAGACTCATTGTTTTCATAAAATTAACGACCAGAGGTTTTTGCTTAAAAACGGTGAGAATAGAACTACCAACCAGAGTTTTTGCATAACAACGGTCCAAATCAAAGTACCAACCAGAGTTTTGCTTGACAACGGTAAAATAATATGCCCAAACGCCCACGGAAGAATATTTCACTTTCAGCTGATTAAATCGATAAAAATCAATAAATATAAAAGTAACCATATATAATCATTGTTGGTATCCTGTTGTATAAGTGGAATAAACCCCTCCAGGCTGTCCATTTTCCATTGGAAAATAATGTAGCCTACGACGGGGGTGGTGATGCGGCCAAGGCGAAGCCAAGGGTTGCTTAACCAGCCCTGAAGTACATTATTTTCCAGCCCGTCGTGGTTTATTCCTTACATATAGTGCACAGAAAATGCCAAGGACAATTTAGCATAAAAATTGCTAGCTTGCTAGCTGATATAATGTTAGGTTTCTTTTGGTGACAAATAGTCTGTATCCATCAAAATTTAGCAACTGTACAAACTCACCTTTATTTTTCTCATCCTCTTCCTTTCTCCGTTTTCTCCCTTCTGCCCCTGACAACTTTGTTCTTTTCATTGTTGTTTTTTATGATATAACGTTAATTACAGTCACTTAAAAGGTGGGTTTAGCTAGCTATCTCGTCTAATCTGAAGAGGACGGGGATGACGTGACATCAACGATGCGATCATGCGCCTTTGGCACTCCCTCTGAAAAGGGGATTATTGACGATGACTGTGTGCGCTGTGTGTATCGTCGTGTGTGATTAGGAGAGAGGAGGGGGCGACCCGGGCGGGCGGCTGCGGGGTGCAATGATTGAATAGGAATTTAAAAAAAATTTCTCCCTCCCGGTTTGCGCCCTACCAACGGATGGCGCCCTGGGCGACCGCCCATGTCTCCCATGCCTAAAGCCGGCCCTGAAAGTATAGCCTGAGCTGAATTAGGGTTTAACTGAGCTAACCTAGTCCTTCATGTCGAAACATGTCAGCCTAGGTTTCGACCTCTTTGGACGTCTACATTCCATCTATATTTGGGCTTGTGCTTACTGGGCTACCTTTAAAAACACAAGTAAATGGCGTCATTGAAGAACATCTTATTGCAGAACCATTCATGGACATTTAACTAAGTAGGTGTTTTTATTCCCTTATGCAATATTGACATCCAAATTATATCAGAATGTTCAATGCATATGTTTAGCAAAAGTCACAAATGGGGAGTCATGTGTATTTCATCTTTTATGGATTTTCTTAGAAAGTTACAACAGCTGACCACTGTGGCATTTATACTGTTTAACTATTTTTTTACAAGGCTACTGTAGCTAACATTACCTGCAAATGCCACTGTGGTGTGGGGATGGCTGGTTTAAGCAGCCACACCTGCCCTGGGTCAAGCTAATTATACCTGGCCAATTGGATAATTGGTTAAGAATTAGATAATTGGCCAGGCTAATTGGACCCGGGAGCAGGAGTGGCTGCACCTGTGCGTAGTGAGGTAATCAGTGCGCACAGGTTAAATCTGCCATCCCCACTCACACGGGAGCCTCTCTGTCATGACAGTGTTTTACATCTGCTCATTTGGCTGTACCATCTTGCCAACCCTCGAAAATAAAGGTGCACTATTTGAACATCTTCTCCCTGTGTCTCTGTGCTGGAGGGCCCCTAGGAAAGCCACTTCGGTGGCCTGTGGCAGGCTTGTTTGCTACAGCCACATTTCTAAATTAATGTTAACAAGCCTTGTTCTCTATCTACCAACATACAAACAATTAGTATGTCTGTGGTGTCTACAAGACCTCATTAAAAACACTTCCATTTAAAAACATGACAATTTCATAACTAGCAGTAGTCTATGTGAAAAATGTACAATTGTACAACAGTTCTTAATTTGCATTTGAGACACTCATTAAACATCAGAGAATATGGTCATTAATAGGTGCCGTCTGTTTTATATATCGTACAACAGGCAAACTCATCTCAGTCATGGTATGTTTATTTGTACAATAGTCTATGATCATGTCAAATTTAACTTATATGCCCATTCTATTTTTTCGACTATTGTTTAAACTATTCAATTAAATAATCTGTGGTAATTTCTTTGGTACTACTGTTATTTTCAGATATGCAGAGATTACTGCAAAATATTTCTGTGTATGCTATTGTTCAATGTCAAGTATCTATTTGTCACAACTGTTAGCTATAATTTTGCTGGTCAAATTGTAAGGTCAGAAAATAAGGAAGGGAGCAAAGAGGAGTCCTAGCTGCAACTAAGCGTGTCAAAATTCTGTATAAACACAAAAAGTGGATCTCAGAAGAGAAAACAGAAAACTGACCTGGAGAGAACGACGTGTTGCCTGCTCGGGAACAGAAATTTGAAGAGATTGCTGATAAATTTGTAAATGAAGGCTTGTCGGATGCCTGTCAAATTAGTGAGTATGTAAAGTACTTTTAAGGGGGATTTGTGATTTGTTTCAGGGGTATTTTTTCTCATGGTGCCAGCCTGTTATAGTTTGAATTGGTCCACCACGCCGTTTGTCTCAACAATTGTTTTTTAATTCTTTTTATTTATATAGCAAAGCGCCAGTGCTACATGGTAAACCTTGATCATACTGTAAAAGTTCAGATAAGGATAACTGTAATCCACAAGCGTTTCTTAAAGGGTTCGTCTGCAATCTTAGACTCAGGTCCGTTAACATGACCTGATATTAACCCCTTAGCACATTCCAAATGTGAACAATCCTTGCCCATTTAGGGAGTACCCTATTTAAAGCTTTATAACTCCAGATGTGAGCATCACAGAGACTTGAAAATGAAGCAAGACATTTGTACATTTACAATAGTAACTTGGATTAGTTTATATTCATAATTTTGGAAGAAATAGTTAGGGTATTCATAATTTTGGAAGTGCCACAAATGCAATTTTCTAGGCAAAAAAATAAAAAATGAATTTGCTTTGCTTTTTTAGTTTGCAACGAAATACTGAGAGATTGCAAATATGCAGCAGCTTAAACTATACATGTCCTGGATCAAAAACTCCTTGACCACAAGTGCGTCAAATCAAAGGGTGGATATGCAGAACTGCTAAAGATCTATGAAGCAAAAACTAAGCAGTGTACCCTGTGTCGCCAAACTATCCAAAATGTCTAAATTATGCATTGCTGTAAATCACAACATAATCATGTATTTCACTACAAATCAACTGTTTGACTGAAGAAAATCACTGTTGCATAATTTTCAAGTGGGAATTACAAGCTTTCCATCAGTACAGTGCCTTAAAATATCTGGGGGTCCTGAAACATATCCAAAATCTCTCCAAAAATGAATAAAATGCTTCTTGTATAAAGCATATAAATGAGCCCCTTATGAAGGTTTAAGATGAAACATTGGTATCAAATTAAAAATAACGCAAAAACATTGTCACACAATGTACAGTACCTAAATGTGTAATAATTAACTCTTGTATGTATTTATGTACTCTGTACTCTCGTACTATGTTTTATTGTATGGGGATGGGACGACATGAAAACAATTTTCAACCGTCCACCACGTTTTAGCAATGTTCCAACTCTCACGTCATCACTGTTGCATGCATCACAAAAACTATTTAACTATCAACGAATGCTTACATTACAGTGTGAAATATCCTCATTATAAAATACCACTAACCTATTTAAAGACATTCAATTTAAAAAATAATGCATATAACTGAAATATTTTGAGCAGTAATACTTACATAGCGATGATGAAATCGTATCTGTGTTCAGTAGATAGAGACAAAGACAGTAAATCAATGATACAGTTCTCTCCGCTTCTGTTTTAGATGGATAGATAGATAGTTTATTTGTCCTCAATGAGGAAATTCTTTTCCACAGTAGGTGCATACATAACACAAACAGGTAACACATACAGAATGATACAAAATACAGGACTTACAGGAACACTTAATTACAGGGGCTCACACAACAGAGACAAAGGCATGGATTGACACTCTACACACCACAATCTGGAGGAGGTCACTTATTTAAAGCTCGTATGGCTGTGGGAACAAAGCTCCTGCTAAAACGGGCCTTTCTGCACATGGGTAGTCTATACCTATGGCCAGAAGGACGGGGGGTAAAGTGCTGGTAGAGTGGGTGGTCTGGGTCATGTGTGATTGTGAGTGTGTTGCAGATCAGGGATGAGGTGACACAATCGGATAAGTTGGGGGTGGGAATACCAATGAGTTAGAAAACAACATCAGCTAGGTCTATCAGCAAACATATGGCTTAGCTATGCTCATACGTTTTCAATAATAATAGTATTTTCCAAGAAATTCTGAAAAATCGTTGATAACGTTTTGTCAGGTGCAGTGTCTTTTACTGCTACCACGGAGTGAATGCGTAAGTGAATGCAATGATGAGAAAACTTTTGGTTATGCTGAGCGATAAAATGCTATTCCAAAAGTAAAATTAGACATGTTATACATAGTTAGAAAGCTTATACTGTCACCTACTGAATAAATGAATTGTCAATCAAGCCAGACTGTAATAAAAAGGGCGACAACGCCGTAAATACCACGTGTGGTTTTACACACAGCTATTTTGGAAGGTACCCAGGCTTCACAAATGTGCATATATTTCACAACCAGATTGTCCAAGACAATATATGACCACTCAGTCTCGAAAGGGATATCTCTACGCGTAAAACCAATGGTAAGGTTGTATATTTATTCAATATTTAGTCCCAGATATTGACTGTAGAATGACATGGTATATTTTTTTAAAACTTTGTCTTGTTTATTTCATTAGTCAGTGAGAAACGTTTTCATTGCTGTATTGGCATATCTTAGGGCTATTGTCGGGTTTATCTTGTTATGACGGAATATGATTTTTGAGTGGTGAAAGAATATTTTTATGATAGACAATATTGTCCATTATGTCATGGGTGGGGGGTGTAGTTGCAGATGTGACTGCAGGGAGGGGGTGCTTGTTAAATGAGCGACCAGAGTGACAATGGTGGCGCTGCGAAACTCTGTATTCGGCATAGTTGTCATATATCGTCTACTAATGAAACCAAAACAAAGCGTTTCTGTTTTTAACTCATACTTTGGTTGCAGGAGCAATGAATGTCTGAGTTCAACAATCTAGGCATGCCAGCATTAACCTCTTGACCACAAGCACATAATTGAGCATGGGCATAAATTTAAATGGAAAACACTGAGTGAATACTCTTTAGTATAAAAAAAAATCACTCAGCAATGCAGGACTGAAAACTGAATAGGCTAAGGCTGGATTCACACCAGATCAGGCAATGCAGCAAAAACGGCAGTCTTCCCATTCATTTGAACGCAACCCGAGTCACTCTGCTGTAGCCAATCACATAAGTTGTTTAAATTACCATGTAGCGTTCCGCTGTTTACCGAGCAACTGTCAGATGAATTATTGATGTGATTCATTTCCTAAGATTTGATTTTATGATCATCGTGATTTGACAGTGCCAGGTAATGGGACGAGAAACGAAACAGTAGTTACTAACAAAATATCAATTCCGAACGTCGTGATTAAGCTGTATAAAAAAGAGTCCCTGTTTAGCAGTTCCTGCATGCTAGTTTATTGTACCTAGCACTATGAAGTTCATGGACCAAACGATGATACTCTCCCAGTTGTATCCTCGCTTGGTTTATTTCGTGTACCCAGCTTCGACGTCTGCATCTGGCTTGCAGTCTACGTTGAAAAATAATGATAGCAAGAAGCTTCCTTCGGTTTATGTTTGTGTCCATTTGTTTGAGTTAGCAGACAGGAAATGGAGGGGGAGGTTAAAGTTCACAACATGACATCACACAAATGGGCCATGTAGTGACATGCCCACACCTCCGCACAACCCTGCGGCAAGGTGCCGCATTGCCTGATTTGGTGTGAATTAGGGCTGTCAAAAATATTCAAAGTTCGAAAACTATTCGAAAATCTTTTTTTTTTTTTAAGTTCGAACCTACATTTGAGCATTCGAATATTAGTTTGGATCCCGCGTTTTGTAATTAACATGAATACACAGGCTTTAATTTCATGCGGAGAATCATGTTCATGCACGCAAAGTTCACTTCCTGTGCTAACGTCACTTCCTCTGTCAACAAAAAACATTCTGCCCTGGATCCACAGCAAGTGGGTCGTCTGGTTTTCATTGCCAATAACCTCCAGTGATACTTTCAGCTCCATGGACACCTAACGTTACTGGTCAGCTAGCCTCGCGAGCCAGTCTCTTTTTTCACTTCGTTCAACAGATCTTGTCAGCTAACAATTTAGGCTAAATAATGTTCCCATGGCAGGCTATGTTTCCTTTCTGTTCTGAAGATTTTGATAAAATTGGATGATGAAAGAAGTTAAACAAACTAAACAGAGTAAGTAATTTATGTTGTTTTAGTACAGGTATTAGCCGTTTGAATAGTTTTTGTGTTAAGAAATAAACAGGGATTTCCTATAAACAATCATTTCCCTATTATTGTGATTAATAAATGCTGAGTTGTGGCAAATTACATCCACGAGAAGGTGCTGTCACGCCTGGCGCCCGCCCTGTGTTTTTTCACCTTTTTTCTTATATTTATTTGAGTAGGTAATCTATTGACGCCATTCGTGGAAGCCAGCGATCACCTTTAATTGCTTCCAGCTGGGAGGCGAGGCCGCGGATTGCTTAACCGTGGTCAGCTGGGATCATGCTTTTTAAAAAGGCTGCGAGTTCTACCAGCGAGAGCTCTTTTTTCATTTTCACCAGCTTGCCTTTTTTTTTTACTCACCAGCGTAGTAGCTTGCCATCTTGTCAATTTGCCAACTCACTGCACTGCACTGCACTGCACTGCACTGCACATGTTGGCAGCTGTGTATAAGTTTGCGCTTCTGTGAAATTGTTTGAACACTTCTAGTGGTAATTTAAGATTTAAAGTCAATGGTTTGTGTGGGCATTTGCAACAGTTGCTAGTGTCTAATGTTTGTTTGGTTGGCTTAAGTGTAACGTGTGAGCTTAATAATAAAGTGTGTCAGGTGTTTTGAATGTCAGTCAACTGTTGGCTGGAATTTAGCTTGGGTTTGGATGCTGGAGATTTCCTTATGACACTCGGTGCAACGTTTAAAAAAACGCCGAGTTGTGTTTTGTGTGCTCTGCTCTATGCTTCTGGGCGAGGGTGAGAAAAATGCCATATGAAAGTGTTGCCCTGTTAGGCTGAAGCGGTTAGCCCGCCATTTAGAGGTTATTTGTGCGAACTAACATTTGTTTATTATTTTAGTTTGTTATTTTCGTGTGGCCACGGAAGAAGTCGATTGTGCTCGGGTTCACCGTCCACTGTGTGGCATATGTGTTGCATCGACGGGCTCAGTGATTAAAATCCTCCCGTAAAGTCGCACGTACAGGCGAAGCTTAGTTAGCTGGGCCGCTCGGTTAAGGCTAGTTTGCCTTGAATGGTGTTTCTCTCCCCCTTGTGCTGGTGGCGTGTGTTGCATTTAGAGCAGGGGTCCCCAAACTTTTTCCAGTGAGGGCCACATAACTTTTCCCTTCTCTGATGGGGGGCCAGGGTCAGTTTCTAACAGAAAAAGTGTGACAATCGCAGGGGTCCCTAAATGTAATCATTTATTGTTTTCCAGAAAACATGCTGACACTCCAGCGCACCACACATATCCAAATATTAATAACCCTTTCTGAGATCAAATAACCCTCTCTGGGTTCTTCACAGAATAAAATAACGCAGAAAATATATAGGCTAATAACACTATTTATGAAATCAATAAAAATCAAATAACCCTCTCTGGGTTCTTCACAGAAAGAAAGTTATGCTGTGCCGTGCACAATCCTAGGTAAAAGTTCAACTTCACTTGTCAGAGCAGAATCTCAAATGTCTCTCAAAGTTCTTGTGTTCTTTCCTTATAATCCAGTTTTGTAGGTTCCATAGGCTAGCCCAGTAGACACCACTGTAGGCTGTCTCTCATCAACTTCCCTCTGAAAACCAGGCAAGCAGGCTAAGAAACCAAACTAAGTGATACAGCACCTACACAATACATTTCAATACCAGTATGGTTGTGGAGATGGATTTTATCCCAATAGATTTTATTATGATTATATTTGTTCATACTCAGAATGACTAATTTAAGTCAGAAAAGTGAGCTTACCTATGTACTGTATGTTCATCAGTGTGAATTGCGGGCCTGCATCTGGCTGGTGAGAAGTTGAATGTCCGGTTCCATTCTAGTCACAGCCAGTCTCAAACACTGATGCAAATGTTCATCTGTCAATCTTGATCTCGTTGGAGTTTTCAGGAGTTTCATGCGTGAAAAGGTTTGCTCGCAGATATACGTGCTGCCAAAAAGTGTGGACATCTTCATTGCGTGTTTTTTTATGTTAGGGTAGGTGTCATTTGGGAGGGCGGCATAGAAGTCAATGAGACTGTTGGGCTTGAATGCGTCTTTCAGAACATCACAGTTCTGTAACTCGGCCAGCTCAAACTGATAAGAAGGCTGGGCTTCATCGATGTCGGCAACAAAAGGGTTCTGAAAAAGACGGATTTCTTTTGCATGAACATGTAGTTCACGGAATCGTACACCGAACTCCGTCTTCAGCATTTCCAGTGCTTCCACACACTTTTCACCTGGGAACGCGACAGCTGGCTTCTCTGCAGAAAAGCTTTGGGTAGCAGGGAGATGGGTGAAGTTGTGCTTTTTCACTTGTTCCAAAACCAGCGCTAGTTTCACCTCAAATGCTTTTATGTGGGAATACATGTCGCAAATGAGTTTCCCCTTCCCTTGTAGCTGCAAGTTAAGGCCGTTCAGCATTTCTGTCACGTCTGTTAAAAATGCGAGGTGCCATTTCCATGCTGGGTCGATCAGCTCTGGGACCGTTTTGCCTTTTGACTGAAGAAATGCGTTAATTTCAGGTAGCAGCTCGTAAAAACGCCTCAAAACTTTGCCGCGGCTCAACCATCGGATCTCTGTGTAGTACAGCACATCTCCGTACGCAGACTCCAGTTCAGACAGGAATTGTTGGAACTGCCTGTGTTTAAGTCCATTTGCTCTGATGAAGTTTATGCACGATACCACAACCTTCATGACAGAATCCCACTTCAACACTTTGCAGCACAGCGCTTGCTGGTGAATTAGGCAGTGTACTTGTAGCGGGGCGGTGAGACCCCGTTCTTCCATCTCCCGGTTCATGCGTCCTATTAAACCCCGAGACGCGCCCACCATACTAGGGGCCCGTCAGTCGTGATGCTGGCAAGCTTTGCCCAGTCCAGATCCAACTGTTGCATGGTTTGACATACTTTGTCGAAAATATCCTCCCCAGTCGTAGTGCCTTTCAGGCTTTGTAGGGCTGCCAGCTCCTCGCACATCTCAAAGTTTGCGGTAACTCCACGAATAAAAATAAGAAGCTCCGCGGTGTCCTGCACGTCCGTGCTCTCATCCAGTGCTAATGAAAAAAAGTCAAAATCTTTAGTCTTCTGCTGCAGCTGGGCATACACATTACCCCCAATTTCTTCAACGCGTCTGGTAATTGTACTTGCCGACAGACTCACGGCATTAAAGACATCTTTCTTCTCGGGACAGACCTCCTCCACGACAACATTCAAACATTTCTTGACAAACTCTCCTTCAGTGAAAGGTTTACCGCAGCTTGCTATCAGCTGAGCAACACGGAAGCTGGCCCGAGCTGATGCTTGGTTCAGCTGAGTTTGCCATACAAATGTAGTCTGCTGAGCTAACAGTCCAGTTTTTAGCTTTGAGATTTTTTCTGCTCGCATTTGGCCTTGCAAGCTAGCATACTTGTCTTTGTGACGGGATTCATAATGTCGGCGCAGGTTGTATTCTTTGAATACCGCCACCGTCTCTTGACAGACGAGACAAACAGCCTTTTCTTTGAATTGAACAAAAAAATAATCGTGTGTCCACTGCGGGTTAAATACCCTGCATTCTGAATCAATTTTTCTCTTACCCAACCTTTTTGCCATTATTCCGTTCTGGGGGGGGGTCACGTTCACGTTCTATGACTGGGGTATGGGTGGCCATAAGGGTAAAAACGTGCTGGGGCAAAGTGAGGTCGTAGTAGCATTTTTTTTCCGTCTCTGGTATTGTTCAGGGGGCCGGGTCAAATGTGGAGGCGGGCCGTGTGCGGCCCGCGGGCCGTAGTTTGGGGACCTCTGATTTAGAGTGTTAATTTTTTCAAAGCGGAGAAAACTGTTAAAATTTCATAATGGCGCAGGAAATTACAAAAGTCGAGAGTGAAGGTTAAAAATTTTATTCAAGAATCTTCAGATAGTGTTTTTGACCTTTAGTAAAGCAGAGTTAAAACAACTGGTAGTTTTGTGGGGTGGTACTCCCACATCTACACAAAAGAAAGAGGAGTTGCGTGATCTGGCACGTCAACTAGCCTCAGAACAGGGTATAGTGTTTTGGATAAAACCCGTACCAGATCCGGTATCTGGATCTGAGTCCTCGTCTGGGTCTGAGTCAGAACCGGAACGGTCATTTCAGGAACAGACTTCATTGAAAAAAATGAAATATGATTCTGAAATGAGAACTAGAATTAAAAATGAGAGAGAAAGAAAAAGAGAGAAATGGCAATGAAACGAGAAAAAGAAATTGAACTGGAGAAATTTAGGCTTGAAGAAGTCCGCATACAAGCTAATCTGACTTTAGAGCGTGACCGATTACAAGAGCAAAGCTCTCGGAGACATTCTTTGAATCCGACCGCGGGTAATCACGCTGACATTGCCCGTAATTTAAGACTCCTTCCTTCCTAAATTTTCAGAGAAAGATCCGTACACCTTTTTTTTTTGTTTTATTTGAGCGACTTGCTAAAACTTGCAAATGGCCTGAAAATGATCAAATAGTTATGCTGCAGTCTGTCTTGGTCGGTAACGCTCAAGAGGCGTATTCTGCTCTTAGTGAGGAACAAACGTTGTCATATGACGCCGTTAAGGAAGCCATTCTGAAAAGTTATGAGATGGTGCCTGAGGCATACCGTTTAAAGTTTCGGAAATGGAGGCATGGAGAGGGTAAAACCCATGTAGAGTTTACCCGTGAAATGTTACTCCATTGCACACGGTGGTATAATGCAACTGGAGCCGATACTTATGAGAAACTGCGTGATTTAATAACCTTGGAACAGTTTAAAAATTCTGTTTCAGAGGATGTTGCCACCTACGTAACTGTGCGTAAAGCCTGTACCACAACTGAACCGGCAGTATTAGCCGATGAATTCGTTCTTAATAGGGAAGGTAGTTTTGCAAATCGAGGCTTCCATGGTGGTTCCCGCCAGGGTGGTTCCTCTCGGGGGGATTTCCAAGGGGGTTCTGGTTCTGGTTCGCAGGGTCTGGTTTTAGAAAGTCTACCTCCAAGAGAGGCAGTTCATCCCAGGCGAAAGTAGCAGCTGGCACTGATGGGAAATTGATCCTCACTCGCTCCTGTCATGGGTGTCACGAAAAAGGACATTGGATAAACGAATGTCCTAGTAAAAACCGTAAAGACCCTAAATATGTAGGTCTTATTTCTCAGCTAATTTCTCCTCCTCGCTCAATTGATCAAAAAGACAAGTCATTGATTCGAGGCGAAGCCTCTGATTGAAACTCCTTTCATTTCCAGTGGAGTAGTTTCATTGAAAAATGATAAGAAGCCAGTGAATATTTTGCGAGATACGGGATCTTCCCAAAGTTTAATATTGGCTAAAGTTTTACCTTTCTCTGTGGACTCGTATACTGGCCGCAGTGTCATTATTCAGACTGTGGTAGGATAAACAACTGTTCCATTACATATGCTTACTTTGTCTTCAGAACTGGTGAACGGAGAGGTCGTGATGGGAGTTTGTCCTGAGATTCCAGTACCAGGTGTGTCTGTTGTGCTCGGGAATGACCTAGCTGGTCATGCGGTAGGTGGTGCACTCTTCCCTGTGGTAACAGACAATTCGCACAAGTATGAAGACGAAGTGGGTAAGCAATTCCCTAAAGTTTTTACTTCATGTGCCATTACACGTTCTATGACTCGCAAATGTGCGGTGGATAATAAAAATGATACTTTGTTGTATGGTCTCGGGGACACTATCTTTGGTGATTTGGAATCCCAAGAGCTTACAGCAGTAAGGTCTATGCCAGACATTGCTATGCCTACCCCCGCTGTTGAATTAAATGAACAGCAAGAAAGTTCTTCTATCAGTGAAACCGAACCTGTTGCAGTTGAAAGGTTTGACTCTGAAGTTCCTGCTGTTGACATATGTACTGACTTTAACGGCGATGATAAAATAAAAGTCGAAACTGATTCTGTTAAAGATGTGTCTGGTGCGGTTGTCAAGGAAGGCGTGTTTTCCAGTGGGGGCGCACAAGGTGACGCCTTTCCTGTCTCACTTTTTGGGGTCTCTCGCAAGACACTAATTAAAGAACAAGCGAACGATCCTACTTTAAAAGATCTGTTTGATAAAGTGGTTTCAGAAGATAAATTAGAGGACATGCAGTCTGGCTGTTTTTTAGATAAAGGATTATTGTGCTGTAAATGGGGTTTGAGGACAGACACATTTGTTGGCGTTGTTCCCTCTATGTTCAGAGAGGCTGTGTTACATCTTTCCCATGGCGAAACAGCAGGCCATACTGGCGTTAGAAAAACTTATAACCGGGTGATACGAAGATTCTTTTGGCCAAAACTAAAGAAAAATGTCACTGACTATATTAGAACTTGTCACACCTGTCAGATCACGGGTAAACCGAACCAATGCTTACCAGTGGCCCCTTTGTGTCCCATTCCAGCGGTGTCTAAGCCTTTCCAATATCTTTTGGCCGATTGTGTTGGTCCGCTGCCTCGTTCCCGTGCAGGACATAGTTATCTGCTGACAATAATGTGTCAGAGTACTCGCTATCCTGAAGCTTATCCACTTCGCTCCATCACCACTAAATCCATTAAAAGGGCATTAACCACTTTTATGTCAACTTTTGGTATCCCTTCGATTATACAAACCGATCAAGGGTCGAACTATGTCCAAACAGTTCCATAAAGCGTTGAAACAACTAAAAGTGCAACATCACATTTCCACTGCTTATCACCCAGAGTCAGGGAGCTTTAGAGCGATTTCACTCAACCTTGAAATCTCTCTTGCACTCTTACTGTACCGAATTGGGAGCAGATTGAGAAGAAGGTCTTCCTTGGTTTCTGTTAGCCATAAGAGAAGTTGCGCAAGAAAGTCTAGGGTTCAGCCCTAACGAACTGGTTTTCGGACATGAGGTTTGGGATCCTACAGCTGTGTTAGCCGATGAATGGAAAACAGCGAAACCTCCTGAAAATATTTTAAATTATTACAGTGGCTTCCGATACCGACTGTATCACGCCTGTGCTGCGGCCCAAAAGGCGCTAAGAGAGGCACAAACAAAAATTAAACGTTTGTTTAATCGCAAGGCCAAGCTTCGCAGTTTAAACCCTGGGGATTACATACTGGTGTTATTACCTATGCCTAATAATCCTTTTCACGCCAAATTTGTGGGTCCTTATAAAGTAGAAAAATGTGTTTCTGATTTGAATTATTTAATTTCTACGCCTGACCGTAAAAAAAAAAGTACAATTGTGTCATATTAATCTCCTTCAACCTTACCATTCGGTGGAATTATTTGAGCCTGCACAGTCTTCCAAGCCTGCCCTTCCAGTTCAATCTGTTCTGTTGTCCCCGATTGCAGAGGGCCGTGACTTGGCCAGTCGTGATATGTCCCCGACCAGTGATGAAGGGGAAGGGGAAGACATTTTGGCAGAAGGTGTTTTCGGAGGAAAGTAAAAAAATTCTGGGTACCTGCGGTCTTTGGAGGATTATTTTAGATACATGCCAAATGAACACCGTGCTGACCTGATCCACCTGGTTCAAAAATACCTTTGTTTATTTCCTGATGTCCCTAGTCGTACGAAGGTTTTAACTTATGATATTGATGTGGGCTCCGCAAGTCCCATAAAACAGCGTTTTTATAGAGTCCCATTACCCAAGCAACAGTACTTGGACACGGAGATCGATTGTACGATTAAAAACGGTATTGCTAAACCTTTGTTTTCTGAGTGGTCTTCTCCCTGTATTTTGGTAGGAAACCTGACGGGACATATCGTTTTTGTAACGACTTCCGTAAAGTGAACGCTGTCACTAAAACCGATAGTTTTACTTTATCAAGAATGGAAGATTGTATAGATCAGGTCGGGTCAGCTACATTTGTCTCTAAAATAGATCTGCTCAAGGGATTTTGGTAAGTGCCTCTTACACCGCATGCTCAGGAGATCTCTTCATTTATTACCCATAATGGGTTATTTTCCTATTCGGTAATGCCATTTGGTTTAAAAAATGCGCCTAGCACATTCCAACGGCTAATGAATCGGGTGTTGCAGGGCTTGGAAGGCTGTGCGGCCTATATGGATGATGCGGTGGTATGTTCCGACACCTGGCCACAACACATGACAAGGTTGGAGGCCTTGTTTGACTGCCTGGCACAGGCCTTGTTAACCATCAACTTAGCAAAGTGCGAATTTGGTAAAGGGACGGCGACTTACCTGGGTAAGGTCGTGGGGCAAGGAAGTTTGGCCGGTATCAAGTAAGGTTGCTGCAATAGCCAACTTCCCTGTACCGTCTTCAAAAAAAGAGCTAATGCGTTTCCTGGGGATGATCAGGTACTTGTGAGAATTGTTCTATAGTGGTAGCTCCGCTCACAAACTTATTGCGTGGCAAAGTTTCCTTCCACTGGACGGACCAATGTGAAATGGCTTTTAAATCGGCAAAAGCCTTGCTTTCCAGTGCGCCAGTACTTGGTGCTCCTCGTTTCGATCGTCCATTTGTGTTACAAGTGGATGCTAGTGGGGTAGGCGCTGGCGCTGCTTTGCTACACGCGTAGGCGTAGAGCATCCGGTTGGTTATTTCTCACAAAATTTCAGCCCTTGTCAAACCCGATACTCGGTCATAGAACAGGAAACCTTAGCTCTCATTTTAGCACTCTGCCACTTTGAAGTATATGTCGGCTTGGTGCCAGGAACGTTAGTGGTGTATACAGACCACAATCTCCTTACATATTTACGTTCTATGATTAATCACAATCGCCGTTTAATGCGATGTTCCTTATTTTTTCAACCCTTTGACCTAGAAGTTAAACGTATTAAAGGAAAAGAAAACCTAATTGCAGATGCTCTTAGCCGTGCACCTGTATAGTAGGCCTGTAGCTTGTTTTGCCTCTCCGCCTGTTTTTTCTCTCTGTGTCTCTGTATGTGTCTTGTTGTCTTTATCCTGTGGGGGCGCGCACCACAGGGTGGAAGAAAACTGGAGCTAAAGGAGGTACTGAACAGGAGGTGACATGATGAGTGAGGCGGTATGATGGGCCTGATGGTGGAGGGAACAATTAATGAAACTTGTTGTGTAAAAAAAAAAAAATGAATTGTGTAAAATATGATTTGGCCGTGCCGCCACCTATTGGTGACGTCTTTTTTGGGGGGCATGTCACGCCTGGTGCCCGCCCTGTGTTTTTTCACCTTTTTTCTTATATTCATTTGAGTAGGTAATCTATTGACGCCATTCGTGGAAGCCAGCGATTACCTTTAATTGCTTCCAGCTGGGAGGCGGGGCCGCGGATTGCTTAACCGTGGTCAGCTGGGATCATGCTTTTTAAAAGGTTCTACCAGCGAGAGCTCTTTTTTCATTTTCACCAGCATGCCTTTTTTTACTCACCAGCGTAGTAGCTTGCCATCTTGTCAATTTGCCAACTCACTGCGCTGCACATGTTGGCATTTCCAGCCAGTTCTTTGTTGGTAACTTTTTGTTTTTGTGTAATAAATTCTTGTTATTTCTTCACTCGGTTGTCGCGTGATTTCATGTGTCGGACCTACGAGCCACAGTGCTTTATTCATTTGCGCATTAGGCTATAGAAACTGCAGGGGGCTCATTTATAAAATGAACTTGCGTGCATACGCGAAGTGAAGACCTGACGTGGAGGCACAATCGTTTCCACGGTCAAATCGAGTCATGTTGAAATTTTATAAATCACTCCTTTGACATGATTTTCTACGTACGCGGCACAAAGTTGATCTAAAATACGTTTTATAAATGAGGCCCCAGATGTAGTAACCTAGTATGAAACCCGATGTCCTCTATTCTACTGCCCGCTTGTGGAACATAACGCGCAGGCCAGTTTGGAGGGAGCGTCACATGCATATTGCGCCCGACAATAAGCAGCTTATGTTTGTGAATTATAGGCAAATGATATTCGAATATATTCGAACTCTTAACTAGTTACAAAAGCTAATATTCGAACTCAATTTCATGGCACTTTTGACAGCCTTAGTGTGAATCCAGCCTAACACACACTGTGCCTCGGAAAAAATATTTTGGAGGGGGCAACGTTTTTCCAAGGCAGTTTACAGGCGTGCATTGCTTGTGATTTTTTTTAACTAAAGATCATGCACCTTGAACTGATGCACTTGTTGTACATCGCTCTGGATAAGAGTGTCTGTTGAATGCCTGTAATGTAATCATTGACTCAGTCTTTTCCCTTTAATTTTATGCACATGCTCAATTATGTACTTGTGCTCAAGAGGTTATTATCACTCAGAGGTCATGTTAACATAGGATTCTACTATGGTTATTACACTACGGAATGTAAGAAACCCAACACAAATAAATACCCTTGAAAAGCACCTTATGTATTCACTCATCTGACAAGCCTTCATTTACAAAATTATCAGTAATCTTCAATTTCAGCTCCCAAATTCTGACGCTCTTGACAGAAAATAGCCTATAGCAAGTCAATTTAGTCACCTGTCCAATGCTGCTCCTCAGGTAGTTCTTGATTAATTTTAATTTGAAAAATGATTAATTCATGTAAACAGTGCTCTGCTGTTGCAGCAGTGACAGGAAATGTCATAATCGCAGTAGCCTACACCCCTCACTGAAGGTTACCAAGGGATGCAATAAGCATTTTCACAAGTTAGGAGACTTGAGTGTTCACGATCTCACTTTTAAAACATCGCCTGAAAGACAGCAGTTGTGCAAGGAATGTTGTTGATATACATGTGGTAAGAAAAAGACTTTTTGACACAGTTGAGTTGCGGGTTTGGCAACTTGTCTACCCTTCTCTCCTCATCCGTTTTCTATTTCCTCTACTGAGATTCACTTTTTGCATTTATATGGTTTATAAGGCATTTTGAGATTCTTAGTTGTAGCTAGGACTCCTCTTTATTCTCTTCCTCAGCTAGCTAGCTGACCTTACAATTTGACTACCAAAACTATTGCTAGGGGTGAGAAAAAACTCCCCAATGGGAAGAAAATTTGTAAGGAACCCGGCAATAGAAGGGGAGCCCATCCTCTACTGGCCAGCCTGGAGTAAAGTAGTGATAGAATGGAATGTGGCAGAAATTCTATCAGGGATCTATCACAGCAAATAAAATGGGCTAAGCAGGCTATCTTTGAGGTGATAGCTAACAGGAATAACAGAAGACCAAATTGTATAGTTCAGTATAGTGCAGTTTAGTGGAGCCGGGTGATAGATCTGGAGCTCCAGGCTGCAGTAAGGCATGGGCAGGGGTGGAACAGGGCTGAAGCGGTCCATGACCACAAAGCGGGGGACAGGGCTGGAGCGATCTCGAGGAAATAGGGGTGGTCTTTGAACTCAGGGCAAGGTAGCGGCGGGAGACCCATGGAAAGAGTATAAGAGAAAAAGAAACAGAAAATAAGATTAGGCACTATAAAGATCCTTAAGGCCAGCTTGACACTTGAGGCTAAGCTAACTAGTTAATGTGTTAATGGTTATTTTATCTTTACATGTTTTACCATTTTCTCTCGGTTGGCTCAAAGCCATCCACCTTGCTGTGTTAGTTTTAATATACATCAGGCACAGAACATATCTTGCATGTGATCTAACTGGTCATAACATGGTATGCTGATCTCGATAAACGCACACCGATAACCGTACGGTTATCTGTTTGGTGCACTTGCACCATTGTTTAACCATTAGCATCAGCTAGTTTCGAATACCTCTCCATTCATACACTCCACTTTGTTTCCTTTTGTTCTCCTTAAACCACGTTGCACAGCCCCACATGCCAGAGAACATACAAGACTCCTGACATACACACACGCGCACCCAATGCTAACACACATTGCATGCATGCTCACATGCACACACACATACACAGTTTGATGTACATTATAGTAGTGAATTGTGCTTTGCTCCTTTTGTGTTGAATTGAGTAAGTCACTGGTAATCAAAAGAACTCCCTAAAATACCTTCACCTCTTAGCTGAATCATTTATATTAATTTGGTATTAGCTGAATATATAATATAATGATTTGGCTAAGATGAACTATTGATGTGTAATTTTAATGATAATTAACTGTTAATCTAAATAGCTTATAGTTTGTATATTTTGCACTGCAACTAATAATCCATATATCCTGTAAACAGCTCCCAGCACTGAAAAATGAAAAAGTGCATCTGTGGGAAAGGCAGTGCATCTTATGTAAATTCTATCAAGCATATCAATTTGATTGCTTTCAATCATCACGGTGATATGGATACTTGAACCTAAGAACATTAGAATGTATATGCACATTTACAACAATTACCAGAGCAAGGTAAAAAAAACTAAAACAGTGAGGACCCAGTAATGTTTTATTGTGGAATCAAAGGGACAATGTTTTGACGAAACATGTCTTCATCAGCTGATAGCATTTATAATAGCCACATTACACCGTGGAGGGTTGTACAAGTGAACCCAGCTGATATACAGTGCAAGGTACTAGCATACACAGGAAGGGAAGTCTATTAACTGACATGCACACACATACACACATGCACAAGTACACGCAGACAACTTAAACACAGCCAACAACCTCGACTGTATACCTTTATGCTGTATGAGGAAACCTGTTTAGCTGGAGCAAACCCACACAAAAAAAGAAAAACGTTCAAGCCCCATGCTCATGAAGAAATTCTGTATTTGAACACTGGACCCCATGAGATTTCTCCCCACTATGCAAACATACATTTCTTTATTTAGTGCTATATTCTTTCAACTGGTACTGCTATACTGTATGACTAATATAAAATAATCATGTTATCCGTTTTCCTGTATTTATGTTCCACAGGTGAATTGCATCACCAAACAGGTCTTATTTGTTTTTTAAATGCATACAAATAAAATGTTACAATTTCTTATGTTTCACTTCACTGAGCCCTAATTAGGAATGTGTTTTAAAGAGCATTGACAAGTTTCATAGTTTACTCTTTTAGGTGGTGTGTGACCTGTGGAGGTGCAGTGTGCTGCAGTGAGTCATTATTCTGTAAATAACTTCATGAATAACACAAAAATAGAGAGGGAAAAAGAGAAAAAATTATGTGATTAAGATTTTTTTTCCCTCCACCCCTGATACCTTGTGTACAGTGTTGCATTATTTGCAAGAACCTGCAATCTCAGTTTCTCATCATTTTCTCCAGTTGAAAGAAAGAAACAATTTCCAAATCACTGGAGCTGGTGGAAGCTGAAAGAGGTGATCAAAGGAATTGCTAAAGTACAATATTACAGTCAAAGAGATAGAAGAAGAAAGCTGAACAGCATCTGGGCAGTTCGTTTGTGCATAATTCTGGATCATTCTGTTCTATCTGCCTACTTGTGCAGGTTAAATAATACAATCAGAACTGAAGCAGGGAGAAACTAGGTTTAAAAAAATTAATTAAAAAACTGAAAGATTGCCTGGGCATTCATTTTCATTGTATTCTGTTTTCGAACGTATTATGTTTAAATGTGTCTATGTTTGGCAACAACAGCCACCTAAAACATTTCTTACGTATACATTTTTCAAACATAATAATTTATGCATAAGCAGCCTGCAGAATCAAACTGAACACGTTATCCAGGGCGGTTTTATTTTTGACAGAGATGTGTTAGCTGCCTTCCCATATGCTCACATGAGACATTATCATTTCAAGATATAAAAATGACATGTTCTGCTGCTAATGTGTCCCAATCCAGGTTGTTTGACTCCTGATCCGATCCAAGTATAGTAACATTCAGTATCGGCCGATGCTGATCCAATACAGATATATTTTGTCATTTGTCATATGTTAATTATTCAAAAGCTGGCCTACGCAAAAGAACACCTAGTTTGGCTTAAAAGCAGTTCAGTCAGGATAGCTCATGTATTAAAATATTTACGTGGATACTCTATATACAAACATATTTTTGGTTTGGCGGTGAATGTATCTGTTTTAGGTATTACTACAATATCTAACAGGGAGTACTAAACATCTCCCCTACTAAACAGGAGGAAAAACCCCCCCAAAACAGCAGCCAAAGACACTATGCGCACAGCAGAGCACTTGCCATTTCCTGAATGATCAGGAAGACCATACCGATATCCCTCCAGCAGAAATGGAACACAAACTGTGATCCTGGATCAGACGCTGGTCATGCTAACATTATGTGATAGTACACTATGTGTATGGCAGGGCACCTGCTGCTTCCTGAAATCAGGAAGACCATACCAATATCCTCCAGCACACAAGTTTCCACCGCAGGAAGTTTTCTAAATTAAGTTCCGGGGACTTTATTTTACCCCCAAAAAAAAAGTACTACCCCCCTGTTCGGGGGGTAGTACTTTCCAAAAGTACCGGAACCTTTGGGGTGGGGCGCAAGCGCTGAATATTTCTGAATGGTTGACTACTTGCAGTAGGCTATTTTATTTCAACCGTCATTTTTAAAAATTCTGCAGCCGCAAACCGATTTATTTTCACAATAATAACTTGAATTCAAACGCGTATGTTATGCGGCGCAGTAGCCTACTTTTGGTTATAGCCTGTCACGGCTTGGAACAGATGAGAAATTAAGATCGAGGATTATAACGTGTGCTCTTCTGTTCTTTTCTTGCTTTAGTATTTGTTTTATAAAATGTTACGCATTCTTGCTGGGACAGCATATTACGTACCAAAACATTCAAACAGTTTAATTCGGTTGCTGAATATTTTCTTTTTTGCCGGATTTTCTTTGTTAGCCCATTATAATTGACTCAAAACGTTTGATACAGTTATATGAGGTATGCGGTAGTTCTGCGTAATTTACATTGGTGATACAGTAAAAGCAAACTGGAAATCACCTTCCGCACTTTTTGTCAGGGTAAAATAACAGGTTAATTCTAGTCCCTTTTGCTTTTTCAGACTGCCACAGTTTTACTCTGCGATTCTTCAATTCCACAAAAAGACCAGACTACGGACTAATTTATGGTGCATGGTTCGCATCTGGAGGGCACACTTCGCTGCTCCGCTAGCAGTAACTTTGAAGGAACGCAAACGGTGGCTGTACCACTGCAATATTAATTTAAATTTTCGCGCAAGTCCGAGTTTTCATTCTATTTATTATTGTCATTTTGCGTATTGTCATTAGCCTATATGGAATTGACGATGAGAGTCGAAGTAATCAATTCAACAGCAAATTGTTTACGACATGTGCATGTTTTCTCCTGTTGTTACCAGTTATTTGTGGAATGTGAATGCATTGTCGCCTCGGATGTCAAGACATGAAAGTGAATGTTCGCATAAAAACATAATGAATGTGTTTGAGAGGATATATAAAACAGTTACAGTCTGACTATTGGCCTGTTATATCCTATTTGTTGCATAACAATGGTCCAAGTCTAACTACCAACGGGAGTTTTGCTTGACAATGGTAAAATATGCCCAAACGACCACGGAAGAATATTTCAATTTCAGGTGATTAAGTCGATAAAAATCAATAAATACTTAAAGTAACCATATATAGTCATTGTTGGTAACCCGTTGTATAAGTGGAATAAACCCCTCCGGGCTGTCCTGGTTATTAGAAAATAATGTCGGTGGTAGTATGGGGTTACAGAAGAAATCACATGACAGATAGACCGACGACGACGTCACTTTTTCATACGTCAGTGGACTAATTTGCCTAATCTTCGCGGGTCTTTAGGCTGCGGTGGAAACGCAGACAACAATGGTCTGAAGGAACCTTTTAGTTCCTTGAAAAGTAGTTCCTGGGACTAAACGTTCCGGGTACTTTGGGTGGAAACGCAGCTTTACTAATACATAGCACCTGCTGATACTGGGATCAGAAAAGGACATACTACTTTTCAGGAGTCAGTGCCCAGCAAACACCTGAATTTATTTATTTATTTTTTTTAAGCAAATAATAAATGTTAACAGAGCACAAGCAGTTAATTGCTTATTTGAGCTTGGGTGATGTCCTTGCATTAAGCCTGATATAGTGTTCAAAAACGGTGGAAGAACACCAGCCCATGGCTTGAGTGTGGCTGTTGAAACCTTAGGAGAGGGCTGAAAATTCTGAAGGAGAGGGCAGGAGCTTGGCAGAAAAGACATGGCTTAATGTGGAACCAGGAGCTGGTCATGGCATTGCCAGCATTGGTCATAAACAGGCACACGGTTGATGCAGGTTGGCAGCAAATAGCAAATGTTCGTAGCACATGATTTGAGCTTGATTGAAGCCCTTGGTATTGCGCCTAGTGTAGAGTTCAAAAGCAGGAGATGACTACAACCATGATTTTTTGAGTGTGGCCTTGGGAACTTTAGGAGCTGCCATGGTAGCTGCACCGATCCTGAAGGAATGGGCAATTATAGCAGCTATAAGGCAGCCCTTTGCCATGGCAGAAAAGGAGTTTAGAGCACAGCCTGGGCTGGACAGCATTGCTGACATCAGTCATGAATGCAGGCTCATGAGCAACTGTGTAGTGAAGTGAAATGGAATGCCTGCAATAATGACTTCGATAGAAAGAATTGAATGTAACGAGACTGAAAGCAATTAAACCTCTCTTGTATGGACCCCCAAAACCAGTAGAGGGAGCCACATCTATGTAAAATTCAAATATTTGGAAGTTTTGACTCGGTCAAAGAAATGAAATGCCATTTCTGGGATTAAGAAACAGGCCCAGAACAACTGAGCAATCATGCAGATTCATCATGATTTGAGATCTAGGACCATGTCTGTATCAGCACACCCATAGGCTACACAGGTAGAGCACACTGGATGAGAAATAGGCAGAAAATAGGCAAAATTTTCTTGATTTTCTTATTTCAGGTGTTTGCTAAACATATTCAGGAACATACTTTTCCAGAGTAAATGACCATTTGGTCCCATAAATATGGTAGACATTTTCAACATTAATAAAGCATTAAATAAACCTGCATGATTTGCACTTGTTGATCTAGGACAAAGAAAGCCACAAATAATGCGTAATAGCTTGAATTTGCGGTAAAAACAGTTCAAGAACTCATTACCTTGCCTTTAAAGAACATATCCTTAAGATGTGCTGAAATACTCCAGAAAATATGGTCCTTCAGCTCAGAAAAGCAATTACTCCCCGTGTCATGGTTCTGTCTTTGTTTCTCTTTTTCCTTTTTTGGGCCGCCAGATGGCGGTAGTTTTGTTCCTTTTCCCTGTTTAATTGTTTTATTGGTTCCAATTATTCTATTATTGTTTCAGTTGTGTCTAGTTATCCCTTCCCTCTGTGGTCTGATTGTGCATTGTGCCCTCCTGTGTCTCGTTAGGGTCTAGTCTATTTAAGTCTTCTTCTTCCCTGACTCGGGTGCTGGTTCCTTGTGTTTTCGCTTGTGTTTCCATGTGTCTTGCCTGAGGGTTTGCCCGTGTTTCCCCGTGCCTGTTTTTGTCCACCTGTTTCTGCCCTGCCCGTTTAGCTTCTTTTTGGATTTTCTGTTTTCTGTTTGAGTTTTTGTAATTCAAATCGGTGAATTTCCGTTTTGGAGTTCTTAGGGTTTTTTTACTCTGCATTTGGGTCCATTCCCTCGACAACCCATGACACCCTGAGGCATTCGTCAAAGTCTTCCTTCTACCAACATGCAGCACCATTTCAGTGCCACTTGTTTAGAGCAATGGCAAGCTGGAACACATTACCAAATCTGCAACTTTTAGAAGGAATAAAGTTAATTTTAAGAACTAATGAACATCGATTTGTCTCGAAAAATGAATTGATTATTAATGGGATAGTCACTTTGTGCAAATCCTCCCTCTCAGGCCACACCCTAGACGGTGCATGGGATGCCAAGTTTGGGTTGGCATCGTTAGAGACAGAGGTTACTAGCACTTGTCTCGTTGGACTTTAGGCTTCATGCCTTCAGTCTGTCTTTTCCTCTTCCTGCAGGGGTGGTGCTCATTTACAGAGGCTGGCATGCACCCAGGTTGTGCGGCCCTCAACCTTGACTGCTGTTTTGGAAGTGAGTAGCATCTGGAACAGTCCTCGCCATTGGGGGTTGGTGCCAGTGCTTGCATCGGAAGTCTTTGATCACCAAGGTAGTTGTCCCTCTGTCAGTTTTGGTAGTGCCTCTTTTACCTGTGCATGAATATACTGAAGAGATTTAGTTAGCTGCACACAGTATTCCAGCATCTGGTTGCTCATTTCCTCTGCCCCTAGGCCAAGGGGTCTGGACATGGGTTCATTGGTTTCCCTGTTAAGATTTCAAAAGGAGAAAGGTCAGTGGCTCCATGAGGGTGTCCCCTCATTTCCAACAACACCAGGAGTAGGGCTTTTACCCAACCCAGTCACTTTCAGTCATTACATTAGTTTATTTGTTTGTTAGGGTGCCATTTGCGCGTTCTACCACTCCTCCACTCTGTGGATGATAGGCACAGTGGTTGTTCAAGTCAAACCCTACATAAACTGAGAGTGCAGTTAGTGCTTTGTTGACAAAGTGTGATCCATTGTCAGAGGAGATTCTTCTTGGGATTCCCCATCTGGGCAGTATTTCTGTGATCAGGGCCTTTGCGACTGCTGATGCAACTGCTTTAGCTGTGGGAAAAGCTTCAATCCATTTAGAGAACGTCAGCAATTACAAGACAATATTTCTTTCCTTCGTTTGGTGCTAGTTCAATGAAATTCATTGTGAAATGTTCAAACTGTTTGGTAGGAGCAGGATGACTGGACCGGGTGACTGGTTGGCCCCTACCAACATTGTGGGTTGCACAAATAACACATTTTTCCAAAAACAATTTGAGGTAATTTGAGAAGCCTTGTGTTGCCCAGTGCTGCTGTATTGTTTCTACCATCCCCCCTTTAGACACATGATCCTTTCCATGTGTCAACTTTGCAAAATAAGGAAAGAACATTTTCAGTAGACAGGGCTTACCACAAGGCTCGTATCAAATGTCAGAAGTCTTAGTTCCTGTTTTCGCCCACGCGTGTGTAACCCATGTTACTAGGCCTTAACTAGGAGATGGTAGTAAAATTAGAGTTAGCAATAAATAATTACTGCAACATTAATATTTTCCATAAAGAAAATAACTTAGGAGTTGATTACAAACAAAATTGTGCACTGTAGCATGAACAAAAGTAGGGTATAAATGAAAAAAAGAATGTAGATTTTAATATAGAAATGTCTGTCATTTTAAGGAAGTGAATGTGCTTAGTTGAAATATGTGTAAAGTTTTGGGTGACATTGGAGTGGAATAGATCTGAAATCAGTGAGTCTCATGTAATATTCTCGCGATATTGGTGTCATATACCTCAACATCCAATCAGATTCTTGATTTGCTGTGTGAGTTAATGTATCCAGCATTCTTTCGTTTAGAACTTTCTTTTCTGCCGAGGACGAGATTGGAGTCAGGTGCATGTTGGATTGCTCTGAAGGTGAATTACATTGGAGAACTTAGTATTTTACTTTGTTTTCGAAAATACAAGTGGTATAAGTGGAGAAATTCCTCTTTTGGGATATATCGATCTAAAACCGGCTATTCTGCGCAGTGGAATTCGGAGAAAAAACTAGACGGAGATCTGGAGTGTATGAGCCGTGTTCTTTCACAAGCTAGGATGGTATGCCTATGAGCAAACTTCTCTGGCCGGGTCTTTTCCTTTCTCTCTGTTTGTGTTGGATTCAACATCTTTGGAGGAGAGTGGATTTCTTCTACTACTTCTCTGCACTACTACAGTGGAGGTAGAGTTCAGCAGTTGTGGCGAGCCAAGCTAATTGATGGGACGATCCTGAAAGGTCTGAACGGTTGCTTTCATCTGAAATCCAGGTAGGACTGATCATTGCCAGAACACTGAAGGATACATTTAACAGACTGTATATTTTCATTCCCTTCATTGGACTGAAAAAAGGGATTCACTGTTCATTATTCAAGTAATTGTTTCATTGGTTCAAGTTACTTTTATTGCTCTGTTGATTGATATTGATATTTGGGGAGTTGATACTATTTCTTTTAAAAGGTATTTTGATACATACACTAATGTTAAAAGGTATTTTGATGTATATACATTGAGGTTAAAAGGTGTTTTGCTAATACACAAAAAGGGTTTAGCGCATGAAAAAAAACAGCATGTGAGACAAACTAGTTGAATAGTCTAACTCTAGGACAACCGCCAATATAGGATAACTAAGATTCTAAATAGATTTAAAATTAAGCAGCCACTAATTACGGTCTATTTAATTGGTGTTGGTTATACACTGTGAGAGATTTCATTCAAGAAGGGAAGCAATCCATTGATTCACGGTTGTTATGTTTATTTATTTATATTTATATTTTTTTATACAAACAGTTAATACATGTTAACTTTTTCAAACTTACCTGTTGGTCTGTGAGTCTTCTTTACTCTTGCTACTTAATGCTTACTGCTTGATACTCCTTTCTCTTGTGAGCGAAGCTAAAGTCTCTGATGTGCTGGTCCCTATGGTTTCTGATTGATGTAGATGTAGAGATACACGTGTCTGTACCACCCAGTGTCTACTATAGTAAGCTAGAGCTGAGCCCGGCTACGCACGCTTTTCAGCAGGTGTCGCTTACGCTTGACATTCTATAAGGGAAGTGAAAGGCGTATGGAATAGTGCAGCTTCCTCTGCTAACAATGTGATTTGCTAAATTGGGGCAGCGAGACTGCCTGCAGCAGTTTTAGCAGCCGTGTCTGCACAGTTATTACCTTAGGTGACTGGGTCATCCCCAGATGTGTGGGCAGCGCACTTGCATACAGCAATTTGTTTTGGTAACACAATAGCATCATGCACCATACCTGCTATCAGTCTAAATAGTAGCCGAACGGTCTTGTGCCAAGATGCAAGCACGAGTGAGTGCGAACAGCTCAGCCGCCTGATTCTAGGCACGTGTGTTGCGTTACTACTGCATTGCCAACCTGTGGAGTCCCTGTCCCTTTTAGCCGATCCCTCCACAAATAAGATTAGGTCGGGGTTGGTGAGAGGTTGTGCCTGTAGATTGGGTCTTGGTGTCAGAATTTTTTTCTACAGCCGACCCACAGTCATGGGTTTCACCGTCCTCCTCGGTAGGAAAAAGAGTAGCAGGTTTAATGCCAAAGCAACGCTTCAGTTACATTAGGTAGAGATAACAACACATGCTGGTAGTGGAGCATGAGCGCAGTAGACAAGTGCGATGTCTGCTGTTAAAGCAAATTCTCAGCCACAGCATGAGTAACCCAAACTTTGAGCGGCCTATAAGCCGCAAGGGCTGCTAACTGTCACAGCTGCTGAGGCTGCTGCTACCGCCCTAAGACAGGGAGGCAGCCCTCTAGTGACTGAGTCTAGCTGCTGAGAATAGTGACAGGCCTTTGTTTTCCCCCATGTTCTTGCAAAAGGACTGCTGTCATATACCCATTCTTTTTATCGACTGCAAGTGAGAATGGCTTTAACATGTCAGGAAGTCCTATTGTTGCTGGCCAGCTGTTGTTTAATTGATTCAAAACTGTTCAGTGCATCCTCGGTCTATTGGACCTTATAATGGGGCTGCTAAACCATAGCCGTGTGCTAGGTTTTGCAATGGTTGTGTAAGTTGGGAATCCACTGTCTGCAGTAGCTCGTCATGCCTACCTGACATTACTTGTTTCTTAGTGATAGGTTTTGGAATCTTTAGAATTGCTTTGATGCATTATGTTCCTAATGTTCAACCTCGGTGTGAGAGAGTTTGACCTAAATATTTATATATATTGCTGGAGGAATTCAGGGAAATTGGAGGACCTGGTAGAAGGCCTACTGGTTAAGTAGGCGCACACCTGGATGATGTAACGAATCAGTCCAGGATTTAAGTGTGCTTCTTTCCCCTACGACGGTGAGAGAGAGCACGTACCACGAAGGAGGCTGAAAAGCGAAACGTTTAATTTCATTTATTTTGTCTTTGTTGTTTTAGTTTTTGCCCAGATCCCGTGAGGGTGACGAGCAAAGGTTTTCTGTTTGTGTTTGTTCTGATTGCCCTCTCTCACTACTGGCAATAAAACACTGAAGATATCTGGAATTTCCGCATCTCTCTGTGTCCAGCTCTTCTGTCCCTTCCAGAGTAGTCATGACGTGTGACAGAATAGTAACAGGGTTCAGCACTACCGTTGCTCTATAATGCACGGTGCTATTAACTGCACATAAATCTTGAATGACTCGCCAGGTGCCTTCTGATTTCTTTACTGGTAGTATTGGCATGTTGCATGACGATTCAGGGTAAGGTATGACGACACCTTTTTCTAATAGAGATTGAAAGGCCGGGGCAATGCCTTGTACCGCTTCTGGACGCAATGGGTATTGGGATGGCAGGTATGCCATCCCGCCAAGTTACGCCTTGGCGGGGGCATGCCCCATACCTATACAGCACCGGGAGTTTGGCACTTTTCAGGGTTCCCCACAGAAATAACCACAACAGCCACAGACACTCAGCCCTTAAAAACATTAAATTCTGCACATTCTGACCCCATTTCAACAGACAGAATTCATAAACAACTTCACATGTCCACACAATAAAGCCCCAAACTAAGGGGATTTTGTGTTTTCTCCTTCTTCTTCTTCTTCTTCTCTTTCTTCTTCTTCTTCATCTTCTACTTCTTCTTCTTCTCATTCTTATTTTTCCTGCCGCCTATCCCACTAACAACATGTCTCCCCATTGGACATTTCACTAACACCAGCCAAATCTGCACCTACACGACCCAATCAAAAACGCGCATACACACGCGAAAGACCCATACATTTTTACTCTGAAACATTTCTAGTTTAAACAGCTAGTCCGCCTGTGGCCTAGTGGGTAAGGTTACAGTCTTGGGAACACGGGATCGTATGTTCAAGCCCAGCTAGGAACACGTTTCTTTAACCTGCTTCAACCCTCACTAACAATTGTCTACTAGCCTACTTATCAATTATTGCTTTTGCACCATATCTACCCGCCGTTCACCGTTCAGTTATTAACCGGCTACAATATTGCTAAGCCATATGCATTATGACTTACCGTCTGTACGTTCACATATTAACCGGCTACAATATTGCTAAGCCATATGGATTCAACGGGAGCTCTTCTGTGCTTACTGGCCTGTGTTCTTTAAAACCACCGGCAGGTTTGCTAATGACATTTCACGCATTGCATAGCTATGGCATGGTGCTGCACTAACAAAGTCACAGACTGGTAAACCTCAGGTTCGAGGCTTGAATCCCGACTCGCCCTCAGGCAGACCATTTCCTCTTTTACACTAACGTTTTCTTACGCTTATATTTTCTTTACCAAAACACACTCACGACCACCCATATGCATTTCATGATGGCAAATGTATTCCTTTTATTAAAAAGTTACACCAGTTCACCACTGTGCCATTTCTACTAACTATATTTCTTCACTTGGCTACCGTACAAAACCTTCATATCAGCAAACGCCACGTTTCTACATTCATGTTACCTCGCCCTGTTCTCTATCTAGCCACATAGGCTACACACAATTACTACGTATGTACGTTCTGCAACTCCGCATTAAAACATTACATTTAAAATCATGATTCACTCATAAGTATAACTACTAGCACTGAACATGAGAAACACATTAGTGCAATAGATTGCACACGTTATTTGCCTGTAATGTAACGTAATGTAATTTAACCGTCCACTTCAAATACTGACATTCAATACCGACTGTTATATATACCATTTGATAAGGAATATAAACTCGCTCATGGTCACTCCATTTACTTCGCACTATACTCTGTGATCATGTCAACCTTCACCTACATGCCCATTCTGCTAAAAACATCTTGTTTCAACTACGGAATTTTATAATTTCATCCTAATTTCTCTCACACTGTTGTTATTTTCTCATATGCAAAGCCTGCTGGGACATATGCGTCTGCTCCTATTCTCCACTATCATGTTTTCCGGTTCTAGTTTAGCAAAACAGCGAAGAGGATTCCTACCTGCAGATAAGCCTATCGAAATGCCTTATAAACCTTACAAACACTAAAAGTGCATCTCCACGAAATAACAGACAACGGAGCAGGACAGAAGGCTACACAAGTTGCGACCTAGGGAGTTATAATTCTACGGCTTGTTGATTCTTTTGTCAGTCAAGGCTCGTTGGATGGACGTCAAATCCGTGAGTACATACCATATTTCATCTGCGTTCCTGATCCGTTTACGCTTACGCCACTGCATCCTTTCTCACAGCCACTGTTTTACATATATAGCAAACCGAAACTGCTGAACGGTACACGCTCATCAGACTGTACAGATTCACACAACGATAGCCATAATCCACAACCGTTTCTTGCAGGGTCGCATTTCTCACTCTCATAATAAAACGCTTTGCAAAAAGAAATGATATCTCATAAAAAACACGTTTTCAACGTACAAAAATGCCAAGTTACTCAAAAGTATTGATATCAAAATGACGCCAAGTTACGGTACTACAAACAATATAGGCTATCTTTCCTCACCGAAATGACATAAGATGTATTTCAAAGCAATGCTACCCAATATTTCCTCAGTTCTTTCAAGTCACTTGGCCCTGTGTTTTGTAATCTTACCATTTTACAATGTCATGCAAATTCTATGTCAGATCAAAGAGTCAAATATTTCGAATTGCCTCATGGAACACATTGAAATTAATGTACAAAACTGCTGCTGAGTAACTACAGGAAGCATGTTTCTCCAGAAAACATGTTTATACTTGCTTCTGAACTGAATTTGAGTACATGTGCAAGTTATTGTATATTTGCTACGTACAATAAATACTGCATGTAAAATACATATTGTACATACATACATAGACAACTTCTTTATCCCCATGGAGACATTTCCCTCGCAGCATGTTACATTCACATTCACGAACACACACTTATACCAAGAAACATACTATCATTCACGCAACTGAAAAGCTGGGCAGCGAAATACATGCATACCAATACAAACTGGACATATACACGCCTATTCAATCAATCTTGATTGTGAGAGAGCCATCCACACATATGCTTGGCCTGTCCATGTAGTGCATGCTTATACACAGGGCCAAGTGACTTGAAAAAACTGAGGAAATATTGGGTAGCATTGCTTTGAAATACATCTTATGTCATTTCGGTGAGGAAAGATAGCCTATATTGTTTGTAGTACCGTAACTTGGCGTCATTTTGATATCAATACTTTTGAGTAACTTGGCATTTTTGTACGTTGAAAACGTGTTTTTTATGAGATTGATTTTTACAAGGCCTATAGGAAGATTTCAGGGTAACCACTAATGGAGTAGCCCCCTTCAGGAGCCCGACAAATGGGCAGGTACTGAGGCGAGCCTTTCGTCTGCCGCCGAGTCGAACACTATTCTGACAGGTTCTGCATGTACATTCCTCATTGTTCGAGGGAGTAGGGGTATACCATGATGCCCAGAGATGGCAAAAATTGGCTGCCATCAGGTCTAGTTACCCAATCAGTGGTGAGACAACATTCTTTTATCCATGGTCCCATGTCCTCCCTTTTTTTATTGAAGGCTTTGCACAGTGACACGTGAGGCATGCTGTCTTTTACACAATAAAATTCTTGGATTGTCATTTGTACAGGTATTGCACAGAATTCTTTCCCTACGTACAATGTTTTCCCTCTTACTAGATCACTCTCTGAGTGTCCGAAGAATCATCTCCTTTCCCAGTCCTCATCTCTATCTCTGCTTACACTAGCAGTGACATGCAACTCTTCCTGAGACATCATGTCACCCTTGCCATACCAGAGGTGATAAGCAGTACCAAAATCAAAATCAAATCTTTCATCTGAGCCTTTCCTGACAACATCCACAAATAGATAAATAATCTGTCTCCTAACTGTGATGACTTAGGTGGGGTAAAATGTTCAGCTCTAGTGACACACAGTCCTTCGTTCGAACAATCAATCTGGAATCCTAGTCTGCACATCAGATCCCTCCCTAACAGATTTACAGGACAAAAATCAGAGAACAAAAACAAGTGTTTTAGCTCCATTACACCTTGTTCATCATCTATTCAAACTGCTAGCGGGGTGGTAAACCTCTCACGTTTTCCTTCCCCCAGCATCATGCGTTATAATGGTTCTGCCACTCATTATTTTAGGTGGGGTGTGCGCCTGCCAAGAAAGTCTACGACAGATTCAGTGGGCTCCTGCTGCACCCCTCAGACTTTTCCCCAGTCCATTTGGATGGGAAAATGATCACGTGTACATCTGAGTAGGTTTTCTATTGCAGTTTGGTAATCACCAGGACTCTCTGATCATTGTATGGTTTGAATGAGAAAACCACCTTGTACAGCGTCCCATTTTAATTTCAAGTTTCTCTGTAATATGCTGGCAAGTTCATCTGTGTTTGGTCTACATTGGTTAAACATTTTTTGTATGGCGGTAGAGTACCTGTCACCTCCAGTATTCATGTGATCGGGCAGGTCGTCGATGAGGGCTTTCATCTCACTCACCTTGAATGGTCTGTTCACGAAGACGACATCTAGTTGGTCTTGCCCACTTCTGTGCGGATTTGGGCACTGGATCATGGGATGTAGAGGAGCCTCCTCCTCATCAGCTCTCTTTTCTGCTTGACGGGTGTGGTAATGGTGATCCTGGCCCTGGGGCGTTGGTTTGGCGTCAGGGATCCCTTGTGTCAAGTTGGGTGGGTTTCTTATTCTGCGGACGTCGCAGCTGCCTGGGGTGTTGCAGCTGTATGTGGTTGTGGTTGGTGGGTCCACCCGACCTTGGGCACGCAATATTTTACACGTTCTTTTTCCCCAACCAGTAATTTTCCATTTATATATACACAAGCATAATTTTTCTATCACATTCCCTCTTTTTGTATCGAGTGCACAATAAAGCCTGTGTGCGTCTAAAAACGACGGATTGTGTGGTTTGTGGGGAGAAGGACTGCAGAACTTGTTACAGCTATGTCTTGATCAACAGCATGTGAAAACTGCATATACTGTGTATAATGTCAAAAGATGACAAGCTGTTCTGATAAGAACACCCACTACCGCCATAAAAGTGCCAGTGGTGTTTGGTCAAGGTTTCTGGGTGAAGCAACAAAGTTCTCAAAAAAACGGAAATTTTTATTTTTTATTTAAACTTTATTTACCCAGGGTAGATTCGCTGAGCATGGATGCTCTTTTGCAGCCACGCCCTGCTTCACATTCATGCACACTCACACCTGGGAGCTGCCCAGTACAACCACAATCCTCTATTGTTGGCCACTGAGCAGCTCCACTGGAGGGAGATAACATTTTTTTAGCCAATTAAATCAGGGGATGATTAGGTGGCAAGTTTTTGTGAGAGCCAGATCTGGGATTTTAGCCAGGACACCGGGGAACCCCCTACTCTTTGCGATAAGTGTCATGGGATCTTTAATGACCACAGTGAGTCAAGACCTTGGTTTAATGTTTCATCTGAAAGACGGCATCTCCTGCAGCACAGCGTCTCCGTCACTGCACTGGGGCATTGGGGTTTATTTGACCAGAGGGAAGATTGCCCCCTGCTGGCCCACCAACACCACTTCCAGCAGCAACTCAGTATTCCCTGGTGGTCTCCCATCCACGTAACCAAGCCCACACTTGCTTAGCTTCAGCCAGTCGGCGTGGTGGTGTGGCTGCTGGCTCATAATTTGAGAAGGGTCTGGCTGCAGCAGACTGGGGAATCTCCACCACGGGTCCACGCACGGGTCCGGAAGCATGTCACCTCCATCTGAAGGACCCAATGAACAAGTGGAAGGACTGGAAATGATGTAACCTCTACACTACGAACGGAATTCAAGTGATCTAAACAAACTGTTCGTATACAGTTCCTTGGAGTGGAGTTTGACGACGGGAAAAGAACGTAACAAACGACAGAACCGTTTGAAGTGATGGTAAAAGGTGAAGGAAGGCTGGTTTCTTGAACATATGAAGCTAAAGCCGAGATATATAAAAGTTTTATTACTTTCAATAATATAAGATATTAGCTTGGAAGCTATTTTATAATGGTTTGGTGAGCGGATATTGTCTGGAGATACTGGCTGAACTTATGCAAATGTTACGTTTGCTGCTAAGTTTGTTAGCCTTGGTCATTGCTACTCGATGCCCCTTGAGCAAATGAGTGCGTTTGAATATACGACATGTTGAAGACGATCATAAGGTTAGCTAGACGTTCTGTATATTTTAATTATACAGCCTTTCCCCCGAAAACCTTTAATGCCCTCCTTATAAGTGGTCATCTATTTATGATGTCGGAATCATGTTTACTTAAACTGGCAGTACATTAGTTTGAAACATTGGAAGGAATATCCTGACATTTATTCAACAATAGTTTCCCAATCTTTGATTATCATATGTAGTCATTGGGGGGGGGAAACACCCCTGTTTGAAATCATTGGTTTAATCCAAACTTAAAAGCTAGCAAGCATATTTTTACTATCTAAACAAATTATTAGCCCCTTGTTGTGAAGAGATATCATGGCCACTGCCCTTGTAATTACAATTTGGAACACATAAATGTTACTGTAAATAATATTTAAATCCATATTTGTTTAAGAGCATATATCCAAATGGAATGCTGGCTCGCCATCAAAAATTTTAAAAAGCAACACGTGCTGCGGACACTTATTCCACTGCCTACTATGCCCAAACTTCAAACCAAAAAAGAGGGCAAGTATTCAGTTTCTTCAGGCTGCTGTATGCAGACGTGCAGACCATTGAATGGGGGCAATGCTACAACTGTGAATGCTGGCTCCACACAGACTGTGCTGGTCCATCTCATCCGCATTTGAGGGATGCAACATTCTGTTGTGAATTGAGCGACACCTGCAATAGGTGAACATGTATACATTCATATATTCCATTTAGAACTTGCACAGGGATTGTGTGTGTGCGTGTGAGAGAATTGGGAAGGTCTGTGGCATGTCTAGGTGGTTTTATATTGTATAAGACTGTTGTATATTGGAAAAACAAAGGTCAATGCTCTCTAGTTTTAGAATAATTGAATTGCTGACTGATTTTGGTTACATGATAAACAATAACAGTGATGTGTAAAGGGGACTAGTGACTTGTGTTTTCTGTTTTAAAGGTCGTCATCAGGATCTTGGAAAAGAATGAGGGCTTCAGCTGCTGTCGGGTAGAATTTGCCATGGCCAGTGGATTTCACAATTAAAGGCTGAAGAAATTTTATTGTCTTGATTGTATTTATTTTGGATGTTTGATTAAAGAAAAATCTATTGGAATAAGTGGTTTTTGTCTCATTTTATTAAGCCTATTAAAATTTTGACATGTCTCATTGCTGCATAATTTCCTAAGGAATTATTCTTTGGATCTTTCTTTGATGTACAACTACAGTTATGACTCAATGTTTGAATGTGGTCAATTGTTATCTGCTTTTCGGCGACAAGAAAGTGTATATTCAATTAGAATTGGTGTGTCTAATCCAGGAGTGAGGTTTATACTCGGGAGACTTCGGTAAGATTAAAAAAAGAGTTTCACCAAAAATATTCTTATTAGACACAAATGAGTAAATTGTCATGAACCTATTAATTATTAGAAGTTATCGGTTGTATTCCATGAGAAACCCCAGAAAGATATATCCCAAATGCACATATGCAGGTGTGAGTGTCTCCAGAGAAGAGATGACAAATCCCTTTTAAGGTAAACAAATGGTATCGTAGAGGCGAGGGTAGGATGTCATGGGGTCGCAGCATACCAAGACACTTCTAAAACTAATTATAGGCCTACTGTAAGGCTACAGTGAATACATGTACATTTAAAGGTGCAGTGTGTAGGATTTAGTGGCATCTAACGGTGAGGTTGCAGATTGCAACCAACTGAATACCCTCCCCTCACCCCTCCCTTTCCAACGACGTAGGAGAAGCTATGGTCACCTGTAAGTTACAAAAATGATGTCATCGTCTACGACAGCATCCAGTAGCCAAGTGTCAAGTGATGAGGTTCCTTGATAGATTTATAAATTGTATTTTGTTATTTAGTCTGTAAAACTATAGGTCATAGCTTACAAATAAGATAGCGATTATGATTGTTAATTGTTCTGCATTGTGGAAGCATTTTATTGCTAACGTTAGCTGCCTTGCATGGTAAATTATAGAAAGACATGATGCGTCACAAAAACTATTACACTACTAATAACTAACGCTTACATTACAGTGTGAAATATCCTCATTATAAAATACCACTAACCTATTTAAAGACGCTCAATTTAAAAAATAACGTATATAACCAATATATTTTGAGCAGTAGTACTTAGCGATGATGAAATCTTACCTGTTTTCAATAGATAGAAATCAATCAATCAATCAATCAGTTTTATTTGTATAGGGCTTTTAACAAAGGAGCTTTGCCACAAAGCAGCTTTACAGAGAACCAGCCCCCAAAGAGTAAGCCTAGGGCAGCAGTGGCAAGGAAAAACTCCCTGACTGATAGCAGGAAGAAACCTTGAGCAGAACCGGACTCAGAGGGGGAACCCATCTGCCGCGGGCAGGCACCAGTTTGTTATGGAAAGTCAATAGTGGCAGGAGGTGGGGGTGCCCAGCTGGTCTAGCGGGTCTAGGGCTGGAGCTCTGGGCTAGGGGGGGGTGCTCAGCAAACTTGGACTAGAGCTCCGGGCAGGTGATAGAGACAAGAGACAGTAAATAAATCCGCTTCTGTCTTAAACACCAGAAAACGATGTCAGCTAGGTCTATCAGCAAACATATGGCTTAGCTATGCCCAGAAGTCCTCAATAATAGCCTAATAGTATTTCCCAAGAAATTACGAAAAATCGTTGACAACGTTTCGTTTTCTGCTACCTGTGAATGCGTAAATAAATGCGATGATAAGAAAACTTTCGATTATGCTGACCAATAAAACGCTATTCCAAAAGCAAAATTAGACCTGTTATACATCGTTAGAAAGCTTATACTCTCACCTACTGAATAAATGGATTGTCAATCAAGCCAGACTGTACTAAAAAGGGCGACAACACCGTAACACGTGTGGTATTACTCACAGCTATTTTGGAAGGTACCCAGGCATCACAAATGCGAGTATATTTCACAAACGGATTGTCTAAGACAATATATGACCACTCAGTCTCTTGTTTCTTCTTCTTTGTCTTCCAACCGGTGCATTCGTGCCACCCACCAAAAATATGCGGGGGAAAAAAAGTGCGAAAGACCCTCTCTAGAGCCGTGTGTCCATTCTGGGCTTATTGTAGAAACATGGCCATGCAACATGGCGGCTTCCGTGGAAGAGGATCCGCTCCCTATGTAGATATAAAGGGCTCATTCTTTGCTGGCAGTATACTCAGTAAGAAGAAAGAACTTTAGGATTGAGAACCACCGGCGAACATACTCAGTGAGAACACCGCACGGTTTAAAGTCACTCCACGACACTGGGGCGTGAATAATTATGAATAATTACAGCTATTAACCGGGGCTGGAATCTCGCCCAGGCCCCCATCTCATGGCTATGCCATGGATGTATAAAGTGAAGGGCTACATGAAGTCGCAACACAAAACAAAAAGTTTTTAAAAAGTGTTTAAAATGGCTTTAGTTTATCTAGCTATGCAAAAGAAGGAAAAAAGGTGAAGGAGATGGTACATTCGCCCTCCAAATCAGAGTAGGACGGAGAATGGAGAGTTTTGTCTGTACATTCGGCAAATGGAGTTTAGACAAGGGGTCCACTTTCTCTTATTTCCGAATGTGTGCTAGGCGTTTTGATGACTTGCTGAAACAAGTAGCACCATTCATCAAACATGCGGGAACTCACAGAATTCCCATCTCTACAGAAGAGAGATTGGCGTTGATTCTCCGTACATTAGCATGTGAAGTCTGCCCTCTGAACTCTCAACTGTGACGTAACCAACCATGTGATATTTGGACCAATAGCTGAGAGGAGGAGGTCGGAGAACAAGAAAGAAATTTTCCAAGAGTTCTCCCTGGAGGCCGTCGCACACTGCACCGTACTAACACACAACACTGCGTCTTTTTGTTCTTCAGTTGTTCTCATTGCTTCGTTTTGCTCAAAAAGTTCTACTTCTTATGAAGTATACTGCCTGCTTTACGAAGCATACTGCCTAAATAAGGTAACGAAAACATGATTCTTATTTTCATGGGATTATAGGCCTACACTAATTAAAGCCTACTTATGAATATTACATTCCATTTCTGCCAAGTCCGTTCCGCTAGATGCCACAAAATTCTACACACTGCACCTTTAACTAAACAGTAATTAAAATATGCATTATATATAATTTATACATTAAAACCCATGAATCCAGCATTATGCCCGGTTTAGGCCTATTATTAGCCTGGTACGGAGCAGGAGCACTTAACATAGCTAAGTGCTGCATTGTAACCAGAGAATTATCGGCCATTAATTAAAACTGGTAAGCAATCATAAACGACTCGATATACGAGTGGCAACATCTTACAAACTAATTTGTTTCCTAAATAAAGGATATCGGGCACGTTCAATCTGAAAATGGTGTGCACTGTTTTGCTACGGTTTCCGGGTTGAACGACATGTTTCCTCGAAACGGTGGGAACCCATAGACATATATACATAGACGCCGCATTGACTGCTTCGGCCCGTTGCTGCGATACGTCAATGTCGCTGCCATATTGGACTAGGCAAGACTGGCCTGAAAACAAATAGAAGTAAATGGGGGAGCTGCAGTTTTTCTGAATAAAAAGCACTATAACGTTACATTTCTCAACCGATTTCAATGAGTCGTTTTTATATTCAAGGGTTTATGATCTACATGGAGTACAAAAAAAAGTTTTATCTCCATTTACTTAGAATCTCGATAGTTTGGCTATAATCGCTGCTGGACTCAGAAGAGAGGAGTGTGTATCAACGTTTTACAGGTTTACATGAACTGAATTATTTATGTGGTGGAAAATAATTCATTGTCATATGAAATTGCCACAGTTAATTTTAATCTGGCAAACTGGCTAGAAAGTAATAAATGCATTGCTAGCTAACTTGAGTAGGATTGTAAGCCTCAAATAACCTTGATTGTAAGGATAGCTTTGCTTGTTGGCTACCTACCAATGTTTTCTTGCAAGTCGTGTTTTGATTTTGTAATTCAAATTATTTGCAAAATGGTACAGATACAGTACATTGCAGCATTTTTGTACATTTTTAGAATACAGCCATTCCTTACAGAAAATACAAAATAAATAAAATGAAATAATAATTCCAATAATATAAGATAAAAACAATAATAAACAGACAAGAAGACAAGGTTGACATAAAAGGTACAGTATGAGGTCGATGTTTTTGATTTCATTTAAGATTTACATGAGTCCAGAATCGATCCCATGTCTCTTTCATTTTTCCCTCACCATTAATTCTTCCCAACATGTGTTATATATATACATATAATGTAATCTTGATCATTTCCTCATTCCATTCTTTGAGATCAGGGGTTCTGGGGTTTTTCCAATTACGTAGTAGAATTCTGGCAGCTGTAATAAAACCAACTTTTATAATGGTAAATTCGTTATTTGTTATATTGGGTACCACTGCTCTGTCACCGAGGAGACAGAGCCGTGGCTGTGGGGGTAGTGTGGATCCCAACCATTTCTCTAGGAATTCAAGAATTTTACACCAGAATGGATACACCATGGGACATTCCCAAATCATATGTAAATATGTGCCCACCTCATCCTGACACTTCCAACACATTATTATCAGCTATTCCCATTTTATAAAACCTAGTTGGTGTCAGGTAATATCTATGTATTATCTTGTACAGAGTGAATTTTCCTTTAGCCTCTCGAACCCCTTTTCCTACATTTGATAGAATCCTTGACCAATCGTTGTCTTCAATATTACTATAAATATTGTAATATTATACAATATTACAATATTCCATAAATACCCTTTATTATCAAGATTATATTTTTTCTTCAGATCCATATATGACATAAAAATCCCATTCTCATATAGATGACCAATCGTGCTCACCCCTGCAGACTGCCATTGTGTCCAGTACACCTTTGTCTTCCCTATACGTATTTCAGGATTATTCCAAAGTGTGGAATATGATTGTTTAAAAGGCGACATTTTATATGCTTTATGAATTTTCCTTCAGACATTTCTTGAATGAGATACTATGGGATTTGGGTTGGACTCTTTTCCTGCTAATTGTGAGAGAATGTCAATGGGACGATATGGTGAGGCCAAATTCTGCTCTATGGTTACCCAGTCTAAATCCTGATTCACCTTGCACCAATGTTTAGCCATTTTAGCCATTTCTAAGGATATATTGTAAATCCTCACATCAGGTCGACCTAGACCACCCCTATCTCTGGGTGTCCACATCTTGCTCAACTTGATTCTTGGCCTTTTTTTCCCCAAGAGAAAGTCTTTAATTATTTTGTCATACTGCTTAAAAATCAGGTCTGGAATATTTAGTGGAAGCATCATAGAGATATAATTAAACTGGGAGGCAACAGCCATTTTAACAACATTGACTTTAGCCCAGAGAAACAATTTCAATGACTCCCATTTTTCCAGATTATTTTTTATCTTATTCAATAAAGGTTCAGAATTTAAAGTGATTATCTCATCTAAATTTGGACTGAGTTTGACCCCTAAATACTTCATTCCAATTGGGACCCATCTAAAGCCAAACTGAGATACTGGATGTTGATAGCATAATTTAGATATTGGCATAGCCTCAGATTTACTCCAATTTATCTTGTATCCAGATAAATTGGAGTATGATTGTATGGTATCCATTAAAGGAGGCAAGGAGTTAAACTGGGACCCAGAAAAGGCTGGCATTTGAACGAGTCTGGGGCCTGGGACTCATCCTGTACTTCAAAGGACCCGAGAACCTTGTGATAAAACAATAGGTTACTCGGACTTCCTCTGGATGAGCAGGTCGTTGGCTCTCTGGAATGTTACCCTCTGGACAAGACTGAGATAAGGGGAACTTGACTATTTGTCTATGGTTGTGGGTGTGTGTGTTTTGGGGCCATTAAGGGTGAAAAGATCATCAGGCCTCTGGCAAAATGGTGGGGCAACTGCTCTTGACAGTACCACAGTGCCCTTATGTGGGCCCCTCTATCATTACACTTTTTATTTCTTTTCTGGATCTGGATCTAAACCGTCTGTTTATAATATTGACAAACCCCGTAAAACCTTACAAACCATGCACATGTTTTCATTATATTGATGTATTATGTAGTAATAACATGGATTGCATGTAAAATGGTTCAACAAAAGGGTATTTTCATGACAACTGCACCATAATATTACATCCCCTTGACATGTTTGTTATGGACGTATTCAGGGAAATTCAAGAAATTGAATGAAATATGTTTCATACCAAATAAAATTTAATAAAACATAGTTTTTCCCTGAGTTTCTGAAATTAAATCATCACAATGGAATTAACTCTGTTAATCATCTCCTTTTCACAATCTCCCCACTAATTGTTTTTACGACAGCCTCCAAACGGTGGGGGCCTAAATTCCAGATTTTATCATTCGTCCAGGTTAATTTATGGCAATGCTGCCTAGATCAAACGCGTGATTTGGCTTAAAAGAAAGGGAGACAATCCTGTCGGGGAAGATCGTAATCGACTTCCCACACTGCGCATACTCTGTGTTCCGTGTGTAGCTGAACAGGCTTGGTAAGAACTTTTTACTCTGTATATATGTTCTAGAAATTTCATATTTTATAATTGATTGTGAATTCTAAGCTAATGACCTACCTGCCTGTTAATAAATTCTTCTTATTTTTAACTTGCGTGGTCTTCATGACTCTAATCCATTTAATATTCTTTTCAGCCGAAATTCTGATTAAATACTCAGGGGGACAATTCTGACTAAGACCCACTGATCAGGGGTCTAGTACAGCGAAAGTCTTTAGTGAGGCCCTCAAGTTAGATAGGCGACCACGATCTGCCCGCTAACGGGATTGGTGTTGTATTGGTTCTGGAGTTTTTGGCTTAAGAGGGTTCACCAGCCTCCATATATCTGTCAGACTAACATCTTCTGTCAGCATATCTAAGGCAGCCCTGTCCCTTGGCACTGTTGATGTCTTAAATTTGCTTTTATCAAGCACAGGATCCATTACTTGATTAAAATCTCCTGCCAGTATGATGTGTCCTTCTTTGGCACCCAGGATTTTGTTCACCTCATAATAAAGACTGGGTCATCCTTATTAGGCGCGTATATGTTACACAGTACCACTTTTACACCATTAATCAGAGCATCTATACACATTATCCTCCCTGCATTATCTTTGAGTTCCCCAAGCATTACAAAACTCAGTCTTTTGTTAATTAAAATAATTACCCCGTTTTGTTTACTATTAACTCCGGTTCTCTAGATCCTCCATGCGGTTCCACATAGTTTCCAGACGCTTGTCGTTCATCTCACCAATGTCGCCCAGGCGTGCGGTAACGTCCTCCATCTTGGAAATTCATCCCTCGGCTTCAGTCAGTCTTTCTTGAATGGCGTTCCCTGAGTTTTTCAGCTCTGTTGTTGTTTCTTTCATCATAGCTACATCAGCAGCCACCCTGCGCAAAGTGGAGCCAATCTGACTGATTTCGGCCAGTAGATTTTCCATTTTAGTGTCTTGGTTCGTTTGCTTTTGTGGCGATGCACCGTCTCCCGGCAGTGTGCTCTGCCTTGTATTTGCACGTGTGGTTGTGGTTCCCTTGAAATATTTCGAGGTAGACATCCTGCACGATGTTGGTAATTGCACTTTATGTGATCGAAACATAAATTCTAATTAAGTTCACTATTTTGGTCGCAAATGGTGGAGTAAATATGCTCGAATATGTAAAATTTAATGGTGGGTTCTTGGAGCTTTGTTAGTGCGCAGCCATCTCGCTCAGCAGTCCCACATGACTCCCGTGTTTTGATTTTGAACGAATTAAACTGAACATAACCACAAAAATTTTAACCTGGCAAGCTGGCTAGAAAGTAATGAATTTGAGTATTGATTTTAGCTGAAACATTTTTCATTAGAACAAGCTTGATTTCTTTATATTTGCTTGCTGGCTAAAATGAGCATGATTGCAAGCATCATTTATCATTTATAAAGGCTAGCTTTGCTTGTTAACTAGCTGCCAATGTTTTCTTGCAACATTAAATTTGTGTTTTGATTTATTATTTTAATACATAACATATTAAATATCCAAATTGCCCCAAATAGTTTCAGGTAACCATTTGCTTTCTAGCTATTTTAAATTGTAAAATTATTGTGGTTATGTTCAGTTTAATTCGTTCAAAATCAAAACACGACTTGCAAGAAACATTGGTAGGTAGCTAACAAGCAAAGCTAGCCTTACAATGCTTGCAATCCTACTCATGTTAGCTAGCAAGCAAATAGCAAGAAATCAAGCTTTGTTCTAATGAGGCCAGTCTTGCCTTGTCCAATATGGTGGCGACGTTGACGTACGATCCAAAGGCCAATGTGGCATCTATGTATATATGTCTATGTGTGAAACTGTGTGCAATGGGAGGTATGTTTTCTCTCATTTGGTGGGTGTGTCAGAGGTGTTACTCAATCAGCAGCGACGTGTATATAAACCCCGCCGTATTAAAAAGGCAGTGCGCACAATGGATCCAACGGAAGTCCTTTACAAATGTGTCCTGCAGCTTGGTGTATGCAACAATTGAAGACATTAGAAGACATGCTTGTCGTAAGTATTTTATAGTATTAAACACGTATTTAAATTTAGTTTAAATAAAGTTGCAGGAGCACAGAATCTCTGAATTGAGCAATCTAGGCACGTCGGCATGCTGACCACTAGGGGCTTTGCGCTAAGAGGTTAACAGAGATAACATTTCATCATCGCTATGTATTACTTCTCAAAATATTTTGATTATATATGTTATTTTTGAAATTGAGTGTCTTTAAATATGTTAGTGGTATTTTCTAATGAGAATATTTCACACTGTAATGTAAGAGTTCATTGGTAGTTTAGTAGTTTTTGTGATGCATGCAACAGTGATGACGTGAGAGTAGGAACATTGCTAAAATGTGGTGGACAGTTGAAAATTGTTTTCATGTCATCTCATCCCCATACAAGAAAACATGCGAGAGTACGGAGTACAAAAATACATGAGACTTCATTATTACACATTTAGGTTCTATACCACATTGTGTGACAATGTTTTTGCATTATTTTTTAATAAGATATTGTTTCATCTTAAATTTAAAGCATTTTATTCATTTTTGGAGAGATTTTGGGTATGTTTCTGGACAACTAAATATTTTAGACCACCATACTGACGGAATGCTTGTAATTCCCACTTGAAAATGATGCAACAGTGAGTTTCTTGAGTCAAAACAGTTGATTTGTCATGAAGTATGTGAATGTGTGACGTGTACGGCAATGCATAATTTCGACATTTTGGATAGATTTGGTGACAAATACTTTTTGCTTCATAGATCTTTAGTAGTTCTACATATCCACCCTTAGATTTTTATGAACTTGTGGTCAAGTTTTTGATCCAGGACATGTAAGTTAACCTAAATTTATACAATTTATACAAACTATAAATTGGCCATTTAAATTAGTAATGAAATTATTTATTATAAAAATTACACATTAACCCCTTAGTGCACATGCCAAATCTGGCCAATCCTTGCCCATTTAGGGTGTACCATATTTAAAGCTTTAACTCCAGATGTGAGCATCACAGTGTTGGAAAACATGGGAGCCACAGTTCTACCCTTCTGAGGTGTCTCACATTGTAGTGGGACAGCTGCAGATAGGATTGATTGTTTACCACCACACTCAGTTAAATTGACCTTTTATCACACCCTTTGTGCTACATCCTCTCCCTTTGGTATGCAGTATCCTCTACCCCCTACTTCAGTCCAACTTCCCCACACCTTGTTTCTTCCCCCCCCCCAATGTCTGATTACCTCGCCCCCCCCCCCCCCTTCCCCATGATGTGTTTAAGATATCCTCCTCTCCCTTTGGTATGCAGTATCCTCTACCCCCTACTTCAGTCCAACTTCCCCACACCTTGTTTCTCCCCCCCCCCAATGTCTGATTACCTCGCCCCCCCCCCTTTCCCATGATGTGTTTAAGATATCCTCCTCTCCCTTTGATATGCAGTATCCTCTACCCCCTACTTCAGTCCAACTTCCCCACACCTTGTTTCTCCCCCCCCCCCAATGTCTGATTACCTCACCCCACCTTCCCCATGATGTGTTTAAGATATCCTCCTCTCCCTTTGATATGCAGTATCCTCTACCCCCTACTTCAGTCCAACTTCCCCACACCTTGTTTCTTCCCCCCCCCCCAATGTCTGATTACCTTGCCCCCCCCTTTCCCCATGATGTGTTTAAGATAACCATTTGGCCCTTTGTTTCCATGAAGGAACAGGGTATAAGTATTCACTGTCTCCGTCATTTGTCGGTTCTGTGTTTATCTGTACTTGGGTAACAGACCCACTAGTTCCTTTGCTACATTAAACAACCTATTTTGAAACGAAGACGTGCCTGCATTTATTTTTCTACTTACAAAAGTACGGCGGAATAAATTGAACTCTTAAAAATTCCACACACAGACTTGAAAAATTGCTTATATTAAGCAAGACATTTGTACCATTTACAATACTAAGTTAGATTAGTTTATATTCATAATTTAGGAAGAAAAAAAAATAAAGAAACAATAAAGTACCACAAAGGCAATTGTCTAGGCAAAAAATCAAAATGACTTTGCTCTTTTTTAGTTTGCAATGAAATGCTGAGAGATCCCATATATACAACAGCGCGACAATGATGGCGCTGCGAAACTCTGTATTCGGCATTGTGCAGTGTACAGGCCAAGAAGAAAGAATGCAGAGTTCAGTTTGTTGCTGCATTAAAATACTTTATGGCAGTAGGGAGGACTGAATTCCTGAACCATTGTGTTGCACCTAGGTAATGTAAAACGTTAGCTAAAAGTGCTCTTCAGTCTCTGAAAAGACCCATGCAAAGTATGACCCTCGTACCGCAGTATAATGTGCAGTTTTTTTCTTCATGCATTGCTCTGTGATTAATTTCCAGAGTCAGTGGGGAATAACAAAAATGGAGCCAGACTTTTTAATTATCTTGTTCAATCTGTTCTTATCCTTGAGGTAATGCTGCCACCCCAGCAGACCACCACATAAAACAAGGCACTTGCTACACACACTGAGGAGTTTCGTGCTAACGTTAAAAGATCAGAGTTCACTTAAAAAAGAATAGTCTGGACTGGGCTTTTATGGCATTAGTGTTCCCTTTCCAGGCCAGTTTAAAAATCAATGTGGGTACCCAAATATTTGTAGGAATGCACTCTTTCAACTGGGTGTCTTGCGTAGGATGGGAGTTACCTCAACCTTCCTCTTTCTTCTGAAGTTGATAACTAACTCCTTTGTAATGTTTAAATAAAGGAAGTCAGCATCGCACCAGGTAGAAACGTGTCAATTTAGGTCATCAACATTTGGAATACAGCCCACAATAGCAGAGTCATCTGAAAATTAATTTTTATGTGACAAGAGGTCTGGTTGAGTCTACAGTCCAAGGTGTAGAAGCTGAATAAAAACAGGGATAAACCTTGCCATGCAGTGTTCCTATGTTAGTTAAAATGGATTCAGACACCTGATTGTTGATTCTAACATACTGAGGCCTGGATGTAAGGTAATGCAAAATCCATCCAATAATAGACTTGTGCAGATTAAGATTGATGAGCTTGTTGGCAAAAATGTGGGGTTTCAGTGTGTTAAAAGCACTTGAAAATAAAAAAAAACCATGATTTTTACCATGCTCCCAATTGTCTCTAGGTGAGAGTATAAAGAGGTCAGCATGTAGACTTTTTTTTACCTCATGTATTTGCTATTTTGGGGTTTAAACCTGGTGTTTGCTCATTTCTTGCCTTGCTACTCTGTAAAGCATCTTTGTGACAGTTCTCTGTTATAAGCGCTATACAAATAAATTTGAATTGATTTGAACTCATCCTTATCAGATTTAGAATCTTGGTGGAACCTCAAATTACTGCTGCAAACTGGTCCAGAGTAACCATTAAAATAGCAAATTAAAATAGCAAAATAAAAGAACAATTAGACAAATTAGAAGTCTAAGTAAAATAAAAGAATAATAAAATAAAATAGTTAAAAATAAAAGAGTAAGCGATACAGTGGATAAACAATAGGCCCCAAACTGAGTAAATAAATAAAATAAAATGAATACTAAATAAATACATTTTTAGACCTGATTTAAAAGAACTCAATGTTGGAGCAGACCTCAGGTTTCCTGAAAATTGGCTCCAGATATGTGGAGCATATGAACTAAAACCTGCTTCTCCAAGCTTTGTTCTAACCTCAGGAACAGTAAGCAGACGACTCCTTGAAGATCTAAGTGGTCTAGTGGGTTTGTAACACAGGAGAAGATCAGAGATATATTTTGGCCACAAACTATTTAGTGCTTTATAAACAAGTAAAAGTATTTTAAACTCAATTAATTGGCACAAAGGGAGCCAGTGCAGAGATCTAAGCAGTGGAGTAATATGGTCTGCTTTAACATAACATAACATATCATTATGGCAAGAACTGTCCATTCAGCCCAACAATGCCATTTTCCAACTAAATTGCACCTAGTGCTCTGATTACCTACAAGCAAAATAAATAACACTGCATCAAACCTGGTCTTGAAAACCACCAGATTTTCTGCCTCTGTTACATGATCTGGTAAGCTATTCCACACAAGCTTGAAGATATTAAGCATCTTATCTTTCATACCAGGATTCAATTTGGTTGCTTCTTTGAACCTTTTCCAGAGCTTCTGTATCTTTCTTGCAATACAGTCCCCATGACTGCACAATACTCCCCAAGTGTGATCTAACAAATGTATAAGATAAGTAGAACTTCCTTGGATTTATACTCAATACTTTTGGCTATATAACCCAGCATCCTGGTGGCCTTTTTCACTGCTACAGCACAGTGCATGGAACCTGGAAGGCTTTGATCAGCCATTACTCCCAAATCTTTTTCATATTGAGCACATTCCAATTTTGTTCCTCCCATAAAGTAATCCTGCTGAATGTTTTTATTTCCCACATGGAGTACTTTACATTTGGCTATATTAAACTTAATTTGCCAGGTTTCCACCCACTTCTGGATTTTATTTAAATTTTCTTGGATTACTTTAGTAGAATCCAAACTATTAGCTGGGTCTCCCATTTTTTATATCATCTGCAAATTTGACTAATGTACTTTCTATGTCCCTGTCCAGGTCATTGATGTAAATGAGGAACAGCATTGGTCCCAGCACCAATCATTGTGGGACTCCACTTCTAACAGCTCTCTGCTCAGATAATGAACTAATACGGTCCCCTTTCTTATGTATTAGTATTATATTACCTCGCTTCCAGTCCTCAGGTATTTCTTCAGTTTCTAAGGACTATCTATAAATACCTGCCAGTGGTTTAAAAATGATCTCAGCTAACTCTTTGAGTACTGTTGGGTATATGCAATCAGGACCTGCTGCCTTGTTTGTCTTAAGTTTAAGTAATTCATGTAGTACTTCTTTATCCTCTATTTCAATATCTGATAAGACATTCGGATTACTGAATGTGCTTTCCAGTCTATTAGTAACCTCTTCTCTAGTAACACTCAACAAAATAACTTAAGGCATCAGCAATATTTAAAGCTTTAAAGCAAAGCTCCTTCTTCATTCCTGCTGCACCTGATATCCTCTTTGTCTTTTCTTTTCCTACTACAGTATTGAAAGGCATGTTCAGAATTACTTTTTGCATCTTGGGCAATTTGCCTTTCAAGCAGTCTCTTGGCTTCCCGTAGTTCTTTTTTAACCTTAGCACGCATATTACAATATTCAGCCTTATTACTCTCTGTTACGTCCCTGTGTTTCTGTGTGTGCGCGTGCATGTCTTCTTCGTTCTGGCTCTCTCTTCCTCTCTTGATTTGAATGTCTAGGTAGGTAGTCTTCTTCTTCTTTTTGTTAGAGCTAGCTTCATTTGGTTTTGTTATTTTATTTTTTTTGGCAACACTCAGGATCCCAATCCTCATTTATGTGTGTGTATGTGCGTATGTCCGTGTATATATATATTGTACATACTGTTTATAGCCTTTCACTGTTGTCACTTATTGTCACTATTGTTCAGTAAACACTTTATCACTGTACTTTTTGTCAACTGTTATTCATATCACGCCACTTTCAGGATTCACCACTCTTTCCCTTCCCTGGACTTTCACTTTTTTCTATTTAATGCTGAGTCGGAACACTCTCAGTGCTGTCATACAGTTTTGTTGCTCAAACTCTCCCATATGGCTTTGTTCGTCCATTGGGGGGAGCTCTTCTTCAATGTACTTTTCCTTACCTTTGGAATAATTTACTTTGGCACTTCAAGAATAGCCCTTTTGAACCTACCCCACATTTCATTCAGTCTTGCAGTTAAGAAGTTTCACCTAGTCAAACTACTTAAATTTTGTCGCATCTTGACGAAATTGGCTCGTCTAAAATAAAAATACCTGGCTATAGAGGAGGCCTTGTTAATTTGCCATACTACATCAAATCTAACTGCAGAATGATCCCTAGTCCCAAGTGGCTCAATTACCTCTATGTCATAAATTCTGTTCAGATCATTACATAGCACCAGATCCAGAATTTCCCTCGCGTGGGCTGTTCCAAAAAAAAGGTCATCTAAAAATACTTCCTCACATTTTCATTGTCCTGTCATCATTTCCCATTTAATAGCAGGGTAATTTAGTTCACCCATAATAATAGTCTCACAATCCTGACAAGCTTGTGTTATTTTTCCAAAGAGCGTTGAGTTCACACTACTGTCTGAAACTGGCGGCTGGTGACACACTCCTGCCGTAAGGCCCTTTTCATGTTCCCCTATGAGCTTTATCTAAAGCAGTACATATGCTTTCAGGCGGTTGTGGTGAACCACCTGAACTGGGCCCTCTGGGACATGCTTGTTCATAATGGCGTACAGAACAACATCCCAATCATCCTCCTCAGCAGACGATTGTGTTGCCTGCACCATGATGTAAGGACCCTTCCAGTGAGGGGCTAGCTTACATGTGGAATGAGCTGGGTCACTAAGCCATACAAGGTCACCTTTCTGGTAAGGTAATGCTGTTAGAGGGCTGTCTGGAGCAGAGAACAATAACAGAGAGAGAGAGGGAGACATTCAGAGTGCAGACATGATTCACATGAGCTCCTAAAAAAAACCGAACAATTTCTTATTTAAAATGAGATAAACCAAAGAAAATCACCCAAAAACAGAACATCAAGGACTAGGACAAACAGGGACAATTATAAACCATTTAAAAGAGCAAAAATCCAAGAAATCTCAAAGAAACAAACATACATAACAAAGAACACAGTGCTGCGCTAACAGAGGCTATCAAACAAAATATCAGGATTTTTTTTTTTAAAGAAAAAAAACCCAAAAGTACAACTCCAGCAGTTATGAGGTAGGCATTTTGGAAAATATAATCTAGTATAAATTGTCACTATTAATTGCTTATTTAATTAACGGTAGGTTATTAAACCAAATTGCTAATTAGCTAGCTGCTGCAGTTTAGAGTCAGTTGAAAAGTGCAGTTGAAATGTATCAATTTCTGGAGCTAGTGGGCAGCCCCTCCCCTTGAGATACAGTATCCTGACAGTGTCAAAAGTGCATCAGCCAGGAAGAGTTTAAACACAAACTGCTGAGAAACAATCCAGAGACCCTGACAGCAGAATTCTCCCAGATAGGAGACAGGTGTATTCCAACAAACCTGCTCCTATACACAGACTGTACAGAGGCCTGGCAGAGTGCTATCTGCAAGCACTAAAGGCATTACAAAAAGAATGGTATCTGTAGTGGGAGACAGGTAACCATATATGAGGTAGACAGTAACAGCACACTCCTCACTGTAAATGTATACCACAATGGCACTGTCATGTTCCAAGGCAGTGAAGCTAGCCTCAGCTCTGTCCAGAGGGACTTTGGTGTAATAAAAGCACTGGCATAGGCTGAGAAACCAAAACAGAACATTAAAATAACAAAACTTAAAGGAGTACCATGGTGATTTTCACGCTTTCTCGGTTTTATGTGCTATTTGCACAAGAGGCATTGAGAAAACACAATGAGTGAAGTATTCAATATGTCCGTTCTGTATTTTTGGAGAAATATGCGTTTTAAATTTATCGTCCTTTTTTCAACCGGTTGAGAAAGTTGTCAACTTGATGCGTCACAAACACAGTAACCACTCCCCTTTCCACCCCGTAAACCCATGGATAACTCGAGACCCATAGTTTGCGCCGCTGGCTTACGGGCAAGACAATGCAAATATTTGACTAACGTTAGGTTCACTTAAATTAGAGTGCCTTTTGAGGACTATTAGATTATTTTTGGTTATATTCATTTAGCTAGCTAGCTAGCTAACGTTAGCTAGCTAGGTAGTTTGCTTTCATAAGGCAATGTTATCGATAACATTAGCTAGCTAGTTTGCTTTTATGAGGATGTTATAGTTGTGCTTTTATCTTAACTTGGCTAGCTAGATAGCAAAAATTATAATTGGATATAAGTCAACGTCCTTACCTTAGCTATCTATCGATACTTGATATACTACTAAGCTAGCTAGCTTGTGAAAAGTCTCCCAAAAAGAGCGCTTATCATGGGGGTAGCTATGGTAACGGGGCACGGTCTGTCAATCATAGCTAACTGACAGTTCTCATTACCACGCCCAGGCGGTTCGGGTGAACTTTTATAGTGGGAAATTTAGGCTTAGAAAAATACGTTTTAAAGTACATTGAAATGACTGAATAATAAAAAAATTACGCACATTTGTTTTGTTGTTGCCTAAAGACAACTGGGAAGTGCACGTCCAACCACCATGTTACTCTTTTAAAAAGAAAAACAAGTGAGGCCGAGGATTTGGAGGCAGGAGAAGGAGAGAAGAGCCAACCCCCAGAGGAATGTACTGGGTCCCACAAACAGCTGGAGAGCACAGTCTCCCTGATGAGAGAGATGCTCTCCCTGCAGGAGGTGGAGATGGTGGAGTTAAAGGAGCTGATGCTGTCCCACCAAGCACACAGCGAACCCTCACGGCACCTGTGAGACGAGCTCAGCAAAGTGAAGGCCTCCATGATGGAGCTGAGAGGAGAAGTGCAGGAGCTGCAGCAGGACAGAGAGGCTCTGAGGAGGGAGCTGGGAGCAGTGAGAGAGGAGCTGGAGCTCAGGGAGCAGACCATGCAGAGCCTGAGGGAGCAGTTTCAGAGCCTCCAAAACACCCACAAACACCAGGCCCAGCCTCCTAACACACGCACCCCCACCCCCACCCCGACTGAGACCACCACAGCAGTGCAAAACCAGCAGGTACCCACCCCCACACCCCAGCCCAGTGCAGAGAGAGACACTACCCCAAGCCCCTCTGCCACTCAAGCACAACCTGTTAAAGAAGGCACACCAAAACCAGCCTCAAAATCAAAAAACAAAACAAACAACTGCAGAGATTCAGAAATTATAATACTTATGGACTCAAATGGTAAATTTTTAAATGAACAGCAGCTCTTCCCAAACCATAATGTAGTGAAACTTTGGTGCCCAAAAACTGAAGCAGCATTTGATTTATTAACCAGAAAAAACCTGGGTAAACCAAGTCACATAATAGTGCACACAGGCACTAACGACCTGAGGGAACAGCAGGAGAGAGTGGCAGAGTCTATGAGGAGAGTAGCGGAGCGAGCCACTCAGACTTTCCCCTCCACCAAAATCATCATCTCCACCATCCTGCCCAGGACCGATTTCCACCCTCAAACAATCCAACGGATCAATGCTGCCATTTCCCGTGGATGTGCTCTTATGCCCAATGTCCACATTGCACACCACCCAACCCTCCACCTGGACAACCTCCACGACCATGTCCACCTCCAGAAAGGCTCAGTGGGCATATTGGCGAGGAAGCTGAAAGACGTCGCTCTTGGACGCAGCCCAGACGGCCCCCCTCGGATTAGCAGACGACCCTCCAGCCTTCACCCAGCTGGCCTTTACTTCTCACCCCCCCCCAAGGGTAAAGGAGACATGTGAACCCCCAGCTGAGACCCCACCGGCCCGGCCCAGCCCCACAGCAGCAGAGTCCAGCCCTGCAGCAGCAGCAGTACAGCTATGCTGCAGCACTGAAAGGACCAGCCAGAGCCAGCAACACGGACATGGGGGAGATCAAACACCTGCTCAGCCTCATATGCACCAGACTGATGGGCTAAGCATAGTGAGTGCACAGTCTGCTATAAATTTGCAACTATAATCTGAAATATTCTAGTTCCTGTCAAATTGTACTTACCTGTTTTTACACTGTTTATCTCAATTTAAAATAGTTAATTTTGTCTACTTGTTTTTGCACTCATGAATGCACTATCCATTACACTATGGAACATCCAGGGTATTAACTCGTCCATATTTGGATGTAAAAGCAAGACCCCAGAGTTCAAAAACAACACAAAAAATATAGACATCATTATCCTCCAGGAGACTTGGTGTAAACCAGATTCCATCACTCACTGTCCCCCAAACTACAAAGAAATCAGTATCATCCACCAAACACCCCACAATTAAACGTGGAAGAGATTCAGGAGGAATCATAATTTGGTATAAGGCAGAGCTTACAAGTTCTATAACAACAATTAAAACACAGAAATCACACATCTGGCTTAAAATCAAGAAAGAGAAAACAAACACAAAAAAGACATATTCCTCTGTTAAATCTACATTCCCCCAAGTGAATCCCCATACTTTGATGAGGATATCTTTTCTAACCTCCAAGATGAGATCTGCAGGTTCCAGGCTCAGGGGAACGTGCTGATCTGTGGAGATTTGAATGCTCGAACAGGCTCCCTACCTGACTTCAACATTGAAACAGGTAATACTCACATAATGGGTAACAATTACATTAAAAATGTTACTAACTTCCCTAGAAACAGCTCTGACCCACAGGTGACCAGGAACGGGAAGGACCTCCTGCAGCTCTGTCGAAGCCTGGGTCTGTACATTGTCAATGGTAAGTTACGAGGGGACTCTCTGGGAAGAAACACCTATTGCTCTCCTCTTGGCAGCAGTACTGTTGATTACATGGTCACAGACCTAGACCTTTTCTCTTTCAGAGCATTCACTGTTAAAGCACTAACCCCTCTGTCCGATCACAGCCAAATTACTGTGTTTTTCAAAAAGACAGAAATTAACCTCACTACACATACACAGCCCAGCGAGCTGTTCAACATTCCTAGATCATACAGATGGGCCCAAAACAGCACAGAGGAGTTCCAGAAAGCAATCAACAGCCAAAATATCCAAACAATATTAGACAACTTTCTGGATACCACATACATTCACAGTAAAGAAGGTGTCAATGTAGCAGTGAAACATATTAATTATATATTTGGAAAAACTGCAAAAATATCCCAACTCAAACAATCAAAAAACAAACCAAAACACCAAGAGGATAATTGGTTTGATTTGGACTGTAAAAATATTAGAAAAGAACTTAGAAACTTATCAAATCAAAAACATAGAGACCCAAACAATGTAGATTTACGCCTTAATTATTAAGAAAATCTAAAGCAATATAAACCTATGCTCAGAACCAAAAAGGCACAATATACCAGCAGAAAACTGACATTAATTGAAGAGTCCATAAAGACAAACCATTTTTGGGAAAACTGGAAAAAACTCAATAAATCCAAACCAGAAGAATTGGCCATACAAAATGGAGACATATGGATTAACCATTTTAAAACATTGTATGAAACAATACCATTAGGTACAACCACTGGACTCTCCCATTACTGAGCAGGAGCTGAAGGAAAGACTTCAGAATCTCAAACCAAATAAATCAAGCGGCCCTGATGGTATCCTAAATGAGATGCTGAAACATAGTAGCAAAAAATTCCAATTGACTATCCTCAAATTGTTCAATTTGGTTGAGTGTAGGTCACTTCCCTGACATTTGGAATCATGGACTCATAACCCCTATTTCTGTCAGGACCACTGTCATCAAGTAGAACTTTATTGACAATAAAGGCAATACAGTTATGTTTGGTGGTATGGCTCTGTTCTGGAGCTCTCCCGCCAACCACGCAGCCCGCGTGGATAAGGCCGGGAGGCCAGCAGCCAAACCCCCCTAGAGGGGTACACAGGGGGTGACATAGCTCAGGAGGTAAGACCGATTGTCTGGCAGTTGGAGGGTTGCCAGTTCAAACCCCGCCCTGGGCGTGTCGAAGTGTCCTTGAGCAAGACACCTAACCCCTAACCCCTAACTGCTCTGGCGAATGAGAGGCATCAATTGTAAAGCGCTTTGGATAAAAGCGCTATATAAATGCAGTCCATTTACCATTTACCAGAACAGATCCAGCAGCAAAGCAGTTTTTAGCACATATGGATGGAGCAATGCAATTTCTTAACACATAGGAATGGAGAATGCAAATTCTTGACGCATGGGGATGGAGCTGGGGTGGTGGAGGGGATTTACGAAGCAACGTGCAGCGCTTGCATGCAGGAGGAGCAGCCGAATGAGTAGAAGGAGGCTGTTTAAGTAGACCGCCCTGTTAGTGAATGTACTGTGATAGGCGAACATCAACTCAGCTGAGCCATCAGCTGATTCGGCCGGAGCGCTTGACTCTCGTGACCTGCCATACGTGATGCTCCATTTTCAAAAGTGGTGACAAATTCGACCCCGACAATTACCGAGGCATTTGTGTGAACAGTAACCTGGGGAAGGTTCTTTGTAGCATTATTAATGCAAGACTTATAGACTTCGTTACTAAGCACAATGTCTTGAGTAAAAGTCAAATTGGATTTCTTCTAAATTGCCGCATGTCTGATCACATTTACACCCTGCACACCCTGATTGACATATATGTTAACCAAAAAAATGAAAAAATATATTCCAGTTTTATAGACTTCCAAAAGGCATTTGATTCAATTTGGCACAAAGGTCTTTTTTACAAAGTTATTGAAAGTGGTGTAGGGGGTAAAACATACGATATAGGCTAATTAAATCAATGTATACAGACAATGAATGCAGCATCAAAATTGGCAACAAAATGACTAATTTATTCACCCAGAGATGCGGGGTACAACAAGGCTGGAACTTAAGCCCAACTCTATTTAACATATATATTAATGAATTGGCCACCAAGTTGGAGCAATCTGCAGCACCTGGTCTTAATCTTTATGACACAGAAATGAAACTCCTGCTCTACGCAGATGACCTAGTCCTACTGTCCCCCACTCCCCAAGGGCTACAGCAGATTTGAATCTACTAGAACAACTTTGCCAGACCTGGGCCCTGGCAGTAAACATGAAAAAGACCAGAACCATGATCTTCCAAAAAAGATCCAAATCTCAGGGAACTACATCAAATTTCACACTAGGGAGAAATCCCATAGAAACATGCACACAATACAATTACTTAGGTCTGAAAATAAGTTCCACAGGAAATTTCAATCCTGCAGTGAATGAACTGAAAGAGAAAGCACGCAGGGCTTTTTATGCCATAAAATGACAAATTTACATTAAAATTCCAATTAGAATTTGGCTTAAACTATTTGAATCAGTAATTGAACCGATTGCCCAATATGGCAGTGAAGTGTGGGGTCCACTTTCAAATCAAAACTTTGCAAAATGGGACAAACACCCTATTGAAACCCTGCATGCAGAGTTCTGAAAGAACATCTTGCATATACAAAGAAAAACAACAAACAATGCATGCAGGGCAGAATTAGGCCAATATCCATTATTAATCAGAATTCAAAAGAGGGCGATACAATTTTGAAAACATTTAAAAAATAGTGACCCCCACTCATACCATTACAAAGCCCTGAAATGCCAAGAGTTGAGCAAAGAAAAGAGTCCCCTCTATCAGCTGGTCCTGACGCTTAGTTCACTCACCAGTACTAACAACCCACAGCCTCAGGACCAGCACATTGATATAAAATCAATTAGAGTCAACCAAATTATAACCTATCAAAAGCAAAATTACATCACCTATTGGGACACTCAAACACAAACACAAAGCAAAATGCAGTGTTATCTGGCCTTAAATGGACAGTACACCTTGGCAGACTATCTGACCAAGGTGACTGATATAAAATTGAGAACCACCTTGACAAAGTACAGACTCAGTGAGCACAGCCTGGCTATTGAGACAGGTCGCCACCACAAATCATGGCTACCTGTCGAAGAAAGGCTGTGCCAACACTGCACTCTGAGGGAGGTGGAGACAGAGCTACACTTCATAACCAACTGTGAAAAATATAAAGAAATCAGAAAAATCTACTTCCCTAAATTTAACCGGTTCTGCCCATTTTTCAACAACCTTCCTGACCAAGAAAAACTAAAACTACTCCTAGGGGAAAAAGCGGAGTGCTCTACACTTGCAGCGCAGTTTCTTGCTGCCTGCCACAGTCTGAGGGACAGTGAGTGATGGAATACAACCATAACACCACACCTATTTACCTATTGTGGCGCCCCGAGGCCCTATCGGTGCTCCACAGGAGAGCACAAGAAGCACCAGGGCAGCCGGGCCTACCGCCACCGGCGACTGCTGGGGCAAGTGGTGAGTGGGCATTACCTTCCAAATGAAATATTGGAAGATTTCAGGACCCGGGACAGCAAGCTGCAGACCAGGTGAGCTCCAAGGATCAGCACCAAGGACAGGGCTGCAGCAGAGTGCAGGTATGTGGAATTTTCTACTCTGCTGCAGCACACCTGAGACTGCTTCAGTTGATTACCTCACAGAAGATATAAGGAGCAGCACAAAGGAGTGAGGGCTGGCTGGGACTAGGGAGAGCTATTGCGCCTGGTGTCTCGCCTCATCTGTTCCTGGGGCGGTAAGCGGCTGTGAGCCAACACAAAGCAGAGGAATTATAGGATTGCGACTTTCAACCTTTTTTTCGGACTGGGGAGTGGTCTCCCCGCGCTGAAGAGGACAGGGCGGCTGAAGGAAAAGTCCGGCAAGGCCGAAAGGAGAAAGGAGTGGAGACCGACCTGGAGCGGGCTGGCCAGTGCCCGAGCTCACGCTCCTAACCATTGTTCACTTTATCTTTCCAGGAGGATTGTACTCACCCTGGAGAGGTAGACTGATACTCCGACCGGGAAGAAGTTTCTGTTATTTTTTGCTTCCCCTTCCCTTTCCCCCAACATTTAATACAAATAAATGCGTTTTCTGTTAACTGACCCTGGGACTCACTGCACTGGTTCTTATACTGCTGTGGCAACAGCAACCTCTGGTGGTGAGGAAGGCCACACTATACACACACACACACACACACACATACATACATACATACATGCGTACACACACAGAAATACATCTGTTACTGTGTTACTGTTCTTATGTTATGCTGATTATTTTTATTTATTGTTATTACAACTTTTTACTTGTTACTGTTTATTGTTACTATTTTTTTATTTTATTTTAAAAAAAATATATATATACATTGTTGTACCTTACAAGCTTTAGCAATACAAATGTACAAATTTGTCATGCCAATAAAGCGAATTGAATTGAATAATTGTATTGTTTTATTTTTTAGTTTGCAATGAAATACTAAGAGATTGGGATGGCAAGTATGCCATCCCGCCAAGTCACGCCTTGGCGGGGTGGCATGCCCCATACCTATACAGCACTGAGAGTTCGGCACTTTTCAGGGTTCCCTCCAGAAATAACCGCAATGACCACAGACTCTCAGCCCTTAAAAACATTCATTTCTGTCCCTTCTGAACCCATTTCAACAGACAGATTTCACAAACAACTTCACATGTCTACACAATAATCCTCCAAATTTAGGGGATTTTGCGTTTTCTCCTTCTTCGTATTTTTCCTGCCTGATTACATCACCAATGCTCCAAGCCCACAAATAATATGTTTCCCCATTGGACATTTAATGTAATTCACCAAATAAAAACATCGGATGCACGCGCAAAATCAAATATATACACATGTACTTGTTTAAATCTCCTAAATTTTGATGCTCTAATAGCTAATTCCCTGGAGGCGCAGCACGTAGGCTAGTGTATCTGCCTGTGATATTTTTCTCTCACTGACAGGCTACGTTCGCGCCCCCCTCTGACTGATGAACGCTGCTTTGCTGGGAAACAAAAAATACAACATTTACACTACTGCTTTTGCATCTGTATAATCTTTGCGGGAAACTCATTTCTATTTCTGAAATACTAATAAAATACATGAACACAGTTCCGCTTTTGGTATTTTACCCGAGTTTAACGTTAGCTATCTTGCTAACGACACGACAGACCGACTATATTAGTAGTGCAGACGGCTGTGAAATTAATGAGCACTAACGTAACGTTATTGCTCGTATAGAAACTGGCACCAGATAATGACTTCACGGCAGATATGTTGCAGGGGTTCTGGGGTGGTAGTGTAACCACAAAAATAAGAAAAAGAAGAAAAAAAATGTTAGACAGACAGTGCCTGCATGCAATGTTATTAAGAAAATGCTAGGACTAACTAATGAAGTTCCACACGTTACATATAGGCTGCTGCATCGCATGTAACATGTCTACAATTTTATTAAGCAAATCCAATAATTGTATTTATTTACTAAATCCAACTATTTATTTCTTCAGTCTACAACCACTAGCCAATGTGTGTGTGTGTGTCTGTGTGTGCATGTAGGCCTACTTCAGATCTATATGTACCAGAGGAGGCTGGCCCATAGAGGCAGAGGAGGTTGCTCCTCCTCTATTTTTGAGAGGCAAGAGGGAGATCAAAATATAAAAAAAGAGTAATTGGTTGAAATAAACCATTACCAAATCTCAGTATCATTTATAAAATATTTTTTATCTCCTCTTTGGAAAAAATCCAATATTGAAATTCTGATTAAAATGCTTCAACAGCGACACCTGCAGGGCAGGCAAGAGGGGAAAGGGCAGACTGTGTGAAGTGGTGGTTGGGGGGCAGAGGAGGACGGGCTCCTGCTATCATCCTTAGGGCGGGATCTCTTATATCAATTTAATTTTACACGACAGACCGACTATATTAGTAGTGCAGACGGCTGTGAAATTAATGAGCACTAACGTAACGTTACTGCTCGTATAGAAACTGGCACCAGATAATGACTTCACGGCAGATATGTTGCAGGGGTTCTGGGGTGGTAGTGTAACCACAAAAATAAGAAAAAGAAGAAAAAAAATGTTAGACAGACAGTGCCTGCATGCAATGTTATTAAGAAAATGCTAGGACTAACTAATGAAGTTCCACACGTTACATATAGGCTGCTGCATCGCATGTAACATGTCTACAATTTTATTAAGCAAATCCAATAATTGTATTTATTTACTAAATCCAACTATTTATTTCTTCAGTCTACAACCACTAGCCAATGTGTGTGTGTGTGTCTGTGTGTGCATGTAGGCCTACTTCAGATCTATATGTACCAGAGGAGGCTGGCCCATAGAGGCAGAGGAGGTTGCTCCTCCTCTATTTTTGAGAGGCAAGAGGGAGATCAAAATATAAAAAAAGAGTAATTGGTTGAAATAAACCATTACCAAATCTCAGTATCATTTATAAAATATTTTTTATCTCCTCTTTGGAAAAAATCCAATATTGAAATTCTGATTAAAATGCTTCAACAGCGACACCTGCAGGGCAGGCAAGAGGGGAAAGGGCAGACTGTGTGAAGTGGTGGTTGGGGGGCAGAGGAGGACGGGCTCCTGCTATCATCCTTAGGGCGGGATCTCTTATATCAATTTAATTTTACACGACAGACCGACTATATTAGTAGTGCAGACGGCTGTGAAATTAATGAGCACTAACGTAACGTTACTGCTCGTATAGAAACTGGCACCAGATAATGACTTCACGGCAGATATGTTGCAGGGGTTCTGGGGTGGTAGTGTAACCACAAAAATAAGAAAAAGAAGAAAAAAAATGTTAGACAGACAGTGCCTGCATGCAATGTTATTAAGAAAATGCTAGGACTAACTAATGAAGTTCCACACGTTACATATAGGCTGCTGCATCGCATGTAACATGTCTACAATTTTATTAAGCAAATCCAATAATTGTATTTATTTACTAAATCCAACTATTTATTTCTTCAGTCTACAACCACTAGCCAATGTGTGTGTGTGTGTCTGTGTGTGCATGTAGGCCTACTTTAGATCTATATGTACCAGAGGAGGCTGGCCCATAGAGGCAGAGGAGGTTGCTCCTCCTCTATTTTTGAGAGGCAAGAGGGAGATCAAAATATAAAAAAAGAGTAATTGGTTGAAATAAACCATTACCAAATCTCAGTATCATTTATAAAATATTTTTTATCTCCTCTTTGGAAAAAATCCAATATTGAAATTCTGATTAAAATGCTTCAACAGCGACACCTGCAGGGCAGGCAAGAGGGGAAAGGGCAGACTGTGTGAAGTGGTGGTTGGGGGGCAGAGGAGGACGGGCTCCTGCTATCATCCTTAGGGCGGGATCTCTTATATCAATTTAATTTACTTCATTTTTTTCATACTAATCTGTTATTGGCCAAAACATGTAAAATGATGCTCCAAGGGAGGACGTCCTCCCTAACCAATCAACAACCAGAATACAATATTGACATCGCGTTGGTCCAATGATAATTTCCAAATTTCATCTTCAATTCTCTACCACTGTATTGTATTATAATGTGCAAATTGCAACTACTTTTAAAACACATCACTAAAAAATTACATTTTATTTAAGCCTTTTCAACCAGAGGAGGCTGGTCGATAGAGGCTGAATTTCCTTTTTTCAGATTTACGTTTCCCTCTTTTATCGAACAGTAGCTACCTAGCCTACTTGCGTTAGCCAACGCAACAGTTAGCTTGTTGTAGCAGCCCTGAAGGACTGAGCTAATGGCAAGAATGGATTTTGAGGAGTGGTGCTGCTATTGCTAACAAGGCAATTAACTGCAACATAAGTGAGGGGGTCACAGAGAGGCATGGACGCAGACGCAGAGAGTGGGATGGGGAAGAACATCTTGTGGATTATTTGTTGTCACAGCCATTCCACAGTTTGGATTACGCAGCAGGTGAGGATCAAGACTGCTGGACGACCAGCTCCACAGATAACCATGATCAAAAATGCTAATTTTAGTGACACCACGAGGTTCATTCCCATCCAGAGCCCGCAATGATAAGATGTCTTTCCCTCTCATTCACCTGGTCCCTTTTTTATATTCATCCTTTGTGTTGTAATACGATATGTAAGGAATAAACCACGACGGGCTGTCCCGTTATTGGAAAATAATGTAGGGTCGCTTAACCAGTCCCGAAGTAGGCTACATTATTTTCCAATAACGGGACAGCCCGGTGGGGTTTAGTCCACTTATACAACGGGTTACCAACAATGACTACACATGGTTACTTGTATATTGATTTTTATCGATTTAATCAGCTGAAAGTGAAATATTCTTCCGTGGGCGTTTGGGTATATTATTTTACCGTTGTCAAGCAAAACTCTGGTTGGTAGTTCCATTTGCACCGTTGTTGAGCAAAAACCTCTGGTCGTTAATTCTATGAAAACAATGATTCTATCAAGAAATAGCTCCTTCTCGTTTTATACCATACAGTATAGCACCAATTTTGGTCATTTTTGTCATTACATTATTTAATACAACTGCATGAAACCAAGTCAATCAAATTCATCTCCCTAGCACTGTCTTACTTTTTAAATGGTGTGGTCCTGCAATGTACATAACGTTATTCTAAGACCCTCTGAAACGGGTTTTGAATGCCAGCTAGCTTTATGACAGGTTGCAATCACTTGTCACCTAGCCAATATTAAAATTCTTGGCTTTAGGTCAGAATGGTCTCACGGCATGCTTGTTATCCCAGCTAGCTAGCTAACTATTGAATTGTATTCAAAACAGCGGTTACTATGAACGCAATCGTTCACAAACATATGGACGAAAATACGTCCCGTAGCCATGAGTTAAATGCGGAACGCCTATTCTACTGTCCAAATAAGGGACGATTCCGATTTGCGCGATAACTGGCAACCAGTAAATAAAGCTAGCAACAGTAACTAGAAATGTGATTCAACGTTTCCATAAATTGTGAAATTGGACATTGAAAAGGGGTGGGGATGTAATTTTGTGTCAGGTATTTTGGATTTTTGGGTAAAATCATACCTTAAGTTATGTAGGTTACTGTATTGACTACTCATCAATTAAATATTTAGCATCTTTCATTTATATTCTGTGTAACTGTAAAGTTTTTGTCAGCATTTACTAAAAAACATCCATGATGATGAGCCTTGTGTTCTACAAACAAAGGGGGGAATAGTATTAGCTAGCCAAGCATAAAAATTATTAAGGTATGATTTTAATAAATCGGAGCTATCTTTTTTACCGACTGCCGAAAGCTAAATCCACGTTTCTGTGCCTGGATTCCAGTTGCTTCTGCGAATTGCAGCGATCCATTTGCTTCGCTTTTCTTTAGCTTTCGGCAGTCTGTAAAAAAGATAGCTCCGATTTCCTGTTGAATCTATTTGTACAGTCAATCGCACAACAGCTCTTTCCCATTTTAGATGTGTTTTTTGTGTTTTCACGGCAATCAAGCTGAACGCTAACGCTATCACTCAGTAGTCTTTCTGCCACTCAGTGGGTGTAACCACAGTGACAAACCTGTACTGGCATAAAACTTCATTCATTACATCAATATCATATCTGGACAAATTCCCATCTTTTACATTCACACCATTATCTGCTGCCCTACAAACACACTACGTAATGACAATGTTGCACTTTGGTCATAATTTGGTAAGTCGCAACATTACCAACAGGTGACGTTGGCCCTCATTTACGAAATGAACGTACGACAGAAAACTGGGCGTACGGTCATTTCCACGCAAAGCTTGGCATTTATCAATTTGGATGTGAGTGGAGGCTACAATCAAATCTCAGGTCAAGTCTGAACTCGTGTACGCAAGTTTTCATGTCAGCGTGGACTTGCAGTGCAGCATAAATCTGGCTGAGTCGGAGAATTGTTATTAGACCATATTCTGACTGGCATCTAAGCATATGCAGCCACATATTCATCACTTAAAAATATGTAGTCTATGGCAAAATATTCTATTTTGTAAAGGCCTACATCAACTGTGTCATATCCCTAACATAAATAGTTAGTTTCAAATTGTATATAATAATTTATTATTATAATTTATTTTTATTTTTTGTTATTATTATTCAACTTCAGCATCAGATATACAAAATACAACATATATAAAATACTATCCCTAACCCTAACCCTAACTAGAAAAACGTCAGCCACACAGCTTAGATTCTGAAAACTATATGGTGGAATGATACGAGGACAGCATCATATTAAGGCACAAAAAAGTAAGAACAGCTTAGGTATAGCCATCAAACTCTTGCAATAAACAAAACAAATGCCAAAGGTAACACAAGGTGCACGTGTGTTAGGTTATAATTGCCATGCTACTTAAAGTAATAATCTCGAAGATTTTCATTAAAATAAATGCCTGTTAAGTCACTATCTATCGCCGAATTAGATAACAAAATGGTGATTGAGCCTATTATTATATTAATATTATTATTATTATGATAATTTATGATTAAAGAACTGGGTGTCTGTGGCAACATTCCCGGGAAAAAAATCACAAGCGGCGCATAGTTAGTGACGCGTTTTCCATCACCCATCAGTGGTTTGTCTGTCAGAGAGGGTAGGTGGAGCTATCGCAACAGGCTCGCTCTTCATCTCACTTGTGTGTGAGCGGCGTACTGTTTTTTCCGGTGTCTGCTAGCGTTACAATAACAGAGAAGGGGGGGGGGGGGGGTGTGGTGGTGGTTATGGAACCCTAAAAGGTTTTTGTGTAATATGAGAGGTCATATTATTTGTTGATATAGATTTCATATTACATTTGATGACAATTTAATGTTACTAAATTACATAGCTATTTGCACAGCTAACACTAGCTGCCGGACCATGTCAAAAAAGACAACATTAGTTCAGACAACGTTGCGCACAGTATCCATCTCTCATATCAGCTAGCTAGCTAATGCAAATAACACAATCTAATGTCAGCTAACAATTAGATAAAACGCTAGCGAACGCTACCGCCCGGTACCGACCTCGCAAACCGTCTCTCGAATGCAGTGCTACCTTGTTGCAACATTGCACTGTAGCTAACTAAAGGCCAGTTCAGATAAATGATTCGCAATGGACTGGATGCAACTTGCAAAATTGCAAGACGTCTAATTGTAAACGTTCTAAAACTGCACTTGGCGATTTGACAAGGTGGGTCTTTTGAGACCCCAGAGCAGGCAACGACTCTGCTACTAACCAGTTCACACCTCTGCAATTTTCTCTGTAATTCTAAAACCGTTTTGTCTCGTTGCGAATCATTGATCTGAACTGGCCTTAACGTTACCGTTATTTACATTGCAATGAAGTTCATCAATATATTATAATGATCGGAATAAAGCCGGGGTATAGGTGGAGCAGACCCGGGTCTGATTTTTGTGTAAAGATGCTGTGTAATGGGGCGACATAGCTCAGGAGGTAAGACCGATTGTCTGGCAGTCGGAGGGTTGCCGGTTCAAGCCCCGCCCTGGGCGTGTCGAAGTGTCCTTGAGCAAGACACTAACCCCTAACTGCTCTGGCGAATGAGAGGCATCAATTGTAAAGCGCTTTGGATAAAAGCGCTATATAAATGCAGTCCATTTACCATTTACATTTACCATGTCAAGCCGGAGAAAACTAAATAAAAGTATACGGCATTATGGATCAGCATTGTTATTATTTTATTACGCTTCCTCATATGTTCCTTCAGCCTTGATGCCCTTTTTTGATGAAATCTCCTTTGTTTTTGTTTTATTCTTCTTGTTCTGATTGCTAATTTAACACCCAGCTCAGCTTTATTCTCAAACAGTTTAGCTAGCAAAACCAGAAACACCAGGGGTAACATTTTGCAACACAATTGTTTCAAAACGTTGGGGTAAGGTTATTATATTATGGAAGGCTATTGGAGAAAATAATGAGACGTTGATGTCGTGTTAGCAGGACATTAAAATGCGTGTTAACACGTAGAGTTTGGTAGTGTTAACACGCAGGGCCAGCCCGTGGCATAAACGCTCTATGCGGTTCCCAGATAGCGCACATACATCTCGCCGATGTCGGCCTGAGATCGTAACATCGCATTCTATTCATAACGTCTGACAAGCATCGGCCCATAGGCAGATTTCTTCTAATCTCTGTGCTCTATTTCAAACGTCTCAGATAGGTCGGCCAAATGACTATTATACTTAATTTGCCGCCACCGCAACCAGCGGTCGAGAAGGAGAGACGATCACTCTTCAAACTGTCACTTTCTCTTCGTATTCAAAAGGAGTTGTCGTAACGTTACTGGTTTTCAGGTAAACTGGCACTTGAAGTGAATTGACATAAAATAGCTATTTTGTTAATTCTGTGACATAGCTAATAAGGCACGACAGGGTGTGCCATTAATAAACGTTAGCACAGGGGAAGAGCACAGATGCCAGCTCATTACTTAGCCAACTTTAGCTAGCTAGCTAGCATAAGGGGATCCATTACCAACCGATTTGAGGCTACAACGGCACAAAATTTTACTAAAAATGTAATTATAATTAAACTATCCCACGTAATGCTATAACAATGTAGTTTGTTTAATAGCTTAAAATGTCCTTGAAACTATTTTGGTTTTTAAATCTAACGGCGTTTTGTCAGTTTACAACTGTGTTGCTAATTTTGACAATAGCACTGCAATCCCCCTCCCGATGTTTATATATTTCTGTTTCTCTATTCCTTGTTCTCTCTTTTCTGTGCTGGAGTTCTTTTAAGAGCTTGATGGCTTCAACATATCCAGCCTGATATTAAACTTGTCATTAACTTGAATCGTGTCTCTTCATTATACCCACACACAAAATCAGGTAGCTACTATAGCCCATTTTGGATGGTCAAGCATATTGTTTTTCATTGTCTCCTCCTTATATTCCCATAAAATTTGATGTTTATTACATATTTATTTGGTAAGTGAAATTTCAGATTGGTCATGGATAGTGACATATTTGCTGTCTGAAATATACGACCTAAATAAATAAAATGTCTTAGTTAACAGAGGCTAGTCTGTAGAGCGGCCGGGTAGTGCAGCTTTGATTCATCGTCCAAACATCGTCTGGAGGGCATTTTTGACCAAATGCCGACCTCGCGGCGACGTCTCGCCAATTAGCAAACGCTCTCCATACTACATCTTGCCAACGTAACTTCTATACATCGGGCCCACATTGGCAAGACGTATGTGTGCTATCTGGGTTGTTTAGGGCCACAACCGGTAGGGGGGGCACATGATCAACAACTCGCCTCTATTAGTGAATTTACCCCAGGGCTACTGTGTGCACTGCAACGCCTTGTTGCAAAAAGAACTTGAAACCCCGCCCACCCAATGTTAAGTCAATGGGGAAAGCCTGAAAAGAGGCCAATTTTTTCAGAGGAAATATAATGTCAATAAATATTTTACACAAGAAATGATGGTTTAACTAGTTAATCCCATCCCTTGTAAAGTCTCCCCTGGGTCTGATATTTTAAAATAATTCCGCCAAAATTCCAGTTAATTTCAGTGCCTGCAATGTGGCTTGTCTTACTACCGTATGACCGCATAAGGATTTCCCAATCCTCGCAGGCAGGCAGAGTGCTTCAGCGGCAGGTGTGATTCTGTGTCGTTTTATTCCGACAAAAATGTTGTGTGCTGCGTTTAACTGTGCTAACCGCTATTCTAAGGATTCTTCTCTAGAGTTCTTTCAGTTTGAGACATTTTCAGAAAAAAGGTTCTATGTCAAAACGCGATTTCTGACCATTTTGGGGTTTCAGGTGATTCTCATAAAGTCTCGTCTTTTATAATTTGTATATGTTTTTGATGAAATCAGATTTGTAAGCAGTTTTGAAGCTTCTTTAAGAAGACATGCTAGGGGGATTTACTTAGCTAGGGGGAGTAAGCTTACTGTCTTGCTATCGATCTATCTGTGTATGTAGCTAACTTGCTAACTAGTTATCTCGTGATATATCTGTCTAGCTATCTAGAGTTCTGTTATCTATCTGTCTATATGACTAGCTAGCTAGTAAGCTAATTAGCTAGTGATCTATTATATCTATTCTTCTATGTAAATATCTTAACACTAAACGTATCTTGCACAATTAACTTTTTTGAAATGTTATGACAGTACGGTTCTGTGGTTGCAAGGCCACTCATGTTGTCCAGACGTGGGCGTGTCTAATTACCATGTAAGGTAGTCGGGGACTCCACTCTTTTGCTCCACTGCGCTTGCGTTGGTTGCAACGGGCTGTGTCCTAGTTTGGGCTTCATGCGCCAGTGAGCACTAACCATAGCAAATCAGTGGGTGACGTCATGAAGCACTTCGTCCATATTTTTATACGGTCTATGCACATGCTACGCACTCGTTACAGGCATAGACATATACACATAGACGCCGCATTGGCCTTTGGATCGTACGTCAACGTCACAACCATATTGGACTAGGCAAGACTGGCCTCATTAGAACAAGCTTGATTTCTTGCTATTTGCTTGCTAGCTAACATGAGTAGGATTGCAAGCATTGTAAGGCTAGCTTTGCTTGTTAGCTACCTAGCTACCTACCAATGTTTCTTGCAAGTCGTGTTTTGATTTTGAACGAATTAAACTGAACATAACCACAATAATTTTACAATTTAAAATAGCTAGAAAGCAAATGGTTAGCCTGAAATTATTTGGGGCAATTTGGATATTTAATATGTTATGTATTAAAATAATAAATCAAAACACTAATTTAATGTTGCAAGAAAACATTGGTAGCTAGTTAACAAGCAAAACCATCCTTTATAAATGATAAATGATGCTTGCAATCATACTCATTTTAGCTAGCAAGCAAATAGAAAGAAATCAAGCTTGTTCTAATGAAAAATGTTTCAGCTAAAATTAATAATACATTCATTGCTTTCTAGCCAGCTTGCCAGGTTAAAATTATTGTGGTTATGTTCAGTTTAATTCGTTCAAAATCAAAACACGACTTGCAAGAAAACATTGGTAGGTAGCCAACAAGCAAAGCTATCCTTACAATCAAGGTTATTTGATGCTTACAATCCTACTCAAGTTAGCTAGCAATACATTTATTACTTTCTAGCCAGTTTGCCAGATTAAAATTAACTGTGGCAATTCCATATGACAATGAATTATTTTCCACCACATAAATAATTCAGTTCATGTAAACCTAACGTTGATACACGCTCCTCTCTTGTGAGTCTAGCAGCGATTATAGCCTAACTATCGAGATTCTAAGATAAAAGTCTTGCCTAGTCCAATATGGCAGCCACTTTGACGTATTGCAGCAAGGGGCCTAAGCAGCCAATGCGGCCTTTATGTACGCTATATATGTCTATGGTTACAGGCACCCTGCAGGCACCTCCGTATACCGCAAAGGAAATGACGAGAATGAAACATAAGCCAGAGGTTTGGTTTAGAAGCCAATTTAAACCTTCAGCAGGGACGGATGTTTAATTACTATTAACAATTATAATATTAGACATATCATCTGATCTGGCAAAAATATTTAGCTTTTTGTAATTTTGGCCGCCTTTGTCGCCTGTAGGAAGAGCCCTCCGTGTGCATGCATGCAAACTGTGCATATGAGACAGGTCCACCAAACTATCATAAATTCTAGGGCTGTGCCTGACTCAGTTCAATCTGACGATTCGTTTTATATATAAAGGTCTATAAGACTTTCTGGCAAAATAGTACATTGGCATGCGTTTCAGTTCTGATTTAGACCATGTTAACATAGTCAAGTGCAACAGAGTCATATGAACATTTTTTGAGCATTTAAAATCAATAAATCCATTAAGACAACTGCATATGACGCCAGATGGCTGATTTAAATTGCCGACAATGCATTAGCCGGCGTGTGGATTTTTCGGAATAATGAGACAGTACTCAGGTATTTCTTGTTAAACCTAGGAGAGGAGTTCAGGTGATGTAGGGTACAGGGCTATTTTCAGATTTTTAGAAAACACGGGAATTAATAGGATAATGTAATGGTATAGTAATCGTTCTGATCCACACTCTAACACCCCTCTTAGACAAGAATGGAGCAATCCGTTGGCCGTGAGACATCTTAAGGTGTAGAAAATTGACATGACCTGTTAACTTGTCAGTTTTTGTGTTAAAGCGTAAAAATATTACGTGTTAACACGCATTTTAATGTGTTAACATGACATTAACATCTTGTTATTTGCTCTAATGGCCTTCCATATTATATTAGGCCTACATTGTTGTTTTGCGACGGGGCCCTGGTCTTACGTTTTTACGTTTATACTACGTAATTTGATACGTAAAGCGGACGTTATGAGGCCAATAGGGGACGTTAATACTACGTTGCCACACCACATTTTGTTTGTAGGGTGGATATTTTCAGCGCAATTCTCTGCATAAAATTGACCTGTTATCACAACTTCTCTGCCTCATATAAACTGCAAGTAATCGTGTTGCTGTCACGTAATATTGGACATTTAAGTTACCATACCACGGCTGAATGGACATGCTTAATGTAACAAAGTTCTCAACAACAGCAGATTGATTTAACGTAAATCAAGCGCCTGTCTGTCAGGCAGAAGCCATAGGGCACGTGGGGAACTTTTTTCCTGTCTGGGGTCAGATTAATATTAGCATATACAACAGTGGGCCATAGTCTGCTCTGAACTCTGTTTTTTTACAGACACATTTTCCCATGTTATGCTGACTGAATGTTCATATTAAACTTGATCTAAAACTGAACATACCTTAAATTCAATCTGATGGCTGACTATTTGACCTGACACTTTGCCTCAACCAGTTGTGGAATGTCTGGTGGTACTGATGTTTCCATACGAAGTTGGCTCTCCAAGTTGATGTCTCTCAGCCTGGAACAAAGTCTGTGCTTTGCTAATGAGAGCTTGGAGAAGAACTGTTCACCGCGATATGTGGTTCCGAGCAGTGATGCCATCTTTAACGTGTATTTGCCAGGTTTTAGCTGACAGTTGTTCTGCAGTTCAATGCTTTCTACCTGCATGCATTCTGGCACCTCTGTTAATGTGGTGCATAGCCAATAAAGAAAATCTGAATTCATGAAAAATTGCTAGCTGGTTTGTGTTCGTTATGTCTGTTGTCTCATCCATAGCTGTCACGAGTCGAAGTTTGGTGAACCCAAATACAGACTCAGGCAGCGGAGTGGCAAAAATCCTGTAGGAGATGTTTAATGCAACAGCACACAATACAGCAGGAAGTCTCGTAGTTAGTTCGCACAAAAGATCAAAACCAGAAAAATCCACCAGTAGACAAAATCAAAGTCGAAAAACAGTCGAAGGTCAAAAACAGGAAATCAACCAAACAAAGACGGCAGGCACGAAACGGTGGTCGGGAAACAGGCAAGATCAAGCATGAGACAAACTGACAGGAGTATATGCTGGAAAGGCACTGTAAACAGAGGCACAATCTGGCACTGAAGAGCAGGGGGAACAGAGAATGTATACTATGTGAACCAGGTGAGTGAATTGAGAGATAATTGAACAGAGCGTGAGAATGCAAACAGGGAGAGTTAGAGGAAACCATGCCCATACTACAAACCGAAGCAAAGATCGTGCAGGAGAGAAACAGACAACCAACTAGAAAGTCAAGTGACAACAGGAACATAATAGCAAGTGAATCAAACTCGAAATTAGCAGCAGAATCTTGCTCGTGTCATGTCACTGATACGATCAGACACGGTCCAACGAGACAAATTAAGGTTCTGAGACAATTTCCGTTTTTGTGGAGTAAGTATTTGCGCAGTAGCAACCTCTTTTACAAATTCGCCTTCGAAATACGGCTTTTAGCGATCAGGGCTGCGTTTCCGACATTCGATGTACCTTAACGTTTTACGAAGGTTTCTAAGGTATACCTTTCAAAGGGAAACCGCTTTTTTTACGAGTGTTTCCCAGACTATACCTTAACAGTTGCCTAAAGGGACACTTCCAAAGGTATGTCGTAAATTGGAGCTGGCCTTCACTGTGGTGCTGAAAAGTTTATCAATCGATGCCAAGAGAATCGATTGTCTCACTTTTAAAGGCTTGTGAATGACGTTTTAATATAACAAGTGTTGTCATAATCATTTTACATCAATCTAATATTAGAGAAGAGGAAGCTATGCCTACTAAAGATCATCTGCTAATCTCTTTAAGAGTCAAGACAAGACCTTGTGATAGTTTCAATAAATAAGTACATATTGGCTACAAAAGATAAAATAAAGAGCATCATATAAGCCATAGTCTGGGACTTCTTGGAAGCCCAGGAAAAAGGATATAGGCTACATATGGGTGAATTATTTTGTTCTTATTGAAACAAAGGTCTAATGTTAATTTTTTTTTGTCACACAATATATATGCAACTGTAGCAGCATATCCACTGATTCCCGTGGGCTTTTCTCTGTAGTGCAAAAATGATCATAGATGAAAGGCAAAAGCGTTAATTCTATTGTTAATTCTATACCAGGTATGCCTTATGAATAGGCCTACCTGTTAAAATGATATGTTCATCCACCTTGATTTGCTGTTGGATAATCTTAAGTTTAACCGAGAATATCATTATTGGGTTGTTTACTGAAAATCATAAAACAACATGGTAAGAAAGAAATGTTCTGTAATTTTGATATTTACCCAGTGCTGTTTTATTTTATATAGGAGGTGTGAGCTAAAGGAATGGAATGTAGATCATTTGGCTATGTTTGTTCATTATGAGCCACCATACCTGTATGTGTGTTTATGGCTAGGCCAATCAACGTGCTCTAGTTCCCTCTAGTTCGGTCATGCATGTAGACTGAATCAACGTTGACTTTTCTCACACGGGTTTTATATTCTTAATAAACCGGCGGTTTGTTCCAAGTCAGTGTGATCATTGACTCACACACAAACAAACTAATTTCTACAGGGTATGCAGTCAGAAAAGCCATATCCTCAGTTAGCTCCACTACATTTTTAAAAAACTTATTTTTTCCACAAATTGCATTAGTATTATGGATAGGCCCTATACTTAATTACCATCATGATGGGAATAGACAGGTGAAACGACAACATTCTCATGAGGTGCTATGCACAGAAACGTTGATTGGATAATTAATTAATAATTAATTTAATTTTCGTAAAGTTAATATTAAACTATCTATGTCATTTTCCCGTGCAGCAGTGGCGTGTCCAGACTTTTTTGACTGGGGTGGCCCAAGTGGGGCACTGACTTATGCAGGGGTGGCATGAAGTACGATCACACATGCACGCATGCACACATCAGAATAGCATTAATTTACTATTTTTGTGTTTAAAGTTTAATTTAACAGATAAATAGACCTACCAATCACAACACAACAAAGTGGCACCATATAAAATCAGTGTTTCCCACAGGATTTTTTGAGACTATCTGGGACCCTCTAGGGGGTCTGTTTTCAGTAGATGGAGACAGAGACAGGAAATAAATGATACTGTTCTATTCGCTTCTGTTTTGCGCCAGAAAACGATGTCAGCTAGGTCTATTAGCAAACTTAGCTATGCTCAGAAGTCCTCAATAATAATAATATTTTCCAAGAAATTTCGAAAAATTGTTGACAAGGTTTCGTTAGCAGCGTCTTTGTTTTACTGCTACCACGTGAATGCGTAAGTGAATGCGATAAGAGAAAATTTCGGTTATGCTGACCTAAAAAACGCTATTCCAAAAGCAAAATTAGACGTTATGCATCGCTAGAAAGCTTATACTCTCACCTACTGAATAAATGAATTGTCAATAAAGCCAGACTGTGCTAAAAAGGGCGACAACGCCGTAAACAACAGGTGTTGTGCGCACAGCTATTTTGGAAGGTAACCAGGCATCACAAATGCAAAAAAAGTGTAAAAATATTTTCGCTTCATCATGAAACTGTGGCGGGACAAATTGGACCATGGCAGGCCGCCGCAGTCTAGGTCATTAATGGGAAACACTGAAAAAGTCTACTCGCATCTTTCAGGAGCGACATGCGTCAAGTAGCTAGACAGCCAGGAATCCGACGAGGAGACTTCTTCATGAGACACACACGTGTGTAGTTGGCTGCTGCTCAGTTACTGCTCCACTCCAAATCAATACAAGATCTTCTTCTCTGGGTTTTTGGCAGGTGAGACACTACTCTAGCGCATTACTGCCTCTCAGGTTTAAGACTGAATTGCGCCTATACACGGAAGTTTGGTTTACTCATCAAACAGTTCAAACTAAGTCCCGCCTCTGACTGGGCAGATAGCCAATCATAGTTTAGGATAATGGGGTGGCACCTGAGGTGGCCAATCCGATTCCAGGGGTGGCCTGTGCCACCCCAGGCCACTCCCTGGACACGCCCCTGCCGTGCAGATATGCTACTTGATGCGCACTGTCATAGAACTGTCGATTTGAAAAGCAAAATGTTGGCATAATAAGGCTAATACTGTGACAGGATGAGAGGAGCGCATCACTAAGGGACAGCTTACGAGTGCCTCTGACCACCCTTTTAAAGGTAAGGAGCTAAGGAGGCGCTGGGAAACAGCTTGAGACCTGAAGGAAGACCTTAAGGTATCTTACGACGCACGTAGCGCTAAGGAGACTCTGGGAAACGCAGCCCAGTTCCTTCAATTTACCTCTGCCCCTTTTCCACCAAGGCATTTCGAGGGCCGGTTCGGAGCCAGTGCCTAATCGTGAACCATTTCTTCCGTTTTCGACAGCAAAAGAACCCGGCTCTCGGCCGGGAAAACTGGTTCCAAAGCGGCACCAACTCTTAGCTGGTCTAGAACCAAGAACCGCTTACGTCAGGGGCTGGGGGCGGGATTATCGTGACCAACCAAGACCAACTAAAACTTTGTGACCGCCAGGTAGAGTGAGACCACCTTCGTTCCACAGATAGAGAAACGTAAACTGATTTGCAACTATATATGAAATAGGCGAAATATCGGTAAGAACCTGTACCTAGTTATGTAGGAAAAAAGTTCTTGTTGTCCTCCAGTGATTATTTTTTCAGTACTTTCATAATTTTTTTCTGTGCCGGCAAATAAGTCAGAGGTGGTCCAGCGCTATAGCTTTTGGTTGCTAAGGGGACGTGTATCGACCTCCCCATATAAATGAAAGGAACTTTACATAAATTTGCTAGCATACAGTTTAAGTGTCCTGTCTTGCGACGTGGTCGCTATCAGTACGTCTAGGAATCTGATATTCACTGTTGTAACCCAAGTCGCAGGACGCAAAATAGCCGTTAGGAAAGCAGTTTGAAATTATGAAGCAACGTCTGTGCCATTGGATTTAATGGGTCGCGATGAGATAATTCGAGTTGATATAGTAAATAAGAGGTCCCTCCAGTTTTTCACAATTCAGAATTTTCGAAATTCAACACAACTTGAACAAAATGCTGCATTTTTCCCGACGCTGAATAATTTGTGAAACGGCAAATTATTTTTTTACAAATTATGCAGCGTCGGGGAAAATGCGGCATTTTGATGTGTTGAATTCCAAAAATTCCGAATCACGAAAAACTTGAGCGACTAAATAAGGCTGTAATAATATAAGTAAATGTATATGTATGGTTTTTTTTTTTTTTTACATTTAGACAGTTTAGGCATTATGTGTATTTTTACAGGACATGCATTTTAATATGTAACGATGTTGCTGGGAAAGCGGAGACGTATACAGACGTATACAGTGACATAATGACGTGGCAGTCTAACCTGTGGAAAAGCAAACCGGTTCTTAGAAGGTTCGCAAGTTGAACCAACTGCGAACCGGCACTAGCACCAGCCCAGAACCAGAACTAGGTTCGCGTTGGTGGAAAAGAGGCAACATGAGACACTATCTAGCAATTTTTTAGGTCGCAGGAAAGACGCTTGTTATGTAGCGGTATTATTACTCAACACCTTTTGTTCGCTCGCACCGTTCCTTCAACAGTAGCATGTCTGCAGGTGTAATGTAATGCAAATTAAGCAAATGAGCTTGCATTTCACTTCCACAAAAAATCAATCCTCCGTCCATTTCTCTTTAAAAACGTGACCTTTGCTATCAACTTTTCTTCGTTTCACCATTTCCCCAATTAAACCGTACACTTGAGATATTGTAGTGCAAGGCACTATTCTTATATCCATTTTTATTCTAGCATTATGCTAATTGTTATTATTACAGTTACTAATAGTTTAAATATTATGATGTTATTATAATGTTACCCTGCTACCCGACACTAGTCCAATGCTGTGTGTATTCCTGCACCCACTTGTAAGATATACATTGATTCTGTTTTGAATGCTTGCTGGCTCTGGTGTGGACAGTGGAAGCTCCCGTTCTACGCTAGAGTTAGGGCGTCAAACAGCTGTTGTACATTCAATCTGTTACGTCCTGCAATATCCAAAGTAAACGAAGATCAACTTTATAAGTCTGACGTCACGCGGGTCCAAACGCTCCTTCAGATCCCGAACCTGTGAACCTTTTCACGGTCACATCCTTCTTTAGTGAGGCATAGACATATATACATAAACGCCGCATTGACTGCTTCGGCTTGTTGCTGCGATATGTCAATGTCGCCATCATATTGGACCAGGCAAGACTGGCCTGAAAACAAATACAGGTAAACGGGGGAGCTGCGGTTTTACTGGATAAAAGCACTATAACGGGTGTTTATAGTGCTTTTATAACAGGAAATAACAAGACTTCTTTAAAAAAGAATTTCATTGAAAATAAACAGCACACTGGTTAGTGATGTTCGATTATTATCCATTTATTATCCATTATTCCATACCATACCTACTCTCCTCCCCTGGGACTCCTCGCTCCTTGCATTCGCTACAGCAAGACAAATGAACAAACTAGTGTTGTGTCGGTCGCGAACAAATCGGGCAAGTGTACTGTTATGTCATTCGCGAACGATTCGGGCAAGAGTACTGTTGCGTCGTTCGCAAACGATTCTGGCAAGTGTAGTGTTGTGTTGTTCGCGAACGATTCAGGCGTAGTAGCTACGTTCAGTGAACAAATCAGTCAGTGAACGACCAGTTCACGTTCACGAATGAATCGTTTCACTAAGTGATTCAGTACAGTTCGTTCACCCAAAAGAACGACACAACACTACACGGCAGCCATTTTATGCCAGATAGTATCAACGTTAGGTTTACATGAACTGAATTACTTACGTGGTGGAAAATAATTCATTGTCATAAGGAATTGCCACAGTTATTTTTCACCTGGCAAGCTGGTTAGAAAGTAATAAATGCATTGCTAGTTTGTGAAATATACGCGCATTTGTGATGCCTGGGTACCTTCCAAAATAGCTGTGATTGATTCACAATCCATTTATTCAGTAGGTGAGAGTATAAGCTTTCTAACGATGTATAACATGTCTAATTTTGCTTTTGGAATAGCGTTTTATAGGTCAGGGTAACCGAAAATTTTCTTATCATCGCATTCACTTACGCATTCACTCTGTGGTAGCAGTAAAAGACGCTGCACCTAACTAAACGTTGTTAACAATTTTTCTTGGAAAATACTATTATTATTGAGAACTTCTGGGGATAGCTAAGCCATATATTTGCTGATAGACATATCTGACATCATTGTCTGGAGCAAAACAGAAGCGGATGGAACTGTATTCGTGGATTTACTGTCTCTGTCTCCATTTACTGAACACAGATAACATTTCATCATTGCTATGCAAGTATTACTGCTCAAAATATTTCGGTTATACATTATTATATAATGTGGATATTTCAGGCTGTAATGTAAGCGTTAGTTAGTAGTGTAATAGTTTTTGTGATGCATGCAACAACAGTGATGGTCAGTGGAGGATACGCTAAAAAGAAAAACCAAAAATAGACCAACATACACAGAATCCTCGTCCATATCCTCAGCCAACAAAACATAACATAACAAAAACAAAACAGAATGGGGAGCGACGAAAACAACTGGGGCATATTTATTACATACACAACGGGACGCCGTCGCTGATCCACCGCGTCACTTGCTGTCGTCACTAGTTTTTCTTAGATACTTCCTAGTCCTGGGCTGCGTCCGAATAGTAAAAAAAATCACGTCCTATGTCTTTTCCTAACCACTTTTCCTTGACCTCGATGGAAAACGTCATGAGGTCAAGGAATGATGTGAAGGAGGATTCATAAGGACTTAGGAAAAGACAACCGCTGTGCTAAGAGACTGCACTTACACTACGTAATTATGCGACGGCGGATGTTATTGACGTGGGTCTGCTGTGGTGAAACTACAATGTTCCGAAGATGGACTACTAAAAGCACATCTAAGATACTTCGCCCCGTGCGTTCTTTCCGTGTTGTTTCATGCAGGCTATATAAACGTGGACAACCCAGTGAAAAATATTACTTCATTACCAAGGTTGGAATTGAAATTAAAAAAGGAATATAGGCTACCAGTCACAAAAGTGAAACAAAATGGTTGTCACATTGACAATGGTTGCTCACGCTCACCCTCCTGTCTACTCATATGTATCGACATGAATCCAATTAGTATGACTGTATGAAAATAATTGTTAAATTGCATGCAAGATAGGCATAAAATGTTAGGCCTACAAATATACTACTGTACATCATTCTTAAGTTTCAAACATGTTGAATTAAAAACATCATCTGGCTAAAAATGTCTCATTCTTTTTTCTTGAAAGACAGACTTTTGTGTTATGGTTAATATGCTGATTATGATCTGATTATAGGCCTATATATAATAGCTTAAGAACCACCACACAACTCAGTCATGTTGATCGTTTGTTTTCGGGAACGGTTAAATGGTGCATCGCTTTAAATGTTGCTGTCGCAAGGAAATGTGGGACGGCATTATCTCCTTTCCTTTCGTAAAGGACGGTCCAGTGTGACCTATGCTAAAGGAGATAAGAAAGGAAGCATTGAAGCACCTTTCCTTAGCATTTAGAGAAATCGAACAGCTCTTATCATGGCTGTCACTGAGATACTTCCAGGTCATTTCACTCAGTTAGGAAACTTCCTAAGCAAAAAAGACTATTTGGACACAGCCCCGGGCAGGAATTGTGTAGTTAGTCTGGTTGCCTCTGGCAATCACACTACTATTATCTCACATATTTATTTATTAGTGTGGTGGCCTTTGGCTATTTCTTAGTTTCTTTCTTTCCACCCATTTTTTGGACCGCTACTCCTCCCAGGGTTTTCGCACCACATACACGTGCAATATGTCAAATCAAGAAGCTTCATCAGGAATGGTGTGCTATGACTTTGTCAGTTTGGCTATTTTTCCCCATAGAGAACATTCACCCTTGTGATGTCACAAAGGTCTGTCTTTTCACCATTGTGATGTCACAATGCTCTGGCTTCTAGCAAATGTATTATGGTCTCATTCTGGATTTGAACATTCTGCCATTCATCTATATGGGGTAAAATTGTCCACAAATTGTGGGATGCCTCATTGGACTTGGTTCATTGGTGAAGATTAGCCCCGCCCCCTTTCCTGATTGGCTGATCTTTAATATTTCATAACTTTTGAACCTCTTGTCATAGAGCACTGCGGGATGCCTCATTGGACTCGGTAGAGTCCATTGTCTGTTGGTGTAGGTTAGCCTTGCCCCCTTTCATGATTGGCCGATGTTTCATAATTCATAACTTTTGATTCGTTTGCCATTGGGAATTATGAGTCGCCTCATTGGACTCGATCAACACCTAGCAACCGCCTAGAACATCATAGCAACCACCTAGCAATACCCTAGCAACCACCTAGAACACCCTAGCACCCGCCTAGAACTCTATAGCAACCACTATGCAACACCTTAGCAAACACATTGAACACCCTAGCAACCGCCTAGAACTCCAAAGCAACCACCTAGCAACACCGTAGCAAACACCTAAAACACCCTAGCAACCGCCTAGACCTCCATAGCAACCTCCTAGCAACACCCTAGCAACCGCCCAGAGCTCCACAGCTACCACCTGGTAACACCCTAGCAACCGCCTTAAACTCTATAGCAACCACCTAGCAACACCCTAGCAACCATCTAGAACAGCCTATCAACTATGTAGAACTCCATAGCAATCACCTAGCAACACCCTAACAACTGCCTAGAACTCCATAGCAACCACCTAGCAACACTCTAGCAACCACCTAGCAACATCCTAGCATCCACCTGGCAACACCCTAGCAACCACCTAGAACCAAATAGCAACACCCTCGCAACCACCTAGAACACCCTAGCAACTGCCTAGAACACCATAGCAACCACCTAGCAACACCCTAGCAACCACCTAGAACACCCTAGCAACCACCTAGCAACATCCTAGCATCCAACTGGCAGCACCCTAGCAACCACCTAGAACCAAATAGCAACACCCTAGCAACTGCCTAGAACTTTATAGCAACCACTTAGAAACACCCTAGCAACCACCAACCAACACTATAGCAACCACCTAGAATTCCACAGCAACAACCTAGCAACGCCCTAGCAACCACCAAGATATCCATAGCAACCACTTAGCAACAACCTAGAGACCATCTCAAACTCCATAGCAACCACCTAGCAACACCCTAGCAACCAAACTGAAACAGCCTTGCAACCGCTTAGAACAATATGGCAACTACCCAGCACTGTTCACTCTGTTCAACGCAATGTCGACTTTGCATTGGCGGCAACCACACTTCACAATTTCTGCAGGAATTGTCTAGTTAGTGTGTTGCCTTAGGCAATCACACTACTATTATTGCACATATTATTATTATTAGTGTGGTTGCCTTAGGCAATCACACTACTATTATCCCACATATTATTATTAGTGTGGTTGCCTTCGGCAATCACACTACTATTATCTCACATATTATTAGTGTGGTTGCCTTAGGCAATCACACTACTATTATTGCACATATTATTATTATTAGTGTGGTTGCCTTAGGCAAACACACTATTATTATCCCACATATTTATTATTAGTGTGGTTGCCTTAGGCAATCACACTACTATTATCCCACATATTATTTTTTTTCTTTCTTTCTTTCCACCCATTTTTTGGACCGCTACTCCTCCCAGAGTTTTCGCACCACATACACGTGCAATATGTCAAATCGAGCGGCTTCATCGATAGATTGGTTGTACGGTTTTTGAAAAATTTGACTTTTTGTGGGCAATTTTTCCCCATAGGGAATGAATGGCGGAATGTTCAGGCTTGTGATGTCACAATGCTCTCTCTTCTAGCAGCAGTACTCTGGTCTCTCTCTAGATTTGAACATTCTGCCATTCATCTCTATGGGGAAAAATTGCCCACAAATTGTGCAATGCCTCATTGGACATGGTAGAGAGTCCTTTGTCCATTGGTGTAGATCAGCTTCGCCCCCCTTCCTGATTGGCCGATGTTTGATATTTCATAACTTTTGAACCGTTTGTCATAGAGAACTATGGGTCGCGTCATTGGACTCAGTAATGACCTAGCAACCACCTAGAACACCCTAGCAACCACCTAGAACTCCATAGCAACCACCTAACACACTGGCAACCACCTGGAACACCAGAGCAACCACCTAGCAACACCCTAGCAACAACCTGGAACACCATAACTGCCTAGCAACACCCTAGCAACCGCCTATAACTCCATAGCAACCACCTAGCAACATCCTAGCAACCACCTAGAATACCCTAACAACATCCTAGCAACCGCCTATAACTCCATAGCAAATGCCTAGCAACATCCTAGCAACTGGCTATAACCCCATAGCAACCACCTAGCAACACCATAGTAACCACCTATAACGCCATAGCATCCACCTAGCAACACCCTAGCAACCACCTAGAATACCCTAGCAACCACCTGGAACACCATAACAACTGCCTAGCAACACCCTAGCAACCGCCTATAACTCCATAGCAACCACCTAGCAACATCCTAGCAAACACATAGAATACCCTAGCAACCCCCTAGCAACCACCTAAAACTCCATAGCAACTACCTAGCAACCACCTAGAACACCCTAGGAACCACTTAGTACTCCAAGGCAACAATCCAGCAACACCTTAGCAACCACTTTGAACACCCTAGCAATTCTCTATAATAATTTACCTACTACTTAGCACGGTTCACTCTGTTCAACACAAAGTCGACTTTGCATTGGCGGCAACCACACTTCACAATTTCTGCAGGAATTGTCTAGTTAGTGTGGTTGCCTTAGGCAATCACACTACTATTATTGCACATATTATTATTCTTTCCGCCCATTTTTTGGACCGCTACTCCTCCCAGAGTTTTCGCACCACGTACACGTGCAATATGTCAAATCGAGCGGCTTCATTGGGAATGGTGTGCTATTACTTTGTGGAAAGATTCGTTGCAAGGTTTTTGAAAAATTTGAATTTTTGTGGGCAATTTTTCCCCATAGGGAATGAATGGCAGAATGTTCAGCCTTGTGATGTCACAATGCTCTGTCTTCTAGCAGCAGTACTCTGGTCTCTCTCTAGATTTGAACATTCTGCAATTCATCTCTATGGGGAAAAATTGCCCACAAATTGTGCAATGCCTCATTGGACATGGTAGAGAGTCCTTTATCCATTGGTGTAGATCAGCCTCGCCCCCCTTCCTGATTGGCCAATGTTTGCTATTTCATAACTTTTGAACCGTTTGTCATAGAGAACTATGGGTCGCGTCATTGGACTCAGTAAAGACCTAGCAACCGCCTAGAACTCCATAGCAACCCCCTAGCAACACCCTAGCAACCACCTAGAACACCCTAGCAACCGCATAGCAACACCCTAGCAACCACCTAGAACACCCTAGTAACCACCTAACAACACACTAGCAACCACCTGTAACACCATAGCAACTGCCTAGAACTCCATAGCAACCACCTAGCAACACCCTAGCAACCACCTAGAACTGCATAGCAACCACCTAGCAACCGCCTATAACTCCATAGCATATGCCTAGCAACACCCTAGCAACCGGCTATAACGCCATAGCAACCACCTAGCAACACCATAGTAACCACCTAGAACTCCATAGCATCCACCTAGCAACCACCTAGCTACACTCTAGCAACCACCTAGCAACCATCTGGAACACCATAACAACTGCCTAGCAACACCCTAGCAACCGCCTATAACTCCATAGCAACCACCTAGCAACACCCTTGCAACCACCTAGAACTCCATAGGAACCACCTAGCAACCGCCTAGAATTCCATAGCAACCACCTAGAACTCCATAGAACCACCTAGCAACCGCCTCAAACTCCATAGCTACCACCAAGCAACATAGTCACCGCCAGAACATTATAGCAACTACCTACCACTGTTCACTCTGTTCAGCACAAAGTCGACTTTGCATTGGCGGCAACCACACTTCACAATTTCTGCAGGAATTGTCTAGTTAGTGTGGTTGCCTCAGGCAACTACACTATTATTATCGCACATATTATTTATTTATTATTATTATTCCACCCATTTTTTGGACCGCTACTCCTCCCAGAGTTTTCACACCACATACACGTGCCATATGTCAAAATGACCGGCTTCTTTGGGAATCGTGTGCTATTACTTTGTGGAAAGTTTCGCTGCACGGTTTTTGAGAAATATTAATTTTTATGCCCAATTTTTCCCCATAGAGATGAATGGAGAAGGTGACGTCATTCATATGCGAACAGTGATTGTTACAGCATTGGTCGGCTTTGCACACATGATGCGGTCAGCTCTACGGTCTCAGCAGCCAGGATAGGAAATAGCTGATTGCGGAAGTGAAAGAACGATATTGTAAATGAAAAATTACAAATGAAAACGCTGTCAGCTAGGTATATCAACAAACATATGGCTTAGGCATGCCCAGAAGTCCTCAATAATAATAGTATTTCACGAGATATTACGCAAATTCGTTGACGACGTTTCGTCACATGCAGCGTCTTACAATGCTAGTGCTAACAAACAGTGAATGGCTTTAATGCGATAATGAGAGCACTTTCGGTTGACCTAAAAAAACGATATTAAAAAAACAAAAATAGACGTGCTGTTATACCTGGTTAGAAAGCTTATGCTCTCAGCTACTGAATAAACGAATTTTCAAACAAGCCAGACTTTGCGTATTTGCATGCTAGTCCTAACAAAGAGCGAATACGTTCTATGACATGATGACATAGCTTTCGGTTGACCTAAAAAAACGATATTAAAAAAACAAAAATAGACGTGCTGTTATACCTGGTTAGAAAGCTTATGCTCTCAGCTACTGAATAAACGAATTTTCAAACAAGCCAGACTTTGCGTATTTGCATGCTAGTGCTAACAAAGAGCGAATACGTTCTATGACATGATGACATAGCTTTCGGTTGACCTAAAAAAACGATATTAAAAAAACAAAAATAGACGTGCTGTTATACCTGGTTAGAAAGCTTATGCTCTCAGCTACTGAATAAACGAATTTTCAAACAAGCCAGACTTTACTAAAAAGTGCAACAACGCCGTCAACAAAACGTGTGCAGCAGCTTCAGGTCCGGTCTTACTCCAGAAAAAGACGTCAGCTTGTAATACCACACATACTGCATTGAGTGTTCTGTAACTTTGTAGTACCAACTGGCTTTATCTACACTTCATCGATCCAACAGGTGATAGAATTAGCTTTCTAACTATGTATAATATGTCACATTTTACTTTTGTAGTACTGTTTTATATTCCAGCGAGTTGGAAACTTTGGTCTCTTTATAACTGCATTGAGGCTGACAGGTAATAGACTATCCTCTGTCTATGAGTTGGTATCTAAGGTAACAGATTAAACTCTGAATTGCAGCCCAGTTAAATGTTTTTAGTTGAATGGTACAAATGACCTGAACTTAACGTAAAACCATCAATCAATCACATTAATCTCCCTAGACCTGTCTTGCTTTTTAAAATGGTGCGGTCGCGCAGTGTAGATATAGGGTTTTTCCAAGACCCTCTGAACTGGCCAGCTAGCTTTGTGATTCGCCGTCACTCGTCACAGCATACCTTGAGTAAAACGCTGATGTCAAGTATTGATGAAGGGTTAATTTAGCTCTGAATACGTGCGTTGCAAATGAACTCGTTGCCGTGATGTTATATCATGTATACCATACTATGTCTCTGCTCATGCTACAGAAACTGTTTGCTCCGTTCAGCACAAAGTCGACTTTGCGTTGGCGGCAACCACACTTCACAATTTCTGCAGGAATTGTCTAGTTATTATTATTATTATTCCACCCATTTTTTGGACCGCTACTGCTCCCAGAGTTTTCGCACCACATACATGTGCAATATGTCAAATCAAGCGGCTTGATCGGGAATGGTATGCTATTACTTTGTGGAAAGTTTCGCCGCACGGTTTTACTGCAGAAAACGATGTCAGCTTGTAATACCACACATGTTGCTTTGGGTGTTGTCGAACTTTGTAGTACAATCTGGCTTGATCTACACTTCATCGATCCAACAGGTGACAGAATAATCTTTCTAACTATGTCAAATTTTACTTTTGTAATATCGTTTTATATTCCAGCATTTTGGAAACTTTGGTCTTATTATACCTGCATTACGCATTCAGTCTTTGGTTGCAGTGAATGCAACGCTTACTCACCCCAACGTGTTTGCTACAGACAGTACACAGCTCCACTTGCCTGTTGCTGATGCACCCCTCACTGCAACAGAAGCTAGCAGCACTGGCTACCAGCCGATACTTATTCACAGAAGCTGTATTTAAAATGAGTTTGAATGCAACTATTTTAACATATTTCTCGCCTCATTTTCGTTCTTGGAAATTCGGCTCGGATAACACGTAATAGGCTACTCTGTCTATGAGTTTGTCTCAGAGGTAACAGATTAGACTCTGAATTACAGCCCAATTAACTGTTTTTAGTTGTTTAATTAAAATGAGCTGAATTTCACGCAAAATCATACGTCAATCAATTTAATTTCCCTAACTCTGTCTTGCTTTTTTAAATGGTGCGATCACGCAGTGTAGATGTAGTAGACTGAACCCTACTAACAAAATGTGGTTGTGGCGACATACTATTAACGTCTTCTATTGGTCTCGTAACGTCCGCATTACCTCTCAATTTACGTAGTATTACCATAAAAACGTAAGACCAGCGCCCCCTCGCTACGATGTCGCAAAACGACGTTGTGGATACGTAATAGTTACGTCCTTACAACTTAACGTTTGACAATGTAATAGAATAACCTTACCCCGACGTTGTGATTACGTCACCAGGCAGTCATCCGTCGTATCGTTAATAGATTTACGTCGCTGACACGTTGTTTAAACTTCTTTATTCCGTTATTTACCTTTCCACAACATTGCGGATTGGTCACTTACTTACTAAACCCTGCCATACATTTTGATTTTGTGTGTTAAAAAAAGGTATATCATGGTGTTGTAATTTTGATCTCCATTCTATCCTACCAATAAAATGCCATTGCTTCTGTAATTCATATCTTCAAAATTTAAGATACTTTAAGTGCAGCAATAAAAAATGTACACATATCAAGCCCAAATAGAATAGAAAGCCTTTATTGTCATTGTATAGAATACCATTGAGATCAGGTTCAAGTTACATTTCTAGATAGGCAATATTTGCAAGCATAATAATGGTACAGAAGATGAGGCAAACATACAAAACTAGATACAAAAACATAAAAAGGGCAAAGGCTAGTTTCAGGATAGTAATAACCATAGACCAATGATTTCAACATTAATAGTGTTGAGTATTTTTGTCTTTTTCAAGCGGTGAACTACATTTAAGTTAGGATCACCTTAGATCAACCTGGAATACAGTCACTCTTGTCTCAGGCATGTCTTGAGTGGGGAAGGCTGGACCTCGGGTTCTTCACCGGGGCAACAGTCATAAGGTCATGTGTGGGAGCTGAAAGGATATGAAATTGGACCAAGTAAGAAAAATACATTGAGTAACACATGCAGCAGGCTAAAATCGTATTGTGTTTTGACAATGAGCAAAGAGCTGTTTCCATATAATATCCATAACTACCTTCATTCTGATCTTGTGCTCTAGTTTCCATTTGAGCTGTTGGGCCAAATGTAGAGAACTCTGCAAAATAAAATCAATTTAAGTCAGTATTTGGTGAAAATACAGAGAAATACTCTTGATTAATATTGATTACACAATGCACTGGCGCGAAGCCAAAGCCAATTTTTTTAGGGCCACTATTACACCAGGTATAGAGTAATAATGCTAGAGGATTTTGACGAAAAAAAGTTGAGTTTTTGTATTTCTAATGGAAATAATGCTTTCAAAAGAGCGCAAAAATAGCTTTCAAAAAAGGCGCCAACAATGCTAGCTTGAAAAGGCTTGCTAGCTCCAGTTTGTCAAACACCAAAAACCAAATGCAGACCACACAACTATTTTATATCATATTTATGATGCATGTTTTAACCAACATGTTGATATCTCATTAGGACGTGGACAAGGTGAATTACAGCTTTCAAAAGAGCGCCACATACGTTAGCTTTAAAAAGAGGCGCTGGCAACAATGCTAGCTAAAAGGACATGAACAAAGGTGCTTTACGGACAGCCGTTTATACATGTCGAATTAGCGCAATTGTTAGCTAACTAAACAGGCCATCGCCGAGATCAGCTAGGTAATGTTAGCACTGCCGTGCAAAGGCAAAAGGCCGTAACTTCAATTTTGTCGAAAATGAGTTAGTCATTTTTGGAACATTAAAGATCTGCTTTATCGTGTGGACAAATATCTTGAGTCAATTTTGTTGTTTTTTTGAAGAAAATAGTGGGTTGTCTTTGCCGTAACTTTCAAAAGCCCTAGAGAAACCAAGGCAGAATCCCGTAACATCAGTTACGGTTCTTTGTCTTTGTTTCGCTGCACTCCGGAACGCTCAAATTGAGTTAAGGTACTCTGCCTTTGTTTTGCTGCGCATCACAGTGAAGTTACTGTTTCGCGCTGGAGTTACGGTGTTATGCCTATGTATATCTGTCATCGAAGCATTTCTGACACACAGCTTGAATAAACTGTAAAGAAAATCTAGTGTTGCAGTGGTTGTTACTAACTTTACATCTAGCTTTTTAAGAATGACCCATTACTCTCGAGGGAAAATGTTGGTGTAGATGGCTCTGAAACGCAGACACCAAGATCAAGGTAAGAAAGATTAGGCTACAAGAAATATAGATAGGCAATCTACTGAAATTACGTGTTAGCTAGCTAGCGCAGCTAGCGTTAGCTAGCTTAGCTAACTACTTGACAAAACCAAACTCCTCCCATATGCGATCAGAATGCAAACAAAGCATTGGAAACAAACAATAACTAGATGGCTTGCCAGCTAGCCTATAAGTAATCGTCAATCATACGCAAGTCATGCTTTTTTCGTGTCATGCAGGCTAGTCAGTGCCAGCCTGTGACAGCCCGACACTGACAGCCAAGGCAACAGCGCCAGTGGGTTAGGGCTCGCATAGACACACAACACACCCCCTAAGTAGCCTAATCACACACACACAAGCTCAGCAGTAACGATTCACAATTAAATAGATAGCCTACCTTTTCTTGTAACCTGATAAAAATCCATTGCAAACAACGTCCTCTGACAAGTTAAATCCACAACATGAGTTTTGAACATTACTCGCTGGCGTTCAACACGTTAAATTCATAACATGAGTCGTTCTTGAGTATCCTACTGTGGCATTCATCCAATTCAATCCGAGTCTTGTATCCTTTACTATTCGTTGCGTTAGTAAACATTGCACTCAATAAATTGGTTGCAAAACGTTATCCTCCCACATGCAAAACTATTTTGTTTGATCGATGTCATCTGTGTCTGCATTTGTCATGTCAGAAAAACAATAAATCCAATCACGTTACTCCATTTACAGTCATATAGGGCTGCCCCCGACCAAAGATTTTCCTAGTCGACTAGGAAAATCGATTTTTGAGGCATCAGAAAATGGTTTGAGTTCCAGGGCTGAGAAAGAATGTTATAAGTAACATTGTTAACACTGTGCTACATTACAGAGAAATAAAACAATATAAAAAACGTAATAATGAGCCTTTAAAACATTCATTTTATAAGCACGCACGAAAGCGAGCCGCCTGTTAACGACAATGCTAACGTCAAAAGCGGAAATATTTCTTAATGTGTCGGAACAACCAGCACGGAGACTGAACATTTTGTTAATTTATTTCAACATAGTAGCCTATAACATCACACAACGTATGAACTTGTAACACCAACACAATAACAAATGCAAACAAAAATGTAACATTGACACATTTAACGGCAGCAATGTTAGGTCGATTCGTTTCATGTTTATGGCCCTGACTTTGAAATGGCTATCGAGTCAGATAAATAGAGTAACCTACATAGCCCTAACTTCCGTGTCATTTGTGGAATAGACGGCCGTGCAGAAGATAACAGCGTTTTCAATTCGTTATACCACGTTAAGCGCACGCATGCTTTGTATTGCGAATGGACGTCCTCCAGGGACCGACATTCATCAATGTCAATCTTAACAAATAATAATGATTTGTGAATCAAATGTTGCTATCACACGATAGCAACATATGATTCACAAATCATTATTATTTAATAATAATGATTAATCATGATTAATTGTAATGCGCATCAAAAAACTGAGCCATAATCTAAAAGTTGCATATGAATTGAAAGTCACAAAACAGTGTAGACAACAACAACAACAACAACAATAATAATAATAATAAACTTTATTTGTATAGCACTATTCAAAAACAAAGTTACAAAGTGCTTTACTCACATAAAAAGAAATAAAATAATACAAGATGTAGACGACAGTTTAAGGGACACATTAAAACAAAGTACATGAATAAATTAACATGAAAATAGGAGCAGCAATAATAAGATTAAGAACAGGGGGTGCAGGTTAATTCATGTGAATAGCTATCTATTAGCCTACACTACATTATTCTATATATGTATTTACAAAAAAACACAGATGGGTGACAGTCACCTACCTGTATGTTACAAAGGCCTATACAATATTAATTTCCTATGCATGTCTGTAATGATTATTTGCTTTATTCATTTCAGTTTCTTGTGGGGATATTCCTTGCAAAATGCAGCCAAATGCAGCCAAAATTCCCCCTGCAGAAGAACTAGAAGAGAAAGAGTGGACAATTCTGGAAAATTGTCTGGATGATATCAGTTTTCCTGATGATGAGCTGTTTTATGGAACAGATTATCTGCTCTTCACCAGCACACCTGACTCCACCCTTGCTCCAGTCCCTGAAGAGCCCACCCTTCCACTAACTGCACTAGAGCCCGCCCTTGCTCCACTTACTGCACCAGAGCCCGCCCTTGCTCAAGCCACAGTACCAGACCCCACCATTCTTCCGGGCACACCAGACTCCACCCTTGCTCCAGCCCCAGAAGACCTCACCCTTCCACCACTGACTGCACTAGAGCCCGCCCTTGCTCCACTTACTGCACCAGAGCCCGCCCTTGCTCAAGCCACAGTACCAGACCCCACTCTTGCTCCTCCTCCAGAGCCCACTCATAAACCACCAATAAGAGAACCATGTGGCCCCAAATGCAGGAGAAAATGCTCTGAGAAATTTTCAGAGGACAGACGGAGAGAAATCTGGGGCAAGTACTGGGACATGCCATACCCTGAGAAATGTTCCTTCATGTTTCACACTGTGAGCCAGGTACCGACCGCGAAAGTCTGTGGTGATGGAAAACCAAGTCAGCGGGGCAGGTCTTTCATCTACATGCTGAAAGATGAAGGCCAGGTCCCACAGCAGGTGTGCAAACATTTCTTCCTTTCAACTTTAGGGTACCACCCGACCAATGACAGCCTGGTCCTCTCAGTGATGGGCAAAGAAATTACAACTCCTCTTGCTCCACCGAAAGATCAGAGAGGGAGACATGCACCAGCCAACAAGCTGGACCTGAAGCCATTGCATGATCACATTGAGTCCTTCCACCCGACTGTCAGCCACTACCGGAGGGAGCATGCCCCAGCGACATTAGCATCAAACTTATGTATGCTGACTATATAGAAAAAGGCAACAACTGCTCCTTTGAGTCTTATCGAAAGGCTGTAAAGTCTAGAACATTTGCTTACTAAGCTTGGAGAGGAGGAGTGTGAGAGCTGTCTGCTGCAAGAACAGCACATGAAGGCTGCCACCAGGGGAGGCTGCAGTGAACTGCCCACAGTGTGAGAGGTGGCAAAAACATAAGAATTCAGCAGCAGAGAGCAGGCTACACTACAGGTCAGATGCGGAAAGGGACTGGCCTGAACATCGACCAGAAGTGTAGACCTGCAGAAGGTGATCATGCTCCCACGAATGCCTGGTGTCAAGTCAGCTTTGTTCATAAGACGGATCATTGCATATCATGCAACTTTTGCGTCAGTTGGAAAAAAGACCAACAAAAAGAAGACCATCTCTGTTGTCTGGCACGAGGGGATTGCAGGGAGGAGTGCTACGGAGATAACATCGGCTTATGCAGCGGCATTGGAGAAGGAGCGGGACATCAAGCACGTTGTCTACTGGGTAGACAATTGTAGCGCTCAGAACAAAAACTGGTGCCTTTTCTCTTCGCTTGTGTCCTTAATCAACTCCAACACCATCTCGACTGAAGACATCACCCTTAAGTTCTTCGAGCCAGGGCACACATTTATGAGTGCGGACAGTTTCCATCATGGCGTGGAGCAGGAGATGAGGAGCAGACCAGGAGGGATGGTTTATGATTTTGAAGACTTTCTCTCTGTGGTGGCAAACTCCAATTCCAATAAAGTTGAGGTGATGGAGCTCAGAAATGAAGGCATCAGGGACTGGACGGATGGCCATTCTGCAGTCAAAGGGAAGAAGATACCCAAACTGGCAGACCTTAAAGTTGTCCAGTTGCGACGTGGTTCAAGGAGCATGTTTGTGAAGATGTCCCATGAGGAGGAGGACTTCATAGAGCTGGATTTCCTGCAGAATAAGTTTCAGCTAAAGATACCCACCACCTTGAGGCCACAGGACAAGGGCATAGAGGAGGCCAAGAAGAGAGATATCCTCAAGAAGCTGGGTCCCCTCATACCACCCACCAGGAGGCTATTCTGGAGCTCCCGGCCTGTGAGCAACACCGATGAAGAGTAATGAGAGGAAGAACAAAAAAATTCTCAAGAAAGAATACAGTAGGAGAGAACTGTATGGATAAGATTAATTGTTAACTTAGAAATAATTGAATACAAATTCCTTATTTCATCTTGTATCTAATTTATGAGAAAGAAATTTACGGAGATAACATGAATTGTCATTTTGTATCCCATCTGCATTTTGCATTAAATAATATACATTTTACTTTCTATCCAAGTGAATTTATTTATACAGTGTGACTTTTATTCACTATTAGAAAACTTACACACGACATCATCAACAACAAATTTTATCCCCTGTACAAATCTGAAAACATTTACTGATATTTAACCTAGGGCATTGTTACCTATTATTGGCATTGCAAAATCAGTTGCAACTTGCAATTTAAGGAATAGGAAGAGAAATTGTTTTGTTTTGTTTCAATTCAACACAACAATGGGGTTATAAAATCGGTCCTAATGATGTGTGAGTTGGTAATGCACCTTCGTGACCTTCAAATACACATTAATTAATTCTCATTTACATTATATTTAGCCTAATTGTGCCATGATCACTTAATAATGATAACATCTACATAAAATTATCATATACTGATTTCATAATGAAGCAAAAACTAAGCAGTGTACCCAGCATCTCCAAATCTACCCACAATGTCTAAATTATTAACACTGGTCTAAAATAGCTAAGGGTCCAGAAACAAATCCAAAATCTCTCCAAAAGGAATATAATGCTTTTTGTCCATTGTAAAGCATATGAGCCCCTTATGAAGGTTTAAGATGAAACATAGATATAATTTAAACATAATGCAAACATATAGTCACACAATGCTGCACAGTACCTAAATGTGTAATAATTAACTCTTGTATGTAGCCTATTTCTATACTCTGTACACTCCTATGTTTTCTTGTATGGGAATGGGACGATACAAAAACATTTTTCAGCCGTCCACCACGTTTTGGCAATGTTTCAACACTCTCCTCATCACTGTTGTATGCGTCACAAAAACCATTATACTACTAACTAACGCTTACATTACAGTGTGAAATATCCACATTACATAATACCACTAACCTATTTAAAGACACTCAATTTCTAAAATAACGTAATAACCGAAATATTTTGAGCAGTAATACTTGCATGGCAATGATGAAATATTATCTATGTTCAGTAGATGGAGACAGAGACAGTAAATCAATGACAGTTATATCCGCTTATGTTTTGCTCCAGAAAACGATGTCAGATAGGTCTATCAGCAAACATATGGCTTAGCTATGCCCAGAAGTCCTCAATAATAATGGTATTTTCCAAGGAATTACGAAAAATCGTTGACGTTTCGTTAGGTGCAACGTCTTTTAATGCTACCATTTAGAGCGAATGCCATGGTAAGAAAATGTTCGGTTACGCTAACCTATAAAACGCTATTCAAAAAGCAAAATTAGACATGTTATACATCGTTAGAAAGCTTATACTCTCACCTACTGATTGAGCGTCCGCCATTTTAGCAACCTCACACAGTAAACAAACATAGGCTACTACCACACGGCTTTATTTATGGGCGGTGGCTTGACCGAAACAAAGTGACAATAGCCAACGAAATCAAACATGCTAATTAAACTGCACCCCCATCACGCCTCCAAAACCCGGCTGTAAGAATCACTAAAACAAGCCGACTTTGCTGACAAATTATAAGTATTTAGTGACCCTAAAAATGTTGTTCATTCTATTGAGTGACTTCTTCAACACTTTAACTTTCGTAATATGAAAAAAAGGAAAACAGTAAAAAAAAAAATTAAAAAACCTTTTTTGCCTCGATTTCAAGATTTACGACTTGCGGACCTTTTCTCCAGCACCCGTCACATATAGTGATCAGCAACCAAGTGAGCGATCAAATGGAAGTTAATGGCTTTTGCCTTGTATGACCCCTTATTATTTTGCAGACAATGCAAAGGCAGAGTACATTAACTTCCGAATAAGGGTCAAAGGTCAAGTTTGAGCTCAAGATTTTTATGTAGATAAATAACTTCATTAAAAAAAACAAAGAATTGCCACATTTCCAATATTCTGCCCACAGTTCATTTGGCAGGACAACAAAACAACTTTAAAGTCATTTTTCTCAGTTCTACACTCTGGTGAGTTAAGGTCTTTTGCCTTTGTAGGGCAGAACTGGTCTTACATTACATTTGCACTGGGCTATTAGCGTTAAATACTCAAAGTAGCAAATATGATATCTAACAGAACACTAACTCAAATTAGTCCCAAACAGACACCAGGTCTGAACAGATGCCATTTCACCTACTAACTTAAAGCATTAGCAACATTAAGCTAGAACTGCAAACATGCATGTTGAAAGTAGGACTCCATCATTACATTGAAAATACTACTAACTGAAAAGGTCTCCAGTGCATTCAGTTCTTATTGTTAACTTTTACGGCGGTTGGCATCCAGTATTGTTGCATTAATACATTCAGTTAAAAATATGAAGGCATAATGAAACGCTTACCTGCTCTTGAACGCCGTTAAACCCAGATTTTCCCACGGAGAATTTGAAATCACAACGACCTTCTTCCAAGCGCACGTGATTGGATATACCGTCTTCTTCTTGTTTTACAGCGGGTGGTACACAGCTTTTTGGTGAATTACCGCCACCTTCTGCTCCGGAGTGTGTATCAGACAATAGATTTACACTCAAAAATCCCTTCACCCTAAGCTATTTTTTATCCTCCATGCTTTCCACCGAGTCCTACTATAAAATCCCTATCCATGTCACCCACCCTAGAACCCTATACCTGCATATCCATCATATCCTATATTTAAATAAATAAATAAATAAATAAATAATAAACCCTACATTGGATATAACGTGTTAACGGTCCAAGCGTAAACGCACAGACAGATAGACAGATAGATATTTTACTGTAAGCCAATACGTCATTTACAAATGTTCTGACAACCTACCAGTAATGTTTCAAATTAAGTGAGGATGAGGACTGTGATATAACGTAATTGTTACGTTATTAAATTACATTGTATTTACGTAATTCTATAACGTTACTGCAACGTTGCAGAACAGTCTCCATGAGGACTGGTTATTTTGCGACCATAGAGCAATGTTGTCACAACGTCACCTGTTGGTAATGTTGCGACTTACCAAATTACGACCGAAGTGTAACGTTGTCATTACGTAGTGTGTTTGTAGGGAATTCGTGGAGTTCATCAATTAGACAGAAATGCATTTAAAAAAAAAAAGATTTTATTCATTGAGTTTATTGGTGGACATTTAAAAAGGAATTCATGAAAAAATACATTACAGTTAAAATAGAAATATCTATAAATAGTACTTACCCGTTTAAGGGATAAAAAGTCCTGTAAAAGTTTAAAAGAGAACGTCTAAAGACTATTTACCTACTGAAACAGTCCATTCATCAATAGTTGACTTGTTTAGTTTTGGACATGACACTTTAGTGATTAGTTATGCCTGCAGACGGCCAGATGGGGGAACTGTCGCTACGTTGCTTCATTCTCGGTAACATTGCCAGAGAGTGTACATCGTAGCCAGGCTTCTTTATTGATTTCCCCCCTTTTCAGGTATGGAAATGTCACAAAGCATTGTGTAAACATTTAAATACGTTTACATATATATTGTACATATGTGTTGCGTTTTGAGTAAGGTTTGGGCATTCTTTCGAACTGTTGAGATCGTTCTTTTATACAAGAGTATCTGGGCAGAAATTCATAAAAATTGGGGAAAACTGTAAGAATTCATGATAAACTACTTAAAACTCATTGCTGGTTTAAGAAAAGTTAAAACCAAAAACGTAACTTATGTCAATTTAATTGTTTTGTCGGTAATCTATAAGAAAGCCTTCTAAAATTCATTTCGAATCGATTGCTTACGCCTTCGTCCATCCACTAGAGGAGGATCGTGGTCTTTTTCCTCATTCTAGATAAAGCCACTGATGAGGAAACCCTGCTTAAGTTGTAATTGTGATCCTTCTCCCCTTTTTCAGGTATGATATTAATTATACACTGTTAATGGAGTGAAAACATAAACGTTAGACATTCCTTACCATGAAAAAGCACTAATGGAGTTGACGTTGGTGAAGTTTTACTAGTGTTACCGAGTGTATAAATCGAGAAAATGTGCTAGCTTATTTAGCCGCTACAACCATTTTATGTACGGTCGCAGTAGGCACACGTGAAATGTCCATGATGTCTCTGTAATGCAGCTACTTTCCGAATGGTATTCCTTTTCAGTTTTTCGGTGTTAATGCCCATTTGCTGTAATAACGTGCGGGTTACATGTTCATTTGGTGCCTTTGTTTGAAGTTTATTACTAAATGCCGCGTTTTACCGAGTGTATTTGTGGAGAACACACGGTAGCTATACATGCTAGCTTGCTAGGCCGCGGCAGCCATTTTAATGTCCCAATAGGTTCACGTGGAATGTGCATGCTGTCTAGCTAGCTCGGTCCATGTAAATGGCATCTCATAAAAAACACGTTTTCAACGTACAAAAATGCCAAGTTACTAAAAAGTATTGATATCAAAATGACGCCAAGTTACGATACTACAAACAATATAGGCTATCTTGCCTCACCGAAATGACATAAGATGTAGCCTAGGCTATCTCAAAGCAATGCTACCCAATATTTCCTCAGTTCTTTCAAGTCACTTGGCCCTGTGTTTTCTAATCTTACCATTTCACAATGTCATGCAAACTTTCTGTCAGATCAAAGAGACAAATATTTCGAATTGCCTCATGGAACACATTGAACATTGTACATTGAAATTAATGTATAAATTCATTAATGTACAGAACTGCTGCTGAGCAACGACAGGAAGCACATTTCTCCAGAAAACATGTTTATACTTGCTTTTGAACTGAATTTGAGTACATGTGCAAGTTATTGTATATTTGCTACGTACAATAAATACTGCATGTAAAACACATTGTACATGCATACATAGAGAACTTCTTTATCCACATGGGGACATTTCCCTGGTAGCATCTTACATTCACATTCACGAACACACTTGTACCAATAAACATACTATCATTCACGCAACAGAAAGCCTGGGCAGCGAAATACATAGGCCTACATACCAGTACAAATTGGACATACACACACCTATTCAATCAATCTTGACTGTGAGAGAGCCATCCACACACATGTTTGGCCTGTTCATGTAGTGCATGCTTATACACAGGGCCAAGTGACTTGAAAGAACTGAGGAAATATTGGGTAGCATTGCTTTGAGATACATCTTATGTCATTTCGGTGAGGCAAGATAGCCTATATTGTTTGTAGTATCGTAACTTGGCGTCATTTTGATATCAATACTTTTTAGTAACTTGGCATTTTTGTACGTTGAAAACGTGTTTTTTATGAGATATCAGTTCTTTTTGCAAAGCGTTTTATTATGAGAGTGAGAAATGCGACCCTGCAAGAAACGGTTGTGGATTATGGCTATCGTTGTGTGAATCCGTACAGCCTGATGAGCGTGTACCGTTCAGCAGTTTCGGTTTGCTATATATGTGAAACAGTGGCTGTGAGAAAGGATGCAGTGGCGTAAGCGTAAACGCATCAGGAACGCAGATGGTATGTATTCACGGATTTGACGTCCATCCAACGAGCCTTGACTGACAAAATAATCAACACACCCGTAGAATTATAACTCCCTAGGTCGCAACTTGTGTAGCCTTCTGTCCTGCTCCGTTGTCTGTTATTTTGTGGAGATGCAGTTTTAGTGTTTGTAAGGTTTATAAGGCATTTTGATAGGCTTATCTGCAGGTAGGAATCCTCTTCGCTGTTTTGCTAAACTAAAACCGGAAAACATGATAGTGGAGAATAGGAGCAGACGCATATGTCCCAGCAGGCTTTGCATATGAGAGAATAACAACAGTGTGAGAGAAATTAAAATGAAATTACGAAATTCCGTAGTTGAAACAATATGTTTTTAGCAGAATGGGCATGTAGGTGAAGGTTGACATGATCACGGAGTATAGTGCGAAGTAGGGTAAACGTCCCTATTAAGCCCACGTACCATATAAGCCCACTTGCAACTTCTGAGTCAAATTAAAATAAACTACATCATCATTTTTTGCTGTGTGATGTTTTTTCGAATGAAGCTGCTTGTTACGTAAATGACACTTTTTATTGTAAGTCAATCACATTTGTCGATATTGAGTTATCGAAGCATATGTGTGGCATGTGCCTGCTGATCCCAGAAGAAGTTGCAAAAAAACTTAGGTGATTTTGGTACCCTCAGAAAATAACATTTTTTGTATATTTGTACTCCTGTTTTTGGAAAGTACTCACTTGTTATCAAAATTTAAGTGATTAGTGTTTTGAATGAGACATATGTTAGAATATTACCTGAATTAGAAATATTGTGTCTTTTGAAATCAAAATATGAGTTTTAGCACGCTAGCAAACAGACCACATGCTGCATCAATACAGTAGCTACATAGTATGGTTCATTGCGATGACATAAAGCATGATAAGCATGTATAGTTTATATTTTTGTATGCAGTTTATATTATTATACTGTTAAATAGACAATAAATGTGTATGTTTATCTTTATTTATTTTTTAATTAACATTTTTACCTGGTGGGCTTAAAGGGGACTCTAGCAAAAAAATGACACTGTCTGAGGTGGATGTAAATGAGTATAGCTAATTACTTCTCTACATGATCAATTTATACTTTTCATATTATGTTAGTGCACCATATATAGATTTATTTCATATAGTTGTTTTTTAATGTCATGTGAGTAGAATCAAATATTCTGTCTTTTAACCATAAATTCACTGATGTTCCCTTTAAGCCCACCTGTTCCCATTAAGCCCACTTTACTGTGTTTCAATGGGGATTTTCTCCCTTTTGACCCTTGAACCATTTTCCTCCCTAATTTTGATCTCACCTGATAAATCAGCTCCATAATTCAGATAATTAATACCCATATTTAAATATCAGTGATATTGCATAGGTCAATTAATTCTGGATAGGCCTGTGTTCTCTTAACATTAGCAATAATTTTTTAATCTTTACTTTTCAGATGAGTTTTAGTTTAAGATGACTAAAACACGAAAGAACTACAGTTCATGCCCACGCATGATAGAAGCGCAAGTTCATCCTCTGCAAAGCAGGGCTGTAGGGACCTGGACCATTCTATTTGCGCAATCATGAGGTCTTTGAAAATCTACAAAAATAAGATGAAAGCCATGAACGACTTGCTAGCGTAAGACAAAGACAACCACAACGTGGGCTAAAGATTGAAGCAAACAAATAAAATAAAGCTTAGACCACCGTATAACATGTTATGTTACACTACTAAGATGGAGCATGAGGCAAATGATAGCCTTACTAAAACGATACAATCACCTCAGAGCATAGGCCTACGTTTAGTATAGGAGAAAGTAGAATTTGCAGAAATGTTGACATCTTTCTTGTTTATTTTGTTTAAGTTATAGGCTAATGATACATGAGCTTCAATATGTTATGACTGATGTCTCCTGATAATGAACTGTATGTTTTAATGTTACTCCACAATGAACTGAATGGTTTTAAAATGTGTTTTTACAATGTTTTCAAACTACTATCCTAAATGTGATTAACATTTGAAAAGTTATTGTTTAATTGTAAATCCTGAAATTCACTCATTTACTATCCTTAGAACATTAGTATTGAACTTGAAATTGTTTTTCATTCAGTCAGTCGGTCTTCAGAAATCTTCATAAAAACACCTGCACTTTCAACCAGCTGACTGGACCAGAAATTTTGGCCAATTTCAAATGCCAACAGCACACCATAGGATAGAGATACAGACAAAATTACAACACATATTGAAAGATGAAGTATTGAAGAGTAATTTCCACTATAGTTTTGATTTTGTTCGTAAATAGTTTTTTGGCTACATTCCAAAGAAGACATGTTGTAAGTTTAGCTTTTTCTGTGTTGACAACACAGCAAAAAGGCTGGTCATGCCTATTTCAAATGCAATTTACAGGCCATAGGATAGGAGTGGAGACAAAATGAAAATAGCTATTGAGAGCTAAGAGATTACAGATTTGAATAGAACAAGTTTGTATTGTTAAGATTTTTTAAATATATATTTATTTATCAACAAATCATGAAGTGGGCTTATTTGGAACACCCATGGGCTTAAAGGGTACGTTAGGTACCCATTAAGCCCATGCCAGACTTTTGACATATTTTGACAAATTAAACAATAAAAACATTAAAAATTGGTATAAATGAATTATTGACACTTCAAATGAGAGATTAGACTTTCATTATAACTAAAATGTTCTCACTTAAATTGGGGCAGTATACATGAAAAATGTCTGAAAAGCGGATTTGGTGGACTTAATAGGGACGTTTACCCTAAATGGAGTGACCATGAGCGAGCTTATATTCCTTATCAAATGGTATATATAACAGTCGGTATTGAACGTTAGTTGTTGAAGTGGAGGGTTAAATAACATTGCGCACATTATTTGCCTGTAATGTAATGTAATCTATTGCACGAATGTGTTTTTCTCATGTTCAGTGCTAGTAGTTATACTTATGAGTGAATCATGATTTTAAATGTAATGTTTTAATGGGGAGTTGCAGAACGTACATACGTAGTAATTGTTTGTATGTGGCTAGATAGAGAACAGGGCGAGGTAACATGAATGTAGAAACGTGGCGTTTGCTGATATTAAGGTTTTGTACGGTAGCCAAGTGAAGAAATATAGTTAGTAGAAATGGCACAGTGGTGAACTGGTGTAACTTTTAAATAAAAGGAATACATTTGCGTCATGAAATGCATATGGGTGGCCGTGAGTGAGTGAGGTTTACCAGTCTGTGACTTCGTTAGCTAATGCCATAGCTATGCAATGCGTGAAATATCATTAGCGAACCTGCCGTGGTTTTAAAGAAGAACACAAGCCAGTAAGCACAGAAGAGCTTCCGTTGAATCCATATGGCTTAGCAATATTGTAGCCGGTAAATAACTGAACGTACAGACGGTAAGTCATAATGCATATATCTTAGCAATATTGTAGCCGGTTAATAACTGAACGGTGAACGGCGGGTAGATATGGTGCAAAAGCAATAATTAAGAAGTAGTAGACAATTATTAGTGAGGGTCGAAGCAAGTTAATGAAACGTGTTCCAAGCTGGGCTTGAACCTACGACCCCATGTTCCCAAGACTGTAACCTTACCCACTAGGCCACAGGCGGACTAGCTGTTTGAACGGGAAATGTTTCAGAGTAAAAATGGATGGGTATTTTGCGTGTGTATGCGCGTTTTTGATTGGGTCGTGTAGGTGCAGATTTGGCTGGTGTCAGTGAAATGTCCAATGGGGAGACATGTTGTTAGTGGGATAGGCGGCAGGAAAAATAAGAATGAGAAGATGAAGAAGAAGGAGAAAACGCAAAATCCCCTTAGTTTGGGGCTTTATTGTGTGGACATGTGAAGTTGTTTATGAATTCTGTCTGTTGAAATGGGGTCAGAATGTACAGAATTTAATGTTTTTAAGGGCTGAGTGTCTGTGGCTGTTGTGGTTATTTCTGTGGGGAACCCTGAAAAGTGCCAAACTCTCGGTGCTGTATAGGTATGGGGCATGCCCCCGCCAAGGCGTAACTTGGCGGGATGGCATACCTGCCATCCCAATCTCTTTCCATTTTGGGTACTAACGCTGTTTCACTGTAATAACCTGCCGTTAAAATATTTGAATGAAACTGAAATGGAATGTAAAATTGCAGACTCTGTTAGATGACGCAATAATTTAAAAAAGGGTGCCAAATTGAAATTGATAGTGGAGAATTATTTTAACTACAGTGATGCTATCTACCAGTAACAGTATAATTTAAAAGATAACGGTTGTTATTATTTGAGTCATTGCTTATATGCACTTGTAAAAAAAAAAAAGGAACGCTGAATGGAAGGTAGATTGTGACATGGTGTAGCCTACATGTTCTGTGGAACTTTCATTTATTGGCAAATGTAAATGTTTATTGTTGAAAAGAATTCCAGATAAAGCCACTGATGAGGAAACACTGCTTAAGTTGCAATTGTGATCCTTCTCCCCTCTTTTAGGGGTACAACATAGACATAGGGTTTTTCCAAGACCTTCTGAACATGCCAGCTAGCTTTATGATTTATGAGTAAAACACTGAGATCTCAAGTTTTGATGAAGGGATAATTTAGCTCTGAATATATGTGTCGCAAATCAACTAATTGCTGTGATATTATAGCATGTAGGCTACACAATACTCTGTCTCTGCTTATACTACAGAAACTTTGCTCTGTTCAGAACAAAGTTGACTTTGCCTTGGCGGCAACCACACTTTCTGCAGGAATTGTCTAGTTAGTGTGGTTGCCTTAGGCAAACACACTATTATTATTGCACATATTATTATTATTTATTATTTATTCCACCCATTTTTTGGACCGCTATTCCTCCCAGAGTTTTCGCACCACATAGGGTAAACGTCCCTATTAAGCCCACCAAATCCGCTTTTCAGACATTTTTAATATATACTGCCCCAATTTAAGTGAGAACATTTTAGTTAAAATGAAAGTCTAATCTCTCATTTGAAGTGTCAATAATTCATTTATACCAATTTCTAATGTTTTTATTGTTTAATTTGTCAAAATGTCAAAAGTCTGGCATGGGCTTAATGGGTACCTAACGTACCCTTTAAGCCCGTGGGTGTTCCAAATAAGCCCACTTCATGATTTGTTGATAAATAAATATATATTAAAAAAATCTTAACAATACAAACTTGTTCTATTCAAATCTGTAATCTCTTAGCTCTCAATAGCTATTTTCATTTTGTCTCCACTCCTATCCTATGGCCTGTAAATGGCATTTGAAATAGGCATGACCAGCCTTTTTGCTGTGTTGTCAACACAGAAAAAGCTAAACTTACAACATGTCTTCTTTGGAATGTAGCCAAAAAACTATTTACGAACAAAATCAAAACTATAGTGGAAATTACTCTTCAATACTTCATCTTTCAATATGTGTTGTAATTTTGTCTGTATCTCTATCCTATGGTGTGCTGTTGGCATTTGAAATTGGCCAAAATTTCTGGTCCAGTCAGCTGGTTGAAAGTGCAGGTGTTTTTATGAAGATTTCTGAAGACCAGGTTCGATACTAATGTTCTAAGGATAGTAAATGAGTCAATTTCAGGATTTACAATTAAACACTAACTTTTCAAATGTTAATCACATTTAGGATAGTAGTTTGAAAACATTGTAAAAACACATTTTAAAACCATTCAGTTCATTGCTGAGTAACATTAAATCATACAGTTCATTATGAGGAGACATCAGTCATAACATATTGAAGCTCATGTATCATTAGCCTATAACTTAAACAAAATAAACAATAAAGATGTCAACATTTCTGCAATTTCTACTTTCTCCTAGATTAAACGTAGGCCTATGCTCTTTGAGGTGATTGTATCGTTTTAGTAAGGCTATCATTTACTCCATGCTCTATGCTCCATCTTAGTAGTGTAACATAACATAGGTTATAGGGTGGTCTAAGCTTTATTTTATTTGTTTGTTTCAATCTTTTGCCCACGTTGTGGTTGTCTTTGTCTTACGCTAACAAGTCGTTCATGGCTTTCATCTTGTTTTTATAGATTTTCAATGACCTCATGATTGCGCAAATAGAATGGTCCAGGTCCCTACAGCCCTGCTTTGCAGAGGATAAACTTGCGCTTCTATCATACGTGGGCATGAACTGTAGTTCTTTCGTGTTTTAGTCATCTTAAACTAAAACTCATCTGAAAAGTAAAGATTAAAAAATTATTGCTAATGTTAAGATAGAACACAGGCCTATCCAGAAAGAATTGACCTATGCAATATCACTGATATTTAAATATGGGTATTAATTATCTGAATTATGGAGCTGATTCATCAGGTGAGGTCAACATTAGGGAGGCAAATGGTTCAAAGGTCAAAAGGGAGAAAATCCCCATTGAAACACAGTAAAGTGGGCTTAATGGGAACAGGTGGGCTTAAAGGGAACATCACTGAATTTATGGTTAAAGACAGAATATTTTATTCTACTCACATGACATTAAAAAAACAACTATATGAAATAAATCTATATATGGTGCACTAACATAATATGAAAAGTATAAATTGATCATGTAGAGAAGTAATTAGCTATACTCATTTACATCCACCTCAGACAGTGTGATTTTTTTGCTAGAGTCCCCTTTAAGCCCACCAGGTAAAAATGTTAATTAAAAAATAAAGATAAACATACACATTTATTGTCTATTTAACAGTATAATAATATAAACTGCATACAAAAATATAAACTATACATGCTTATCATGCTTTACGTCATTGCAATGAGCCATACTATGTAGCTACTGTATTGATGCAGCATGTGGTCTGTTTGCTAGCGTGCTAAAACTCATATTTTGATTTCAAAAGGCACAATATTTCTAATTCAGGTAATATTCTAACATATGTCTCATTCAAAACACTAATCACTTAAATTTTGATAAGTGAGTACTTTCCAAAAACAGGAGTACAAATATACAAAAAATGTTATTTTCTGAGGGTACCAAAATCACCAAAGTTTTTTTGCAACTTCTTCTGGGATCAGCAGGCACATGCCACACATGTGCTTCGATAACTCAATATCGACAAATGTGATTGACTTACAATAAAAAGTGTCATTTACATAAGCAGCTTCATTTGAAAAAACAACACACAGCAAAAAATGATGTCGTTTTTTTTTTATTTGACTCAGTAGTTGCAAGTGGGTTTATATGGTACGTGGGCTTAATAGGGACGTTTAGCCTACACGTGAAATATGTCAAATCGAGCGGCTTCATTGGGAATGGTGGGTTATTACTTTGTGGAAAGTTTCGGTGCACGGTTTTTGAGAAATTTTTTGGGCAAAAAAAAAGTTTTTTTCCCCCATAGAGAATGAATGGTGGAATGTTCACCCTTGTGATGTCATAATGCTGTCTTCTCACCCTTGTGATGTCACAATGCTCTGTCTTATAGCTGCTGTACTCTGGTCTCTCTCTGGCTTTGAACATTCGGCATTCATCTGTACGGGGCAAAATTGCCCACAAATTGTGCAATGCCTCATTGGACATTGTAGAGAGTCCTTTGTCCATTGGTGTAGATCAGCCTCGCCCCCTTTCCTGACTGGCCGATGTTTGATATTTCATAACTTTTGAACCGTTTGTCATGGAGAATTATGGGTCATGTCATTGGACTCGGTAAAGACCTAGCAACCACCTAGAACTGCATAGCAACCACTGAGCAACACCCTAGCAACCACCCAGAACTCCATAGCAACCATCTAGCAACCACCTAGAACACCATAGCAACAGCCTAGAACTCGATAGCACCCACCTAGAAACTGCCTAGAACTCAATAGCAACCACCTAGCAACACCCTAGCAACCACCTAGAACAACCTAGCAACTGCCTAGAACTCCATAGCAACTTCCTAGCAACACCCTAGTAACCACGTAGAACACCGTAGCAACCACCTCAAACTCCATAGCAACCACCTAGCAACACCCTAGCAACCACCTAGACCACCTTAGCAATAGCCTAGAACACCATAGCAACCACCTAGCAACTCGTAGCAACTTCCTAGAACTCCATAGCAACACCCTAGCTGCAGGAATTGTCTAGGTACAATTTATTATTTATTCCACCCATTTTTTGGATTGCTACTCCACCCTAGTTTTGGTGCACGGTTTTTGAGAAATGCCACTGTTTTTGGGCAAAAAACGTTTGGGAGTTTTTTCCCATAGAGAATGAATGGTGGAATGTAAGTGGCAGAATAACTTTTGAACCGTTTGTCATAGAGAATTATGGATCGCGTCATTGGACTCAGTAAAAACCTAGCAACAAGCTAGAACAGCCTAGCAACTGCCTGGAATTCCATAGCAACCAACTAGTAATGCCCTAGCAACCGCCTAGAACCCTATTGCAACCACCTAGGAACACCGTAGCAACTGCCTAGAACTCCATAGCAACCACCTAGCAACGTTTGTCTGGTGGGGATTAAAGAAAATGGCAAAATATTCATGTATGTCTTTACAGAGTCGTTTTATTATTATTTTTACGTTTTTTCAGTTTTAAAAAGCGGCAATTTTAATCCCAAATATTTAGAAATAGTAATTTAAGGAGGATGATATTGAATTTACAATGTTGGGGTCAATATGTCTCTCTCTGTCATTCATCGCAAAGAGTAGGGATTAGCCCAGTGTCCTCGTAAATGTCCCACCTGGCTCTCTCAACATGCAACATAATTATCCCCTGATTTAATTGCTTATTGGTTACAAAACGTTCTTCCAGAAAAACACCCGCGGAATGATGAGGCAGTCAGTACGTCCACACTACTCACAGAAGTCGTGAACGACTACTAAGATAACACGTTGTGGTAGACAATTTATTTGCTAGCCAGACTTTAGATATATACACCAAACTTCCATGTAGGCATAGTAGGCTATTCGATAATGCATGTGACGTAGCCTACCTCTGGCTCCATGATATGGAGTAACGTTGCCAAAACAGTCAAGAGAAAATGCTCTGTTGCTTCCATTTGTAAAGATAATGTATGACTGGAAAAAAAAAAAAAAAAAGTTGTCATGCTGGTTTTATTAAATAAAGACCATTTTGTGTTGTGATCACACAACCACGATAACGCTATAGTAGCTAGCCTATAGCCTAATTTTCATTATCAGACAACTTTTCCTATTACCAAGCATGTGTTGTATCATGCTGTTTATAATGAAATGTGTGAATTTAAAATATTTCCGTTCCATCCTTAGAATAAAGAGAATTTACTGTGCAACATGTAAGTTAAAACAAGGAGGTCATACCTGTCATTAAACAAGTTCAATGAAACACCATCATGGTGATGCAATTACTCCTTTTCTGTTATTTTGGCTGCTACTGCTGTGATGTTCACATCCAGCCGGTTCACTGGCATGGTTTGCCATGAATAGGTTTGTGTTTTGTGTATATATGGCTACCGTAAAGCGGAAGTTTAGTGTCGTAAAACGTCGTACTGGCTGTACTATGAGGAAATATATATATTTTTTTCCCCCGTCTTCTTGGGGTAGATTATACCTTTCTCCAATGGTGAACGATTTTCTTTCTTTCTTTATTATTTTCTTTCTTCCTCTTAATTAAACCAACAAGGTATTGCAACAACTTCTCTAATGAATTCTGTTATTATAGTTTAGCCTACGCAGCAGCCTTTATAATTTCCTATCTAAGGCACTAGCATTTTGTTTATTAATTACTAATCTAGTTTTTTGAGCTACATGTATATTTCGCATCATTGAAACAGACAAAAGCTCAGAGTGGAAGTGGTTTTTGCTTATTCACCAAAATCCTTGGGCCTATGGGGCCAAGGGTCAAGGGTCAATGGGCTGGTCTTGGGTTCTTTTTTTTGTTTTTTTGTGTGTGTGTTTTGTCTGTTTGTCCTGTCTGTGTGTTTAGCTGTAACTGATTATGTATTTGGTATTTTTATGCCTTACAACTTATTTCTCTGGATCTGCTTTGTTTTGCTATGTTTGGTCAGTGATAGTATCCTTTTAAACTTTAAGTGTCAAATTGGATGGTGTTAAAGGACTGAAAATAATTCATTTGAATATCAGAAGCCTTCTACCAAAAATTGATTTACTTCGAGTATGGGTTGAACAATACAAACCTAATGTTATTACTTTATCAGAAACTTGGCTCACTAACAGAATATCTAACAATGAAATTAAACTTACAAACTATGTCTTGTATAGAGTCGACAGAGGCTCTAGGGGTGGTGGCGTAGACACATATGTGTCCTCTAATCTGTTCTCTGAGCTAATTATCCTTCGTGTTGAGCCTTTACATTTTGGGTGTATTTTTGTAAAGGTAACTCTAAATAGCCTATATAACTATTGGAAACATTTATAGACCTCCCTCTGCACCTGCTGAATCCTTTAACTGTATGATTTCTACTGTAAATTTTATTACTTGCAGAAATGAAATTATTATATTTGGTGACTTCAATAAGAATTGGATTGTTAAATATTCTAGTAAAGAAAAAAAACATTTTTGGAAATCTGAATCTAACTCAGTTAATTAGTGAGCCCACTCGTGTTACACCTACAGGTCAATCTCCGCTTGACTGGATACTGGTTTCACACCCAAATAGATTTTTAAAAGCAGGGGTTATGTCCGACTGCTTCAGTGATCATGCAATTGTGTACTGTATTTGGAAAATTAAACTACCCAAATTACCCAAATCTGATAAAACTTTACCTAATCAGATAAGATTTAACAATATTATATTGCATGATCCACGTTCAGTCGCTCAAGCATTTAATCAGCATTTCTCCTCGGTCTGTTCTTCCATAATGCCTGATCCTTCTATTGGTGATTTTAACAATGTACTGTCTAGTCACTGCTCCTTCTCTTTCAGGAGAATAACACCTGTCGAGGTCCATGATGTCATTAATGATCTAAAAGTGAGTAGTGGTCCTGGGTTAGATGGTATTGAAACCAAATTTCTCAAATTATCATCCCATATTCTCATGTACCCTCTTTGTGATCTTTTTAACATGTCTTTATCTAATTGTGAAATACCTGCCATATGGAAATGTTCACGTATCTCTCCCTTGCACAAAGGGGGCAATGTATTTGAACTCAATAACTAAAGACCAATTTCAATCTTTTGTGCTATTGGAAAAGTATTTGAAAAACTAATATATGATCAACTGTCAAATCATTCCACAATTACTGCTTTGTTAAAACTTACAAACGATATTTTCTCTGCATCTTATGATAGTAAATTATCAGGTTAAATTTTCATTGATTTGACCAAGGCTTTTGATCTGGTTGACCACTACCTTCTCTTAGATAAACGTTACTCTGTCGGTCTGTCACGTAATGCTTTACTTTGGTTCAATTCCTATCTTCATAGCAGAAGTCAATGTGTCGTCATACAAGGAAGCAAATCTGATACATTAGTACAACAACGAGGTGTGCCGTAAGGCTCAACTCTTGGTCCACTTCTTTTTTCCATCTTTATTAATGACATCCCTTCGATTTGTTCTGAATGTTGTGTTCAGCTTTATGCGGACTATACGGTAATATACACATCTAAAACTAACTTATTACAGATTGAATCCGCCTTACAGTCTGATTTTAATACCTTACAACACTGGCTCACAGCTAATAAACTACTACTCAATAAAACTAAATCTCACACTATGATTTTTGGTACTCGTCAAAGCATTAAATCCAAATCTAAAGCTTATTCATGTGCTATTGTCTGTCTTGATGGCATGCCACTGCAAAGAGTTGAACACACCAAATACCTGGGACTATGGCTTGACTCTGAACTCTCATTTAAATCCCATATTAATAGTATTGTGAAGAAAATGAACTTCGGTATTGGGGTTCTCTACCGATCCAGAAACTGCTTTTCATTTACTGTTAGAAAGAAGCTTGCATTACAACTCATCTTATCAACATTGGATTATGCTGATGTTGTATATCAGGCTGCATCCAAAACTAATTTTGTTCCTCTCAATATAGTTTATAATAGACTATGCAAATTTGTTCTTGGCTGTCCTCTCACAACTCATCATTGTACAATGTATGAAACTCTTAATTGGCCCTCTCCCATCATAAGAAGACAGCGACATTGGCTGCAGTTTATTTTTAAATGTATACACTTCAATTACCCTCCCTATTTAAAACAGTTTATGGTACCTCCCTCCTCTAATTATCAATTGAGATACCATATACAGCTTTTTTTCTGTTCCTGCAGTCTCTAAGTCAATAGCTAAGAGAGCCTTTATGTTTAAAGCTCCCTCTGATTGGAATAATCTACCTGTAAATATTCGATCCATATCATCTTTTCACTTGTTCAAAAATGCCCTGTCTTCTTATTGTAGGATCAGCTGTACATGTCCACAATAACACCTCTATAATTACAATAACACCTCTATAATTATAATTAGGCCTATGTTTTACAAATTTATTACCCATTGACGTAAATAATTAATACTTATTATTAATACTCGATAATCGAGATGGTACATCTCAAGGGGTTATTCCTAATAAAGAATTTCCTATCATGGGCTAACCAAAATCCTAAGAAATTTGATTCAGTTGCGGGACTGATGAGTCGAACACGGAGTGTAGGAATCAAGAATTACAATGTTTCATTTTAAGCAGTAGACAATCACAAGATGATGATGTCGGAGTTGAATAACTAAGACGACCATGTAGTTGACCACTGAAAACACAGCCAATTATCCACAGTTGTCATTCTGTTTCTATTGAATAGCCTAAATGCATTTCATATCCTGATGGCACACGGTAACGTTACAGTAGTCCTAGCTATAATGTAAATTATTGGAGAACTTTTCCTGCGTAGCCTACATTTCTTATAAATTATGAACCGTTTTACATTGTTAAAATAATGGGAAATTATAGGAACTGTCAAATGAATTTAACATATGTGATTACACAGAAACATCTGGTTCGGATTTTTCACGGAGCTGTCTGTAACTCCCGTCAGCGCCGACTAAAATATCTGGCAGGAAAACCAGACAGCGACCAGAGCCGCCACAAAATATCTGGCAGGAGCCGCCAGCGCACCAGCCAAGGATGAGCCGCCAGCGCTATTTTACATGCTCCGAGTTGACTACATCAGACGGCCTTGACCACAGTAGAATACCTCAAAAATGCCGGTTACACCCAAAATGCACTTGGGTTATCGCAAATTTTACGTCAACTGTCAAGAACTTGATTAGCTTTTGTTTGTGAAATGCTGTCGGCCATTCACAACTAGAGAGCAGAATCATGTGATGGATCATTTGCCAATAATTTTGCATTGTTTGTATAAACTATAGGCCTATGCTTAGTAGATCTATAAATAAAGTAGCCTATGTGCACCATTTATAGTTTTGTATTGCTGTCGGCGCCATGACTGATTTGTTACCACGCGTTTGGGTGGAAATTCGATGATTACTCTGTTGCGACGTATGAAGGCAGATATCAAGGAAATCAATTTGTTATTTCCCAATACCAAATTGATGTTTTCCGACATCCTCCCTCACTGGAACTGGCAGGGCCAGACCGCACCTAGCGGATATGGCCTTGAAAGGACCAGACGAAGGCTAAACGGGGCCATGTTTGGCTTTATGTCAGACATGGGTATGGGTTGCATTATGCATCCCAACATTGGCTTAAATCATTTAGACAGGGATGGGACACATCTAAATTTATAGGGTAACCGGCTGCTTAAAAATGAACACCGCGGAATCACCGCGGTGTGGCACAGCGGGTAAGGAACTGCGCTTGTAACCGAAAGGTCGCAGGTTCGATTCCCGGGTAAGGACACTGCCGTTGTACCCTTGAGCAAGGTACTTAACCGGAATTGCTTCAGTATATATCCAGCTGTATAAATGGATACAATGTAAAATGCTATGTTAAAGTTGTCTAAGTCGCTCTGGATAAGAGCGTCTGCTAAATGCCTGTAATGTAATGTAATCACCTTCGGACTCTCCCTGCAGTTTTCCACTCAAAACTGCTGCATGCCTGCCACGGTACGTGCAGCGCTCAAAGCATAACAAGCGGAACAACCAATGAATGAGCGAGAGCGAGATCAAATGAACCAATGAATGAGCAAGTTGAATCCTATGCTCGAGACCGACAGCCAGCGTTGCCAGGTGTACGGTAATTATCGTATTTGTACCCTCTGTGCGATGTACGATCAATAATGCCAAGTGGCCAAATTTACGATAATTTCGCCATTTCACCAAAAAAGTGTATGAATTTACCAAATCCCCTGGCTGCTGATTCAGGATTCGGTTTGCCTAGTTTTCACAAATTTGATCCTAGATCTGTATTTAGAGGCAAAGTCATTTTAAAAACACGTTGCGTCTTTCCCGCCAATCGTGAAATTATGCTTGATGCATGACATGCGTGCCCCCAGTGCCCCCACGGGAGCGAGCAACTGTGCGGCTGCTGTTCTCCCGCTCGTTCTTTCTGATGTAAACTGTAAGCTAGCTTGCTGCTACCTACAAATTACCAGCGATGTTATTTTTTCATTCATGTAAAAAACGAGTTAAAAAACTAGCAAAATTAGTGCCAAGGAGTCAGGCGAAGGCAGGGGAGAGGCAAAGAGAAAGTCGTCGGAAGAACTGAGGTTAAAGTTGAACTCACAGACTAGGTAGGGCCAGTTATGCACTGAGAGACTTTTTGGACGTTTTTGAAAAGAGACATGCTTTCACAAGAACAAACAAATATTGATACAGCATATTAAATACATTGACATAGCATACGTGATAATTCTACACCGATGACATACAACTGTTTTTTCCATGCTGATGAATTGTAACGTTACAGCTCTCAATTATAACGATTACATGTTTGAGCGATTGCAATTTAATTGTAGGCTATTTGACATTATCCGTAGACCAGGCTTTTTAGTGAGTCTCATTCATTTGAGTAGGGTCCAGGAAGTTGCCTGCTTCCACCACGCAGCGTAGCCTATGTGGTGCGCAAATGTTTTTCTCCCCTTTGTGGCTGTTGGTATTGCACTCATTGGCTGAAGTAGCCTATGTGAGCAGGCGTGTCAAACAAGGTTGTTGCTTACAATAAATACGCTATTTTTGTGAAATCACATATTTACACCTGTGATTTCTCTTTTTTGGCAGTGTACGGTAATTTTCTTTAAAATCCGATAATTTTAAGCCTCCGGTACGATAGTTTAATATTTCCCACCTAGCAACGCTGCCGACAGCCACTGAACGAGTTCGAATGTCCGAATGAACCAACGAGTGCGAATGTCCGAATGAACCGTTCTGTCAAACTATCGGACCTTTCGGACGTCGAGTTGAAACAGACTTTGAGCCGGGACAGGCAGCCTGCACTCACTGAACGAGATCGAATTAACTGTTCTAGTGCAGACATTTTTTTCCAAGACACTGTTGAAACCGGGTTTGAATGGCAGTTAGTTTTGATAGTTTCGCCGTCACTTGTCACCTAGTCAATATTAAAATTCTGAGTTTTAGGTCAGAATGGTCTCACAGTATGCTTGTTATCCCGGCTAGCTAGCTAGCTAGCTAGCTAACTACTGAATTGTATTCAAAACAGCAGTTACTACAAACGGAATCGTTCACAAAGATACGGATGAAAATGCTTGGCAACCATAAATAAAGCTAGCAACAGTAAGTAGAAATGTGATTCGACGTTGCCATCAATTGTAACATTGGACATTGAAAAGGGGAGGGAATGTAACAACAATTCAAAAGTGAAAGATTAATGTTGCTGTTTAAACTGGTTTAGAATGCTGTATTGCATTAATAATAGAACTGTCAAAAGGCTGAGGTGTCCCTTCACTGAGAAAGTATGGTCACCCTTGGACGAATTGGTCTGTCTCATTTCTGTAACATCGTATTGAGCCGTACATAGCCTACCTACATACAATTAGGATGCAGAATCAATGTATTCAAATGAATATTTTATCTTTATCAACTTATACATTATGAATGGTAATGCATTGAAGAGAAGTTTTTGTGGGGCGTGCGGAGTGTCACGTCAGTTTCTCCGTGACACTCCGTTATAGTGTACTATAACGGAGTGTCACGGAGAAACTGACGCCGTTTTTTAAGAAAAATATCAAAGATCGAGAGGTTCGATATTCAAAAGGTTCGGTACATGTACTTGTATCAACCAGAGGTATCAACTCGAAGGAAGCAGTACTGTGAAAAGAATCGCTCCGCCCACCACTTTCACCTTGATCTCTCATCAAAGTGCCGCAATGTACAAAAGCTCTGAGTTGAATATCACGTCACCAATTCACTTAGTATTCTACGAGAGACGGTTGACTAACAAAAACCTATGATTGAAATCTAGATATATTCATCTATTTTATTCATATTTTTTATTGTCCTTTGGCAGAACGTTTGGTAAGACTTTCGTTTTCATGCATACATTTATTCTTGTCGAGGTAAGACAGAGAAAAGACGGTAACGTTAGTTGGCCGACTCCCGGTGCTCCGTTAGCTAACGCTGTCTAACTAGGTATGTTAGCCGTATTAGCTAGCTAGGTTAGCTAACGTTCGCCGTTAGCCGGAACAATTGGACTGAACAACTAATCGTAATGATTAAAGATTTGTCCTTTGGCAGAAGGTTTGCTGAGACTTTCGTTTTTATACAAAAATGCTGTAGCGGGGGCTAGCTGTAAGTGCATGTCAGCGTATGACGAGTGCTGTGTGCGTTGTGTTGAAAGAAGCGTAAGTTGATGCTGAAAACTTGTATGTAGGTAGGGAGGGCAAAATGGAGCTTTAGAATGTCGCCAGCTGTATGCGAGTGAGCTCAACAATACATTTCTCACAGAAAAGGTCGTTTGTCGCCTTTTTTTAGTTCATTACAGTGGTGATAGAAGTGAGAAGAACTAAGTGTGCTGTTAGCCTTTATTGCTCGGCGTACAATATGAATGTGAAGTATATGGCGCCAATTTAATACCAATAATCAGCGCGAGCAGATAATCACTACGGGAGTAAAACAAGCAGCCACGCGAGCAGATATTCACTGCGCGAGCACAAAACCACTTTCACGCACGCAAATTTCAACACCGAGAGTAAAACAATGAGCCGCGCACGAGCTGGTTCTACTCGCTCGCAAAATATTTCTCCTCGCTCGCCAAGAGCCACTTTCTCCTCGCGCGGAGTAGTATTGATTTTTGTCAGTGTGGGGGCGGGGATGGGGTGGAGGCTTATGCTAATTTATCACTTGTATGATTGGTCACTTTAAATAGAGGGTATGCACATGACGTCACAGTAGGTGGAAGTCACTGAGGTTACACCCACTGAGTGGCAGAAAGACTACTGAGTGATAGCGTTAGCGTTCAGCTTGAAGCCGTGAAAACACAAAAACACATCTAAAATGGGAAAGAGCTGTTGTGTGATTGACTGTACAAATAGATTCAACATGAAATCGGAGCTGTCTTTTTACAGACTGTCGAAAGCTGAAGAAAAGAGAAGCAAATGGATCGCTGCAATTCGCAGAAGCAACTGGAATCCAGGCACCGAAACGTGGATTTGCGGTTGTCATTTTGTCAGGTATGTTTGATTTTTGGGTAAAATCATACCTTAAGTGTGTACTGTATTGACTACTCATCAATTAAATATTTAGCATCTTTCATTTATATTCTGTGTAACTAAAGTTGTTGTCAGCATTTATTAAAAAACATCCATGATGATGAGCCTTGTGTTCTACAAACAAAGGGGGGATGGTTAGATAGTATTAGCTAGCTCAGCATATAAATTATTAATCACAAGTGGCGCATAGTTAGTGATGCGTTTTACATCACCCGTCAGTGGTTGGTCCGCCAGAGAGGGTAGGTGGAGCTAACGCAGCAGGCTCGCTCTTCAACTCACTTGTGTGTGAGCGGCATACTGTTTTTTCCGGTGTCTGCTAGCGTTACAATAACAGAGAAGGGGGGGGGGGTTATGGAACCCTAAAAAGTTTTTGTGTAACATGAGAGGTCATATTATTTGTTGATGTAGGTTTCGTATTACATTTGATGACGATGTAACGTTACTAAATTACATAGCTATTTGCACAGCGAACGCTAGCTACCGGACCATGTCAAGAAAGACAACATTAGTTTAGACAACGCACAGTATCCATCTCTCATATCAGGTAACGTTGCGTTAGCCAGTTAGCTAATGTAATTAACACAGTCTAATGTCAGCTAACAATTAGAAAAAACGCTAGCTAACGCTACGGCCGGTACCGACCTCGCACACCGTCTCTCGAATGCAGTGCTACCTTGTTGCAACGTTGCAATGTAGCAAACTAAAGGCCAGTTCAGATCAATGATTCGCAATGAGATTGGATGCAACTTTAAAAATTCCAGATTGCAAACATACTAAAACTGCACTTGGCGATTTGACAAGGTGGGTCTTTTGAGACCCCAGTGCAGGCAACGGCTCTGCTACTAACCAGTTCACACCGCTGCAATTTTCTCTGCAACATTCAGAACCGTTTCGTCTCGTTGCGATTCATTGATCTGAACTGGCCTTAACGTTACCGTTATTTACATTGCCATCAAGTTCATCAATATATTAAAATGATCGGAATAAAGCCGGGGTATAGGTGTAGCAGAGCCGGGTCTGATTTATGCGTAAAGATGTCAAGCTGGAGAAAACTAAATAAAAGAATACGGCAGTGTGGATTAGCCTTGTTATTATTTTATTACGCTTCCTCATATGTTCCTTCAGCCTTGATGCCCTTTTTTGATGAAATCTCCTTTGTTTTTGTTTTATTCTTCTTGTTCTGATTGCTAATTTAATACCCAGCTCAGCTTTATTCTCGAACAGTTTAGCTAGCAAAACCAGACACACCAGGGGTAACATTTTGCAAGGCAGTTGTTTCAAAAATATCACACAACAATCATTCACGAAAAAGACTGTTTATTGTGCACGAGATACATAATTGCACGAGCCACAGCGAATCCCCCAAATTCTTCTCTGCTGTGTAAAGATGTTCATACCGGGAAAAAGGTGGATAAAGAACGTTTATGGAAATTGATTATCACTAATTCTACCCCAGGTCTGCTACAGCATTTTAACCTGGCTCGGCAGTGGAAAGACAGCTGAAGTTAGCCTAATGTTAGACAACGAATGAGTATGTACATAACGTTACTTTTGTAACAACCATTTTTTATTCAGTAAATAGTAAGTGCGGCGTGGCCCAGGTGCCAACTGACTGACGTCACCAGGCGACACTGGTTGGATCCGGTTGGATCTATGGGAAGTGAGGTCTAAAAACACACCTGCAATTACCGCTTCTCGCCATTGGTACTGCCAAAGAGAACGAAACGGAAATCTTCAAGATTGTAACTTTAACTACCACCGAAGTACATTATTTTCCAATAACGGGACAGCCCAGAGGGGTTTATTCCACTTATACAACGGGTTACCAACAATGACTATATATGGTTACTTTAATATTTATTGATTTTTATCGACTTAATCGCCTGAAATTGAAATATTCTTCCGCAGCTGTTTGGGCATATTATTTCACCGTTGTCAAGCAAACCTCTTGTTGGTAGTTCGACTTGGACTGTTGTTATGTAAAAACTCTGGTTGGTAGTTCAATTTGCACCGTTGTTAAGCAAAAAAATAGGTATGGTCGACAATGATGCATTTACTGCTGGTGGTGCTTACGATAAGAACCCTTTTGCATTCAAACACTATGATCTAGAATTCTTAGCAGTCTACGTGGATGGACAGCAATATCCAGTTAAACCCCTGCAGCCCCAATATCTGACGGGGTCAGCCGTACGTGAGTTTTACCAGTTAGCACTCGCCTCAGGAAGACATCTTAAAAATAGAGCCCCAGCTATTGACCGAGAAGACTTTTTGAACGGCTACACACTCTATGCATTTAACCTCACACCCGACGAAGAACGTGGTCAACATTCATCTCTAATTAAGGCTGGAAATCTACGGTTGGAAACTCGCTTCAGACAGCCACTGCCACATACTATCAATCTGATAGTTTACGCTGTATTTGATAGCATAATTGAAGTATCAAACCGTTGACAGGTCCTGGTGGATTACTACTGAGACAATGAATACTGTTCAACTAACAGCCATTATGGACAAAATTTCTGCAAATACACATTTTCTTGGTGTGTTAGCGAGCGACCAGTTACCTGAAAGACCTGTGCCGAAACTACCTTTATCGGTAATAATTAATACACACAGCTCGGATCTCCTGGTGGAACACTGGCTAGCCGTCTACATAACCGAGGATCGTATTGGGTGTTTTTTTGATAGTTTTGGAAACAAGCCAAACCACAAACTGTTTCCACCATACGTTTTTAAGAACTTCGTGTTCAAGACTACAATTCTCAAACAAACAGGTTCAAGACCTTATGTCGATCACTTGTGGTGAACACTGCGTTATTTTCCTCCATCACATGTCAAGAGGATTAAACTATGAAGGTGTAATGTCTAAATATTCTGATAATTTGGTTAAAAATGATAACATAGTCTCGCAATTTGTGAAAACATTACAACCCTGTGTGTGTAATTCTAATATGTTTAACTGTGTTCAACATGTACAGATGGGGAAAATGTTCATAAACTTTAATGTACTGTGAGGATGATGGAGAATAAACAAGATAAACGAAATTATACAAGTCAAAGTTTCATTTATTAACAATGTTAATAAATATACAAAATACATTTCATAGTGAGAATAAAGACACATTTCATAGAAAGAAAATAAAAACACATTTCACAGTAAAAAAAAAAAAATAAAAAAATAAATAATAAAAACAAAAGACAGAAAATGCTACACATTCATAACAGTACATTTCAAAAGGTGAGCCAGGAGGCTGTGTCCAAAATCAGAGACCTAAACATAGGAGTTTCTGGGGTTCTTGCGGGTGTTGCGTAACCAGATGCGCTAGTGTTTTTAAATGAATTGATTGCATCTTTAACACACTTAAAATAAATTTGCCTGACTCATTCCACGAAGCCACGTCTTTCGATTGAAACATCTAATCTAAAATGTATTGAGCATTCTTTCTGTTTCTCAATGGCATGTTTTTCAAAACTTCTTTAAACACATTATCCCCCTCCACATCGACAGTGACGGCTTGTGTTCCTGGTAAAGTCTGCTCTGCATCATTCTTTACAGAAGGTGTCGGTACAGCCAGAGTTAAAGTATTAGTTTCAAGTTCCCCCTGCTTAACCTCTTAAGGCACAAGCCAAATCTTGCCAATCCTTGCCCATTTAGGGGGTACCCTATTTAAAGCTTTATAACTCCAGATGTGAACACCACAAAGACTTGAAAAATGGCTTAAAAGAAGCAAGACATTTGTACAATTTACAATACTAACGCAGATTAGTTTATATCAGTGGTGTCAACCTCATTGCCATGGAGGGCCGTGTGTATGCAGGTTTTCATTCCAGCCTCAGATCTTGATTATATAATTAGTTAAATTATTTGCTGAATTAGGGATGCAGGTTTGTGCACAATGGTGACCCGACGTCTATGGTGACCCGCATTGTCTAAATAAAAATTTTCTTATATTCTGTGCTTCAATGCAGTTAAACGCATATGGCTGAATGAGTAATTGGACTCAATTAAGGCAGCATTAATTGGTTGGAATGAAAACCTGCATACACACGGCCCTCCATGGCAACGAGTTTGACACCACTGGTTTATATTCATAATTTTGGAAGAAATAAAGTGCCACAAATGCAATTGTTTTGACAAAAAAACAAAAATAAATTTGCACTTTTTAAGTTTGCAATGAAATACTGAGAGATTGAATATATGCAGGAGGTTAAACTATACATGTGCTAGGTCAAAAACTTCTTGACCACAAGTTCATAAAATCTAAGGGTGGATATGTAGAACTACTATAGATGTATGAAGCAAAAATTAAGCAGTGTACCCAGCATCTCCAAATCTATCCAAAATGTCTAAATTATGCATTGCTGTAAATCATAACATATCCACGTATTTCACTACATATCAACTGTTTTGACTCAAGAAAATCACTGTTGCATAATTTTCAAATGAATTACAAGCTTTCAGTCAGTACAGTGGTCTAAAATAGCTAGGTGTCCAGAAACATATCCAAAATCTCTCCAAAATTGAATAAAATGCTTTTTGTCCATTATAAAGCATATAAATGAGCCCCTTATGAGGGTTTAAGATGAAACATTGCTATCAGATTAAAAAAATAATTCAAAAATATTGTCACACAATGCGGTACAGTACCTAAATGCGTAATAATTAACTCATGTGTATTTCTATACTCTGTACTCTCGTATGTTTTCTTGTATGGGGATGAGACAACATGAAAACAATTTTCACCCGTCCACCACGTTTTGGCAATGTTCCAGCTCTGACGTCATCACTGTTGCATGCTTCACAAAAACTATTACACTTCCATCTAACGCTTACATTACAGTGTGAAATATTTACATTATATAACACCACTAACCTATTTAAAGATACTCAATTTCAAAAATAACGTATATAACCGAAATATTTTGAGCGGTAATACTTACATAGCAATGATGAAATCTCCTAGCTATGTTCAGTAGATGGAGACAGAGACAGTATCAATGATATTGTTCTATTCGCTTCTGTTTTGCTCCAGAAAACGATGTCAGCTGGGTCTATCAGCAAACATGGCTTAGCTATGTTCAGAAGTCCTCAATAATAATAGTATTTTCCAAGAAATTACGAAATATCCTTGAACACGTTTCGTTAGGTGCATCGTATTTGTCTGCTAACAGAGTGAATGCGTAAGTGAATGAATATTTTCTGTTACGCTGACCTATAAAACGCTATTCCAAAAGCAGAATTAGACATGTTATACATCGTTAGAAAGCTTATACTCTCGCCTACTGAATAAATGAATTGTCAATCAAGTCAGACTGTACTAAAAAGGGCGACGACGCCGTAAACAACAGGTGTGGTGTTACGCACAGCTATTTTGGAAGATACCCAGGCGTCACAGATGCGCGTATATTTCCCAAACGGATTGTCCAAGACAATATATGACCACGCAGTCTCAAGGGACATCTCTACACGTAAAACCAACAGTAAGGTTTTATATTTATTCAATATTTAGTCCCAGATATTGACTGTAGAATGACATGGTATCATTTTTAAAAACTTTTTCTCGTTTATTTCGTTATTCAGTGAGCAGCGTTTTCACTGCTGTATAGGCATATCTTAGGGCTATTGTCGGGTTTATCTTGTTGCTATGACGGAATACGATTTTTTAGTGGTGAAAGAATATTTTTATGAATGCCAAGATAGACAATATTGTCCATTATGTCAAGGGTGGGGGGTGTTTTTTAGATGAGACTGCAGGGAGGGGGTGCGTGTTAAATGAACAACCGGAGCGACAATGGTGGGGCTGCGAAACTCCGTTTTCGGCATAGTTGTCATGTATCGTCTACTAATGAAACGGAAACAACGCGTTTCTGTTTTCATCTCACACTTTGGTTGCAGTTGTTGAGTTTAGTAATCTAGGCACGCTGGCGTGCCCACCACTAGGGGTTGTGCGCTAAGAGGTTAACCAAGGACAAGTATCTATGCAATAATGATGTGTATTGTTTGGCTTTCTCCAAATCATCTCTACTCAAAACATTCTTTATAGAGGCATCCAAGTCGTTTTCCGCAGTCCGTCTTAGAGGTAAGGGGGCATTGTTATCCCTTAATCTATCCAACTGTCGTTGGGGGACTAAATACATATTCTCAGCATACTCCATCAGATTAACTCTGTCGTGATGCAATTAGACTACTGATAAACGGAACCGCCACACTTAAGAGTGGGAGAAGGAAACCCCCACTTTATTTAACCCTCTGGGGTCGAGAGCTCCGCCGGCGGAGCTCGACAAGATTAAATTAACTTTTGTTTGGATGATTAACTTCACGTGCTGTTATCATACAGACGCAACAAAAACATTGACAGAAACCTTAGAATCGCGACTTTCCAATGCGCCCATTGGCAAATAATATACATTGTTTTAAATGTTCCAAATTTGATTAATTAGATCATGTATGCTTCGCTAAACTTTACTCATTACTATGTGAATTTCGCTCAGCAGGAAGTCCGCCCAAATCGCATTCACATGTTAACAACATTATAATTAGTCTCCATAGAAGGAGACTAAAGGAGGGGCGATGCGAGATCCATGTGAGAAATGCCAAGTCAAAAGCGGGATAGAATGTCACAGAGTGTCGCCTAATTCACTTCTTTTGAGGTGAACATTTCGTTTAATTTTGGAAAATGGTCCGTCCGGAAGCCGACACTGATGAAGAGCGGTGTCTTTTCGAACAGCGAACTGATCCAGCTGAGGATCAACTTCATGCGTAAGTATATTTCTTATGATCATATTGGTAAATATGTCTACTGTATTGCAACGTATCTGTGTGTTTGTAGGAATACCCAGCAATGTGCGCGTTTGTAAATTCCCACACTACGAACGATTCGAACTATTGCATCTCAGAATTATAGGCTAGGCTCTCTGCGTCTGGTTGTGTTAGAAGTATCAGGCAGACTGTATGTTTTTCGATCATATTCGTAATAAATAGCTCATGCCTGGCGTGTAGGCTAGGATTCTAAAACTGATGTCCTTGCACAATCGATATTAGCATACTCTAAGTAAGTTCGGGAAATAGCAATAAAATAACCACTTAGCTAAACAGACCTAGCCTAGTTCAGATTGAGGCATTGTTATTGATGAGTTGCATGTAGTTTAGTTGGAATATCAGTGTTTATTTAGTTAAGCTAATGTTTTTTCGTTGATTGTGTGCTGTATTACATTCTCTGTGTGTTTGTAGGAATATTCACTAATATGCGCGCTTGTAAATTCCCACACTACGAATGATTCTAACCATTGCTTCTCAAAATTATAGGCTACCTCTCTGCGTCTGGTTGTGTTTATTTGGTTCTTTGTTTGTATATGATGTCACATTTCATTAATTTTGTTTTCATTAGTTAGTGGTTTGTCCCTTTTTTGTAAAGCACATTTAATTTTCACCTGTTGAAGGAAATGTGCTATATAAATAAAGTTTGATTTGATTTCACATTTCCTAACAATTTTGTTTTTATTATATTTGCAGAGATGTTGATCAGGAAACACGGCCTAGTTCACCACTAGCTAAGAGGCCAGGCAGACGTTGCAAGAGTACACCAGTCTCATCTCATCTTCCATGCAGTTTACTTCAATAAATGTTCTAAAATCAAAAGTTGTCTTTGTTTCTGTCTTCTAAATGGCTCACTGAGTCTTTGTCTTAGTGGTGGGGAGGCATGCGGCCAGGTGTGAATAGCCTACTTAGCTGGCAGGTATTCCTACCCAATGTATATTCATTACAGAAAGGCCATTTGCCCTCCCATTCTCACCTGGTGTTGAAAAGAAATCTTTTGATACCCAAGACCTTGAACACATTTCAGTGACCAAAAGTCTTATTCACAATTGTGTAGTGTGTTTTATTACAACATTCCTGTGCATGTTCAAAACTACTGTTTACAGTTTGTGTGTTTTTAGAGCAGTTTACAATCCACACATTATTATGACCTACTTACTGCTGCCATATTGTTGTAGCTGAGTTTGTGCTGAAAACAAAGATATGAAACACTTTGGAATCACTGTATATAAAGTTGATGAAATTTACACAAATGTCAGAGCATCGCACAATCACCAGTGTGCCTCATTTTACCCTTAGACCCAAGAGTGTTAATAGCTCATTTTTTCCTACATACACCAATCTTTTTATCCGCAATAAACTTTATCACTCTTTTCTTCTTTTCCAAATTTTTATATTGTGAATTTGTAAGTGGTATGGTACCCCTGAGAACATTAAAAGCCACTTCGCACAGGGTAAGTATTAACTCATTTGACGCCGATTGCAAAATGAGTCGTCTCTGTGCAGGTTTAGCATTACGTTTCAAAAGTTCCTATGAATTCTAGCCGACATATCGGTGTCTCAACTCTTTTTTTCTGGACATAAACAGCCGGATACGCTGAAAGCAAATCTGTTCTGAGACTATATGCGTCCGGTGTTTTGGTTTTATAATCAATCAGGAGATATCCGTAAGGCTTTTCTGTGGCGTTTTTAAAACATACCATAAAATACTTTGTATTTCCAGGGTACATTTGCCTGGCCAGTACATTCATTTGATTATTGTCGCTGGGGTTCTTAAACAAAATCAGGTCATTCGTATTCAAACTGATTGTTCTGCTAGTGTTACCCTGCAAAAACAAATTCTGTACCAGGTGGATGGCACTGAGGTTGCAGTGATGTACATATTGCGTAAACACCTTTTCAACAAGATGGTCATTACTTGCGTCGGTCATCACATCATCAAAAATTCATTAATTATTCTTAGCCACAGGTAGGAGGTTGTCGTCATCTAGAGTGCCGGGTATCCCTTCAACGAACTTGATGCGTCTTATCTTCATTAACTCGTCGTAAAGTGGTTGCCAACAGTCATAAATGTACACGATTTTTTTTCAATTTTATCAGAAATGACATTGTTAGCATTGGCAATCAACACCTTTACAAAAAACATTTTTCCCGAGTTTGAAGGTCCGCTTATTACACAAGAGAAAGGGTGTTGACGTCTAAAGTCAAAATTTGTGACGTCTCTCAACCCCTGAATAGACCTATCCATACCTCTATCAGTACCCATAGGGCAATGTCGAGAAATCAGATAGTAGGACGCGTTTGTTGTACAGAACTTTAAAACGCTTAAAGACTGATTTGTTTTCAGGGTGAGTTGCTTTTTGTCCCTCACAATGTTGTCGGTGTTGATTGTATGTGTTGATTGCTGTCTCTATTCACAACATAGTGGTCAACAAGACCAATCAGCATGTCTAATTTGATCGCCTTTGAATTTTCGGCATTCAGTGTAATCCCCTTTGCTTTCATACACGTTTTCCCACGTGCCGTCCGATACCCATGTCTTTGGACTGCCCGAGCAAAATTCTGTGATGTAATCCCCACAGCCTATTTCATCCGTCAGATCTCCTAGATACGGTCCTAGGGGTGGTTCCCAGTCACCATCCTTTGAAACAAAGACAAACGCTGTCTGTGTCGCTGTACAACAATCTATCACCCAGTTTATCCATAAGATTGTACAATTCTAATTGTGCAACCGCCGTTGTGAAAGCACCGAGAAACACGTTTATGTCGCGAGTTTGCCCACCATATCCATCAGCATGACAAAACCAACAGTAAGGTTTTATATTTATTCAATATTTAGTCCCAGATATTGACTGTAGAATGACATGGTATCATTTTTAAAAACTTTTTCTCGTTTATTTCGTTATTCAGTGAGCAGCGTTTTCACTGCTGTATAGGCATATCTTAGGGCTATTGTCGGGTTTATCTTGTTGCTATGACGGAATACGATTTTTTAGTGGTGAAAGAATATTTTTATGAATGCCAAGATAGACAATATTGTCCATTATGTCAAGGGTGGGGGGTGTTTTTTAGATGAGACTGCAGGGAGGGGGTGCGTGTTAAATGAACAACCGGAGCGACAATGGTGGGGCTGCGAAACTCCGTTTCCGTTGACAAACGAAAAGTGAGTGAAATCATACTCCGCCAGAAATGTAGGCCATCTTTTGAAACTGTTCTGGGTCTTTCAACATTTCTGCAACGGGTAAATTTTCCCTCATTGAGAAGCGACCCCAGAGGCTGTTGAGAAGTTTGTTGATGGATCTACGAGCTTGATTCACACATATTTTATCAGGATTCAACCTAATATTCTCCTTTTCAAAATAGTCATCAATATAGGCTCTCTTGTCGGCCTCTGACACTGCATGCTCTGGGTAACCGTTAGCCTCCTGCTTGTACTGGAGAACAGTTTTCACGTAGTCAGAAAATAGCGTGTCTGAGCTTTGGGGGAAATTCCAAACCTCGTCTATAGTGACTACAGCGTAACCCTTCTCAACAGCTTTCATCAGCTCGATGCTAACCCAGCATCCTGAAATCGACCTTTCTTCCCCGTTGTGGTGACAGGGTGTAATCTGATTTTCCTGTTTGGCGCATGTTCGACAGAGAGGGTTAGGGTTAGGGTTAATTAATTAATTAATTTCCCATTAAAACGATAGGGTAGGACCGGTGGAGTAGCCCTCGCGGCGATTGCACCGTTGCTTTGACCAAGCCGTAATAGTTTTCAGGGGGTTCAAAGTCCTTGAAAATTATCTGAGGGTGTCCTATGGGGTAGCTTTTCCTAGCCTAACAGTATGGGTATAATACTGTTAGGCTAGGAAACAGTATTATACCCTCTTTAACTTTGTAGTACAGCTTGTGAACATTTGCCCTACCGCCAAAGAGGCTGTCCCTAGGTTTCAATCGTGTGTGTAGCCATAAATTCGACAACGCTCAGATTGTTTTGTTTAGCACGCTTCCATGCACATTCCCACATAACTTCAACCTTCAACCCATACGTCTTTGTAAGAGTTTCCAGTTTGTCATTAAAATGCTTTCTTAAAACCCCATATGGTATCTTGGACAACGGATGAGTGTGGTTTGGGTTATAACGGCACACGTGACCATGATGCATACAACCGTTAAATTCAAGAGCTATTCTCTCCGCGTCTTTTTCCTAATAGTCGTCAACATGCGTGGTGCATATCTACATTTCTGGTTTCCTTGACAAATTCTAACCATTCAATGGAAATGTTCGAATATGCTTTGCGTTGGTTAACGTAAGCATTGTTATGTGTCAGGGCCAGTGTGTCTTTGGGGAGAAAACGTGTCTTGTAGACAGCCATACAGCAGGACGCCAGCGTGGTGTGGTTAAACAGGTCCAGACCTGTACATTCTATAAATTTGTTGTGGTATTTTAAGCAAGCCTCTCTTAGCAGAACGACATTGCTTCTACCATAGGTCTACAATTCTTTCTGGAAGTCAAAAACACCGTCAGCGACTTTGTTGTACCACTTGTCAAACACGGCGGCATTGTGCGCTAGCCATGTATAACCTCTATACTTAGGGCGTCTAAACTTGCTCAAAAGTTTTTCAATACAGCTGTAAACTATTCGCCGTTAAATGTGATGGCACAGACAAAGTTGGCGCTGTGTTTGCCATTCTTAAACCGGGTCTCAAAATCAAAGAAAATATAATTGGTGTCTGTTTTCTTTAAAGCGGTAGGTTGTATGTAACAATTATGTTCTGCATCTGGTGACAAATCTTCGCTGCGATGAATACAATGCCCCATAACACATTTGTGCGCTTTTGGGTTTTTCACACTAACATGGTAGCATCTGTTACATTTCTTACAATACTTTGTAACATTGCATGGTGCCACTAACGCTCCTGACTCACCCCTGGAAACAGACTGTTTGTGTTTATCAAAACAAAAGCTTGATTTGCAAAACCTTGAACAATCATTGCAATATTTTGGCTTTCTAGGTTTCTTGTAACATTCGGAGTCATTGCACACATCACAACTGAACTTACAGCTGTGGTCTCGACGATTACTAAATCCTGCATAGCAAAACTGACAAACATACGGCTTGCCTAGGAATGCCTTAAGATTCCGTATCATATAATAATGACCGTCGTGAAGATACCACACAGTTGGACGGTGTTCTTGTGTGTCGCTTGTATGATATTTCTGCAACATGTTTGAACCCGGTCTATAGAATACAACTATTTTAATCCCTAGTGCACCCTCAAACCTTGAAACATCTTTAAACCCTATGTTCTGTTGTATTGTATAACCGATGCGTGTGCATGTCTGCTGCAACCTTCTCTAGTGTGTTAGCGGGTGCTTGAGGGTCCAGATAATGTGCGAGACAGATTGTGAAACACAGGTTGTTTGAAATGTTGGAAGGAAAAAATAAATTCATCTTGTTTTTGCTGATCACTTCATTGTGCGCAAGGTCACGTAGCTTTCTATACACACCACCGTTCTTACTCCGTGTAATAGAAACTGCTAGCTCCAAGTTGTTGTCAACCATGATTTGCATGTTGCTCTGCATAACTCTTTCAATGGCACCCAAGAAACGCTCAACTCCGTAACCATTTTCTGGAGACAACATCACGTTCACATCTGTAGCTAGGCTGGACCCTCTCAAGGTAATGTTACAAATGCCATTTTCCCCAGCTAAGGTTTGATAAAACTCGACTATATCACTCAGAGTGTCGTGCGTATGCAGCCATATCTGTGTCAGAGACCGCCCTGAAATTAAGCGGCCTGTGTAAAACCAGACTATTAAATCGAGGTCTTGCCACTATAGTATAATCGCCGACCACACCACCCTCTCTTTCCAACCTTTCTACATCTACACTGTCTAAACTACGATTAGATGACACATCGGTGTGACCGCCCCCATTTTGCAGAGTGTGTAGTATGTTGTTGAAACTGGCAATATCATCAGACGTACGGTACATAGAAACATCATTCATGAGACTGTCTGTTAATATGTCATTGTCTTGGGCACTATCCTCAACATCTAACAATGGTTAATGGTATGCAGAGTGTCATTGATCTCCGCAATAGACATAGCGTGTTCGCATTCGTCGTCTGCGGTATCAAGCCTCCTACGTTTGGTTGGCTGTGACATTGTGGTATCTATTTTGTCTGTTAGTCACAACAATTGTTTAACCTTTTAGTTTTTAATGAAATTAAATGTGTTCTGTCAAAAGTGGTTGCGTAAAAGAAAACAAAAAAGTGTAAAAACCTATAACATTCACAGCCGCATGCACACAAGTTGGTCTAGTTAAAAGAGACCGGCGTGGAACATCAACTAGGCCTACGGGAAATGTTCGAAAGTCGGCTTAAAATCTCTGACGAAGCACCCCAATCCACTTTACACAACGAGAACTTCACAGATGATCTTTGTCTGATTATTCAACATTGTAGTCAACTCCTGGTATCTACGCTCCCATCTCAGATTGTCATCAACCAACCTCTGTACAACGTTCTTTATCTCAACAATATTCTCAGCCAACTTTTCAACAGTTTTGCACTGCCTCTCAAAAACAGACACGTTTCTGTCAAACCGATCTGGATAATGGTGGAGTTCGCCAATAACAGTGTCGCGATCATTGACTATATCAAAACATAAACGGTCATACCCTTGATGAGAATCATCAGCAGGTTCTTGGTTGTTGCATAATCCAACAGCTTCAGAATCGTCCACAAAATCTTCAATAATTCCACACTGCGATGCGGTTGCCGTACACCGATTCCTCACCACAGTAGGTGCCGGTAGGCCTATATCGTTGTTCTCTTTCGAGTCCGATTGTAGACCCCCTAAGCCAGCTTCGTCCCACAATTTAATTTGTGTATCCGTCCAGGCTTCGACGCAGTCGAAAGTGCAACATTTTCAAATCAATTTGAAAAACTTTTATTTTAAAAACTTATTTTATTAAGGTTTCTGTGTTTAACATTTAACATATAAGCAAACAAATAAAAATAAACACACAAAGAACTTTTTAGATTAAAAAATGTAAAAGATGATATTAAATTAAATATATATATTAACACCTTCTTTAAGTGTGAAATCAAAATAACTCCACACCTTGCATTTACTCCTTTTTTTTTCTTTTGAGGATTGATAAACATAGTGGTCGTATAAACGCATTTAATTAAAAACTTTCACTAAATATACATACCTTTATTGCGGCAATCGAATTTGTACAGACAAGTGTTGCAGTGGAGAATATTGGATGAGGCACGAGTGACAAACGTCTTATTACAGAAGTAGCGCGTCAGCTGCTGCAGTTCACACTTGTATTAGAGCTCCCTCTACTGGATAATTCTAGTAAATAGCAATTACAACGTTCGAACAGACAAGTACAGATAAATAATCAATGGTTTTTTTTTTTATTATACTTCTTTAAAAATCGGGACACATCGGCTGCATAACTGCCGATCCCGATGTCGTCAAAAAAGTCAAATAATGGCCAATATATCGGCCAAACCGATATATCGTTTGGGCTCTAGTAATTATAAATAAAACAAAATCTGTAAGAACTAACAAATCAACTCACTCAAGGTGAAAATCCATCGTAGTCTTCTCTGATGCGCTTGTCAGCAGGTCAACTCGGTAAATAACCACGCGGTACCCGGGTCAGTTTTATACACACCCTACAGGTTAAATATATTTACAACCAAACACGTCTCGGTCATCAGCCGTCGCGACATGTCTGGGCAACACGCAAATATATATAGTGTTATAGAAATGTATAAATCTCACTGACAAACAGATGTCTCCTTTTAAACACCGACCGGGGGGTGGCGTCATTAAGCACATCATACTACGGGAAATGTTTGAAAAGTCTGAATAAAAGATCTAACAAAGACCCCTGCTGACAAACGGTTGTCTCTTTTTAAACACAGATTGGCGAGGTGTCATTAAGAATGTCAACTACGAGGAAATGTTTGTAAAGTCTGAATAAAGACATTTAACAAAAAACCCCCATTGACAAACGGATCCTTGAAACAATGACTGGGGGTGGTGTCAGAAATCTCTCACTGACAAACAGACCTGCCACTCAAACTGACCTGTCAATCAAACTGTCCTGTCATAAATCAATCATTTTGATAGAAAGTATAGGATAGATACTACTTACGTCCCGGAGCCATGAGTTAAATACAGAAGGCCTATTCTACCGGCCAAGTAATGGATGATTCCGTATTTTGCGGGATGTTTGGCAATCCTAAATTAAGCTAGCAACAGTAACTAAAATGTGATTCAATGTTGCCATCAATTGTCAAATTGGACATTGAAAACAGGAGGGGATGTAACAACAATTCAATTCTAAAGAGCAAAGTTGCTGTTTTAACTGCTTTAGAATGCTGTATTTTTGTAGCACATTGATTTTAGAACTGTTAAAGGAGTAACATGGTGGTTTTCACACTTCCTCGGTTTTATGTGCTATTTGCACAAGAGGCATTTGAAGAAACATGATGAGTAAAGTATTAAATATGTCCGTTCTTTATTTTTGGAGAAATATGCGTTTTAAATTTATCGTCCTATTTTCAGGCGGTTGAGAATGTTATCAACTTAGTGCGTCACGAGTACAGTAACCACTCCCCTTTCCACGCCCCGTAAAGAAATCTGACTGGACACACTGTCCTGCTACAAGTGTGCTGTGAAGTTTACGTAGCAAACAACAAGCCTGAATCCTTCTGACGTAATTTACATGGAAACTATACACTCAGATCGCAGTTTCACTTACTGTGGCCAAGCGGAATCGGTAACGTTTCAGAAAATATCTAACTTTAAAAGGTTCAATCTTCTACTGGGACTTGTCGTTTATTGAGGGTGTGAAAGAAAATTTTGGTGCAGCTGACTATAATCGAATGTTTTTCAGATTTACGGTTCGATTGAGCAAGTATCATTCAAAGTACATTTTTATGGGTTAGTGCTGTCCAATTTTGCTAGCTACTTCACATTAACCTTGTACGGCGATCAGTAAAGGCTAACAGCACAGCACCACTTAATTATTGTCACTTCTATCACCACTGTAATAAACTAAAAAAAGGCGACAAACTACATTTTCTGTGAGAAATGTATTGTCGAGCTCACGCGCATACACTGCTGGCGACATTCTAAAACTACGTTTTGCCATCCCTACAGTCAGTCAGATTGCTGTGACAGCTCATTCTAAATGGATAACTCGTGACCCATAGTTTGTGCCGCTGGCTTACAGGCAAGATAATGCAAATATTTGACTAACGTTAGGTTCACTTATTAGCGTGCCTTTTAAGGACTATTAGACAATCTCTGGTTGGTCATATTCATTTATAGCTAGCTAGCTAACATTAGCTAGCTATGTAGTTTGCTTTCATAATGTAATGTTATCGATAACGTTAGCTAGCTAGTTTGCTTTCATAAGGACGTTATAGTTGTGGTTTTATCTTGACTTGGCTGGCTACCTAGCTAGCTAGCAAAAATTATTATTGGATATAAGTCAACGTCCTTAGCTGTGGATACTTTATATACGAAGTTAGCTAGCTTGTGCAAATTCAGTGTCCCAAGATAAGCGCGTATCATGGAGGTAGCTATGGTAACGGGGCACGGTCTGCCAATCATAGCTAACTGACAGTCCTCATTACCACGCCCAGACAGTTCGGGTGAACTTTTATAGTGGGGAATTTAGGCTTAGAAAAATACGTTTTAAAATACATTTAAATGACTGAATAATAAAAAGATTATGCTCATTTGTTTTGTTGTTGCCTAAAGACAACTGGCAAGTTACTCCTTTAAAAGGCCGAGGTGTCCCTTTACTGAGAATTAATGTCCACCCTTGGACCAATCAGAATTGAGTATTCAGCCAAGCCTTTGTATAAATATAATTAAGAGTTTCACTATATTAGCTTTGTTGAATTATTTTAAATGGGAATGTCACCCATTTTAAAAATTCACACATGTTCTTACTGTGCCCCAGGACAGTTCAGTCAGTATGTGTGAACACGCATCGCTCTCTCTTAAAGCTAGAAATTGGAGAGAGAACCCTCCAATCGGTGATGTCATTGGGATGTAAAATCTGGAGCTGCTCCATATTCAATGAATGGGGCTCTGACTTTGAGACTATAAAATGTTTGTGAGCTCTTGCACCCAAATGAGGATTTAATTCTGGTTCAGACCTTCTAGCTATGCTAGAATGTAAAAGTAATTTGGGTGTTAGAGCTCACACAAACATTTTATGGCCTCACAAAGTCAGAGCCTCATTCATTGTCTATGGAGCAGCGCCAGATTTTACATCTCAGTTGTCTCAAATGTCACCAGCATTGGCTTTATTTCGTCACACAAGGGTCTGACAACATTTAAAACGTATTCTAATGTTATTTTGCTCTTAAAACAATATTAAACTTATCCGAAAGTTTTAATTGGTTTTCCCTGCTGGGTTCATCAGGTTTGTACTTTTCTGCTTATTACTAGATACAGTATTCAAAGGCAAATAAGATGATTATATAACTTCCTGGTTAGTGTTAATATTTAAAATCTTGTCTGATCTGTCCATTATCTATCACATCATTTAGTGCCACGCCACGCCGGGAGAACAGATCTGAGGCTGCAAAGCAACGCTGAACTAAGTCTCACCTTTCAGACCCTCGGTTTCAGAGTCCAGAACCACACAGTAGCATTCAAGTCATGGAGGTATGTGACAGGGAATGTAAACAGGTGGTGTGTAGTCCACCTGTGGTGTCATCCCAATGCACAGCTCAGTATCATGCACAGCCTGAGGTGCAAGAGGTCAACAGCAGTTTGCAGGTCACAGACCTTTCTGAAAATGATACCGTACAAGAAGCATGTGCCCCACCACCCTCTGTGATATCTGTGCAGGCGTCCCATAGTCAGGATTATAGTGACTATGAGCCTGAGTCAAGGAATTGTCAGTGTACATGCATGGCTCTGACATTTCTAGCACACCAGAATGAGGGTCATGACTTGAAGGAGGCTGATCTTGAAAAGAGACTGGACAAGGGAGACAGTCTGTATAAGAAAACTATGAAACAGCTAAAAAGTGAAGAGGTTCCGCAACTACTACTTGACCTTGGAGGAAACACCACTCACTGTCGCAACTGAGCACCATGAGTACAGAGTGCAAAGATCTCCAGTGGAAATGGGATTCATGAGAGAAGGGAGATCCTGGCACAGAGGATTGGTTTCAAAATCTTTGCACAAGACTTCAAGTGTCTGTCTGCAGGTGTTACACATGCACTGCTTACAGTATCACCATATACCATTGCCGTATTCATTAAAATGACGCTTGTATTTGTCATTGCCTCAACACACGAGCTGTACTCGTCGTAAGTCAAATTACACTGTGCCGTAAGTCAATTACAGCTGTGACAGGTTGTCCAGCTTTGGAGTCGTTCAGCAGATCCCAGAGTGGTTTGAGTTTATTGATGGCTGATTGTGTTGTCATTGTATGTCGTTTGCCGTTTTTTCTTTGCTCTTTCCATTGCTTTGTTTTTTGTTTTACTTGTACCTTCACCCTCGTCTGTCACTTTATGGCGTCGGGTAAGTTATCCGTGTTTCTTGCATACCTATGATTGTTGATTGGTGGTTGCTACGGGGGGATTACAGGGGTGTTACAGGTGGTTGCTAGGGAGTACTAGGTGGTTTTTAGGGTGTTGATTGGTGGTTGTTAGAGAGTTGATTGGTGGTTGCTAAGCAGTGTTATAGGGGTGTGACAGGTGGTTGCTAGGGAGCACTAGGTGGTTTTTAGGGTGTTGATTGGTGGTTGTTAGAGAGTTGATTGGTGGTTGCTACGGGGTATTACAGGATCGTTACAGGTGGTTGCTAGGCAGTACTAAGTGGTTGTTAGGGAGTTAATTGGTGGTTGCTAAGCAGTGTTATAGGGGTGTGACAGGTGGTTGCTAGGGAGCACTAGGTGGTTGTTAGGGTGTTGATTGGTGGTTGTGAGAGAGTTGATTGGTGGTTGCTACGGGGTATTACAGGATCGTTACAGGTGGTTGCTAGGGAGTTGATTGGTGGTTGCTACGGGGTGTTACAAGTGGTTGCTAGGGAGTACTAGGTGGTTGTTAGGGAGTTAATTGGTGGTTGCTAAGGGGTGTTACAGGTGGTTGTTAGGGAGTTGATTGGTGGTTGCTACGGGGTGTTACAGGTGGTTGCCAGGGAGTACTAGGTGGTTGTTAGGGAGTTTATTGGTGGGTATTAGGGAGTTGATTGGTGGTTGCTATGGGGGGATTACTGGGGTGTTAAAGGTGGTTGCTAGGGAGTACTAGGTGGTTGTTAGGGAGTTAATTGGTGGTACTAAGGAGTGTTACAGGCGTGTTACAGCTGGTTGTTAGGGAGTTGATTGGTGGTTGCTATGGAGTGTTACAGGGGTGTTACAGGTGGTTGCTAGTGAGTACTAGGTGGTTGTTAGGGAGTTGATTGGTGGTTGCTAAGGAGTGTTATGGGGTGTTACAGGTGGTTGTTAGGATGTTGATTGGTGGTTGTTAGGTTGGTGATTGGTGGTTGCTATGTGGTATTACAGGGTTGTTACAGCTGGTTGCTAGTGAGTACTAGGTGGTTGCTTAGCGAGTTGATTGGTGGTTGCTAAGGAGTGTTACAGGGGTGTTACAGGTGGTTGCTAGGGAGTTAATTGGTGATTGCTAAGGAGTGTTACAGGGTTGTTACAGGTGGTTGCTAGGGAGTACTATGTGGTTGCTTAGCAAGTTGATTGGTGGTTGCTATGGGGTGTTCCAGGTGGTTGCTAAGGAGTTGCCTGGTGGTTGCTCTGGGGTGTTCCCGGTGGTTGCTAGGGAGTTGATTGGTGGATGCTAAGGTGTGATCCAGGGGTGGTCCAGGTGGTTGCTAGGGAGTTGATTGGTGGTTGTTATGGACTGTTACTGGGGTGTTACAGGTCTTTTTTAGGGAGTTGATTGGTGGGTGTTAGGGAGTTGATTAGTGGTTGCTACGGGGGGATTACACGGGTGTTACAGGTGGTTGCTAGGGAGTACTAGGTGGTTGTTAGGGAGTTAATTGGTGGTTGCTAAGCAGTGTTATAGGGGTGTGACAGGTGGTTGCTAGGGAGCACTAGGTGGTTTTTAGGGTGTTGATTGGTGGTTGTTAGAGAGTTGATTGGTGGTTGCTACGGGGTATTACAGGATCGTTACAGGTGGTTGCTAGGGAGCACTAGGTGGTTTTTAGGGTGTTGATTGGTGGTTGTTAGAGAGTTGATTGGTGGTTGCTACGGGGTGTTACAGGTAGTTGTTAGGGAGTTGATTGGTGGTTGCTACGGGGTGTTACAGGTGGTTGTTAGGGAGTTGATTGGTGGTTGCTACCGGGGGATTACAGGGGTGTTACAGGTGGTTGCTAGTGAGTACTGGGTGGTTGTTAGGGAGTTGATTGGTGGTTGTTATGGACTGTTACTGGGGTGTTACAGGTCTTTTTTAGGGAGTTGATTGGTGGGTGTTAGGGAGTTGATTAGTGGTTGCTACGGGGGGATTACAGGGGTGTTACAGGTGGTTGTTAGGGAGTTAATTGGTTTTTCTTAAGGAGTGTTACTGGCGTGTTACAGCTGGTTGTTAGGAAGTTGATTGGTGGTTGCTACCGAGTGTTACAGGGGTGTTACAGGTGGTTGCTAGTGAGTACTGGGTGGTTGTTAGGGAGTTGATTGGTGGTTGTTATGGACTGTTACTGGGGTGTTACAGGTCTTTTTTAGGGAGTTGATTGGTGGGTGTTAGGGAGTTGATTAGTGGTTGCTACGGGGGGATTACAGGGGTGTTACAGGTGGTTGTTAGGGAGTTAATTGGTGGTTGCTAAGCAGTGTTATAGGGGTGTGACAGGTGGTTGCTAGGGAGCACTAGGTGGTTTTTAGGGTGTTGATTGGTGGTTGTTAGAGAGTTGATTGGTGGTTGCTACGAGGTGTTATAGGTGGTTGCTAGGCAGTACTAGGTGGTTGTTAGGGAGTTGATTGGTCGTTGCTACGGGGTGTTACAGGGTTGTTACAGCTGGTTGCTAGTGAGTACTAGGTGGTTGTTAGGGAGTTGATTGGTGGTTTCTAAGGAGTGTTACAGGGTTGTTACAGGTGGTTGCTAGGGAGTACTAGGTTGTTGTTAGGGAGTTAAATGGTGGTTGCTAAGGAGTGTTATAGGAGTGTTACAGGTTGTTGTTAGGGAGTTGATTGGTGGTTGCTACGGGGTGTTACAGGTGGTTGCTAGGGAGTACTAGGTGGTTGTTAGGGAGTTAATTGGTGGTTGCTAAGGGGTGTTACAGGTGGTTGCTAGGGAGTACTAGGTGGGTGTTAGGGAGTTGATTGGTGGTTGCTAAGGAGTGTTACAGGGGTGTTACAGGTGGTTGCTAGGGAGTCCTAAGTGGTTGTTAAGGAGTTGATTGGTGGTTGATTGGTGGTTGCTACGTTGTGTTACAGGTGGTTGCTAGGGAGTACTAGGTGGTTGTTAGGGAGTTAATTGGTGGTTGCTAAGGAGTGTTACAGGGGTGTTACAGGTGGTTGCTAGGGCGTACTAGGTGGGTGTTAGGGAGTTGATTGGTGGTTGCTATGGAGTGTTACAGGGTTGTTACAGGTGGTTGCTAGGGAGTACTAGGTGTGTGTTAGGGAGTTGATTGGTGGTTGCTATGGAGTGTTACAGGGGTGTTACAGGTGGTTGCTAGGGAGTACTAGGTGGGTGTTAGGGAGTTGATTGGTGGTTGCTATGGAGTGTTACAGGTGGTTGCTAGGGAGTACTAGGTGGTTGTTAGGGAGTTAATTGGTGGTTGCTAATGAGTGTTACAGGGGTGTTACAGGTGGTTGCTAGGGAGTACTAGGTGGGTGTTAGGGAGTTGATTGGTGGTTGCTAAGGACTGTTACAGGGGTGTTACAGGTGGTTGCTAGGGAGTACTAGGTGGTTGTTAAGGAGTTGATTGGTGGTTGATTGGTGGTTGCTACGTTGTGTTACAGGTGGTTTCTAGGGAGTACTAGGTGGTTGTTAGGGAGTTAATTGGTGGTTGCTAAGGAGTGTTACAGGGGTGTTACAGGTGGTTGCTAGGGCGTACTAGGTGGGTGTTAGGGAGTTGATTGGTGGTTGCTATGGAGTGTTACAGGGTTGTTACAGGTGGTTGCTAGGGAGTACTAGGTGTGTGTTAGTGAGTTGATTGGTGGTTGCTATGGAGTGTTACAGGGGTGTTACAGGTGGTTGCTAGGGAGTACTAGGTGGGTGTTAGGGAGTTTATTGGTGGTTGCTATGGAGTGTTACAGGGGTGTTACAGGTGATTGCTAAGGAGTACTAGGTGGTTGTTAGGGAGTTGATTGGTGTTTGATTGGTGGTTGCTACGTTGTGTTACAGGTGGTTGCTAGGGAGTACTAGGTGGTTGTTAGGGAGTTAATTGGTGGTTGCGAAGGAGTGTTACAGGGGTGTTACAGGTGGTTGCTAGGGCGTACTAGGTGGGTGTTAGGGAGTTGATTGATGGTTGCTATGGAGTGTTACAGGTGGTTGCTAGGGAGTACTAGGTGGTTGTCAGGGGGTTGATTGGTGGTTGCAACGGGGTGTTACAGGGTTGTTACAGGTGGTTGCTAGGGAGTACTAGGTGGTTGTTAGGGAGTTGATTGGTGGTTGCTATGGAGTGTTACAGGGGTGATACAGGTGGTTGCTAGGGAGTAATAGGTGGTTGTTAGGGAGTTGATTGGTGGTTGCTACGGAGTGTTACAGGGGTGTTACAGGTGGTTGCTAGGGAGTACTAGGTGGTTGTCAGGGGGTTGATTGGTGGTTGCAACGGGGTGTTACAGGGTTGTTACAGGTGGTTGCTAGAGCGTACTAGGTGGGTGTTAGGGAGTTGATTGGTGGTTGCTATGGAGTGTTACAGGTGGTTGCTAGGGAGTACTAGGTGGTTGTTAGGGAGTTGATTGGTGGTTGCTAATGAGTGTTACAGGGGTGTTACAGGTGTTTGCTAGGGAGTACTAGGTGGGTGTTAGGGAGTTGATTGGTGGTTGCTAAAAAGTGTTACAGGGGTGTTACAGGTGGTTGCTAGGGAGTACTAGGTGGTTGTTAAGGAGTTGATTGGTGGTTGATTCGTGGTTGCTACTTTGTGTTACAGGTGGTTGCTAGGGAGTACTAGGTGGGTGTTAGGGAGTTGATTGGTGGTTGCTATGGAGTGTTACAGGGTTGTTACAGGTGGTTGCTAGGGAGTACTAGGTGGGTGTTAGGGAGTTGATTGGTGGTTGCTATGGAGTGTTACAGGGGTGTTACAGGTGGTTGCTAGGGAGTACTAGGTGGGTGTTAGGGAGTTGATTGGTGGTTGCTATGGAGTGTTACAGGGGTGTTACAGGTGGTTGCTATGGAGTACTAGGTGGTTGTTAGGGAGTTGATTGGTGGTTGATTGGTGGTTGCTACGTTGTGTTACAGGGTTGTTACAGGTGGTTGCTAGGGAGTACTAGGTGGTTGTTAGGGAGTTGATTGGTGGTTGCTATGGAGTGTTACAGGGGTGATACAGGTGGTTGCTAGGGAGTAATAGGTGGTTGTTAGGGAGTTCATTGGTTGTTGCTAAGGAGAGTTACAGGGGTGTGCCAAGTGGTTACTAGGGAGTACTAGGTGGATCTTTGGGAGTTGATTGGTGGTTGCTAGGGAGTACTAGGTGGTTGTTAGGGAGTTGATTGGTGGTTGATTGGTGGTTGCTACGTTGTGTTACATGTGGTTGCTAGGGAGTACTAGATGGTTGTTAGGGAGTTAATTGGTGGTTGCTAAGGAGTGTTACAGGGTTGTTACAGGTGGTTGCTAGGGAGTACTAGGTGGGTGTTAGGGAGTTGATTGGTGGTTGCTATGGAGTGTTACAGGTGGTTGCTAGGGAGTACTAGGTTGTTGTTAGGGAGTTAATTGGTGGTTGCTAAGGAGTGTTACAGGTGGTTGCTAGGGAGTACTAGGTGGTTGTTAGGGAGTTGATTGGTGGTTGATTGGTGGTTGCTACGTTGTGTTACAGGAGGTTGCTAGGGAGTACTAGGTGGTTGTTAGGGAGTTAATTGGTGGTTGCTAAGGAGTGTTACAGTGGTGTTACAGATGGTTGCTAGGGCGTACTAGGTGGGTGTTAGGGAGTTTATTGGTGCTTGCTAGGGAGTACTAGGTGGTTGTTAGGGAGTTGATAGGTGGTTGATACGGGGTGTTACAGGTGGTTGCTAGGCAGTACTAGGTGGTTGTTAGGGAGTTGATTGGTGGTTGATTGGTGGTTGCTACGTTGTGTTACAGGTGGTTGCTAGGGAGTACTAGGTGGTTGTTAGGGAGTTGATTGGTGGTTGCTCAGGAGTGTTACAGGGTAGTTACAGGTGGTTGCTAGGGAGTACTAGGTGGGTGTTAGGGAGTTGATTGGTGGTTGCTAAGGACTGTTACAGGGGTGTTACAGGTGGTTGCTAGGGAGTACTAGGTGGTTGTTAAGGAGTTGATTGGTGGTTGCTACGTTGTGTTACAGGTGGTTGCTAGGGAGTACTAGGTGGTTGTTAGGGAGTTAATTGGTGGTTGCTAAGGAGTGTTACAGGGGTGTTACAGGTGGTTGCTAGGGCGTACTAGGTGGGTGTTAGGGAGTTGATTGGTGGTTGCTATGGAGTGTTACAGGGTTGTTACAGGTGGTTGCTAGGGTGTACTAGGTGGGTGTTAGGGTGTTGATTGGTGGTTGCTAAGGAGTGTTACAGGGTAGTTACAGGTGGTTGCTCAGGCGTACTAGGTGGGTGTTAGGGAGTTGATTGTTGGTTGCTATGGAGTGTTACAGGGGTGTTACAGGTGGTTGCTAGGGAGTACTAGGTGGGTGTTAGGGAGTTGATTGGTGGTTGCTAAGGAGTGTTACAGGGGTGTTACAGGTGGTTGCTAGGGCGTACTAGGTGGGTGTTAGGGAGTTTATTGGTGGTTGCTATGGAGTGTTACAGGGTTGTTACAGGTGGTTGCTAGGGAGTACTAGGTGTGTGTTAGTGAGTTGATTGGTGGTTGCTATGGAGTGTTACAGGGGTGTTACAGGTGGTTGCTAGGGAGTACTAGGTGGGTGTTAGGGAGTTTATTGGTGGTTGCTATGGAGTGTTACAGGGGTGTTACAGGTGATTGCTAAGGAGTACTAGGTGGTTGTTAGGGAGTTGATTGGTGTTTGATTGGTGGTTGCTACGTTGTGTTACAGGTGGTTGCTAGGGAGTACTAGGTGGTTGTTAGGGAGTTAATTGGTGGTTGCGAAGGAGTGTTACAGGGGTGTTACAGGTGGTTGCTAGGGCGTACTAGGTGGGTGTTAGGGAGTTGATTGATGGTTGCTATGGAGTGTTACAGGTGGTTGCTAGGGAGTACTAGGTGGTTGTCAGGGGGTTGATTGGTGGTTGCAACGGGGTGTTACAGGGTTGTTACAGGTGGTTGCTAGGGAGTACTAGGTGGTTGTTAGGGAGTTGATTGGTGGTTGCTATGGAGTGTTACAGGGGTGATACAGGTGGTTGCTAGGGAGTAATAGGTGGTTGTTAGGGAGTTGATTGGTGGTTGCTACGGAGTGTTACAGGGGTGTTACAGGTGGTTGCTAGGGAGTACTAGGTGGTTGTCAGGGGGTTGATTGGTGGTTGCAACGGGGTGTTACAGGGTTGTTACAGGTGGTTGCTAGAGCGTACTAGGTGGGTGTTAGGGAGTTGATTGGTGGTTGCTATGGAGTGTTACAGGTGGTTGCTAGGGAGTACTAGGTGGTTGTTAGGGAGTTGATTGGTGGTTGCTAATGAGTGTTACAGGGGTGTTACAGGTGTTTGCTAGGGAGTACTAGGTGGGTGTTAGGGAGTTGATTGGTGGTTGCTAAAAAGTGTTACAGGGGTGTTACAGGTGGTTGCTAGGGAGTACTAGGTGGTTGTTAAGGAGTTGATTGGTGGTTGATTCGTGGTTGCTACTTTGTGTTACAGGTGGTTGCTAGGGAGTACTAGGTGGTTGTTAGGGAGTTGATTGGTGGTTGCTATGGAGTGTTACAGGGTTGTTACAGGTGGTTGCTAGGGAGTACTAGGTGGGTGTTAGGGAGTTGATTGGTGGTTGCTATGGAGTGTTACAGGGGTGTTACAGGTGGTTGCTAGGGAGTACTAGCTGGGTGTTAGGGAGTTGATTGGTGGTTGCTATGGAGTGTTACAGGGGTGTTACAGGTGGTTGCTATGGAGTACTAGGTGGTTGTTAGGGAGTTGATTGGTGGTTGATTGGTGGTTGCTACGTTGTGTTACAGGGTTGTTACAGGTGGTTGCTAGGGAGTACTAGGTGGTTGTTAGGGAGTTGATTGGTGGTTGCTATGGAGTGTTACAGGGGTGATACAGGTGGTTGCTAGGGAGTAATAGGTGGTTGTTAGGGAGTTCATTGGTTGTTGCTAAGGAGAGTTACAGGGGTGTGCCAAGTGGTTACTAGGGAGTACTAGGTGGATCTTTGGGAGTTGATTGGTGGTTGCTAGGGAGTACTAGGTGGTTGTTAGGGAGTTGATTGGTGGTTGATTGGTGGTTGCTACGTTGTGTTACATGTGGTTGCTAGGGAGTACTAGATGGTTGTTAGGGAGTTAATTGGTGGTTGCTAAGGAGTGTTACAGGGTTGTTACAGGTGGTTGCTAGGGAGTACTAGGTGGGTGTTAGGGAGTTGATTGGTGGTTGCTATGGAGTGTTACAGGTGGTTGCTAGGGAGTACTAGGTTGTTGTTAGGGAGTTAATTGGTGGTTGCTAAGGAGTGTTACAGGTGGTTGCTAGGGAGTACTAGGTGGTTGTTAGGGAGTTGATTGGTGGTTGATTGGTGGTTGCTACGTTGTGTTACAGGAGGTTGCTAGGGAGTACTAGGTGGTTGTTAGGGAGTTAATTGGTGGTTGCTAAGGAGTGTTACAGTGGTGTTACAGATGGTTGCTAGGGCGTACTAGGTGGGTGTTAGGGAGTTTATTGGTGCTTGCTAGGGAGTACTAGGTGGTTGTTAGGGAGTTGATAGGTGGTTGATACGGGGTGTTACAGGTGGTTGCTAGGCAGTACTAGGTGGTTGTTAGGGAGTTGATTGGTGGTTGATTGGTGGTTGCTACGTTGTGTTACAGGTGGTTGCTAGGGAGTACTAGGTGGTTGTTAGGGAGTTGATTGGTGGTTGCTCAGGAGTGTTACAGGGTAGTTACAGGTGGTTGCTAGGGAGTACTAGGTGGGTGTTAGGGAGTTGATTGGTGGTTGCTAAGGACTGTTACAGGGGTGTTACAGGTGGTTGCTAGGGAGTACTAGGTGGTTGTTAAGGAGTTGATTGGTGGTTGCTACGTTGTGTTACAGGTGGTTGCTAGGGAGTACTAGGTGGTTGTTAGGGAGTTAATTGGTGGTTGCTAAGGAGTGTTACAGGGGTGTTACAGGTGGTTGCTAGGGCGTACTAGGTGGGTGTTAGGGAGTTGATTGGTGGTTGCTATGGAGTGTTACAGGGTTGTTACAGGTGGTTGCTAGGGAGTACTAGGTGGGTGTTAGGGAGTTGATTGGTGGTTGCTATGGAGTGTTACAGGGGTGTTACAGGTGGTTGCTAGGGAGTACTAGGTGGTTGTTAGGGAGTTGATTGGTGTTTGATTGGTGGTTGCTACGTTGTGTTACAGGTGGTTGCTAGGGAGTACTAGGTGGTTGTTAGGGAGTTAATGAGTGTTACGGGGTGTTACAGGTGGTTGCTAGGGAGTACTAGGTGGTTGTTAAGGAGTTGACTGGTGGTTGATTGGTGGTTGCTACGTTGTGTTACAGGTGGTTGCTAGGGAGTACTAGGTGGTTGTTAGGGAGTTGATTGGTGGTTGATTGGTGGTTGCTACGTTGTGTTACAGGTGGTTGCTAGGGAGTACTAGGTGGTTGTTAGGGAGTTAATTGGTGGTTGCTAAGGAGTGTTACAGGGGTGTTACAGGTGGTTGCTAGGGCGTACTAGGTGGGTGTTAGGGAGTTGATTGGTGGTTGCTATGGAGTGTTACAGGGTTGTTACAGGTGGTTGCTAGGGTGTACTAGGTGGGTGTTAGGGTGTTGATTGGTGGTTGCTAAGGAGTGTTACAGGGTAGTTACAGGTGGTTGCTCAGGCGTACTAGGTGGGTGTTAGGGAGTTGATTGGTGGTTGCTATGGAGTGTTACAGGGGTGTTACAGGTGGTTGCTAGGGAGTACTAGGTGGGTGTTAGGGAGTTGATTGGTGGTTGCTAAGGACTGTTACAGGGGTGTTACAGGTGGTTGCTAGGGAGTACTAGGTGGTTGTTAAGGAGTTGATTGGTGGTTGATTGGTGGTTGCTACGTTGTGTTACAGGTGGTTGCTAGGGAGTACTAGGTGGTTGTTAGGGAGTTAATTGGTGGTTGCTAAGGAGTGTTACAGGGGTGTTACAGGTGGTTGCTAGGGCGTACTAGGTGGGTGTTAGGGAGTTGATTGGTGGTTGCTATGGAGTGTTACAGGGTTGTTACAGGTGGTTGCTAGGGAGTACTAGGTGTGTGTTAGGGAGTTGATTGGTGGTTGCTATGGAGTGTTACAGGGGTGTTACAGGTGGTTGCTAGGGAGTACTAGGTGGGTGTTAGGGAGTTTATTGGTGGTTGCTATGGAGTATTACAGGGGTGTTACAGGTGATTGCTAAGGAGTACTAGGTGGTTGTTAGGGAGTTGATTGGTGTTTGATTGGTGGTTGCTACGTTGTGTTACAGGTGGTTGCTAGGGAGTACTAGGTGTGTGTTAGGGAGTTGATTGGTGGTTGCTATGGAGTGTTACAGGGGTGTTACAGGTGGTTGCTAGGGAGTACTAGGTGGGTGTTAGGGAGTTTATTGGTGGTTGCTATGGAGTGTTACAGGGGTGTTACAGGTGATTGCTAAGGAGTACTAGGTGGTTGTTAGGGAGTTGATTGGTGTTTGATTGGTGGTTGCTACGTTGTGTTACAGGTGGTTGCTAGGGAGTACTAGGTGGTTGTTAGGGAGTTAATTGGTGGTTGCTAAGGAGTGTTACAGGGGTGTTACAGGTGGTTGCTAGGGCGTACTAGGTGGGTGTTAGGGAGTTGATTGATGGTTGCTATGGAGTGTTACAGGTGGTTGCTAGGGAGTACTAGGTGGTTGTCAGGGGGTTGATTGGTGGTTGCAACGGGGTGTTACAGGGTTGTTACAGGTGGTTGCTAGGGAGTACTAGGTGGTTGTTAGGGAGTTGATTGGTGGTTGCTATGGAGTGTTACAGGGGTGATACAGGTGGTTGCTAGGGAGTAATAGGTGGTTGTTAGGGAGTTGATTGGTGGTTGCTACG